>NW_027556180.1:169753713-171056213 GCF_003287225.1 Phascolarctos cinereus
AATTGCTAGGCTACCTTCCCCTGCATTTCTTTTCATTAGTTCCTTTGATATTCTGGACCTTTTGTTTTTCCAAATGAATCTTGTTATTATTTTTTCTAACTCCATAAAATAATTTTTTGGTAGTTTGATTGGTATGGCACTGAATAAGTAAATTACCTTAGGTAGGATTGTCATTTGTATTATATTAGCTCGGCCTACCCATGAGCAACTGATGTTTTTCCAATTATTTAGATCTGATTTTATTTGTGTGAAAAGTGTTTTGTAATTGTGTTCATAGAGTTCCTGGGTTTGTTTCGGGAGGTAGACTCCTAAATATTTTATAATGTCTACAGTAAGTTTAAACTGGATTTCTCTTTCTATCTCTTGCTGTTGGGCTTTGTTGGTAATATATAGAAATTCTGATGATTTGTGTGGGTTTATTTTATATTCTGCTTTGTTTATTATTTCAAGTAATTTTTGACTTGATTCTCTAGGATTCTTTAAATGTACCATCACATCATCTGCAAAGAATGATAGTTTTCTTTCTTCTTTGCCTATTCAAATTCCTTCGATTTCTTTTTCTTCTCTAATTGCTACAGCTAACATTTCTGGCACAATATCAAATAACAGTGGTGATAATGGACATCCTTATTTCATTCCCTATCATACTGGAAATGCTTCAAGCTTATCACCATTGCATATAATGTTTGCTGATAGTTTTTTGATGGATGCTATCTATCATTTTAAGGAAGACTCCATTTACTCCTATGCTCTCTAGTGTTTTTAGTAGAACTAGGTGTTGTATTTTGTCAAATGTCTTTTCTGCATCTATTGAGATAATCATATAATATCTGTTAGTTTTGTTGTTGATATGGTCAACTATGCTGATAGTTCTCCTAAATGAACCAGCCTTGTGTTCCTGGTATAAATCCTACCAGGTCATAGTATATTATTCTTGTGATAAGTTGCTATAATCTATTTGCCCCATTCTAATTTTTAAGGAGTTGTTTTCTTCTCTTAGATTTTGTACCACCTTTTCTATTTGGTCCATTTTTGTACCACCTTTTCTATTTGGTCCATTTTACTTTTTAAGGAGTTCTCTTCAATGAGTTTTTGTGCCTTCTTTCCATTTGGCCAATTCTACTTTTTAAAGACTTGTTCTCTATAGCTAATTTTTGTCCTTTCTTTTCCAAGCTATTGACACTCTTTTGCATATCTCTCATTTCTTTTCCCAATTTTTCTTCTACCTATCTTATTTGACTTTTAAAATCCTTCTTGAGATCTTCCAAAAAGGCCTTTTGGGCTTGAAACCAGTTCACATTCCCCTTTGAGGGTGCAGATGTGGGTATATTAACAATGTTGTCCTCTTCTGAATTTGTGCCTTGATCCTCCCTTTCCCCAAAATAAGATCTTTGGTCATTTTCTGTTTCTGTTTTTTGTTCATGGTGTTTCTGTGTTTACTGACTTTTTACAAGAAAATGTTGAGTTCTCCTGCTGGAGCAAAAAGGACATTTACCCAAGCTTCTTTTCCTGCTCACCAGGGCTTTGCTCTTGAATGTTTGGCTCCTGGTCTCCTGGGCCTTGCATAGGGATGTTTCCATGCTGGTGGATTTCTCTTAGCCTGGGGCTTTGCCTTCTGGAATTGTGCTTCCCAGAGTTGTGTTGAAGCACTGGGTGATTTCGCTGCTAGAGAACTCTGTCGTCTGGGGTTGTTTTCCAAGCTAGTGTCTACTAGTTCCCCTTGCTATACTGAGGTTCTGGGAGGGGGGTCCGGGTGTTGTCACTTGCCTGCTCCACCAGCCTAGGTCTCAGGATCTTCCCCTGGTATGCTGAGGTGGGGCTTTGCATTGCCTTCAGGGTGCTTCCCATTCTTTCCTGCTCCCCGTTTTGGGCCTTTTTCATTAATACTCCAAGCTTCCTGGGATGCAAGACTGCTGTGCCCTGTCTTTTTGCTGGCTTAGGGTCAATATTTTCTGGGCTTTCAGAGGTCAATGAGGGAGTGTGAGAATGACTTCTTACTCTGCCATCTTGGTGTTCAACATTTTAGAAGAGCATTCTAGTATAGTGGATAGAAAGTTGGCCTCAGAGATAGGAAGATGTAAGTTCAAGTCTCACCTCTGACAAATATTGATTGAATGACCTTGGGTAAGTGCCTAAAAGTCTCAAGGCACCAATCAACACCAATCAATGCTCTAAGACTTTTAAATTGTAGAACAGTTTTAGATGTATACAAGTCCAGGAATTCCTCACTGGAAAATCCCTTTACCAGTGGCTTCAAAACTTTTTGATTGTATATTTCTATTAGGCACACTTTTTTGAATATGAACTCCAACATGTGAATATTTACTTATTTTAAATCATATATATGCATCACTGTACTGATAATTATATATACTATAAAACTTCTGCAAAAATAGAAATGAAAAAGATCTGATCAAGATGAAATATTTGATCTTCAAGTCAATAGGATAAACCAAAATCAGACTTGAGCTTCAGGAAAGTCTATGCTATGTGAAAGTTGGATTTCAGAAGACAGAGATTTGAGGCAGAGACATGATGAGGGTCTGAACTAGGGGAATGGTTGTATAAGTAGTGACTAAGGGCCAGATGGTAGATAGATTTGAATGTAAAACTGACAAGATTTGGCAAGTGTTTGGATATGTGGATTAAGGGAGAATGAGGTTTGGAAGCTGATAACAAAGGTTCTGATTATGGGTGAACAGGGATAGTGGTGCACTTGATCAGAAAGTTTGGAAGAGGGGTGGGTTTGTGTGGAAAGATAATAAATCTATGAAGTGCCACAAATCATCCATGCTTGCTTATCCTGTGCAACTCATTCTATGCCACCCAAGACAAAAAGATGAGGTGGGAGGGAATGGAATTCTTATTCAATGCCACTGTTCTAGAGGATGGGGGTGGGGGAGTCTTCCTTAGTCACAAAGAGATGGTGGTGAGGAGGGAGTAGGTATCCAGGGGGCAGAGTAGTGGGCTAGAATTTTCCCAATGGTATTTGTGTAGCTGCTTCTTTGGGTGTACCAGGATAGCCCTAAGGATTCCCAAAGAACTCAGAAACAAGGAGGTTGGGAGTTTGCACTGCAGCAATAGGGTAGGGTGTCTTGTACTGGAGACAAGTCCAACAATTAGCTATTGGGAGGAAGATGGGATTCATCTTATCTTTTTCTTGATTGATTACAGACCCCTTGGGGTAAGGCATCAGACGCCCTCCCCCTATTACCTTGCTCCTTCTTTGGAAATCACTGACATATTCCAATGAAATCATAGCACCTTTGGTTTTTTTGTTTGTTTGGGGTTTTTTGCTTTAAAAAAAACCAAATTACAGAACTTCTAGGTTTGATCATCAGGCTGGTAAAGGGGCTGAAAACAATATTACATTAGGAATGAGGGAGAAAATGGAATATTTAACCTAGAAAAATAGGATATTGTAGATAGGATAGCTCTTATCACATCTTTGAAGTGCCGCCTGTGGAATTAAAGGGAGACAATTTAAAGATAATGGATACAAGCTTCAAGGTGGTAGATTTTGACCCAATGTAAATTCCCTTTTAATCAAGTTATACAAAAACCAGAAAGGATAGCCTTATGAGATAAAGTTTCCCATCACTGCAAGTGTTCAGAGACTGACTGACCTTTAGTCAGGAGTGTCATAGAGGAGAGTCTTGTGTTGGGTGGCAATTGTACTGAATGATCTCTAAGATGTTTTCCATTTCAAAGATCTTGCTATTTCCCTGTTTGTTTGTTTGCTTTTTTCTTTACCAAGATCTGAGATTTAATTGATGTGGGGGAACTCTCAGTAAGTAAACATTCTATACCTCATGCTTATGTAGAGCTGAAACAGTTTTGTAGCATATAACCTCAGAGAGTTTCCTGCAGTGTTTTTACTTTCTCAGGGTCACTTAGCCTCTATGTGTCAAAGGAGGCCTTGAACACAAGCTTTACTAACACTGAAACCAAGTATCCTCCAAGGCCATTTTGTGTCTTCTATTGCCAGTACCTTTCAATATTTGCCTCTAGTGCTTATGGTGCCCCACTGGAAGGCAGAAGCATTCTCCTTACTTTTCCGTGGCCTAGTTCCTCTCTGTACTCCGAGCTTCCAGTTAGTTACCTTTGGGGCTCTTTTGTTCACCAACAACTTTCAAGGGTGATATTAACTGCTTGATCAAAGCTCAAGTGCCTGTCTCTTGCTGCAGCCACAGAGATTGTGACCACAAAGTCACTGCCACTGTCCGGCTGAGAACAGGCATTGTTATTGACACACCGCTGCAGGAGTCCCCAGGAAGCTTCTTAAGTCAGTTGCTGTTTATTTCTCTGAACAAATAAATACTGAAACAGGAGCATGCCAAAATGAAACAAATCCCAGGCACTCTTCCAAATCTGTCAGCAGTTCAAATTCAGCTACGAGTTCAAATTCAGCCGCAACCTCACTTACCCTGTTTTAGCGAGACCATGCCAATCACACCCTGAATTTTATTTTTATACTGCAACAGGGCAGGCAAGAAGGCGGTTGGGAGGGATGGGCACTAGGTTGTGAACTGGTAAATGGCTTGTAAGTAGAAGTTAAGGCAGCTTGGTGGTAAGGTGGATAGACTGCTGGGCCTGGAGTCAGGTCAAGACTCATCTTTTTTTTTTAATTTATTTTGATTTATCAACAATCACTTCCATATGCTTTTGAGTTGAAAATTTTTCTCCCCCTTTCCCCCCCCAAGACGGCTTACAATCTAATATAGGCTTTACATTTACATTCCTATTAAACATATTTTCACATTAGTGAAGTCGTAAGTAAAAATTAAAACCAATAGGAGGAACCATCAGAAAGATGAAACAAAACTCAACAGAAAGTAAAAATAAATGATAGCGATTCGACTTCCATAGTTCTTTCTTTGGATGTGGACAGCATTTTCCATCACGAGGCCTCCGGAGATGTCTTAGATCCTTGTAATGCTGAGAAGGGTTCAGTTTAACAATATTAAAGACTCATCTTCTTGAGTTCAAATCCGACCTCAGAAATTTACTAGCTGTGTGACCCTGGGCAAGTCATTTAGCCCAGTTTGCCTCAGTTTCTTATCTGTAAAACGAGCTAGAGGAGGAAAAGGCAAACCACTCTAGTATCTTTGCCAAGAAAATCCCAAATGAGGTTAGGAAGAGTCGGGCATGACTGAGAGGGTTATTATAAGTGAAATGTTTAGGGGAAATGCAAAAAAAAAATGGCAAGGGGAGGTCAGGGGAAAGGCTACTCCCTCAACATAAAAACCATTGACTTCAGGTGCAGCCAAACTAGGGCAGAATAAGGTGTATTTAGGTGCCACTCTTTTGTTGTTAGGACTTCATCTAAATTCAGAGAGGGGACCTTGCAGGGTCTTCGGTATAGGAGAAAGTTCTTCCCCCAGCTCATTCAGCGGCCCCTCCACAGTACTTTTGCTCTCTCCTTGCCCTCCCCATCTTCCCACTGGCCCTGGCGGATGTGGTCAGGCTCCTCCACGGAGAAGCGAGCACTCGGTAGCATCCGCAGGCGCCGGAGCGAGCCAGTGCTAGAGGATCAGGGAGGCGGTGCTAAAGCCCGCCCAGGCGCAACGGAGGCGGTGGCTCCTTCTCCTCTTAGTTCCTCTCCTGCCCGGCGCTCAGCGGAGCCAGGCGGCTGCAGCTCTCTCTGGCCGCTTGTAAGTCTCTCCGGTTGTTTGTAGCTGCTACGAATCAGTTACCAGTCCGCTCTGGCCCCGGCCCCAAACGATCTTCGGCTGCCGGTAGCGCCGCCCGGACCCCCGGCAAGGACTCTGCTCCGAGGTCAGTACGCATGCATGCAACCTGTGTGCTTTGTTGTCTTCTGCTTCTCTAGTCCCCAAAGCTTGTAACTCCGTAGTGCTGACTCCCTCCCCAGGGGGCCCACCGAAGAGATTTGACTCTTCCCTTAAGCCGCTTGCGATGATTGCAACTGCCTCCGGGTTTGCGCGGGCTGCCCCCTCGGACTGAGCCAGGCGGGAGCCCTGGGCTCAGCCTCAAGTTGCCGGCGCCGCGGAGATCCCATCCCGCTCGCCCGCCCTTCCACCTGCTCCCCGGCGCTTTGGGAAAACGCCGAGATGAAGAATGAAGAGCCCCTCGTGGGTCTCTCACTTTCGTCTTCCCCGCCAAGGGATGCTAATAAAAGCAACCTGTCAGTGGGAATCTGTGGGTGATGGGCATGCATTCATTCTTTTGTTACTGGGATGTTGAGCATGGACCACCATTGTTCCCTTTGGGGCGGCCGTTAGGAAACGAACTAGTTTAACTAGGGATTGGCCTCCGGGTGGGTGGGTGGGGATCCCACCCCAAAATCTTCGAAGCCAAACTACGGGTCAGCAGAGCCAGTTGATGAGTGTAAACAGCTTCGTTTCTTTTTGGGGGGCTGGGGGGACGGTGGCAGGGGAAAAGATGAGAAAGGGTTACATTTTGCAAATGACGCCTCTTGCATTAGTGACTTCGGGAGAGAGACTTTCAACAACCTATGCGTGCTCTACCATGGGCACTTTCTGTTGGCAAGCTTGGGAAAGAAAGTAAGTTTGGGGGAAAGACAGCTTTCTTGTCATTTGGAATGTACACAAAACCCAACCAAACAAAACAACAATAGAACAGGTTAGTTGCATTTCTCCCGATTCATTTATTGCTTTGTGGATCCATTTTTGCTTAAACCTGAACCTTTGGTTTGGTTTGCTAAACCTTATGAGAGCCATTGAGAGGACTTGAGCATTACAACTAGGCTTTCTTGTAGTCTTTGGAGGAATCTTTTTCTAGACTGCTTTTACCACACTTGGAAGAGGATCAAAATATTAGACTTTTCATTTTAGGTATTGAAGAAAGGGTCGATTCAGCCTTAGCTAATTGTTTCTAACATAGAATACAAATTGAGGAAAAGCTTCATTTGCAATATTTACGAAAACTCATTGGCATTTTTCCTGCAACTTTTTTTTTGGTACCTGCCTGAAGTATTATTACAACCAGCTTTAAACTCCCAAATCTGGTGTTAGAAGTCTGAAATAGAAAGGTGCAGGAGGGGGAAGCTTCCATACCAGAGGAGGCAAGGTAACATTAGTCTCTTAATTTTAGGGGGAAGTTCTGCATTCAGTGAGGATCAACCTCAATGGTGAGCCAAAGAGCAACAGGTGAGCTCTCTGTCAGTAGCTCTGTGGAGTGTAAATGGGAAACTTTAGCTGTGTAGTAAGGGCAGGATGTTCAGTTGACTGGTGAGTGGGAGGTTACCAGGATATGTGACAGTAATAGGCAGGGCCAACATTATAAAAATAGAATAGAGTTTTAGAAAATAAGGGAGAGGGGATGCCTCCCTGGTCACTTCATCCCATTAGAATTGCAGGAGCACTTAGATTCCCAGGGGTACCCATACATCAAGAAATACTATT
Source organism: Phascolarctos cinereus (assembly GCF_003287225.1). Lineage (NCBI taxonomy): Eukaryota > Metazoa > Chordata > Mammalia > Diprotodontia > Phascolarctidae > Phascolarctos > Phascolarctos cinereus. Next base: position 169,761,099 of record NW_027556180.1, read on the forward strand.
GCCTCCAGGAGTTAATAAAAACTCTTGTTATGAAGGGCCTTCAATACTCTTCATAAACTAGCCCCTTTCAGCCTTCTTCCACCTTCTTCCATAACATGTACTCTATGATCCAGTGACACTAGTCTCCTTACTGCTCTACAAACAAGACAGGCTCCTGGAATTTTCTGTGGCTATCTCTGATACCTGAAATGGTCTTCCTCGTGTGCTTCGACTAGAGACCTTCTTGGCTTTAAGTCCCAAAAAACTCCCACCTTCTAGAAACCCTTCCCTCATCCTTCTTAATTCCAGTGCTTTCCCTCTTTTATTATCTCCTATTTATCCTGTATAGTTTGCTTTGTATATATTTATTTACATGTTGTTTCCCCCTTTAGACTGTAAGCTCTTTGAGGGTAGGGACTTGAAGCTTTTTCTTTCTTTTTTTTTATCCCCAGCATTTAGCACAGTGCCTGGCACATAGTAGGCACTTAAGAAAAGTTTATGATTTATTGAGATACAAGATCACCAGGCACTTTGAATCTATATGATTGTCTTTTAATAGTGAACCAGTCAGCTGGAACAATCACTCTAATCTACAATTCACCTGGACTGGGAGGGCTTTCAAATTTTTCTTGTGTGTAGATCATTTTTCCTTTAGCTTCCCTCATCAGATCCATCTAAGGATGGAGAATGGCTTTCCCTTCAAACCTAAGGGGAGATGAGGAGAAAGTTGTCACAAAGACAAGGCAGAAGAATTGGACTCAATTCTGGCTCTGTCACTTTTTATTTGTGTGACCTTGGGCAATTTGCTTAACCTCTCTGGGCCTCAGTTTGCTTATCTGTAAAATGAAAGATTGGATTAGATGATTTGGGAGGCTCCTTCCCGCTCCAAATCTGTGACCATAAAAACAAGTTTGAAAGGCCCACCTAAGTAGGTCACACATAGGTCATTACATTAGTAGAATTGTGTCTCTGTACAGAGAGACAAAGTAGGAAAGCAACCATGTTAAGATTCAGGAAACCTAGGTTTGAGTCATGCTAGTTCTGTCACTAATTTCATGACCTATGATAAAGCATTTAAATTTGGTGCCTCAGGCTTATCTGTAAAATGGGGATTAATAATTACTGCATTGCCCATGTCACAGAGTTATAAGAATCAAATGAGAGCTGTGAAAGCATCATGAAAATGTAAACTGTTATTATATAATAAGGCGGTATTAAGCCACTTTTGACATTTACTGACAAATGACTTCATATTAAATGTCCTTTACTATATACATAGTTTTGGGACACACATATACATGCATTTTAACTTTCCTTTTTGTTTTTTTCCCCAATGTTTATGCATTTGGAGAATGAGGAGAGTTAAAATTTGGTTGCAGGGGTACCCTGCACATGAATAGAAATGAAGAGAATAGAAATTACAGGGAGAGAGAATCTGTTAGCATATGAATATTGTGAGATTTGCATATTGGAATGAACAATGTACACCTGAAAGATGAAAGGATTTTATATAATTGGAAATCCTGTCTTCCTGTAGTAAATCAAACATGATTCTCTACACATGCCTTTGAAGATTGGTGAAGTCTCAATTTAACGTGTTGCTGTGACTACTCTGAGATTAACTTTCTCTTTGAGAGCCTTCTTTAGTGAGGTTTTGAATCCTATTATAGAAGACTTTAACTCAAATTTGAACATTTATCTTGAAAAAGTTAAGTGTCTCAGTGTTTCAAAGAGTTAATTATAATAAACTTCAAAGGAGAAATCCTTAGTATTTTAAGTTTTGTTAAAAAAAAGTATTTTAATTACAAAAAACCTTCCAGAATAATGGATTTTGAAATAAATGTGCAAATGAAGGTATACTTAGTCAAGGATGCTGAATGGACAGAGTTTTGTTTGTCTGATAGTATGTAGTGTAATTAAACTACTGAACTAGGAATCAGGAGATATTAACCTATTCTACCGAAATTTCCTGTTCATTTCAGTAAGTCCTTATTTACTCTGGCCTCAGTTTTCTCCTCTGCTAATATGAGCCTGGAAGATCTGGGTTCAAGTGTCACCTTTGACCTCAGGCAGCTGTCTAGAACTTAAGTTCCCTAAACCAACAAAATCATGACTTTAAAAAAAAGACTTTAAAGTCCTTTTGACCTTCAGAATTTTACAATTTCTATTGTCCTTTGAGACTTTATTATATGCAGGGTTAATGACCAAGGAGAGGAACGGGGTTGTTGTTGTACTACAGGGATCCCTTGGACCAAATCTGGCCTCAGATACTTACTAGCAGTGTGAACTTGGGCAAGTCACTTAAACCTCTGTTTGCCTTAATCCAACTGAGAAGGAAATGGCAAACCACTCCGGTATCTTTACCAAGAAAACCACAGAGACAGTACCGGCCATGGGATCAGGGAGAGTCGGCCCTGACTGAAGGACTCAACAACAATAACAAACAGAAGTTCTAACTTGCTAGTAGTAGTCACTTACTAGACAGTGATGAAGCTAGGACCTCAAAGTTCTCTGATGCAAATCAAGTCATCTTTTTCAACTAAACCATTTTGCTTGATGAATAAAGCTCTTTATTTGCTGCAAAGTATACTACATAGACTATTTATCCAAGGCACCACTTTATACTTTGTTTCTCTCCTAGGAATATTTTCTATTCAAGTGAAATATATGTAAATTACTTTAACTTTGAAGTACTATATAAATATCATTATTCAACAGATACACTTTAAATTGTTTTCCACAAATTACTCAGGAGTAATTTAGACTGCAACAAATTGTCTTACCCCCTTCCCTCCCCCACACAAAGGTGAAGTCTACAATCTCCCAGTTTTATCTGTTACTCTTATTCAAAGAGGAGTGGTGGGAATAGCTGAGATTCCCCAAAGGCAGAATAGGATTCTTTGTTGATTAGAACACAGAACTTTCTCTAGTTCTTAGAGCTCTGCCTGTCCTGGGAAAGGATTTTTGGTTGGACCTGGAGGGGAGAAGGAACCAAAAAATTGTGAGGAAAAAATGTACTCCGAAAGGATTGTGAGTAGTCCTGTTTGGCTGGAATGTAGAATATTTTAAAGGAAGTAGTTTGGGACAAACATGGCATCAGATTGTGGAGAACCCTACGGTCTGAGCAAAGGAGGTGAATCTTTACTCGGGAGGGCCTGGATTTCTAGGGAACAGGAAGTGGTGCCACCACTGTGGCACCCCCTTGCCTGGTACTGCTCATAGAATTTGAAGGAGCAGAGTTGGTCAGCAGACATTTAATGTGTGGAGATACAAAGAAAGACCAAAATATGGTTCCTGTCTTAGGGAAGCTCACATTCTAAAGGTGGATACAATATGCAAAAAAAAGTACATGTAAGACATGTGTGTGTGTGTGTGTGTGTGTGTGTGTGTGGCATGCACGCACACCTGCGCTCGCATATGTATATATATTCCTTTTGATGAGCTAGAGGACCACCAGGACTTCTTATCTTTCCTGCCATTTTATCATGTCGTCCTTCAAGACTTAACCATCTGCCCTGTTTCTATGCCCTGTGGGCCCCCCCCCATGGTCATCTGACTGACTGAAATAGCCTAAAGATTCACCAGTCTTGCCATTTGCCCTGTTGCACTTAGGACTTCCAACCTTTTCCATCTGTCCTGCAGATGAACTTTAAGAGTGTGAGCTCCTCGAAAGCAGGGATTGTCACATTTTCTTCTGTTTATTTGGCACCTTTTAAGCACTTTTTAAGTGTTTGGTTTTTTTCATTCCGTCATAGACATTTAGGAGTCTTTTGAGTAAGAGTGACATGTCCATATCTATCGTGAGGAAGATTAGTCTGACAGTGTTATAAAGGATAATATGGAGAGTAGAGGTGGAAAGCCTGCAGGAGAGGTGGATAGTAATGAAGGCTTTGACCAAGGTTTTGGCACTGGGAATAAAGAGGAAGGAAGGAGTAGCTTTGAGTAATTATGAGGATAGAATCAGAAGGACTTAGTAAATGACTGGATGAGAAGAAGTGGAGGAGGGGAAGAATCAAAGATAACTAGGATTTTGGAGAGAAATCAGATGAACTTTCTGACTTGGCCTATATTTCAGTAACAGAATGAAATAATTAACCTAGGCTATTAACAGAACAAAGAAGACTCTAATAAACAAAATTAGGCCAACAGATTTTTTTTTGAAGCCACAAAGCAGGGAAGGGAGGAAAGTATATATGGTTTGACAAATTTAATGGGAAAATACATTTGCAGGTGTTGAGATTCTCTTTGGGGATGACTTGGCAAGTATTTTTTATGTCCATCCCATTCAGGATTTTGACTTTAGAGAAAAGCCAAAATGCAAAACAGTATTGATAAATGCCCTCAGCAAACGACTGCTTTTCTTGGCATGACTGGAACTGAAGAAAGGTAGAGATAAAAATGACTGACATTTTTTTTTTTTACCTTTAGCTGCTAAACAGCAGGTGTGGAAACTGGGAGATCTCAGGAATATCAGCACAATTGCCTTCTGTTCTCTGCTCTATCTCAGAGGTAACTTGCTTTTTATTTCTTAAAACATGCACACCACACACAAAAAACCCAGCAAGTACAGTGGAATTTCTTTGTCTAATTCCCCTTGGACACACCAACCTCTCCTCGACTCACCTCCCTGCCATACTGGCCATGTAGTAAAGAAGCAATAGGTACTTTTAGGATGATTGATAACACTGATATTGGTAGGCAGATGAAAACCAGGCTATAGCAGACATTCACAGGGAAGTTACATAGCTGGGAATACAATTGGCTCAAAGGCTATCTGATTCTGTGTTCTGATGCATTATCATACTCTTTTTTTGAAGCCTAAAGACAACTGTTAGTTACTGGGCAAAAATTAAGAACCATTATGATGATGTTGCATTTCTACCATCACTTTCCCAGAAAGTGAAACCTCAGCTTGATTCTCCTTGAGATTGGAGCTCCCCTTTACTCTTTTGGGAACACGTTAGTGATTACAAAAATCCATTTTTTTTGTGCCCTTGCAGATGTCATCTTCCAAGGAAACAGCTGATTTGCTCATTCTTTAAGGTCACATTTCATTGTAGCTTCTTTTTGGCCTGTGTTTTTCAGGATTTCTTAGTTCTCACTCTGTAACAATTTCAAAAGTTGTTGTCCAAAAGGCCTTTGCTTCCTTACCTGTAATGAAGGCATTCATGGGGTTTAGAGATAGAAGTTACTTTAGAGATAATCAGATCCAACCCTCCCATCTTATAAATGAGTAAATGGTGGCCCAGGCAGGAGAGGCATCTTGGTCAAAGTTCACATAGCTGATGAGCAATTGAGTTGGTATTTGAACCCAAATCCTTTGGGGCAGCTAGGTGTGATAGTGCCTGGAGTTAGGAAGACCTGAATTCAAATCTGACCTCAGCTACTTATTAGCTATGTGATCCTGGGCAAGTCATTTAACGCTGTTTGCCTCAGTTTTCTCATCTGTAAAATTAACTGCAGAAGGAAATGGCAAACCACTCCAGTATTTTTGCCAAGAAAACCTCAGATGGGGTCAGGAAGAGGACCAACAACAGTAGCTGAACCTTTGACTCTGAAGCCCAATGCCTTTCTCATACAGTTATCTCTTCCACATCATGGACGATTAGGGATGCAGTGCCCCCGAGATCTCGCTTTGTACCAGAGAAGTCTGAATTTTTTCTTTTTCTTTTATGAGGTGTTTACAGTACCTTATTGTAAAATTTGAGTTAAGTATTTGGTCACAGGCTGTTTGTCATTGTTGGCCTTCATGTGTTGGCTGTAGCTTCCACAAAATTCCCCCCAAATTCCCATTTACAGAAATTTCTTATGCTGACCCCCAGTATATTGAAACTACAATATGGAAGAGAGAACTGTAATATGCTTTCTTTCCCTAGATGATATTTCCAGTCTCTTATATACAGCTCCAAACCCAATCTAAGTACCCAGTCCTTTAAGAAACTGAATCTCATTAGACAAAGGGCAGGGACCTTTAGGAAAGGCAGCTCTGACCTTGTTTCCCCTTCAACTGGTTGTGTAGGTGCAAAATTAAGATTTCTTTTTACTGATGCCTGTTGAGCCAACCAATTTGAGGAAGTCTCAATTTTAGTACTTATCCCTAACATAAAGTGCATGGTTTTAAGCAATTGGACTTTTCTGCCTGTTCTGTGTGTGCTGTATAAATCTGTACAAGGACAAATAACTTAGTTTGTAATGAGTGGAAGAGTGAAGAATGTTCTCACTTTCCCCTCATCTTAAAGTGATTTCAAATGTTTTAAATGTGTCCACTTGGAGGAAAAAAAGAACTACAGTTTCTATGCTGGGAAAATATTTTAGAACCGTAGATTTTAGATTGAGATGGGGACCTGAGGGATTGAATCCAACATACTCATTTTACTCAAAGTGATTTATCTGCCACTTAAGACCTATGACCTTGAGCACTTGATAGTTCTTGGCCTTAATTCCTCATCTGTAAAATTGAGGGGGCTGGATTATATAACCTTTCTTCCCAAGTTTTTTCCCAACTCTAAATCTATTATCCTACATATAATCCTTTATTGACAAATCAGCTGTAAGACTTTACACATGCATGTATGTGCATGCTATATACCTACATTGGAGGGCCTTATTCTTTTTCATTTGCATTAAAAAGAATTACAATATTTTTTGAGGCATTGGGAATAAATATGAGCAGGGACTGGTTGGGCTTTTTTCTTCCTCTGAAAGTTAAATTGACTGCCCATCAACTCATTTAAAAAATACAAAGCCAAACTAGAAATTTTTTCAGTTGGGTCAAGGAGGGAAAAGGGTAGGAACTCCAGAGTGTGTAGCATTCACCTGGGTCAAGGCCCCTTTAACCCCAAGGATGCTGCTGATTTTAGAACCCTTTAAAGTACAATGTCCTTGAAAAACATCCATAGTTATTCCTTTCTTAGCTTTGGCTCTTAGAAATTGGAAGGGAACTAAAAACCACATGAATGCTAGACCATGCAAATAAGTGGCTTACATTGTAGTATTTTTTTTTGTCTCTTATGATAGATAGTTCAGTTCTTACATGGCTACTACCTGAACTAGGAGTAAAAAAAATCTAAAATGTTTAAAATGAGCAAAACTGACAAAGTATACATGAACAACCAAAAAAAGCTTAAAAAGTTAAAATGTTAAGTGGAAATAAAGGATGATTTTTTTTTTGGTGGAGCTGCCAATAAGGAAGAAGCCATAGACGGAGGGCAGAACGAGGAAGATGGTGTGTATGACTGTGTGTGTATATGTGTGTGTGTGTGTGTGTGTGTGTAAGTGTGTGTGTGTATGTATGTGTTTGTGATCCTACCTATCTGGGGGACAGAACTGATGGAAGAGGTGGGATCTCGACATATTTTAGTGAAGAAAGGGAGATAGTTTAATTGGGATAAAAGGGAAGGAATTCTATGTGTAAGAATGTTTTTGGAAGAAGCATCATGAGTGAAGAAATCGTAAATATTTCCTCCTGCTTTTTCGCAGAAAAATGTAGAACTATGGTTTTGAAATATTTTGTATATCATTGGACACAAAATCAAAGGATCTGAAGAGTTCAATCCTCTGATCTATACGTGAACAACAATTTCCATTATGACATCAGCAATAAGTGGTTATCAAGTCTTCTTTGAAAACCTTTGATGAGCAGAAATCTCTCCTTCCACCTCATTACCTCCCAAGGCATCTCATTAAACTTGTGGATAATTCTGATTATTAAAAAGTTTTTCCTTACATCAAACCGAAATCTTTTCTGCAAATCTCCATTGTAATGTGTCTAGTTCTGTGCTCAAGGGCTCTGCAGAACAAGTCTACCATTAGGACTGCCTTTCATAGAATTGAAAATGGGCTTCCCCTCCCCCCTTCAAACACTCCCATTCTCTAGTCAAAACTGTTTTTTATAATAATAGTAATACTAAGACGTTTTACTTTCTAATGGGTAAATATGGATAGATGAAATCCACATAAACAAAATCTCTTTGGGGAGGTCCACAGAACAACTGATCTAGCCAAAAGGGCCTGAAGGCCTGAGCTGAGGTGGTGGTTCTGTGAGTAGAGAGAAGATGAAATAGAATTTTGTAGACATAGGATCAGGAAGACCTAACAAGTGAATGACTATGATAGGTAGGGGGAGGGAAGTATCAAAGATAATGCCAAGGTTACAAACCTGGGAGATTAGTGGAATGGTAGTGTCTTTAGTTGAAATAGGAAAGGTTGGAAGAAGGGTGGGTTGGGGTGGGGGTGGGAGGGTAATATGAATTCTGTTTTGGGCTTGTTGAGTTGGTAATGGCTAGGGGACAACAGCTGGAGCTCAGGAAAGAGACTAGGCCTGAATATACACAAACAACTTCTTGAATACAATTCTAGAATTCTAGAATTCTGCTGGGAAGAGAAGCCAAGCTCAATAGTCTATAGTTTGCAGGCTCTAACCTCTTGCTTTTTTGTCTTTTTAAATTGAGATATCTGCCCTGCTATTTCTCTCTTATTCTCCAAGGTTTTTCACAAAATTGATTCACTATCATTGACTCAGCTATTACATCGGCGGCTAGTTCTTTTCCTACCGGAAGATGTAGTTCATCTCGGTCTGGTAACTTGAAGTCATTGAGAGGACCTGGAGGTTCTACAGCTATATTGTCCTCAGGTTTCTAATCCCTGTTAATAATTTTTGGTCTGTCCTTCTCAGTCCAAAGATCATTGCCCTTAGAAGACAACATATAAAACAAATATGAATTGTGACTTCCATAAGTTGTAACCACACATTAACATCATTCCATCTACCCAGCCAATGCTTTTGTCTCTATCTTAATCTTCCTTGTGCCTCAAATGCTTTAAAAGTCTTTTTTGTTGTCACTGCCAGAGTCAGCTCATTTGAGACTTCAACATCTTCCTGTTATTCTTTTCCTTAAAATATATACACATATATTTTTGCAAACTTAATAGTGGCCAACAAAAAAGAACAAAAGTATACAAAACAAGGGATAAAATATATCCATTATTTGTCAAGACAGAGCCAAGCAAATGAATAAACAACCAATAAGCAAAATATGGACTTTTGTTCATGTGCTCCACAGTCTGCTCAAAGATTTACCACCTTTGGCTTGATTTCTTTCATTTAATCCCTGTTATTTTAGAGCTCCGCTGCTCTATCCCCCTCACCTTATGCATGAGGGGGATGGGCTGTCTGAGCACTAAGGTCTCTTACCGTTCTAAATCCCTAATCCTAGTCTTTTTTCTTCTTTTATTTAAAATATGCACATTATACTTTATATAAACATAGTTGTAATCTGTGGATGCAGTTCCAGTTCTGCTGACTTTTGTTTTCTTTCACCTTATATAGATCTTTCCTTATTTCACTGTATATTTCATACTTACCAGAATTTTTAAAAAAATAGCTCCTGAAGCTATTTTTTACAGGATATGGCAGCATCCTGTCCTTATCTTGTTTGTACCTAGCTGTCTGCATGTTGTCTCTACCATTAGACCTTGAGTTCAGGGGCTGGGTTTTTTTTTTATTTGTTTGCTTTTAATGTGTTGCCTTTCTTTGTATGTCTAGCGTTTAAGAACACTGTCTGACACAAAGTAGATTTTTGTTTTTAGGCAATTAGGATTAAGTGACTTGCCTAGGGTCACACAGCTAGTAAGTATCAAGTGTTTGGTCTGAGGTGGGATTTGAACTCAGGTCCTCCTGACTTCAGGGCTGGTGCTCTATCCACTTGTTCACCTAACATGCTACTTTTTTTTTTAGCATGCCTATCTTTGTTTCTTGCTAAAAATTTTATTATTTATTTTTAGTATTCTTTTTAAACTTTTTGAGTTCCAAATTCTCTCTATCCCTCCTGCCCCTCCCCCACCCATTGAGAAGGCAAGCAATATATCTATTATACTTGTGAAATCATGCAAAACATATTTCCATATAACCATGTTGCAAAAAGCAAGAAAAATAAAATGAAAAAAATCTTTCTACTTTAAACAAATTATCATTAGTTATCTATCCTTTCCCCCCCATCTTCTGTGTATGTGTTTTTAAAAACCTAAGTTGGTAAATAAGTTTCCTGTATAGTCCTGTTGATTTCTTCAGGCCGTTCTTTTCCTCCTCAAAATTATTCGTCTGTGTCTTTCTTTTAGCGAGCATTTATCTTGTGTGACCTCAGGCAAGGCAAACCCCTAGTAGAAGAAATGAGATTTGAATCCAGCTCTCTTGATTCCAAGCTCAGTGTTCCCTTAATTACACCCTCCTGGCTGGCAGGTGCCAGATTATGGAGGACAGTGAATACCAAGCTAAAGATTTGGTTTGTCCCAGTTGTGCACAGTGCTTTGCCTGCATTCTGGTAGTTATTTAATGTTTTATTGAATTAAAAAATGGAAGTAAATTGAATTAAAGGAATTACTGGAAAAGAACATTGTGTAATCTAGGTAGCTTGAGACCAGATGTAAAGCAAATATACAAATTATTATCACATTATTTGTGTAATGCCTACTTAAAAAAAAAGCATGTTCACATGCATTTTCTTTTCAATTCTATATATTTATTTTACGCAGTTAATCAACTTTCCATAGCCATAAAACATATTTAACATTAGAAATATAAGATTAAAGTTTCAGTGTGCATACATAAGGGATCCAACTAATCATATCTCTGAACCTCCTTCTGAATATGCTTAAAACTGCTGTCCGATACTCAGCTCCAGGTCTTTGATTAGGACAGTGAAATCCAGGAAAAACTGCAGGCGTGCCAGGAGGTGGATTAATCTGCTAGCCTTCTTCTCTCTCTTTTTTTAAAAATTAATTAATTTATTTTTAGTTTTCAACATTCACTTCCACAAGATTTTGAGTTCCAAATTTTCTCCCCATCTCATCCCTCCCTCACATGCATCTTTTTCCACCTCTTGCCCTCCCCTGCTAACCCATATTCCTGGGCTATCCAAGAACCTATTGGAACCACCCCAGCAGACTACACAGGTGCCCTTCCCCCTCAAACATTCCCCTCAGGGATCCTAGATCCCATTCTGTACCCTTCCAGTGCAGGAACACTGTAGGAAGAAGAACTTTCACTATGGGTGAACCCTATCCTCTTGCCTTTCCCTTTTGGCCTTTCCATCATCCAGAGCATCCAGAACCCATTTGGTCTACTTGACTCTTCCTTTGGCTTGTATGAGATGGGAGTCATGAACTCTATTCATTCAGGTGAGATGGAAGGCCGCCAGGCCTTACCATCTGCCTTGCCTCTATGTCCTGCAGATTCTTGGCACTGTTAATTAACTGACAGGGCCTTACCATCTACCCTGCGGCTTCCATGCCTTTTCATTTGCCCTGAAGCCAGACTTTTTTCATTTGTTGTCTCCCCAGTTAGTGTGAACTCCTTGAGAGTTAGGAATGACACACTTTTCTGTTTATATCTCCCGGTGCTTATCGCATTGCTTGACACTAAGCAAGGGCTTAATAAATGCTTCTTCTGTCACCTGTTACTTTAGTTGGAAAGGTGAAAGTATGTATGGGCCATAAAAGATAAATAATAGAGAAACTACTAAATACTAAAAGAAGTGAATACTGGGCAATTTTACTTAGTTAACTTTAAAGAGGCAGCATGCAGGATAGACTGGCCCTGGAGTTAGGAGACCCTGAGTTCAAATGTGACCATGTGATCATGTGACCTTGAGCAAGTCACTTAACCTCAATTGCCTCTTCCCAAAAATAGAAGATTCGGCATGTATGGTAAAGAACCAATCTTTGAATCAAGAAGACCTGGGATCAAGTCCTGTTTCTGCTACATATGAGCTGTGTGATTCAATTTCTCAGCCCCCCAAGGCAGCTCTTTTAAGACTCTAGGTTGTAGAACAGAAGTTGATATTCAGTGACAGACGGTAGGGGGATGGTAGATAGACAAATAATTGTGGGAGTACCCTAGAGCAATGAAATCAAAGACTCTGTCCCCATACCTAATCCCAACTTTCAGATGGAAATAAAACTGCCAATTTTTCTAAAACTCAAGATAGCTAAAAACTTCCTGCAAGTTCTTTTCCTAAACTTTTTCATGGGCAAAATAATGCCTTTCTTGTTTATTCTGAGATTTAAAGTATTGCCTTATTTACATAGAAACACTGAAAAAATTCTGAGGTCATTGTAATAAGCAGCCAGAAACAGTTTTGAAAGTTTGCCAGGGTAATGAATTAGGAAGTGTCACTGACACTAAGAGCCTAGAGATTTGGAAATCATTGAAACAACCACCTAAATGGCAAGGCAAAACTCAGTATTTTAAGCATCAAAGGTGAGAGATATATTTTGACTACCCTTTTCCATCAGATACTAGAGTGGTAAAAGACATTTTGCTGTTAAAAATTATTTTATGGATACATTAAAATTTCTACCCAAGAAAAATAACTTTTTTTAAAGGTACAGTGCCCATTTCAAAGTGAACGTGGCCAGAACCTACAGCCAGCATATTGAAACAGTTTTTCTAAACGCATGTGAAAGAGACAAAATGCTCTTTTAATTAACTGTATTTTTTGGTAGCCTGATTTATCTCCACATTTATTAAATCGCAGGTAACGACTCAAGCTCTTTCATGTTTGACTGTTGGAGGTTTATCCTGTGCAAGGAAACTGGAAGTAATCATTGCTCTTCACCCCTACCTCAGACTAATGAGGTCAAAGAGGGAAGAAACTGAGCATCAGATTGATGTGTCTGATGTCATCCGGCTTGTTCAAGATAAACAGCAGGTGACAGTTCTACAACCAGGTAAGAGCTTGGCATTTCACCACTTATGCTTTAAAACTCTAGGCTTCTTATTAATCAAGCTTAAGAAGGCACCCCTCCTGGGTATCAGCTCCTTGGTAGGCAAGAAGGTACTTTCAAAACTGATTAGCTCTTATGCCATAGGAAATAATTTGATAAATTATCACTTCTCTCAATGGTTACCCTAGTAACTTGAAAGGGTCGAAGGCAGGTTTTGACTGCCTGAGAATGGCATTGTGGGAGAATCTGATGCTACTTATCATAAAAATCTTAAGTAGTATCCAGTACTTGGCTGAATAATGAGGAGGAAAGGTTTTTTAAGGTGTTCTAAATAAATTAAGTTCTGTATTTTGAGCTACCTTAAAACCACTTAAAATGCAGTAATACAATAAACCATTTTGGTATAGTAGAAAGAATCCTGGGGTCAGAGGAACAGAACCTGAATTTGAATCCTGCCGTAGTCATTTGCTACCTAATGATATTGGGGGAAATAACCTTAATCTCTCTGGTCCTCTGTTTCCACGTCTGTAGAGTGATCTTGTTGGACTAGATCATCCAGCTCTGATATTCTGTGCGTGTGTAAATAAAGCATAGAGTACACCTCAGGGAGGAATATTTAACAGGCTTTGCTTTATTTTTAAAAACATAGAAGAGCTATTGTTCAGGTGTGATGTGTCATCAGAGCAGATTCTGTGGTGCCAAGCAAGCCAGAGAACAATGACTGAAAGCAGAGTCGGCGAAGCAGGCAGGTGGAGATAGTCCTAAGGCTCTAATCAATTTGAAAAGCTCCATCTGGATTAAGGAGGTGAGGTCAGGATAACACACTTCTATCTGATCCCCTCACCCAATTTAAAGTTCTCAGTGCACTCAATGGAGGTCATTGCTCTGCTTTTGTTTCTGGCCACATTTCATCTTTTCAATATTTTTGTTGTTGACCATGTTGATTAGTCTCCCAGATGGAGGTTAATTTGTTTTCTAATGAGCGGTTGTGCCTTCTTTCATCTTGAATGTTTAACTGGGTTATTAGTAGAATACTATGATATTACTTTAATAATATGTAAAATTATATGTACAGTCGTGTTTTTCATGGGCTTCCTGGTATTGAGGAAGACAGCCGAAGTAAAGATATCATGGTTTTCTAAAGAGTTTGGAATGTTTGATCTCAGAGAACAGGGAGGTTATAACTATTGTTTACAGTGAAGCATGCCAGCCTCTCTGAAGGAGAGGCAGTGCCACGTGGAAAGAACATTGATCTGTAGGCAGAAAACCTGGGTTTCAGTTCAAGACTCTGAGCCTTACTAGCTGGGTCATCCTGGGCAAATCATTTAATCCCCCTAGTCTAGGACTCTTCACTTATAAAATGGACATAATAAACCCTGCTCTACTTAGCTCACAAGATTGTTGTGAAAGAGAGCTTTTTCAAAACAAAAAACCTAAGAGTGTTATGTAAATGTGAATTATTCAGAATGATCTTAGTGCCCTGAGAAATTAGACTTTTTTTCTTTCCATTTTAATTTGAAGGCAGAATTATAGAAAAAGTGTATTTTTGTTTTGGTTTGGTGAATGGAGGCTTAACTCATTATGTTGTTGTTTAATCGTTTCAGTTGTGTCCGATTCTTTGTGACCCCACTTTGGGGTCTTTTTTTTTTTTTGGCAGAGATACTAGAGTGTTTTGCATTTCCTTCTTCAGCCCATTTTGCAGATGAGGAAACTGAAGCAAATAGGATTGAATGACTTGTCCAGGGTCACACAGCTAGTAGGTGTCTGAGGCCAAATTTGAACTCAGGAAGATGAGCCTTCCCAACTGCAGACTGGGCACTCTATCTTCTGTGCCATCTGATTTAGTAGTATGATGAGGTAGTGGAAAAATATTGGAGTTAATTCAGCAAAAAAAATGTCGGTAAGTATCCTACCTCCATAACTTATTAGCTGTATGACCCTGGACTGGGCGACCTCTCTGAGCCTCATTTTGGTCATGTGTAAAAATGGATATGATGATATTCATAGTATCTACTCCATATGGTTCTCGTGTGGATCGGATTAGAGGATTTTGCAAAACTTAGTGCTATCAAATGGAAGAGGCAGTGTGGTAGAATGGATAGAGATCTTCCAAGATCCTTCAAGGATAGAGTGGCCTCCAAGTCAGGAAGATGTGGGTTCAAGTCCTGACTCTGAGGGTGCTGACTGTTCAACCCTGGTAACCTCTCAGTGCCCCACCTATTATGTTATTAGGGATACTTTTCAAATAGGTGATGCATAATTTAGACCAGCATCTTACAGAGATATATGCACCTGTGCGTGTATACCTATAGACTTTTTTCTTTAATAATCTTCAACTCAGTTGCCGCTTCATTGAAGCCTGGTCTTTCTGAGGTTGGAGGAGATCTTATTCACTTTAGATCTCTTAACCTGGAGATTGGCCTTCCCTGGGTCTTGTCTGCAGGGGAAGGAAAGGGAAGGGAACAACCATTTATGAACATATACGATGTGCCAGGCACTGTGCTAAGTGCTATACAAATAAAATTTCATTTGATCCCCAAAACAATAGCATCTGAGAGGTAAGTGCTATTATTACCCCCATTTTCCAGGTGAGGAAACTGAGGCAGACAGAGATGGAGTGATTTGCCCAGGGTCAATCAGTGAAGAAGTGTCTGCAGCAGGATTTGAACTCAGATCTTCTTGACTTCAGACTCAGTTCCCTATCTACCTAGCTTCCCTATGCTTTAGGGTTTCAGTCCCTCTTGGTTGGACATAATCAAGCCTTTGCTGTCTTGCTAGCAGAAGAGTCTATTGGTTGTCAAGGGAAAGGCTTTGGTGTTGTTTGTTATCTGTCATTCTTCTTGAGCCCCTGTTATATTGCTGGTCTAAATTTGAACTGGCACGGTCCTTTTCTAGTTGGAATAGCTTTTCACAGTCCCCAGACTTTTCTTGCCCTGCTCCTGATATCTGCCCACCATCCAGATATACTTGATTTCTTGTTGTTTTTTATTTTTTGCAAGGCAATTGGGGTTAAGTGACTTGCCCAGGGTCGCACAGCTAGCTAGTAAATGTCTGAGGTTAGATTTGAACTCAGGTCCTCCTAACTCCAAGGCCAGAGCTCTATCCACTGTGCCATCTAGCTGCTCTTATGCTTGATTTCTTATTATCTACTTTAGGTCCCTTGAAGGTTTACAGCCTAGTAGTCCTTAAGGCATGCTACCTTCATGGTTTTAAAGAGCATGAAATTAATGAACTATGCTAACACATGATTTTAGAACCAAAGATCTGAACAGATTTTAGTGCTTCTAGGATAGAATAGAGTTTTTAAAAACCAGGACATAAACTTATAGAACTCTATTTCTATCTCCAGTACTTTGCATAGAGCAAATGCTTAATAAATGCTGTATTCACTTGTAGAACCCACTACCTTCATATTTTAAATGGGCAGGAAAAGATTAGACTGCATGACTTTCGAGGTTACTTCCAGTTATTTGGACTACATTTTCATGTCTCTCCCTTGGATAGTTCTGGATGAAAACTGACAATATCATACTCTACAATTCACTTTTCTAGTATCCATACACTGTAATCCTTCTGTTTGCATTTTTATCCATCACCACCTGTCTTCATTCGAAAATGTATTCGTAACAGGTTCCAATTTCCAAACTTGCAGATTGTTTTTCCTTCATTATATTTTAGGCTGGCTGTTTCCTGATCAGTCGCATGTCTTACAATAACAATGACATCTAGCATTTACATAGCACTTTAAGGTTTGTGGTATTTTATTCATGTTATCTCATTTTATTCTCGACAAACCCTGGGAGGTAGTGCTATTATCCCCATTTCACAGATGAGAAGACTTTACCTTCTGTTAAATAAATGCCCTGTTATCTTTCAAGGGGCAAGGGAAGAAGCATTTATTTAGTGCCTCCAATGTGCCAGGCATTGTCCGAAGCACTTTGCAAATAATATCTTATTTAATTCTTATAACAACCTTGGGAGACAGATGCTTTTATTATCCCGATAAATACAGTTAAGGAAGCTGAGACAGGCAGAGGTTAAGTGACTTGCCCAGGGTCACACCACAAGAAAGTGTCTCAGGCTGCATTTGAACTGAGTTCCTCCTGATTCCAGGGCAGGCATTCTATTTGCTGAGCCACCTAGCTGTCTTCTACCTAGTCTTTTGGAGGATCCATCTTACTTTCTGTCCACCCACTGTAAATGTTCAGTTTTATAAAATGATGGAGTTTCAAGGTGACAATAGGCCTTGAGTCACATTTGTAATTGTGGCCCTCAAATTTCAACGTTGTGGAAATAGTTGCATACCTAGGAGCCCTGTAGAAAATGTAAAAATTGTTAATATTTTTCTCTATTGTTGTGTTTTTATTTCTAATGTTTTAGTATTCAAACGCCTGATCTAGGCCCGATGTGAGAATTATGTTCATTTCTTCCCTTAGAGAATTTAAATCTTCCATACTGACGTTTAAGTTTATTTTCCACATAGATAGATTTGTATGCTGGTCATGAGGAAGGGAGAAACGTTCCAAAGTATTTAATAATTACGAAAACACGGGTGCAGTTTTGTTTTCTCCTGCCTTTTTTTAACCCCACTCCATCAATTACATACCTTATGAAATATCTGAAGGCAAAATGAGGTATTTCAACATAGTAAAAATGTATTTTAGCATTGTGTCTTTTAACTTTTCCATTTGAGTAAATTTATTAGGAAGATTTGCAGGTTTTGAGGCAGGTCACATGATGGGGAGGTGACCGAGTGATCACTGGATTCTGTATGAATTTTCATGTATGTTGTATGACCTCTGGTGAAGAAAGCATTGGAGTTCAGATCCTACCTCAGCCACTTGCTAGCTGTATCACCCTGGGCAAATGACTTAACCTCTATGTCCGCCTCAGTTTCCTTATTTGTAAAATCTGGGAATGATAATATTATCACCTACTTCCCAGGGTTGCTTGGAAGATAAAATATATTAATATTTGCCAAGCACAGATAAAACATGTTAATATTTGCCAAGTGCTTTTAAAAACTTAAAATGAAGTATAAATGCTAGCTGCTATCACTATACAGAGGCAGCTGTGTCTAGATACTTGCAGCCAATTTATTTGAAGCCTGGTCTAAGAGTCAACTTACACCTCAAGTGGAATATGCCTGTTTTCTGTTTTCTTTGTCTCTTCTTTAGTTCTGTCTCTTTGACCTGGTTAGCACTGCTTTCAATGTGGATAGTCACAAAATCATGCCACAGTTATTATTGTTTAAACTTTCCAGGAATCGTTCTATTGGTGGAATTTGTTGTTGAGTCTTTTCTGTCATGTTTCGCTCTCTGTGCCTCATTTGGGGTTTTCCTGACAAAGATAGTGGAGTGGTTTGCTATTTCCTTCTCCAGCTCATTTTACAGATGAGGAAATTGAGGCAAATAGGGTGAAGTGACTTACCCGGAGTCACCTAGTCAGGCGCTTTTATTATCCCCATTTTACAGTTAAGGAAGCTGAGGCAGGCAGAGGTTAAGTGACTTGCCTAGGGTCACACAGCTACTGAGTGTTGGAGTCTGGATTTGAACTCAGGTTCTCCTGACTCCAGGGCTGGCATTCAATCCACTGCACCCCCTAGCTGCCTCAATATTGGTGGAATAGTAAACTGTAAATCTGAACAAATTTACATTTTGAGAAAGGCTATTAGAAACTGTTACTAAATTACCTTTTAGATTGTCTCTGGTGTTTCTGGAAGCTTTGTAGGAAATGTACACAGCTTGATAAGGAATCATTTCAATTGGTTTGATGATTGTCTTATAAACTAATTCATCATCTTTAAATTTAGTGACTATATTTTTAGTAGCTCTGGTCCTTTTTTAAAAAAAATTAGTTTATTTTTAGTTTTCAACATTTACTTTTGTAGATTTTAAGTTCTAAATTTTGCTTCCTTCCCTTCTCCTTCCCCAAGATAGCATGCAATCTGATACAGGCTATACATGTACAATCATATTAAACATTTCCACATTATGTTGTGAAAGAAGAATCAGAACAAAAGGGGAAAACCACAAGAAAGAAAAACAACAACAACAACAACAAAAGGGGAAAATAGTATGCTTCCATCTGCATTCAGACTCCATAGTTCTTTCTCTGGATGTGGATAGCATTTTCCATCATGAGTCTTTTAGAATTGTCTTACATGATCATCACATTACTGAAAAGAGCTAAGTCTATCAAAGTTGGCCATCATACAATGTTGCTATTACTGTGTGCAATGTTCTCCTGGGTCAGCTCACTTCACTCAGCATCAGTTCATGTAAGTCTTTCCAGGTTTTCATGAAATATGCTTGCTCATCATTTCTTATGCAACAATAGTATTCCATCACATTCAAATACCACAGTTTGTTCAGCCCTTCCCTAACTGATGGGTATCCCCTCAATTTCCAATTTTTTTTGCCACCACAAAAAGAGCTGCTATAAATATTTTTGTACATGTGGGTCCTTTTCCCTTTTTTGCGATCTCTTTGGGATACAGCCCTAGTAGTGGTATTGCTGGATCAAAGGGTATGCACATTTTTATAGCCCTTTGATCATAGTTCCAAATTACTCTCCAGAGCACAACTCCACCAACAATGCATTAGTGTTTCAATTTTCCCACATCTTCTCCAGCATTTATCATTTTCCTGTTTTGTCATATTAGCCAATCTGATAGGTATGATGTGCGACCTCAAAGTTGTTTTGATTTGCATTTCTCTAATCTATAATGATTTAGACCATTTTTTTCATATGACTATAGATAACTTTAATTTCTTCATCTGAAAACTTCCTGTTCATATCCTTTGCTCTGGTTCTTTTCTTGTTTGTTTGTTTTTGGCTTTTTGGTGAGGCAGTCGGGGTTAAGTGACTTGCTCAGGGTCACACAGCTAGTGTCAAGTGTCTGAGGCTGGATTTGAACTTAGGTCCTCCTGAGTTCAAGGCCAGAGCTGTGTCCACCACGCCACCTAGCTGCCCCTTCTTAGTTTATTTTTGTTTGGTTTTTTAGGCAATTGGGGTTAAGTGACTTGCCCAGGGTCACACAACTAGTAAGTGTCAAGTGTTTGGTTTGAGGCCAGATTTGAACTCAGGTCCTCCTGACTTCAGGGCTGGTGCTCTATCCACTGCACCATCTAGCTGCCCCCTCTGGTTCTTTTCTTGAAAGGTCAAGAGTAATCTGTGGTGGGCTTGCCTGTTTTGGTTTGAATAGCAAAAATATCTAGACAGACATCGGACTGATGGCTTCCTAGATCTACTGGTTTCTAACTGCTCATTTGGAGGATTCTTCTTTCATTGCCCTGTGCATTATGATAAAGGATAAGAACAAAATCAAATGATATTGCATTAGACAAAAAAAAATTATCCTTAGAGAATAAGGCATAAAATATTTTAAAAATCTCTTCTCTGCACTTCCATGATTCCCAGATGGATGCTTTTACATTTTTGAATGAAGGTGATACTTATTTCTGACTTTGTCTTTGCACTACATGAAATATAGCTTGTAGCCTCCAGATACCTGACTAATTTACTTATTTAATTTATCAATAATGTTTTACTTTTACTTGGCTGATTAAAAAAATCTTCTTTCAAGCCTCAGCAAACATGCGTTTACATGGGATTTTATTATTCTATCTAACAAGCTAATAACTGGTGTTGGATTTGGAATCCAAAGGTGAAAGGAGGCAGGTTTCCAAAGTCTAGTGTTTAGTAGAGAATTGGGATGTTCTTAATTTTTCTATTATGGTGCTGATTTAATGTGTGTGTGTTTGGGGGAAACTCAATATTTTTTAGTTTTCTTTTGAAAAGGTAACCAAAGGGGACAGGGAATACAAGTATAATGACCTGTTTTACATAAAGTCCTTTCCAACAAATGTACAGATTGTTTCTGCTGTGAGAGGCTTAGTCTAATCCAATGGAGCAGATTAGATTTCCAAATGACTTCATAGGCAAAAGCTTGATGGTGTACAATAGGAAAAAAACTTCTGAGCTACAGTCTCTAGAGCTTCCCATGGCCTAAGATTGATCAGCTTGATTGAATCCCATTAGTATCCCATTGGGTCTTTCCCTTTTTCTTTTTAAATTAAAATCAACATAGGATATTATCTAAAAGCTTGTTAGTTGGAAGCAATTGTTTTGAGCTATTAGAAAAATACCTTCTTTTGTAGATATCCAGAAAGAGGCCAGGAAATGAAACAACTGATCTGTTGTGATAAATTTTCCTCTTTCTAAACTTCTAACATTTGGCTATCACCATAGCTTCTGTTGCTACATCAATAAAATATGAGATATTGTAAATGTTTTATTAGAAAATTATTTTCCTTTAAAAATTTTTCAAGAATGTTTGCTGTGTTCTTGAGTATATATGTGTTAGGATAAGGTCAGAATTTTATACTTTGAGAAACATCTCTAGAATTAAGCACTGTTAAGAGAATAGTAAAATAATAACCCTATTAACAAAGCAGATGTATTCCAATGATATACTTACTCATCAGAAACTTTGTGACAAGAACAGTAATTCACATTTATATAACACTTTAGATTTTATAAAATATTTTCCTGACAATTTTGCCTTTTGAACATCTTGAATTGGATATCTTATTCACCTCTCAGACTAAACAGAACTCGTTATATTTCCCCTCAACATCTCCCTTCTTCTTAACTTTCCAATACTGTCAAGGACCCTGCTATTCTCCCAGGCAGGCTCAAGATTTGGTGTCATCATTCACTCCTCACTTCCACTTACCCCCTACACCCCTTCCTGTCTGTTTCCAATCTCTTGTCAGATCTTATTTCTTCTTTCACAACATTTCTCTTGTAGGTCCTCTTTCTCTATTCACACAGCCACCATCCTATTAAGGGCCCTTATCACCTCTCCCCTTAATTATTGCAATAGCTTTCTAATTGATCTCCTAGCTTCAAATCTCTTTTCACTCTAAGTCGTCCTTTATTTAGCTGCCAAAGTGGTTTTCTTAATTGTAGTTTTGACCCCAATCAGTTAACTCCAGTGGCTCCCTATTGCTTCTAGGATCAGATATTAAACCTTCTGTTTGACATTTACAGTCCTTTACAACCTTGCCCCTTCATATCCTGAAAGTATTCTTACACTTTACTCCCTTCCACGTATCCCATGATTGAGCTACACTAGTCTACTTGCTTTTCTCACAAAAAACACGCTCCATCTTCCAACTCCGCATTTGCATTGCATATTCCCATGTTTAGTATGCTCTTCCTCCCCACTTCTACTTTCTAGTTTTCCTGGCTTCCTTCAAGACATTACTCAAATCCTTCCCCCTACATGAAGGGGCTGAACTATAAACATTCTGGGTGAAATTGGATCTTTGCTAAGCCAGGCTGCAGGCCCTGAAAGAAGTCTATGACACAAGAACAAGTAAGTCACTCACTCAGCATCCAATCACCTCCCAGGACTAGACTTCCATTAACTACCTCATCTTAGCACATCTCCTTTCCAGGAGAGTTGGATACTGTGAGGGGAGAAGCCATGGGTCAATAAGTCGTTTTTACTTCTTAGTCACCCAAGTAAATCTAAAAGTAGTAAATGTTTACTTGAAGAAGCAGCTTACTAGATACAGTTGCATGATTTCAGAAGCCTTTCTTTCCCAAAGACCACTTCCAGTTTGCTAATACTCAAATGTATGAATGAGGCACCATGTGTAAACAAGTTTTAGTCAATGTGTAATCAACTAGGGAGCAAACAAGGAAAGGGATTAATATCTGAAGAAAGCCATTGGATGGTAACTATAGATATAGCACAACTTTTATGCACAAGGCACTGTGGGGGAAAGCACACTTTACAATTTAAAAGATACATCTGCAAATGAATATAATATATAATAAGAGCATAGGATGGGTTCTAACAAAGACTGAGATTGAGAAGGGTGAAATCACTTTTAGTTTGTGAGGAGGGGTGAGAATCAAGGAAAGCTTCCTGGAAGAAGCAGCTTTGGAGCTAGGCCTTAAAGAGTAGGGAGGAGGTGTCACTAAGAAGGTGAAGGAGGCAGACATATAGGATGAAGAAGCTAGAAACATGGTAGGTTGATTTCAGACTGGCTTTTTGTGTAGAGTGGGTTTTATAATGGCAGGCAGCTTAACAAGTGGATACTTCTCCATTCCTCAGTAAAACAATATTGTGAAATTGGAATTTATTTCATATTGTCAAAGTTGGTGAATCTATGTTTTATCCCTAATAAATAAACAGATATTCTGGTTGTTTAATTGAAAATTAGCTTTGTGGATAGTGCTGGTTTATGTGTCAGGGAACTAAGTAGAGAAGTGTGAAGCCCAAAGTCTCAGCAGTTTATGATGGGGAAATGTGACTGCTGAAGCAACATGCAAATGAATGTGATGGTTTAACAATGATTAACATCTATATAAGATGACCTAGAGCTTCCCCAGTTGTTAAGTAGTCAGAAGATATTCTCCTTCCTCAATTCATTTTGGTTTTTTGTTTTGTTTTGTTTTTAGGCAATTGGGGTTAAGTGACTTGCCCAGGGTCACACCACCAGTAAATTTCAAGTGTTTGGTCTGAGGCCGGATTTGAACTCAGGTCCTCCTGACTTCAGTGCTGGTGCTCTATCCACTACACCACCTAGCTGCCCCTTCCTTCCTCAATTCGCAAGGAAAAACACAGGCTATCTAGAGACATGAAAAAAAATGCTCCAAATCACTAATAATTAGAAAATTGTGAATAAAAGCAACTCTGCGATTCTACCTTACATCAATCAGATTATCAAAGATAACAAAAAAAGAAAATGGAAAATGTGTGAGGGACTGGAGGAATTTGGTGGCACGGTGGACAGAGAACTGGGCCTGAAGTCAAAAAGACTTGAGTTCAAATTTGACCTCAGTCACACCAGCAAGTCACTTAACTTTGTTTGAGTTTCCTCTGCTGTAAAGTAGGGATGATAGTAGCACCTACCTTTCAGGGTTTTGTGAGGATCAAATGAGATGGTATTTGTAGAAGTGTTTAACACAGTGCCTGTCACTAGAAGATCCCATGTAAATGCTTATTCCCTTCTCCTTCCTTTTCCTTCCTCTCTTCCCTGAGTGAAAATAGACACATTAATGCATTGTTGGTAGAGCTGTGAACTGGAGCCATTCTAGAAAGCAATTTGGAATCTGCCTCCCAAACTTAGTAAACTTTGTATATTCTTTCTTCTAGTGATATCGCTATTAGGCCTAACTCTCAGAAAGTTCGAAGAGAGAGGAAAAGGTCCTATATGTATAAAAATATAGCAGCTCTTTTTGTGGTGGTAAAGAAACAGAAACAAAGGGGGTACCCATCAATTGGGGAATGTCTGAACCAAGTATGGCATATGAATTCAAATTATACTACTGTTGTGCTCTAACAAATGATAAAGAGGACAGCTTCAGAGAAGCCTGGGAAAAACTGATGGAGAATGAAGTGAGCAGAACCAGGAGAACAAACAATTTGTAAGGACTTAAGAACTCAAGGACAAATCACGATTCTAGAGGTCCAATGATGAAAAATGCTACTCAGTTCCTGATAGAGAAGTGAGGGATGAAATGTGTAGGAGATGCATATTTTTGGATATGAACAGCATGGAAATTTGTTTTGCTTGGTCATGCAAATGTATTATACATTCCTCCCCACCCCACCGCAGGGAAAGGGGGAAGGAGAGAAAAATATGTACTACTTGTTATTTGAAAAAAAAAGTTTTAATTGCTGAAACAAGCTGAGAGAAGTTAATGTCTTCTCATAGTAGATCAATAGTTGTGTCACTGTGGTCAATAATTTTCAGTACTATGGATGTTCCTTCCTCCAATTCATATCATAACATCTCTATGCCTTCTCATCCTATCTGTGACTCCATATATCTTCCAGCAAGGATCCACCCAATATGCTGGAGTATCTCCTTTTCTTTGATATCAAATATCACTAGGATCTCTTTCTCAGTTATGCAATGTCCTCATGTAACATATTTTATACCCCTCTGCAAATATAAATCATTGGACTAATATCACTTCTTTACACTGAGCATTTACATAGGTATAGGCACCTTGCCCCCAGGACATTTGTGTTCTAGTCGTGGTTCTGCTACTATTTGTGTGGCCTCAGGCAAGTAACATAACACCCCAAGGCATGTTTTCCTCACTGTAAAATGAAGAGATTGGAGTAAATGATTACCAGCCTCTTTTCAGGCTCAGAATTTCTATGGGCTACTGATTGACTATGCAACTTCAGGGAAATTACTTAAATACTCTGGGTTCTTCATTTTCAAAAGTCAGGAGGTTGAATTAGGTGATGTCTAAGATTTCTTCCAGTTCTAAAAGCTGATGATTCTATGATGCTAGAAACTCTTGAAGGGAGATGCTCACCTCTTCATCTTGATTAATTATCTAGCTGAGTTTAATAGGTCCTCAGAAGTCCTCTGAACATCCTCTTCTTTTCTGTTTCCTAACCCCAATCTGGATTAGCACACAATGGGGCTGTATGGTGGTAGTCCAGGAGAAAATGAATACCCAAAGCCAGGGATGTTTGATAGTAAAAACATTGGGAGTTGACATTTGAAGTCAGAACAGTAAATTTTATAGTAGCCTAGATGATTTATAAGAGCCTAGAATGACTATAATTGAGAAGTAGAGCAAGCTAGGGGTCAGAAATATAGAGGGGCAGCTAAGTGGTGCAGTGGATAGAGTACTGGGCCTGGAGTCAGGAAAACAGTTTGAATCCAGCCCCAGACACTTCCTAGTTGTCTGACCCTGAGTAAATCACTTAAACCTGTTTGCCTCAGTTTCCTCATTTGTAAATTGAGCTAGAAAATAAAATGGCAAACCATTCCAGTTATCTTTGCCAAGAAAACCTCAAAAGGGGTCATGAAGAGTTGGACATGACTGAAAACAATTAAATAATAATGGTGAGAAACAAAGTAGAAGAGAAATAAACAATTATTCCAAGGTTACAAATTTTGAAAATAAGAACAATGGTGCTTCTAATAGTGAAGCAGAAATTAGAAGGGATGTCTGAGATTGATATCTTTCAAGATACAGTATTTGCAATTAGAGAACCTGGATTCAAATTCTAGCTTTGGGACCTTGGACAGCTCCCATCCTCTGGTCTTCAGTTTCCTCACTTATGGAGGAGGTTAGGCTGGATTGTCTCTTAATTTACCTTCCAGCTGCAGACCCTATAATTATTATGAACTAAAAATGTTACTTGTCTATAGTTAATGAGATTTAATTGCTTTGAGTGACAAGTAAAAAAAATCATCTAATCTGTCAACAACAGCAGGTTCAAGAAGATAACCATAAAATTACAATTTGAGAACGTGGCAACATATTAACCCCTAACTTTTTCTCTGCCACATTCAGGTGTCTCCAGCCAATTTGGGTTCATCATCTATTCAAAACTATTGTAACTGAGCCCTGGTTTTCCACTGGATCTTTTCAACCTGCCAGAATTAAATGTGTGATACTGTAGAGGCAGCTAGATGGTGCACTGGATAGAACCCTAGGTCTGAAACCAGGAAGATCGGAGTTCAAATTTGCCCTTAGACACTTACTGTGTGACCCGGGGCAAGTCACTTAACCTCTGTCTCCCTCAATTTCCTCACGTATGAAATTGGGATGATAATAGCACCTATCTCCCAGGGTTGTTGTGAGAATTAAGTGAGATAATATTTGCAAAACACTTACATAGTAGGTGCTTAATAAATGTGTATTCCTTTCCCCTTAGTAGGGCAGCAGGACCTCTATTTAATAGAAGGTTAAGCAATTATCAATGAAGTAAGTGCTGATGCAAGCTTTCCATCACTTCCTCAGACCACCTCCTCTCAGGCCCCCAGAGTTTGGCTTTGAGTTTGTTTCTGGGTGCTGTGCTTGTCCCATCAATAACGGTAGAAGATGGATAACAGATAGAGGTGTTAATGACTTGGTTAGTAGGGAAGGGATGAAGTGTAATTGCTTAAAAGGTACTTCAATATCTGAACATGCTGGCACCACGAAGAAAGGGAAAACTGTTTTAAAAATAAATTTTATTTTATTTTCATGAAGATTTTCCTTCTCTCCACTCTCTCCCTTACGTTGAGAAAGCAAGAAAAATAAAACTGCACTTACAAATTTATATGGTCAAGCAAAGCAAATTCAAAGGGGAAAATTCACAAGAGTTTTGGGATTGTCCAAATGTCAGGGAAAGCCTGCCTCTTCACCATCTCTATTTTTTCTCTTTCTTAGTCTCTCTCCCTTCTAATCCATTCTCCATATTTCTCAGAGAGATTTTCCTAAAAAGTGAGTCCATAGTGTGTGTTACTCTCCAATTCAGTAAACTCTGGCTCCCTGTCACCTTTACGATAAATATATGCTCCTCTGTTTATCATTTAAAGCCCTATACAACCTGACTCCAATCTGCTTTTTCCAAATTAATTATACATAACTCCCCAGGCCATATGCTATTTCAACCACACTTGCTCTCACATGGTTCCTTACATATGACACTCCTTCTCTCTTCTCTCCACCTTTGTGTTGGCTGGCTCCCATCTCTAGAATGCTCTTCCATGTCCCTCCTTCCTCTTAAAATCCCTAGTTAACTTGAAAACTCTGCTCAGGTACCAGTTTAAAGACCTTCCTTATCCCTTCAGCTGCTATTGCCCTTTCCCTAAAGATTTACATCATTTGTTTTGCATCTATATTATATATACTTCTTTTTAAACAGATTACGATAAAGCACAGTAAATCTTCCTGAGGACAGAGACATTTTTGTCTTTGTATGACCAAACCATCAGCCTGGCACCTGGTACATAGTAGGCACTTAGTTGCTTGTTGCTTCATTAAGTTTTTTTTTTCCCCTTTATCTTTGGCCTCAACTCTGGTATTGTCACTGTGGTGCTTCTTGCATCTTATCTGTCTTGTGAGAACTCCATCCAGCCTCTCACTGGGCATGCCACAACTGCTCCCATCTAACCAGTGTACATCTAGCTGATGGTATTTCTAAACAGAGCCACTAGACATCCCAGGAGTTGTGGGTAAAGTTCTAGGTAAGCATCTAGTACAGGTAGAGGCATTCTCTGTTATTGATTTCATTATTTATAATGAGTTGTCAAAGCTTTCTGTGAGGTGCCTTTTTCCCCCTTTTTTGGTCCCAATTTATGATTTCACTGAAACTCTCTTCACTGATGCAGATCAGCAGGTCTTTTACAACTCAAATTCTTAAGAGTTGCCTGTTGGATTGAGAGTAGCCCTGGGTCTTATAGCTGGTGTGCATCAAGGTTAGGATTTAAACTTCGTCTTCCTGACTCCAAAGCTGGCCCTTTCTCTATTATCTCTATTTTCTATTATCCTGTGTGGCCTCTCTATGAGGTATCTATCTGATGTAATGTAACTGGTCTGTGGTAAAGGCTGACATCTTCCTAGTTTCTATCTTGTCTTACTTGACTTAATGGAGAGAGAAATGCACTGCACCTGCTTTCTTATCAAAGTTTATATGTTAGATTTTATGTATTTTGAGTGGACAATGTGTACTGCCTACACAAATTGTTTATCCTTTTCTTGATTCCTGAAAAGCACATTATAGAGGTATAGTAGTTTCACGGTGAGATCTATTTTTAGATGATTGTTAGGATTTTCTCCAACCCAGTTGACCTCCTGGTTTTAGTTGTTGGGAACTAACAATATAACAAAGTTAGCTAAAAAACTCATTGCTATCTTGAGCTATATTAACAGAAAGGCAGTATATAAGTCTGTATTCAGTATTCCTCAGGCCACATCTGGAAGATTTCTGAGTTCTAGGTGCTACATTTTAAGAGACATGATAATAAGCTGTCCAGGGGTGGGAATAACGTCATATGAGGAATGGTTTCAGGAACTGGGATTTTGGTGAAAGAAACTTTTTTCCCCTAAATATTTGAAGGATTATCATGCAGAAGAGGGACTAATTTTGTGTTGTTCTAAGGAGTCGATAAAGCACCGGTGTTGGGGATGAGGATGGAGGGGAGAGTAAAAAGAAGGTAGATTTTGGTTTGGATTTCAAAGAAAGTTTATATCAATGAAAACTAAACTCTGCTACTAGAAATGTGTTGAGGCCAAACATCTCCAGGTCCTTTGGCCATTCTTTATATGACAACTGTGAATTATTTCACCATCCTCATCTGAATGTTATTCAGCTCATTGATGTCCTGCTCTTTTAACATGCCTTTAACAGTTTGAGTAAAGGGTGTTCTGTTAAATATGTTAAACATTCTCCTACAGTCTTGTTTGCTCTACACTGTTAATTTAGTTAGCAAACTCTATTCAAAGAGAATTCAAAGGTAAACTTTAGCTGAGTTCTAATTATTGTGAATTTTGAGAGATGTTGTTTTTTGAAAGTTTGATTTTTGTGAATTTTGACAGATGTTGTTTTTTTAAACTTGTAGTTTCACTAACGTAGTGAATTTTCCAGAAGGAAACCCCTTTTGCAAATAGAGAGCAGCAACAGTTCTGCAACTTAGTAGTTTTAGAAATTTGCTTGGCTGCACTGAAACATTAAATGTCTTGCCAGGGTCACACAGCCATGGTGTGCCTGAGGTGGATTTTGGACCCAGGTCTTCCTGATTCAAAGGCCCACTCTCTCTACAACTGCTTCAAGATACTTCTCATTCTTCTGATTTGGAGAGGTTTCAATTTTCTGAATATGTGTGAATGTGTAGATTAACTAGATTTATTTGCAAATCATACCTTTTTAATAGATTGTGTCCATTTATTTTGGCTTCTGATTTTTAATATTAATTTTGGGGAGATACTTTAAAATTGTCTAATTGTAAAATGTGATGATTATTTTAAAAGGAAAATTCCCTTCCTTTAAAATTTCACTAGATACAGTGAATTTTGAGTCAGGTTGAAAAAACAATGAGCCTTAAACTGTGAAGCTTTAGAGTAGTATTAATTATTTTATATGACTTGATTTGTTCTTGACACACTGGGGGAACACTGCCTGGGAAGACTTTTCTTTATTAGAGGTGTAATTTTCACAGGAAATGCCTCAGAGCTTGTTATCTTATTGAAATAAACTAGTAGTGCTTAGCAAAGTGTTAAGTTTTGTAATTTTTCCCCCAGAAAGTTAAGAGAAGGTATTTCTAGTGACTTGAAATGGAGGCCAACGTATAGAAGGGGCTACGGAAAGCAATAGCTTTGCCCAGGGTCATGGACATGTAAGTTTTTGTTGAGTTGTTTTTCAGTTGCTAGCCCTTCCCTTCGGGGTTTTCTTGGCTAAAATACTGGAGTGGTTTACCACTTCCTTCTCTAGCTCATTTTACAGATGAAGAAACTGAGGTAAACAGGATTAAGTGACTTGCCCAGGGTCAGAGAGCTAGAAAGTGTCTGAGGTTAGTTAGATTTGAACTCAGGAAGATGAGTATTCCTGACTGCAGGCCTGACGCTCTATCTGGGTGCTACCTAGCTGCCCTAGATATGTAATAGAATGTAAAAATAATATAAAGAGTCCATCAAGGCCCAAACTACTTCCCTCAGGTGCTGTGAAGTCACCTAAATCACTAGAGCTGTCTACAAAATGGCTGTTTGAGAGTTGGCAAAGAAAACACATGGAAATGATGGTCTTTGTTAGGCTCACATTTTGGTAAGTGCAATTCATATAAATCCTAAGGCATCTCCAAAGCCCAGCAAAGAGGTATTTATTCAGCTAATATTCTACCAGCACTTGATGTAAATAGTTATTGGACACAGCTATAACCATTTAAGGGCAGAGCGTATTGTGCTCTGTGCTTCAATCAAAGCACTTGTCCTACCTCATCAGCTTGCATTCCTGCCAAATGATAGCTGGAATGAAACAGGCATTCAATTTACGAGGTGGCAGCATTTCAAGAAAAATGAGTGTTCAGTAAACTGGTAAAATCTGTGTCTTTTGCTTTCAAGAATCTCCCAGTTATGGTCCTAGTCTAGTTCCCAGGCTGAGTGGCCCTTGCCTGTCTCTCATAAGTCCTTTGTATTAGAGTTCTTCAAAGTGAGAATCGTGGTTTGTCCCCAAGCAGTATGTGACCATAGGGCAAGGAAAGCGGGTCTCATCCCTTTTTTTTAACTTATTTTTATTAAATTCATTTTTATGTTATTTTCAGTTCCAAGTCCCCCACCCCACATCCACTGAGAAGGCAAGAAAAATAAAACCCATTACAAATATGCATAATCATATAAAACAAATTTCTACATCAGCCATGTTCCCTCTCCCCCGAAATAGAGAAAGAAAAAAGAGAAAAAGTATATACAGTATATATGTGTGTATATGTGTATATATGTGTATGTATTTCAATATCTGTACTCTGAGTCCATTAATTCTCCATCTGGAGGTGGATGTTTCATTATGTGTCCTTTGGAATTGTGGTGGTTCATCGTGTTACTCAGAGTTACTAGCTTTTTCAAAGATGATTATCTTTATTGCTGTTGCTCTACAAACTGTCCTTGTTTTGCTCACTCTACTTTGCATTTGTTTATACAAGTCTTCCCAGGTTTCCTGAAACCATCCTTTTCATCATTTCTTATAGCACAGTCATATTCAGTCACACACATATACTACAACTTGTTCAGCCATTCCTCAATTGATGGGTATTCCCTGAATTTCCAGTTCTTTGACACCACAAAAAGAGCTGCTATAAATATTGTTGTGCATATGGGCCTTTTCCTTTTTGCTTTGGGTTAGAGACAGTATACTGAGTCAAAAAGTATGAATGGTTTAATAGCTTTTGGGCGTAATTCCAAATCGCTTTCCAGAATGATTGGACTAGGGTAGCTAGGTGGCACAGTGGATAGAGCAGTGGCCCTGGAGTCAGGAGGACCTGAGTTCAAATCTGGCCTCAGACACATAACATTTACTAGTTGTGTGACTCTGGGCAAGTCACTTAACCCCAATTGCCTCACCCCACCCCCCAAATAAAACAAAACAAAACACCAGAATGGTTGAACTAGTTCACAGCACCTATTTTCCACTATCCCTGCCAGCATTTGTCATTTTCTTTTCTTGTCATCTTAGCCAATCTGATGGGTGTAGGTAGTACTTCAGATTTATTTTAATTTGCATTTCTCTAATTATTAGTGATTCAGAGCATTTTTTTGTATGGCAATTGATAGCTTTGGGTTTTTTTTTCCCCCTCTGAAAACTTCATATCCTTTGACCATTTGCCAACTGTGGAATGGCTCTTAGTATTGAAAACTTACCTGTGTTCCTTATGTATTTTAGAAATGAGACTTAAGATGGCTTTCCTTCCTCCCTGAAATAGATAGTGATGGGGCCTGCCTCCAACACAGCTCCATATCTACCTTTTGCCCTCAACGATCACTACCGTACCCCCTTCTTCTGCTGTTCAAGCTTTAAACCTCCTTCTTCCAGCCAGTTATAACCTAACCATTTCTCCAGCTATCATAGCAGCCATGCTTGGGTTATTTGGGAAAATTTCGTGCCACCTCCCAAAACTTCATGGTTATAGTAAATGGTTGTAGGGAGGCTGATTTTAGGTTCTAGGGGCAGTGATCAATATGTAAGCAGGAACCCTACTCCCTATCCCCTTTAATTTTGGGTGGGACAAAATAAGTTGCAGAGGATGAGGGAAGCATAGATGGCTTCTGATAGATCATAGATTGATTACATTGTCCTTTCTCTACCCCTCTTCCTGTAAGGGGGCAGACTATCCTGCTGACGGTGCCAAATGTAAAGCAGGTCTGTCCTTCCCTAACTATGCCAGTTGTAGGGTGGCATATCCACTGAGAGAATACTGAGATACTAAAGAAAGAGGGACCCATATCAGCTTGGTTATTAATAGGTTTTATTAGGTTAACTGGGGGAGTTGACTCACAAGAAATCAGTTGTCCTGGAAGGTAGCAGAACAAAGTGACATCATGGATCCTTGAACCAACCCCAGACCAGGTCAGGTATAATATAGAAACAGAACAAAGAAGGCGTAGTGCCAGGATGGCCCAGGGTAACACGCAAGTTTTTCCATGGGGTAGTTGGAGCTTCTTTTGCTGTTTACATTTACTCAGGGTAGTTTACATTTTTCTGTGGAGTCATAGATCACATTCTCACTCTGTCCTACCCCCGTTTGTTCCAAATTTCCTTTCAATGTTGAGGCTACCACCATCCTTCCAGCTACCGAGGTTTGTGGTCCTCTTGTCATCTATAACTCTTCATTCTCTCTCACTTCACCTATCCAGTTAGTTGCAAATCTTGTGGTTTTTATGTCCATATCTCTCCTTCTCTCTGCTCACAAAACCGTTACCCCATTTTAAGCCCTCGTCACCTCTCTCTTGGATTATTGTAGTAGTCTCCTAATTGACCTCTCTGCCTCAAGTCGTTCCCTGCTCCAAACCATATACATAAGTAAAGATACACGTACTGGGGAGGGCAGAAGGTGCTCACCTATTTTTTAACTGACAGAGAAATGATGATATGCACTTTGAGATGACTGCTGTCCATGAATTCTGTGCTCCAATGACACGGGACTACTAAATATCCTTTGAAACATGACTTACGTATTGTGCCATGTTATTTGACAGGTGGCATGGTATGATGGATAAAGTGATGGGGTTGAAGTCACAAAGACCAGGGTTCACATCCCACTTGGAATGCTTGTTAGCTATAAAAACATGAATAAGTCATTTAACATCTCTGAGGGCCAGTTTTGTTTTCTGTAAAACGAGGGGATTGGACTTCAAGGTCTCTTCCAGTTCCAAATATGTGATCTTTTTTGATCTTTTGTCCTAATCTCCCCCCTGCCTAGAAATCTTCGTCTTCCATTTCTGTGTTAAAATTTGATTTCATTCTTCAAAAGCCTCCTCATGAAGGCTTCCTAGCTACAAGTCATTTTTAATTTCTCCTAGAATCCTGTAGCATTTCATACTATTTTTATGGCCGTCCTTATGTGCTATTTGTATATTCATTCCCTAAATATTTGTTTAATATGTAAAGATTCATGACTATGAGGTCAAAAGAACTGTATTAGAATCTGAGCTCCATTACCTGCTAACTTGTGTGACTTTGGGCAAATCATTTGCTTTTTCTGCATTTTAGTTTCCTCTTCTATAAAATCAGGACTAAGAGATTTCTAAGGTCCCTTCTAATTCTAAATTTATGATACTGCAATGTGCCAAATCAGTGTGATAGGTACTGCAGGGTAATAATAATGATAATAGCAACAAAAATACTTGGTAATAATAATAAATAATAGCTAACATTTATGTAGTACTTTAATTTTTGCAAAGTGTTTTTACAAATATCTCATTTGATTCTCACAACAATCTTGTGAGCTAGGTGCTGTCATCCCTATTTTACAGATGAGGAAACAGAGGTTGAGAGGGGTTATATGCTACACTAAGTGGCTGAAGCAGAATTCAAACTCGGGTCTTCCCAACTGTAAGTGTAATGCTCTATTCACACCATGCTGCTTCTTCGGTGAACCATGGTGCTTGCCTTCGTGGATGATTAGAGTACACAATATTACATGATTTTTAAAAAAAGGGCATTAGACAATTTGCAAAATAAACTATTATATGAGGTCTGAGAAATAATAATAATAATATTTAACATTTATGTTGTGCTTACTATGTGTCAGGCACTATGCTCAACACTTTATAGTTATCTTATTTGATCCTCACAACGATCTTGGAAAGTAGGTGCTATTATTAGTCCCATTTTACAGTTGAGGAAAATGAGGAAAACAAAGGCTAAGTGACTTGACCACGATCATCCAGCTAGGTAGTGTCTGACGCCAAATTTGAACTAAGGCCTCTCTGACTCCAGACTCAGTGCTTCCAAATGGGGAAGGAGAGAAGGCATTTCTTTTAGGCTTGGGGAAACTCTCTGTGGTGAACTTCTGGGAAGATGCACCTCAGTAGCCCAGGATGGGCAGATACAGGTGGGTGGCAACCTGCACCAGTGATCATAGAACCATTTTGAAGGATGAGTAAGAAGTCAGCAAGGGAAGTGGGGGGAAGGATGATGTCTGGGCATGAGGGACAATTTGATCCAAAGCAGGGAGGTGGAAAAGCCTGAGGACAGAATGCATTGATACATGTCTTATCTACCCCTACTAAAGTTTCTCAAGGGTAAAGACCAAGACTATACAATGTTGTGCTCCCTGTCCCTTGGTATGCCTCTTAATGCCTTATACATAACAGGAACTCAATAAATATTGAATGAAAACCTTGTGACCCTATAAATCAAGTCAGTTAAATTAATAAAATTTAAATTGCCCTCAAGGTTTTTTTTTAATGAATATGCAGTAAAACTGGAAAGTTCCAAAGAATTTTGATTTGCATCTGTCCCATGTGGTTGCTTAAGTAAGCATTTAAACAAAGCATTATTAAATTTGCTCATCAGTAACTAGGCTGCTTAATGCATCAAGAAAATTGTATTTTTACTTCATTATCAGAAGGAAAAATAGTTACAATTTTTAATGAAATTCTAATTACTATCACTTTCAAACCAGGAAAGGTAACAACATTCTTAATCTTGAAAAACAAGAAGAAAATATCTTATGTCGTAGCTTTTAACTTTACCATTTCCCATGTCAGGGTCTCCAAGGGATGCCAAATCATTTCTGTTCTCCTAACTCAAGACACTCCTGGAGTCACTTGTGTATCTCTGGAGTCCCAGACCCAACTAGATCTTGTGACCCAGACTCATTCACCCTCGTTTGCAAACACATGGCCAGTTGCTTCTACTTATATTCACACTGAGTTCTGGGCTATTGACATCTACATCTTCAGGTGCACCCTGAAGACAACTAAGGGCTCAGAACTCGGATCAGCCAAGACTGGCTATTCATAGTTGTATCCTGTGATATTGCCTCATGGAAAGTAGTCCAATCCTGAGGTGCCACAGCTCCACACAGCTACATAGTCATGGTAACTGCCTCACCCTAGAAGCTGCTTGAACCCTCTACCCACATACTAAAGATACCACAACTCATTCTGATCATGGAACTGGCTCCAAGAATGGGCCCTTTGGAACTCTCTTCACTCATATTCATTCCCTTAGTATTCTACTCTTGAGAAGTGGCTCTGAGAATTTTTCCACATATGCTATTCTTCCCTTTTTCTCAGTAGTTTCCATTGCCTGGTATCCAAAAGCACACAATTTCCTCATTGTCACATGTGCCCCATCCTACTTCACTCATTCATTGACTGATCTATGCTGCATCAGAAGCACACCCAGGAACCAGATTACGCTCCTCCCCCAACTTCCCCTCCCTACCATGGAACACAGTGATCAGTGGCATCAAGATAATGGGTTTTTCTCTTATATCCCAGCAAATGTTGTATTGTTATACAGTTGTTTCTCACTCATGTCTGACTCTTTGTGATCTCATTTGGGGTTTTCTTGGCCAGATTCTGGAGTGGTTTGTCATTTCCTTCTCCAGCTCATCTTACAGATGAGGAAACTGAGGCAAACAGGGTTAAGAGCCTTGCCCAGGGTCATACAGCTAGTAAGTGTTGGAGGCCAGATTTGAACTTAGGTCCTTCTGACTCCAGGCCCAGGACTCTGTCCAAAATAATTACCAATGTAATGTACCCAACAAGTTGCCTGTCCAACCTCTCTGGCTACAAACTTTGAAGAAGAGCCCACCACCTACTGAGGTAGTCCATTTCCCTTTTTGGACATCTCTAATTGTTAGAAAGTTTTCTTGACACGAAGCTTAAATTTGCCACTTTGCAACTTCTAATCACCTGTCACTTCTGGTTCTGTCCTCTGGGATCAATTAATCCTTCTACATGACAGCCTTTTACATATCTGAAGACAGCTGAGCCTTCTCTTTTCCAGTCTAAATGTGCCCAATTCCTTCAGCCAATCCTTGTAGGACATGGACGCAAGGCTTTTTACCATCTTGGTTGTCTTCCTCTGGACACTCTCCAGCTTACCATCATCCTTCCTAAATCACAGTACCCCAAACTGAACACAGTATACCAGATGAGATCTGACAAGGGCAAAGGACAATGAAATTATCACCTCCTTATTCCTGGAAGCTGTGCCCCTCTTAATGCAGCCCAGAATTGTATTAGCATTTTTGGCTGCTACATTACACAGTTGACTGATTGAGTTTGCATTCCACTAAAACCCCTAGATCTCTTTCAGAGAACAACATTTGTATAAGTGTGTCTACTCCATTTTGTACTTGTGAAAGTTGATTTTTTTTGTACTCAAGCAGAAGACTTTACATTCATTCCTATTGAATTTAATCTCATTAGATTTAGCCTATTGTGCTAGCAAGATCCTTTTGGATCCTCACTGTTACCCAGTACGTTAGCTCTCCTTCCTGGCTTTGAGTTATCTGCAAAATTAAGCATAGCATCTGTGCCTTTAACCAAATGTTAATTAAAAATGGTATGTAGTTCAGGGCCAAGAACAGATCCCTGTGGTATACCTCTAGAGACCTCATGCCATATTGACACGGAACTGTTTGCAGCTACTTGTTGACTCTTGTGAATCCATGTAATTTTCCTTTCATTTAATCCATATCCATCTTCCCATCTCCTCCACAAGAACACAGCATGAGATATTTTATCACAAAGCCTTGCTATAACATAAGTATGTTTTATCCACAGCGCTCCCCTTATCTACATTATAGTCTTGTCAGAAAAGGAAACAAGGTGAGTTTGGCCTGACCTGTGTTTTTAAAATTTTTTCATTTATTTATTTATTTCGTTTTAGTTTTCAATGTTCACTTTTTTTTTTTTGCTTTTTGGTGAGGCATTTGGGGTTAAGTGACTTGCCCAGGGTCACACAGCTAGTAAGTATCTGAGGCCAGATTTGAACTCAGGCCCTCCTGACTCCAGGGCCAGTGCTGTATCCACTGAACCACCTAGCTGCCTTTCAATGTTCACTTTTATAAGATTTTGAGGTCTAAATTTTTCCACCTCCCTCCTCTCCCCCGTCCCCAAGACAGCATGCAATCTGATATGGGGTATACATGTACAATCATATTTCCACATTAGTCATATTGTGACAGAAGAATCAGAACAAAAGGGAAAAACCATGAGAAAGGAAAAAAAAAGACAAAAAATAGTATGCTTTGATCTGCATTCAGACTCCATAGTTTATCTCTAGATGTGGATAGCATTTTCTATCATGAGTCTTTTGGAATTGTCTTGGATTATTGCATTGCTGAGTAGAGCTAAGTCTGTCAAAGTTGGTCACCATATGATGTTGCTGTTATTGTGTACAATGTTCTCCTGCTCACTTCACTTTGCATCAGTTCATGTGAGTCTTTCCATCCAGTCATGTAAGTCTGAAATTCGACTGCTCATCATTTCTTATGGAACAATAGTATTCCATTACATTCATATACCACGGCTTGTTCAGCCATTTCCCAATTGATGGGCATCCTCTCAATTTCTCCTTCTTGGCCACCACAAAAAGAAAGAGCTGCTATAAATATTTTTGTACATGTGGGTCCTTTTCTTTTTTTTAATGATTTCTTTGGGATACAGACCTATTGGTAGTATTGCTAAATCAAAGGGTATGCAGTTTTATAGCCCTTTGGGCACAGTTCCAGATTGCTCTCCAGAATAGTCAGATCAGTTCACAACTCCATCAACAGTGCATTACTGTTCCAATTTTCCATATCTTTTCCAACATTTATCATTTTCCTGTTTTGTCATATTAACCAATCTGATTAGATGTGATGTGGTACCGCAGAGTTGTTTTAATTTGCATTTCTCTAATCAATAGTGATTTAGAGCATTTTTCTTATGACTGTTGATAGCTTTAATTTCTTCATCTGAAAATTGCCTGTTCATATCTTTTGACCGTTTATCAATTGGGGAATGACTGGTATTCTTATAAATTTGACTCAGTTCTCTATACATTTTAGAAATGAGGCCTTTATCAAAGACACTGGCTGTAAAAATTGTTTCCCAGCTTTCTACTTCCCTTCTTACCTTGGTTGCATTGGTTTTATTTGTATAAAATCTTTTTAATTTAATGTAATCAAAATTACCCATTTTGCATTTCATAATGTTCTCTATCTCTTATTTGGTCATAAATTCTTCCCTTCTCCGTAGATCTGACAGGTAAACTATTCCTTGCTCTCCTAATTTGCTTATGGTGTCACCCTTTATATCTAAATCGTTTACACATTTTGACCTTATCTTGGTATACAGTGTGAGATGTTGGTCTATGCCTCGTTTCTACCGTACTATTTTCCAGTTTCCCAGCAGTTTTCATCAGATGTTAAGTTCTTATCCCAGAAGCTAGAGTCTTTGGGTTTATCAAATAGTAGATTACTATAGTCATTGACTACAGTGTCTTGTGTACCTAATGTATTCCACTAATCTACCACTCTACTTCCTAACTAATACTAACTAGTTTTGATGATTGCTGCTTATAATACAGTTTTGGATGTTGTATGGCTGGGCCACCTTCCCTTGCATTTTTCCCCCCATTAATTCCCTTGATATTCTTGATCTTTTATTCTTCCAGATGAATCTTATCATTTTATCTAGCTCTATAAAATAATTTTTTGGTATTTTGATTGGTATGGCACTGAATAAGTAAATTAATTTAGGTAGAATTGTTATTTTTATTATGTTAGCTTGGCCTATTTGTGAGCAACTGATATTTTTCCAATTATTTAGATCTGACTTTATTTGTACGAAATGTATTTTTAATCGTGTAGACTCCCAAATGTTTTATATTGTCTGTAGTTCCTTTAAATGGAATTTCTTTTTCTATTTCTTCCTGCTGGGCTTTGTTAGTAATATGTAGAAATGCCAATGATTTATGTGGGTTTATTTTATTTCCTGTAACTTTGCTAAAGTTGTTAATTATTTTAAGTAGTTTTTTAGTTGATTCTCTAGGATTCTTTAAGTACACCATCATATCATCTTCAAAGAGTGATAGCTTTGCAAATACTTCTGAGGAGGGACAGACTCAAAAGAAAGAATAGAATAAATGGGAGGGCAGGATAGAATTAAGGGAAATAGAGTTAGTTTTTCACAACATGTCTACTAAGGAAGTGTTTTGCATAACTGCACATGTACAACCTATATTGAGTTGCTTGCCTTTTCAATGAGGGTGGGTGGGGAGGGAGGGAGGAAGAAAATTTGGAACTCAAAGTTTTAAAAACACATGTTTTAAAAAAAAATGTTTTCACATGCAACTGGGAAATAAGAAA
Source organism: Phascolarctos cinereus (assembly GCF_003287225.1). Taxonomy (NCBI): domain Eukaryota; kingdom Metazoa; phylum Chordata; class Mammalia; order Diprotodontia; family Phascolarctidae; genus Phascolarctos; species Phascolarctos cinereus. Next base: position 169,800,923 of record NW_027556180.1, read on the forward strand.
TACAGGAAATGGGGTACAGAAGTCTATCCTGCTCTGCAGGAAAATAGAAGGGGAAGGGGAAAAGAGAAGGGAGGGGGGAGAGATAGAAGAGAAGGCAGACCAGGGGAAGGGGTATTCAGAATGCATGCCATCTTGGGGTGGGGGGAGGGGCGAGAAATTTGGAACTCAAAAACTTGTGAAAGTGAATATTGAAAACTAAAAATAAATAAATTTATATTAAAAAGAAAAAAGTGATAGCTTTGTTTCTTCATTGCCTATTCTAATTCCTTCAATTTCTTTTTCTACTCTTATTGCTAAAGTTGACATTTCTAGTACAATATTGAATAACAGTGGCAATAATGGACATCTTTGTTTCACCTCTGTTCTTATTAGAAATGCTTCTGGCTTATCCCATTACATAAAATGATTGCTGATGGTTTTAGATAGATGCTACTTATCATTTTAAGGAAAAATCTGTTTATTTCTAAGCACTCTAGTGTTTTTAATAGGAATGGGTTTTGTATTTTGTCAAAAGCCTTTTCTGTATCTATTGAGCTGATCTGTTCTTAATGAAGCCATAATGATTCATTCTGGAATTTCCCCTGGAATCTAAGTCAAGCTCACTGACCTATAGTTTGCATACTATGTTTTCTTCATTATTCTAAAAATTGGGACATTTGCTCTTCTCCAATCTTATGATACTTCTCCCATTTTTTCCCATGATTTTTAAAGCATATTACTGATTCAGGGCAGGTAAGTGGTGCACTGGTTAGACCACTGGCCCTAGAGTGAGGAGGGCCCAAGTTCCAAATTCAGACTCAGACACTTACAAGCTGTGTGAGCCTGGGCAACTCACTTAACCCTGATTGCCTCTCCTCAAAAACAAAAAAAACCCCAACAGACAAAATTACTGATCATTGACACCAATTACATCTGCCAGTTCTTTCAAGACCTGAGAATGCAATTAATCTGGAGTAAGTGACTTGAATGTATCAGGAGTGTTCTTGTATTTTTTTCTTACTTATTTTGGGCATCCCTGTTCATTTTTAGTCTTGTCATTTTCGTTGCTATGTGCCCTAGTGTGTAGAGCCTGTCTAATGCCAAGAAGCCCTGCCCCTGACACATACTGCCTAAGTGACTCTGAGAGAGTTATTTAATTATATGACAAATATGACAAATAATCAGTATTCTAGGCAATTAATACAGAGATTCCTAACCTGGGCTTGTTTTGGTAAAAAAAAAATGATTTGGATAACTATTTTTTAATATAAGGAGCTGCTAGGTGATTCAGTGGATAGAACATCAGGCCTGGAGTCAGGAAGACTCATCAAATCTGGCCTTACTAGCTGTGTGATCCTGGGCAAGTCACTTAACTCTATTTGCCTCAGTTTCCTCATTTGTAAGATACGTTGGAGAAGGAAATGGCAAACCATTCCAGTATCTTTGCCAAGAAAGCCCCAAATGGGGTCATGAAGAGTCAGACATGATTGAAACGACCGAACAACAAAAATAAAAATTTCAATGTAATTGGTTTCCTTGGTAATCTTATATATTTTATTTTGTACATTTAAAGACATTATATTGAGTAGGGGTCCATAGGCTTCACCAAACTTTTAAAGGGGTTTATCACACAAAAAAGCCTAAGAACTCCTGCCTAAAAGATTATAAGTTATAGAGAAGGTGCTAACCTGTTTTGGTGAAGGGAGTTTCCTCATCTTGGGAGTTCCCTATGTTCAATTTCTGTCTTATTTCCAGTGCAAAGGTCATTCTCCATGGCAGAGAAAACAAGCAAAATATGAATTGAACACTTTCTCTCTGCTTTCACTCTATTGTCAGTTATCATTAGTCCAGATGCCCCAAGCATCTGTCCCTTCTTTGAGCTTTTACCTCCTAATATAGCTTTAAGAAAAAAACAACAGATAACAAACTTTTCCCCATAGCCTTTCTTGCTGATCACAGCTCATTTTAAATTTTGGCACCTCCAGCACTGTTTTTTTTAAATTAATTAATTAATTTTTATTTTTATTTTTCCATATGCTTTTGAGTTGAAAATTTTTCTCCCTTTTCCTCCCCGCAACCCTCCCCAAGACGGCGTACAATCTGACATAGGCTTTACATTTACATACCCATTAAACATATTTTCACATTAGTGAAGTTGTAAGTAAAAATTAAAACCAATAGGAGGAGCCATCAGAAAGATGAAACAAAACTCAACAGAAGGAAAAAATAAGTGAGAGCGATTCGACTTCCATAGTTCTTTCTTTGGATGTGGACAGCATCCTGAGGCCTCTGGAGATGTCTTAGATCCTTGTAATGCTGAGAAGGGTTCAGTTTAACAATCTTAGTCATTGCATAACATGGCTGTTATTGTGTACAAAGTCCTCTTGGTTCTGCTCACTTCACTCAGCATCAGACCATATAAGTCTTTCCAGGTTTTTCTGAAGTCAGCCTGTTCATCATTTCTTATAGCACAATAGTATTCCATTACATTCATATACCACAACTTGCTCAGCCATTCCCGAATTGATGGGCATCCTCTCAATTTCCAATTCTTTGCCACCACAAAAAGAGCTGCCATGAATATTTTTGTACATGTGGGTCCTTTTCCCATTTGTTTTGATCTCTTTGGGATATAGCCCTAGAAGCAACACTGTTTTTAAAGCACCATATCATAATCTTATCTATGAAGCTGTTTTGTGCCCCTGCTTCTGTCTACAGCACATTTCTTTTTAAAAATATAAAGTGGTTGGTGAATTCCCTGGGTATCTGTTTAATCTCTTCAGCCTAGTCCTATTTTTCCTTTTCAGTAGGCTCATTTCAATTTGTGTCTTCAGAATTTCATTCTTCAGCATCCTGACCCACTCTGTATCTGCCCTGAGCTAACTTTGCCGGGAGCATTTTGGCCCATGAAATTTTTGTCTTTCTGAAGGCTTTGAAAATAGCTTTCTTAAAATTTTGGGTACATGTCAGAGTATGCTTAATTTTCCTTTCCTCTGTCAAAAACTGTAGGAGGGGAAGTTGCTTCTGTCCTCCCATAAGCAGAGTTCCCGCCATTTTTACTCTGGCAAACAGTCTTTCCTCATTAAGAAGAATCGAATCCAGATTCAAATTTCCTATTTGGTTCCTTCACCTTCTGAACAATGAAAGGATCTCCAAGGTTAGTGAAGAAGTTATTAACTATTCTCGTTGGTTAATGCCTAGATAATTGCCATGCTCCTTGCATGTTGTAGCATAGCTCCTTGACAGGCTTGTAATCTATTTCCCAAACTCTCATTTATTTCCTCTTTTTGTTCAGATGGTCTACAGCATACTTCAGTGACAATATCCTTGTTCTTTCCCAAAAGACTAGAAATGATCTATCATGTTAGCTGGCATGGAAACACACAGCTCTGTTGGCCAGCTGGCAGTGGAATGTGCATCTCTTGGGGATAGCTAGTATGACTCTGCCAGTCACCTTAGAGGAAAAGAGTCAGCACATAATTGACAACATAAACCAATCAGAGCCCACAGCAACAGTTTCTATCAAGTTCTACTGGATGTGAAGAGAAAGGCTGAAGCACATTCCCATTTACCAAACTACAGGGTCAGATGAAAGACCTATCCAGAAAAAGAACACTTCTAATATTTCCTTCTCATTAACATTCTGGCATTAGCCATTTACAATAGTGGTTAGCTTTGAGGTTAGGTGAGTGGGGATAGATTTGAAAATGAAAGGGACTTAAAAACAAAAGATTCTAATAATTTTAAATATATAATTAGGAGTACTTAGCTTTGAGCCCAGCAGACACGTGAAAAGAGTTGTCTAATGTTGTATGTAGAAACCTGGAGTGAACAGTAGTTATCACTGTGAAATCTTATCCCTTTCGAACACTGCTTGCTTACAGAATGGTAAAAAAGGAATACTAGATTTGAGCAAAGAACTGGAAACAAAAATTCATGCCCATTGATTGAGGAATGGCAAAGAAACTATATTTTATGAATAGAATGGAACTCTTTGCTCAGGTAGCAGTACTTAGCTATCATGTTCCTTTCAATTCTTGTGCTCAGGCTAAACATCCCCAGTTCAGCCAAACAATTGTATAAGTCAAGAACTTGAGATCTTTCACCATTTTGGCTACCCTCCTTTTATCAAAGTCCTTTTGAAAATGTGTCCAGAAGTAAACACAGTACTCCTGATTAAGTCTGATCAAGGCAGTCTACAGTGGAATATGCATCTCTTTTTTCATGGAAGTTAGGTCTGTCTTAATGTGGTATAAGATTCCATTAGCTTTCTTGGCTGCCGTGTTTTACTAGTGATTCATTAAACCTTCTGTCCATTAATATTTTCAGGTTATGTTCAGTTTAACTACTTTCAAGTTATAGTTCCCAATTTTGTACTTTTGAAATTATGTTTTTGAACCCAATGGTACTATTTTTCATTTATTCATATAAAACTTTATCTTGGTACAACATCCTTACTTGTCAAGATCTTTTTTGAAAATTTATATATTTTTTTCATTCATTTTAAAAAATGTGGAGTTCTAAATTCTTTCTCTCTTCCTCCCTTCCCCCTTCTTGAGAAGGCAAGAAATTTGATATAGATTATAAATGTACAGTCAAGCAAAATATATTTCCACATTAGCCATGTTGTGAAAGAAAATATAGAAGAAGAAGAAGAAGAAGAAGAAGAAGAAGAAGAAGAAGAAGAAGAAGAAGAAGAAGAAGAAGAAGAAGAAGAAGAAGAAGAAGGTTAAAAAAAAGGATGCTTCAATTTGCAGTCAGACTCCATCAGTTCTTTCTCTGGAGTGGATAGCATTTTTCATCACAGGTCCTTCAGAATTTTCTCAGATCTGTATCGATTAAAATAGCTAAGATGTTCACAGTTGATGATTGTACAATATTGTTCTCCTGATTCTGTTCACTTTGCATCAGTTCGTGTAAGTCTTTTCAGGTTTTTCTGAAACCATACTGCTCATCATTTCTTATAGCACAATCATCTTCCATCACAATCATAAACCACAACTTGTTCAGCCATTCTCCAGTTTCCAATTCTTTGCAACCAAAAAAAGGGCTGCTATAAATGTTTTTGTGCATATCGGTCCTTTTCCTTTTTCTTTGATCTCTTTGGGATACAGACCTAGTAATGGTATTTCTGGGTCAAAGGGTATGCATAGTTTTATAGCCCTTTGGACATCGTTCCAAATTACTCTCCAGAATGGTTGGATCAGTGGTCCTGTATTTCCCTATCTCCTCCAGCATTTGTCATTTTCCTTTTCTGTCATATTAGCTAATCTGATAGGTGTAAGGTGGTACCTCAGAGTTGGTTTAACTTGCATTTCTCTGATCAATAGTGATTTAGGGAATTTTTTCATGTGACTATAAGCTTTGATTTCTTCTTCTGAAAACTGCCTGTTCTTTGACCATTTATCAACTGGAGAATCACTTGTAGCCTTATAAATTTCACTCAGTTCTCTAAATATTTGAGAAATGAGGTCTTTATCAGATAGCAAATTTTTTTTTTCACAGTTTTCTGTTTTCCTTCTAATCTTGGATGCCTTGGTTTTGTTTGTGCATTTAAAAATTTATTGTAAAAAAAAAAATTATCCATTTTACATCCCTCAATGCTAGCTATCTCTTATTTGGTCGTGAATTCTTCCCTTATCCATGGCTCTGACAGGTAAACTATTTCATGCTCCCCTGATTTGTTTATGCTATCACCCTTTATGTATAAATCATGTACTCACTTTGACCTTATCTTGGTGTTTGGTATGAGATGTTAGTCTATACTTAGTTTCTGCTGAACTGCTTTCCAGTTTTTGTAGCAATTTTTGTTATAAAGTGGTATTTTCTTCCAAGTTGACAACAAATCATTAATGGCTCCTCTTTAGTTCTGACCAGTTGTGAATTCAACTAATTTAATTATCAGCCAACCCATATGCTGCCATCTTTTCCTTTTTTCCAGCCTTTCCTGGCTCTATCCTCTCCTCTTTTCATAGTTTTGACCCAGTTTTCTATCTTCTTTTTCATATGCTTGGTTGATAACTTGGATTTTTTTTCCTTTGAAGATTGACCGTTTATATCTTTTGACTATATATTTGTGGAGGAATGGCTCAATTTAGTTCTTAATAAATTTGTATCACTTCTCTCTCTCTTTTTTTAAGTCAATTGGGGTTAAGTGACTTGCCCAGGGTCACACAGCTAGTAAGCATCAAGTGTTTGGTCTGAGGCCGGATTTGAATTCAGGTCCTCCTGACTTCAGGGCCAGTGCTCTATCCACTGTGCCTCCTAGCTGCCCCTGTATCACTTCTTTCTATACCCTGGATGTGAGAACTTTATCAGAGAAACTTGCTGCAAATTTTTTCTCAAGTGAATTGTTTCCTTTCAAATTTGAACTGCATTGATTTTTCCAAGGGAGTGTTATTGATGGGTAAGGGCCAGGGATATAGGGAAAACCAATATAGTGGGTGCATTTGATACTATATGTGATACTTTGTCCTAGTATTCCTCTGCATCTCTGCTGTGAGGGGGGACAAATATTTCAGTACCTTCTCTTTAAGACCTTCAGTATTTTTTTCATTTGATCATAATTCATCTTTCTTTTAGTGATCATTTAATTTATATTATTATAGTCATTGTACACATTACTCTCTTATTTTTTACTCATTTTGTCCTGCGTCAGTTCATACAAATCTCATTTTTCTCTGAGTTTCTCATATTCATCATCTATTACTGAATAACATATACTCCATCACACTACTATGTCATGCTTTTTTCAGCCAATCCCTAATCAATGGGCACTTTGTTTCCAATTTTTTGTTACCACAAGTAGTACTACTATGAGTGTTTTTGTGTCTGTTAGACCTTTGTTCTCTTATCAGATCTCTGAAGGAATTTATTTACCTCTTCATCCTTTGTCACATAAGCTCCAATTATCTTCATGGGTTTGTTTGGTTGTTTTTTTTTTTTTTGCAAATGTCTGTCATGAGCACTGTAATAGAAGATGGGATCACATGTACCATGAAATGTATCTTCTTTTTTTTTTTATTTGGATGCTTGGCTTCCAACTTCTTTGTTTGCCTCTCCAACAAGTCTCTATGAGCCATCATTCCATTCAGCTGCAACTCCCTTTCTTCTTGTTTCACTTGTATTGAGAATGATAGTGATTTAGTTTCCCTACTGTTATATCCCTTTGTTGGCCACTAGACAAAGGTCTCACCTATAGAATACTAGAAGTTAAGTTAATGTTTATAAACACTATGAAAAGTGTCATTTATAGGATGCTCTGCCCCCTTTTCCATCACTCTGCTTCCATCACTGAAGAAATAAGGAGCTGAAAGAACTGAGCATTATTTTATAACTATCTTTGTTTCATGGTTTTTCATGGCCTGAAAGTGGTGATAGGGCTCGGGCCCCAGTAAGATAAGGCTTACCTATCAGAAGCAAAGGATCCGTGGGCAGAGTTTAGGGTTCTGGTGGGAAGAATATGAAGATGATGGCCTAAGGGAAGAAGGCAAAATATGGAGAGAGAATACATAAAAGGTACAACAGTGCTTCACAAATTATCACAAATTTGATATGTTATTATTATTTGAGATTTTGTAGATAACTGGGCCTGCCTGAGCCTGGGATGGTACCCTTCAGGCTAGTAGAAATCAAAATAGGTCCTATGTTATGTCTTGGATCCTTATTCCTATCCATAAGATTAAGTCCTCTTCATTCTAGTTTCCTTTTTGACTCATCAGAATTATGTACTTATCTCATATGTCTTAACAACTGGTGGTCTGGTGATGGTCTCTGGGCATCACTAGAATTCTGCTCACTGAGCGGTCCTTAAAGCATATAATATCATCTTTAGTCCAACCACCCTCATATCACAGAGGAGGAAACAGAGGCCATATCAAGTGACTTCCCCAAGATCACAAAATTAGGGTGGAGCTAGTTAAGAACCCAGATCTTCTGATTCTAGTGATCCTTTCAAGATTATCAGGGGCAGCTAGGTGGTGCAGTGGATAGACCTCTGGCCATGGAGCCAGGAGGACCTGAGTTCAAATCGGGCCTCAGACGCTTGACACTAGCTGTGCAACCCTGGGCAAGTCACTTAACACCAACTGCCTCACCAAAAAAAAAAAAAGAACTCAAGATTATCATGCTATTTCCCTTAACTGAACTCTATGGGGTTATCCCATGAGAGGCCCCTGATTTTCAAGTTTCCTTGAGCATTTTCAGTGATTAATGGTCTTCTGTGTTCAGGAGTCTTTTTATCCCTAGCACTCCCTTTGGGTACACAAGAGGCCTGGAAAAAGATTTCACTGGAAGCTATCCCAATGACCTCTCAGCCATGGCTGGGAAAGGAAGTTATCAATACGCCATGCAGCTTTCTTGCCAAGGATTTAGTGCTTTGATTTTTTTTTTTTTAGTATTAGCTTCTCTTGGATTATGAACAGTGGACTGAGTGTGTGCATAGCCAAAAGACATCTTTAAACTTACCTGGTGAAGTGTAAAACATCCAGGTAAATGCTAGGAGGTTTATTGCATCTCAATTGTAGGAATTGTTCCAAGATTCCATTAATACTGTACCTTGTTTTTTTGTAGTTAGCTTCTTTGTTCCAAGGAGCTAGAGTGAACTTTGTTAATTCAGGTAAGAATAATATTACACAATCATTTGGAAGAGAAAGAGGGACTGAAATTTGAGTGCTTTTTGAACTGCTTGTAGAAATCTAGTTAGTGCATTTATATAACACATTTGGATCATAGCTATTTCATAATAGAATGAATTTTCAGGATTTTGGTGTATGTGTGGAAATAGTGCAGTTGATAGAGTGTTGATCCTGGAGTCAGGAAGACTCATCTTCCTGAATTCAACTCTGGCCTCAAAAATTTGCTAGCTGTGTGACCCTGGGCAAGTCACTTAACCCTGTTTGCTTCAGTTTCATCATCTGTAAAATGAGCTGGAGAAAGAAATGGGAAGCCACTCCAGTGTCTGTGCCAAGAAGAGCTCAAATGAGGTCACAAAGAGTTGGACATGACTGAAACAATCAAACAACAATGGAATGTATTCAGATTTCCCTCATTTGGAGCATAGACTTCTCTATTTTTTCATAATTAGTTAATTTATTTTTAGTTTTCAACATTCACTTCCATAAGATTTTGAATTTTAAATTTTCTTCCCCTCCCTTTCCTCCCACCTCCCCAAGATAGTCATAATGTAAAGAAGAATTAGAAGTAATGGGAGGAACCACAAGAAAGAGGAAACCAAACAAAACAACCAAGGAAAAGGAGAGCAAATAGTATGTTTCCATCTGCATTCAGGTTCCAAAGTTCTTTGTCTGGATGTGGACAGCATTTTCCATTGTGAGTCTTTTTGGAGTTGTCTTAGATCCTTGCATTGCTGAGAACTAATCTTATCAAAGTCAGTCATTGCACAATGTGGCTGTTACTGCGTACAGTGTTCTGTAGCATATACTTCTGAAGCATGTACTTCTTCAGAGACCTTCTCTAGGGTATGTTAAAATGGGAATTTAAAAACATTTTCTTTTTAATCTCTTTAGAAAAATGATAGAATTCAAACATCTATGTGTGCTAGATATTATAAAGAAGGCAACATAATATAGTTATAATAGAGTCCAGGAATTGGAGTCAAGGATACCGGTTCCAATCCTTCCTCTTACACTTCTTTGTGAAATCTGTAAGAGTGGGTAAGACTTAATTAAGTTTCTTAACTTCTCTGAGACTTCCCCAAGTATAAAATGAACATAATAATACTTGAAGTTGTTGTTCAGTTGTGTCCAGCCCTTTGTGACTCTATTTGGGCTTTTCTTGGCACAGACGCTGGAGTGGCTTCCCATTTCTTTCTCCAGCTCATTTTACAGATGAGGAAACTGGGGTAAACAGGGTCACATAGCTATTAAGTGTCTGAGGCTACATTTGAACTCAGGATGATGAGTCTTCCTGACTCCAGGCCCAACACTCTATCCATTGTGCCACCTGGCTGACCTAATATTTGTGTACCTACTTTCTACCCATTCCCTGTCCATCATAGGTTCAACACATCATCCTTCTGAACCTCTCTCACTCTCTGTTGGGAAGTAGAATTCCCCTTTGGGGTGGGACATTCTGAAAGGCACATTGCCTGCTTGGGGAAGAGAGTATACTTCACCCAGTCAAGCTTAATGGATCTCGCTTTGATACTCCCTATTGCAACTCCCTACTTCTAGGATAACATGTGGTATCTCTAGAAAGAGATTCTCTACATAGAGAGCCTAGCTCTCACTTGGTATTCCCTCTCCCATCCTGGACCATTGTCTTATCCTGTCTTTCCTTGCTTTCCTCATGCCTCATGCATTTTTGTATGTTACTTTTTCTATGTTACCAAGGACCGATGGTAGTGCATCTTCCTATGCCCACAGTTCTTCCTCTCTGCATCTTCACGCCTGAAAATTCTTTCCTCTGTCCATTCTCATCCTCACAATATTACTTACTGAATAAGCCTATATTGTAAAGTCCAAGAAATGTACATTCAATTCTTCCCGACCAGTTCCTTCAACCACTTTAAAATCTGTCCATGGATGAGGAGTTCTTAACATACATGAGGGGTTCCCTAAGAAGTCTATGGATAGATTTCAAGGGGTTAGTGAACTTGGATGGGAAAAATTGCATCTTTATTTTCACTAACCTTTACTGAAATTTAACCTTTAACATATCCTTCAGTTATTTAAAAACATTATTCTGAGATGTCTGAGATTATCAGTTTTCACCAGACTGCTAAAAAGGTTAAGAATTCCTAATATAGATACTGTTTTTAATCTCTCAATAATCCTCAAATAAGGTGAGAATCTGTAGGTAAAAAATTGGCTTGCCTCTATCCCCTAAAAGTTTCTAAGCATTTATTTAATACTTGGTTTCCCCCATCTGCTTACCTTTCTTCTGTTTAAGTTTGTGTGTCATATGCCCTGCTCACTTTTAGTTTCTTTTGAAATGCAAACTTGATTCCCCTTTTGTTGATTGTCCATCCTTTTTATTTGATGATTAAGTTCAGCTTTGTAGGATGTTATTTTGGGGGTACAGATGAATATCCTTTGCTTTTCATAATATAATATGACAAATGACCTTTTGATTTCTTGTAAACAAACATTGTCTGGGGCAGTTTGCACTATGTTTTCTTAATATGTACAATATTTGCTTACTGTTGAAGTGTTTAAATTTGACCAGAATGTTTCTAGGTGAATTCAACTTGAGATATTTTTCTGCTTTCATCCTGATTCTACCAATACATGATTTGATCTATGTTTCCAAAATGTTCTTTCATTATTTCCTAAAGGATGTTTTTCAGACTTTTATTTCAAAATGCTTTTCTGTGGGGCAGCTAGATGGCGCAGTGGATAGAGCACCAGCCCTGGATTCAGGAGGACCTGAGTTCAATTCTGGTCTCAGACACATAACACATACTAGCTGTGTGACCCTGGGCAAGTCACTTAACCCCATTGCCTAGCCAAAAGACAAAAAACAAACAAACAATCAAAATGCTTTTCTGGAAGGTCTGTATCCTTATATCTATATTCTATATCCTCTTCACATTTTTATCTTCAAAATTAGCTGCCTTGACTTATAGATATCTCATTTTGTCTTTCACTCTTTTGATTCCTCCCTTGCAGTATTTGGATTTTTTCATTCTAAGTCTAACACTCTTCCTCCCTCTGTCCCGGGAATTTACTGTTTTGATTTATTGGAATTTCTATCATTCACCTAATCTCTTATTTGTCTTTTATTTCTTATTTGAGAGCACTATTTCCAACTTTTATTAGCTATTTTAGGATTTTTCTGAACCAGTTTGGAGGTTCTTAGGAGTTGTTTTTTAAAAAATTATTTATGATGAGTATTGTATTTGAGTATTTTCTAATTTTTCATCCTCTGAAGTACTTATTCAATATTTTAGATCCTTTAAAATTTTTAAATTTAAAAATTTGTTCATGACTTCTGATTCTTTTTGTATATCTTTCTTGTGACATTTCCTCTCCTTTGCTGTTTGTTTTTACTTTTACTCTATTTTTCACATTTTTTGCTATAATGGTGGAGCAGAACTGGTCTTAAGTATGATCTCTTACTCAGCTATCTTGTATTAATTTAGACTCCTTCCTTGTATTCCAGAGAATGGATGACCACTTGTCTAGGATGTTATAGAAGGGATTTATACTTCAGGCAGGAGTTGACTAGATGGTATTTGAGGTTTCTTTCAATTTTTATATGCTATAATTCTTTTGTTGTTTATTCATTTTAGTTGTGACTGTTTGTGTGTGACTCCATTTGGGGTTTTCTTGGTGAAGATACTGAAGAGGTTTTTCCATTTCCTTCTCCAGCTCATTTTACAGATGAGGAAACTGAATCAAACAGGGTTAAGTGACTTGCTTGGGGTCACACAGCTAGCAAAAGTGTGAGGTCAGATTTGAACTCAGGAAAATGAGTCTTCCTGATGCCAGGCCCAGCACTCGTGGTACAGTGGATAGAGCACAGGCCCTGAATTCAGGAGGACCTGAGTTCAAATTTGGCCTCAGACACATAACACTTACTAGTTGTATGACCCTGGACAAGTCACTTAACCCCATTGCCTAGCCTCCCAAAAAAAACCCCACAAAAACAACAGCATTTTACCTGAGGTGGCATAATGTAATGGACATCTAGTTTCTTATATTAACTCTCCTACTAAACAGTTTTGTGACCTTGCAATGTGTCACTTTCTCTTTTGGGATTTTAATTTCCTTGTCTGCAAAATAAAGGAGTTGGAATAGATGACCCCCTAGAGGTATCTTTCACTACAAAATTCTATGAATTTATGTGATTCAAGTTCAGGAAAACTGAACAGTAAGGAAGCAACCTGTTTTGTTCCAGGTAAGATAAAATCTCTACTTGACCAGGAGAATTGGGAGCTCCCAACTGAGAGTGGAAAACCCAAACCACACTGTATACAAACAATAAATGTCTGGCAGACATTTTTAAATTGGGTAAAGGAGACAAGAAGTTGTGTCAGAAGACCAGTTGGAACAGCAATAAAGTAGTCCCATCGATTTTTTAGGACAAAAGCCCCTAAAAAAATCTGAGGGACTACTTTATTGTTCCAACTGGTCATCAAATTAATTGTGCTTGTTTAGGTAACAAGGAATGTAGGACAGATGCTTTGGAAGCTAGAACATTTGTGCAATTGGCTAAAACTTGATTTTGTTCTAAGGCATAGGAATCTGAGCATCATCAGAGAAACATAGATATGGAAATTCTAATATTCCCCCTCCCTACAAAAAAAAAGTTAAATAGTGCATTGTGCTTTACAATTATATCTTTCAAAAATCCCTAGCTCTTTGAACAACAAGGTATATGTCAGCATTTTAAATAATATCGACTCTTATAATGATATAGGTTTTTATTTTTATTATTAAACCGAGTTTTAGTTTTTCCTTATAGCTCTTTTTTTATTTGAGGAGTATTATTTTGGCTATTTAAATATTGGCCCCACTTTTCTATGTTGAGAATGTGAACTTTTATAATTTTTATAAGAAGAGTCTTTAGTTAGTCTCACACGTACCATCTGCAATCCTGAGATGCAATTTTCTCCGGTTATTAGATTAAGTAGACCGTGAAATGTATCTGAACTACAATATTACATTTCTTCATGCTGTGAAGGACACCAAGTATCCTATAGTGTTTCCCTACTGCTTTATCTCTCACATTGTTGAAGTGTAACTGAAATGTTTTTAATAATAACAATTTACATGTGTGTAGCGTTTAACACCTAACAAGCAATTTTTTTAAACAACCCTTGAAGATAAGTAGCATGAGTATCATTACTCCATTTTGTGTATGAGGAACCTACAATTTAGAGACTTTAAAGTAACTTGCTTGCCATCATGTAGGCTTCCTGATCCCTCAATCTTAAAAATTCATAAAATTTTGTGGTAAAAGGTATTTCTAAAAGTCATCTATTCCAACTCCTTTATTTTACAGCTAGAGAAATTAAAACCCCAAAGGGGAAAATTACACATTCAAGGTCATACGACTGGTTAGTGGGTCATACAGCTAGTATGTGTTCAAACTGGAATTTAACACTAAATTCCTCAGTCGAAGTCCAGTGTATGCTCTGCTACCTTGTGCTGTCTTCTACTTGCAATAACGTTGGGTTTTCTCTTTTAATTTTCCTGCCTTTTGAGTCACTGCCTGCTCCATTTTTATGCATCTTTCTGATTTTCTTCTTTTATCTATAAATAAAGAAGTAGCTCTAATACTCTGACTTAGGAATTTTTTCTTTGATTCCCAAGTTATAAGGCAAGGAAATGAACTCAGTTTTTCTGACTCAAAAACTCAAATAATTGAGATTAAAAATTTGGGACCTTACCTATAATGTTTTGCTATGCTTCACAGTAGGTAAAGAAATTTGGAAGTAAAAAAACCCCCAAAAATGCATTAACTCTTTAGTGTTTAGTCCTTAACTAAAAAATTAAAAGGTCTTGGTCTTCTCTCCCAGGGCAGCTTATGCTAAGTGTGGAAAAAAATGATTATTAAATAACAAATTATGGGGAGATCCCTGACCTTTTCCAAAAGTTTACTCCACCTACACCATTTTATCTAGGTAGAGTTGTTGCTCCACCCAACTAGAAAACCTCACAGATAATTTAATCTAAAATAAACTCATTGTGTTCCAACCAGGCAGTTTTGGGCAGGGGGATAGATCCTTTGTCTAGATTGCCTGAAGCTGGGGTTGGTCTGGGAGGGAGAGTGATCCCAGTCAGGTCTTCTAGGCCCTCATTAGAACAGGTCCACCTCTCATTATAAAATCCATTCTTCTCATTAATTGTTAGCCAATCAGAGTTGATTGCCACCCTCAGGAACTACTGCTTTTCCGAGGGCATATAAATGTTGAGTGGGTTCCATGAGGGATCTTTGGCATTGGAGTGTCACTGACCCCTTTTATCTGCTAGCATGATTAATAAAAGGATTAATTACCCAGAAATGATGTCTTTCAAACCTTTTATATGTCATAGGATGTAGGAAGTAGTGATAATTGTCATTCTCTGTCACTGTAGCATAGTATTAAACACATAGTACAGTTATCCCTTCCACATAGTGACTTTCCCTATCATGGTTTTGATATATTGTGAGTTGTAAAAGAAATTAAATGGGAATTTTGGGAGAGTTTTGCAGAAGCTGCAGACCGTATGTGAAGGCCAGCAGATGACACAGAAGTTTAGAAACTCAGAAATGCATAAAGTATTTGTATAGTATTATGTAATATCAACATTTTATCTTTTAATAACATAATAATTCAGACTTCTCTGGTACAAAGAAAGGACCAAAATTTTTTACATAGACTTTCCAAACTGTAGGGGCGCTGTCTCCCTAACCCCCATGATATGGAAGGGATAACATTAGATAATAAATAAATTGTGTTATTCGGTGAATTTCAGCTATGTGTAAGACACTGTATTAGATGTTGTGAGACAGTAGTTTCTTGTCTGAGTATGAGGAGACTTTTAAGTTTGATAAAATTTTACAAAAGCCCTATATGATAGTAGTTATACTATTAATAATTGAGGAAATGCATGATGACAAAAAGGTACAATGAATTCAGTAATGCTTTAAGTAAATTTGTCTTTTATTAATTACAAAGTATCTAAGAATATTTGAAAAATGTATTTTATATATATGTATGTATATATATATATATTCACTCTGTCAATCTGTAAAGGTATGTTTATTATCTTGAGTCAACCCTCATGTTTTATTAGAGCTAAAAGAAGATGGAAGTAACCATCCTTGGTGCACATAAGGATTTGAAGATCCCTTGAAACGACTGCATATCTTCTCAGAGGAACTCAGCTTACAGATTGGGAACCACTGCTTTGGGGGGTATTCAAAGAAACCTAAGATGAATTCTTGACCAAAAGAAGCTCCCAATCTAGTTCAGAATACACATAAAGATAAATGGAAATGAAAGACAACGTATTACTTCAAACCAACTGAGGGATTATAAATAATATGAATTTCAGAGGAAAGAGAATGCATTTGGGGCTTGGGGCCTTTCTAGAATGCGATAAAATTGGGACATGTTGGAAACTTAGCCATGTTTGTGTGTTTTGCACCTACTGTAGAACAGAACTAAGAATGTCAGTCTTCAAAATTTCATGAACATTTAATTAGATTTTCTTAAGATGCAGCTTGAATTTCTTGATGCTATGAAGAGCTATTAGAATATTTGAAATGTTCTCTTTAATGAGCTGTTCTACAGCAATTAAGCCAAGGACTAGAGATTTATCCAGGTAAATTATGAAAAACAAATCTGGTTTTATCTAAATTATCTAAACAGATTATCCAATTCAGCTAATTTTACAGCACCTTGCTTTTCTTCAGTTTGCTCTTTGATCTTTTCTTTGGTCTGGTTATTTGACTAAGAAATTGGTTATTGGACATAAAACAGTTTTAAAACAGATCAATAACAGGTTATCTGGTAGTTTAAAAAAGTGCTTGTAACGTTATCCTTTTGTCTGATATGATATTTAAGATTGTCAGGATCCGCTTCTACAACTAAAGGGTCTTTGCAGAAGAATTAGATGAGCCAGTCTATCCTGAAAGCAGTAGACTCTTTTGTTTGACATGTGGCTTAACTAGAACTAACAACCTACAGAGAGGGAGGCTGGGAAAAGGGGAAGGCATTAGTAGAGCAATCTACTGATCTCTCCTCACTTTTACACCAGAGCCAGGACTAACTAGAATACTTTACTAATCCCTTCACACTGAGATGGAGGGCAGGAAAGGCGTGCAAACATGGAGGTCACCAGGTAACCTTGGGCACAATGGCCTTCAAGCCCTCGTAACAGGCTAGGGGTCTGTAGTCTACTGAGAGGCTGCTCCCAGAGTCTGGCTTTTGCTGGGACATTTCTGACCAAGGCATCTTGGACAGCTTTGAGTCGGGGTAGTTTGCTCAGCAGTTTTCTCAGTCATAGCAGCTCTATGATCAGAGCATCTCAGCTGTCTCTTAGAGAGGGAAGATGTCCTGCCCAGGTGTTTGTCCCCTGGGATTACAAATAGGGAAACACCAAATAGCTGGGAAACTAGAATTATCTGGAATGTAATAGATATTTGGAGATATGGGACATTCCAGAGAAGAAGTAGGACAAAAAGGAGGAGGCATCAGGTAGTGGGGGAGTGGGCATGACTAGGAAGCAGGTAGGCTATTAGACAAAAAAGGACCAGGCCACAGAAATCTGATATTTTTCCAGGCCACAACAAAGATACTTCCATTTAAAAAAATACTAAGTTTAGTATCAATGTTACTAAAAACTTGGGCTTGACACCTTAAAAAAGTTTTTTGAGGTTTTTTTGCAACAAATTGAATCAAACTAAATAATCTTTGGTTTGACTTTGGTATTGGTGCCAGGAGTTATTGAAAACATGTCATATTCTTTGAAATGAATAGTGACTTTCCCTTTCACCTCCACCAACCTTCCTGTGGTTATCCACTGCATTCTGGGCCACAGCCATTCATCCTGATTTTTGTCTTGCCACTGGACTTCAATGACTCTGAAGGAGAGAATGAGGTCATCAGACTTTGCCCAGCTGTGCCTCACTTAAATTCAATTCACAAATAAGTCAAGATATCACCCTCCTGACATCACTGGTCCTCTTCAAGAATGAAGGACAAAACAACAAAGTATATAGATGGCTTTTATTTAGTTCATTTGTTTAATAGGAAAATTAAGCCATGTGATGTGTTAACATAGCCACATAGCCTCAAAGCTTAACTGCTACATGTAAAACATTTAATATGGATGTTACAAATTGACCTTTAAAAAATAAAAAGGAATGGTAGGCTCTACAATTCAGGTTCATATTCCCAACTAAGCAGGTGCCATAGTGAACAGAGCATTGGACCTGGAGTCAGGAAGACCTGAGTTCAAATCTTGCCTCAGACATTTGCTAGCTATTTAATCTTGGGCATACCTCTTTATTGCTGTCTGCCTCAGTTTCCTCATCTGTAAAATGAGGATATTAATAATAATACCTATCTCCCACAGCTGTGGTGATGATAAAATGACACAATACTTATCAAGAGCTTTGTAAATCTTAAAATGATATACAAAAACTATGTATTATACATGATATGATTACAAATTATATTATCATATTTAATATCACATTGTATTATCTATATGTCATATACATATATCACATACAATATTATATATTATATGATATATAATATGATACATGATATATTATTATACGTTCTATGTTATTATAGTAATATATTATGGTATATAATATATACTATTATTAATATTGTAACATATTGTGCTATGTATTGTATGACTACATAGTATATATTATATGATTATATATAAATGTATTAAGTAATTATACATATAAACAGCTATGATTATGATGATGATTGATAGTGACAACATCACTAGGATACCTGGTCATTCATCCCCAACAGGAAATGCTTTCTTCAGCTAAGGTACATTTGTAGTTGATCCACCTGCCCTCTTGTTAAATCTGCTGTGACAAGATGGTAGGTTAGGGTTAGGAATGAAAATATATGTCCTTGAAACTTGGTGACCCTAACAAACCATCCCAGGACTTAGAGAATATTAGAGCTTAGGAGTTTGTTGAATCTAGTATTTCCTAAAAGTAATTTAAGCATACATCACTATATTAAATCACAATATCATGAGATATTATAGTGTTATATGGTAGTTAGAGGGCTGACCTCACAATTAGGAAGACCTAGGTATATAGTCTTGACTCTGACCCATCCTAGCTATGTTTCACTGGGCAGGTCACTGAGTAGCTCTGGCAACTTTCTAAGATGATAAGTTAGAGAATAGTTTCAGATCAGCATTGGCAGGAGGAATTTTCCTCATTGGGAAGTTATCTGCACTAGTAAAATCAAAGGTCCAAAAAAAAAACCAACTAGTCATTTCTATTCTGACTAACATATTGTTCATCTAAAGGCATAGAAAAATCTCAGAACAAAGGGTAGTTGAGGAAATTCCAGGGCTAAATAAGGGCAGTTAAACCCTTTTTTCCCCTCCTTTAGGCAGCTGGGTTTAAGTGACTTTGACCAGGGTCATACAGCTAGTAAGTGTCAAGTGTTTAACCTGGGGCTGGATTTGAACTCAGGTCCTCCTGACTTCAGGGCTGGTGCTCTACCCACTGCACCACCTAGCTGCCCCTATAGTTAAACCCATTTTCATGCTGAAAATGGCTGCATATGTGTTTTTTGTTACATAATTTCATGCATAATAATTAGGAAGGAGAATAATACTTGCTTTGAAATTTTTCATGGAATCCTTATTTATGTGGCACAAAACATCCAGGTTCTGAGTCATAGTTTGAAAGGTGCTGTGATCTAGGCCAATATCTTCATTGTGTAGATGAGAGGACAGAAGCACAGAAAGATTATGATCTTTATCACCTTATCACAATCTATTAAGTAGACTCTAAATAGGTATAATCTGATGCTTCATTGGTGACTGTTCCAGTGGAGTCTACAATTTGTCATATCCTACCAAGTTTGAAAGGCTTTTAACACATGCCCAAAGTTTTACTTTGAGTCTGATATCTGATGACAGCCTACCTAATTTTGGAGTGGTACGTGACCGCTGCAGGGTGACAAAGGTTTTTAGCCATAGCAATTCTTGAAGACAGTCTACTAAGTTATAGAAGTGGTTAGAGTGCCAGGGCTGGAGTCAGGAAGACCTGAATTCAAATCTGACCTATGTGACCCTGGGCAAGTCACTTAACACTTTGCCTCAGTTTCCTCATCTGTAAAATGAGCTAGAGAAGGAAATAACAAACCATTCTAGTATCTTTGCCAAGAAAACCCCAAATGGGGTCATGAAGAGTCAGATATGACTTAAAGGAATGAACAACAAGAAGAAATTGTAGAAGAGTTAAGATCTACCCCTACCAACAAAATTAGGGATCCTTGATATCTCATTGTATTTTCTGGGTATCTTATACTATAATATTATAGTATTTATAGTATTTTCTAGATATCTTAGCAACACATATGATGGAGCAATTTAACTGAAGTGATTTACAGGGATTTAGCTGGGCTTCTGATTCAGAGCTTTATATATTGACTTTCATAGTTGTCCCTTTTTCCTATTAAATGGAAAAAAACTGATGGAATTTGGTTTTCATCAGATGTAGTATTATGATCCATGGTTCCAGCAAGATTTCTGCCCTGGAATGTTGTCGGTTGAGTATTTCTAGAATTTGTTTGTCTCTTTGGCAAAGAGTCCTCTGCTCACTTCAGCTGTGTACTGCCTGTCTCCGTATCTCAGCTGGTCATAGAAGTGCTGAATAGCTGAAATTTAACACACGAATCTGGGATGTTCTTGACTCTGTAATCTTGTTTGGGCTCTATTGCTGAAAGGCAGGAAAATGGAATAAAACAATTTATCTGTCACTGGGGATATGAGTTTGTCATTTCCTTTTTCACTTATACATGAGTAAATCTTTATTTTAGAAAAACAAATGGTAGTTAACTTGGAGCTCATTTCCCAGGTTAATACTTCTAAGGCCTGGAGGCAGTACCAACACTATGCAATGCAGTGGAGTGGGCAAAGTTTGTCTCTTATGAGCATAACCTTTCCTTCATATGTGTACTGCTTTTATTAGCACTCAAGTACCAATTGTTCTCACATCTCTTTATGCCTCCTGTCCTCATCAAAACTTGCTCTCAATTAAGGATTGATCAGTTTATTTACATTAATAGATTACATTTTTAATTATTTTTAATGAGCAAAATTAATATTTATCACCTTCCTACCCTGTCGCACCATTAGAAGAAGAAAAAAAGAAAGAAAAAATTAAACCTTTGTGACATAGGCATGGGGCAGCTAGGTGATGCAGTGAATAGAACACTCGGCTTAGAATCAGAAAGACTCATTTTCATCTTCCTGCGTTTAAATCTGGCCTCAGACATTTACTAGCTGTGTGACCCTGGGCAAGTCATTTAACCCTGTTTACCTCAGTTTCCTCATCTGTAAAATGAACTGGAGAAGGAAATTGCAAACCAGTCCAAGTATCTTTGTGAAGAAAATCCCAAATGGGGTTCGACTCACAAAGAGTCAAACATGACTGAAAATGACTGAACAAAAACATATGCATAGTCAAGCTAATTGGCCATGTCCAAAAAATAGCCACTTCTTCCTATTACATTTTAAAAGGCGTCTAACAGTTTAGACACATACTGTAGAATATTAACATAAGCAAACAGATAAAGGAAGTTGGTTGATTTTGTTTTGGGACGGTGGGGTAGAGGGCTTCACTAAGATCATACCTACTCTTTCTGCTATCAGGAGTTCTGTCTGTAGGATAGAAAGATAGATCACATTCTGGTTTCATGAGCGACATTTGCCATAGTGAGCTGAGGGAAAAGAACTCAACTGTTACTTGTTTTAAGACTTGGTATCATACCAGTGAACAAGATTTATCTGAACCCTTAGTACGGAGACCTCAAACTCTTAGAGCTGTGCTAGTCTTCTTAGGGTTCCCCTTCTCCAAAGAATATTCTGCAACCTTTTGTTCAGAAAAAATATTAATAAGATTAACAAGTATTTGTGAAGAGAAACAGAAGATTTATATGTTAGTGCAAGAACTACATGTTTAAAATAAGTGTGGTTGGCTCTAAACACTTAAGTTTAAAAAATGAACTCAAATTAAAACGCCTTTGAGATATCTTGGCTAAAATGATAGAAGGGGAAAAAGACAAACGCCGGGGGGGGGATGTGGAAAGATTGGGACACTAATACATTATTGGTGAAACTGTGAACTGATCCAGCCATTTTGGAGAACAATCTGGAATTATGCCCAAAGAATTATAAAATTGTGTATACCCTTTGACTTGGCAATACAACTATTAGGTCTGTTTCCCAAAGTGATCAGGGAAAAAGAAAAAGAACCAATTTATGTTCTAAAATATCTATAGAAGCACTCTTTGTGGTGGCAAAGAACTGGAAATTAAGAGGATGCCCATCAGTTGGGGAATGGCTAAACAAGTTGTGGTGTATGATTGTGATGGAATACTACTGTGCTGTAAGGAATGATGAGCAGGTTGATTTTAGGGGGAAAAAAAACCTGGGGAAAGACTTGCGTGAAAAAAAATGAACTCTGTGGAATAGGATTGCAGTGGCTAAATGTCAGTTTCTGTGAAAAAGATCTTGTGGTTTTAGTGGCTTGCAAGCTCGCTACAAATCAATAATTTGAGAAAGCCAACAATGCACTTAGGCAGTATTTAAAGACATAGAGATATGCTGTCCACAACAAGGGAAAGGATGGCCCCACTGTACTCTGTCCTGTTCAGTCCATACGTGGAGTATTTCATTTAGTTTTAGGTACTACATTTTAAGAAGACTATTGATAGATTACAGAGGAGGGTGATCCAGATCAGGGAGGGTGATCAAGATAGTGATGGGAGGAGAAACCATGCTATCTACAGCGTGGCTGATTGAATTGGGGATCTTTAACTTGGAAAAAAGAAGACATGTTTGGGAAGGGAGTATGGAAGAGTAGGACATGATATTGATCTTGAAGTAGTAAAGTGCCAGGCCTGGAGTCAGGAAGACTTGAGTATAAATTTGGCCTTGGATACTTACTAGCTGTGTGACTCTGGGCAATTCACTTAACCTCTGTTTGCCTCAGCTTCCTCATCTGTAAAATGTGGATAATAATCGCACCTACCTCTCAGGATTGTTGTAGAAAAATATGTAAAATCAAAGGTCAAAAAATATGTAAATGTTATTATTATTGCTACTCATCCTTTGTTTTCAAGAAGGACCAGTGACATTCATGGGTGATATCTTTACTTGTGAGTGAATTAGATTTAAGTGAGGCAGAGTTATGCAAAGTCATCAGCCTCATTCTCTCTTCCAGATTCATTGAATTCTAGTGGCAAGACAAAAGTCAAGAATACTGGCAATGGCTTGGGATGTAGTGGGTGACCTTGGTGTCTTTAATGCCAAGCTGTAAGTGCTCCACAGTGCCTGCTTCAGCCACCTTCATGGCTGCGGGAACAAATTGTTCTCACCTACCCAGCCTGCCAGGGAGAATCTTCACATGCTTGAAGTAGACATCCCCCTGATGCCACTGGGTTTGAGGCCCCTTGGTTACCCTCCACCTGGTTTAACCTGTCTGCTGAGATGGTTTACCTGGGTGTGGACCAGGGGTGGGGAACCTGCAGCCTCGGGGCCACGTGAGCCTTCTGGGCCCTTAAATGTGGCCTCAACTATTATTACTATTATGTTTTTGAAAGACTTTGGCATGGAGAATGGATCTGAATTGTTTAGCTTGACACTGGAGAGCTGAACTCTAAGCAATTAATAGGAATTGAAGGAAAGCAACTTTAGGCTTGATTTAAGGGAAAATATTGGAAAGTGTTGCCTCAGAAGGTACTAGGTTCCCCTTCACTGGATGTCTTCTGATCCTTTGAATTTTTTTTATTTACAAAACATGTTTTAATTAATTTTTAAAAATTAATTTTAAACTAACAAAATCATATTTAAATACAAACATGCATACACACATACATATGTGCACATATGTATGTGTTCCATTGAATTCATATATCATAATTTTTGAGTCATTCCCTAATTTATGAGTGCCCTTTTTGGTTTCCAATCTTTCCCCCTACAAAAGGAGCTACAGCATATTTTGGTACGTAGAGGAACATATGTGTACATGCACATACACACAGATAAATCAAAAATTTGTCCGCAGGAAGACATACTGAACTTTTTGGAATATGGCTTTTCACTGTGCCCTAGTATATAAATGGATATGGGATAGAAACAATCAGTTCTCAAAAGAATTACTATTAACACCCATATGAAAGAATACTCCAAATGGTGAATAATAAATACAAATCAAAACAACTTTGAATTTTTATCTCATACCCAACATGACGACACAAGAGAGAAATTATTGGTTAGTGTTGGAAGATACATGGGGAAATGGGCACACTGTTAATGCATTGTTGTTGGAGATATAAACTGGTCCAGCCATTCTGGAGATCAGTTGGAATGATAAGAAGGAAAGGGCTAAGATATCTGCAACCTTTGACCTAGAGATACCACTGATAGGCATATACATCCAAGAGTTCAAGGATAAAAATAAGGGCCCACAGACACCAAAGTAGTTAAACCAACAGTTTTTGTAGTTGCAATGAATTGGAAACAAAGTAGATACTCATGGATCGAGGAATAAGCAAGTTGTGTTATAAGAATGTAATGCAATATTGTGGTGCTCTAAGAAACAGTAAATACAATGAATACAGAGAAGCATGGAAAGATATATAAAGTGATGAAAAATTATGTGGAATGATGAATAAAATATACACAAAGACTACAAATAACAGAAATGGAAAGAATAACAACGGTGGAAGCTGGATGCTGTGAAATTAAAATGACCAAGTGTGGTCCCAAGGAAGAGTTTTAGGAAGGTGCCTCACCTCTTCTTTTTAGAGGTAGGGGGTCTATAGGTGGGGAATACTGCTTATGTAGCCAGGCTTGTTTACTGTGTTGCTTAGCTTGACTGAATGGTTTTTTTCCTATCTTTTTATGCTTTGTTATAAGAGATTGTTCTCTAAGGAGATACGGAAAGGGGAGCCAGGGAAATGTAAAATGAAAAGAATCAATAACATTTTATTTTTAATCAAGGAATATGGCTTTTAGGTGCATTTTATATCTCTGCCTTGTCTTTTGAAGGTGATGTGTATTATGAGAAAACGTGGTATGAAAAGTTACAATTCTCAGTCTGTGCGAACCAGTAACAATCTTAGTATCTTAGTATATCTGTGTCTGTATTTGCCATTGCCACTTTAAGACTGTTTTCAAGCCAGGTTAAGCTGTGTGGCTCATGCCTGTGAAGGAGGTACTGATCTCTCCTGCACGTGTCCGAATGAGGGACAGCATGTACTGTAGAAAGAACACTCACTGGTCCTGGAGTCAGAGAACTGGGACTGAAGTCCTACCTTGGGTGTTTATTGCCTGCACGACCTTGGACAAATTACTTCACCTCCCTAGGCCTCTGTTTCTTTATCTGCAAAATGAGGGAGTAAGATTATATGGCCTCTCAGATCCTTTTAACTCTTAATCTATGATCTTGTAATTCTTAGTCAACTGCATGACACGTTTCCAGTTGTTAGCCACTAGGTGGCTTAAACAATGTGACATTATCCACAGTGAATTCTTTGCCTAGCTCTTTACCCAGTTTCCTTATTTCATCTGTTGGAAGGGGGTTAATATGCTTCTGAAAGCTAAAAATATCTTCTTGTCCTTTATAATAATGTCTGTTATAATAATTTCTATTATAATAATAATACTTCCAACCAAATAAGTACTTTATAAAAACCCATATCATGGATTATAGACTTACCCATTTTAGGTCTTGGTAATTTGGAAAACCATAATTTTCTTAAATGATATCATACTTAATCCATTTAGTTGAGCTTTTGATGCAAGTCTTCTGCACTTCATACTAGCAGTTTGGAAAAAATGTATTTGGAGAAAGAGAAGGGAAATTGGTGATCTTAGAAAATTCAAGAAACTGATTTTGTCAAATTTGATTTGCTTAAAATGTGGAAAAAACCTTTTGTTTTCTAGCCTGAATAATCACAAAAACCTCTTATAGTATGTCTCAGTATAATTGATTTACTGGTTTTTAGAATAATTTCATCTGTCTGATGCTTTAATTCAATTTAATGTGATTTTTTAAAAAATGCTATTCTTGTAGAGCTTTTACTGTAGAAGAGTAAGAATCTTAATATTGCATTAACATCTTAAAAGTGTTTTTTTTTAAATTTGTTTTATTCCTGCATGGAAAGATGATATTTGTAACTCATGAGAACTTTGTCAGTATTAGGGTAGTTGAAAGAAAAAATTATATGTATTTATATGTAGATAGGTAGATAGAGGGCACAGGGTGAGTAGAAGATTAAGGGGTCATATCTGGAGAATAAAATTAAGGGATGAGAGAGGCTGACACTCAGAGAAGAAAGGGAGAGGTAGAATGGGGTAAATTATCTCACAAAAAAAACAGAAAAGAAAAGTGTCTCACAGTGGAGGGGAAACAGGGGAAGGTGAGAGGGAACCTTATCCTCATAGGATTTGGCTTAAGGAGAGAATAACATACACATTCAATTGGGTATGGAAATCTGTCTTACCTACAGGAAAATAGGGGGAGAAGGGGACAAGAGAGCAGGGGGATGATAGAGAGGAGGGCAGATTGGGAAAGAGGGTAATCAGAAGCAAATACTTCTGAGGAGGGACAGGGTCAAAAGAAAGAATAGAATAAATGGGAGGGCAGGATAGGATTAAGGGAAATAGTTTTTCACAACATGTCTACTATGGAAGTGTTTTGCACAACTGCACATGTACAACCTATATTGTGTTGCTTGCCTTTTCAATGAGGGTGGGTGGGGAGGGAGGAAGGGAGAAAATTTGGAACTCAAAGTTTTAAAAACACATGTTTTTAAAAAAATGTTTTCACATGCAACTGGGAAATAAGAAATACAGGAAATGGGGTACAGAAGTCTATCCTGCTCTACTGGAAAATAGAAGGGGAAGGTGATAAGAGAAGGAAGGGGGGAGAGATAGATGAGAAGGCACACTAGGGGAATGGGTATTCAGAATGCATGCCATCTTGGGGTGGGGGAGGGGTGAGAAATTTGGAGCTCAAAAACTTGTGGAAGTGAATGTTGAAAACTAAAAATAAATTTATATAAAAAAATTTGTTTGTTTTTGGGAGGCAATTGGGGTTAAGTGACTTAAGTATCACACAGCTTAGTAAGTGTCTGAGGTCAAATTTGAACTCAGGTCCTCCTGACTCCAGGGTCCTGTTCTCGTCCTCTGCTCCAAAAGTGGTTTGTTTTATACTTTATATTGTCTACTTTGTCATTTAAAGCATCATTGAAATCTCTTTTGGGGAAATTTGTTTAAAAGTCATTAAACTATTGTGTATTTACAATAAAAAGTGATTTGAAGTTTATATTATTTTAGGAGACCCTTTGGGAAGTAGGTGCTATGACAGTGTTTCCAAAAGACATTGTGTTAGTATGAAACCTAGATAATGCAGATTTAGGCAGATGGCTGGCTGGGTGATTATTCTGTGCCACTCGACATTGCAGAAAGGGACAGAAAGACCCCCTGCAGGTCTGCCCGTGTGTCACTCTTTTCTTGCTTCCTTGCCAACTGAGCGTGTGGGTCAGCCCTCAGGTTTCAGAGGTCTGACTTTTTTTGTCCTGGTTTTGAAGCTTGGTTTATTGATACCTAAATCACTTCTGGAAAAACAAAAAGTACACAGGTCAAGTAATAAGGCTGTTTTATTTATGCACAGGCTTGATTAGTAAACTATCTTCTGCAGTCAGATTCTTCTGTGTTACCAAACCCTTACAGGCAATTCATATTGCTGGTGTGTATCTGTGGGTGCCAAATCTTTGCTCTGATGACTTTTTGCTGGCTAAACAAACCTAGTGTCTATATCTTAGGATACTGTTCAGAGCTTTTGGAGTTACAGTGTTCCCTGTGATTCTGATGCTTGGTTGGGAACATAGCCACCTTCCCCAGTAATAATCCCCCAAATTCCCCTAGTATCTTCCGTTGCAGCACAAAAGTAGCTGAACCACTAGTTCTATACACAACCAGCCTGCCAACCTCCCAATCTATTGAAACAGCAGGCCAACTGACACTATTTTGGCTTTGCCTGTTCTCTGTCATGTCTGTCACCCGGTGTCCTGGTGTTGGAAAGAACTGGGGTGACAAAGCTTTGAAATTAACATGAAGGTAAAAGCTGCAAGACCCAGGGCATCTGACCAATGTCCTGAGAAGCGGGATCTTTGTGAGGGGATGTTGTATATGCAGGTGGTTAGTCAGTAACTCAGCAGTAAAGCATTACCATTGTTCGTCCTGTGTCAAATAGAGTGACCCTGCAAAAGAAATCTGATTCTGTCACAACACTGGGGAAAGTCTGATCCATGTCAGTAGGTCTATTTCCTGCTCTTCTTGCCCCGAATAGCCATAGCCCCATTTAAGTGAAGCAGTAAGTCTTCCTGTCTTTAATGTTTTCACAGCTCCTCAATCATAAGGAAGGAAAAGTCCCCAACCCTGAAACTCTGATGTAGGCCTAAAAGAGTTGGGCATGCTCAGTGGTCAGGAAATAGTTTAGTAGCAAAAATAAGTGTCTTGAAAGATATACCAGGGCGCTTCGGGCCATACAGTTTGGGAAAGAAGGGCATGAAAGGAGGAATGGGCTTCTCACATTTTTTATGAATATTATGCTCCGTATCTATGTGTCTCTGAAATTAAATGTTTATTCAGAGCATGTGTTAATAACTCCCTTTCTGCAACGTTTCAATGCTAAAAGATAAAGATAAAAATGGAAAATTTTTAAAAAACCCAGGATTCCAAGTTATTTTTTTAAAAAAAAGGCTGAGCTTATACGGTACAGGTATCTCAATTCAACAATAATTAGAGTTTTCTTTTGTTTCTGAAGAAAACAACTACATTGGTAGGATGATTGCTTCATTGAGATGTTGAAATATAACTGTGTACATATATATATATATATATATATATACATATAGAGATATATATATATAGACAGAGAGAGAGAGTTTAGAGAGTATTAAATTATGTACTCTATCTCAAACTATCTGTGCTCTTCTCAGATAGGATATATAATTTGTGTGTGTTTGTGTATGAGAGAGAGAGAGATCGATCTATAATAGCTGGAAAGAAAAATGTCTCTGCATATGTATATAATTACATGTACATTTGTAAACAAATATTTATGTATATATGTATATTTGTGTTATATGTACATATGTATAATCAGGAAACTTTTAAGTTGGCTAAAATGTTTTAAGGTGTATGCATACAGAAAGGGGTGATTATCACAGCTCCTGGGGGCAGCTAGGTAGCACAGTGAATAGAGCACCAGCCCTGCTGGTTCACACAGATAGTATCTGAGGCCAAATTTAAAGTCAGAAAGATGAGTCTTCCTGACTTCAGGCCCAGCACTCTATCCACTGTAACACCTACTGTCCAACCCTCGGACTACATGATCTCTGAGGACACGTAGCTAAAAATCTTATGATGTCAATGTGATAGAGAGAGATCTTGGCACAAGGTAGATATTGGCATTTATGTGGATGACTGAGAGTCATTCATAGGCTCAGGTGTAATAGCTTGGGTCATTCTTGTACTTATCCACCATTGCTTCAAAAAAGGGGTGTGTGTGTGTGTGTGTGTGTGTGTGTGTGTGTGTGTGTGTGTGTGTGTGTGTGTGTGTGTTAATCTTGGGGAATGAATGAGCTATTAGTCCTTCAGAACCCTGTTCATGCTACCATCAACCAGCAGGTGTTGCTGTTGAATGACAAAAACAAGACAGTTTGAGAGAAGGGGATTTTTTTTTTTTACAACTTGAAAAGAGAAGAGAATCACAATATATACACAAAGTCTTTCAACATCGAACAATTATATTTTAGGAGAACATTTTTTCAAGGAACTGACTAAATAATATATATTCTAAGTACATCTTTTGAGTATACCACTTAGTGCCAGCTTTTTTTTTTCTAGGATTTAAGAAACTTTAATAAAAGCAGTATTCAGCCTGTAAGATGGTCAAAATGTCTCTAAATCAAAAGTCCTTGAAATAGCAGGTTGCCAGTTCTCAGTGGGGCTTTCTTCAGTGATTACCACGTCCTAGGTTCTTCACACTCTGGGAGCATTAGATAAGATTGCTTTGGATTCAGTGAATGGTTTTGCACAGGAGTTTGGGTATATATGTGTCAGCTCTGGTCTGTTGTTTGTCTTTCCAAAATGAAACTTAGGGACTTGAATTTCTAGATCTTGAATCAGGAGGAGAAATAAATTACAAATAAGGAAGTGGACAGATTTTCTTCCTTAACTCCTATTTTAACAAAGGCAAAACCAGTGAAATGATTGGGGCAGGGAAAGAGATTGGTATCTTTTGCTTTAAGACTTATAGAATCTCTCCTCAATCAAAATTACTTGTGTTACTTAGAAAAGCAATCATGTAACACTAGGAACCCAAGATTTACCATTTGAAACCTGATATTCATCCTATAATGCCTCAGTAATTTTCAAATAAATTGTTTCTTTCAGTAGCTATAAATTAGAATCCAATTTCATATGCTAAATTCTTTAAAATTTTCTTTGGCTTTTTAGGAGTTTGCCTTTTTGAATTGGCAGATGTGGGCATTGTGTTCTCTGAAATAGTATTAGTTTATTATCAACATAAATACTAAGTAACCTTGATAAACTGTTTTCATTTAAAGAGCAGTCTTTTTTTCAGTGTGGCAAGGGCTTTACATACTTTTCAACCAGTGCTACTGAATTGGTATTTCTCCCTCTGTAGACTCACTTAGAGAGTGTGGGGCAATGAGAAGAATATGAAACTTGAAATAAGGAGACCTGTTTTTGAAACTTAGCTGTATACCCTTTGACCCCACAATACCTCTAGTAGATCTGTTTCCCAGGGTGAACAGGGCAAAAGGAAAAGAACTTATATGTTCTAAAATATTTCTAGCAGTCTTCTTTGTGATGGCAAAGAGCTGGAAATTGAGGGGATGTCCCTCAATTGAGGAATGACTAAGTTGTGGTATATGTGTGTGTGGGGGTGTGTGTGTGTGTGTGTGTGTGTGTATGTGTGTGTGGTATACGATAGAATACTACTGTGCTGTAAGAAATGATGAGCAGATTGACTTTTGAAAAAAATATGGAAAGACTTGGATGATATAACGAATGCTGAAATGAACAGAACCAAGAGAATGTTGGCTACAGAAATGGCAATATTGTTCATAGAATAACTATGAACAACTAAATTATTCTGAATATTATAAATATTCGAATAAACTACAAAGGACCTGTGAAGAAGGATGCTACCTACCTCTAGAGAAAGAACTGATAAAAAGAAGTATGCATAGTAAGCCTTTACACATGTGTTTGTATGTATGTATGTATGTATGTATGTTCTGTATAAAATGAGGACCATCTCTACTGTGGGATAGCGAGGGAGGGAGACATATAGTTTAGAACTTAAAATATAACAAAGAAATTAAATTAAATTTGGAAAATGATGAAGTTAGTATTACTTTCTTTTGCCAAGAAAGGAAGGAAGGAAGGAAGAAACTTACCTTCAACACTCCATGGATAATCACTTAACCTCAGACCTTCAGTCTTCTTATCAATAAAATGGGGGTGATAAGACTTTTATAATAAGAGCTCTAAGCAAAGTGCCTTGTAAACCTCTACATTAGACTTTACTGGATGTATACCTGGGATTGGTAGTATATATTCTGTGGTCTTGGATTAGAAGAATGATCCATTTGGGTACTTAACCTAAGATTGACCTCATTAGTAATTTGCTCAAACCAGACAACACTTAAGGTATTTAAGCACCAAGATCTGTGGAGGATGGTCCTATATAGGTGTGAGTAGGAGATTCTTGATATACATATGTCTATATAAAATTGAAAATTGACTTCCCGTTCTTTAGCTTTTGAAGAAAATGAGCCTTAAAAGAAAGAAACGTAGTAGATTTTTTTCAATTCAACTCACCATTTATAAAGCATATAACATATGCCAGATGGTGTACTTGGAAAACAAAGACAAAAAAGCAACTTTCAAGGAGCTTACATACTACTGGGAAGATCCAAGGGAACAGCTCCATAAATATTTACTAAGTACCCACTATGTGATAGGCATTGGGGATATAATAAAAAAAAAGCCCCTGCCATCAATAAACTTTGATTCTACTGGAAAGATGCAATGTGTATATAAGGAAATACAGATTCAACATATATATAAGGAAATACAGATACAATGTGTACAAAATACAATAGAAAGAAATATTTAGAGGAAAGGGAATGCAGGTAATGTGGGGGAAAAGAGCATCAGGAAAGGCCTTGTGCCATAGGAGGTGATACATGAGCTGTGCTTTGAAGGAAACTAAGGCATCTACCAGGCTGAGGCAGGAATGATTTAATTTTTATCTTTGTAGCCCCACTGCCTACATGGAACCTTGTCATAGCAGACACTTAATAAATGGTTGGTGAATGAATGGAGGACCATTTCTGCAAAAGCCCAGAAGTGAGAAATGGAATAACACGTATAAAGAATAGGTGCTAGACTAGTTTGATGAGGACAGAGAGTGTGAAGGGGAGAATCACAACATAAAACTGAAAAATTAGGTGGCAGCCAGATGGTGAAATTCTCGGCAGAGGAATCTATTTAATCTTAAAGGCCATAGTGAGCCATTGAAGATTTTGGGTCAGAGAGGAGAGACACAGAACCGATGCATAAGCAAATGTTCCAGGTACTCTGTTAAATGCTAAGGACACAGATTCCAAAAAAACAAAATTATCCTTGCTCTTCATGAGTTAACATTCTATGAGGGAAACGAGGAGTAACCCTTGAATTAAACTCTTAAGGAAACCAGGGAAGTTACACGGTATTAGTGAGGACTGGATTCATTTCAGACATGGAAGACAACCTTGCAAAGGCACTTAGATTGGAAATGGAATATTGTGTTCCAAGAACATCGTGTAGACTGTTTTGGCTCAAATGTCATTGGTAGTGGTCTTTTCGGTAACTCATTTTTCTAACTTCCTTTGGCTCACCAAGTGGATTCTTCCTCAAACCTCCACTTTTCAGGCCTATGTGAGTCATTCTAATTACAGAGATAGACTGGAGGACCTAGAAGAAAAAGTTCAAGGAGTTGAGGTTGGTTAGCCTGGGGTAACAATTTTTCATGTACTCAGACAGTTATATAGAGAGCTTGTTACTGGCTCTGAGAACTGAATAGGAGGAAATGGCTTAAGACACAAGGACTTCCTGATATGGGGGGTGATTACACAGTAAAAGAGACAATCAATGGAGGCTATGAAATTTATGTCTCTGAAGGTCTTTATAAATAGAATAGCTAGTTCTCTGTTTGGGAACATTTAGGTGTAGACATTCCCAGAACCTTTCACCAGTGATTCTGCTAGAGAGGGTAAAGGTAACTCTGTGTATACATGTATTTTTCCTTATAT
Organism: Phascolarctos cinereus; assembly: GCF_003287225.1. Taxonomy (NCBI): domain Eukaryota; kingdom Metazoa; phylum Chordata; class Mammalia; order Diprotodontia; family Phascolarctidae; genus Phascolarctos; species Phascolarctos cinereus. Next base: position 169,833,981 of record NW_027556180.1, read on the forward strand.
TACCTCTGTTGCCCAGTTAATTCATATTTTCCATTTCAGATGTGATTAATTTGTTCAGAAGTTTAGTGAGCTGATGTAGTAGTACATCCTTTGAGTATGTAGTAGCCCTAAATTCAGTTTTAAAGTAATGAGGAAGTAGTATTATAGTAATACTACTATAGTAATACTACTCATTATATAGTAGTACTACTCATTATATAGTAATATAATGAGCTAACGTAGTAGTACATCCTTTGAGTATGTAGTAGCCCTAAATTCAGTTTTAAAGTAATGGGGTATTCGTATTATAGCTCTGCTTGGAAATGACAGCGCTACATGAATGGTAAATGATGCAACTCTGAGCTTCTTGTGAACATGAGAGTGGAATAGCATCTTGAGGTTTGTGTCACTTTGGTGGCGGTGGTTTTTTTTCCCTCCTCTGGTCACTGTCGTTTGCATAAAGGTCTACATACATGCCTGAGAAATGCATTCCCAATGTCCTTTCGGTGGAAGAATGTCCTCTCCTTTCTGGGAGATGACACTCCTGGGTCTTCAGCAATGTCACCCACTTCCCTTATAGAAGGTGGACAGTTTTTTATTTCAGTAGTGACAATGTGTTTGTGGCAGGTTGCCCATTTTCTTTTGCCTGGTCCCCCTGTAACTATTGATGGATGGTGTACTGCATGTCTTGCTAGAGTTGTGGATTTGTCCTATGGACTTTCAGCATCAAGTCTTACAGTATGAGTTTTCATTGCAAAGCTAAATAAAATACAGAGTTAAGCCCATAACCATATCATCAGGCCATTCAGTAACCAAAAGGGCTAACTTGATTTAGACCCTCGCGTTTTCTTGGAAGAGTGAAAAAACCCATTTAGAGTTCTAAATAGCATCAGTTATCAAGTGGGTTAACCTGCTCTAGACATTTATGACAAGCTCTTTGAACAACTATCTTGAATTCAAGGAGGCAGTCTTCTTTTTATTGGGTTTATTGCTGATTCATTGGGAGTAAGATGTCAGCTTTCAGGAAAGACATTATGTTTTTGTTATTGAAGGTTTGCCCCAGATGCTGGTCTGTGAGAGATAGAAGCAGAAAGTACAAATGTCAATATTTCTTGGTAGCACTCATCTGAGCTAACTTGTGGATTCCCATTGCAGAAGAGGGGGTCATGTATGAGCAGATGCCTCTGTGCATAAACACCAGGAATTTCATCTGTAAGATTGTATGTTGACAGGTAAAATACCTATGATTTGTATTATCTATATACCAAATACCTATGTATTGATATTTTTGTACATAAATAAAATTTGTCTATTAAAAGACTAAGTTAGACCCTGTATTGTTTGCATCTTAGAGCTAAGGTTTACTCCTAACATACAGAGTTTTGTAAATAATGCATTATTGCTACATGTGAAGATCATAGATTCATTACTGTATGTATTCATTCTGCCTGTGCTAATCACAACTCATTCATACCTTGTCATCCTCCATAATTCTCACCCATATCTTTCCATAATTCCTCCACAGAGAACCTGCAAACCTCCTATGATTTTTTTGATCTATACGCTATTACATATGTAATTGATTTCTGATATATAAATATATCTCTCAGTATTCTTTGTAACACAATATTTTAAAGCCAGATTCATGCTATTTTCTGTGTAGTGCCCGTGATGAGGAATTTCCTTCACCATTGACCCTTACTGTCCAACCTATTATATTAAATGGTTGCCTGGGGCACTGAAAAGGTTAAGTGAAAATTTGCCTAGGGTTAAAGCTCCTTGCCTATCTATGGTTATATTTATGTACATATATGCATATAAATATGTGTGTATACACACACATACACACACACCACACATATGCCTATATAGCCATTCAATTGCACAGTTATGATCTGGATTTTAAAATGTGGCCAATGTATAATAGTAATGGGGTAAACTAGCTGCCTTGTAGGGACCAGCACATTTTTTCCCTCTTACTTCTAAGATCATAGTGTTGTTGACTTATTGCCTTTAACAGAGCAAAGCAAATACTACATAAACCGTACAATATAAATAGAGCTTAAATTAAAAAGTGACATCTTATCTTTAAGAACCCTTCCTCCCTGTATAAGACATTTTTTTTTCTGTGATTTGAACAAGCCAAAAACCTTTCTCAAAGGTAAACGTTCCTATTTTCTGTTATAATAGTAAAATGATCTCCTTTGTTCTCTTAGCAATTATTTTGGAATAAAGTTTATTTGTCCATCTAATCATTATAAAGTGGCATCTATTCGTAGATCTCATTTGGTCGAAGGGTTCCATCAGGATAGCCATGCTTTGAAAGGGAACCCAGAACCCTGCCTTTGCCAAACTGTTCATCACTATTGTAAACAAACCAGTTTGGATGTCTTTTTATAAGATTAAATTCTTGCCTAAGCTGTTTTCAGGAAGCTGTGCAGAGCTTTTTTTAAAAAAAAAACTTTTTTTTTTAATTGGGAAGGGGCAGATAGGGAGGGAAGAGTGAGGGAACCAGGTAGAATATAACCTTTGTTTTCCTTCAAAATTAATGCCTAGGCTTCCTGGCCTGGCTTGACATAAACATTATCTTCAAATGTTTAAAACTAGATCTAAAAGTTGGACTGGTGTTATTTTTACCCCTAAGTCATAGCCCTTTCAAACATGTCACATCTAGGTCAAGGACATTTTTAAATGAATTCAGATAGCTGTTGAAATATTTAGTGGCAGGCAGAGAGGATGTTGAATAGAAGATGGAAGTGACTGAAAGGCAATGTTGCACATGATGATTTCTCATCTCATTACTTTTTGAGAGTCTTTGCTAAAGGATCAGTGATGGAAGCAGTGATTTTCCCTTTAATCACTTCACAGTATGCCCTGGAGAGACAGTCAGTGTGTTGCAGTGATGAGGGTACCATCCTAGAAGACAAAGCATTTCATCCTATTTCTGTAACAGTGACTTAGATTTCTGTTATTTCTGTTTTCCCCAAAATGTTATAATGATTCTGTGTCCATCATATTCTCTTTTATTCTTGCCACATCTCAGTGAGATAGGCAGGGAGAAATATCATCATGTTGAGGATGGAAAAGCCAGCAGTACAAGGTTACTTGTCCAAGATTACATGGTGAAACTGGTTGTAGAGCCCTGCTGGGCTCCTCATTTCTCAGCCCCCTAGTCAGTTAACCTTGACAGTCCAAGTTAGATCTAATACATCTTTACCTTAGTTGCATGGAGAACTGGGTTGACCTATATTTACCTTTTTTAAAATTTTAGTATGGTTAGAGGATTGAAAATTTCTGTGAAATGAGAGGATTGAGAATTACTGTGAAGTATTGTGATTCTTTGGAAGCTTCCTTGTATTATTCATCTCTGCACATCTTATTTCCTATATTTTAAATGTAAGTTTCTTTTTTAAAATTTATTTTATTTTTAATTTGTGGGATAAAACAAGAATTTCCATGGCACAGTATAATTAAAAAAAGATTGTACATGAAACCAAAAATCTATTATGTACAACTTGCTATTCCATTTATCTATATGACATATATATATATATATATATATATATATATATATATATATATATATATACACACACATATATATACACACACACACACACACACATATGTGTTTACACACACACACACACACACACACAATAAGTTCTTTTTTTTTAATTTTTCTTTGCCTTCCCACCCTGGAGGTGGCTACCATTAGACACAAATATGTATGTGTGTGTGTGTGTGTATGTAAAATTATTCTATATGTCTATTTATCAGTTCTTTCTCTGGATGCAAAATATCATCTTTCTTCACATGTGTTTCGTAGTTAATTTGGGTATTTATAATAGTCAAAATGACTTAGTCACTCAAAGTTGTTCTTAAAACAGTATTGTAGTTACTATATATGACATTCTTTTGCTTCTGCTAATTTTGCTCTTCATTATTTCATGCAACTGATAAATAAAAGTACTTATAGAATGGAGCCCTGGATTCATGAAAACCTGAGTTCAAATCAAGTCATGGACACTTACTAGTTATATGATCCTGGGCAAGTCACTTAACCCCGATTGCGTTAAAAAAATGAATAGATGAAGGAAGGAGGGAAACTGTAAATGGAAATGGGAAAGATTGTTCGTTGTGATCTTAAGACATTAGTATTAAATGTAGATACCTAGTAAGCTTTAAATGTCCACACAAGACTTAAATCCAAACGGACATTAGCATCCCACTTATAAATTGGCATGCTTGCTGGTGTTTACTCTGTGAAGTAAACAGCCATGTGGAGCGGTGTGAAGGGTGATGTGCGTCAAAGCCAAGGCAACATTGTGCTCCTTCTCCTGAAATTACGTCGGTTTATCTTTCCCATCAGTGTTCTTTATTGTTTTCTGTTTCCTCTTCACTTAAATATCAAACTTACTGGCTACAGGGAACATGGTACACTCTGTGTAATGCTTTTATGAAAGAGTAAAAGCATTGAAATGGGATGAACAAAGATAGAATCACATTCTCCTTTTAAAGCATGAACTTGGGCTTTGGTTTTAAAAGCAGCTGTTGGTACTAACCCGATGTCAAATTAACATTTAAGCATGTAGGATAATTCTCTTCCTGAGTAGGACTGAGGCATTTTGGAATATCCTTGGCAAGCTCCTAAGGCTAACACTCTGTCCACTGAACTACCCAGCTGTCAGATTTACTGTCAGTGTGACCTTGGTCAAGTCCCTTCCCCTCTTCTAGACCTCAGTTTCTTTATCTGTAAAATGGGGATGAGATTAATCATTAAGGTCCCTTCTAGCTCTAAATCTGGTCATTCCAAGAGGTGTTTGTTTGAGGGCCTCTCTTTTCAGCCCTTACTCTCTCTGGAGTTTGAGCCCCCTCTGTGTCTGATAGTGAGGTAAATTTGGATGAACAAAGCATCATAATAACACAAATCTGCAGACAATTTTCTAATCCTTGTTTTAAACATTAGTTTTCATCACAACTCCTCCCTCATACACACACCCCCACTCATGCCAAGCAGACTTCTATTAGAGTTAATTACAAGGAATAGATTTAAATTTTGCTTCTGCTTTTTTTTCTTATCTGTTTTCTAATAAAGATGCTTTGAGTAGACACATAACTTCTAGGTAAGAAACTGAAGGAAGAAGCAGATGGAAGGAATCAGTAATTCAGATGAAATAACTAGCCTTTCAATTACCCGTTATCTCTAAGAAACAAAAACAAAACTTAGTTGAACTTGGGAGGCGGCAAGGTACAGTGGCTCTCAAGTGAAAGGTTCTTGCTTCCTATGTTGCCTCTGATACTTACTACTTCTGTGACCTTTAACAAATCAGTTATCCCCACTGGACCTCAGTTTCTTCATGTATGAAATCAAAGGGATGGACTACATGATCTGGGAGGTCCCATCCACTTCTGGAATAGAATGGCATCACTCATGATGTCATTGGTTCTCTTTGAAAATGATGGACGAATGACATAACAACATAGAAGTGAAAGATTTATGATCCTGTTACCTAATCTGGTCACCTGATGCCTGATGTGGTCAGCAAAATTCTGAAAAGTTAGTACAAGCTCTTCTTCACCCACATTTCTGTTCTCTAGATCAGTGTATGTTGCCCGATTCTGGGGAAAAGAGGGTCCATCATACAGAGGAACTGAGTGTACCTAAGAGAAATCTGACTTTAGTAAAGTTTTCCTTGACCATCCCCATTCTGCAGCAATACTTTTTATTTTTTTCCTGAGGCATAGCATTCATTCTAGATAGTTACAGTGTGGGCTTGTTGGCACTTTTGTTTTTTTAAACAGTTATTTAAATCTCATATTGTAGGAATTTTGATGTGTTCATTTTATTCTCCACTTGAGTACTTCCCAGTATTCCCTACAGTGCCTAGAATGTAGCAAAAGCTCAATAAATAAAAATGTTTGTTATCTTAACAAATTATCATTGACTTATTTTATTTGGAAAGAAGAAAGCTGTATTGTCATGGCCCTAGCTAATGAGCTGTGTAACTTCTCTACTTTGAGCAGTGTGCAACATGAGATTGAAATCCAACGCTTTGTTTTCACAATTCTAGGACCTTTGATCATGGGGAAGGGGAGGGGTGTGATGGCACATAGCCAGCTGTTCTCAGCCCCCTAGCTCTTTCAGCCCTCAACTGGAAGGCAAAGTCTTATCAAAAGTGATTTATGTGAGTGGATAGAGCCCCAGCCCTGGAGTCAGGAGGACCTGAATTCAAAGCTGGCCTCAGACACTTGACACTAGCTGTGTGACCCTATGCAACTCACTTAATCCCAAATGCCACACCAAAAAAAAAAAAGTGATATGTGACCAGTGCCTGGGTACCAGACATCCATTCCTCTCAGGACCTACCCAGGAAATAAGTGAAAGTGCTGCAAATTAAGAAGTCCAGGACAGATGGGCAAGGAAAGGAAGTATGAAGGTTGGGGGGGTAGTATTGTATGTTGGAAAGGATATAAAATATGTGCCATTTTCACTTTGAATAAAGTGGAAATTGAATAATTCTTTCTTTCATAGAATTAGCTAGTTGTGTGAGAGGGAGTCTTTAGTCCTAGAACCTCACTAGAACTTTATTGTGAAGTTATTAAGCCTCAAAAATGCACAAAATAACAGCTTTTTTTAAAGATTTTGACATTTTAAAATTAATTTCAATTAAAAAATGAACTTTAGGCAAGCCAGTTGAGAAAATTTTTTCCAAAATAGCACATTAAATATGTAACATTTGATTGTGATTTTTGAAGATGTCACAATTGTGTGTTCATTTGCCTGAAGTGAGTACCCAATTTAGAAAGGGCACACGTCGACAGTGTGTATCTTCCAAAGTAAAAATCTATACAAATATGAATGAATGCACTTTTTTTTGTTCTTGGCAAATGATCGAGAAGGTGCATTCTGAAATGTAGATATTTTCATAACATTTTAACACTGTAGACTGTTTGGGAGAAGTCAGCTTAAATATTAAAAATTAAAGTCAAATATTTCATTTAATCCAGCAGATCTCTGATGCCTACTCTGATAAGGCTCAGTAATGCCATACCCCACTTCCCCCATGGCTAAGTTGAAGAATAGGAGCAGCTAGGTGGCACAGAAGATAAAGTGAAGAGCCTGGAATCAGGAAGACTTGAGTTCAAATGTGACCTTAAACATTTATTAGCTGTGTGACCCTGAGGCAAGTCACTTAACCCTGTTTCACTCAGTTCCTCATCTGTAAAATGAGCCAGAGAAGGAAATGGCAAATCACTCCAGGATCTTTGCCAAGAAAACCCCATATGAGGTCATGGAGAATAGGACATGACTGAAATGACCGAACAACAATTTGAGATTTTAACCTATAATTTGACTCTCCTGTCTTCTCCAGAAATCTCAGCTTCCTACCAAATGCATACTGGTCAAGGTAAATAAAATAGGAATAAAGAAAATATAGCTTACTGTTTAGTTGAAGAGGTGAAATAAGCCTCGTATTCAGTGAATAAGCTTAAATTTGTAAATTTTTAAATTATATTTATTTATTTACATATGTGTTTATTATATATTATAATATTTATTACAATTATATTATTTTAAAAAAGAAAATCTTGTATATGGGGGCTTGAGTTTTGCTTAGCTTAGCTCTTTTTGCTTTTTGGATGAAAATTACTATTGACATATTCAAGTTTTACCTAGATGGGGTTTCAATATCTGGGGAGAGGACAATTGAGAATTGTTATGGTGAGGTGGTATTGAAGAGGTCTAGGGGTTTTTGGGGTGCTGCTGGAACCCCAAGATCATGGCACCGGGCCCTGCCTGAAAGAATTCAACTCAAATCTTCTTCAGCCAGAGGAAAAGTTTATTAGTGATAAAACACTTAGGGCCAGGTGACACCAATAAGGACGAGCAGGCATGAGAGGTTGTCAGCCTTTTGAGCTTGAGATTCTCAGCCCTGAATGAGGGCCAGGGTAGATCTTATATACTTTGGGTAACCAGGGAAGGGTCTGGGAAAAGGGTCTGGGTGAGAATTCCCACAGACTGGAAAGTTTAAGAGATTGAATAGACGATGGGAATAGATAGGAAGGAACTGAAAGGTATCTGAATGAAATTAAAAGGTAGGCTAAGGCTTTCAAAGGGAGATGAGGGGCTGGGTCCTGTAGACAAAAAGGGAGCCAGATTCCCTTTAGGGCAAGGGGCAAAGACCTTGGCATGGGCCACACCCATCATTTCCCCCTCAAACAAATTTGACCCAAATTCTTTTGGGGAAAGGGGCAAAGGTCTGGACTTCTGAAACTGCTTCCTGCTGGCAAGGGGCATAGAGCTGTCCCTGCCTCTCTGGATCCTGTTTGAGGGGTCAAACTTCAAAAACCCAGCTGATGCGAGGGTCAGTGGGGCAGGCTGAGCAGTCATCTGAAAGTTGATGGCTCCAAACCCTAGAAGAAAGGAATCTGGCAAGGATATTTAGTATACATGGATGAAACAAACACAAAAATATGATCAGTAGTGGAATGAGAATAGGAACCAGTATAGAAAGAAGCAGAACTCCAATGAAAAAGATTTTGGAGCACTAAAGTTATTGTGAATTTCTTGTATCCAACTAGCTTTCTCCAAAATATGAGCAGTGCAGAACTCTATCTGCCCGAAATTGTTATACATGCAACAAAATGTGTTTGCTAAAGCACATACACTTCCACTGGAGGCAAGCAAGTAGTCTAGGGCTATTCTGTTATCTAGAACTGCTTTTGCTAAGGAATCCAAAGATTGCTGGATTTCCCGGAGACCACATTTGCCAACTGGTGAATAGTCTCTGAAAGGTTAAAGAGAATATGTTCATGCTGTAAGTTATACCAGGACATAAGATAGTGTGCTCCCTTTTTAAGAGACCAGAGGACATTTCCCCAAAATCCATGTTTTGCCTTTAAGTTAGAGACTGAGGGCTGTTTGGCATTGAAAATGGAGAAGGGCAGTGCTAAAATCCGAGAGTGCACACCCCGAAGTCTTTGTAGGGTGTCAAACGTTGAGTGACCAAAACAGTAGTTCTGGGGTCTTGCCATCTGTTGGCACTTAGTTTCACCTCTTCCCCAAAATTCTTGTCACTAGTGGTGTCTGCCCAGGTAGTACAGGTCAAAATATTAGCAGAAACTCTAACCAGCCCTCCCTCCACAGGGGTGTTAACTTGTCTAATGGCCTTGGAGCTTGTCTCCCAAGTAAGGGAATATTCCCCTGTGGAGGAGCAAGGTGTAAATATACAGAGTAGCCCATAGAGAAGTGGCAAGCATAAATGGAGTAGTATAAACTTCTGAGAAAGTCATATTGGGAAGGGGGGCTTTGCGGAGATGAGCAGCCACTGCCAGGAAGCTTGCAGGCCTTCCAGCAGCTCCTAAGGACCGAGTTAGGGGTGTGGAGGTCAATTTAGATTTTAAAATCACAAAAACCTGGTCTGGGCCCCACTCTTGAGGGAGTGAGTCAGGGCCCAGGACAGTCATAAAGGGGCTTAACAATCAAACTATTGATAGGAATCCAGAGTCTACAAAATATATCCATGCCTAGAAAAGTTCGAAATTGTTTCTTAGTGGCTGGGACCGGGAGTTTGTGGCCCAGAAACTTTACAGACTGGCATGCTATATGGACTTTCTTCAAAGAGACCTATAGCCTTGAGTTCCCAAGAGATTAAGCACCGCTGAGGCAGTGGACAAAGAAGCCTCCTGGGTGGGGCTACAAATACAGGGAAGGGAAAATACTTTAGGGTCCCTGAGGTGAACAACAGCTGGGGTGGCAAAAATGTCCCAAATTGTCTCCCACACTTCCAGGGGAACATGGAAAGGTCTGGCACACAGAGGGAAAAGGGAGATGGGAGGCTTAACTAGAGAAAATTGGCTCCCCAACTTCACCATCAGGTTCCTTCCCAATGAGGGGTCAGGGCAAGAGGAGAGCATAAGGGAGGAGTGTTTAAACAACAGATTCTCAAATAGGCAGGGGGAGGGGTATGTCTGGAGACATCCCTCAGTTACCTCTGAAAATGCCCATGACTGGATGGGTCAAGGAGCAAATAGCTCCAGAGTAACTGGTTAAAGCAAAGAACTTAGCCATGATAAAGTGGGTAACCTTACCTTCAGCCTTGATTTCTGCCCAGGGCTTGGCGAGAGAGATGGAGAAAATGGGAGTGTTGCCCGCACCCAGGCTCCCTTGTCCTCCCCAGTCTTGAGAAGACTGGAGGGCAGCGTACTAGGGGGCTGCTTTACTACTTCTCCTACCTCGGGGACAATCCTTCCTCCAATGTCCCTCCTGGTCACATCTTGGGCAAGGTCCTGGAGATGTCTGCTTTGGGGGCTTCCTCCAAGGGGGCACCCTGGAGGGGCACTCCTTGGACCAGTGAGCCTCCCAGTGGCCTCCCCTGCCCAAGTCGCTGGGCTTCCTCTGAGGGGGTACCCTGGAGGGGCACTCCTTGGACCAGTGACCTTCACGGTGGCATCAAAAGCAGGTTTTCCCACTGCGCAAGTTGCCAGGAACACCCTTGGGTCTTTCCCTGACCATGGTAGCAGCCAGGAATCGAGCATGTTCTTTGTCTCTAGCCCTCTGCCTGCGTTCTTTCTCCTCTGCTGTGACTAGGTCCCTGTCCTTAAAGACTCCAGAGGGAGGAGGAGGAGCCAAGATGGCGGAGTGAAAGCAGTGACTTGCTTGAGCTGTCCTCCAAACCCCTGCAAATACTCATAAAAAATGGCTCTAAACAAATTGTGAAGCAGCAGAACCCACAAAAAGACAGAGTGAAACAAATTTCCAGACCAAGGCAACCTGGATGATTGATCAGAAAGGTGTATTGCGCCAGGGTGGGCGCACAGCACAGCGCGTGGCGCACAGGCCGCAGTGAACCTGGAGCAGGCCTCAGAGGACTGAATCATGAGCAGCTGTGGAGGTTTCCAGACTCCTCAATCCACCAATACCAAAGACAACTTAGAAGGTCAGTGGGAAAAGTCTGTTTCTGTCAGTGCTGAGAAAGGAAGGCGGGGCTTCAGTTCCATTCCCCAAGAGTGTGGCACTGGGGGGCAGCTGCTTCCCAAGCTCCTTGGCCCACAGACTGAGGGGGAATCCAGTGGCTGACCAGAGAGGGACTGCAGAGATCTTTTTGCCAGTGCTGAGGCAGGAATCTCTTGCTTTGCCCGTGTTTGGATCTGGGCCACAGTTCTGGGTAGTGGTGCTGGGGTGAGGAGGAGCACTGGCTTGGTGGAGCTTGTAGTGATTGTGGAGAGGAGCCCCTCCTCACAGTTACAGGACAGAAAGGAATACTTGTAGTCGCAGGCCAGGAAAGGAGTAAACACCTTGTCCCTTATCATACCACCTTGGAAGAACTGAAAATTTACAGGGCCCTACAAGTATCTCTGAAAACAGCTGTACAAACCCCGAAGATTGGGACAGCACATTCTCCATATTGGAAGCAGACTCTTACCTTAACAAAGAGTTTAAAACTCAAGTAATTGGCTGGGATCATGAGCAAGCAGCACAAAAAGAGTCAGACTATATTATCTTACTTTGGTGAAAAAGAAGATCAAAATATAAAACCAGAAGAAGACAACAAAGTCAAAGCTCCTACATCCAAAGCCTCCAAGAAAAATATGAATCAGTCCCAGGCCTTGGAAGAGCTCAAAAGGGATTTTGAGAAGCAAGTAAGGGAAGTAGAGGAAAAACTGGGAAGAGAAATGAGAGCGATGCAAGAAAAGCATGAAAAACAAGTCAACAGCTTGCTAAAGGAGACCCAAAAAAATACTGAAGAAAATAACACCTTAAAAAATAGCCTAACCCAAATGGCAAAAGAGGTCCAAAAAGCCAATGAGGAGAAAAATGCCCTAAAAAGAAAAATTGGCCAAATGGAAAAGGAAGTCCAAAAGATTACTGAAGAAAATACTTCCTTAAAAAATAGAGATAGTGACTTTATGAGAAATCATGACACAGTAGAACAAATCCAAAAGAATGAAAAATTAGAAAACAATGTGAAATATCTCATTGGAAAAACAACTGACCTGGAAAATAGATCCAGGAGAGAGAATTTAAAAATTATTGGACTATCTGAAAGCCATGATCAAAAAAAGAGCCTAGACATCATCTTTCAAGAAATTATCAAGGAAAACTGCCCTGATATAGTAGAACCAGAGGGCAAAATAGAAATTGAAAGAATCCACAGATCTCCTCCTGAAAGAGATCCCCAAAGGAAAACTCCTAGGAATATTATAGCCAAATTCCAGAGTTCCCAGGTCAAGGAGAAAATATTACAAGCTGCCAGAAGGAAACAATTCAAGTACTGTGGAAACACAATCTAACACAAGATTTAGCAGCTTCTACATTAAAGGACAGGGCATGGAATATAATATTCCGGAGGGCAAAGGAGATAGGATTACAACCAAGAATCACCTACCCAGCAAAACTGAGTATAATCCTTCAGGGGAAAAAATGGTCATTCAGTGAAATAGAGGACTTTCAAGCATTCTTGATGAAAAGACCAGAGCTGAATAGAAAATTTGACTTTCAAATACAGGACTCAAGTGGAACATGAAGAGGTAAACAGGAAAGAGAAATCATAAGAGACTTATTAAGATTGAACTGTTTACATTCCTGCATGGAAAGATGATATTTATAACTCATGAGACCTTTGTCAGTATTAGGGTAGTTGGAGGAAAAAAATTATATGTATGTATATGTAGATAGATAGATAGAGGGCACAGGGTGAGTTGAAGATTAAGGGGTCATATCTGGAGAATAAAATTAAGGGATGAGAGAGGATTATACTCGGAGAAGAAGAAAAGGGAGAGTAGAATGGGGTAAATTATCTCAAAAAAAAAGACAAAAGAAAAGTCTCTTACAGTGGAAGAAACGGGGGAAGGTGAGAGGGAATGAGTGAATCTTATTCTCATAGGATTTGGCTTAAGGAGGGAATAACATACACATTCAATTGGGTATGGAAATCTGTCTTACCCTACAGGAAAATAGGGGAGAAGGGACAAGAGAGCAGGGGATGATAGAGAGGAGGGCAGATTGGGAAAGGGGTAATCAGAAGTAAATACTTCTGAGGAGGGACAGGGTCAAAAGAAAGAATAGAATAAATGGGAGGGCAGGATAGGATTAAGGGAAATAAAGTTAGTTTTTCACATGTCTACTATAGACGTGTTTTGTATAACTGCACATATACAACCTATATTAAGTTGCTTGTCTTTTCAATGAGGGTGGGTGGGGAGGGAGGAAGAGAGAAAATTTGAAACCTAAAGTTTTAAAAACATATGTTTTTTTAAAAAATGTTTTCACATGCTACTGGGAAATAAGAAATATCGGAAATGGGGTACAGAAGTCTGTCCTGCCCTACAGGAAAATGGAAGGGGAAGGGGATAAGAGAATGGGAGAGAGATAGAAGAGAGGACAGAGTAGGGGAAGGGATATTCAGAATGCATGACATCTTGGGGTGGGGGGAGGGGGGGAGATGGGGTGAAAATTGGGAACTCAAAAACTTGTGGAAATGAATGTTGAAAACTAAAAATAAACAAATTTATATTAAAAAAAAAAAGAAAAAAATGAAGACTCCAAAGGCAATCTCCAATAACTGAGCCTGAGGCATTTGGGGTCCCATTGCCAGTTTCTGTGGTTTCCTCCTAATATATGGGGCAGATTGGTTAATGAAATACATGCTAAGAGTTGCTGCCCCTTCTGTAGAGTCAGGATCTAAATTAGTATACTTTTTAATGCCTTCTACTAGCCTATCTTGGAAAAGAGCAGGGTTTTCCTTTTCTTCCTGAGTAATTCCCTTAATCTTTTGAAAGTTTATTTGCTTTCCAAAGGCTGTTTTCAGGCCTTCTAAGAGTCAAATTATCATGTGGTCTCTCTTTTCCCTATCCTCCCTTTTCTGATAATCCCACCCCAGATCACTAGTAGGAGCAGCAGCTGTTCCTGGGGGTATTTTGTGGGGTCATTGCTAGCCAAACGATCCCCAAAATTTTGGGCTTGTTCCCAGATTCTCTTCCTTTCCTCAGGGGCACAGCAGGTGGAGAAAAGGACATGCGAATCACCCCAAGAAAGTTCGAATTGTAGGAACACATCCCTGAAGCCCTCAGTAAATTTAGTTGGATCTTCAGAGTACCGACCCAGCCTTTCCTTAATCTGGGTGAGGTCTGAAATGGAGAATGGAACATGCACCCTAAGTGTTGCATTAGGAGAGGCAGGTACTTCCCTTAAAGGAAAAAGCCCTGAAGGCCCTGCGGGAGCAGGGGCTTGTGAGAGAGGAATGTAGGAAGTCCCACTTCTCATGAGTGAGGGACTGGAAAGTGCCAGCTGAACTGGCAAGGCCGAGGAATCTGGCTGGCAAGGGGGAAGATTACCTGACACTGGAGGAGGGGGAGGGATCAGGGGAGAAGATGCCACTGTGATACCCTTGTCTGGAGCCTGAGGAGGAGTCCCATTTTAAGTAGAGGTCTGGGGAGGAGGCACCGAGTTGAGAACCTCGTCTGGAGCTTGAGCTGGGGTCTCTCTGGAAGTAGACACTGGGGCGAGGCCCGTGCTCAAGGCCCGAGTAGAAGTAGCCTCTAGAGCAGGGGCCTGGGGAGGAAATGGAGGGACCAGAGGAGCAGAAGGGAGGGTCTGGGGAGAATGAGGAACAGCCGGAGAGCCAGAGGACAATGGGGTAGAGATAGGTGCTGGGGAGGTGATGCCAACTGAGGTTGGGAAGGAGGGGGATGCCGTAACCCTAGGAGCCATAAGAGGATCGTCCAAAAGGTCTATTTGGTCCCCACTCACCACTACTGGGGTGGCTCTTGCTACAAGCATCTTACAATCCTTTCTGAGAATAGGATCTCTAGAAAGCTCAACAAAAGCCATTAAGTAAGAAATCTCCACCCATTTTCTTTCTCTGCAACAATATTTTTCTAACTCTGAGAGGGTCTTTACCTGTAATGTCCCAAAAAGGGGGCCATGCCTCACAATTTTCCAGGTGATACTGAGGCCAAACGATGTTACAAAAATGTACCAGCCTTTTCTTTTTAAGTTCTTTACAGAAGCTAAGATTTTTCCAATTTAGTAAAAGACGAATTCTTGGGAAATGAAAAGGATTGACCTATTGTGGGCTTAGGGAAAAGAAAAAAAAGCAAAAGAAAGAAAAAAAAATATACATCTAACAATTTCCCAATTCCCTAGCGCTGAGAGAACTGAGAAGTTTGAACCTATGCTTCCTGATGGGGAGTCCATCTTCTATGCTAAGGAAGGTATATACCCAGGTCCAAGTGCTCAAGCAGAGGCACTGGACCGAAAAGCCTGGGAACATCAGGCAGAGTTCGAGACAGCCTCGTAGCTGTCTGACCTAAAGGAACCTGAGAGGTCATGCCCGAAAAAACTTCAAAGGCAAGCCTGGCTAGCTGCTTGGAAATCCAGGTCTAAGTGCTCAAGCAGAGGCACTGGACCGAAAAGCCTGAGAATGTCAGACAGTTTGAGACAGCCTCGTAACTGTCTGACCTAAGGGAACCTGAGAGGTCAGGCCCGAAAAAAACTTCCAAGACAAGCCTGGCTAGCTGCTTGGAAATCCAGGTCCAAGTGCTCAAGCAGAGACACTGGACCGAAAAGCCTGAGAAAGTCAGGCAGAATTGGGGAGGGGGAAGCTTACCAATCATGGTTGAAGAAGAGTTTGAGATTTGGCAGTCGTTTCCTGGTCAGGGAACTATATGAAGAGGTCTAGGGGGTTTTGGGGTGCTGCTGGAACCCCAAGGTCGCGGCACTGGGCCCTGCCTGAAAGAATTCAACTCAAATCTTCTTCGGCCAGAGGAAAAGTTTATTAGTGATAAAACACTTAGGGCCAGGTGACACCAATAAGGACGAGCAGGCATGAGAGGTTGTCAGCCTTTTGAGCATGAGATTCTCAGCCCTGAATGAGGGCCAGGGTAGATCTTATATACTTTGGGTGACCAGGGAAGGGTCTGGGAAAATGGTCTGGGTGAGAATTCCCACAGACTGGAAAGTTTAAGAGATTGAATAGACGATGGGAATAGATAGGAAGGAACTGAAAGGTATCTGAATGAAATTAAAAGGTAGGCTAAGGCTTTCAAAGGGAGATGAGGGGCTGGGTCCTGTAGACAAAAAGGGAGCCAGATTCCCTTTAGGGCAAGGGGCAAAGACCTTGGTTTGGGCCACACCCCATCACTAGGAACTTCCTTTCAAGCAGCCCTATGGGATTGCAGTTTTACTCAGCATAGGACCCTTAAAATGGCTTTTAGTTGAATTGGGAATCATAAATCAAATTTCTTTGTAGGTAGCTATAATAAGGTAACTTTGTTGAAGACTGGGGCTGGAAAGCAGATGTTAAACCTAGTATAGCTTTTAGCATTATTCTGTATTGGGCTTAGAAGCCCATTTTCCATTTCTTAAATCTTTGCTTTCTTCCCAGTTGTATTTATTGGCTTTCAATTATTTGCTCCACAAGACTTCCTAACTACAGTGAACAACTAGTTAAGTCAAGAATGATTGGTTTAGAATTGAATAAGGCAGTTAGCAATGGGTATTATCAATTAAAGAATGATGGAGAATGGAATCTAGGGCTTTCCCATCTTACTCTTTCCACTAAAGTTTTACAGATACAGAGTTCTAGGAACCCTTTAAGAAGTTCATTTTAGGGGCAGGTAGATGGCACAGTGAATAGAGCACCAGCCCTGAAGTCAGGAGGACCTGAGTTCAAAACTGGCCTCAGACCAAACACTTGATACTTACTAGCTGTGTGACCCTGGGCAAGTCACAACCCCAATTGCCTTAAAAAAAAGTTCATTTTAATTTGTTGGGACTTTGCTTTACTCCTGCTGAGGCAGTAATCAATCAATCAATTAACATTTATTATGTGCCAGGCACTGTGCTAAGCATTAGGGATACAAAAAGAGACAAAAGACAGACTCTTCCCTTAAGGAACTCACAATGTAATGGGAGAGACAACAAGATTTTGTCAGATTTAAGACATGATATATGGGAATTCATTGTGTCTGAAGACCCAAACCATTTGTATTCATATTACCAAAGGGTCCTACCATTAGCAGGGAAGAAAAAAACAAGCATTTATTAAGCACCTACTGTATGCCAGGCACTGTGCTAAGTACTTTACAGATACTACCTTATTGGATCCTTACAATGGCCTTGGGAGTCAGGTGCTATTACTATCCCAATTTTATAATGGAGGAAACTGAGGCAAACAGGGTCACGTGATTAGTTTAGGGTCACACAGCTAGTAAGTGTATGAAGCCGTATTTGAATTGAGGCCTTCCTCACTTTAGGCTGGGTGTGCTATCCACTTGACAACCTGGCATCTTTGGGGTTCTCTTAAATAAAATTATCCCTTTCCACATTGTGGGGGTTAGGGATGTGGTGTAAAATCTGCATAAAATTTGTTGGCCCTCCTTTTGTACCAGAGAAGAAATTTTAATTATTATGGTACTAAAAGATAGAATAGATTGATGTTATAAAATAATACTATGCACATATTTTATACATTTCTGAGTTTCTAAACTTTTTTATGTTGACTGCTGGCCTTTGCATATCATCTGTGGCTTCTGCAAAACTCCCCCAAAGTTCCCATTTAATTTCTCATGCCAACCCATGATAAATCAGAACCATGATGGGGAAAGCCATGGTGCGGAAGGGATAACTGTGCTGAATTCCCAAATATGTCGCAAATTTTTTTTTATGAAATTGTTTCTTTCTACAGCTTCTTAGGTAGGTATTTTTCCAGAGTAATTCTCATGTCCTAGGTGCCTTAGTCTCCTGGGAGTCTTTCAGACTGCGGGTGATTCATCTGTTCTGATATGGACTGAGCTATAATATCTTGTCCTGTGAACAGTGGGGCTGTGGTAAGACTCACAGATTTGGAATCCTGATATCTGTGTGACCTTGGGCAAATCACTTCCCTTCTCTGGGCTTCCATTTCCTCATTTGTAAGATAAAGTGTCTGGGCCAGATAATCTTCACATTTCTTCCATTTCTGCAGTCTATGGAAAGCTTTTCTTTTCTTCACCCACAACCTAAGTGACAAAGAAAGAATGAAATTTATTCCTTACTTTAGTTCATGCCCTGTGTGGGGATGATTATGGAAAATCTTTAATGTCTGGGGGTCTGAAAGCTTTTAGTAAGCTGACCTCCTATAGGAATATAACAAAGGGCAGGAAATAAGCAGTGCATTACCTTTTATGAGACTCTAGAGAGTTCATTGAGTTTGTAGTGAATCACACCAACTGAATGATTTTCAGCGTGCTGGCTCACTGATGTTTTATAGTGTATTATTCCATTTTCCCAGGTGTCTCACATTGTAAACTTAGCTGCAAAACAGGTGGATGTTTTGCGAATATTTTTCATGAGGCTTTGGCAAATTTTTTCTTTTAAAAATTTTTTATTGCCATTTTATTTTTCATCGGCCTCATTTCCCAATATATCCCTCCTCTTACCCTCATTCTGTGAGTCTATCTCTTATAAAAAAGAATTTTAAAAGTCAGGAATAAAAGGCAATTCAGCAAAACTAACCAGCACATTAGTCAAGTGTGACAGCACAT
This sequence comes from Phascolarctos cinereus, assembly GCF_003287225.1. NCBI lineage: Eukaryota > Metazoa > Chordata > Mammalia > Diprotodontia > Phascolarctidae > Phascolarctos > Phascolarctos cinereus. Next base: position 169,852,491 of record NW_027556180.1, read on the forward strand.
GCAATGTGTTGCCTCCGTAGTCTTCTATCTCTGCAAAGAAGGGAGGGAAGGCATATTCTCATATTGTTTCTTTATGTCAAGTTTGGTATTTGTAATTACAGAGTTCCATTTAGGTGGTTTTGTTGTTTTTCTTAGTGGTTTTTTTTTATGTTTATGTGTTTATTTTTTTATTCATGCTGAGGCAGTAATCAATCAATATTTATTAAGCACTTACTATGTGTTTATGTTTATTAGTCATTTTCTCATGATCAAAATTCTCTATTTGAGCTTTTGTGATCACCTCTATCCTTTGCTGACCTAAACGTTCTTCCTTCACTTCCCTTTTCTATAACTATAAAAAAAGTACCCAAACTCATTCTCTTTTAATTTTTTTTGGTTTTATGACATGACATTTAATTTGTGGTCGTGTATCCACACTGATCTTATATGTTATATATGGTGCAGATATTAGTCTAAACATAGCTTCTGCCAAACCTCTTTCCAGTTTTCCTAGGAATTCTTTTCAAATAGGGAGTTGTATCTTCAGGGTTTTAGGGAGTTTATGGAACATGAGAGTTACTGAGTTCAGTTGTTTTCTGATCCATCTTTTTCTAATCTTTTTCTATTTTTAACCAGGTCCAAATAGTCCCCAAAACTTTTGATGATGATTGCTTTATAGCATAATTTGAGGATGAAAGTGCTATTGTCCTCTTCATTCCCACTTGTTTTCATCATTTCCCTTGAGCTTCTAGACATTTCCCCCCCTTCCAGATAAAATTTTGTTATTGTTTTGTCTAGGGCAATTTTCTTTTTAGAGGGAATAATTTTGTTAGAATTAATGTGTCCTATTCTTTGTACTCTTTATTCTTGAACGAAGTAATTGACATTGTTATTATTAACTGATATGTAATTAGTTTGTTAAAGTTTACAAAGCACTTCACACACATTATTGCATTTGAGCTTTACAAACCATTTTAGTAGGTACTACATGCATTGTCCCCATTTTACTGATGATAATAATAGCTAGTGTTTATGTAGCTTTTTGAAGTTTGTAAAGCACTTTATGTATATCATCTCATTTGATCTTCACCACAACATTGGGAGACAGGTGCTATTATTAGCTCCATTTTACAAATGAGAAAACTGAGGCTGAGACATATCAGATGATTTACCCAGGGTCACACAACTAGTAAGTGTTTGGGGCAAGCTTTAAATGGAGGTCCTCTTGACAACAAGTCTAGTGTTCTATCCATTATGATACCTACTTGTCAGATAAAGAAACTGAGGACAAAATAGGGTAAGTGGCCTGCTCATGCTCATACAATACCATGAACTAACATCTTCATTACTCCAAGTCCACTATTCTTTCTATCCATCCTACCATAATCAAGTCCACTATTCTATCCATTCTGCCATGCTGCCTTTCATTTCGTTACAGTCATCTTACAAATAAGGAAATCATAATCAAAATGACTTTCCCAAAGTCACACAACTAGTGTGTATTCCTACTTTTCAGGCCAGTTTAAAAAAAAATTTCATAATGGTAACTAGAATATTCTTGGGAAAAGTCTTATATATGATCTGATCTACTTCCCTGAGCTTGAGAGGAAGACAGTGGCATAATGGATAGGGCATTAGATCTGGAATTAAGAATACTTGGATTCAAATCCTACATCAGGTCCTTACTAGTATGTGACCCTGGGCAAATCTCTCAATCCCTCTATGCTTCACTTGCCTCATCTGGAAAATGAAGTCCCTTCCAGTCTAAAATCTAAAATCTAATTTACATTCTCAATATTCTCTTCATGTGGGTAATCATTCCCTTTGGTCACTAGTAAAATCACTTTTCAATGCCACTTTGACAAGATCATAGGACAGTAAAGGAGACGGGTTGAAGCAGCCAGGAAAAGCACTCATGTTGATGATCTGATAGTGACGTCCTGGCCATTATCTCTTTTTGAACTACAGTGACCAAATTTGCATTTTGGGGCCATGCTGTAGGGGCACAGTATTCAGAGAGCAGGATGGAAAATATTTATATGTAAAAGGATATAAATTGGATGGATTTGTTAATGTTATAGTTCTTAGAGATCATTGAATTTAGAACTAGAAGAGATCCCAGAGACAATTGTAGTCTAACTCTCTTATGTTATAAGAAAACTGAGACCAAAGAGATTAAGTGACATATTCAAGACTGAAGCAGCAGCAGCAGGCAGAGTCAGGATTTGAATTCAGGTCTCCTGACTCTAAATCTAATGCTGCTTCTTTTTAAAATTTTAAAATTAAATTAAATTTTTTTTTTTTATTAACAACAACAAAAAACTTCCCTCACAACAACCCCATGAGGAAGGTAGTACAAACATCATTTTCTCCATTTTACAGATGAGGCTCAAAGTTGAATTGTCCTGGCCAATGTCACATCCATAGTAAGTGTTGGACTTGGATTGTTAAATCCAGGTTTCTTATTTCCAGTTTCAAAACCTGTCATCTGATTCCTAAGTTTTAAGTGATTTCTATCAGTTCATCTGTGTAAACTTTTCAAAATCATAAACAAATGTATTTCTTGAACTGTTCATATTTAAATTCCCCAATATAATTTAGTGATAGAGCAGATGCTATTTAAATGATGATTTAAATGCTATTTAAATTAAAGCTAGCTGCTCCTTTATTTTTCTTCCGCGGGAAGTAGATGGTTTGTACTGGTGGGGACGGGCTCCCTTCACACAAGGTAAGAATGGCTCCCGGCTTGTATGACAGATGGATATGCACTGCAGGGCAACTATGGTGCAGTGGATGGAGCATCAAGTCTGAAGTCAGGAAGCTTTGTTGTTCAGTCCTTTCATTCATATCTTACTCTTTGTGATCCAATCTGAGGGTTTTCTTGGCAAAGATTCTGGTTTGCCATTTCCTTCTCCAACTCATTTTACAGATGAGGAAATGAGGTCAAACAGGGTTAAATGATTTGTCCAGGGTCACACAACTAGTATGTGTCTGGGGTAAAATCTGAACTCAGGTCCTCCTGACTCCAGGGCTGGTGCTGTATCTACTGTGTCACCTAGATGCCTGATGACACAAATGGGGTCATCAAAAGTCAGACGTGATTAGAAATGACTGAACAACAGTAACAACATTCACCAGGTACCTGTAACTTGGCTTCATGACTTTGTTTGGTCCCCAATAATAACCTTACACCTCTTGAATATTGGTAAGCAAATCAGATGAGAAACCCTTCATGGCCTGATTGTGACCTATTTACAAATTTTAAAAAAACATTATTAATAGCTTATCAAAAGTCTATAATTTGTAGCCAAAATTCTCAGTAGCAATATCTTTGATTTTTAATAAGCATACACAGTTTTTTTAAAAAGGGGTTTTAAGAAATCCAGATAAGAATTTAAATCCAATTTGCTTTATTAAATATTTTATTTTTCTCTCCAAGTCTCTTTCCTCATCACGTATCTACACAGGTCTATATTCTGACTATCAAAGATAGTTTGTTTTTCCTACAGATTTAAAAAAATAGTTTTCATTTCTTGTGCTGAGCAGTAGTGTCAGTTCTAGATCCTGCAATCTGGAATCCTCATTGAGAATTTCTTGGACATGATGTTATCTGATAACATCCTTTGTTTTAAGTTCTCAGGGCATAATCTAGACTCAAGAACTACTTTTTCTGGTGTACTTTTCCCTACTTGGAAACAATATTTACTTCGTGTGTGTGTGTGTGTGTGTGTGTGTGTGTGAGAGAGAGAGAGAGAGAGAGAGAGAGAGAGAGAGAGAGATTTGAAAGGTGCTATTTCCTTTGGGAGAAAGCCTTTTAATTCCTTTAAGAATTAATTTTTATGAACACTCTCAACAAAAGCAAGAAAACAATATTAAATCACACATAAAAACAGAAACTCCAGACTATTTACAATTATATAAGGCATATATTTTACATGTAAATATGTGATTAATTTATAACTAAATTATATAAAATGAAAACTCATTTTTTTTATTCCTGTAAAGGTAAATTCAAAAGAAGTCATTGTAACTCCATGTATAGTGATTTTAAAATGTTAATATTTATTGTATTACTATGTGAAAGATATCCATAGGTTTACACATTTAGAAGTAGAAGGCATCTCAGAAGCCATCTAGTCCAATGTACTCATATGCTAAGCTGCTCTCTGAAGAACACAGCAAATTACTTTTACTCACTTATAAAACTTGCCTAATTTTTCCTCAAAGGTATTTTTCTTGTAAAAAGTCCATTCTTTTATTCTTATGCTCCATCCATAGATAAGTTCCTTTAGCATTATCTGAGACTATTTCCCTAAGGCCATTTTGTTCACTTAAGCATGTAAAAATGTCTTCATTTTTATGACCTCCAGAAGGAACCTGAGAGACCATCTTTACTTATACTTTACCAGGAATTCCCTCTTCTCCACCCTTGAAAAGTGGTTATATACAGTCTCTACTTTGTCTCCAGTGAGAAGGAACCCAATACCTCTCAATAAGTCCATTCTACTTTTTGTTGTCATTTTTTTTTCAGTTATGTCTGACTCTTTGTGACCCTATTTAGGGGTTTCTTGGCAAAGATATTGGAGTAGTTTGCCATTTCCTTCTCCAGTACATTTTACAGATGAGGAAACTGCAAATAAGGTAAAGTGACTTGCCCGGGGTCATATAGCTAGTGAGTGTCTGAGGCCATATTTGAACTCAGGAAGAGAAGTCTTCCTGACTCCGGGCCTGGCACTTTATCTACTTAGTGTTACCTAGTTGTCCCTAATTTTACTTTTAGTCTGCTTTAGTTGCTAGGAAAATTCTAGCTGTGCCCTTAAGGTCTTCTGTTTCTCACCTAGGACTTCATAAACCTCCGAAGAGCTTTCTAGGTTCCTTCTAACAGTGCCATTTCTCCCAACATGAGTCACCAAAAGTACATAGTAGTTCTCTGGTTTGGGAAACCTCTAGGGGCTCTGTCTCAATCTATATGCATACCTCCAAAAAGACAACAAACCTCTCTGTTGAACAGCAGATCGACAAATCATTACTTCAGAATTTCTCAGGAGGGTGCCACAGTGACCTCTCTTCTGGGGCACCTGTGAATCCATACCATCTTGGAGGACGAAAAAACCTATTTCTTCCTTGGAGGGTTGAGCTCTATTGTCTGTAATAAGAGCTTCATATCTATTTAATTACACAGCTCTAAATATTCAGGGGTCTTCTTTCTTCCTTTTTTCCCCTGTGTTACATTATTTTCCCCACCTCCATAACCTTATAATACCTCTTAAGATTCTCCACCTCTGTCAGCTCATTTTTCTTCATTACTTCCACTTTGAAGCCTTCCTTCCCCACTTTCAATGAACCTTTAATTTTCACTGATTATCTAGAAAATGGAGTCATGCCATTCTGATAGGGAGGCCAACCTATGCTTTTCTCAAAGGTATTTATTATTTGGCACTGGCAGAATCACCACCTTAGACCACTTCTGGTGATTATTTCTTTATTCTTTTTTAATATTCATTTTTTAATTTGCAGTTTCAAATTCTCTCCTTTCTTCCATCTACTGCCCTACCCATTGAGAAGGCAAGAAATACAATACCCATTATACATATAAAGTCATGCAGAACATTTCCACATTAGTTACATTGCAAAAAAAAAAATAACCAGGAAAAATAAAGTGAAAAACAATACGCTTCAATCTGCACTAAGTTCATCCGTTCTCTCTCTGGAGTAACATAACATTTTTCATCATGAGTCCTTTGGAATTGTCTTGGATCGTTGCATTGCTGAGAATAGCTAAATCATTCACAGTTGATCAGTGTACAGTGTTGCTATTACTGTGTACATTGTTCTCTCCTGGTTCTGCTCACTTAACACCAGTTCACATAAGTCTTCCCAGGTCCCTCTGGTGATTAATATGAGAATCCTTGTATCAGACTTGCTGAAAGCAAGATCCTCAGTTCTCTTTTACTCTTATTGGTAACACTTCTGGCTAACTGCTCGTTTGCTGAGGTAGGGGTTCCTGAGTGAGGCTTTACTAACTTAAAACTCAGGCTTTCTGTAATATGACATTTCTTTTCTCATCTGCTTTCAGCAATTAGATTACTGCCAGTTCTCAATATGAAGAGCGGTTTCCTTTAGCTGATCGGGGGTTTGGGAGTGGGATGAGGTGTTGGCTGCTAAAGTAGGGCAATCTCAAGTAAAAATCCAATTATCACGCACTTCATACCTTTTTTTTTACACTTCTCCTTTCTTCCTGCTCATATTCTTTCTATCTTGCCAGCTTCTTTTGCCAGCCTATTATCTTGTATCTTCCTGGGAGCTATTTTGGATGAACTTCATTTACCAAATCTTGGAATCTATTTTTTGATTATTCTCTATTTGGGAATGACTGTGGGTCAGGAAATAAAATGCTCCTTCCCTTGGATTAGTTGATTGGATTGATGGTACCCAGTGGCCTTACTATTAGACTAGAGCTTCTTAGATCAACATACACCCTTAATAGAGAATTTTTATTCTGTCCTGCCTGGATATAATAATAAATTAGTAGAAGAGGAGAAGGGAAGAGGAATTTCTTCCTGCTACCCCAGTTTTTCTCAACTTGCTTATTTTCATGTAAATAGAGGAAGAGTTACACTGGGATAATTCACAAACAAGGGTAATCTAAAAATCACTTTTATTCTGAGTTGTAAGCAATTTGTGGTGCCGCAACTTGATGTCAGAAATCAAATGCTCATTCCCAGTTCTGGGTGGCATTCCCAGTATCATTGCTTTGTTTTCTACCAGTCAGGACTTTACCTAACGAGTGAGTGCTATCTGCTGGGATTTTGTTGGCACCACTCCCCTTAATTTTGCAGATTGCCTAAATCCAGTCATGCCAGCAGAAGAAGAGCATAGTGGTTTCCATTCACCATCCCTCCTCCCCAAAACAGTGCTCCAAACACTGTAGGTGGTAGAGGTGTTATAAGGGAATATATATTAAAAGGTGGATCTTAAAGAAATAGATAGAAACAGCCCCAGTAATACAGATTGTGAATAATCCTAGTCTTCAATATCAAATACAGGATGCTCAGGCTAATCTTGAATTCCTTCCTACCCAAAATACTGAGGATACATAGAAGTTCCTTCTCACTCCAAATCTGTGGTCCTTTATTAGGTAGCCAGGAATGCCATGCTTTAGCAGCAACTCAGACCACTCCTTTATATCCATTGTTTCCCAACTCAGTTATTATAGGGTCTACTTTATCCCAACTCCTGGATATGGCTTTGTGAAACCGTCTCCTGACTCAAAACTCTAGAAAGAAATGATTCTTTTCTGTTCCCCAAACTACCCCCTGAAGGATTCTAGGGCTTTATTAAGCTGTTTTCATCTTCAGATAAGCCACTTGAACACTGTCAAAGATTAATATCCCAGGACCACTTTATTCAATTAGGCAAGTGACAGTGCTTAATTTATGTGCTTTTCACCTTTTTACCTTTTGATCTATGGTAAGTGAATGTTGACTTTCATTGATCAAATCTTGGTGTGATTCTGCTCTTCTTTCCAATGTGACAATAGGGAAGGCAATTGTGGTTCCCTGCAGAATTCCTTGGGTCTCACTAATGTGGTACCAGGAGAACTATGCTATGACTGAACACTTTAAAGTGCCAGGTGGCCACAAATTAGCATGCCCATTCCCTGGTTAGACCAGGTGGCAGCTCAGATGAGTGACTATATATGATGGTGCTGAATGGCTCAGGTTGTGTTTCGCAATAACAAACTGCTTGGAACCTGCCCAGCTGTGGGTATGTATCTTTACTTACCACCCCACGAAACTTGCTTGTCTTCAGTTTGGGGCTAATCCTATTTTAGCTTTCCCCCTCTGGTTTTCAAAACATCCCTTCAAATCTTCCCCTACCTCAAGTCTAGCCCATCCATGGGATTGCTCATACAGATCCCCTGGCCTAAAAAACAAGAAAGGCCTCTCCTGCTCTACCTATCCAACTGATATTTTGAGGTGTTCCCAAACAGTGGCACCTTGGAAGGTGATCTCCTACTTGACTTGATATATCAGTCTTTTGCAGCTTTCCATAAAGAGATTCTGTTAGGTAGATCTTTTGACCAGTTTGGTCTGTGATGGTTCTAGTGACTTCTTTCATCTATAGCATGTATGTAGACTTAGGGTTGCTAGGTAACCTTGGTCAATCCAGGCCTGTCTGAATCTTGACTTCATTGCTGCGTTGTTCATCATCTCAGACTGACTTGCTGTCTGTTTCTGAATTGGAGCTTTCAGGTGGATCCAACCCTAGCTCTCTGTTTTTAGATTAGCTAAGATGACAGACATATCTGAGGACCAATAGAAATTATACACCTCTACTTTTCCAGTGCAGGGTGACTCTCCTACTGGGTGTGGGCTCTAAAGACTACATGTTACCATAATTACAGTAATAAATTTGCTTGGAAATATAGTACTATCAACATATTGTTAACTCCTTTCTTCCAATAATTGGGAAGGGTCATTTCAATTCAAGGACAGTAGAGATCAGGAAGAATTTGGCAATAGTGTTGTCCTTTCCTTCTTGAAGGGAATGACATCAGGAAGGTGATGTCTTGACTTGCAAGTGAATTGGATTTAAGTGAGGCAGAGTCATCAGCCTCATTCTTTTCCAGAGTCATTACAGTCCAATGGCAAGACATAAGTCAAGACTGGCAGTGGCCCAGGATGCAGTGGGAGACCTTGATCTTTTTCAACAACAGTGGGGTACGATTCAAAACACTGGATTGGAATCAAAGGATCTTGTCTTGAATCTCTGAGTTTCCACTTACTATAGGTGTGACTTTGGGCAGGTCCTTTGATCCCACCTTTTACAAGAAGCCTTTCCTAACACCTCTTAAATTCTAGTGCTTTCTCTCTTTTAATTATTTCCAATTTATCTTGTTCATAGCTTCCTTTGTATATGTTTGTTTTCATGCTGTCTCCTTCTTTAGACTGTAAGCTCCTTGAGGAAGGGGACTGGCTTTTACCTCTTTTTGCATCCCCAGGGCTTAGCATAGTGCCTGGCACATAATAGCACTTAATAACATCACTAACTGATAGTTCTCTCTGGACCTGAGTTTCCTCACATGTTAAATGAGGAGGTAGACTGGATGATGACATTTCTGCCCCCCAGCTCCCAAGGCCCCCTCCATGTCTTCCACATGACAGCTCTTGGTTATGGCTGAGTACACTAGTCAGTCAGGCTTTCCTCAGGCTTGAATAACTAAGAGTTGAAATGCTGTAAGGATTCAGTCACTTGTGCTTTTTCAATAGCAGCTTAAAATAACAATCCAGATATTTAATTGGTCACTATTTACTGAGCATAAGCAAAACCATCATTATCAAGCAAGATTTAAATAAGTACAAATGCTATAAATCCTGTGACATCTTTCTCATACGAAGCAATGATTAATAACAGTTAAAGTTTGACTCTGGTTTTCCCTTTTCTTCCTTTGTCACCATTTTGCTCTTTTTTCACCTGTATTACTTTGGTTTTAGAAACAGTCCCAAGTCTTCATGGTAGCCTTATTCTTTTCCTGAACTTGTTAAACACTAAATGAGCATTTCCACATATATATTGTCGGATAGGGGAGGATTGTGTATAAAACTCTGAATATTATGTAGCACTTGCTTTTTTTTTCCAGAAAAGTACATAATGAAACCAAAATGTAACTTTCAAAGGTGTTCAGCTTGTCTATGATTCTTTCTGGCTTTCTTCCTGTTCTCTTCTCAGCTAAGCTTGGGGAAAGTTCTATTCCTACTCCTCTTTCCTTCCTGCTGCCCACTCCTGAAAACAAGAGAAATAAAACAAAACCTCTGCCACAAAATTATGTAGTCAAACAAAACAAATCCGCACATTGGCCATGTCTAAAAATCTATGTGTCGTTAGGCTTCTTGGATCCATGACCTCTCTGTCAGGAGGTAGCCAGCATGCTTTATTAGCAGTACTCTGGGATTATGGTGGGGCATGACATTGGTCAGAGGTCTTCAGTCTTTCAAAGCTGTTTCTCTTTTCTAGTAGCCATCTATGGCTTTCTGTGTCTTGATCCTATAGTTGTTAGCTTTTGCTTTGCTCATTGGCGGTTTGCCTTCTGTTAGACTCAGCTCGTGAAGAAGTGAGCTTTGGCGGTTTTTACCTTTGACTCTCCCATTTGTCATTGTTCAGTTGTTTAATTTGTGTCTGACTCTTCATGACCCCATTTCTGGTTTTCTTGGCAAAGACACTGGAGTGGTTTGCCATCTTCTTCTCCAGTGCACTTTATAGATGAGGAAACAGACAAAAAGAGTTAAGTGACTTGCCCAGGGTCACACAGCTAGTGCTTATCTGAGGCCAGATTTGAACTCAAGAAGAGGGGTCTTCCTAACTCCAGGCCTGGTGCTCTATCTGAGGCACCACCTAGCTGTCCTGAATCTCCAGTACCTAGCAGAATACCCTGCATTCAGTAGGCACTTAATATATATTTTTAAAATTCAACTGAACTGAATTCTAGCCACATCACCAAAGAAAGAATGGATTTTCTATCAGGCTCTAAGCTCTCAGCTATAGTGTGTTTTCTCTCTTTCATGGCAAGCAGAGGATAATCATTCCATACTACTCAAGTCAACAATGAACTTTTGTCACAGATCTACTGTGCAAAGCATTGTGGTAGGCACTGGTTTGAGAAATAGTTAGAAAATTAAGGGATTAGTTATCCGGTTGGACTATTTCCCTGGGCTGATGCCTCACCACTACTTCCTTATCTGCCTTAAGCAGGGGAGAGAAAATCAGGTTAGGTGCTTACCATGTATCAGCCACAGGTTTAGGGGATACAAAGGAAACCTGAAACAGACCATTGCTCCCTCAAGGACCTTACATTCTATCAGGGAAATGACATTTACACATTCTAATACATTTAAGTAGAAAACCCTACATGGTCCCTCGTTTTAGAAAGTCTAAAAAGTTTGTTTCTATAGGGTACAGATAAATCAGAAGTAACTAGGAAGTTAACTTTTTTGATACCTATGTAATGTCAAAGCATTTGGAGAAGTCCTTGCTGTAATTCATTGCGCTGTTTAGAGATCTAGGAACTCATTTAAAAGCAGTAATACTTAATTTTTCCTTTTTTCACCATTTGATTTTCAGAAAACTTTTTTACAGTTTCTACACTTAAAAGTTTTCTCTCCTCTCAATCTCTACAGTTAGCATCTTTGCTTCCTCAATCAATAAGCATTTATTAAGCACCTACCATGTGCCAGGAACTGTGCTAAGCAAAAGACAATCTCTGCCCTCAAGGAACTTACAATCTAATGAAGGAAACAATATGCAAACACACACACACACACACACACACACACACACACACACAGAGGATAAATAGGAAAATAATTAACAGAGAGAAGGCATTAGAATTAAGAGGAACTAGGAAGGCATTTTGTGGAAAGTGGGATTTTAGTTGGGACTCAAAGGAAGTCAGGGACATCAGAAGTTGGAGCAGAAGAGGAAAAGAATGGGGGACAGCCAGAGAAAATGCCCAGAGATCAGAGGTAGAATATCTTGTTCGTGGAATAGCCAGAAGGCCTATGTCACTGAATCAAAGAGTAGGTGTAAGGGAAGTAAGGTGTAAGAATACTGGAAAGGTAGGAGGGGGGTAGATTATAAAGAGCATTGAATGCCAAACAGGACATTTTGTATTTGATCCTGGAAGTAATAGGAAGGGGGTGACATGAGTGGATCTACAATTTAGGAAAATCACTTTAGTGGCTGAATAGAGGATAGATTGGAGTGGTGAGACTCTTGAGGCAGGCAGACCCACCACCAGGCTATTGTAATAATCCAGGAATGAGGAGATGAGGGCCTAAACTAAAGTGATGGCAGAGTCAGAGGAAAGAAGGGGGTATATTTGAGAGACATTGCCAAGGTGAAATTGACAGGCATTGGCAACATCTTGGATATGGGGAGTGAGGCATCCTGGATGATTTCTAGGTTGTGAGCCTGAGGGACTGGGAAGGATGGCATTTTGCCTCTACAATAATAGGGAAGTTATGGGGGGAGGGGTGTTAGGGAAGGAGAATTTAAGAGAGAAGATAATGAGCTCTGTTTTGGGACATTGAGTTTAAGATGTCTATCAGACATCCAGTTTTAGATGTCTGAAAGGCAGCTGGAGATGCAAGATTGGAAGCCAACAAGAGAGATTGGGGCAGGACAGGTAGATTTGAGAATCATCAGTGTAGAGATGGTAATTAAATCCGTGGGAGCTGATGGGATCACCAAGTGAAGTAGCATAGAGAGAGAAGGAAATAGGGCCCAGGACAGTAGCCTGAGGGCCGCCTATAGTTAGAGGGTGTGATGAGGTTGGAAGCCAAATTGTAAGGAATTAAGAAGAGAGTAAAAGGAAAGTGGAGGTACTTGTTATAGATGACCTTTCAAGGGGTTTAATACAGGAGACTCAACATATATGGAATGATAGTGGGGAAGGAATCAAGTGAGGGGTTTTTTCAGGGTAGGAGAGACATAGGCATATTTGTAGACAGCAGGCAATGAGCCAGTAGACAGGGAGAAATTGGAAATAAATGAGAGTGGGGATGATGGCAGGTGCTTCTTTTGCTTTCTCTGAGGTCCTGCTGCTTGCCCCTGCTTGTCCCTGGCCCAGCCTTCATCTGTTAATCACCTCTCCTTTTCTGAATATTCTTCCTAGTCCTTCACAAAAAACACCAAACTGGGAGTAGGGAGATGTGACTTGGTTGCTCTGTGACCTTGGGCAAGATATATCAGTCTCTGGGCCTCAGTTTCCCTTATCTGTAAATATATGTAGATTGGAGAAGATGCCCCTTTCCAACAGGAATTAGTTTGATTTTTCTATAGTTCCTGATGCTAACTATAAATTATGTATATTTGCTTCAGATTTTTCAGAATATAATCATGAAGATGCCATATACATTTATGTATCTATGTATGTATATTTCCCCTTCCCCCTTCCCAAAAAAACAGCATAGATTATATGGATATTTGTCTTAGGTTTTTCAGAATGTGCTCATGAAGATGCCATATACATGTATGTATGTATGTATGTATGTGTATGTATGTATGTATGTATATTCCTCCTTCCCCCTTCCCAAAAAACCAGCATAGAGGGAGAAGAATTTAACTGAGCTTCCTTTTCTTAAAGAGACATAACAAACAGGTGCGACTTCAGAACAAAAATCTGCAATGGAAATTAATACCAACATCTTAGAAGAGCTGAGGCGGGTCGGGTCATTGGTTCTCTCAAGTATTCCCTCCTCTCTTAAAGCCTGCACCTGTTCCTTCACGTATGTCTTCAATGACAGCTCCTGGGAATTTCATGTAATCACATTTTGCTGGGATACTTATTCAGTAGAGCAGTGGTTCTCGAAGTGTGGTCTGGGCACACCTGGCGGGATCACTGAGAGACTTTTACAGGGTCCTTGAGGTCAAAACTACTTTCATAATAACACCGACATTCTAATATTCTCAATTTCAATAGGTACAACACAGAAAAAAGCTTTTTTGGAGTCCTTAATAATTTTTAAGGTTATAAAGGGGTCCTGAGACCAAAAAGTTTGTGAGGCGCTGGAGTATCTTTTCAGGATTTCTTTCTGATATAGGTTGATGTTGGTTTTTGTAAATTAGTTTCATGGTAAAATTGATGTGTAACTGGATGGGAAATATTTAAGAGAATTAAATTGGGAAGGTTTTCCTCAATTGTAGAAGAAATATTTTTTTTAATGAGAGACTGATTTTGAGCATTTCTTAACTATATATTGCTCACACTAACCCTAAAAGTTGTAGGAAAGACATTTGGAGCTACGTGTGATTAGGATGATCTCCTGTGACAGAGAACTTCCCCGTCCACAAATCATTCCATCCTTGTAAAACGGATATCTTACTTTTTGTGCATTTTCTATTGGAAAGTCCATGATTTTGTTGATAAAAATTATCTGGATGTGAGATGAAAAGAAGAACACAAATGAGCAATCTTTTTTTTCATCCTGTGAGTCAGCATCAACATTTCTTGACCCCTTTGAGAGTTTTCTTGGCAAAGATACTGGAGTGGTTTGTCATTCATTCAAACAAGCATTTATTAAGTATCTGTTGTTTGTCCGGCTCTGGTCTAGATGCTGGGGAAAGAGAAATGAAACAGAATCTAGGTATACATACCATCTCTTCAGCAACTGTAAGGTCAGCTCTAGAAAGTTAACTAGGGGGGCAGCTAGGTGGCGCAGCGAATAGAGCTCTGGCCTTGGAATCAGGAGGACTTGAGTTCAAATCCAGCCTCAGACACTTAATACTTACTAGCTGTGTGACCCTGGGCAAGTCACTTAACCCCAATTGCCTCACCAAAAAAAAAAAAAAAAGAAAGTTAACTAGGGGAAACAAATGCTATCATTAATCTTCTGGTTTTAAGGAATCCAGATGCAAAGGATTCAAATACAGTTATACCATCCTAATCGCTTGCTGTTAAACTTCCTGGTATTTTGTTAACTTTGAAATACTTTTTAGAGGTATTTTTTCTGAACTACTTTTAACTAGTCATGGCTTTCTGTTCTTGAATCAACTCAGAAGATGCTGGATTGTATTCTGCGGAGTTGCCTTGATTATCTTTAGAAGTCATTCTTTGGAATGTTTCTGGCTGCATACATTTCTTAATATCATCAGACTGCTTAAGAAGTGACTCATAAAGATGCCCATTGATTGAGGAACATGTTGTGGATTGTAATGGAATGCTATTGTGCTATAAGAAATGATCAACAGGATGATTTCAGAAAAACCTGGAAAGACTCACACAAACTGATGCAAAGTGAATTGAGCAGAACCAGGTGAACATTGTACACAGTAATAGCAATAGTGTATGATGATTAACTGTGAATGACTTAGCTATTTTCAGCAATACAATGATGGCAGACAATTACAAAGGACTTTTGATGAAAAATGCTATCTACGTCCAGAGGAAAGAACTGAGGGAGTCTGAATGCAGTTCTAAGCATACTTATATTTACCTTTTTGTATGTGTGGGTTTTTTTGGTCTTGATCTGCTTTCACAGTATGACTAATATGGAAGTATGTTTTGCATGAGCACACATGTATAACCTATATTGAATTGCTTCTTGTCTCAGGTGGGAGAACCAGGGCAGGAGGGAGAGAATTTGGAACTCAAAATTAAAAACAATGAATATTCCCTCTTTGAAACAATTAGATATGAATGAGGTTCAGGCAATGCCCTACCCCTGCACTGTAAAAGCTCTTTCTTGCATACTTCTTTCATATAAGATAATTGTCTCCATTCTTCCTCTCCATTACCCCTTCTTCCAGGGCATCCCTTCTCAATTATCCATTTTTTTTACATTATCCCAACATAATTAACTCACTCCCACACCTTCTTTGTAAGTAAAATCCTTCTAACTATAATGATAAAGTCCTTAGAAGTTACATGCATCATCTTCCCATATAGAAGGTAAAGTTTAACCATTAGTCCCTTATGATTTCTTTTTCATGTTTACCTTTTTATGCTTCTCTTGAGTCTTATGTTTGAAAGTCAAATTTTCTATGTGGCTCTGGTCTTTTCATCAGGAATGCTTGAAAATCCTCTATTTCATTTTTTCCCTCTTGAATCATTATATTCAGTTTTGCTGGGTAGCTTATTCTTCATTGTAATCCCAACTGTTTTGTCTTCTGGAACATCACATTCCAACTCCTATGCTTCTTTAATGTGGTAGCCGCTAAATCCTGTGTGACCCTGCTCCATGGTATCCAAATGGTTTCTTTCTGGATACTTGAAATCTATCTATCTATCTATCTATCTATCTATCTATCTATCTATCTATCTATCTATCTATCTATCTTTCTTTCTTTCTTTCTTTCTTTCTTCTTTCTTTCTTTCTTTCTTACCTGGCAGCTCTGAAATATTTCACATTTTCTTCTATTTTTTCATTATTTTGATTTTGTTTTATTGTATCTTGGTGTCTCATGGAGTCATTAGCTTCCACTTGCTGAATTCTAATTTTTAAAGAATTGTTTTCTTCAATGAACTTTTCTATCTCTTTTTAATCTGCTTTTTAAGAAGTTATTTTCTTCAATATTTTTGATGCCTCTTTTACCAAGCTGTTAATTGTCTTTTCATAATTTTCCTCCTTTGCTTTCATTTCTTTATTGAATTTTTCCTCTACCACTCATTTGATATTGAAAATAATTTTTTAGCTCTTCCAGGAATTCTTGTTGGGTTTGTGTCCAATTTACAATTATATTTTCCTTTGACACTTTCCTAGATGTTTTTAACCTTACTGTCTTCTGAGTTTGTGTCTTGATAATCTTCCCTGTCACCATAGTAGATTAAGGTCAGGATTTTCTTAAACTCCTTTTTCTACAATTTTTTTTAAATTTTGAATTTCATGTTAAGGTTGAGCCCTGTTTCTGGTATGAGGAGGGAGGGGCACTGTCTCAAGCTTCAGTCTTTTTAGCACCACGGTTTGCAGAACTAGTTCTGGGGGGTTGGAAGTTTTTGGTGCTTCCGAGGTGATATGATCTGGGGTGAGGTGTGGTCACTGCTCTCCTTGTCTGCCTTTACTGAGAAAGGGTCCCTGATCTCTTTGGGACTGCAATTGATACTGCTCCTTTGGCCCCCTACTCCTGTGGGACCAAAAGCAAAATTGTGCCTCATTCTTCTGCTTCCTCTTGACCAAAAGTGTTTCTCTTCCCATGAACTATGACAAAAGTGAGTATAGGCAATGGAGCTGCCAAACAGCATCTGATCCTGCATGCAGTACTGGCAAAGGGGTTCCCAGGAATCTCTTTCTGATGATTTGCCAGGCCCCCTTATCATCTCTGCCTGGGAGAGCTCCCTAAGCTGCTCCTGCTTCTGTCACTTCCACCTACTTCCATCACTGGTGTTTCATCCACATGGACTCTGGGCCAGCCTACACCTCTGTCACTGATGTCTCTTTCTGACCTCCTATGTTGTCTTGAGCTGGAAGGATGTCTCACTCTGACGTTTTGTTGGCTCCACCACTCCAGAATTCGATTTTAGGTGTTGGAAGTTGTTTGGAAGGGAATGTTGGGAGAGCTCAGATGAGTGCTTTGTCCACTCTGCCATCTTGACTCTGCCTCCAAAAGTCCCTCATAGGATTAAATGTGTAGACCTATGGCCTTTGGAAGTATCTTGACTTGACCTTCCTTCATGTTTTTGTCCTTCCTATTTCTCGTCTCTCTTTCATGGTTACAAAAGTTGAGAAAATATTGCTTTTGACATAAAGATGTATTACTAAATCAATAAACAAGCATTAAATACCTGCTTGTGCCAGACACCACATCCCCTTCTACCTATTGGGTAATAGTAAGACTATTTAGTGGGAGAATATGAAAGATGTAATAATAAGAGAAGACAATTTCCTCTTCCCTCCCCTCTGCCAACTGTCATTTCATGCTACATGAAGGGTAGCAGAAATTCTGTCAAGACTTGTTTCTTTTTAATGTGAAAACATACAATTTAAGCATTCTGTCTGTAAAACATTTTATTTATACACACACACACACACACACACAAACTGTTTCCTATTTTAATTGTAAAGGATTTTGTGGGGAATAGTAAATCAAAATAGGCCAATTTTCTCTGAAGGAAAGATTTATTTATATTGATACATATCATTTCCTTAAATAGAGATGTGGGAGTGTTATAATTTTAAGATATATACTAACTTTTACTGAAAATGGTCCTGCTTTGAGTTTGTGTTTTAAGTTCATGACTACCAAATTAGTCAAGCATTTATGTGTCAGGATTTGTAGTAATGAGAGTTTAAATCACTGAAAAAAGCATTCAGGCTTCCCACATAATTGAAAGTTTGGCTTTCTCTATGAAAATTATTTTTATCATTGAAGAACTGTATTTAGTTGAGAATGGATTCTTTTTTTCCTCTCTTAAGCTTTTTTTCCTATCCTGGGAAAACCACATCAGACTGCTTTACTCTCTACACCAGAGGAGAACCATCACATTTTAATTGGTAAAGTTAAAAAATAAATAATGTAATTTTATTGCTTCTAATGATGAAATAATGATTCCCCCTTGAGCCATTTACTGAAGGTAAATATTGTGATTATTCAGTAATCAGTCCATCAGTTAATAAGCATTAAACACTTATTATGGGAATACAAATATAAGGAAAAGAAAAGCAATCTCTGCCTTCAAGGAAGTTATATGAGGGAAGACAGCATGTAAAAGAAGGACAAAAGGAGAAGGTATGTGGGGGAGGTAAATGGAACAGAGTCACTATCTACAAGTCTGGATTGTAGCCTGATGAAAAATGAAGAGCTGGCTGTCCTTTCCTAAGTGGAGATTCTGGGAGGAGCCATCCACTCATAGGAAAGAGGACTCAGGAGTTGAGGTTCTATTCTATTGTTTTATTTCTTTAATTGTATTGAGAATCAGACCACCATGCTTGCAGGGCAAGATATTTGCCCAGTGAATTGTGGGAAGCTTGAATTTTGTGTCCATCTCTTCAGAAAAGAAAGAAACTTGACCACTTGAGAAAATTATTGCCACCAAGAGAATTGACCTACCTTGACATGCAAAGGACATTTAACCACGATCTGTCTGACTAGAAGGACTAAAACATGCTTAGACAAGTTTTTGTTTTCAATTTATATTTAAATATCCTACTATGATTTTCCTTTAAAAGGAGCAAACCAAACTCAGAAACAAAGAGGAACTCTGGGGTGGGAGGGTGGAGAGGGAATGAAAATAACTACTTCACTGTGTAGGTTTATTTGATAAGGAAATCTGCTTACTAACAACAAACCACCTTTTCCTCAGTTAAGTTGGTTGGTGTTGATTGTGGAAGTCAACATTTACTTGTCAGGCTGGCATTCGGGATTTCGAAACAGTTCAATTGACAAATCATTTCCCTGCTATCATGAAGCAGGTTTCCAGTAATGTTGTCTCTGAAGCCTAGAACTGACAAATATTAACATTAGCTGAATGATCTCATAATTAACCCAAATAATTGTCTATGAATTAAAATGGTTTGGGGAAAAATTAGTTCTTATTAGCCAAAAGGGATCAATATTATCTAAATAGCCAATGTGAACTTCTTGGAACTGCTGACTTTCTAAACATGTTAGTCGCTAGCCAATGAATGAAACATGTCAACCTTAGTCACATTTAACATATCTTATATGTAAGAAACAGTGTATGACCAGGGAAAATTTGGTTAGGCAAAAGAAGATGTAAATATAGTAAGGTGATATTACTGACCAATTCAACCTTTATTAAGTTTCTGCTATGTGCAAGTCACTAGGCTGGGCAAAGAGCAAAAATCCTTGCTTTCCAGGTATTTATATTCTATTAGAGGGGATAAAACATGTGTACAGACAGACATGATCAAGAAAAGGTGCTTTAGGAAAATTTAAGGGCTTTTCTGGGAAATAACTTGTGTGAACGACAGAAAGCATCAGTACAACATTTTTGTTAATTGAGAAGAGAACCAGGGGTGTGCTGAGCCCATCGTGAAATTTTCAGTGTGAGGGCTGACATCTTGGAAATCAGCAAAGCTACAAATCAGGGCTGATTCATTGTTTTGTTAATTGTCTAGATTTACAAACATGATGGAGAAAATGGTAATAATGAAGATTAAACTTAAAAACATGTGAGATTTTCAGAGAGTTGGGTTGTTAAACATTTACCAGTGCACCCCTGGAAAAATCACATTATCTTAGGGGGAGCTAGGTGATATACTGGCCCTGGTGTCAATACTTACTAGTTTGTGACCCTGGGCAAGTCACTTAACTCCGATTGCCTCAAAAACCAGACCAAAACAAAATGAACAAACCACATTATATTAGGGATTCTTGAAGGAAGTGATATTTGGAAGTGGTATGGAGGAAAGAGCACTTCAGTTGGACCTTGAATGAAGAAAAGGATTTTGCCAGGTGGAAATGAGGAGGACTCCAGTGTATACCAGGACTAGGGAATGAATGGTCTGTGTGAAATAATGGAAAGAAGATGTTACAGGGTTTGTTCAGCATATAGCCATCAGTCTAATCTGATACAAACCCAGGTCTTCTGACTCTAAGCACACTTTATAATACATGAGTACATGAAGGGGAGTGATATTAAATATGGGTGGCAAGATATATGGGAGCCAAATTATGGATGGCTTTAAATGCCAAGCTAAGGAATTTGTATTTTGTTTTTGAGACAGTTGAAAGTGAATGAAGGTTTTGAAGAGGGGGAGCATCCTGGCCAGACTTGTAGATTTGTGCCTTAGGAAGGTTATTTTTAGCAGCTGTGTGAAGAATAAATAATAGACGTGAGTGACTCTACTCACACCTGAATGTATGTTGAACCTAAGAATCAGAAGCTGTGAGCCTACATTTCTTCTGCTTCATTATTTTTTTCTTTCTTTCTTTTTTTTTTTAAGGCAATTGGGGTTAAGTGACTTGCCCAGGGTCACACAGCTAGTGTCAAGTGTTTGGTCTGAGGCAGGATTTGAACCCAGGTCCTCCTGACTTCAGGGCCAGTGCTCGATCCACTGCACCACCTAGCTGCCCCTTCTGCTTCATTATTTTAAAAGAAGAAGGGACTCAAAACAGTTTATCTGACTCAAGCCTTCTTTTTCATTTCATCCCTTTTTGTGATCATGAGTTATTCAAGGACTTCTCACACTCAGGTAGACTCAGAATTATATTGGAAAAGTGGGCTGGATTGCCTTCAGGAAATTGCAGAACCCATTTAAAGACACCAAGATTCTCAGAAACAAAGGCCTATTCTATGAGTGGTGTTGTATGGCTGGGAGGGTATAATACAACACTCTAGAGCAGAGATGTCCACAACACTCCTGTGTAAGGCTAGAACCACGTTAAAATTTAATTGGAAAATATTTAACAAAATTAATAAAATTAAAACAAAACAGATAGCATCACATTTTAAAACTAAGTAAATGTATAGCTCCTATCAATGCTGATGTTTACATTAGTGGTCCCAATATCTGAGTTTGACACTACTGCTCTCAAAATTGAAAATTAATATTACACAGGGGGTAATGGAGAGATAGATGGTGAATGTGAGCAGGCTACAACAACAGAAGCTTCAAAGAAGAACAAGAATAAGAGATGTCATCAGAGCATATAAAATAGGAAAAGAGGAACTGGTCACATGATGAGGAATGATGAGTGGATAGTCCTAGTGGTTTACTCAAGACATCAGGGGAAGTGAAGGAAGTTCTCCATCATTTTGGGTAGATCTCTTGTGGGGAACTTAGGGAAGGAAAAGAATTCCATAAAATGGGCAGTCAGGGATGGGATCTGTTGGATGTTGTCAACATCCCAATGATAAAATCATAGATCTATTTGAGTATTTCAGCCTTCAGTGATGTCTTTAATAATGTCAACAAGATATAAACATATGGGATTTATTAAACAAACAAACAAACAAACAAACATCACCTAACCAGAAGAGTCAGCCTGGTATGGGTTGACAGGGTGAGGGCGGGAGTAGAGTGCAAAGCATGGAGTAAGAAAACCTGGGTTCAAATCTGCCTCAAACACATAATAGCTCTGTGACCCTAGGAGTATGACTTAACCTCTCTGAGACTGTATTTTCTCATCTGTATTATGAGAGTGTTGAACCCAGTAGCCTCTAAGATTCTTTCTAGCTTTAAATCTATGATCCAGTCCAACAGCATAATTTTATAGAAGATGAGTAGAAGACAGAATGATTGGGGACCTGGGATTTCAACTCAAATCATCTAACACCAAATCCAATGCTCTCTTCTTTTTACTATATTAATCTTTGTACTCTACTAAGTTAGTTAACTGGCATTTATCAAGTACCTATTATATGTCAGGCTTTCTCTTAAGTGCTGGAGAGTGCTTTCTTTGTAAAGAAAGGCACAAATTAATTCCTGTTCTCAAAGAGCTCATGGGGAAGGTAACAAGCAAACAATTACGTACAAACAAGATAGACACAGGAGGCACTAAGGCTCGGGAGAACTGAGAAAGCCTTCTTGAAGAATGTGGTGCTTTACCCTTTAAATACTCCCTTTCTTAATTCTTGCTCCATTTGTTCCAAACTTTTTATTCTGTATTCTGACATCTCACCACAGTTATGGCAGATGAGCCTTCAACTTCAATGAGAAAACTGGGATAGTGTAAGAGGTATGGAATTTGGAATTACACCACTTCGATTAAAATCCAAGCTCTGCTGACTGCTATCTTAGAGATGTCATATTTTCTTTCAAGCATCACTTTTCTCTTTTGTAAAATGAGGGCATTAGAGTAGATCAGTGATGAACAGGAGCCTGGGAAAAGGGACGCTTCTAGAAAGGCTAATCATAGAGAGTATAGTAGTAGTAGTAGTAGTAGTAGTAGTAGTAGTAGTAGTAGTAGTAGTAGTAGTAGTAGTAGTAGTAGTAGTAGTAATAGTAATAGTAGTAGTAGTAGTAGTAGTAGTAGTAGTAATAGTAGTAGTAGTAGTAGTAGTAGTAGTAGTAGTAGTAGCAGTGGTAAACATAGACTAAGAAAAAGAGGTATGAAGTAGTTAGTAATTGCATTTAGTTAAAAAAAAACCACAAACCCTTCCCCCCCCAAAAAAAACCCCCAAACCTCCCTTCTCACAGATCTTGGGGGTTCAGCTGTTGTTTTCACTGGTCCTCTTTCAAGAAGATGCCAGTTACCAAAAGCCAACTAATCTCATCTTGATTGAGATGGAGGGAGATTATCAATAGCTAAACCCTCTTTTCAGTTATTCATTATTGTTCAGTCATTTCAATTGTGTCTGACTCTGTGTGATCCCATTAGGGGTTTTCTTGGTAAATATACTGGAGTGGGTTGCTATTTCCTTCTTCAGTTAATTTTACAGTTGAGGAAACTGAGGCAAACAGGGTTAAGTGGCTTGACCAGAGTCACACAGCTAGCAAGTGACCGAGGCCAGATTTGAACTCAGGAAGAGGAGTCTTCCTGACTCTAGGCCTGGCTCTCTGTCCACTGTACCACCTAGCTGCTCTCTTTTTTTGGGGACCACATCCAAAAAGGTGGCTAGGAGTAGGAAATGGGAAAATGGGCACAGCAGATAAGCATAAGATGTGGCCCCAAGAAACATCAGAAATATGAAAAGGGACTGAGGAGCTGGCTTCCAGCTAGCATAGAGGGCAAAGGGAGCTTTGAGGTGACCTAGCTAGAAAGCATTATGTTAGATTCTTTGACAAATGACAGCTACGTAGGTACAAAATGCAAACTGACTTCCTTTCTAGAGGAGAATGTACAAGGGCCAGAGGAATGTACCTCCATGTTCCAGATTATCAAGGAAGACAGGGCTCGAAGGTAAAATAAACACAAACCAAAAGGAAATGGAATTGAAGAAGCAGAAGGAAATAGTGATCTGTGTTAGGATGCTGGAAGAGAGAATAATGGAAGAATGAAGGGAAGAAAGATTAATGAACAGTTAGTGCTAATAGTGCTAATGTGAGATTTTATCCATAGTGGGGAGGAACTAGAACATAGTGGGGACGAAGAAGCCATTTGAGCTTTAAGAAATGGTGAGGAGTCACAGGTGGATTAGTGAGGGAGAAATTATCTCTTAAGGGTCAGGGGAAGTAAGGATAAGCAGTAGAGATTAGTACTTACTGATGGGGAAGCAAGGCAGTTCTTTGTTGATATGACATTACCAATTTGTTCGAGACATTTGTCTCAGACATAATAAAAACTAGAAAGACTTGTCAAACCTAATTACCATTATCTGCTTCTGGTGATTTTTGTAGGAACAAATGATGTTGCCAGAAGGAACCTAGAAAGCATCATTTGGGATTGTGAAATGGATTGTGAAGTGCTGGGCAAGAAACAGAACCTTTATGGGCACAGGTGGTATTTTCCTCACTGTTCCAGTGGCCTTGGGGGAGGAGAGGTAGATGTGGGAAAGGTATAGCTGATAGAGAAGATAGTGCCTGAAAATGAGATTTAGATTTTGCATCATAGACTAAAAGTAAGGGCTTGGTCCTTACCTTGGCTGGAGAAAGGCAGTACATCTAACAAAGTCTGGTGAAATACTTATTTGCTTGGAATCTTGCAGAGTTAATCAAGAGGGGTTAAACCTGAAAAGGGAAAGCAGGAGAAATGTCTTTATGTATAATCTACTTATGTGTATACTATGGAGAATTTGTTGTCGAGTCTTTTCAGTTGTGTCCTAATCTCCATGACCCCATTTGGGGTTTTCGTGGCAAAGATATTGGAGTGGTTTGCCATTTCTTTCTCCAGCTCATTTTACAGATGAAGAAACTGAGGCCAACAGAGTTAAGTGACTTGTCCAGGCTCACACAGCTAGTAAGTGTCTGAGGTCATATTTGAACTCAGGTCCTCTTGACTCCAGAGCTGGTGCATTATCCATCTAGCTCCCCAAATCATAGAGAATAGCCATTTAAAATAGAGAGAGAATGGCAGAGATACCCAGTAATTTACAGAATTTATTTTTAAAAGAGGACTGATATAAAGCCCATGACCTCAGATTTACAAGGTAATAGGAAGATTAAGTAGAGATCCTGATATAAGCAGCAAATTTGGCCTCAAATTTTACTGAGATGGGACCTCTAACCATTATTTGACCCTGAAAGGGTATACTTTATTTAAAAGGAACAGAACAGATAAAAGTGGGGGGTGAGAAGCAGCCTTATATTAGGAAATATGTATATTAGGAAAATATTATCATTCAAGGAAATCCAGGATCTGGAAGTGTGGCTGATTGGTGTAAAACATTTTGGTAAATATGGACGGAGAAAGAGAGAGATACAGAAGCAGTGTTTTTGTGGGGCTATAGAAGCAACCCAAAGAGTAGGAAGAAATAAGTAAGTTCAGGAAATGGATCAGTTAGAAGCCTGATGTAGTGATGGATGACTATCAATCTGTCCATCTTCAGGAGGTGTCTCTGTGTCTCTAAAAACAAGAGCTGGCAATTCCTATACTTGCTTTGATGATAATTTCTTCCTTCAAAAAGTAGGGGAAATGATTAGAGGAATTTGCTATTCTGGATCTGATTGTGGTGAATAATGAGGAAGAACTAGTTGCTGAAGTAAAAATGATGACAACTTTGAATTTGTGAAAGAGTCGGGAAGGCTGAGTGTAGTATGATATCCATCCTGGATTTGGGAAGGGAGGACTTCACAAGGTTCAGAGAAGATAGGAGTCCATGAACTAAAATTATACAGATGAAGTCAATCCAGGAAGGATGGGTAGCTCTCAAGAATAAAACTCTGAAGACAGAAAGATAAATATGAGAAACTATAAGTGGGGGAGAGGTATTTTTTTCTTTTTCTTTTTTTCCCCACACCACTTTGATTTATTTATTTTTAGTTTTCAACATTTACTTCCACAAGATTTTGAGTTCCAAAATTTCTCCCCATCCCTCCCCTCACCCCCACCCCAAGACAGCATGCATTCTGATTCCCCATTCACCCAATCTGTTCTCCCTTCTATTACCTCTCCCCGTTTTCTTATCCCCTTCCCCTTCTACTTTCCTGTAGGGTAATATAGATTTCTATACCCCTTTGCCAGTGTGTCTTATTTCTCAGTTGCACGTAAAAGCAATTTCTAGCATTCGTTTCTAAAACTTTGAATTCCAAATTCTCTCCCTTCCTCCCTCCCCACTCACCCTCATTGAGAAGGCAAGCAATTTGACATAGGCTATACATGTGTGGTCATGTAATAGTCATGTTGTGAAAGACTAACTATATTTCCCTCCATCCTATCCCGGCCCTCATTTATTCTATTCTCTCCTTTGTCAGGAGAGGTATTTTAAAAGATTAATATGAACGCACAAGATTCTCCTCAACCAACTTTATTTTTTAAAAAACATGTATATAATATGGAATGCATATAATAAGGATATAGCATGCATATAATATGGAAATCTAATTGGAGAGTATCCAAAGAAGACCATCCAGGTTAAGAGTTTTTGATAGAATATCATACTTCAACGTGTTGAGGATGTTTAGCCTGATAAAGGGAAGTCTTAGTGGGGATGTGATAGTTCATTTGAAAGGATGTATTGTGAAGGGGGGGGTAACTATGTGGTGCTGCCAGGGATAGAGTGAATTGTGAAAGAGGAACTGAATTGTGCAGCTTAGCTACAGAGGATATGACGATATGATTAGGAGTAGGAGCTGTAGGTGGTAGCTACAGAAAGAGAGTTTAGGCTCAATATAAGGAAGAACTTTCTAAAAATTAGGGCTTGTACTAGGTTCTCCCTTCATTAGAGGTCATCAGGCAAAGACTGGATGGCTCAGTTTCCTCGGGTAATAAGATGAGCTGGCTGGACCAGCTGGTCTCTGAGGTCCCTTCCAGCTCTACATGTATGATCCCATGACCACTTTAACTGTGTGTAATTGAGGTGGAGTATGGAGCTAGAGGGCATAGGAAATGGCTAAATTGAGGGCATAGGTGATGGTAATGGAAAATGACTACATTGAAGACCAGAGGAAGCTAGGTAGCACAGTGAGCACCAGCTCTAGAGTCAGACCCAAGTTGAAATCTGGCCTCAGACACTTACTAGCTATGTGACCCTGGCAAGTCACTTAATCCTGTTTGCCTCAGTATCCTCTTCTGTATAATGAGCTGGAGAAGGAAATGGCAAACCACTCCAGTATCTTGGCCAAAAAAACCCCCAAATGGAGTCACAGAGTATGACACAATTGAAATGAATGCACAACAAAAAAAGTTGAGGAACTAGGAGGTAAGGTTGTTTTAGGGAGTTATCAATATGCATGTATGTTGAAGTGCCCTGGTTTGAGCTTAGAAGTTGTGGAGGAGAGATAGACTGTGAGCCCAGTACAGAACACATTTAGTAAAGAAGGGGAGTGTCCTACAGGTCAGTAGGCAGCAGCTACCAGAATAATTTTTAAAAATTTTCCTATATGTGAACAAGGCCCAGAAATAAATGTCTATTAAATCAAATTGCTTATAGAACCAAATACTATTGTAATTAGAGCCACTATGACTCATTATTATGTACTGTTGTTTGGAACTTGGAAATACTGGGTGTCTGAAAAGTCTTAATGTTGATTTAAGCTACTCAAGCTGTATTTTTGTTACAGAGAAATTCTCATACAAATTCTGCTTATTGTAATGAAATTTTGCCCATAGTGTTAATTAATAAATTAGTAATAAAATAAGACCCTTTGACTAAATGAAGAATTTTGCAAGTATTTAACAGCAACCAGTAAAATATACTTCAACTTCTAACATTAAAAATATATTTAAAAAGTTTTAATAAGCATTTATTAAGCATCTATGATGTGCCAGGCACTATGCTAAGCACTTTGCCAATATTATCTCATTTTGTCCTCACAATCATCCTGAGAGGTAGATGCTATTATTATCTTTATTTTACAGATGAGGAAACAGAGGCAAACAGGTTAAGAGAATTGTCCAGAGTCATATAGCTAGTTAGTGTCTGAGGTCAACTTTGAACTCAGTCTTTTTGACTCCCAAGCCCAGGGTTCTAACCACAGTGCAACCTTGCTGCCCTAAAATACTTTGTATTATGTGATCATATTTAAGTTATGTCATATATTGTTGGCCAGGCAGCAAGGTACAGTCCAAAGAATAATTGGTATGGAGTTGGGACTGAATTGGAATCCCAGCCCTGGAGTTCACTTGCATCATCTTGGATTAGTCACTTACCCCTGAGTCTGTTTCTTCATGTGTGAAAAGGAGACAATAATTCTTGTCCTCTTGCTAGCTTCTTCAATGGTTTTTAGGAAAGTCTTTTCTAAGACTTAAAGTTCTACATATGTGTGAGACTATTATTGTTTATTGTTATTTGTTAGAGGTAACTTAATGTCATTGAAAGGGCACACCATCATCTGTAGTTCAGAACTCCTCAACTTTCTAGCTGTGCAACCTCGGAAAAATCACTTCTTCCTGAGCCTCAGTTTTCTTGGCTGCAAAACGGGGATAATTGTCATGGAAGAACTCTCCAGTTGTAAGGAAAGCACTTTGTAAAACTTCAAGTTTTGTCTCCAAGTTAAAAGGGTTTCTCTTTTCAGAGAAGCAGGAGAATCAGTGGGCTGTCCCTGTTTCTGAGCTTGGTTCTTTTTTTGTTTTATTTTGTTTTGTTTTGTTTTTGCTAGGCAATGGGGTTAAGTGACTTGCCCAGGGTCACACAGCTAGTAAGTGTTATGTGTCTGAGGCCCGATTTGAATTCAGGTCCTCCTGAATCCAGGGCCACTGCTCTATCCACTGTGCCACCTAGCTGCCCCTCTGAGCTTGGTTCTTAACCCTTCAAAGTAGAAGTTATTGTTAATATTCATCTCATTCTCACCTTTTTCAATGGAGTTCAGAGACAAAGAAAACAAGCTTCTGTTCTGATAACAGTCTTTTATATTTAATATTTTATAGATTATTAATATTACTATTCTCATTTTTTAATGACATTCCTAGAGAAATGGGAGTATCTCTACTCTTACTAATAAATAACAAATTTACTCAAATGGTTTACGGACCACGATGCTCAGATTTGTCTTTTGAGGAAGTCAGCTCCTCCAGTTGAATGGGACAACTTCATCGAGCAGTTTGCTGCAAAAGCTTGGCAAATGGAGCTCCACTCTTCTGTAGATGCCAAGAATGGGACTTGGGAAAACAGCTGTGGTGGAGAAAGCAGTGCCAGTGGGGACCACACTGCATGGAATACTCATTGCAGGAGAGCCTCCTCAACGTGTAGGTTGGGGTGATGTGAGGTGGTGCTAGACTGCATATGCTATGCAGCAGACTCCTGCTATTGTGCCTGAGATGGAACTGATAAATTTCAAGTGACTGCTTTGGTAGCAGCTGAGTTGGCAAAAGGTTTAAAAAAAAAAGAGGAAAGGAAAGAAAAGGCTGTGAGCAGTTTTGGTGGGGGGAGGGTGGGAAGTTGGTTTGCTTTAGCCTGGTGCTGCTGCATTATTTGTTTAAGCTCAATCAGCTGCTGTTCCCGTATAGCTCTTCCGCGGAACCTGCTTGATTCAATCAGAGCAAGTGAAAGAGAGAGGAGAGGGTAGAGGATCCAGAGAGGGGAGGAGAGAGACTGGTAAGCCTGTGTGCAATCGATGTTCAGCATTAATTCTGGCATTTAGTAGTGACAGGGTAGGCACACGACAGCACCAAGGAAGAATTGCAAGTTTTAAATGGCCATGAGTGGTTCCCTACTCATGACTGACCTCAAGCAACATCGGCTTGGTCTGTGCATTGCGGTGGGAGAGGGAGGGAGCGAGGGAGGGAAGGAGAGTACCTTAGACCCCTATTTCTGTTGGTTCAGGGAATCTGTATGAAGTGATTGAGATGCAGAGCTGGGAGGCACTGCCGTAGTCTTTTACTCCCGTTCTTCTGAAGCAGAGGAAAAAACATGATTACTGTGGATGGTTTTTATTTTATCGGAGAATGAGATTTTGGCTGAGAAATGAAGAAATGGCCCTGGAAGAAATGGTGCAGCGATTAAATGCCGTTTCCCAGGACACTGGTAGGAGGAGCCTCTAGTCTTAAATATTACGTTGTTATGCTTGACACAGTTTGTAGGATTTAGGGAAATGCATATAATGTGAATCGCGTTCTTCATTTCTGTCCGGCAGGGTTAACAGGAAACGAAGTGTCATGGAGGGGAGGGGGGTATTCGCTATGTTAGCAGCAGTCATTCAATCTACAGCATGATTTCAGGATCTAAGGATGGAGAAAATGATCACATATTAATGAGACGGCTTTCTAAGAAATCTGTTGAATATGGTTTTCACTGAGTTACCCGGATCATTTATACTGTCTGAAATCCACTTGCTCAGCTTACTGACAGGAGATGATGCTTCTCTGCAGTAGTTTTAGCACTGTGTGAAACATTCGTGAATTGAAAATTAGAGGATTTTAGTGGCTTGGTGAGGAAGAAAGATATACATATCCAACCTCCTGGGTAGCTGTTCTTTTTAGGGAGAAAAATCAGGATTAGATTCCCGAGGGTTTGAGTCTCCTTCGGTTATGTATAAAACCTATAACAGATGCTCAGAAAACTAGCTAATGACAGTTCCTCATATCTGGACTTTAATTTTATGTGTTAATTAAAAGATAACTTAGAGTAAGTAATATTTGAAAAGAAGTTCCTGTTGATGTCATTTGGATTGAAGAACAGAGCAGGGCAACTTCTCTGGGGCTGTTCCTATGCATTTGCAGTGTCTTTACGTTTGCTTTTTGGCATGATTAGTTTGTGCTGCCTTTGAAACAAAGAGGAAATAATCTTTGTTAATATTGAAGACTGCTTCCTTCTGTCTCTTACACCTTTAGAATTGTTTTAGAAATTCAGAATTCAGAAATATCCCATTCCTAGGTTGACCAATGAATGAATGAATGAATGTTGTCTTTCAGAGTCAGAAGTAATGATTTAGTCTATTTCATGAGTAATTAAACTTAAAGGGTGTTTCCTTTCTGAACAAAGCAATTAAATCAGTGTAGTATTTGTGGGGTTTAAAGGGAGTGGTCTGATTAAACCATTTCCTTAGACCTTTGTCCCACATCCTATTTGAAGCATCATTTTTGTGAGTATATGTTTCCAGAGCTTTGTTCTCCCGGACTTGCCTATAGGTGAGGAAGAGGTGTGATATAAAAACAGCTTATTTTTTGTTCCTCTTTTTTTCCTTGGGTACTTTGATAGATCATTTAAAAGAGTAGTTGAGATTTGGTAGGTACAATATGTTGTGTGAGTATCTTGAGGTCAAGAGCAGAATAAATACACAAATCCATGGGGAGTGGGGCATAATTAGATAAGGGGGAAGGGGAGAAGGGAAATGAAACTGCATTCACCTGGCTCTTCACACCCTTTGCACTTGACTGAGGCCAGAACTCCTGAATGGGAACCATTCCAAATAATGATATCATTGTTTTAGACTTTGAGGAGAGGGATTATTTCTTCCTAAGCAATGAAGGGTGTGTTAGATGTGTGGGGGTGTTTTAAATCAGTAACAGGTTATCTCAAGAGAACTGCAGGCATTCCTCTACCAGATAGTTGAAGGGCAAGTGTTTATTACCTTTGGTTTTTCCTATCTTTAATAGTCTTGCAGGTGTTGCCACGTGGGTTTTTTTTTTCTTATCTCAGTAACAGGAATACTTTTATTCTTTTATTCTATTTACTTATACCACTTTTATGTCTGTCCAGTGACAATGTGGTGCAGTGGAAAGAACATTGGATTTGGATTTAGAGGACGCCTTTCTTCTGTCAGTTATTACCTGTGTGAACTTGGGCAAGTCATTGAACTTCTTTTGGGCTCAGTTTCCTCATCTGTAAAATCAGGGAGTTGGCATCAATAAGTTCTAAGGTCTTTTCCTACTGTATATCCTATGAGTCTCTTGGTCCCATTCCCTCTGTTGGGGGAGGGGGGAGAAATCCTTCCGAGAAACAATTAAGAACTGAACTATATAAATTTTTCATTGGCTGCTTCTCCATTCACTCATTCTTCAAATTTCCCCTATTCCAGACCATAGACACTGATTTTTTTCCTTAAATTAAGTTTTATTCTCTACTTTTGGTATAAAGAAGGTTGACAATTTTTTTCCCCTCTTCAGCAAATGTTTCTTAAGTGTCTTCCATGTGCTAGCAGCTGGTGATGTGATGATAGATAAAACAGGAGCCCCTGCCCTCTTATTGCTCCATTTTATTTTTAGCCTATGAAAAGGATTAATGTGGTTGTGCATATAACTTGGTATTGACTTGCTATCCTTTATGCAAAGGGTTCTTAAGTACTTCATATTGTGTGGAAGAGAGTATTTATCACTTCCTCTCTTCAAAAGAGGGAATTCAGAAACCAAAGAAGCTCCTTAAAGGGAGATGTTCCCAGATGTCACAGATGAAACTTTGGCCAAGTCCTATGTCTATCCTTAGAGTTAGATTAATATGAAGACCACTGTTTTGTTTTGTTTTAATCTGGCCAGTTGGTAGAGTTATCTAAAACAAGAAGGCCTTAACTCTTTAGGAATCAATTATAGATGAAAGCCTGGGTAAAATCCCATTACCTTTAACAGTGCATATCATGTCTATTTCAGACACTCACGGATGTGTCCTTTAGTATCCTCACCCAGAACCATCTTTACGGACAACTCCTTTATCTTTGTCTTGGTCACTGCTGCCCTGTTTTAATTTTGGATTAAAGGAAAAAAAAGAGATCTCTCATAGTCCAACACAGCTCATCCTGTTCATTTGTCTGCATGAAAGAGGAAAATAGGTTTCAGCAGGTCACCTTGAGATGCTGCTATTTTGCATGGTTTCCTGTTCTATGACCTTGGAGATGTGCTTTTCATGCATTCACCTAAATCCAAGCTTTAAATAGCGAGGCCTGAAGCTTCTGTCTAATAGCAAAAGCTCTTCTCCCATTTGGAAGGCTTCCATTTTTAGGGCTTCCATCTGGTTTTGTTTTCCCTCATCAGATTTGCAGTGTAAGTCCATGCAAGAGCAGGGAACATCTGTGAGATAAACATTGCTGATATGGTTGAAACATTCGTTCAGAGCAATGTGGGCTAATAGGAGAAGCATTGAAATGTGGCAGGGAAACCAGGGTTGCAACCCCAACCTCTTTGTTCCCCAGTTTTTCATCACGTTTTGGGTATATTAACAAGTTACAAAGAAAGTTAAGATGAATTAGATGTTTAAAAGTAATTTGTTGGAAAGTGGGGGAGAGGAGTACCTGTGACTGCTAAGTTGTTTCCCCAATATTTGCATAGCTAATTTGTACCTTGGCCTCCCTAGCCTCTTATTCTTTTCCAAGTCTATTGGTTTTCTAATTCATCTAGTGCCTTAGCTACTCTGAAGCTTTTGAAAAAAGATGCAACAAGGGCAGTGAGGTGTCGCAGTGGATAGAGCACCACCCCAGAAGTCAGGAGGACCTGAGTTCACATCAGGCCTCAGACCTGAACACTTGACACTTACTAGCTGTGTGACCCTGGGCAAGTCACTTAGCCCCAATAGCCTAAAAATAAATAAAAAGAAAGGAAAAAGATGCAATGATAGCTTTTAAGGAACCCTTCCTCAATCAGATACTATCTTTAGAGGTAACTCTGTGCCCAGTGCTATTCCAAGGTGCTGTGCAAATCCACAGAAAAGTAAAAAAGTATCCACAGAAAAGTTAAAAAAAACATGATCCCTGCCCTCAAGGGGCCTGAAGCTCCTTATGGAGAGGGGATGTGTACACATGAAACAGTAGTGAGCAGAGGAGAATATAGCAGATGCTCCCCTTCAGAGGAGGGACATATTAGTGTGGGTGGAAGTACTCAGTGCTTTCCTGGAGGAGTTGGGACTTGAACTCTACCTTATAAGGTGTGAACCTTTGTATGAGTTGCAGGAAATAAGGGAAGGTGTTCCAATTCACATATGATGAAAGGTACGTACACAGGAATGGAATGTGCTTGTATATAGATAAGATTAAAACAGAAGGTCTGTATTGGGAGTTGAAGTGGAGAGGGAGGGGATAAAGTTGAATATGGAGGAATCAAATTATACAGAGCTTGAATGCTAAGCCAAGGGGATTGGACTTGATTATATAGACAATGGGGAGCCATTCATTTAACAAACATTAAATGAGCACCTACTAAGCCTGTAACACTAGACTAAATGGTTTTTGTCTTCTTATTCCAGGTGATGCTCTCTGGGCAGGTGATTCTTTATTGTGAATTTTGATACCCTATGTTAAGGCCTCACGGTAAACAAATGACTATAGAGACTAGACCTGGGATTTTAGTGGTATAGGACCTTTTCCCCCACTTGTCCCCCAGGTGAAGAATTCCTTCTGCCAATATAAGTTGGCACCTTCTCTGTAACTTATAAAGTGAATAAAAACATTCCTAATATATTCCACATACAAATTCCAGTGCTCTTTTAAAAAATTATTATTTGCCATTTGGGATTATCTGTGACTCTATTTCCTTTCACTGGTATCAAGAGTAGATAGCTTATAGCTATAGTCATATGAAAAAATACTCTCAATCACTATTGATTAGAGGAAATGAAAATTAAAATAATTCTGAGGTACCTACCTCACACCAATCAGATTGGCTGATATGACAGAAAAGGAAAGTGAAAAATGTTGCAGTGGATATGAAAAAATTGGGACATTAATTCTCTGTTAGTAGAGTTTTCTTTTTTTTTTTTTGCTAGGCATTTGGGGTTAAATGACTTGCATAGGGTCGCACAGCTAGTACATGTAGTATGTTGTGTGTCTGGGACTGGATTTGAACTCAGGTCCTCCTGGCTTCAAGGCCAGAGCTCTATCCCCTGTACCACCTAGCTGCCCCTGTTAGTAGAGTTTTGAACTGATCCAACCACTCTGGAGAACAATTTGGAACTATGTCCAAAGGGCTATAAAACTTTTCATTCCTTTTGACTCAAAGGAATCGAGGGAATGCCCATCAATTAGGGAATGGTCAAACAAATCATGTGGTATATGACTATAATAGAATACTATAGTGCTATAAGAAATGATGAGGGGGATGGTTTCAGAAAAACTTGAGAAGAGTTATATGAACTGATACAAAGTATAGTGAGAAGAACCAAGAACATTGTACACAGTAACGTGTAAGATGATAACTAAGCTATTTTGATCAATACAGTGATCCAAGAAAATTCTGAAGGACCTGTGATGAAAAATGCTATCCACCTCCAGAGAAAGAACTGCTGGAATTTGTGTGCAGATCAAAGCATACTTTTTTTCACTTTATTTTTCTTGCTTTTTTTGGCAACATGGCTAATATGGGAATATGTTTTGCATGATTTCATATATATGTATAATTGATGACACAATTCTTGCTTTCTCAATGGGTGAGGGAGGGGCAGAAAGAAGGGAGAGAATTCAGAATTCAAAATCTAATAAAAAAAAAAGATGAATGCCACCATATAAAACAAACCAAAAAAGAGTAGATAACTTACAGATGGCTGTATAGCTTATAGGAATCATGGGAGTATAGTATTGTGGAAAGGGACAGACTAGACCTGGGTACTACTTCATGGCAGAGCTAGAAGATGGCAGCATGGTATAGTGGCTAGAGCAGTGGTCTGGGACCTGAGGGATCTGGATTCTACTTTCTGCTTTGCCATTACCTTGCTATGTGTTCACAGACAAGTCATTTTTTTTCTCTGAACTGCAGGTTGCTTTTTTTTAATCTGTAAAATAAAGAGATTGGACTTGATCTCTAAGATCCTTTCTGATTCTGTTTGTGATTTTAAGATCTAGTCCTTCTAATTTTTGGTATTACAGTCTCCCTGAAAAGTACCATATTCAGTTCTAAAGTGCAATGCTCTTTCTGTCTCTCTCTGTCCCTTTCTATCTCTCTGTGTCCCTTTCTATCTCTTTCTGTCTCTTTGTATGTCTCTCTGTTTCTATCTCTCTCTGTATCTCTTGCTCTTTCCTTTCTCTATTCATATGTGTATAACCACACATATATCTAGTTCATATAAATTTTTCTAAGCTTCTTTGTAGTCATCATTTTTGTTGTTTCTTGTTGGACAGAAATATTAAGTTACTTTCAGGTACCACGGTATGTTCAGCAATTCCCTCATCAGTTGGCACCTACTCTCCATTTAGTTCTTTGCTGCTACAAAAAGTAGTACTATTCTGGTTTTATGAAAAAACCAATAAAATAGATAAACCTTTGGTTAATTTAGTAAAAAAACAAAAAGAAAGAAGAAAACTAAATTGCCAGTATCAAAAATGAAAAGGGTGAATCCACCACCAATGAAGAAGAAATTAAAACAATAATTAGGACCTATTTTGCCCAACTGTATGCCACTAAATTTGACATTCTTAGTGAAATAGATGAATATTTACAAAAATATTAATTGGCCAGGTTAACAGAACAGGAAGTAAACTACTTAAATAATCCCATCTCAGAAAAAGAAATTGAATGAACTCCATCATCAGTGAACTCCCTAGGAAAAAATCTCCAGGGCCAGATGGATTTACAGGATCCATCTTGTAATTCTGTTATCTAGCGAATTCTATCAAACATTTAAAGAACAATTAATTCCAGTACTATGTAGACTATTTGGGAAAATAGGCAAAGAAGGAGTCTTACCAAATTCTTTCTATGATACGAATGTGGTGCTGATACCAAAACCAGGAAGAGTCAAAACAGAAAAAGAAAATTATAGACCAATTTCCCTAATGAATATAGATGCCAAATTTTTAAATAAAATATTAGCAAATAGATTACAGCAAACTATCACAAGAATAATATACTATGACCAGGTAGGATTTATACCAGGAATGCAGGGCTGGTTCAATATTAGGAAAACTATCAGCATAATTGGTCATATCAATAACAAAACCAACAGAAATCACATGATCATCTCAATAGATCCAGAAAAAGCTTTTGACAAAATACAACAGCCCTTCCTATTAAAAACATTAGAGAGCATAGGAATAAATGGCGTCTTCCTTAAAATGATAAGTGGCATCTACCTAAAACCTTCAGCAAGCATCATATGTAATGGGGATAAAGCCAGAAGCATTTCCAAGAAGATCGGGGAGTGAAACAAGGATGTCCATTATCACCACTGTTGTTCAATGTGGTACTGAAAACGTTAGCTTTAGCAACAGAGAAGAAAAAGAAATTGAAGGTATTAGAATAAGCAAAGAAGAAACAAAGCTATCACTCTTTGCAGATGATGTGATGATATATTTAGATAATCCTAGACAATCAAGTAAAAAAAACTATTTGAAATAATAAACAACTTTAGCAAAGTTGCAGGCTATAAAATAAACACACATAAGTCATTGGCATTTCATTGTATTACCAACAAAGCCCAACAGCAAGATATAGAAAGAGAAATTCAATTTAAAGTTACTGTAGACATTATAACATATTTAGGAGTCTACCTACTGAAACAAGTCCGGGAACTCTATGAACACAATTAAAAAACACTTTTCATACAAAGTCAGGTCTAAATAATTGGAAAAACATCGGTCGCTCATCGGTAGGCCGAGATAATATAATAAAAATGGCAATTCTACCTAAGCTGATTTACTTATTCAGTGCCATACCAATCAAACTACCAAAAAATTATTTTATAGAGCTAGAAAAAATAATAAGATTCATTTGGAATGACAAAAGGTCCAGAATATCAAAGGAACTAATGAAAAGAAGCAGGGGAAGGTGGCCTAGCCATGCTAGGTCTTAAATTGTACTATAAAGCAGCAATCATCAAAACTACTTGGTACTGACTAAGAAATAGAGTGGTGGGTCAGTGGAATAGGTTAAGTATGCAATATACACAGTAGTCAATGACTATAGTAATTTACTGTTTGATAAACCCAATCCCAGCTTCTGGGATATAAGAACTCACTATTTGACAAAAACTGCTGGGAAAACTAGAAAAGAGTATGACAGAAACTAGGCATAGACCCAAATCTCACACCATATACCAAAATAAAGTCAAAATGAGTTCATGATTTAGATATTAAAAGCTGATACTATAAACAAACTGGGAGAGCAAGGAATAGTTCACCTGTGAGATTTATAAAGAAGAGAAGAATTTATGACCAAATAGGAGACAGAGAACGTTATGAAATGCAAAATGGATCATTTTGATTACCTTAAATTGAAAAGTTTTTGCACAAACAAAGCCAATGCAATCAAGATTAGGAGGGAAGCAGAAAACTGGGAAAGAATTTTTACAATCAATATCTCTGATAAGGGCCTCATTTCTAAACTATATAGAGAACTGAGTCAAATTTATAAGAATACAAGTCATTCCCCAATTGACATGTGGTCAAAGGGTGTGAACAGGCAGTTTTCAGATGAAGAAACTAAAGCCATCTATAGACATATGAAAAAAGGCTCTAAGCCACTATTAATTAGAGAAATGGAAATCAAAACAACTCTGAGGTACCACATCAAGCCTTTCAGATTGGCCAACATGACAAAACAGGAAAATGATAAATGATGGAGAAAATGGGGGAGAATAGGAACACTAATTCATTGGGTTTTTTTAACTTAAAGGCATTAGATGCTGCTCTTTATTTTTTTTTAAGCAATTGGTTTTTTTTTATAATTTTTAAAAAATTTTTGTTCCCATATGCTTTTGAGTTGAAAATTTTTCTCCCTTTTTCTCCCCCCCACCCTCCCCAAGATGGCGCACAATCTGACATAGGCTTTACATTTACATACCCATTAAACATATTTTCACATTAGTGAAGTTGTAAGTAAAAATTAAAACCAATAGGAGGAACCATCAGAAAGATGAAACAAAACTCAACAGGATGTAAAAATAAGTGATAGTGATTCGACTTCCATAGTTCTTTCTTTGGATGTGGTCAGCACTTTCCATCCCGAGGCCTCTGGAGATGTCTTAGATCCTCGTAATGCTGACAAGTGTTCAGTTTAACATTCTTAGTCATTGCATAATGTGGCTGCTATTGTGTACAAAGTCCTCTTGGTTCTGCTCACTTCACTCAGCATCAGACCATATAAATCTTTCCAGGTTTTTCTGAAGTCAGCCTGTTCATCATTTCTTATAGCACAATAGTATTCCATTACATTCATATACCACAACTTGCTCAGCCATTCCCGAATTGATGGGCATCCTCTCAATTTCCAATTCTTTGCCACCACAAAAAGAGCTGCTATGTATATTTTTGTACATGGGAACACTAATTCATTGTTGATGGAGTTGTGAACTGATCCAACCATTCTGGAGAGCAATTTGGAACTATGCACAAAGAGCTATAAAAATGTGCATAGCCTTTGACCCAGCAATAACACTTCTAGGGCTATATCCCAAAGAGATCATAAGAATGGGAAAAGGACCCACATGTACAAAAAATATTTATAGCAGCTCTTTCTGTGGTGGCAAAGAATTGAAAATTCAGGAGATACACACCAATTGGGGAATGGCTGAACAAGTTGTGGTATGTGAATGTAATGGAATACTATTATGCTATAAGAAATGATGAGCAGGCAGACTTCAGAAAAACCTGGAGAGACTCGTATGGACTGATGCTGAGTGCAGTGAGCAGAACCAGGAGAAGATTGTACACAGTAACAGGCATGTTGTACAATGACTAACTTTGATAGACATAGCCCTTCTCAGCAATACAAGGATCTAAGACATCTCCAAAAGTCTCATGATGGAAAATGTGTAATTTGAATGCAGATTGAAGCATACTATTTGCTCTTTTTTTCTTCTGTTCTGTTTCCTCTTTCTTGTGGCTTCTCCTATTTGTTCTAATTCTTCCTTACAACATGACTAGTGTGAAAATGTGTTTAATAGGAATGTCTATGTAGAGCCTATATCAGATTGCACATCATCAGAGGGAGGGGGAGAAAACTTTAAAACTGAAAAACATGTGTAACTGATTTTTGAAAACTAAAAATAAATTAATAAAATAAATTTAAAAGTGCTACTAAAAAGATTTTTGCATATAGGGTAAAGCGTGATTTCTTTGCAGGGGTATTAGCACATCAAAAGGATAATTTAAAAAATACTAGATTTTAAACCCCGTAAAAGCAAGGACTGAGGAGAATATTCAGTATTTTAAATAGCATCAAGCTACAGCCTTCTGCACAGTGGTCTTTGTTACATAGGTAAATAATAGGGTATAAAAGAAAAAAGATTGATATAATGTATTACCCCTTAAAATGCACTGAGAATTGTAAACTTCACTTCTTATGCATTCAATAAATAACTCAATAAATTACCAACTAGAAGTATCAGCATAGCCAGCAAGCTATGATTCTTTTTGTTCTTTCATTATCGGTCCAGTTGAAGACCATATTTCAGTTTCCCAGAATATCATATTTAAAAACATATAAATAGAATATGAGAGACAGTAATGCCCAGAATCAGAAAGACTTGGGGTCAAATTTTACCTCAGACACTTGGGCAAATCATTTAATGTCTGTATTCCTCAGGCAGTGCTAAAAAGTTGAGGAGAAGGAGCTGATATGCTGTAAGAGGAGCTTTTTGTACTCATGAATTGACAGGTTCCCCCCCCCCATCTGTGTTCCTAAGTAGGTAAATAGTGATGTCTTTACAAAGATATTAACATACCAAAAAGGTAATTAGAAAACAAAAACATAAGCTCTTTGAGGGCAAAGGAGCGTTTAGTTTTTGTCTTTGAATCCCTGGTGCTTAGCATAATGCTAAGACACATTAGTTGCTTCATAAATCCTTGTTAAATGTTCCCCCAAGAGAATTTCCTGGCAGCAAGATAGAATAGTGCACAATTACTGAACTTGGAGTCAGGAAGAACTGAGTTCAAATTTGGCCTCAGACATTTATTAGCTGTGTGATCCTGGGCAAGTCACTCAGTGCCTCAGTTTCCTCATTTGTAAAATGTGGATAATAATAGCACCTGCCTCCTAGGGTGGTTGTGAGGAGAAATTTAGATAAAAGGAGAAAAATTAGATTTGTAAAGCAAATCTTAAAATTACTATATATGTATGCTAGCTGTTAGCTATCTATTAGATTAGACATGACGGCCAAAATTCTGGTGAAGAGCCTCTCCATTCTTACCCACATTGGTCCTATAGATAGCAGGTTTTGGATATTACCATGTACCACAAGGAAAACCTTTTTAGCTTATGTGTGTCTCTCAATGTTGCCAGAGCCTGTGTTTTGACGGTACAAGGCCAAATAGATCAGAATACAGATAGAGGGAGAATTTACATTTTTCTCGTTGGTAGGAGAATTTGCTACTTGTGTTAGAAAGAGTCAAAGAGAATTTGATTGGAGCTCACAGCTGTTAAATCAGTTTACTGTTTTATTCCTGGTGTGAGATGTGTCCACACCCATATAAGATATGTCCATCTACACACATTGTCTAAATTTGGCATGTGGGTAGCATTAATAGATGGAGTCTGAGGTCTGGAATATTTCTGAATAAAGGGGAACCAGCATCATATCTGGGGGTAGGGAGAAGGAAATCCCCTAGAGCACTGCCACATTCTCCAAGGGAGAAATAGACTAGAATTATTTCTTTCCCCTAAATATTGTTGGTTTAGAGGTACAGTAGGTTTAAGACAAAAACTGCTTCTCTGGCTATCTCTGAAACAGGGAGGTAAGGTCTTAGTTTATGCTGGCCAATTTGATTCCTTCCCACCAAATAAAAGGCCATCACAAATAGAGAATAAGTAAGTCTGTTATAACAATAAACTTACTTATCTAAGCAAATAACAAACAGAAATCAGAGAGGGTATATAAAATAGAAGACACCAGAAAATGCACAGCAAATGAGCTTTTTAGATAAGAGCAAGCTGAGATTTCAATTCATCCCAGGGGAAATTCCTCGAAGTCTCTAGGTGAAAAATCAGAGACATGTTGAAAAGACAGCTACCCCTACATGTCTGTAGCCTTTGAAATCTGTCTCTCTATATGTCTCTGATCCCTAAGACAGTTTGGCACTGCACATCCTGGAAGAAGGAATTTATCTTCTTTCCCAAGCCGTTACACCAATTCTACACTCACACAGGTCTTACACATTTAGCATTCTCTCCACCAATCCAGAGTCATGCCTGTGCAGTGCCCCTCAGCAGCCTCAAAATACGCTTAGCATCAGCATGCTTATGATAGTATTGAGCATAGTAAGCTATGGATTGTCATTTTACAGAAATAATACTGAATTGGAAATCAGGAGACCTGGTTTCTAATCCCTATTTGGCCATTAATTGCCTGTTTGGGTAAGTCGTTTAACTACTTTGTGATTTCCCTCTGTATAAAATAAGGGACTGGATTAGGTGAGCCCCAAAACCTCTTTGAGTTCCAATACTCCAGGATTCTATAGCTATTCATTATTTATCATTTTAAAGTTTCCCTTTGAAAGAAAACTTAACATGTTATAGTGACTTGTGCCTCTGTCATTAAGTCAAACTGTTAATATAAAGCATTTAGCTAATACCATTTTAAACCAAAACTTTTAGAGGAAAGAAATGGAACTTTTTTTTTTTAAAGACATGAACTGTCTTGTTTCTTTGTAGTGAGAATAAATGTTGCTGGCTGGGAAAAAAAGAATTGAAAGAAAGCAGAATTGAAAGCCTGGATCTGTCAAAAGCTACTTACTCTTCAGGGAAAAGATGGAGTCACATCCAGGAGGTTGTATTCTGAGCCATTCTTTTTAGTTGGAAAAACCAATTCAGAGTTAATTGAAGTACTTAAAGAATGTTAGGGGGGGTGTGTGTGTTGTGTGTGTGTGTGTGGTGTGTGTTTTGTCCTAGAGAAACTATTCAGCTGTAGTCAGGTAAGTCAGGTTTCTGTAGTCATGTCTCCGATCGTTTTTTTTTTTTTGCATTTTAATCAAATATTTTATGAATAATAGACTTTTTTTTCATGTATATTCTGGTCAAGAAAATTATCTTTGATTTTATGGGTTAATGCCCATATGTAAATAAAAACTGTCATATTTATTTATATTTGCTATTTATATGTAAATTAAAGCTATCAAGTTCCCAATTCCCAGGTGTAACCCCAAAATAGACTCTTTTGAGTAGGTTTGAATTTCAGGAACTCATTAGTGGTCCAGCAGCTTCTGGTTAGCATCTATATTATAATTAGCCTTTTAGGGAAGTCTCTCTCTCTCTCTCTCTCTCTCTCTCTCTCTCTTTTCTTTTCTTTTCTTTTCTTTTTTTCCATCAACAGTGTAAATCTAAATCCAGCATTTGTTGTTGTTCAGTTGTGTTCGACTCTTCATGACCCCATTTGAGGTTTTCTTGGCAAAAACACTGGTGTGGTTTGCCATGTCTTTCTCCAGGAAAGAAAGGAAACTGAGGCAAACAAGGTTAAGTGACTTGCCCAGGATCACAAGCTAGTAAGTGTCTGAGACCAGATTTGAACACAGGAAGATGTCTTCCGGACGCCAAGCCCAGTGCTCTATGCACTGCACCACTTAGATGTCCCTGTACCACCTAGCTGTTAAATGGGGTCACGAAGTGTCAGACATAATTGTACAACAACAGGAACAAGAGCTTTGCTGATATTAACTCATTTGGTCCTCAGAGTATCTCTGAGTGGTAGCC
Organism: Phascolarctos cinereus; assembly: GCF_003287225.1. Lineage (NCBI taxonomy): Eukaryota > Metazoa > Chordata > Mammalia > Diprotodontia > Phascolarctidae > Phascolarctos > Phascolarctos cinereus. The sequence continues at coordinate 169,895,442 of NW_027556180.1, forward strand.
ACTATTATCATCTCTGTTTTAGAGTTGAGGAGACGGAGGCAATCAGAGTTTGTGACTTGCCCAAGTTCACACAGCTAATAAGTAGCTGAAGATAGATTTGAACTTGGGTCTTCCTGACTCCAAGAATAATCCTCAATTCACAACTGTACAGCAACAACAACAACTATACAACCTTGCACGGTTGTGTTGGAGTACAGTTTCTGTATATTGTCCCTTAAGACCAGTATATTCAATTTTGCTGATTAGGTAGAAGGGTAGGTTCAAGTGTGTGTGGAGGTAGGGTTGGGAGGGTTATTCAGAAGGGACAGGAATTTTTTTTGAAGGCATCAATAAGATTTTAAAAAATTATTTATTTTTAGTTTTCAACATTCACTTCCATAAGATTTTGAGTTCCAAATTTTCTCCCCATCGTTCCCCTCCACCCCAAGACAGCGTGTAATTTGATATAGGCTCTACGTATACATTCATATTAAACCTATTTTCACATTACTTATGTTGCAAAGAAGAATTAGAACCAATGGAAGGAACCATAAGAAAGAGGAAACAAACAAAAAAAGAAAAAGAGAGCAAATAATATGCTTTGATCTGCATTTAGACTCCCTACTTCTTTCTCTAGATTTGGACAGCATTTTCCATTGTGAGTCTTTTGGAATTGTCTTAGATCCTTGCATTGTTTTTTTTTTAATTTTAAAAAAATTTTTTTAAGATCCTTGCATTGTTGAGAAGAGATAAATCTATCAGAGTTAGTCATCACAAAGTGTGGCTATTACTGTGTATAATATTCTGGTTCTGCTCACTTCACTCAGCATCAGTTCATATAAGTCTTTCCAGGTTTTTGTGAAGTCTGCCTGCTCATCATTTCTTATAGCACAATAGTATTCCATTACATTGATATACCACAACTTGTTCAGCAGTTCCCCAATTGATGGGCATCCCTTCCATTTCCAATTCTTTGCCACACAAAAGGAGCTGCTACAAATATTTTTGTACATGTGGGTCTATTTCCTATTTTTCTGATCGCTTTGGGATACAGCCTTAGAAGTGGTATTGCCAGGTCAAAGCATATGCACATTTTTATAGCCTTTTGGGCATAGTTCCAAATTGCTCTGCAGAATGGTTGGATCAGTTCACAACTCCGCCAATAATGCATTAGTGTTCCAATTTTCCTACATCTTCTCCACCATTTGTCATTTTCCTGTTAGCCAATCTGATAGGTGTGATGTGGTACCTCAGAGTCATTTTTATTTGCATTTCTCTAATCAATAGTGATTTAGAGCATTTTTTCATATGACTATAGATGCCTTTAATTTCTTCATCTAAAAACTGCCTGTTCATATCCTTTGACCATTTATCAATTGGGAATTGACTTGTATTCTTATAAATTTGACTCAGTTCTCTATATATTTTAGAAATGAGGCTTTTGTCAGAGGTGCTGGTTGTAAAAATTCTTTCCCAGTCTTCTGCTTCCCTCCTAATCTTTGTTGCATTGGCATTGTTTGTGCAAAAACTTTTCAATTCAGTGTAATCAAAATTATCTATTTTTCATTTCATAATGTTCTCTAGCTCTTGTTTTGTCATAAATTCTTCTGTTCTCCATAAATCAGACAGGTAAACTATTCCTTTCTCTCCCAGTTTGCTTATAGTATCAGCCTTTATATCTAAATTGTGTCCCCATTTTGACTTTACTTTGGCATATGGTGTAAGATGTTGGTCTATTCCTAGTTTCTGTCATACTCTTTTCCAGTTTTCCCAGCAGTTTTTGTCAAATAGTGGTTCTTATCCCAAAAGCTGGAGTCTTTGGAATTATTAAACAGTAGATTACTATAGTCATCGACCACTGTGTCTTATGTACCTAACCTATTTCACTGATCCACCACTCTATTTCTTAGCCAGTACCAAGTAGTTTTAATGATTGCTGCTTTATAATACAATTCAAGGTCTGGTATGGCTAGGTCACCTTTCCTTGCATTTTTTTCCATTAATTCCCTTGATATTCTATAGCTTTTGTTCTTCCAAATGAATTTTGTTATTATTTTTCCTAGCTCTATAAAATAATTTTTTGGTAGTTTGATTGGTATGACACTGAATAAATTAATTTAGGTAGAATTGTCATTTTTATTATATTAGCTCAGCCTACCCATGAGCACCTAACATTTAATTTTTTAAAAAAGAAGAATATATCTAAGAAAGTTTTAGAAGAAATAAATTTCTAAGTCTCATCTGGTACCTTTCTAACTTATTTCTAACTCTTATCACTGTTTAATCTAACTCTGGTTTTCTCTTACGGGTAAAGTAGAACTCTTTCCAAACTCTCCTGAACTGTTATCCTGGACAATGGGCTTCAGGGCAATTTGCCATAAAAACCTTTTAAAAATAGTTTTTGTCATCTTCCTATTGCTTGCCCTTGCCTCATGGTCTTATGTGGTAATTTGCTAGCTTGTTTCATGTTGAAATTAATTATACTTTTTTTTTACAAGTGTGGTTGCTTTAGATAGTTGAGTGATAGAGAAATGTATAATGAAATGAAGTTAAAATACACCATTAATGGAAATAGTGCTGAACCAGGAAGGAAGAAATCTGACTTCCTGGTGGCTCTTCTGTGAGTATTTTACAATCTTGTATTAAGAGCAGAGAATGGAATGGTCTGTTTAAAAAAAATTATGATTTGAAGGAAGTCAAATATCACCATCAAATACTTTTGTACTACGTTCGGGGGAGCTATGTATTCAGTATTCTTCCATGTTTAGAAGATATTCTTACCAACGTTACTATCTGAGTCTAGGAGAAGGCAGATTGTAGTGAGCAGCTGTTCTTCTACAGGTTGGTAAAGGCCTTTATTTGTTCAATATTTAGCTGGTTTGGGTAGCTTTGCCTTTGTTAACTTCTTGGGATGTACAGAACTCTTGCTCAGAAGAGCTATCCCTTTTCTGACCATGGCCCACCAGTGTGGGTCATGCATTGCTGCTGTCTTAACATCATATGAGAAAGCTGTATTCCTGTAGGTTGTGAAATAAACATGAACTAGAATGTTGTTGCTCAGTCATTTTTCAGTCAAGTCCAACACTTTGTGACCCCATTTGGGGTTTTCTTGGCAAAGACACTGGAGTAGTTTGTCATTTTCTTCTCCAGCTCACCTTACATATGAGGAAACTGAAGCAAACAGAGTTAAGTGACTTGCCCAGGGTCACAGAGCTGGTAAGTGTCTGAGGACAGATTTGAACTCAGGAAGATAAGTTTTTCTGACCCCAAGCCCAACACTCTATCCATTATGCCACATAGCTGCCCCTTAAATCAGAATAGTTTCTTAGTAAAATTAAGAATCTACTAACAACTGAGTGCTATGTAATTCAGTATTCAAGATTGTTTTACAATGGGTGAATCAGAATTTTAAATGACCTCCTCACACAGAGAAATTTTCTAAAGCAAGAGTTTGCAAACCAGGGCTTCTCAGCTCCATAGCCATATAAAAACAAGATGGTAGGCTGGATATGACACATGGGCCATAGTTTACTGACCTATGATTTAAAGGAAAATAGGATCTGTCAAAATGGTGGTCTGTATGTGTGTGCCGAGGAACTAAAATTGTGCATAGATTTTAAAGGAAATTTATAATACCGATGTAGGGAGTGTAGACGTGGAGATGATGACTGATTACTTCATTCCACCTCTGCTGATAAGGGTGACCCGTCATAACATGAAGGATTTAACCTGGTCATCAGTGGTAGGTAGAATAAGCAGGAGTTTGCCATGTGTGTGTGTGTGTGTGTGTGTGTGGTGTGTGTGTGTGTGTGTGTGTAGTTGGAAAATTGTTCTTACTACAGCAAATCCATGTTCTCTTAACCTTGGTCTAGATTCCTCTGAGCTGTGTTGAGGGTTTTAAATGGTAAAAGAGGCAATTGCAGATATTTTATAAATATATCACAAATTAGGTCTGTTCTTTGCCACCACATCAGATTTGAATTCTGAGGAAATCTCAAAATGTACCTCATGTCTCATTTCCCCAATGAGATTCTTATCTTCATCTCTGCTTCATGTGACTTGATAGGAAAACATAGTCAGATTACATTAGTTTGGGTACATTTACCGCAAAGCACTGAAAGACACTAGAGTACAGTAATGAGACTCCCAAATGCAGATTGATGCCTAGGTAAGTAAAAAAGGTATCAGTCATCTGTAAGCATAATAGTCACCATTTAATGGTTGAGTTCATACATAAACTCCTCCTGAAGTAAGTGGTATTCCTCGATGCTAGTGGCAAAGGAGAAATGTCAAGTCATTCAGTGGAAAGTGCACTGGATTTGGTACTAGATGACCTAAATTGAAATCCTCTGTGACTTTGGGTGTTAGCTCATCTCTCTGGGTCTCAGTTTCCCATCTGTAAAATGAGAGGATTGGACAGAATGTGAGGTCCATTCCAGCTTGAAACCTATGATCCTCTGATCATTCCTCTTTCCTGGCTATAACATAAGTCATAGATGGAGGAAAGGGGTATGCTCACCTTGTTGCCTTCATCTACTAGATGAAGCTGCTAATCTTCAATTACCAGATGATTGTGCTGTCCAGCAGAATCTAGCAAATTTCCACTTTGGGAACATAGCCTCTTCTCTGGGTGATCTTACCAGCATTCTAGGTGGTCACAGCTCTGAACCTTTGAACTCCCAAGATTGTTAGGGAGTCTCCTACTATTCAAAACAAACTCTTCTCATAGCATGATGACTTGGCACTTGGACCTGGATCTTTTCTGCATGCTTCCCTCTATCTTGGCATGTCAGAAGACAGTAGCTTCTCTGCTGCATAGTCTCTTTATCTCTTAATGCTGCATTTAAAATGACATTTTATGACATCCCCTGATGTTTAAACATTGAGTCATTTCCTCTTGGCTTTCTATAGTTTTGCCAAGACAAAAAGAGAAATGTGAAGGAAATTTTAGTCCTAATAGCGTGGGCTATACCAGATTTCCTTTCATATTCATCTTGTCACATTTCTTCTTTCTTCTTTATTTCATTGCTACCACTTTAGGTTGACAGATTAAATGGTTCACCCAGGAATTTCCTTAATCTCTACTGAAACCATCACACAAATCTTTGAAAAATTCTTAAATGAAAGATGTTATTACTGTATTGGTCCAAATATAAGTTGTGCTCCTCTCCCCTCAGATGTGTAGTTTATTACATAGTGTGCAGCCTCCAGAAAGACAATATATCACTCAGTTATCCAGTGAGAGCCCATAAAATCTGAGTCATTGACCACATCTTTATACCACTCAACCCAATAGCCTAATAGTGGTCTTATCAGACTCTGGCGTATGCATGGCAATCTTCCAAAAAGCTTCAATATTCCTTTTGGCCACGAGAGGGCACTCATCTTGTAAAATCCCAGGGTCCTCTGTTCCATCTTGCTTCCTATCTCCCCTAGGCCATGATACTGCTGCTTCTTTCCAATAGCAACACTAAGCAGGTTCAGAATTCAATTGGGAGTAGGATAGACTACTGTGAAATGTATCACTCTAGGACCCTTCTAAAGTCTCATTTATTAGTCAATACTTTCATCATTCCTTTACTTAAGCCTTGCAACTCCCTAATGCCTGGGTGGGTCTCTGGTCTGATTTTGACCATGTGTCTCCATTTAACCTCACTAAAAGAGGCTCTGATAGTCTAAATTATGAAGACAAGCATACCAGTGAACCTTGGGCACCTGTACCTGCTTGCCATAACCATCCTCGTGTGTTCAGATTGCTGAGCCCCATCTGCATCATGAATGTAGATCATGAATTCAGAACCCTTATTAGGAAAAAAAATTAAAATGATATTAGCTGGCACATTATGGTTTGCAAAATGCTTCATATATATGTGTGTGTGTGCCTATGTATATATGTAGATATAGGCATATATGTGTGTATGTATACATATATACATATATGTGTGTGTGTGTGTGTGTGTGTATATATATATCATCTCAATCCTGTGGTATAGGATCCACCTACATATACATGTTTGCCTGGAGTAAGGAAGACCTGAGTTCAAATGCAGCTTCAGATACTTATCAGTAGCTGTGTGACCCTGGGCAAGTCATTTAATTTCTCTGTGCCCCAGTTACCTTATCTGTAAAACTGAGTTAACAATTGCACCCATCTTCCAGGGTTATTGTGAGGATAAAATGAGATAATTCTTTCAGAGTAGTTAGCATTGCGTCTGGCTCAGATTAGGTACTATATAAATGTTGTTATATTTGGGAACAGCCTGCATAAAAATTTATGCTCACATGTGTACTCTTATTATGGCAGGAAGCAGACTCACACAAATTTTTGAAAAATTCTTCAATAGAAAGAGTTAATACTGTATTGGTCCAAATATAAACTGTGTTCTTCCTCCCTTAAATCTGGGTGGCATAAAATCTGTATGTATTTTTTGTTGTTGTTCATTTATTTCAGTCATGTCCAATTCTTTGTGATTCCATTTGGAGTTTTCTTGGCAAAATTCTGGAGTGGTTTGCTATTTCCTACTCCAGCTCATGAGGAAACTGAGGCAAGTAGGATTAAGTGACTAGCCTAGGGTCACACAGCTAAGTGTCTGAGGCTGGTTTGAACTCCTCTTCTTGAATGTAGACCCTGCACTCTATCCATTGCACCACCTAGCTGTCTATATTTGGGGAATGACCAATTGCCTAAAAAAAGTAACAGAAACGGAGAATTCATTAGAACAGAATTTTTGAAGTAGGAATAGCAAATGGTACTTCCCCTGGAGAAGGGGGAGAGTATTCACAGGATCATGGATTTTAGACCATTTTGCATATGAGTAAACTGAGTCTGAAAAGTTAAGTGACTTGTCCAGAGTCACACAGCTAGTGTTTGGGATAGGATTTGAATCCAGGCCTTCTTGACAGCCCAGCACCCTATCTGCTACGCCACATTGCCTTGCAGAAAGATGATGAAAATGGAAGGTAATAAAAGATCATTCAAGGATTCCAGATGATGAAGAAATGAGGAAACTGAATATCGAACACAAGAAGAAGTCACCTGACTAGTGCAGATAAAGTTTAAATCAATGGAGATGCACAGATCTAACAGTTGGCTGTCTTTGTGGGGGCAGCAGATGGCCCAGTATTAAAACAGCTGGTATATCATGGCAACAGTAACAACCCTACTCTGGCATGGCACTTTGGGCCATGTCTGGGGCAAGAACAAAGTTGAGTATCTTATCCCAGACCTCAGATTACTAGCAATTCTTATTGCTGGGTCTGTCTTTTTAATTGTCTTACTATGCTCATCAGCCTCCAGTTCCAACATAATTTAACGTACACTCTACATAGCATTCTGTGGTGTATGGGATGCTCAGGGAGGACTAGCACTTCTCATGTGATGGCTGGTCAAGCCCTTTTCAGGCTGCTCCTTCACTGTTCGTGTCCACCTTCACCCATCTCTCACCTGTGTCTCCAAGAAGCTGTAGCATGTGCAGTAGCCACACCCTGGTAAAACCATCTTGGAAGATGAGCTAAACCAGGTTGAGGGTAACCAAGGGGCCTCAGCTCTGTTGGTGAGTTAGGGGTGTGTCTACCTCTAGCATGTGAAGACTTCTTCTGATAGAATGGGCAGATGAGAACAATTTATTCCAGTGGCCATGAAGGCGGCTGAAGCAGGCACTGGGGAGTGCTTAGAGCTTGGTCATGCATGGAAGATTCCAAGGTCATCCACTGCATCCTGGGCCATTGCCAGTCATTTTGACTTGTTTTGCCACTGGAATTCAATGATTTTGGAAGAGAGAGTGAGCCTGACGACTTTGTGCAACTCTGCCTCACTTAAATTCATTTCACTCCCAGGTCAGGACATTACCTGATGTCGTTGGTCCCCTTCGAAAAAGGAAGGATCAACAATATGATGCTTTATCCACTACACTGCATTGCCTCTCAGATGATGAAAATCGAATGTAACGAGAAAATTCAAGGATTTCTAGTGATCAGGAGGAGGAAGGGAGTGGAATGTAACATTGCTTTGGGACCATATCCTAGTTCAAGGCTAGTTGTGTTCCCAGCCCTGTATCCCAAGGCAGTGGAGCTTTGAACCCAAGCAAGGCGGCCACTACTGCCATGCCAATTGGACTGTTCATTGGCACAGACGAACTCTTCAGACACTTAGAGTCACGTATCTCCAAAAGGTACTTTATACTTTATCAAGACACCAAATAGACATGGTCAGAAGATTTTCAGCAAAATATTGTTCTGCAGGCTAAACTCAAGGAAAGAATCAATGGCCTTCTAGGCAGTATTGAACTGAGGAGAAGATTGAACAGAAAGAGAAGAATTCTCGGCATTTTCCTCAGGGTTTCTCATTGAGGCATTTAAGTGAATGTAAAGGAAAAAAATGGAAAAGAGGGATAAGCGAGATATCAAATCCACCAGTTCAGTGTTTTAGTCCAGTACTTGGATAGCAACCGAATGTTCAATCAAACTTATAGTTAAAAAAGTGGTACCTCAATTCCTCTTCCTTATAGTAGTTATTTCGTGGACACTTAAAACTGTGATGGAATGTAAGCTCCTTGAGACGTATTTTGCCTGACAGAGTCTGGCAGTAGTAGGTACTTACATGCTTGCTTAGTAGGTGCCTAAATGATTGACAGCTTGGCATGGAAGTACTCCTTCTTAGAAAGCTAGGCCAGGAGAGCTCAAGGTCTGTCACATCCTGTGAAGCTGGAGGAACTTCAGATAGGTCAAATGATGTCTTTCATCCGTGTGCCACTCTGGCTAGTTTTAGGGATAAGGCCTAGAATTTTGATTTCACTGGTGAAATAATTCCTGCTCAGATTGTTTCTCTACTGGTGCAGGTTAGCACCTTCTCTGCCACTTATAGTTTTAGAGAGTTACACTGGAGCACTAAGGGATTAAGTGAATATCCCAGGATCACATAATCACTATGGCAGAGGCAGCGCTTGAACCCAAGACTCCCTGGCTCTGAAGCCAGCTTTCTATACATTACAGCTAATTCTCTCAAGTTTAGAGGGAGTAGCTAGACTTGATTTCAAATCTGGACTCACTAGCTTTGTGCACCTGACCAAATCACTTAACTTCCATCAACCTCACTTTTCTCAACTCTAAAATGGGGGTAGTAATAGTACCTATCTCACAGAGTTGTTGTGAGGATCAAATGAGATATTGGTAACTGCTTAGCACAGTAGTTGACACTAGTAGGTGCTTAATAAATGCTCTTTCCCACCCCACTAAATTTAAGAAGTTCATTACCAGAAGCTTGGCTAATAGGTGACGAATTTTTTTGGCCACTCCAGTATAACTACTGAGGAATGGAAGAATTATGATCTGTGCTGATAAAAAGGAGTACCAATGCTGAGGAAATCTTTTCAGGTATTAAAGGAGATCAAAGATTTAGAACTTGAAGGGACTTTGGAGATCATCTGGTTCAGCATCCCCTCCCTCCTTTTTACAGGTGAGAAAACTGACGCCCATACAGAGGAAATGAGTTGCTCAAGATTGTACTTGTAGTAAAATGGCAAAACTGGGCATTGGATCCAGGTCTTTTAACTGCAAATTGATGTTTTCCCCACTATGTTGAATATCCTCTCTTATTAATGAGGAGAAATAATTAAGCAGTCAAAATTATGTACCAGTAACTCACTATATTCTTCAGATACTAATAGACAAATTCCCATATGACAAATACAGATGGGAAAATATCCTTTTGAATTTGACCAATTATACTATTGTATACAAAAGTGTTGCCCATTATCATCCAAATATAATATTAATCCACAAAAATTTAAGAGATTTTAATAGTTCACCATACCAAGCACTCATAATCTTCTAAATTTTTGGAATGAAAAGCTCTCAAAATATAGAGACATAGTAGAAGAAATTAAAACCGTGTGCAAATGGGGAAAATACATATATAATCCTCCATATCTTTGATTGTTCCAAAGATGGTTTCTAGAAGTCTTCGGAAAAGGAGGTTACGTGACAATTTTTTTTGTTGTGTTGCAAAAATCCATCATTTTATCTATCTGTATAATAGTTCAGTTCTCTAGACATTAAACATAAAAGAAAAATAGTGACTTGTCCTAAGACAATTGCTATTTGAACTTTAGAAAACACAAACTTGAGAAAAATAAAGTGATAATGATGAGTATGATGATTGCAGTTGACACTTAGGTAATGCTTAGGAGATTTGCAAAGTACTTGATATACATTAACTCATTCTGTCCTCACCCTGTGAGGTGAGTTCCATCAATGTTATCTTCAACTTATAGATGAGGAAACCAAGTCTTAGGGAATTTAAGTGGCCTGGGTATAGTCACATAGCAGGTAAGTGTCAAAGGTGGGATTCAAACCTAGAGGGGCAGGGATCAAGGGGGCATTAGAGGGAGTCAAATAAGATGGGGGTTTTTGTTATGTTTTTAAGGTCTTAAAAGAAAGGCGAGAGAGGAGAGAAAAGTATACAGTAGGAAAGAAACGGTTAGCTGGGGGGAAAGATTCTTTGCAGCCTGTTTTCCCTGTTAAAGGTAGCATTTCTTTGACATGAGGAACTTATTTAAATTTATAAGAATGAGATCTATTTTCCAATTGATAAATGATGAATAGGCAATTTTCAAGGGGAAAAAATGCAAGTTATGCATAGACATTAAAAACAATATATCACTAATAATTAAAAAAAATTCAAATTAAAACAACTCTAAGGTTGTACTTTATTTATTTATTTGCCTTTTGGCGAGGCAGTCAGGGGGTTAAGTGACTTGCCCAGGGTCACACAGCTAGTAAGTGTCATGTGTCTGAGGCCGGATTTGAACTCAGGTCCTCCTGACTCCAAGGCCACAGCTCTATCCACTGTACTACATACCTGCTGCAAGGTTCTACTTTATGCCTCTCAAACTGGCAAAGCCAAGATAAAAGGAAAATGACACATGTCATAGAGCTCTGGGAACATCAGGTGCAATGATGCTCTATTGATGGAGCAGTGAATTGGTCCAGCCATTCTGGAAAGTAATTTGGCAGCTGTGCCCCAAAAGTTAGTCAATAAGCATGTATTAAATGCTTACTAAGTGTCAGGCACTGTGCTAAGGACTAGAGATATGAATAAAAAAAGAGAGATTCCTTTACCTCAAGGAGCTTACAGTTGGGGGAAGACAATACATAAAAGAATGGTGAAGGAAGGGAGGTGGGAAGGTACCTAAGCTTGAGGAGGCATGATGGAGACATCCGCAGCAGTGCAGCCAGATGGGAAATGAAGAAGAGATAGCTAGCCTGGGTGACCTCTTTAATGGTGGCTTTAGGAGGAGTTCTTCAATTCACCCTCTATTCAGTCTGCTAACTGATTGAGGAGCAGAGGTTCTGTTCCTGGCTCCATGGCTTTGCTCCTTACTGTCCTCATCTGAAATGCCCTTTTCTTGGATCCCTCTGTCCATCTAAGTCTTGCTCATATTCCAAGGCTTAGCTCAAGTTCTATTTCTCCCATGAAGCTTTATATGACACCCTAGCTTTAGTTCTAATCTTTATTTTCTTAAAACTCCTGTAGCATTTATAATTTACATCACACCCCTTAGCAATTAAATATGAATGTTCTCTTTCTCTCTCTCTCTCTCCCTCCCTCCCTCCCTTTCTCTCTCTGTCTGTCTGTCTTTGGGTTGCCATTTATTGTGTTTTTCTTGCCTTTCCAACTAAGTTGGGAAGTTCACTGTGGACAGGTACCATGTCTTAGATTAAGATAATATATGTCAAAGTGTTCAGCATCTCTTAAAAGTACTATATACATGGGGCAAATAGGTGGCGCAGTAGATAGAACTCCGACTTTGGAGTTAGGACTTGAGTTCAAATCCAGCCTCAGACGTGACACTTACTAGCTGTGTGACTCTGGGCAAGTCACACCCCCGATTGCCTCACACACACAAAAAAGTACTATGTACATGTTTATAATCATTATAGTAAGTTGACTCTTGGTTGACTGATACAGTTTGCTTCATTCTACCTGATGTGGTCCATTCTATTCTGCACGCCCATTAGGCTGCTTTAAATAGGTCTGATCCCATGGGAACAAAGGTATGTGGTGAACATAGTCTCTTAGTAACTGTTGCTGCAGACCAGCTACCAAGCCCATGGATGAAACTGTAACTACTTCTGCCATTAGCAATCAACCTCTCTCCTCCCTTCTTCTCCTCTCCCCTCCCCTCTCCTGTCTTCATGTATAGATGTGTGTATACATATACATGTATATACATACATACATATACATGTATATTATATATATATGAAATACTGAATGAATACTCACAGGAATGGACTTTTTAAAGACCAGTGAACAAACAAAAAGCGTGCACAGAGTGTCCCAAAAGTCTCAGTGCAGTTTTATGCTTTAATAATTTAAAATACACTGACACTTTTGGGACATCCTGCATTGTAGACCAAATCATATTATTTCCCACACAAAAATATTCTCAAGCACCGAATAGTATTTATTTGATACAAGAGACTTCCAGTACAAAAAATTTTTTTTAAAAAGTCAATTTGTTGCCATTTGTTTCTACAGTATTTAACCTGTAGTACCAGAACTGGTCAGCAGGAAGGGTCTGAGCAGTTTAAATATTATTAAGTGAAATTTTTTGTAATCCACTTTCTAGAAGGCTTAGTCCATCTTAAACATCCAGTGTCTGTTGCTAGCTGTTCAGATTGATCCATGTTTCCTAAGCGATCCTTGTTGTTCAAACATGTATCACTGTTGATTTGCATCCAATCTGTACCCACATCAAGGGTGCTGTTCCTGAATTTTAATAATTCATGTTAATTGAGTGAGCCTAATGATAGCTATTTTGTGTCTGGAGAAAAGAGATGTTTGTTACACATTCTATGTCTTTTTAATACAATCATATGAAAACCATCCTTATGCCACAAACAAAAAAATACCTGATTTCTTGAATTGAAATTCTGATTCAAAAGAAAATGTCAAAATCCAGTCCAGTTCAACCCATCAAGTGTTTTTAAAGCACCTACTATGTGTAAGCTATTATAGTAGAAGTTGGAAAAAGTCATTGTCCCCAAGGAAAGTAGATCCTACTGAGAGAGGAAAGGGTAGGAAGAGGGGAGAGAATGCCTTCCATATTACAGGGGTTAGGGGCACAGTACCCCACACAATCAAGAAAAATCCACGTAAAATATTTTTGGCCTCCCTTCATACCAGAGAAGAAGCCTGATTTTTTTTCTTTTTTTACGGGGTATTTACACCACCTTATTGTAAAATTTAGGTTAAGTATTTGATCATAGGCTCTGTGTCATCTGCAGCTTTCACAAAATGCCCCCCAAAATTCCCATTTAATTTCTTATGCCGACCCTTGACTATATTGAAACCTGGATGGGGAAGGTAGAGATGTGGAAGAGTTAACCATAGAGTGTAGACAACAGGGAAGAGTGTGGAGAGGTTCTGAGGAAAAGGGGAAGAGAGTGAAGAATGAAGAAAGAGCTTTGCTGCCAAATAAAAAAAGATTGTGTGAGGGTATGGGACAGGGAAGCAAGGGGATGTAATCATATTTTCATTAGCTGTCTTTAGGGCAGGTCAGAGGACCCAGGCTTATATCCTACCTCTGATATTTAAACTCTTTAATCTCCTTGGACCTCAGTTTCCATACATGTAAAATGAATGAGAGGGTTGGACTCAGTGACCTCCCAGATCACTTTATCTTTTCCTCTGATTCTATGAAATATTAGATGGCAGCTTCCATCCTTCCCGCCCTAAATCTATGATGTTATGATCAGTCCTATGACTCGGCCTCTCAGGTACTTTTCAGCTCTAAATCTGTGTTCCTCTGAAAGATAGCTAGTGCTAAGTAGAAGAGTCTGATAAGCCTCTTGTTCTAAGTGGTTGGATTTTTTGCAAAGAGGTTACTTTAAGAAGAATGTTTTCTTTCACAGAAGAGCCATTGTATCAGCATACACACTGAAAGACAAGAACTAAAGGAGGATCAAACTTTTTTGAGAAGAATTTCAAAAAAAATTCAGATAATAAGCTGAAGCTTGTAAAAGGGGCCCTTTATTACTTTCTAAACTATTTAAAGAGAACAAAGTACAGTGGCTTTTCTGTATCCACACTGGTTGTCTTTGAAAAGTTGTTTTTTGCTTCCTAGCACCATTTTGGGGGGGAGAGGGGTGGGGTTAAACATATGGTGTGGCTTTAAAATTTTGAGACCATTTCTCAAAGCTATAGGAAAATCAGGCTCTTGAGTCATAGGCATGTTTCAGATTGTAGAAGTTAGTTTACTGTAGAAAAGGAAATGAAAGTCAAAGCATATATGCTTTTTTTTGTTTAATAATAATAATAATAACAATTAGCAATTATAGAGTACTTTACAAATGTCCCATTTTATTCTCACACCAACCTTAGGAAGTAGGTGCCATTATTATTTCCATTTTTCAGATGAGAAACTGAGGCAGACAAAGGTTAAGAGACTTCCCCAGGATCACACAGCTAGTAAGTGTCTGAGGCTAGATTTGAACTCAAGTCTTCCTGACTTCAGGCCCAACTCTCTCTCCAATGCAACCACCTAGCTGCCTCGGGTAAACTGTGAAGATGGAAAGTGACACAGACTTTTAATAGTAATCACCTCACTATTATTGTTTTGGGGAATATATTTTGGATGGGCATTGTTTAGGTGTCAGGAAGTGCATCTGAAACAAAAAAAGTGTGAGTATGTGTATGTGTGTGTATAGATATAAATATAATACAGAGATGTATATATAATAGGGCAGCTAGGTGGTACAGTAAACAAAGGGAGTCAGGAAGACACATCTTCATGAGTTTAAACCTGGCCTCAGGCACTAAACTGTGTTACCCTGGGCAAGTCACTTAACCCTGTTTGTCTCAGTTTTCTCATCTTCAAAATGAGCTAGAGAAGGATATGACAAACCACTCAGTATCTTTGCCAAGAAAACCCCAAATGGGGTCACGAAGAGTCAGACGAGACCGAAAATGACTGAACAAGATATCTAATAGAAATAAGAGTTCAACATAATGCTTGAATGAAATTTTAAATGTGAGTTTGAGGATAGAGCAATAATCTACCACACACATATTTTATCTCTTAAAGGATGCAAAAGTTGAATGAGAATTTTCATTTTTGAGGTCCTAAAAAAAAGTCTATAATTTCATGTCCAACTCATAGTCTTATTGGGAAAATGAATGAAGATTTCAGATTTTGCTATTTTTTTTAAAGCCAGATCTATTCATTCTTTATGGAAAATCTCACAACTTCCATTTCTGTTTGGTAACCTTATCTGCAGGGCTGTTATTAATAGTGCCGCTCACCAGTGAATCATTCATTTATGCTCACAGAGACACTGGGTAGAATCTTAATGACTGAGCCTGGAGTTTCACCAGCGAGACATGGTTGGAACACAGAATCCATTGCTAAACTGCCAGACAGAAGAGTAGTGTGGGAAGATTTACAGCTTGAGATGCAAGATATAAATTATTATTTAAAGTACTGAATGCTTGTTTCTAATGTACCCCCCCCCAAAAAAAAGGGAGAAAAAGGGAAAATGATGTCAACTTGAACTTTTTCCCCCCATACAGCACAGTTTCATCTTTAGGTTTGGGTTTAAGAAGCATATTTAATAAATCTCCCAAATCACCTCTGAATTAGAGTGTTTATATTCTACTTGTATTTCACACTCTCATAACAAAGCAGTGTGATGTAGCTGCAAATGGACTGAAGTGGAAGTTGGAAAAAACCTTAGATTCTTGATCCTGTTGTTAATGCTGTTGGCAAGTCATTTAACCTCAGTTTTCTCTTCTGCAAAATATGGATAATGTACATAGTTGCCAGCAGCATAGGAGATAATATATGAAGACTGCTATGTCTACCTTGAAGTATTATAATAATGCTAATTGATTCATATGCTGCTCTAAGACTTGCAAAACACTCTACTTATGCAGGGTATCCCAAAAGTCTTAGCACCATCACTAAGACTTTTGGGACCCTCTGTATTATCTCAATTCATTTTTGAAATCTCAATTCATTAAGTAGGTGCTACATATATTGTTGGGCAACTAGTTGGTACAGTGGGTAGAGCAGCTGGCTTGGAATTAGGAAGACTTCTCTTTCTGAGTTCAAATCCTACCTCAGACACTTACTAGCTGTGTGACCCTGGGCAAGTCACTTAACCCTGTTTGCCTCAGTTTCCTCATCTATAAAATGAGCTGGAGAAGGAAATAGCAAACCACTCTGGTATCTTTGCCAAGAAAACCCCAAGAAGGGTTATGAAGACTTGGACATGACTGAAAAATGGCTGCATAGCATCAAAAATATTTATTGTGATCCCTGTTTTACAGAGGAGGAAAAAAAGAATTTCAATGACTTGCCCAGGGTCGCACCCAGCTAGAAAGTCTCAGAGCTGAGAGTTAATCTCAGGTCTTCTTATCTGAATCTAGTGTGTTATTCAATAGCAGATAAGATTTATTTAGCATTTTTGGATTTGTTAAGTACTTTACATATATTATAACATTTGATACTCACAACAACTCTCGGAGATAGATGTTATTCTTAACTCCATTTTACAGAAGAGGAAACTGAAATTTAGAAAGAGTCACACAGCTAGTAAGTGTCTAGTGCAGGATTTGAAATCAGATCTTCCTGATTCCAGGTCTAAAAATCTATCTATAATGCTGCCTTATATGAAAACGTTAGCTGTTAAATTTTAGAAAAATCTCGTGTCTGGGATAAAATACCAGCCCTGGAGTCAGGAGGACCTGAGTTCAAATCAGGCCTTGGACACTTGACACTTACTAGCTGTGTGACCTTGGGCAAGTCACTTAACACCAATTGCCTCACTCAAAAAAAAAGAGGAAAATCTAGTGTCTTGAGTTGTAATTTATCTATGATGTTCTTCTTAAGATATTTTTTCTCCCCTCAAAAAAACTGACAATAAAAGCCCACTCTGCAGATTATCAGAACTCGGTGCTCTAAAACATGACATTTCTGGCTGTGATTGTTCTTTTTTAATAGTATTTTATTTTTTCCAATTACATTTAAAGACAATTTTTGACATTCATTTTTTTATAAGATTTTGAGTTCTGAATTTTCTTCCTCCTTTACTCCCCTCCCTCCTCCCAAGGCAATAAGTAATTTGATATATGTACAATCATGTAAAACATATTTCCATATTAGTTATGTTGTGAAAGAAATAGACCAAATGAAAAAAAAATTAAAAATAGTGAAAATAGTATGCAAGACAATAAGCAATTTGATATAGGTTATATATGTGCAATCGTGTAAAACATATTTGCTATTAGTTATGTTGTGAATGAAATCGACCAAAGGAAAAAAAACAGAAAAAAAAAAGAAAATACTATGCTTCAGTCTGCTTTCAGATTCCATAGTTCTTTCTCTGGATGTGGATACCATTTTCCATCATGAATCCTTTGGAACTGTCTTGGATTATAATGCTAAGAAGAGCTAAGTCATTCATAGTTGATCATTGTACAATGTTGCTGTTAACTATGTACGATGTTTTCCTGGTCATCTCACTTTGCATCAGTTCATTTAAGTCTATGATTCTTGAATGATTCTTTCCTAGGTCCATAATGTTAGAACTTCATAAGGACCTTAGACCATCTAGGCTTAAATGTGTTTTCCAGCCAAGGAAAAATACAAGTTTGGATAGAATATGCAACAGTGGGGTTGAGGATGACAATCTGGTCTAGGGAAAAGAGCATTGGACTTAGAAGGCCTGAGTCCATTCACTAGCTATATGACTTCACCTCAGCTTTAGTTTCTTCAACTATAAAATGGATGCAATAATACTTTACTAGCTATTTCAGAGGGTAGGTAGAATGATTACAACAGAGTCTGTAAATTCCAAAGTGAAATATAGGTATGGTTTACTCTCTGGCCCAACTACCCAGTCTTTCTGCTTTTTGATAACCAAGAAATTTTCCTTTCTGTGTTTAGCATCAAAACATTACGTATTAAGAACAAAAATTCACATGATTGCAATTCCTTTTCCAAAATATTTTTAGACTAAATGCTTCTATCTGAAAATCAGGGATAGTAGCTGTAACTAAAAGATTTTTCTAGATAAGTCAAGAAAGCATTGTGTGAAACTCAACAGATAAGGGTGACATGCTCTAAGAATCATGGGATCATGAGCCTCAGAGAACACTAAGTCTGATGATGAGGAATTTAAGGCTCGGACAGGCTGTGTGACCTAAAGTGTCCTGCAGGTAGGAAGTGGCAGAGCCAGGCTCTAAACCAAGGTCTTGTGACCTCAAATCCAGTGCTCTTTGTAGAAGGTTGAGCTGCCTTCATTTAGGGAGCTCTTAGAGCCTGATTCCATCTGGGAGTCTTAACTTGCCTTAAAATCCATACATTAGCAAACCTTTTTTAGATACTTTGCATTTGCATTCCTTTAGGGGAATGAGCTGGTTTCATCCTTAGTACATATTGTGTGTGTGTGTGTGTGTGTGTGTGTGTTTATTGGTTTCAGTGCTGCTACCCTCTGAAAAATGCTTTGTTCTTTGGGTAAGCATCCTTAGATTGAAAATTATTTAGATCTCTTAATCTGAACCAGTTCACACTTGTAGTTGGATACTAGATTCTGTATACATAGGGTTGTTTTTGTTTGTCCTTCATTCTTGAAGAGGACACCAGGAAGATGATTCCATAATTTGCAAGTGAATTGGATTTAAGTGAGAGAGGGCTGTGCAAAGTCACCAGGCTCACTTTCTCCTCTGGAGCCACTTGGGTCCAGGAGCAAGTTATAGATCAGGATGGCTGCAGATGGCCCCCATGGGTAGGAGAAGAGTGAAGAAGTACCATTTTGGGGTATTCGAAGGTCTTTGAGACTCCTATACTGCCTCTTTTTCCCCAAAGACAGTAGGGGAACGGAAGACTCTAGGGGAATGGGATTGGTAATGAAGCAGACACATACCATTTTCATAACCCCACTGATTCTCTCTCTTCTGTGACTGCCCCTAACTTCCCAGAGTTCTTTCTGTTGTTCCCTCAAATAAAGATACCAAAAGTGCTCAATTTTAGGTTACGCTGTATCCCAACTTAAGGGTTGCATGAAATGATTTCCTCATGAGCTAGTAGAAGTATTTTATCATATTTAAGGAAAATGTTTGCTATTTAAAATTATTCCATTTATTGTGAATTGTTAAGGGAGTATAGTAAGTGAGTCTGATACTAATAGGTAAGTTCTTTCATACATGCAATTCAGGGAAGATCCTTTGAAAGTATAGCAACCTTTACAAGATGACATCATCATTGTCAATCTTACTAAACACCTGTTCTATACCAGATACTGTGCTAAGCACTTAGTACACAAAACCCAAAACACAGATCCTTCCCTCCCTCACATTCTAATGGGGCAGACAAGTATGACATACAGTATGCAAACAACCATGCACATTTGTTGTTGTTTGTTTTATCATTTTTCAGTCTTGTCTAACTCTTTATGACTCTATTTGGGGTCTTCTTGGCAAAAAATACTGGAGTGGTTTGCCATTTTCTTCTCCAGCTCATTTTATAGATGAAGAAACTGAGGCAAACAGGGTTAAGTGACTTGCTTAGGGCCACACAGCTGGTAAGTGTCTGAGGCTGAATTTGAACTCAGGAAGAAAAGTCTTCCTGACTCCAAGCCAGGCACTCTATCCACTGAACCACTTAGCTGTCCCCAT
The DNA here is from genome assembly GCF_003287225.1 of Phascolarctos cinereus. Taxonomy (NCBI): domain Eukaryota; kingdom Metazoa; phylum Chordata; class Mammalia; order Diprotodontia; family Phascolarctidae; genus Phascolarctos; species Phascolarctos cinereus. The sequence continues at coordinate 169,915,102 of NW_027556180.1, forward strand.
GTTAAAGGTAGGGGATTTTTATATTTGGTTGTGGAGATAAGTGGGAGATCACTGGAGTTGACTGAATTCAGGGGGTTATAGTCAGAGCTGCGCTTAAGGAGTGGAGGATGGACTGAAGAGGCAGGGAAGCCAAAGAGAGGCTATTGCAGAAATCCTAGTGTGATGGGATGAACACCTGCTTCATTGATTCATGAGGTTTTTGATTCATGAGTTTTCAATAAATCATACTACACATAGTCACAGGTTTCCCAGTTTATAAAGCTAAAGCAATAGAAATCTCCCTGGCTTGTAAAAAAAATCAAATGCAAAATAAGGAGAGGTAGGAAGAAAACATGGGAAGCTGGGTGGAGTAATGGGTAGAGTGGTAGCCTAAAGTCAGGAAGACTCAATTTTGTGAGTTCAAATCCAGCCTCAGACACTTACTAGCTGTGTGACCCTAGGCAAGTCACTGACCCTCTTTGCCTCAGTTTACTTATCATTTTACTCAAATAAGCTAGAGAAGGAAATGGCAAACCACACCAGTATCTCTGCCAAGAAAACCCCAAATGGGGTCATGAAGAGTAGGACATGACTGAACAACAAAGAAGGAAGAAAACATCTTTTGCCTTCTGACTCTGCAAGCAAACCAATCTATGACCCCTTCCTCCCAAAGACCTACCAAAGGTTTTTGTTCTCCGTGCTTTTCATTATTTTTCTGTTCACAACTGACTCTGCCTTTTGTTTTAGGGCCATTGTGTCATCCCAAGTTCCCTTTGAGTCCGTATCGTACTTAGACTACCTTGACGAACGCCCATGACACCTGTTCACCTTTTACTCTTTTGCCTTTATGTATTGCTGATACAATTTAAACTGTCATATACTTAAAATTGCTTTTCATTCATTGATGAAAAATTAATGAACACTTCAGGGTAGGTTGTTTCTTTTTATTCTTTCTGTTTTCATAGAGCATAAAACTGGAAGAGACTGGATCATTTTTTTCCCATTTTCCCTGCCTCAAGGCAGAATTATTTTTATTTATTTTTTTTATTTAAAATTTTTAAAATTTTTAATTTTCATTAAAAAAAAACCTTCCCAACCCAATGACTGCCTTTTCTGTTCTTGTAGATCTCTAGGGTTCAGGTCTAGCCTCAAAAACATACCAGCTGTGCGACGCTGAGCCAATTACTTCTCTCAAGCTCAGTTTACTCATCTTTAAAATGGGATAATACAATTCTGTTGTCCTGACGAAGAAGAGCAAGAAAGACAACTCCAGGGGCAGCTAGGTGGTGCAGTGAATAGAGCACTGGCCCTGAAGTCAGGAGGACTTGAGTTCAAATTTGGCCTCAGCGCAAACACTTGACCCTTACTACCTGTGTGACCATGGGCAACTGCCCCTGCACAACAACCCTGAGGTAGCTGAGGGAAGAAAGCGGGGCCTGAAATCAGGAAGACTCATCTTCCTGAGAAACTCTGGCCTCAGACACATAGTATCTGTGTGACCTTGGGCAAGTCACTTAACCCTGTTTGTCTCATTTTCCTTATCTGTAAAATCAGCTGGAAGAAGAAATGACAAACTACTCCAGTATCTTTGCCACGAAAACCCCAAATGGGGTCACAAAGAGTCAGATGCTGGACAACAAAAATTAGAAATATTATTTCACTTTATCCTCCTTCCCTTTAACCCTGAGAGGTATGTACTATTATTAATATCTCCATTTTACAAATGAAGAAACTGAGGAAGATGGTGGCAAAGTGAGTTATCTAGTCATATTGCTAGTAACTGTCTGAGATCATCTTGGTGACTTCAGGTTCAACATTCTATCCACTGTGCAGCCCATCTGCCTGTAACAAAATTCAATGCCTAGTTAGTGAGAATTAGTTAGAATAGGAAAGCTATCACACTCTGCTCTCCACTTCTTACCCCTATGCAGCAGTCTTGACCTTGTGCTAATGTACCAGACTCTTTATCTCCCCTTTAGTTGGGAGAAATCACTTCCTGTTGCTTCTTCTGGGTGGAATCTCTAGTACTTGCCTCAAGAACACCAATTCTGAGTTACAATTCTGTTGTCCTGACGAAGAAGAGCAAGAAAGACAACTCCAGGGGCAGCTAGGTGGTGCAGTGAATAGAGCACTGGCCCTGAAGTCAGGAGGACTTGAGTTCAAATTTGGCCTCAGCGCAAACACTTGACCCTTACTACCTGTGTGACCATGGGCAAGTCACTTAACCCAACTGCCTAAAAAGAAAAAGGAAAAAAAAAGAAAGACAACACCAAAAAGAGTTTATTCTCGTGTAATGCCAAAAGAAAGCAGAGTGTACCACCTGAAAAAAAAAGCATCTTAAAAACTTGAGTTCTTATGCCTTCATTAATCTGAACTATCCAGTCCATTTATTGCAATATGTATTTTAATTGTAGAATAAGCTTGGGTGGGTGATAACAGGTGTACCTGGGCATGTGTGGAGGGAGGGAGATTCTTGGGGTTGAGTTGTGATTCTGCTATTTTAGAGAATGGCATTTCCCATCTCAGTGTGTTCAGTTTACTTGGTGATGAGAGCAAAGTCAGTTGCCTGCCTTAGGGGAGCTCCCAATTGGTGACCTAAGAATATTGATGTCACAGGAGACAGTAATTTAACTGCTTGATGACTGATTTCATGTATGGTACATTTCAGTATATATTTTCATAGCTGCATTTCCAAATGAAGCTTTACAAGATAAACAGTGTTAGAGGGGTTTATTTTTCCGGGTAATTTGAAGATGGCTTCGGTTCTGAAAGGGCTACATCACACTCACCATCTGTTTCCTCCTGATTATGTGTGGCTTACACCAAAGTTGTTATGATTGATTTATTTATTTATTTGAAGCTTAGAAGCTAATATGAAAATTGCAAACAGACTTTAGTGGAAGGTGTGTTTGGAAGCTTTAATTGAAGTAGTAATTTTCATTTGTTTTTTGATACAGGAAAAAAACATGATAGAATACAGAAATGGACCTTCAAATTATTTCAATAACAGATTTTTTTCTTTAAAGAACTTTAATAGATTTAATTTGTTGGAGTTTTGATGGAGTTACTTCACTGCGGTTCACATGAAATAGCACACAAAAGGATCCAATTGTCAATTAGATAAGAGTTGGCCAAAGTGCTGTATGTGAACCATGGACTTAATGAGGTGTTTGTTACATATGTAACATATATGTTAACTTCCTGCTTCTTCCCACACATACACATACCTACAAACTTTTTCTGGGTAACTTATGGATTTTTGATACTTACATAAATTATTCAGCATTCAGAAGCTAAGACCTTCAAAGTAAATCGATGGTGTTATATCGCCCAGCATTTATTAAGCACCTATTATATGCCAGCTAGGCAGCTAGGTGGTACAGTGGATAGAGTGCTGACCTTGGAGTCAGGAAGTCCTGAGTTCATGTCTGCCCTCATACATTTACTGTGTGACCCTGGTCAAGTCACTTAACCCTCTTTGCCTCAGTTTCCTCATTTGTCAGATGAGCTAGAGAAGGAAATGAATGGCATCTTTGCCAAGAAAACACCAAATGGGTCATGGAGAGTTGGACAAAGCTGAAACAACTCAACATCAATAAACAAAGCCCTATGCTAAATGCTTGGGATTCAAAGAAAGGCAAAAAACCAGGCACTGTTTGCAAGGAACTCTCTGTCTTTCCATTGATATAGTACCGATATACTAGAAAGTATGATATATGGGGAAACTTCTGAAGGGAAAGAGGTATAGATAACATAATTCTTGGCTTCTGTGTAATAAAAAGACCGATTTTGCTTCCATCTATGAGTCTAGTTTATGAGTTGAGAAGAGATCTGTTTGGGGGCATTGAGGTGTATAAACTGCTGGATGTGGAGTCAGAAAGACCTGCGTTCAAATCCCACCTCAGAGATTTATTTAGCTCTGTGACCCTTGGCAGGTCATTTTTTTTTCCTTCAGGCTCGTTTTCCTCATCTGTAAATGGTGGATAATAATAGCATCTACCTCATAGGACTGTTACAATGATCAAACAAGGTAATATCTATATCTATATAGTGCTTTGTAGACCTTAAAAAAATATATAAATTTCATAGACTAGGTTTTTGGCTTTATGCTGAATTCTAAAGGAAAATCAAGATGGTTTTTGTTTATTGGGAATCAACTTTAGCAAGATTTGGCTGTAAATCAGCCCATCTCATTCAAATGAAATACATATTCTTTTTTTTATTAGAAGAAAAAACAAAAGAGTAGTAAGTAAATGCAGATTTTTTTGAGGATTGTTTTTTAATTCATTTATGAGACTTGTGAGGGAGCTGGGAAGCGTTGTGCATCATTAACATTCAGTGCTCTCTTAAACACCAACATGCCTGAGGACACAGTGGGGGTATTGGCAGAACTCTCTGCAAACCCGGGACATAGTTCAGCACATCTGAGTGGAAAGTGTTCCTTGCCAAACAAAGCAGTGTTATCAGTTTCCTTTCTCCTCCACTCTAAAACAGACAGGGGGTAACAGACAGTGTAGAATTTCCCGGTTTGCTTCAAGAAAGCCCACATCATTTCCCCTCCCTTCCTTTTGGTTGTAGCTTGTTTGAACTTGAAACTTCCTGAGATTTCATTAGAAAAAAAAACCAACTGTATTTGAAAAGTGTATTTGCTTTCCACTGTCAGAGCATGTCCATAAAGACTTACAGTCTCACTTGAGAACAAATCCTCCTTTAGGAAGGAAACCTCCTAGATTTAAAAACAAATCAGTAGAGAGAGAGGTACTTTTTTTCCCCAAACAGCCCTTCCTCTTCTATTAATAATTTGCTTCTGTTCTCCTGGCCCCAGCACAGTGGTGGCCCTAGGGGAACACCGGATGGTGTAGTCACAGGAATGAGAAGAGAACGAATATCAGCTTTAGATTTCTGCCTGAGTGAATACTGATGTGTGAACTTGAGAATAAGAAACTCAGGCTCTTACTCTGGGACAGTAGCATCCAAGAAGAACCGGGATATGGATGTGAATTGAGAGACACCACTGAAATCTAACTGATGTATGAAAGATATTTTGGAATCATCAGTTCCAGCTTTGGCAATGGATTCTCTTCTGATGTGGATTCTTCTCTTTCCTAGACTGCTGTCTAAAATTGCTTAGGTAATTATGGCTCTGAATGGCATTAGGAAACCAGTACAAATATTTGAACTTTGTTAGTAGGGTTTGTCCAAATCCCGTCTGGTTCAGTGGGAAAGAAAAAGTTTTGACTTCTGGGTGATGGAAAGCAGTGAATGTGTTCAGATGAAAGAATCAATAGGTCACTATCAGGTGTGAAGTGTTATTGCTATAGAAAGGACTGTCTTTATAACTTTGAAGTTGTTTTTACATGATTTGGCCAAATGGAAACAATCACAGCATTTGTCTCTCATGTTTGGCAAAGAAAAATATGAAGACCGCTTTTTGAGGGAAAACAAACAGGTAGTTATCACACCTAGCTACATTTCCCCAATCATTCCCCTGGATTTTCCTCTCCCCCTTTTATTTTATTATTATTATTACTATTACTATTATTATTATTATTATTATTATTATTATTATTATTATTTGCATTTAAATACCATAATAACTAGCATTGTTGAAAAGGGAGGAAGCTCTTTTGCCACCGGCACTGGAAACTTTTATTTGGATATTTCATGAGTCCAGTCCTTGAAGAAACTCTCCCATTGAATGTCTCTGTGGAAAAGACAAAAAAAACACCAAAACACTCATGTCTCAGCACGGATCATCAAGAGAAGGCCAAGAGGGTCATCAATATCGAATCTTAAGGAGAGTGAGTCAGGCTCTTCATGGCTTTTCATCAGCAATCCTTCGCCCTTTTCAAAAGAGAAACTGGAGAAACAATTCAAGGCATACATGTTCTGGTGAGCTGACACTGTGAATGTGTGTGTGTGTGTGTGTGTGTGTGTGTGTGTGTGTGTGGTGCTATTCATGGTACTGTCAGGGTCAGATAATGAACATTTAGAATAAATAGATAAGAAAGAGAGAACCTCTTCACATCAGAGATATTTCAAGAACTGGTTAATAATAAATGTCTGCCATGTGCTAAATTGAAAAAAAAAAGGAAGGAGAAATGATGGTGCTTTTATTTCAGTTGTTTCTTTAAGACTTAGTATCACTCCAAGATTTCTGGATTATCCCAAACCTGACTTTAGGTTAGCATTGCCCTAGTTTCTCTGATACTTGCAACTATAAATTTCTGTGTGTTGCTGTGATTGAAATGTGACTGTCCACAAATTAAGCTAAATTTCCCTGATCAATAGGCATGTTTATACACACACACATATATGCAGAGAGAGAGAGACAGAGAGAGAGAGGGGAATGACCTTTGATTTATTTTGATTTGATTAAAGATATGTTATTTCTATTGTTGTACAAATAGCTGCTCTCCTACAAATTTAAGTGTGCCAGTCTTCAAGTCAAATGCCCCCAGTAAGTCAGTCTGACCCTGGTCCATTGAGTCTGTTTCTCCTCTGTGAGGTGCTAATAATGTGCCATGTACATACATTATAGCACAGAGTAATATGGGTCAATGTTGATTTCATTTAAAATTATGTTTTATTCATGGGGGGAAATGTAGGAAGCAAAGTAGAACTAGTATATATATGTAAATATATGTAAATTTTCTTTTCAGTCTTCATTGTATAAATCAGTTTTCAATCAGAAGACTTAGAAGAGGCGGTCCTCTGAAAATTTAACAGTTCTATTCATAGAATTTAAATTTCTTCAAAGAATTTTTAAAGTAGTTTGGTTGCTTGGATTGTTCTAAATGATGAATTTAATGGAATTGTTAAATTCAGAAAGGATAATATTTCGTCTGATCCTTAATTATTGCTCTAGGTACTATTTTTATTTGTTATTCTTTAAAGGAGTGAATCTTATTTTATAGATGAGCAAATTAGATCCTTTGAAAAGTTAGGGGATTCTGTCAAAGGTCACAGAGGGAGGATTCCTAACTGCTATGCCTTTTGTAACTTTTAGAGGCAGTACAAATCAGCTAGCTCTTCCTAAAGGAGAGTGCTGCATTTCATCCTCAGGAGTGTGACCTGAATCAAAGCTTGCTAGCAGAATTGTGAGGGAATTCTCGTTCCCAGAGCATCCGCCTTCGTTAGATTCACTATCTATTATTCCCCCAGCCATAGATAAAGTTCAAGGAAGGGCTCATATCTAGAAAAGGTAATGTACCCTCCCTAAAGCCAGATGAATTGATACCATGCACTTAATTTGGCTCTTTGCTCTGGATTTGTTTTTTATCTTTGCTGTTTTAGCTAAATGTTGTGAGTTTGTACTTGTCTTTGAAGCAAAATAGCTTTTCTCCATGATACTTATCCTGTAACTTAAACCAGCTGGTTAAAAGTTGCTCCTTGAAAGGAGGTAAATACCCTATGGCAAGTGACAAGGGAGACATGATTTTGGTATGCTGGAATTCCTTACGCATGACTTGATTAGGAATCCTCAGTGTATTTGAACAGAATGATGTTGGGGATAGGGATGTATTTGCCACTAGCTTTCATCAAGATGCCACTTTAGACCAGCCTAGCCTAAATATTTTAGAATATATTTAGGAACTTCTTCCTCTTCCATCTGATCATAATCTTCCCAACACTTGGAATATCTAGTGTGTGTGTGTGTGTGTGTGTGTGTGTGTGTGTGTACAGACATTTGTAGTTACATATGAAAAAATATTCAAACACATTTGCATAAAGTACACAGATGTGACAATCACATTCAATCCTAACTATAAATATAAAATGAAAGATTTATTGCAATTTATGGCAAGAATTTAAATATTAGACCCAAGGGTCAGGTTTTCAGGTTGGTTGCTTTTAATAATTAATTGAAAATTAAATGTGTAGAGGCATGAAATGAAAGGACTACTTAGGTGGTATCTGTGGTTATCAATACACTCAACCCCAAGAGTAAATTTTAAGGCCACTAGAAAATAAATCCAAGTGGCTAATTGGTTGGGATCCATGAAACTGTGACAGTTTTAGGATCATTCTGAACCTAGGGATGGATAAATTAAAATGGTATTTCATTACATTATAGCTTATGATGCATAGCATGAGTTGCTTTTCAGAGAGCTTTTGCATTTATGATCTCATTTTCTTCTAGCAATATTACCCTTTGGAAACCAGCATGGTGTATTCTTCTTTATGGTCTGTTTCTGTGGTCATTATTGTCAGAGGAGTTGTTTGGTGCTGCGCAAAGATCTCTCCCTAGATGTGAATTACTAGTTTAGCTTCTTATTGCTATCTGTTTCATTTGCCCAGGAATTAACTATGGTCCCTAAATACCTTCAGACTGCTTGCCAAAGTTTTTTTTAGGAACTCTAGTCCCCTTTCTCTACAGATGATTTTCCTGGTCCTTTCCTTTTTTGGAACCAAGACAGATGGAATAAAGGTCATTTTCTTCATGTCTCTGTGGGAGGATTACAACAGAATGTCCTAGAGTTGGCCACTAGGATGATCACTGAATATTTTCCTAGAGGAAATGAGTTTTAAGAACATGCTCAGGGGCAAGCTGGGTGGCTCAGTGGATAGAGTCCTGGAGTTAAGAGGACCTGAGTTCAAATCTGACCTCAGACTCTTACTAGCTGCATGACCCTGGGCAAGACACTTAACCCCAATTGCCTCCAAAACCGAAACAAAACAAACAAAAATCTCCCAAAGAACAGAGGCAAATGAGAGCAGCAAGAAATTAAGACTTGGTTGCTATGATTTTTTTTTTTAGCAGTCATCTCACCTTGCAAACAGGACACCAAAATGGTGAGCATGGTTTTGCAGCAATGTCTGTTTGAGAGGATGACATCAGAGAAGTATCTCATGAAAAACTTAACAGAGTCCTCTAAATGAAATTACCATCTTTGTTGATATTGAGTGACTTCATTACAAAAGTGGACACTGGGAGAGAGCATTGCAAACTTTATTGGAACATGCTTTGGGATTAAGAAATGAAATGCGTGCAACTGCTCTGAAATGTCAGATGGGTAAATCATGAATACTTCCTTTGAAAAGAGAAACAGAAGTTATGGAATGTGGGCCATTCTGAATAGCATCATGAAAATATGACTATCTTAAGATAAAATACTGATGTAGCATTCATTTCAAAATCAGTTGCATGTGTGCAATTAAAATGGTTCTTCTAGCAGGGATTCTTAACCTCATTTGTGTCATGGACTCCTTCAGTTGTTTTGTAAAGCCTATGGACACCTTCTCAGAATAACAATTTGTTGCCTATGTTCAGAATTAAAGGAAATGTCAAATTATAGCCAGAGATTAATGAAAATAAAGATATAAATGTTGTCTATCAAAGTTCACAGACACAACCACACCTGCCCCAAATCTATCCATCAACTCTAGGTTAAGAGCCTCTGGCTTAAAGTGATTATCAAAATAAAAGCCAAATTACAAGTGAAGATCAGAGATACACCTCTGGAAGAGCCTTTAGACCACCTAGTACAACCTCCCAATTTTGCAGATGAGAAAACTGAGGTCTAAGCAGGTTAAGTGACTTGTTTAAGGTCACATAAGTAGTAAGCCTCAGAGATGGGTTAGAGATAAAAAGACCATATGTGAGATTATAGCAGCACTAAAAACAAAAACGATGAATTGTGAATGCATTTCTTAGGGAAGTTTATCCAAGACCTCTTGAAGAAGTCTCCAAAATGAGGCCCCAAAACCACCTCAGCCATCAGAAGCATTTAATCTTGCCAGTGGAATGTAAATTCCTAGATTACAGAGACTGCTTCATTTTTGTCCTTGTACACCCCCCCCCCACCCCACTCAGGGCCTCCCATAGTATGTAGTAAGCTTAATAAATTCTTGTTTAATCTTGTTTGATTCAATCAGATTTCCAAGTGGAAGTACCTGACTGCCAAGGACAATGCTGATTTAAAGTATAAGCTAATTTGCAAATCTTACAGAGGAGGAAGAACATATGTAGATGAAATTGAGAAGATGGACATGAAATGAAAGAGATCTGGTGGCGTTATAGTAGCAAGCTGTTTTCATTGGTGACCACAGTGAAACAATTACATATAGAATCAGTCTCTCTCTCTCTCTTCTCTCTGTCTCTCACACATACACACACACTCTCTCTCTCACTCTCTCTCACTTTCTCATTCTCTCTCACTCTCACTTCTCACACTCTCATTCTCTCTTTCACTCTTTTTCTCTCACTCTCTCTTACACTCTCTCATTCTCTCTCACTCCTTACACTCTCTCATTCTCACTCTCACTTTCTCACTCTCATTCTCACTCTTTTTCTCTCACTCTCTCTTACTCTCTCACTTTCTCATTCTCTCTCTCTCTTACTTTATCTCACTTTCTCATTCTCACTTTCTCACTCTCGTTCTCACTCTTTCTCACTCTCACTCTTTTTCTCTCACTCTCTTACTCTCACTTCTCACTCTCTTACTCTCATTCTCTCTCTCACTCTCTCTCTCACTTTCTCATTCTCTGTCACTCTCACTCTTACTCTCTCTATACACATGCGCGCGCGCATGCACAGACACACACACACACACACACACACACACACACACACACACACTATACAGCCTGAATACCTTAATTGCATTGGAGGAGTAGCTTAAAAAAAACCCCCACATTTTGCAGACTATGATTTTTGGCAAAATAGCTAGTTGAATTAGTTCATGGATTATATGTGTGTGTGTGTGTGTGTGTGTGTGTGTGTGTACATATATATACATATCTATACATATAGGATATATATATATATATGTTTTATATATGCACACACATATATATTAGGTGTATGTATGAGTTAGTTTATGTGTGTATATACATACAGATATAGATATCTTGGATAGGTGATACAGATGAACATAGAACTAGGCCCATAATTGAATAGGAGAAAGTGCTCCATCTGGAGGGCACTTGAGAAACTTCATGCAACTTTCAGTGATCTCTAACTACCCCTTCCCAAGCCCACCATGGAGCCCATCTCTTTAACATCATTGCTCTCCTGGTGATTGCTTTGTGACTAAACATCATGGAACACTGTGACCTCTGAAAACTCAAAATGATGAAACCCACGGACAATGGGAAAAGCTACAGTGGACTGAGGCATATTACCAACGTTGATTTACATGGGAAAAATGTGGCTAAGCAAGTACAGGACGTATATTAAGGACTGGAAGGCTGGAAGGGAGTTATGGAGCATGAGAGATGATAGGCACGTACCCAGACTGTACGTTAGTTACACCAAGATATTGAAAAAAATAAAAGAGGAAAGCTTCCCATACAATGAATGGCTCTTCTATGTTATTTGTCCTTCATTCTTGAAGAGGACGGATGGCATCAGCAAGGTGATGCTATGACATGCAAATGAATTAGATTTCAGTAAGGCAGGGCTATGCAAAGTTACCAGCCTCACTCTCTCCTTCGGAGCCATCTGGGTCTAGTGACAAGATATAGATCAGGACTGGAGATGCCTCCCGTTCTTCTATGTAAGATTTATGGAAAGACTTGGATGATGACGATAATTACTTAGTGTTTATATTTACAGGATATTTTTAATATATTACCTTTTTAATTTCTCACAACAACCCTGTGAAGTAGGGGCTATTAATATCTCCATTTTATAGGTGAGAAATTTGAGGCCGAGAGAAGTTAAGTGACTCGCCCAGTGTCACATGGTCGGTGTGTGAGATGAGATTCAAACCCAGGTCTTCCTGACTCCATGGGCAGCATTCTACCCATGGCATCACCACACTACCTTTTAATACCTATAGATTCAATTATCTGTGCTGATGATTCCCAAATCTACATACCTTGCCCTAGTCTCACAGTCCTATATCACCAGTTGCCTGTTGGATATTTCCATCTGGACATTTCAGTCTGGATCTCAAACTTGATGTGTCCAAAGCAGAACTTGTTATCTTTGCCCCGCCCCAACCCCAACTCCTCCTTCTTCCCTATCACTATTTTTAAATTAGTTTTTATTGATGTATTTTTAAAAATCTCCCCTATTATAGTTGGGGTCATCCTGAATTCCTTAATCTCACTCATCCAATATATCTAATATCTAATATATCTAATCAATTGTCAAATCTTTTCATTTCTACCTCCATAACATTTTTTGTATATGTCCTTTACTCCAACAGCTATAACCACATTTTAGGCCCTTCTGAGGCTGTTGTGATAGAATTTTTATTGGAATTCATGCCTAAAATCTGTCCCCACTCAAATCCACTCCCCACCCACAGCCTCAAAAATGATCCAGTTCCATTGTTGTATTTTGTCTTCTCAAACATTGTTTTCCTCTATGCACTCTGCAATCTACCCATATTGGTCTACTTGGGATTCCTTATACATAGTGTTCCATCACTCATCCCCATGCCTTTGCCTGTCTGGCCTGCAGACTTGGAATGTTCTCTCTTCCCCCCAGCCTATTAGAATTCAGGGCTTCCTTCAAGATTTAACTCAAATGCCACCTTCTACAGGGTGCCCCTGTCTCCTCCTCTGGTAGAGCTTTCACCTTTACCTTCCATCTACTTTAAGTATCTTGTATTGCCTATTTTCCATTAGAATGGAAATTCCTTGAGGGGAGAAGCAGTTTATAATCTGTATCCTTTGTACTAGCACAGGTCTGCCAGGGCACATAGTAAGCACTTAACACTTAATAAATGGTTGTTACTCTCAATGAATATCTGAGTGTTTACACTCTGCTTTGGTAAATAAGTACCCACATTGATAAAAATGAATACATCATCTAAGTGGCAGGAAAATAAGAATATACTTTTTATCTTTGGAGACTTCTGAAATATCTTTTAAAGGCATCACCAACTCTCCATTTAGATAAGTCATTTTTGCATTTTTTCTTTTAGATTGGGTCTCCCTATTTTGTCTATCTCCCACTTACTAATCAGCACAGGAATTTTGATGTCTTTTTTTCTGAGTTGGTCTGGTTTGTTGCTTAGGTAACCTAGTGGCCTCTCACTCTCAGGGGCTCACTGGTGCTAGACTTAAGGTAGACCAGTGATGTCAAACTCAAATAGAAATGAGGCCACTAAACTACATGCATGTTGAAAACCGCATCAACATTATCTATGATCTATTGTATTTTTATAAGTATTTTCCAATTGCATTTTCATCCAGATCTGGGAAGGAGTGTTGCTGACTCTTTTGATGTGTATTTGATATATCTGGTGTAGAAGATGGCTCAACTGAATGCTTTACAGCTCAGAACTCCCTAACTCAAGTGGTCCACTAGCCTTACCGTCACCAGTATTGGGGATTACAGACATGCACCATAATGCACCACCATGCCTGGCTTTTGCACTTCATTTTCAAGGTTGTTCCTGATTTTGAGACTGGCTGTATATATTGAAATCTTCCTTCCTTCCTTCCTTCCTTCCTTCCTTCCTTCCTTCCTTCCTTCCTTCCTTCCTTCCTACTTGCCCAGCATCACACAACTAATAAGTGCCTAAGGCCTGATTTGACCTCAGGTCCAGTGCTGTATCCACTGTACCATGTAGCTGCCCCTTTTGATATGTTTCTTGCTCATTACTGATTCAGTTGATATGAAACATGATGTCTCCCTTCAGTGTTTTGGAGAGATAATGTGAACATTTCTTTCTGGGCATCTAGGTTAATGGTTCTGGTTCTGGCTCCAAACTTCCCAATTCTCCCGGTAATCACAATTGTTGTTCAATTATTTGTCATGTCCACCACTTTGTGACCCAATTTAGGTTTTCTTGGCAAAGGTACTGGAATGATTTACTATTTCCTTCTCCAGCTGATTTTATAGTTAAGGAAACTGAGGCGAACAGGGTTAAGTGACTTGCCGAAGGTCACACAGCTATCTGAGGCTGGATTTGAACTTGGATCTTCCTGATTCCAGGCCAGGCACTCATCAATCTGCCCTGTAGCCAAAATGGATATCCTCATTTGGGAGCTAGTATGTGGTAAAGTTTGGTCAGCAAATTTTCAGAGCTTACATTCAGTTATTTATATGTTTCAGACTTCTAGCCTGTCCTCTGTTTCCTTGGCCCTTGAACACAAGAGATGAAGCAAAATCCTCCCAAGTCTTCTGTCTTGCCCATTCAGTTCTAGCAGTATGCTTGATTCCCCATGGAATCCAGATCACACAGCTAAAAGGACATTTCTTCACAGAGCAACAAATCAGGTAGAAGAACTCAGAGTTGATATTTAAAACCTAGAAGTAGAACTTATTTGTGCATCTCAGTGATGGTATACTCTGGGGTTTTGTCTGCTCTGGTCTATTCAAAGTTCCACCAAACGAATCCACTCACCCTCCTTCCTAGGTAGTATCTATTAGACTCTTGTTCTGTCAGGCTTTTATTCTCTGTTTTAACCATTGAAAGTAGAAGGAAAACAAGTAGCCCACCCATGAGGCACACCTAGGCACCATTGCCTGTCTTTTTTTTCTTTGACTTCACTTTGAAATAAAAATGGTTCTTCTCTGAAGGCTATGTGAAAAGTGAAAGTTTCCCTTCTCTATCCATTGGGTTTTTAAATGAGGTGGGGCCTCAGAGTCACACCTAATATAATTCATGGGGTGTGCCAAACTTCACTCGACAATAAAACTCTAGATTGGAGCCAAGGTTCAAGCCAAGCTTTTCACAATGGGCTAGATGTTAAGTATATTTGGAATATCATGTGTAAATATTCAGGGTGGAGTGCAGAGGATATTATCCTTTGAAAGAAAGATTAATTACTTTTTAGTGTATGGTTTTTGGTATTGGAGGAAAAGAGTGAAAAAAGTCAGCTGGTCTCATATGCAAATTTAGGGAGCAAAGTTCAGCCATAAAAGAGCTAATAGGTAATCCATGATAGGCTAGGGTGATTCTGGGGTAATTTTTTCCTATTGTGATCTTGAATCATGGAAGAAAGGAATCCTATAAGAATTTCAGTTGCAGAGATGAAAAGCTACTATTTTTATTCTGAATGGTGTTCATGCTTGCTTTCAGGTGCTGAAGGTAAGCCTTTTCATACAGTTGTTTATATGAGAGTTGTCAAACCTGTGCGTGAGAGTCTTCTTATATTTAGAGGGTGCTCTTGCATTGCCCAGGTTCCGGATGTAGGTGTGGTGTCACTTTCTAAATGAGCAGCTTGATGTGTGCAGAAAGGATGATAACTATTTTGAGATATTGCTTTCATTGGTTGAAGATTTTTCTGGAAGTCACTGGTAGATTGCTCTCTGCAATTTTGACTAGCTTAATATTTGGAATTAGTCATCCTAAACTCCCAAGTTGCCTTTAGCTCATGTCATTAGTACCTGAAAATACATAATCCCCCTTCTTGTTAGCTATCTGTGGACTTCACTAGTGGTCTCAGGCATCAGAAGATAGCCGCCTGTTTCAGGAAGCATCAACCTTCCTATAAATGACGTAGAGGTCTAATTTACTTTTAAAAAATGACATATTAATATCCAGATTTATTTTTAAAACTATAAGTTATGGTGTGATGGTTATTCCTTCTAGGAAAAAAAGGATGCTTTGCTTTATGAAAGGATTCCTTCTGGGACTTGAATTCCAGATAACCCACAGGTTATATATATATGTCAGTCAATCAGCCTTCTAGCATCTGTAAGTGCCTGCTATGTGTCAGGCTCTATGCTAAAAGCTGTAGATACAAAGGAAGGCAAATTAAGGAGCTCAGAGTCTAATGATTCCTATCTGATCCCAGAGTATGGCTTGCTTAACATTTTGAGAAAAAATGCATTTTTAATTTGCCAGCACCTACAAACCACCTGTGTCTAACCTTAGTCTACTATAACCTCTATGTAAATAAGTGCTACTGGTTCTCCTACCAGCAGATACTTCAGTACAGTGGAAAGAGCGCTGGTTCTGGAATGAGAAGACTTGGGTTCAAATTCCGCCTCTGATACTGATTGCAATACAGTCAATGTTATTTTTATAAATGATTATTTATACTGCAGGCTGATAAAAAAAAATGTTCATTTGTATCAGGCCTACACATAAGACACTTCTTGCTAGTTTTCTTCCTGATAAATGAAGGATCCTTTTATTATTCTAATTTCAAATGTGAAGGGTTGTTGGCTTTTAGCTATTGATGATCCTTGGTCTTTGATTCTGAGATCCTTTCCAGCTACTGCTGCCTTGAAAGTCTGCAAGGAGGCATGGATTGAATATTCATTCCTATACCCCAAGGAAAATATCTGTAATGTAGCCATGAGGAATTAAGCACTGTGATACAATTTTTTTAAGAGTATACAATTTTATTCAAAGCTGGAGAAAGCTTGGCTTTGGTCAATGTTTTACCATTACATTCACTGGGCTTGTATTTACAAAGGGAAATAAACTATTATCTAACTTTAATGTAGACCTTCTGGCACTAATTCTTCCCACCATGGAGGTACCACTTATTATATTACATCTTCTGTCAAAGGGCATTTTAAAGGTCTCAAAGCCTTCTTTTCTTTTCAATTCCTATGTGATGGGATGGGAGAGCAGTCTGCAGCAAACTGTGTCTGTTTCATAGGGTCATACTAGAAATCCAACCTCTTCATTTTGCAAGTAAGGAAACTGAGGCACAGAGGTTGTCATATTCTAAAGATTGCACATGTAGTAAGTGCAGACTTGCTTCAGACTCCAGGTTCAGTATCCTTTCCACTTCTACTTAAGTAGTCTTAACAGTATAATGTCTAGTTTTTTGTTTGGCGCCTGGGTGGACTTCATAAAGATTTGAGGCTTCTGTTGACATTCTTCATCCTGACAAGGAAGGAATTGGTATGTGGATGGTGACACCCAATCCTTTGAGAGTGATATAACATTGGGATTATTAAACTTAGTGAATGAATGAGGGGGAAAAAATAACTTAAATGTTGACCATGTGGGTGAATTAGGGCAAATCGATGCTTTGAATGGCTTGACATGCAAGAGGTTAGAGAGTGGCAGAGGGTGTGGGGCAGTATGAAAGACTGAATGAATCTAGAGTGGAAGAATTAGATGAAAGGGAGCAGCCCATTAGCTTGACTTGAGCAGAGATACTGGTTAAAGGAACAAGGACAGGCTGATGTGGGTACTTGTGAACTCTCAAAATGGGCTGACTGGGCCAATCTGATGCCAGCTACAGCATTGAAACAGTGAAGACTATTGAATAGGGGCATGAAATATGGGCAGGATATGAGATTGGAATTTAGGGGGATCAAGTATTGGCTCTAGTTCTGTCACTGACTGAATCCGTGGGCAATCTACCTCTTCACTCATTGTGATTCATTTTCTTGGTTTTTATCAATACTACCCTATTCTCTCCTCTTAGAGTTGTTTAAGTTAATGAGTATCTACATCTATATGCAGAAGCCTTATTTTTTGAGGAGAATGGTGCTAACTGAAGATGGCATATGTTTACATACCATATGGAAGGTGGTATGTTCCAGGCTACCATTCCTTCATGCCCTTCTCTCCTCAAAAGGAAATGAAAAACACACACACATGAAACAAATTCACTTCAAATAACGACTTGAAAATTTCTGCTTTGGTGGCTTCTTGGTGACAAAATATCAAGAAAATGGTCATCTCAAAGATGTACATAAATGGATTTGGAATTCACTCCCCTGTAATGGGGTTTTGATGGACCCTAGGCCCAGTCTCTAATTTTTTTTACCAATTTTTATTCAATCAATCTTCAAAAAGTAGCAGTAAGACCGCAAAGAACCTACAATACTTACAGCATATGGTGATAAGAAAACTTGGAGGTGGTCTTTGAATGAGTAGAAAAGGTCCAATCTCATTCCTTGTCTTGTAGAGTTTATTACGGGCATGTGTTGTTTCTATGATTGTCATGATGTGATTTCAAGTTGCTAATGGTGGAGGATTCTCCTAGGGAAGGTGGGACGGTTTTAAAAGTGATAGACTACAGTGATAGACTGATGTAGTATTTGATTCTCATTCTAATCATCTTAACCTTGCCCGATACGGAAAAAGTATGTAATAAACAGTGTACTTTCTGTTATTTGAAGTTTATTTTTTCCTTTTTGTTTCATGACAAAAGTCTCACCCCCTCCCCAATTCCCCTAAAAAATTGTTGTTCTGTTAATATCCTGGGACAAAAGAGTCAGACAAAGAGCTGCTGTTGGAAAAGTGGTCAAAGGCCGTTATCTTTTTCTTCCCCGAGTTAAAAATAGTTGCCTGGTGAAGAATTAAGACTGGGTCAGAGAAGAATAGGGAAACGAAAATAAATGCTGCTCCGAGTCTGTAAGTCTGGAATCGAGATAGCCTAGTCCACAGTCCACGAGAGGTGAGTAGTATTCAGAATCCTATTTTCCTGATGGGCCAAGGTAAGGAATGAAGGAACAGAAGGCAGTTGATCAGATAACTGAACAAAATTTATGGCATTTTTATTTTGCCAAATCACAAATCTTGGGATTGCTCACAAAGGCTTTGCTGCTGTTGTTGTTGTGTTTTTAATATTACTGAAACTTGGTGGATGGGTATTGTTTGTGGGTTTGTTATGAATATATTTTTAAAATACCCTTAATTCCTCTAAGTGGTTGAGAATGAGTAACTGTCCCTTTTAGGATAATAGAGCAACAAAAAAATTTATTTAAAATGAGGTTTTTATTCTTAATAAGCATTCTTGCTCATCTGTGGAGTTCTTCAGAAGAGGAAATGGCAGGGACCTGACACAGTAAGGGAATTAAAAGACCTGGGCCCTAAACTGAGTTCTGACAGTGTAGGGATGAAGTAGGGCCAGAAAGGGGAGGGGGTGACCCATGAGGCTACTTTCTGAGCTTTGGTTTGCTCATTTATAAAACAGAGAACAGGAAAATTAGAACATCTGCTCTCTTTACCTCACAAGGTTGTTATGAGGACACTCCTGATATTTTCTCTGATTGTCCCTGATTCCTGGAATGTTCTCTCTCCTCATCTCTGCCTGCTAGCTTCCCTGGCATCCTTTAAATAGCAACTAAAATCATTGGATAGAGTGCTGGGCCTGGAGTCAGGAAAACTCATCTTTCTGAGTTCAAATTGAGCCTCAGACTTCTCAGCTGTGTGACCCTGGGCAAGTCATTTAGCTCTGTTTACCTCAGTTTCCTCATCTATAAAATGAACTGTAGAAAAAAATGGCAATTGGACACAACTGAACAACAAAATCCCATCTTCTCTGGGAAACGTTCCCCAACTCCTGATTCGAAGTGCCTTCTTTCTTTTAATTATTTCCTGTTTATCCTATGTACAGCTTGTTTGTATATATGTATTTGCTGTCTCTCCCATTAGATTGTGAGCTCCTTGAGGGCAGGGACTGTCTTTTGCCTCTTTTTATATCCCTAGGGTTCAGCACAGTGACTGGCACATAGTAAGCACTTATTGAACATTTATTGGCTGACTAAATTGAAATAGCATATGACAGAGTACTTTGAAAAAACAAAGTAATTAAAAAATGCTTATAATGATTATAACTTCTCTCAGTGTGGTCAGCGAAGTGCAGTCTAGCCTGGCATTCCTTCTTCTAGTCTGGGAGAAACCTTTATGCCAAACTCCAAAAAAAAGAGACTGTCTTTATATGGTAGGAGGAAGTATATTTAATATCTGTAGCAGTGCCCTACCTGTGTAGATGGGGACTCAATAAACAGCTGTTCATTTACTAGAAATTGCTCTGAGTAAATTGGTTTATGGTTAAAAATAATGAATAACAGCTGATATACATATCATATATACATATAACCATATACATTGTTTGCTGAATGGGAAAGGCATCATCCAGTTGGAGAACTTGACGCTGTCTCTCTTCATTGGCCAGGTTAGCTGCCTTTCTCATTAGCAAAGGCTAAATGTTAAGTACCTTTGGGGGGGTGAATTTTGACATCCCCCTCCAAAAAATGCCCCCTCCCCAGCAGCTTATCTGGTATATGCAAAGAGCTCAAAAGAGAAACACCATTAAGGGCTAAGAATTAAATAGAAAGATTTAAAGTTCTCTGGCGTTCAGGAGTAGTTTCCTGTGTACAGTTTATACCATGCTTGATCCTCCCCCTTGTAATGAGCTGTCTCCATGGAGATGTGTGATTGCTTACTTGCATTTCACCACCATCACCAGGTTACATTGGGAACTTTTCTGGCTAGATGACCACCCAGCAGATTTCATAGAATCATCAATTTAGAGCTGGACGGGACTCAGAGGTCAGCTAGCTAAATCTCTTTTTACAGATGAGGAAACTGAGGTCCAGAGAAGTGATTTGCCCTAGGTCACTCAGCTGCAGAGCCAGGATTTAAACAGAGGCTCTTTGACTCTCAAGACTCCAAATCTAGTATTCTTGGGAACTGTAGAAGGGTGGTGGTGGTGGTGGTGGTGGTGGTGGTTTTCTGGGGAAGTCTTTTCCCAGTGAGGAGTGGTAGAGACTAGACTTTTGTTGTTCAGTTGTTTCAGTCTTGTCTGACTCATCGTGACCCCTTTTGGGGTTTTCTTAGCAAAGATACTGGAGTGGTTTGCCATTTCCTCCTCCAGTTCATTTTATAGATGAGAAAACTGAAGCAAATAGGGTGAAGTGACTTGCCCGGGGTCACACAGCTAGTAAGTTTCTGAGGCTAGATTTGAACTCAGAAAGAGAAGTCTTTTTATTCATGAAGAATAGTGCTCTAATGCACAGATAGATTAGGTGACCTCTTAGATTCTTAGATTCTAGGCATTATATGCAGAGAAATTGAGGATTTATCTGAAGTCATGTGTCACCACTTCCTCTAAGAGTCTTAGTTTCTCTGAAGAGAAGACACAGGGCAAGGTCAGTATGTCCATTCTGTTGCTTTTAAGGACTCTTAGAGATTAATTGTAAGAACTTAATGGAAGTAACATTTCAAATATCCATTGTTGCATGTAGTTCCTTAGTCCTTCCTTTTCAGGTGGAAAAGACATTCATTTTAGAGCCTGCTTTCTCTGAGTCACTGGAGGGAGAGCTGTTCTTTCAAGGTCAAAACACAAATGGCATTATGTTAACTAAAACCATCACCAATCCTCACCCTGAACAGTGTTGCCTCCAGAGATGTAAAATGATAGGTCACTAGGCTCAGATGAGAAAGGAGGCGCTGGGCTGAATAATGAAAACGATTGATTTATGGTTTTGTTGAAAATGTGCTTAAGCAATTGAATTTTTTTTCCTATGAACCCTTTCTTTTCTCTTTGTTGTGCAAAAGTGGCGCTTAGTACATGGCTTGTAGTCTAACAGAATTGTCAAAGGAATAAACTAGACTGAGTCATCTCTGTTTTACCCAGTGGAAGAAATGAAACAATACAACGCCAAAAGGGACCAGTGTTCTTTCCCTTGTGGTGACCTGAGCTGTATTTGAGGCTGACAATTGCCTATTGCCTAGAACACATAGTAGGCTTTTCATAAATGTTAGTAGGTTACATATAGTAGGTTCTTTATAAATGCTAGTTGGAGTATATTAAGTTCAAAGACTGAAAGAGGGGGATTCAGTTAATATGTCCTAAGATTCAGTGAGTTTTTAGGGTCTGTCATTAGACTGAAATCACCACAAAAGTGTGAATTGCTCTGTACTGTAACAAGTCTTCTTGGAAAACATTTTATCCCTTTCCTGGATATCAGGCCTTCTGGCAAGCATTTGAATATAAACAAGGTCTAATCTGAAAAACTTGCCATGTTACTTAACAGAGACAAAAGAAAGAAAATCAGGGAAGGATAGGCCAAAGGGAAAGATAACACTAAGAGAAAGGGAAGAGTGGGGTAGAAGGGCTGCTGGCTCCTGCCCAGAGCAGGTGGCAGATCGCATCCTTGGACAACAAGATGGGTTCTTGGGTTACTGCCAATTCCCTGGATGAAGGAGGGAATCTGTCAACTTGACCTATTTATTTGGAAGATGGGTAACAGGTTTCTGCCCCTCCTCTTAAGAAAAACAATGTCTGTTCTGATTGAATGCCAAGAATAAACCCAGTTCATCTGAGTTTAAGTTAAAAGTGAATCTATAGGGGCAGCTAAGTGTCACAGTGGATAGAATGTTTGCCCTGGAGTCAGGAGGACCCGAATTGAAATCTGGCCACAGACACTAGCTATGTGACCCCAGGCAAGTCACTTAACCCCAACTACGTCCAAAAAAACCAAACCAAAACAAAAAGCGAATCTATAAAAAATAAATTCTATGCTTCCCATAACATAGCTAATAGTTATATAATACTATGTTATCTGTTTCCACACCATCTGGACTTGGCCTTTGGGAAAAAATTTTTTTTTTCTGAGAACCATGTAAACATTAAGCAAATGTCCTATAGTTAAATTGTGTCTATCAGGAAAGAAAAGATTTGGTTGGGGGGGAGACCCACTTGATTTTAATGTGCTTAAAATTTTCTCCAGAAATGAACATTTCAAAAATCCTTCTTTTTCTTTAAGGAAAGGAAAAAGGCAGAAATTAATGTAACATGCCAAGAATTAAAGCATAATGTTAACTAGAATGAATTGGAAACTGATGTTTATGCATACAAAAATGGCTTTTGATGTTTCAGATTTCCAGTAGGCAAGATTTGTGAAGGACGATATTACCTACAGGTAATATACTATACACTTCCACAAGCATGGGTGATTCAATACTAAGTCTGAAGAGTATTTTCCAAGTATAGGGTTTCCCAGAGCAGGTGGACTTTCAGTCTTTTGGTAGCCACATGCTGACTTGATGCTTCTCAGCTTAGGAAAGCTGAGATTGAAGTCCAATTTATTTACAACTTCTGTTCATGGACAACACTAACAAGTTGTGGTTTTTCTTTGGTTTTCAGTTACAGTTCCTACATTGTTTTAAAAGGGCTTTTGGGGCTAGAAGTCATATGGGGGTGTGTGTGTATATTCTGTATTTAAATATATATGCACTGTGTAACAGTACACATCTGTCATGGCATAGTGAGTGGAGAGGCAGCTTTGATGTCAGGAAGTTCAGACAATTACTGATTGTATGACCTTGGACAAATCACTTAACTTCCCATTGCACTTGATAATTCTTTTCACTGTTAGAGAGCAGATGCTGACCTGAATTTGTAGAAAGAGCTTCCTCACTGGGAGTTCCCCATATCTATGAAATTACAGATGGTCTCCAAAAAAATGTAAGTGTAATATGATTGTTTTTGACAAACATACCAGAGCTTTTGTGTTTGAATGGGCATTGTTCTTTCCGAGTAGTCACCTTATGAGGCTGAGTATTTATTCCAATCCTGTTCTCATTGCTCAGAAAATTTTTGGAGTACCTCTTTTGGAATTATTTTGAACCTTTGTCACTTTCTTTAGAACAGCCTTAATGCTGGCATCCATTGAGAATGGGTTAGGTTTTTGGAAATAATCAATGGCTATTCTGAAATAAATTTGATTGATAATATTATACAGGTGGGTAATTCCGATTCTGGCTAAAAAAAGAAGTATGACTGCAAAGTGGTGAGCTATGGGTAGCCTCTGAGGACAATTCCAGGAAAAGAGTTGCCAAAAAGGGTTGGAAAATCTGGAGATTGGAATAAGGGTATGGTCTCCCAGGTGAATGCTTTCAAGGATGGGAATAAAGCTTTTATTTATTTATTATTTATAGATCAAAGGGTTTATTACTTTATGGTCACACTTAGCATATTTAGTCTTTGTTTTCTCTGGCATAGATGACACAGATGATCATTTGGGCCAAACAAATAATTGGGTTTTTTTTGTTTGTTTTGTTTTGTTTTGTTTTGTGAGGCAATCAGGGTTAAGTGACTTGCCCAGGGTCACATAGCTAGTGACTATCATGTTTCTGAGGCCAGATTTCAATGCAGGTCCTCCTGACTCCAAGTCTGGAGCTCTATCCGCTGTGCTACCTAGCTGCCTCACTAAATAATTGTTTTTAAGGACTGTCATATGTGCATGTAAATAAGTGTTGAGAATTGTTCCCATTCTACATACTTAAATGATTGTGCATACTATCTTGCACTACTTGGTATAGTAACAAACTTTAGCAACTAGACAATTGTGAATAAAGAGATGAAGTCTTTCCATGTGCAGAACAGAGACTTGCTGGCTCTGGGTTTTTTACGGCAATAAGTACTAAGAAGAATCTGGTCTCTAAAAGAGTCAAAGAGTTCTAAGTGTCAAGCATGATCTAGAAAGAAAAAATAGACTTGGGTAAACTAAGGAAATAAAATCAGCTGGGAGAAAGTGGAGATTATAAACAACGATGCAGGTAAATGGATCTTGGCTAAGAATTGATTAGACTCAATGCTTGGACAATTTTTCTCTACTACTAAGTCACTGAAATCAATGCTAGGCTATAGTATGCTCCTTTGATTTCCTAACTTGTGAATAGTTTATAACTACACTACCCTTATGGTCTCTAATAAAGTAGTTATCCTGCTCAATAAAACTATCCCAGACATATGTTGTTTGTGTGACAATCTGTCATGCAAGGTTTAGGAGAAGTTTGGGGGAGCACAGTGACAAAGTGGAGCTCAGAAGTTCTTGGAGCTAGTGAAGTCAGTGGTAAAATGATTGCTTATACCATCACTATAGATTTTGGATAGCAACTCTCATGTTTCATCTTAATTCCATAGTACTATAATTTTGTTGTTTGTATTATATATTGATGATAATGAAGACAGCTGATACGTACATATATGTGTGTATATCATCATATATGTATGTGTGTATAAGCATATGTATGTGTTTGTGTGTATATATGAGTGTGTATATACACACACACACACACACACACACACATCTGTATATTTGTTTGTATCTATCTGAATGGAATATGTCATTTCATCTGAGTAGGGAGATCCTAGTAAGGAGCTTCCTGTACCAATGAAAATGAGTAAATGTCTTGTCTTGAAGAGTTGCCTGCGGACAATGAAAGGCCATGACTTCTCCAAGTTTCCCACAGTCAGTATGTGTCAGAGGCTATCCTTGAACCCTTGTCTTCCTGACTCCAAGGCCACCTCTAAGTCCATTAAACCATGCTACCTCTTGTGATACAGTTTTAAAATCTCTTCACAGAACTGACCTGAGGAAAAGAACAGTTAAAATTTCCTTTTCTGTGCTATATCTTGTGCCACTGGGGAAATAAGTGACTTTTAAAATCCCTGCTTTAAAATTCCCCGCCCTAGTGATTCATCTCCATACCTACCTATACATTTCCATGGTGATGGTTGCTAGAGGATCCTGGCTCTGGGAGAGAAGACATACAATCCAATAAAAACCAGAGCAAAGCCCTTCTGGGCTTTTATCCTTTTTACAAGGAAGAGCATGTGTACATTTATTTGGAAAGAGTGACGTGTGTTGAAAGCTTCTTTTTACAAGTCAGACCCACACTATCATAAAGTTTGCCTTAATAGTGTGTGTGGCGTGGATTTTTAAATTATTTAAACTTCTGTCATTAACATAAAAGCCCCCTTGCTATCTAGGTATTCCAGGTTTGGATACCAATAAGACTACTTCTCTGTAAGTTTTATGGCAAGAAAATAAGAATAGGATAAGGCCATTATATTTTCCTTGAAATTCTATCTTAGATGTATTCATAAGATGACATTTTTTCTTAGTTACTTTCTCTTTTAATTCTTTTCACTTTTATTACTCAAAGGTAGCTCTCCCCAAAGAAACAGAATGAAGGAACAGAGGTCAGAAAGTTACTGTATTTCATGGTAACTAATCTGAAATGTTTCCTGTAATCATTAGCAATTTGTATTCTGCCTTGGGTTCCTCAGGGAAAGAAGATTAAATGCTAATTCAGAAGATGCGGGGCTTTATTTTTCTCCTTTAAAATTATTTCTTTTAGGGGAAAACATCAAATTCATCTCTAAATATCTTTTCCTCTTTTTAAACTTTGAAATTAGAACTTCTAAAAAATCCAATTCAGCAACAAACCTATAATAGCATGGTAAATGGAAAAAAATGCTGACTTTGGAATAGGAAGAGCTAGATTCAAGTTGTATTTACTGTCTGTGGGATCTTAGGTAAGTCATTTAACATCTATGGGTTTCCTTTTCTTCATCTGTAAGATGAAAGCATTGGAGTGATGTGTCTGTACTGCACGACTTGGGCTACGAATGTTGGCATTGTGCCAGTTACTAGCAATACAAAAATAAATGCAACATTGGGGTCTTTTCCTTCTGACTCTGGCGTTGTGCCATGTACTAGGACGACAAAGATAGAGACAACACTAGCCCTGCTCTCACAGAGCTTATAGTCCAATGAGGAGACAGACCAGGACACAAATCATTGGGATAAGGAAAAGTGAGATAAGAAAAAATCTAGGCAAAGTGCTATGAGAAACTAAACAGAGAAATTTGACCTGATGATGAGAGGGGGAGTCCATTGGCTTCATAGAGGAAGTGGAATCTGAATTTGTTCTTGAAGGAAGTAACATCTGATAAACATGAATCAGGGCAGGGCATTCAAGCACGGGAGCCAATGTGAGCAAAAGATGTGGAGATGAAGAGAAAAGGATGAGAAAGTAGATCAAAGAGCAGTCCAGTCAGAATGGACACTAGAATATTTAAATGGGAAATGTAGGAGATAAGGCTGAGTAGATAAGATGGAGTTAAATTATGAGGGTCTTCATACAAGTCATTTCCCAACTGATAAATGGTCAAAGGATATGAACAGGCAATTTTCAGATGAAGAAATTAAAGCCATCTGTAGTCATATGAAAAAATGCTCTAAATCACTGTTGATTAGAGAAACGCAAATCAAAACAACTCTGAGGTACCACATCACACCTATCAGATTGGCCAACATGAGAAAACAGGAAAATGATAAATGTTGGAAAAGATGTGGGAAAATTGGAACACTAATGCATTGTTGGTGGAGTTGTGAAATCATCCAACCATTTTGGAGGGCAATTTGGAACTATGCCCAAAGGGCTATAAAAATGTGCATAGCCAGCAATAATGCTTTTAGAGCTATATCCCAAAGAGATCATAAGAATGGGAAAAGGACCCACAAGTACAAAAAATATTTATAGCGGCTCTTTCTGTGGTAGCAAAGAATTGGAAATTGAGGGGATGCCCACTAATTGGGGAATGGCTGAACAAGTTGTGGCATATATATGTAATGGAATATTATTGTGCTATAATAAATGATGAGCAGGTGGACTTCAGAAAAACCTGGAAACATTTATATGGACTGATGCTGAGTGAAGTGAGCAGAACCAAGAAAATGTTGTACACAGTGACAGCCACGTTGTGCAATGACTGACTTTGATAGACTTGGCTCTTCTCAGCAATGCAAGGATCTAAGACATCTCCAAAAGACTCATGATGGAAAATGCTATCCACATCCAGAGAAAGAACTATGGAGCTAGAATGCAGATCAAAGCATACTATTTGCTCTTTTTTTCTCTTCTGTTTTGTTTTGTTTCCTCTTTCTTATGGTTCCTCATATTGGTTCTAATTCTTCCTTACAACATAACTAATGTGAAAATATGTTTAATAGAAATGTATATGTAGAGCCTATAGCAGATAGCAAGTCGTCTTGGGGAGGGAGGTGGGGAAGGAGAGGGAGAAAAATTTAAAACTGAAAAGTGTATGGAAGTGATTGAAAATTATGAGGGTCTTCCATTTTGGAGGTAGGAGTTGGAATTTAAAAAGACAGTGATGAAGAACAGTAGCACTTTTTGTGGTAGCAAAAAACTGGAAATGCAGTAGATGCCATTGAAGCGGAAATTAGATTAGGCAGTATGAGATAGAGAGAGATTTGAGGTCAAGAAGACCTGGGTTAAAATCTTGCCTTAGACACTTATTTGCTGCCTGTCTCTGGGCGACTTATTCAAACCCTTTGGGCCTCACGTTTTTGCATATGTTGAAATAAGCAAGTATGACTAAATGATTTCTAAAGTCTCTTTCAAAAGCAGTTAGGTGGCACAGTGGATAGACTGTTGGGCCTGGAGTCAGGAATACTCAAGTTCAAATCCAGCCTTAGATGTTAGCTGTGTGGCCCTGGGCAAATCACTTAACCCTGTTTGCCTTAGTTCTTCATCTGTGAAAATTAGCTGGAGAAGGAAAGGGCAAACCACTCCAGTTTCTTTGCCTAGAAAACCCCAAATGGGGTCACGAAGAGTTGAACATGTCTGAAAATCGACTGAAGAACAACAAAAAATTCCTTTCAGTTCTAAATGATCCTATGAAATGACAAAGCAAAGTGTGATAGGTGAATATAATGGAATATCATTGCATTGTAAGAAACAATGAGTTATGAAGAATTTTGAGAAGCCTGGGAAGACTTAACTAAATTGATGTTAAAAAAAAAAAAGCAAACAGAACCAGGAAAATATTACATGTGTCTAAAACAATGTAAATGGAAAGAACAACATGAGAAAACTGAACACTGTGTTCCCATAGAAGAGAGGAAAAAATTTCACCTCCCTTCTTTGCAGAGGTCAGGAACGTTGCATATACTGGTCATTTTTGGTAGCATGGCTAGTTTTGGTAAACTGCTCTGCCACACCCCCACACCCTCAATTCTTTGCTACCAGGTGTGGCCCACTGAGTAGGGGAGTGAAGCAGAATATGTTCTGAAATGAACATGACTCAAAAACAAAGAGATATCAAAATAGTAAGAGTTTTTAAAGATGATGATGAGTAAAGGAGTAACACAACAGTTATAGATTAGGGTTTTTTCTTCTTTCTCTTTTTAAATTATGTCTTGGATCAAATGACAGAGGACTGGGAGCTTTTTTGAGATATGTGATGACTTGAGCAAATGTATGAGAGGTGTTGGGTGGACAGAACTTTAAATACCTGGGTCTTACCCATTGTCACAAAACCTTCTCTTGACCCATCCATCCCCTCTGGCAATTGTCCCATATCTCTCTCTTCCTTTTTGTTGTTAAACTCCTTGAGAAGGACAATTATGATTACTTTCTTCTCTCTTCTTAACCCTTTACAGTGTAGTTTCTGACCTCATAACTCAACTGAAAGTGCACTTTGCAAAGTTACTAGCAATTTCTTAATTGCCAAATCTGCTGGCCTTTTAATTTTTATCCTTATGGTTGTTCTCTTCAGCTTTTAACAGTGTCCTCTTCCCCTTGACACTCTCTTTTATGTTATTGTGGCACTCTCCTGGCTCTCCTGTCTGTCTTCAGTCAGTGTCCTTAGCTTCTTCTGACTTTCTCAGAGTTCTTTTCTGTATCTTCATCCAGGTTAGTTCTGCCAACCAGGGCTCTGTCCTGGGGCTTCTTGAACTCCCTCTATATCATTTCACTTGATGGTTTTATCAGTTCTCTTAGATTCAATTATTATCTCTATGCTGATGATTGTAGATCTACTTATCTAGCCCTAATTTTTCTGCTTACCACTACCCTCACATCCCAAACTACCTACTGGATATCTCAAATTGGATATCCCATAGACAACTTAAACTCAACTGAATGCCCAAAATTGAACTCATTACCTTTCTAAATAAATTTTTATTTAATTTTTAATGTATGAAATAAAACAAGCAATTTCATAACATAGTATAATAATCATTAAAAAAAGATAATTGCCCATGAAACTGCAAATCTGTTAGGTACAACTTGCTATTCCTTTTAAATATATAATGAAGCTACCATACAAATTTCTTTTTTTTTCTTTTTTTTTTCTTCCCTCCCCTGCCCTTGCCCTAGACCCAAATATGTATGTGTGTGTAAAATCATTCCATACATATTTCTATTTATCAGTTCCTTCTTTAGATGCAGATAGTGTCTTCATTCATATGTTCTTTGTAGTTAATTTGAGTATTTATAATAGTCAAGACTTATTCATTCCAAGTTGTTGTTAAAATAATATTGCTATTACTGTATACAACCTTCTCTTGGTTCTGCTGATTTACTCTTCATTATTTCTGGCAAGTCTATCCATGTTTTACTAAGACCATCTAGCTCATTTCCTATAACATGGTAGTAGTCCATCACAATAATATACTACAACTTGTTTAGCCATTCCACAATTGGTGGGCATCCCCACAATCTTTAGTTCTTTGCTACCACAAATAGAACTGCTATAAACACTTTAAACATATAGGTTGAACTCATTATCTTTCCACTTCAAACTCTCCCCTATTCCTAATTATTATTACTGCTGCAGATACCACCATCCTCCCAGTCATCCAGGCTCACAACCTAGGAGTCACCCTTAACTCCTCATGCTCTTTTGCCTCCCCCGTATCCAGTATGTTGCCAAGTCCTGTTGATTTTGACCTTCACAACATCTCTTTCATATTCCCCTTTACTATACTCTTACACTTCCACTACCTTGGTGTAGTCCCCAATCACCTCATGTCTAGATTATTACAACAGTCTTCACATTGGTCTTATTGCCTCCGTTCTCTTCTCAGTCAATTCTCCACTCAGCTATGAATGCCATATTCCTAAAATGCATATCTGGCCATTTCACCCCTGCTTGATAAACCCCAGTGGCTCCCTATCACTTCCAGGATCAAATATAAAACCCTCTGTTTGGCATTCAAAGCCCTTCTTAACCTACTCCTAATGATCACCTTTTCAGTCTTCTTACATCTTACACTCTACCTGTATACTCTATGATTCAGTGATACTGGCCTCCTTGCTATTCTTTGCACAAGATACTCCATCTCCCAACTTTGGGTATTTTCACTGGCTGTTCCCCATACCTGGAATACTCTCTCTCCTCATTTCTTCCTCCAGGTTTCCTTAGCATCTTTCAAGTTCCAGTTAAAATTCTACTTTCTACAGGAAACCTTTCCTGATCCTCCTTCATTCTAGTGCCTGCAGTGTTGATTATTTCAAGTTTATTTTCTTTTTTTAAATTTTTTTTCCATATGCTTTTGAGTTGAAAATTTTTTCTCCCTTTTTCTCCCCATCCCCACCCTCCCCAAGACGGCGCACAATCTGACATAGGCTTTACATTTACATACCCATTAAACGTATTTTCACATTAGTGAAGTTGTAAGTAAAAATTAAAACCAATAGGAGGAACCATCAGAAAGATGAAACAAAACTCAACAGAAGGTAAAAATAAGTGATAGCGATTCGACTTCCATAGTTCTTTCTTTGGATGTGGACAGCATTTTCCATCCCGAGGCCTCTGGAGATGTCTTAGATCCTCGTAATGCTGAGAAGGGTTCAGTTTAACATTCTTAGACATTGCATAACGTGGCTGCTATTGTGTACAAAGTCCTCTGGGTTCTGCTCACTTCACTCAGCATCAGACCATATAAGTCTTCCCAGGTTTTTCTGAAGTCAGCCTGTTCATCATTTCTTATAGAACATTAGTATTCCATTACATTCATATACCACATCAAGTTTATTTTCTTTATAGCTTATTTGTACATAATTATTTGCATGTTTTCCTCCTTAGAATGCGAGCTCTGTGAGAACATGAACTGTCTTTTGCCTTTAATTGTGTCCCCAATGCTAATAATAGTTCCTGGCACATAGTAAGTGCTTAATAAATGTTTATTGATGAACTGACTGGGGGAGAGATACATGTTGAGACTAAGTTGCAGATCAGGGAATAGCTATGGCTGGGGAGTCTCCACTCAAGGAAGGGCTAGAAGTTTAAGCCACATCAGGCAGAAGTAGGTGGCAGTTACCAAAGAAGCAAGGTGACAGGCCACACAGTCCAGGGGCAGAATTCATGGTTCAAGTCAGAGATGAACCTTGGAACCAGAAGATCAATAGAGTTCAAAGAGCAGATGAAGAAACATGATCTAGGATAAATCAGGAGTTTCAAGATAATAAATTAGCAGAACCCAATTTTAACAAAATCTAAAACAGTTTGCCACACATCATCTTGAGGGGCATTCATGGATTTTATGCCCAAGTATTATATGGTTGGCTCCACCTTCATGCTTTACTCCCAAAGGAGTTCAGCTGGACAGCTCCTTGCTGCCACTGGCGTTACTTTATGGGGAGCAGTCGGTTTCTACATCTCACAAAGCAACAATGACATCCTTTCTACTTTTATTTGCATTATTGAAGAGGATTTTTTTTTCAATTTATAAGAGCTAGTCAAAAAATAGGGGAAATCTGGAAATTTTATAGTAGTAATAATATTTTACTCATGTAGTCCAAAAATAACTCTTTCAAAACATCCTGATATTATTGTCACAGAATTGTTCCCATTTGACGGATGAGGAAACTGAAGTACCAAGATGTTGAATGTCAAAAATTGTGTAGATAATTTATAGTTTTTGTTGTCGTTCAGTTGTATCTCACTCTATGACCTCTTTTGTGGTGTTCTTGGCAAAGATACTGAAGTGCTTTGCCATTTTCTTCTCCAGCTCATTTTACAAATGAAGAAAGTGAGGCCAACAGGGTGAAGTGACTTGCCCAGGGTCACACAGCTTGTGTCTAAAGCTGGAGGCTGGATTTGAACTCTGGTCTTCTTGACTCCAGGTCTGGTGCTCTATCCACTGTGCCACCTAGCTGTCCTAATTTATAGTGGAGCCAGGTCCAGAATCTGAGATTCCTGATTCTCAATCCTGGGTGGTTTCTATTATGCCAGGGTTCATCTCTTGGTCTTTTAGTACCCTTCTGCCAAAACAGCATTATAGAGTTAGAAGGGAATTTTTAAAAGACATTTGTTCCAAGCCTCTCATTTTTCAAGTGGCTCAGAGGAGTAAAATGACTTGCTCAAGGTCATACAGCCCATTAATAAAAAAAATCAGGTCTAGAACCCAGGTCTCCCAAAAATAACCTGAAAAGAGTCAATCTATCCTCTGAGATCATTCCTAACAATTCTGATGCCAGATGTGAACTAGTAGCATAATCAGTGCAACCACAATCCAGAGACTCTATGGCTGATAAACCTTGCCTCAAAGTGCTATATAGATTTTGTGACCACAGATAGCTACCATTCTTCTGCAAGGTTTGATAAAGTTCATAGAAACTTAATTATAACTTTTAACAAAAATGTCTAATGACTCCATCCATGCCTGTGACTGCTCCGTCTTCCAACTTGAACTTTTCTGAGGGATATCCTTATAGCATATAGACTACCAGATGCTGGCAGATAAAAGTGAGGTAGCAATAAGCCTGGGAAATAGAAATATCCTTGTGCCTTTTAGTAAGTTTACTTTACCTTGAGGCAAAATACATGTCATTAATAACATTTTTTTCCATTCCTGACTTTTATCTCTACCACTCTAACAAAAATTTTGGAGTTGGAAAGGAGTTGGAGTTGGAAATACGTATTCCTTTAACACCTGTTTTAGGAGGGAAAGAGAAAGAAAGGAAGAAAGAAAGAAGCAAGCTCTTATTAAGTACCTACAGACCCTGCTTGAGGACTTTTACAGATACTATCTCATTTGATATCTTGTGAGGTAGATGCTGTTATTATGCCCATTTTACAGTTGAGGAAACTGAGTCAATCAGAGGTTAAGTGACCTGCCCAGGGTCATATAGCTAGTAAGTATCTAGTATCTAAGACTGGATTTTAAATCCGATCTTTTTCCTGAATCCAGATCCAGTATTCTGTCCACTGTAGATAGCTGTCTCTAAATTCTTTTTGCTTTCAAAACTGTTTAAGGCTGTTGACTATTAAATTAGAAAACTTCAGGGTGATTGGCCAAACTCTAGACATGTTCTTTCTCCCTAAAAACCTGTACAATCTTATTAAACCACTGTCCTGGTCTAGGGATAGGAGCAGAATAGATGATGGACCAGTAATATTGAGAGAGCAAGAGGTAACCAATGGATGGCCCATAGGCTTCATTGGTATGCATGTGAAATAATGATAACTGGATTATCCATGTGATATAATGATAGCATGGTTCACCATGCTGGGTGAACCTGTCATGAGAGGACATGGGAGAATAACTTAACAATGGTAAGCATGGATGGATTGTGGTTTACATTATGAGGGTGTATACACACAGAACCACTGGAATATCAATCCTCTGCTTTTGCTGTATGTTTGCCACCTGTATACTCTGTAATTTTAATAACGTTGAAGTACACACAGGTTATTATGTTAGTTTAAAAAAAATTGTTGACTTGGGAGGGAGGAGGAAGGCTGCTTCTCAGGAAAGGTCATTCTGTTGTCCAAATAATGTTAATAATCCCACCCTTGGTTACTATTTTAGCCTGCCTGGGAATAAGCAAAGTAATTACACATGGAGCTGTAGTTAATGTAGAAAATCTAAGATCAAGTTCCTGCTAAGCCCTTTAGTTTCCAGGCTCCCTCACTGACCTGATGTCAGGAAGTGCACAGGGAAATAGGAACAGAGCAAAAATGCTCATTGTTTAGTGAGATTAGATCTCTTGGATGGTGTGTCTGTTATTTCAATCAGGTAAGGGTGGTCTTCCTGTTTAGTTTGTAAAGAATGGGGAAAGGACAGACTTGCATGTTGTTCTAGAGGTTGTTGTGATTTTGGAAGCTGCAAACAATATGTGTTGATATGGAATATGTTTAAAGGGACATCATTCTCCAGGCTTCCACAAGGTGGTCACCTTGAGCGGTATTTATTTACATGCCTGAGGACTGCTCTCTTTTTGTTTTGAGGGGTGGGGATGGTAATTCTGTGTGTATGAACATACGTCTACTGTATAAACTCTCCTGGAGAATGTACTTCCCTGTTAGCCTTCCCCCCCCCCCCCCCCCCGCCGTTAGCCTTGATTGCCTTCTTAACTATAGGAGATGGTAAGCTTTCTGAAGGCAAGACTATAACACTGTTGATCTTTCTAACTCCAGTACTTAGCACAGTGCCTTGTCCGTAGTATGCCTTTAATAGATATCTGTTGAATTGAATCAAATTGATATTAAGTCAGTAAGTACTAACAATATGTTAAGCACTATGCTAGTTGATGTAGAAGTTATGAACACGATAATGAGAAAGTCTGTGCCTTCAAGGAACTTATATACTTATTGATAACACTTAAGAATGTGGAACAGTTAAAAAATACTATATAAAATACCATACGTTCAGTACTAAAAATGTTAAATCATGTGCGAGACTCTGAGTGCATTATTCAGAGAAGAGAGAAATCAGTGTCAGTTGTAGTAAATGAGGGAAGAAAATCTGAGTGGTCTTGAAGGACAGATAGGATTTTAATATATTGTTAAAATTAATAATAGCTTGCATTTATAGAGTACTTTAAGGTTCACAGTGGGCTTTTTACATATATTATCTCATTTTATTCTATTGATACCCTTGTGAAGTACGGGCTGTTATTATCTCTATTTTACAGATGAGGAAACTGAGGCAGGCAGTGAGTAAATGACTTGCTTAAAGTCACATACATATCTAGTAAGTGTATGTGGCAGGATTCAGATTCAAATCATCATAACTCCAAGACTGACACTCTTTCCTCCATGCCAACTCTCTAAGGAGAAGAATGTTCCCGGTGAAATGAGTGTGTGTGTAGAAAAAGGAATGTTGTGAAGTTTTTTTTGGGGGGGAATAGTGTGTAGATCATTACTAACACATAAGTTTGGAAAGGTTGGTTGGGGACAGATTTTAGAAAACCTGGAATGTCAAGGTAAGGAGGATATATAAACTTTATCCTGAGCATAAGAAAGAATCATTGAAGATTTTTTTTATCAAGAGAGCAGCATGATGAAAATAATGGTGTTTGATTATGGGTGAAGAATGCTGAATATATTCTCAAATATTATCTTTGTTTTGCTTAGCTATTCTTATTATTTATGAAGGAGAATCAATAGTAGTGAGATAGGAGGGTAGGAAAATGATGCCCGTGGTATAAAAAAAAATTAGGAAATGACTATGAAACAAAACCAAAAAAAAAATCAAAACTTTCTTTAAATACTAAGGAAGCATTTTAGTAGATTCTCCTTTTGTCAGTATAAAAGAAATATCAGAAAGGGAAGGTACCAGAGAGAGGAAGACCATTTGGAAGGCATGTGAACTTAAAGATGCCTTTTAATAAACTCCTCTCCTTCCCCTCCCCCATCCACATCCCCCCTTCACACATGCTTATGTGTATATATACACACACACATACACACACAATACATGCACATACACACACTCTGTTGTGTGGACAGTACCACCTCTGCATAAAGCTGCCTCTAAAGTTGCCAAGTGATGAAGTGCATAAGGGTTTTGATGATGGATTTTTGGTTTTGTAAAGATCTGTTCTGGTGATTAGATCTCTCATTCATACCACATTTGCAAAGGGCATTCTGGTGGACCAGAAAGAGGGACCGCCCTCTTTCATTCATAATTCCTTTAACTCTTTGGCCTAAATAACTGCTGTAATGATGGACTTTCAACAAGGAAGAGAAGAAATGATAAATAAGACACTGCGTAACAAATATGACTTGTTCATTTATTTGAAACAAATATAGTTTTATTCATCAAAACCTGCTATGCCTGAATACAACATTGCTTGTACTGTTTCTTACTAAACACAAATGTGGCTGCAATGACTGGTGTGTGTCGGGCAGCCAGGAAAAACTACAATATTAGGTCTATCTCTCAGATAATACTGCAGCTATTTCCTTCAGGCACTGATGCTGTTTAAAACTGTATTCCAGCCTCATGGTCAGAATGTTGATTTAGTTTCCAGTGAAGGTTCCCTTCCCCCAGACAGATTTGATTCTTCTATACTGGCATGCTATGTATGGAATGACTGAGAAACCCTACAATGCTTCAGATTGTGCTGGACTGAAGCATTTCTTCTGTCTGCTGTGGCTAATGCTCCCTGCCTTGATTGTACTATTAAACACTGCTATGGTATTTAGATGTCTGACCTCTTGA
Organism: Phascolarctos cinereus; assembly: GCF_003287225.1. NCBI lineage: Eukaryota > Metazoa > Chordata > Mammalia > Diprotodontia > Phascolarctidae > Phascolarctos > Phascolarctos cinereus. The sequence continues at coordinate 169,951,745 of NW_027556180.1, forward strand.
TTCAAAAATGAGGATGAATCAAGAAAAAAGACACCAATTTACATGCTATTCTTTGACAAAAATTCCTAGAAATGTGAAGATTCTTATATCTTCCCTAAAATCATCGGTAACATATCATAATAGGAGATAACTCCTGAGCTATTCTGTGTCCAAGGCCAGTTTGGTCAGCTTTCATCAACAGTGGCTTTACTTCATCATCTGATTGGTGGAAGCTTAGTGGCTCTTTTGATAGTCCAGACTAATATTTCCACTTCTGATCAATTTTTGTTCTCCCAGGAGCACAGAAAGGTCAAATGACTTCTTTGACCCAAGCTCCGAGGGAAATCACCTGTCTCATGAAGAGATGACAGAAGCTTTCTCCTATCAACACTTGTTGACATTTGAGCTTGATTTAAAATTCTGGGGAGGATTTCATCTCCCAAGTGAAACCTAGTCTTAGAACTCCCGGTCAATAATGATATTTCCCCACACCACAAGAGCATCTTTTGTAGAATACATAGTTTTCACTTCTCTCGTGAATTTATGTGTCATTTTGTGTATGTGTGAGCTTTGTGAAATCAGGGAAAAGAGAATAAGTGCCTTCGCACCTGTGTTAAACACATGCAGGTACTTAATAAATGTTTGTTAGTTGGAACACTACACATGGCTGCAAGCCAGATCATTGGTCCCATGACTTGCCAGCTGCTGGTTGGGTTTTATTTTTCTCAAGTTGTAGCAATGCCTTTTGTTTTTGTATGGTATAAATACAAAAATTGGGCAGTCATTTTCTGATATACCTCTCCTCCCACTGGACTCTTCCTCGTAACAAAAAAAAAACAGTTAAGCAAAGCAATTAACATAGTCAATATGTTTGGTAGAACATATGACATTTAGTACCAAAAGCCTCCCCACCCCCTCACCCATCTTCAGATAAGAGAGAAATGTATGCATTTCATCATCTGCTCTGGATCAAGATCAGTCATTGCAGTTTATGAAAGTCCAGCTGCCTTTCAGTGTGGTTTTATTTACATTATGATAGTCACTCAGTATATTTTTCTCTGGTTCTGTTTCCTTCCATTTCTGTTCATACCACTTTTTCCACTTTCCCCTATGCCCACTTGGTTTTGAATTGTTTTTTGCTGTCACAAAAACCAGCTGCTGATTATTTTAGCCTTTGTGGTGGGGAAAATGTGGCAAAGAGGAACCTGTGTGCTGTTTGTGATTCTATGTTTTCTCTGCCCCCTGTGTCTGCTAGCTTTCTTCTCTGTGGCTTTGCATGGGGCCATGGAGGTGTGGGTTTTGGCAAGTGTAAGTTGTTTCTACCTTGAAATGGTAAGGATGGGAGTGGGGAGAGTATATGAGGAAGGGAGGGTGTGGCTTCTAGTCTTTGCTTCACTGTCTTTGTCTCTCATCGGTCACATAGGCCACTACCTCAAGGATATGAATCACTTGCAGAAATCCCTACTGCCCTTTCTTGGTTCCTGCATTTGCTGGATTCAGTCCAAAACTGGACCCAGCCTAGATTACATAAATACAGTTGATAAATAAATGGTTTTAGGACCTTAGTGTTTTAGGTGCTTGTCAATCTTCTTGCAATTCAGTGCAAGTCAGGATGCCTATAACTTCAGTGAAATAGATCAGTAGAGAGATGCCTTCAGTGAAATGGATCAATAGAGTATCTTTTTTGGTGACTCTCTCTTGCCTTTTATTCTTTTAAAAAACCGCAATGCGGACTATACTGATTTAAAAAAATTGAGAAGGTAACTGGACCTCAGAAAGAAGGTCTGCTGTCCAATCAACACTAAATTCTCCTCCAGGAACATTATCTAAGACCACTTTAGGCTGGCTTAAATGACGTTGTCTTGCATCTGTCCCTTTCTCCTCCCATGGCCACCATTCTAGCTTAGTGCTTTGATGGACAGAAGGGCCAGCCAAGAGAAACATGTCTTTTTACTGTGACATTCATTCTTCAGTCTCCTTGACATCGCATAGATTGTTCCTCTTGCCTGGAATGTACTCTCACCTCACATCTGCCTCTTAGAATCCCTAGCTTCCTTCAAAGCTCAGATGAAATTCCATCTCCTACATCAGCTAGTTCCTCCTCTACTGAATTTAACTTGTATATACATAAAATATACTTTTTTTTTTGGCTAGGCAATGGGGTTAAGTGACTTGCCCAGGGTCACACAGCTAATAAGTGTCAAGTGTCTGAGGCTGGATTTGAACTCAAGTCCTCCTCACTCCAGGGCCAGTGCTCTATCCACTATGCCACTCAGCTACCCCAAAATATACCTTTGTATATGAGAGGCTGCTTGGTATAGTGTAGTAAGAGCCAGCCTTGTACTAAGAAAGATCTATGTTCTGGCCTTTTAACACATACTGAGTATATGACCCTGGCTGGGCAAGTCTCTTAATGTCTTATTGTTACAGATGAGTCACTAAAATCACTCCTCTGGAATTCACTGGATGCTCCCTGTACCAATTAGATAACAGATGTGGAAATTATACATACACATACATACACATCAAGGAATACGTATAAGCATGTAATATTGATATATATAGATATACATGTGCCTATTTATATACATACATATATCTATGTATGTATTTGTATACATATATGCATATACACATACACACTTATACAACATGTCCCTTGTTAGAATGTAAGTTTCTCAAGGGAAAGGAGAGTTTCATATGTGACTTTGTATCTCCATCACTAGCACAGTGTCTGACATATTAGAAACTTAAAATGCCCATTGATTGATTTTAAAGGTTGACTTCTCTTAAATGCTAAACTAGATTCCTTACTTACCAAAGGAAACATTACATACAACACACAGTCTTTTTTATTTTTGTTTTTTGTTTTTAATGTTCCCCATTGAAGCGCAGTGCATCCACTGTCTCTCTATTGGGGGAGTGGGTTGGGAGGTAGGGAGGATTGGGTAAGGGCATGCTATAGCAGCAAAGAACACATTTGGATGTTAAAAAGTATTTGGTACTAATTTGAAAATCTTTTTGCTGCTCTTTGTATCTGCTTAAGAAATGAACTGGATGCTAATTAGATCTTTATAGAGATAGATGTTGACATTAAAGATGTCATGAGGAGATAGCCTCTTCCTCAGCATCTTCCTTTATGGTCTCCTTATGTTTCCAACCTGGCTAGTGTTTGCTAAAGGCATGCAGAGCTCTAAGATATCATATGGCCGTAAGTCATAAGAGTTAAGATGGTACCCCTCCTAAGACAGGAACAATTAAAACACTTATTACATCATTGAAAACACCTTGAAAGTTGCTACTTAAATATTTGTATGAAACTAGGGGCCAACTATTTAGATCCCTCATTTTGAAGCAACAGCAACATTAATTGAGCTGTTACACAGCATCATTCTGGGTAAAACCATAGAAAGAAGAATGCTTACCTAAATAAAATTCAGAGGTGATTATTGTTCTAAATCATTTTATGTATGCCTCTCTTGGTTCTGTTTGTTTTGCTCTGTACTAGTTCAGACAGATTTTCCCACATTTCTCAGCATTTGCCATAGAGACATGGGAGGGAGAAACATGAGTTGATAGAGAGCAAAATAAGCAGAATTAAAAGTTTACAGTAATGAAATGAAAAGACTACTTGAAAGGGAGTAGAAGTCTAAGAAATGGAAAATGAGTGAAGGTCCCGCACAAGACGTAAGGAGATATATCTCCTCCCTCAAGGCAGAAAAGGAGGAGAGGTTGGGATGTTGTACACATGGTCAGGCAAGTTTGTATCTATGCCTGCTTTTCTTTGTCACAATGGAGTGTTCAGTCTGAGGTATAGTGGAAATAAGTGATTTAAAGACAGAAGACAGAAATAAAATATTTGAAATTCAGAGGATGCATCTAGGCTTCAGTGGTTTAGGAGGAAAACAGATCTAGATTTCTGGAGGTCAGGGAAAATAGGAATAGGATGTGATATTTCAGAGCACAGAGCTAGGCTAGCTTTCAGTGATTTAGAGACCATAGGCTGAAAAGGGAGAGAGGGGGAAAGTCATCTGGTCAACAGTGGGTGGATTCAAGAATGGATGTTTAGTTGACCAAGATGATGTGATAGATGAAAGGGGGCAAATGGGGCAGTTCTGGTTTTTTGTTTTGCTATGGATTCTGCCACCACCTTCTTCCTAAGGCTGTTTGTAGTGCACATTTTTCAACACTTTCACAACAATGGCTTCTTGAGGGGAGTAGTAGAAATCTCAAGCCAATAATTTTGCAGGTCAGAAAACTGAGACTCAGACAGATGAAGCAACCAGCCCACTGAATCACAGCTATTATGGGAAAGAGCCAAGAATCAAGCTGAGGTCTTCTGACTAAAAGTTCAATGTTCTTTCTTGCCTTCTCTTTGGACTACTTCTCATGCATCTGCTCACTAGTGATATGAACAGTTGTCTTGAATTCATCCATAGTGGAGAGATCATGGCACTTGGAGTCAGGAAGACCCCAGCTCAGATATGACCTCAGACACATACCAGCCATGTAATCCAGCAAGTTATATAACCTCTGTCTGCCTCAGTTTCTTCATCTGTAAAGTTTTGAGGGATAATAATATCGCAGGAATTGAATGAGATTCTATTTTTAAAGTGCTTTCTTTACCTTACAGCAGTATTTAAATGCCACTTGGTAGTGTGGTGGTGTTATGGTCATAAACTACATGCAGGTAGGCAATTCTAGATAGGAATCAAGTTATAGCAATGTCCTGGATCTGGATACTTCTCTTTGATCTTATGATTCCAATCTGTTATTCTCCTTCACTGAGAAATATAGAATTAGTTTTCTTGTTCCTTCTATCACCTATCTATGACAAAACTACTCCGAGCTGCTTAGGAAAAAGAAGAGAACCTGTCTGGTTCTCTAGAAACTACCTTGTATTCAAGAACTATACACTAGTTCTTCGGAATCCTCAAGCCATGGGTCTCCTCTACCTCCCAGTATCTAAAAGAGTTCTCTTTTCAGCTCCTCCATTATTCTGCCTCTGCCTTCTTGTCTCTGTCTCTGCGGTATTCTCTGACTTCTTCAGCATGATAACATGGAAGGAGTGAGAGAGTTTGACTCAGAGGACTTGGGTTCAAATTCTGATTCTCCCATTAATCTGTCCTCTCAGGGCTTCAGTTTTCTCACAAGATAATAGATACAGAGTTGGAAGGGACCTTAGAGATCTCTGAGTTTAATCCCATCATTTTATAATAATTTGGAGATGAATTCAACACAATTGTTCATGTCACTACTGAGCAGAAATATGGGAAGTGGTCCAGGGAGAAGGCAAGAAAGAAGAAGAAAACCTCAGCTTGAGTCTTGGCTCTTCCCCATGATAGCTGTGAGACAGTGGGCAGGTTATTTCATCTTTCTTAGTGTCAGTTTCCTGTCTTGCAAAAGAGCAATAGGTCTCGTATTGCCCACCTCAGAGAACCACTGGGGCAAAAGTGCTGTAAAATATATATTACAAATGGCCTTGGAAAGGACCCTGGGAGCACTGGCCCGGGATTCAGGAGGACCTGAGTTCAAATCTAGCCTCAGACACATAATACTTACTAGCTGTGTGACCCTGGGCAAGTCACTTAACCCCATTGCCTAGCAAAAAAAAAAAAAGGAGCCTGGGGTGGTGGTGGTAACAGAAGTCACAGCAAGACAAAACTCCAGAACTGATCCTTCGTCCTTTTCATCTATCACATTATCTGGGTCAACTAAGCAGTGTTTTTTTTTTTTAAAAACAGTATTTTATTTTTCCTAATTACATGTAAAAACAATTTTTAGCATTCATTTAAAAAATTTTTTAAGTTCCAGATTTTTCTCTATCCCTTCATTCTCTCTCCCCTCCCCAAAACAGTAAGCCATTTAGTATTGGTTTTCTTTGTGCAATCATAAACATTGATTCTTAAGTATTTTCACTATTAACCAGATAACTTTCCCTTTTTTTCCCCCTCTTTCAGCCTGTTCTATTATAAGAGGAAGTTAAGGCACAGGTGAGATGACTTACCTAATGTCACACAGATAATTAGTGACTGAGCCAGGATTTGAACCCAGTCTTCCTAATTCCAACTTTAGTATTCTTATCTACTAAATCATGAAGCTTCTCATCTGTGCTCCAATCCACTTTCCACTATGTGTAAAATTAAGAGGTTAGGTTAGATTACTTCTAAGTTCTCTTACAGATACATATCTATGATCCTAATGAGAAACCTAGGTTCTGTTTTCCTTGAATCTGTGATTGAGTTTGGAGAGGTTTCAACCTACCTAGTCATTCTTTAATGCCTTCCTTTTCCAATATCCATCCATCTTTTTCCAGTAGCTTTCATGGTATCATAGAGTTTTAGAACCAGAAAGGGCTTTAGAAATCTCCTAGGCCTAGCTGTCTTTAGTATATATAATGTTATTTAGCACAGATATGCAGAAGATGACATTCTATCTTCTTCAGTCATTCAGTTGCATCTGACCCTATCTGGCCTCATGGATTTTGTCCTTGGGGTTTTCTTGGTAAAGATACTGGAGTGGTTTGCCTTTTCCTTCTCCAGTGTGTCCCCATTTTACAGATGAAGAACTGAGACAAAAAGAGGTTAAATGACTTGCCCAGAGTCACACAGCTCGTGAGTGTCTGAGGCCAAATTTGAACTCATTTCTTCCTGACTCCAGGTCTGATGCTCTATCCACCTAGCTGTCCCTGACATTCTATCTTAGAGATATTTTAAAAGGTTTACACCATGGTAGATTTTTCTCCACAGTTTGTTCTCAGCAAACCGTCAGTAGTTAGATAAATCTGAGAAAGAATAATAAGCTTTCTGGGCCTTCAGCTGTACCAATCACATAGCTTGCAAAGGCATTCTGCTGTGTTTTCAAAATGGTGGAGCTGAAAGAAGGCACTTGGGCTTCCTAGACAAGGTTTGAAACTTGTCTCCCCTCATTCATCTTTTAAAATGGTAAACTCTGTATTTTATTATCAACCAGAGTTTTTCATCCATCAGTGTAGACTTCATTTAGCACAGATTAAAACAAGCAAGAAAATTTTTGTATAATAGAGAGCAGAATTCAAAACGTATGTCTTCCTTCTAACCCACCTCACCCCCGTCAAAAATTATTACCCCCTCCCTGTTGGCCTACCTTGTGGTATCTTGGTCTCAATTCTGGCCTGAAGTTCTGAGGGAACTCACGCCTAGGAAAGTAAAAGGCTTAGAAGCTCCTTGACCTGCCAATTCTAAATACAAGAAAGTTATCACGGTCTGAAGCTGGATTTTATTTCCCCTTTTCACCTCCTTTCCTGATTTTAGGGCAGACACCATCTTTGTGTGCTCTTAAAGCATGCTCTTGAGACAACATGGCTTCCTACAACAAATAACTGTCTCAAGGGATTGGTAATGGGATGTGATGCTTTTGGTTTCTGGTTCAAAATTAACCTTCAGGGAATAGAAGTGGTTTAGGGCACTTAGAACTGTCTGGAAGCCTCTTTCCTTCATGGATAGTTGGTTTCCTTTCAATTTCTATTGTTCATATACCCACAGCATGAAAAACCATTATTGAACCTTATCGATTTAGCTGAAGGTGGAGTAACATTCCCATGCCATATGTACACTGTATTTGTGCATCATAATAAAGCAATTAATCAATTAAGAAACCACAAACTGCCCACATCACAGATGGGTTGTCACCTGGTGAAAGGAGCCAGAACTCTACATGTAGAAAACCAGGAGCAAATTTAATCTTTGCCTAAGTATCTGTCCTTCCTTAAGCCAATAGAAGGCCACCTCCCACGGTTTCTATTTTTCTTTAACATAGAGGACATTGTTATTTATACTTTTCCCAACTCTGGTAAAAACAGTTCATCTTTCATGTCTTCAAACTGCTGGAATCTACATTCCTCAGGTATTCCTTCATTCTGACCTTACTTTACCTATCCAAACCTCAATAAGAGAGCAAGATTTGTGCCAATCTTAATCTGTACCAATCAGAGCACTCCTGCTGTCCTCAAGAGAATATTCCTTCAGAGTTCAGTATCTTTGCTCATACCATTCCATCTAGAATGCTTCCCCCCATTTCTGCAACATTTTCTTTTGAAAAACCGCCTCTTCCTTCAAGCTCAAGCTCAAATGCCATGTCCTTGAAAGATTTCCTGATTCTTTCCATGTACACCATCAGCTGGAAGTCATCTTCACCTTCCGTAGAACTTTGCTTACACTTTTTTTTTAAAAGGCATTGCTTATTCTGCCTTCTATGTATTTATATACTTGTCTTCTCATGTACTAGGTTATAATATCCTTGAAGGCTTGTTCTTTATGGAGTTTCCCCCAGTACTCATGCACACTAGATCGTTCAGTAAACATTTTGAATTGAATTGGAATGACACGTCAGAATTAGGAAAATGCCCCCGTTGCCCTCTGTGGAAAGAAGAGTGAGGTAACAAATGAAGTTACAAATAAGCCTAACTGGTCCTGGTGAGGGCTTGGTCATTTAAGAGCATAGGACTAGGAATTAGGAGTTTCTTTTCCTGGTTCTACCACCAACAATAGCATGCTCTTCTTTATAGTAGGAATTAAATAAATGCTGACAGAAAATGATGGTAACTTCTGCAAAGCTCCATTTCCTAACAGGTAAAATGAGATAGGGGCAGCTAGGTAATACAGTGGATAGAGTACTAGCCTTGGAGTCAGGAAAATTCATCTTCCTGAGTTCAAATCTGGCCTCAGACATTTACTAGCTATGTGACCCTGGCCAAGTCACTTAACCCTGTTTGCCTCAGTTTCCTCATCTGTAAAATGAGCTGGAGAAGGAAATGGCAAACTACTCCAGTGTCTTTGCCAAGAAAACCCCAAATGGGGTCACGAAGACTCAGGTACAACTGCAAAATGGCAGAATAACAACAAAAATGAGAGGAATGGACTAAATAATCTTTCTGATTATATGATATATGATTATCATATCTTCTTTATGGCTTTTAGCCCAGTTGAGTGTGACTAATATGATTTTCAAGGATTAACAAGTCAGAAAAAAAAAGGCCAAGACCAGAGGCAAGAATTTTGGACTGATGTGTTGAAACTCATCAAGGGCCTTTGCTATCAAGTTTACCGTTTGGGATTTAGTTGTGTCTGATTCTTTGTGACCCCATTTGGGGTTTTCTTGGGAAAGATACTGGAGTGGTTTGCCATTTCCTACACCAGCTAATTTTACAGAAGGGGAAACTGAGGCGAACAGGTTTTAGTGACTTGCCCTCACACAGCTTGTAAATGTCTGAGATTAGATTGGAACTCAAGTATTCCTGACCCCAGGCCTGGCACTTTCTCCACTGCACCATCTAGATCCATTGTAGATCTAGTTCTTCCCCTGTCTTTCACTGCCTTGGCTGTCCACAATGCATCAGTAACTAGATTCAGGTATTTCTACACCTGGTGAAGTTCCTGGCAAAGTCGGTATGGGGTAGCAGAGTGAGGGGAGCTGTCAGTTCTGTGTTCTGCCAGAAATTATTTTAATCAAGGCTACATACTGAGTGCTCTGCTACCTAGCTGTTCTGGCTGCCTTGATTAATGATGCAAGTAGGAATTCAACTTCAGCGTGAAGCATCATTGACAGAAAGATGTCTCTTAAGCATTGTTTAAGCTCTGAGTCACTGAATCAGTCATCTAGGCAGTTTCCTGTGCTTGTGACTGCACCCAGGAGGCATGGAAGCAGCCATGATAATAAATAAATGCTGCTAGTTGGTATATTTTTCTTCCCCTAAATCATCAAAATGCTAGGGACTGTGAGCTAAGTCTTGACAGAATCCTACTGCAGAAATCTCCAATATCATCTCCTTTTAGAAAATCACTATAATATCTTTAACAGAATAGTAACAAAAATTTCATTCAAAAAAAAATTGTAGCCAAAAGAACTAAAAAGTACTGGTAGTTGTAGTGATACTAAATTCTGACCATACCAAGAGATAAAAACAAAGAATTCCTACTAAAAGAAGCACTGTCAAGATGATTTGGTCACACAGTGCAAGGGTTTTTTGTTTTTTGTTTCTTGTTTTTCCTTTTATTAAGTTTCCTTTGCCAACAAGGAAATGAAATGTTCCAGTCTATAGGTCATTGCTAGCCAGTGCCCATAAACATCATACTATTTGTTGAACACATTAGCCTCCTTTAGGTAAAATATGTCTTAAAATCACAGAATTGATTGGGACTTTAGTCATCAGTATATCAGTAGAATAAGGCTCCTTGAGAACAGGGATCATTTTGTTTTTTGTCGTTGCCTCGCACAATGTCTTGTGTGTAGAAGACACTTAGTGTTAGTCGAATTGAAAATCTGGTCCATCTCTTACCTGAAAAAGAGTCCCCTTCACAATGTCCCAAATAAGAAGTCATCCAGCTTCCTCTTGGACTGCCTCCTGAGGCATTTTGAAAGTTTGTCATTCTGTCAAGCCTAACTCAGCTTCTTAGAAACTCTCCTCCACTGATCCTCATTCTGCCCTCTGGGGCCAAGCAAAACAAGTCTGATTCCTCTTCCAGGGGACAACTTTTTAAAAACTTGAGTATAGCTATCATGTCGTCAGGTCCTTTCTTCAGGCTAAACACCCCCACTTCCTCATGGTAGAGTTTCAAAACAATATTTTTTTTATCATTTTTATGAATTCAGCTATTTTCTTGTTGTTTGGTAGTTTCAGTCATTTCTGACTCTTTGTGACCCTATCTGGGTTTTCTTGGCAAAGATCCTGGAATGGTTTGCCATTTCCTTCTCCAGCTTATTTTGCAGATGAGGAAACTGAGGCCAACAGGGTTAGGTGACTTGTCCAGGGGAACATAGCTGCTGTCTGAGGGCAGATTTTAACTCAGGAAGATGGTCTGAGTCTTCCTGACTTCAGGCCTGGCCCTCTATCCATTGTGCCACCTGGCTGCCCTCAGCTACCTTAGTGGCTTGTCATTTCATAATAGACTGTTGGACTAGAAGCTAACATACCTTTGGATAGGTTGGCACAAAGAAGATGGCTGCAAAGGGTGACATTTATTAGAAAAGCACAGCTTGTGTCTACCAAGAAGCCAAATCTTAAAAAAAAAAATATTCAAATCATGCTTGGCCTTTGGACTAAAACTAGTAATGTTATTCTGCTTGTTATTGATATACAACAGAGTGAATGACTTCAAGAAGAGAAAGACAACTAGTGTCAAGTATCTTATAGATAAGGAGACAGGTTTTGTGTCGGCCCAAGGAAAAGTCTAGGGCTTCCTTGCTGTGGGATATATCATAAAGGCAAGAATGTGGACCAGAAAAGGGCGAGGCAAGTAAATTACCTTCATTTAGCTTTCAATCTTATTTGCATTTGCATGACATTGAGAGAAGGTTCTTTGTCCCAGCTGCTACACAGCCACCTGTGTTTGTTTCATTTGCAAAGTCCTCAGTTTGGGTTTGGGGGATGCAAGATCCCCAAAAGGGATTGGACCATAGACTTAGTCTTAGACATAAGTAGTCAAAGTAATAGTCTGGATAAGGCTCAGGGTGTTCTGGCTGGTATTTCTCTACTGCCCTTAGCGATGTATATTATATGTATAATAATGTATAATAACTCATAGCCGTGGCTATGCTCTTGTCAGATAGAGGCTTCCTAGTCATTGCACTTAGCAAATGAGAGCCGATGAAGAGCAGAAGCTCAGAAGATGACAGCATAAAGATGTTCAGCAACCATGAGACAAGTGGAGACAGGAAATGTAGCAGTGGATGGAGCAGAGTGGAGAGAGGGAGAGGAAGAGAAAGAGAAGTTATGCTTATCATGAAGCAGCATGGTGATATCACCTAACACATAAGCGAGGGATTTGGAGCTAGGGTTTTGATTGGGTAGTAAGTTTTGTGTGTGTGTGTGTGTGTGTGTGTGTGTGTGTGTGTGTGTGTGTGTACGCACACATGTGCATGTGTGCTTGGTCCTTGTGTAGCTTTTCTGGGGGCCAGCATATGGAAGGGCTTATCCAAAGTGCCATAAGTATTTTTCTTTAAAAAAAAAAAAAAGAAAGAAAGAAAGGGGCAGATAGGTGGTGTAGTGGATAGAGCTCCAGCCTTAGAGTCAGGAGGACCTGAGTTCAAATCTGGTTTCAGATGCATAACACTTACTAGCTGTGTGACCCTAGGCAAGTCACTTAAGCCAAACTGCCTCACCAAAAAGCAAAAAAAAAAACCATCCTGTTCAAAAAAAAAAAAGAAGAAGAAGAAAGAAAAGGAAAAAATGAGTGTTTAGACAGTGGGTGCTATTGCCAAACCCTAGGAGTCACCTCTCCAGGTAATCTGGTTATCGGTCGATATTTATTGAGCACCAGGTTAGCTAGGTGGCACAGTGGATAGAGCACTGGTCTTGGAGTCAGGAGGACCTGAGTTCAAATCCAGCCTCAGACACTTGACACTTACTAGCTGTGTGACCCTGGGCAAGTCACTTAACCCCAATTGCCTCACCAAAAAATAAAACAAACAAACAAAATATTTATTAAGCACCTACTACATGCCAGGCCCTGTGCTAAGTTCTGGGGATACAAGAAGAGGAAAAACATAGCCCCTGCCCTCAAGGAGCTTACAATCTAATGGGGGAGACAACATGCAAACAAATATATTCAAAGCAAACTACATACAGGATAAACAGGAAATATTAACAGAGAAAAGGCACTGGAATTAAGAGAGGGGGGGTTGGGGCAGGCTCCCTATAGAAGCCAGGAAGGAAGCCAAGGAGATCTGTAGTGTAGCAGAATAATATAACAGAGCAGAGGAGGGAGAATGTTCCAGGCATGGGAGACAGTCAGGAGAGAAGGTTCAGACATGAGAGGTGGAGTCTTTTTGACGGAACATTGCAAAGTAATACATCTCCTAGGAGGTTGCAAACACACCAATGTCAATGCTAACTTTCTCTGTTTCAGTTACAGTAGATTATCAAATGGTACCATGGAATATAAACGACTCTTTGTCTTAGCAGCCTCATAATGTTTATATGTGCATATGATAATAATAATATTGACGTGAGAAAGCCCTGGTTGGCAAGACATTGAGGAATTAAATGATGATCTGATCAAACAGGACTGGACTCCTGTAGAAGATAAGGTAGAACAAATCCTTTAGGGTCTGCTGCCACTTTCATTTGATCAGGAGCTTTGGGGGTTAAACTGGATGAGATAGGAGCAAGAATGAAGAGGCTGTGCTGGTGGGACCAGCACTTTAGTTTCCACTCTTTCTTAGTGGGGTAGTCCTTGAATGTCAACTTGAGGAGGTGCATTGCCTTGTTCCTTATCCCATCTAGATTCCCTGGTCCTTGGTGATATTAGCAGGTGAGATATGGCACATAGAGAAGAGTCAGAGGGGGTTGTGTCTCCTACAATTCTTTTTCTGGGTCTCCAAAACTTTTATAATCTTTTTTTTTTTAGGCAGTTGGGGTTAAGTGACTTGCCCAGGGTCACACAGCTAGTAAGTGTCAAGTATTTTGGTCTGAGGTCAGATTTGAACTCGTGTCTTCCTGACTTCAGGGCCGGTGCTCTATCCACTGCACCACCTAGCTGCCCCCAGAACTTTTATAATCTTATTGTATCCACTGCCTCCCTACTCCACTAGACTTATCAAGCGCAGTCTCTCAAATCAATAGAAGGTTATAGATGAAAATGAGAAGCAAATATGGTACTTTTATTTCCTCTGGTTATAATAGACTTTCAAGAATTTGTAATGTAAGGATCCTTGAATTCATTCTATTCTTATTAGAAGCTGTTCCACCTTTCTCTATCAGCTTCTCACCTCTTCTTATTCATAATTCCATAAGCCATTTCAACATCAATTAAAGGCTGAAGTCAAGGTCCATTTCACCAGTGAGAATTTTTTGGAAGTGAGGCATGATGAAATTTGCCACCACTTAGATCTTATCTTGTTACTACAGTGGTCCTTATCCACCATGCCCATTCCTGTTACCCTGCAGTGGGGCTCCTTCAGCTTAACTCAACAAATAGTTATTATCTGACTGCTGTATGCAAGGCACTGGACCAGGTCCTAGGTATACAAAGAGAAAAATGAAACTATCTCTGCCCTGTCCTACTTGGAGCAAACTTTATATATACATATACGTAAATACAAGTTAATTTGAGGAGGGAGAGAGTGCTAACAAGTGGGTGGATCAGAAAGGCTGCCTGGACTACATCTTGAAGGGAACTGAAGAGTCCAAGAGGTAGAGGTGAAGAGACCCTCCTTCAGAGTTCTATCAGCACTAGCCATGGCCCCCAGGAGGATATCCCATAGCCTGAGAGGACCTTGCACCATTCACCCCTTCTATTGCTGGTTAACCAAAATGGAAAGGTAACCATTTTTATGTTCACTTTAACCATAGAATTATCAACACTGAAATTTATATAACATTTGAAGATTTATAAAGCACTATACTTTACATTTTCATTTGTTTTCCATAACAACCCAATAAAGTTAGGTTTTGGAGGAACTATGAATTATCAAAAGCAAAATTTAAACCCAGATCTTTCTAGATTCCAAGTCCAACGCATTCCACAACACCACATTGTCTTTTCCAAGTAAATTTAATCCTGCTCTTGTCCATTTACCTACCAGTGTGGGCTTATTTTAAAGTCCAGTCCTGTTCTTAGGCTGATGTCTAGGTGTTGCAAACTACAAAATTCGTGCCCATCTGATGTGCTTTTTCTTCCACTTAATGGTGAAAGAGCACTAATCAGTGCTACTCTGTGGACAACTCTCCTAAGAATTAAGCACTCACCTAAATAATATGGATGAAGCAATATTTTCCATTGAATAGATGAGTAATGTTATATGTAAGCAAATTGAAAGCTGCCTCCTGGGTAAAATGTACTGTGGCTATTGCTCTCCTCAACTTGCTTCCTTCTAATCTGCCTCAACCTTGAGCAAAAGAAATACCTTTGGAGAAAATGTTGAGTCAGTAATCTTTGGGGGAGAAAGCCGTCTGTTTTACTGTAGGTTTCCTGAACAGAGGCAGCGAGGAAATATGGCTTTGCTTGAGAGGTTACCATTTGCTAAACGTAGGGCTCCCGCAGGGAGGTTTTTGACATCCCACAGCAAAGGACCCGGCGGTGCTTGCTTGAAGGAGTCCTTTTTCTGGTAGTATTTCAACAGTTAACATGTCCACATGCTAAATAAATGAACTGAACTGGATATCGACTGGTTCTTGAAGCCCCCAAGCAAAAATTAGCTCCTGATCTGAAAGCCACTGACCCTGTGGAGGGAGCTCCGTCATGCTGGAAGGCACGCTTGCTTTTGTATGTAATTCGAAGAAAGGTATTGTATGCCCTGTGCTTGGCTTTGACTGAAAGATGGAGTTTTGCTCTCTCTTTGTGTGCCGAAGACAGGCTTACAGATAAATAGGTCACTGTCTTCCGAAATCCTCGAGCAAATTGACTTGTGACAATATGACTTTAAGTCTGATCTCCCTGATGTACCGAAATATTGCAGAATTGTGGCTCTTCCTGAAGAGAAGTACAGGTGTGTTTGGCTCGTGCATTTAGTTTATTTGTTTCCTTGTGTTTGCCTCATTGTGTAGTTGTTTTGATGTACATTATCAGCGTAATGAAAATCTTAGCTTAGTGTCTGAAAAAGGAGAAAGGAGAAAGTTTCACTTGGAGAGTAAGTAAAAATTCAGAATATTGTTCACATGTATGTATACTATATTTTTTAAAATGTAAGCTAAATTCAAATTGGGGATTGTAAGATTTCTTGTTTGTTATTAGAGATTGTGATTTTCTTCCTTTTCAATATAGAGAAGTTGCTGTTCTTCTTATCCAATATTTCTGATCCCAAGTCATTCCTTTCTTCCTATATTACTTATGTGCAAGGCTTGGGCTCTATTAGCTAGGATGGTGTCATTGTTTTGGCACTGCTTATATACATTCTAAGGCTCTAGAAGACACATTACATGGTTGCTTTTAAAAATATTCATTGTCTATAAGATGGTAATATTGAGAGCGCACAATAAATTATTGCTAGAGTTCCTTAAAGTTTTCAATAGAAACACTTGCATATGGAAAGGGAGAGAAAACAGAGGAAATATCTTTGCTAGGGAGATTGCAGCTCACTTGTCCATGAAATCACAGATCATCCAGCAAGGTTAATAACAGAAATAATTTACTCATACTGTGGGTCTAAGAGTTTTGCATGTTCTGGTCTTGGTTGTGCTTGTCTATGTCAGAGCAATAGGTCTAATAAACTTCATTTGGTGAATGGGATTCAGTATTTGGAGGTATCCCTTCTAGGTTATTGCATTTAAGCAAACTAGTTTAATTGATAGGGTGACTTCCTTTGCAAAGGTTAGTTAGCATCCCTACCTTAGACTTTAGTTCAGTAATATGTTCAGCATTGCCTGTGTGTTTATATGAATGATTCATACAGCGCCAGAGAATGTCAGAAAAAAAGATAAAGGAAGCCCATACTGGTGAAGTTTAAAGAAAAAGGGGTAGGAAATTTGAGATTAGGAAGTGGTGTATGTATCTATTTATTATATGCATGGTCCAGCCAAAGTTGTGGTCTTCTAAGAAAGCATAAATGTCCCATTTACATGCCATCTAAGTGCTGATCCCATTAATCCCTAATTCTGCCAACTGCTGACAAATAATTCATGAAACAAGCACTTATGTGAATTTTAATGAACAAAACAAAGTCGTAACCACAACCGGATGCCATGAAATAAAGGCCAGAGTTTCCAACTTAAAGATGATAAATTTGGGTAAATAATGAATGAATGAGCAAATGAATTTCTTGAAAAAGGTTAGATTCAACATCCCAGGGCAGTGTTAATATTAGAGTAGTTGCCATGGTAGCCTCAGCAACTCATAACCCTAGTTCGATAGTCACATATCACCAGAGGAAGTATTTATGCAAAATAAGTGGAAGTGAATGATTTCATATCTGAAATCATATTCTGACTCAAAATGCTATAGTCACAAGTGGAGGTGGGAGGAGGAGAAAGATGCTACTTAAAAAAAAAGGAGAGCCTCAGAACAAAAAGGTAGATTGAAAAAAAAAAGATGGACTGGACTTTGTGAAAGTTCAAACACATGCTTTGCTTTCTGGATTCTTAAGGGATTTATCATTCATACTGTAACTGGACCATGTAATATTTTTGTTTTAGGGTGGCTAAGAAAATAAATGCTATGGTAGTTTATATGATTTATTAGATGTCTACATAGTTTACTTACTGTATTTTAGTATTAATTCTTACCCTGTATTCTTAAAATTTGCTAGCTTTCACTTTACCAGCCTATAGTTTATTCTTTAAAAGATGATCATTGTATCAAATGAATATCCCAAGAGAGTTTGTTATTATTCAGGGACGGATTTCCATCGTGTCTCTCCAGAATCAATTTCCTGCTTTTCTCTTAAAATCTACATTAAAAAAAAATGGAAAAATATAGTGGAGCTAATTCAAGTAGCAATAAATGCTTTCTTTGAGTGTTACCTTTGACTTTTATTGGTAGAGTAGGCTGAATTGGGGTGGGTGAAGTGGCATAGTAAGAGTTGTATTTTTGTGTTGGCATTCAAGGCTTTTTGTATAACAGGAGAATTAAAGATTGGAGACTTTCAGTGGATTTTAAACATGTTTTTGAAATGATTAGGAAGCAGTGGTATAGAAAATCGTCTGAGAAAAATCCATGTGAATGATGCATTGGAAAAGGGGAGAAATAGATATCAATATGAGCCACAAGGCATATATTTGGGGAAGGAGGGAGGGGAACTGGACCAGGTTCCAAGTTCCAGTCTTGGCTTTGATACTTTCTCATTGTGTGAACTTAAGCAAATTATTGAACTTCTGTGGGTTTCAGTTTCTTCATCTCATCCTATTTTAAGATTGGGTCAGGCCACATGATTCCTAAAATCTCTTTCATCTTAAGAATTCTGATTCTGTGAAATTTTTCATTTCGTTTAGAAGTATGACTAAGAAAATCTAGGCTCCTTCAGTTGAAATATTTCACCTATGTCAGCAAGAACATGTAGCTATCAGCCATTTCAGCCTCATTCCAAATAGGCCATTACAGTTATTTATTTTTTTTTCAAAATAAAGGACTAATCTCATAAGTAAGTCTTAAAAAGTGAAACGTCCCCCTTAACATATGCCCTCATTTAAAAAGTGGTATTGTGATAACATTCTACCTGAGAAATATTTCTTCACTTACACCACAATCATGAATTAGTATGGGGTCTTCCATAGAGCCTAGACCAAATGTTTGACTGAAGACTTGCAGTTTTGAACCAAGTGTTAGTGCCACCTTAATCCTGTGTTTACTATACTAGGGAAGAGAAGAAAAACTTATCAAAGGAATCCAATCTAAATGTCTAGCCATACTTTTTTGTCCTGCGTTATTCAGGTATTTCCCTTGACACTTGATACCAAGATAAAACTGGATGAAGATACAACTGGATCGTTTCATATTCAACCAGTGAGCCACACCTTTATATTTAGACACCTCTACAACACACACACACACACACACACACACACAACACAAGCATCTTACATTATCTCTGTTGAATCCTTTCAAGAATCTTGCATAATTTTGGCATAAACAATATAAACCAAAAAGATGAAGACAAGTTCCGTGTACACTCATAGCATATAGGAGTACTAATTCTTCATTAATCTAATGTATTTTCATAGAGGCATTTTCTCTCTGAGCGCCAAGAGCTGGAAGTGACTCTCATACCCTATACCTTTTGTAATTAGTACCTTTGTTTAAAAGGTGACTAATTGTCCCACCTGGGTGTTGAATATGCATCTTTGACCTCATCAGCACCAACATTTGTAGAAAATCATTGAAGAGGAAAGAAGAAACAAAGAGAAATTATACTCTCACATTATACCTTCATGTTAAGGCTGACTCTGGGTTCTATGATGATAGTGTCACTGGCTCCTTGGTTAGGTTGTTTGGAAAAATACTCAGTGCCTCAGTTTACTGGTGTGAACAATACTTGTGGTACTTCTTGTCTTTCTCATATACCTGTTAGGAAATGTGATTTGGTGTATCTTAGGCATATAAGCAGATTGTAAGGTGACATTTTTGGGAAAAGGCAGAGATTCTGAATATCAGGTACCTCTGAATAAGCACGTAACATAGGCTCGTACACTGTGCTGATTCATTTGGTGTCTGGGGGACGGATTTCCAGGAATATCATGATACTGTACAGAGTAATGTGGTAGGGTTAGAGAGATTAGTGAAGCAATGGAAAGAGTCTTTGAAGGAGCCCTAAGAATGATCAAAGGTTTTGCCAACTGGCTCTCCAGCCAGGGCAAAAGCCACAGCCTGATTCAAAGCATTCCAAGACCTTCCAATGATTTCCTGGAAAACACATTTCCTGGGGGCTCTAGTCATTCAGCATACCAGTCTAAGCTTTTTGCAGCTTTGTGATTCTGTCTTTTCTTCTTCAGTCAAATTTGGAGTCATACCCACATAAGCAAACATAGAAGAATGAAAGCATTTGATTATAGGTCAGTCCAACAAATTAGTGCTTCCTATGTATGGGGAAAAGTCAAGCAAAGAGGTGAATTGAGATTTTAGCTATTTAAAAACAATTTTTGAAAATAAAACCCTTCCTTTTAGCAAACTAATATTTTTGGGATTCTAGAGGGGCTGCATAAAAATTCAGATGATTAGAGTCCATGACTTGCAGAGGTTGGCATATGTGATTGCCCATCTTGCAGACTCATTTAGCATCTCAGCTATGACTGCCAGTGCCACCTCTTTTTCCACAGCTACCCTTTTTTAAGGGAGAATTGGGTGAACATGAGTGGAAGAAGCCCTTACTCTACAAAGCATATTCTTTAGTAGGACACATCACAGACTTTGTCTTTAAGAAGTAAGAGGGAATAGAATACTTGGAGGAAAGGGACAGGGCTGTATGCTGCAGCAATTTTTGGAATTAGATATACTGATACCTAACTGACCTCAGGGAGAGGATGCATAGACTGTAAAAACTGAAAGGGATCTTGAAGATCATAGATGTAGAAGGTATCTTAGACTCCATTTCGTGCATCCCAATCATTTTACAGATGAGGAAAGTAGGACCGGGAGAGGGTCAGTGTGTTCAGTGTCAGACAGATACTGAGTAGCAGAGGCCAATTTTAGCCCTATGACGCCTGACTCCCAATCTCACTAGATGTTAGAGGACATATATGGGGTCCACTGGACCTCATGTTAGAGATGAGGAAAGGTTCATTCCCACAGCAAATTAATAGTAGAGCTGAAATGTGAGCCTTGTGTTCCAGCCTTACCAGTGGGAGGTAGTAGAGTATATTTGTTTAAAAGTTTCAGAAGTTCCTTGTCTTTAACAATTAAGACCATCTTAAATTTAGGATCATATTTTAGTTGGTCTAGAGAAGGATAATGCATGGTTCCTTTCAGGAGCCTACAACCTAGGTGAGCAGGAAAAATGATTCAGGTAAAATAGATAATGATCAAAGCTGATTTATGATCAATTGTGATATCAGCAGTGTGACAAATAGGTAGGGGGTTGGATTTTCAGTCTGAGAGACCTAGCTTCAAATCTCATCTCTGATATTTAGTAGTTTTGTGCTAATGGGTACAAAACCATGATCATGGGTAAGTCACTTAATTTCTCTTGGCCTCAGTTTCTTCATTTATAAAATTGGGGATAATAATACTTGCAGTACCTACCTCATAGGTTTGTTGTGAGCCTCAACTGAAATCATAGAAAGCATTTTGAAGACCATTAAAAGATCTATATGTGTTAGTTATTATAAAAGGCGCCCCAAAGGTCTTGATACAGCTGTAAGCTTTACTAGGGTGGCGAAGTGGTGCAGTAGATACAGCACTGGGTATGGAGTCAGGAAGACAAATTCAAATACAGCCTCAGACACTTGCTAGCCATGTGACCTTGGGTAAGTCACTTAACCTCTGTTTGCCTCGGTTTCCTTCATCATAAAATGGGGATAACAACAGCACATACCTCCCCGGGTTGTTGTGAGGATTAAATGAGATAATATCTTCAAAGCACTTAACGTAGTGCCTGGAACATGGTGAGCATGATGTAAATACTTATTCCATTCCCCATCCTTTAATACCTTAAAACTGCACTAATACTTTTGGGACACCCCGAACTATTTTCAAACGAACGTTGAAGTAGTTTAGACAGAGGAAGAATTAAGAAGCAAGTTAACAAGGATTCTTAGTCTTAGAAGTGATCCCCAGCGTGTCCTTTGCCATTCCAAATGCACTCCAGCCTATTTTCTTCTTTAATTCAATTCTGAGCTTGGTTCGTTCTCTGCCTTCAGTACCTGTGTGAGCCTGTAGGTAGACCTGGTATATTTAACCATCCTAAAATTCTGGGGATATTTAATTTCCCACTGTTTCTTCAGGAATCCTTGGCACTTAAGAGAGGTGCCCCTAAGTGGCAACCTCCTCCCAATCCCTGGCAGATGTGAAGGTCCTCTGAATAAGATTGAAAATGAAGACATATGTAGGACCTGAGAAAGAATATTCATTTTGCGAACTTTTGTTTAAAATATCCTTTAAAAAAAGGTTTTCTTGATGATGTTTGTCTTTACATCAAAGACATTTACACCACTACCTCTCTGGATTGAACCCTGATCTATGTGAAAAAAAGGTAAAAACTTCGAATATAATAAATCCATCTACTTGTGTATGCAGTATTCCCTAGTGGTGTTCTTCTACCTCTCTGCTATAAATGTGGAGGTGGAGAGAGGTTTAATTATTTGTTCTCCAGGACCATCTGTGCCTTTTCTGTTCATGTCTTCCAGTGATCTTTTCACTTCCATTGTTTTTGTTATTGAAACTTGAATTTTCTTGCCCTGAAATCTGGACAGACTGACAGCTCCCAAAGCATCCAGACCCCTCTTAATAGCCCACCTGAAACCATCCTTTTTCAGGTGATGCTTCATTAATGCAGCCCAAGGGGAGTTCCTGAGGCTGAGACAAAGTTGACATCCCTCTCCCCACATGTTAATCCCCTCCCTCCCACCCTCCATCTCATCCTGACCATCACCCAGTGCTTAGGGACTGAAACAAATCCCAAATTCTGTCTGGCTTGATTTTCAAAGGAACACTAGGTTCCAGCCAGGGTGTTAAACCCCTAACCCCTCTGCTTTGTTTCCTTGTCTGTCTCTTGTCCTTTCCATTCCTTTTTCCCCCCTAAGGAATTGTAATCAGCCTCATGAGAGTATGTCCAGGTATAGTTTTCTTGTTTAGATCCTGTCCTACATTTCTGCCATGAGTCTTCTGTTTCAACTACAGAGAACATCTTCCCATAAAATGTGCTAGGTGGCATATTTTGGTCTATTCACAGAAGGAAGGTATCAGGAGACCGGATGTCTTTCTAGCATTCAAAAGTTAGCAGAGAACACAATGGAAGAAGTAGGTTCCTCTTAATTGGGTGCCAAGAAAAGGTGTTGAAAGAAGAAACAAAACCAGACTTGATATCTTTCCTAGTGGGTCCTTTGGCAAAAACAACATGAAACAATTGACAGAAGCCTAGATTTTTCAGTCTTCATTGACATGAAAGCGGGTTCCTTTCTCCAGTGACCTATAAACCTTAGCCAACAGGCATGCATGTAGTTAATTGGACAGCACTCACGCTGCGAGCTAGATTCTCTCAGGGCATGGTGACCCTTGGAGAAAGATGGCACATTTAGAAACTGCCTTGCCTCTCCTGGGTCACTGCTTAACATTTAGCAAGTTACAGCTTGAATGTACAAAATGATGTCTTGAGGGCCTGAAAGACTAAACAGCTTCCAGATGTACCTAGCTTATTCCTAGAGACTAGTTTAGACATCGGGGAAGCTAGCTGATTAAAACTGTTCCCAAATCTTAAGACATACTGGGGTTATCCTCACATGAAGAGTTTTTGGTCTGGAGAATTGTTTCAATAGAGGACTAATTTATATAACTTGGCCCTGAATTGTAGGCAGCCCCTGAGTTATGAATAGCCAGTTAATGACATGCCTTCCATGTAGACAGTGTGTGGTCAGAGGTCCCCCTCCCTCCAACTTTTTGTCTCACCCCTGCTATTGAGTCTAGGGCATACTCCAATGCTGATGCTAATTTGAAAGCAGGTGGTAGAATCTCCTCTTAGGAAGTAAGAGAGTAAGAAGCCCCTCCATCCCTGAACTGGGAGGGAGAAGCAGAAAGGTCTGCTGTTAGCTACAAAAAGAGGAAAAGAAGAAGGAATAACAACAGTAATTCACATTTATAAATTTAACTCAGCAGACATGTATTAAGCACCTGTTATGTGCGATGCTCTGTATACATCAGCAGTAGCGATGCTAGAGAGAGAGAGAGAGAAAAATGAAGTGAGTAAAGGTTCTTGTACCTCAAGGAGCTCCCATTCTATCCATGGTTCCTCACAATAGCTCTGTGGAGGTATGATCCTTGTTTTACAGATTCTTATTTACAGAACTGAAGCTCACAGTTAGATGACATGCCCAAGAATATGCAGATAATAAGTGTCATAGGTGGAACTCAAACCCAGGTAGATCTATTAAGCAGCATGGCACAGGGAAAGGCCCACCAAGTGGGCCGAGCATAGCTGTGGAACACCGCATATTCAGTCACCTTGGTTGGTTTTGCTTAATTGCTTCTTTCCTCCTCATTTCCCTCTTGTTCTTTGTTACAGGGATTAGCCCTCTGTATAGGAGAGGGAGAATAGAAAGAATATGGTTTGTTTTTTTTCTTGAAGTAGTCTGGGATTGTCAAACATACCTCACAATTTTTCAAATGCAGTCTAGCATGTTTTCTTCCTTTAATCAAATTCTAGATGGAATCCATTATCTGTCTTCACTACTTGTGCAAGGGATACATACTTGATGGACTAACTCAGTGGACTGTCCATCCAATGGCATGTCATAGTCTTGGCTTTCAGTAGTTGTTATCCATTTGCTTGTTCCTATGTGGATTGTTAGGCTCCTCTCTTTTGAATGATCAGCTCTCTTATTCAGGAGATCTAATGGTGTTCTGGTGCTTAATATAATCAGCACAATTTGAGAAGCAACTGGAAGGACTTTATTATCTATAAGGAATATAGTTTCTGTTTGAATTAAGTACTAGACATCTTCCATGACAAAAGCTGACACCCTTGGCAAACACAAATCTTTTATGGATCGCTTGATGTTAATAGAAGATCATGGAGATAGTTACCTCTATGACAGTCTATTAAGAATTCTTGTATTATTATAATTTGTGCATGGAAGATTCTGAAATGCTTCAAATGTTCATTGAGATATGCAATTTTATTTTTTGTGCCATTAAGTTTCCACCATATTCAGTGCTTCTTAAACTCTTGTAGAAAGTCTTTGAGATGTATGGTCCTGCGGTTTCTGGCTTATTTTTAAGCCCTTGTCCTTTTCCATGTCTTAATCCCAAACTATTTTCCAACATCTGCCTTCTACAGGGATTTAAAATTGCATAACAAAAAAACTAATTTTGGACCGAGTTACCAGCAAGGCATCAGCATCTAGTCCCCATATGTATCTTGCTGCTTTTTCAATACCTCAATGAGATTTTGCTTTCCTCCTTCCTTTAGCCACCTAAGGAGATCTGCTGCTGTGTCTCTGCTGAGGTAATCATTTCACAATTATTCCCAACCGCATGTGGGTCCATTATAGTGGCATCATGACAAGCCTTCCTCACTTTGAGAGAACCCAACTGAGAGGAGCCCCTGAGGCAGCAGAAAGCAGCCTGTGCTTAGCCCTGTGGCTCTCACAAAAACAAATATAAGTTGAACTAAAAGGATTAAAAAAATAAAACAAGCATCACTTTCCAGTGTGGGGAGCCTCGTGGGACCATAACCCCAGAAGTTGGAATTATTCTTAGCAAGTACTTAGCACTCTCCCTGCTCAATTCAGCATCTTGTGTGCAATTACTCCAAAATGATAATGGTAACAGGCCTATGTATTCTAAAACATTGTTTTTAATATAGTATTTTTTTCAGACTGATTTTGGGTTTACTTTGGGTTTAAAAAGATATCAATAGAAACTGCATATACTAAGGTTGAGCAGAGGGTAGGAAATACATTGAGGATCAAAAGAGTCAGGGAAATTTGGGAACAAAACAGAGAAAATTGGGCTTATTTTCATACTGAAGATTTGTTAGTGGTAATGAGTATTTAGATACATGATTTCACAGTTATTAACTTTAGGAGGGAAAAGTATCTCTAATGTCAAATTTTTCTCACAGCACTTCTGTTTACAAAATATGAAATATCAGGGTTTTCTAGAACACACTTTGGAAAAAGCTACTTTAAGGTAATGAATTTTAACCTTCTAACCCAATTTGCTAAACCAGATTCTTCAGTGATTATGAATATGCCTCCTTGTTCCACAGAGAGTAACTTTGACTCACCTAGCTCACTAGCTCCACCTGTTGGAAACATTGAATTTTTCACTTTAAGGCAACGACTTCTTCCTAACCTCTGCCACTTCATAAAGTTAGGAGTTGTTTTGACTCAAGAGACCTGAGTGTGAGAGGACCCAGTGTGGGGCCTGCAGTGGGCTCTCAGGGCTGATTGCAGGCTATTTCCCCTGCTTACCAAGGAAGTATTTTGCTCCTTCCAAGGTTAAATACTGGCATTACTAGAAAATGAACTTAAAAGCCTTTATGTTGGGCTAGCCAGCAGGATAGGAATATTCTTGTGGGAGGCTGATTTGTACAACTTTGATCTCTTAAAAGAAAAAAGCATAAACTCTCTTAAAGGGGGCTCTTTAACTGCATCAGAGATTTTGTAAACTGTTGAATAAAAGAATTGAAGAAATCTAAATTGTACTAATTTGAGAAGTCTCTTCCTTTTTTTAAACAACTCCCGGAGGAAATTATTTTTAAAAGATTTTTGAAGTTAGTTTTCTACAGTTCCTCATCATTTTATGACATTGTTTTTATAGTTTTGTTTTTAAACTGATGGCCTGTTGTTCTGAAATGAGAGCCCCAGGAAGGTGAATTGTACTCAACATAGTCTCAAAGGTACGGCCCTTTGTGCCAGAAAGCACCTTTGGTATCAAAACATCCCCTCCTTTTTCTTTGTTGAACATACAGTTGCTGATTTCAATCAGGACATTAATGAAGTTAAATTGTCCATCTAGGAGTGGCTTTGGCCTCCAACTCTTCTGATACTGTCTGTCTTGTGGTAATTTTGAATTAAATATTAAATGAAAGAGAATGATACAATGGCTCAGAAAATCTACTGACTTTTGGTATCTTTAAAAATTTCCTGGTCATTTATGAAAAGCATTTACAGCTACAGTGAAATTCGGCAAGGAGAAAGTGGCTTTTGATGGTCTCCTTTATTCAATCTCAAGTTCAAAAAGGGTATAATCAATCCACAAGCATTTGTTAAGACTGGATGATGAGGCAGGAACTTTGCCAGACTCTAGAGATACAAATACCAAAGTGATAGTGCCTGATTTCTAGTTTACATTCTGCTGGGGGGTTACATCATGTTCACAGATAGTTATACAGATAAAGGATCCATACAAAATAAGTACATATGGCCAGCAGCAGAGTACCAACGGCTGGGGCCAAGAGGAAAGGCCTGAGGTGGGGTCACTTGAGCTGAGCTTTAAAGAGGACCCCAGGGTTCCAAGAGGTTGGGGTTAAAAGGCAGAGCAGTGATAGAACAATAAAACAATAGTCTGACAGCATGATGCAGGAGATTAGAGACTACATATGGGAAACAGTAAATATGCCAGTTTAGCTCAAGTTTTGAAAACACAGGAGAAAATAATGTATAATTATATTGCAAAGTAAGACTGGAGCCTGATTGTAGAGGGCTTTCTGTGCTAAACAGAGGAGTTAGCATTTTTGTCTTAAGCAGGGAGCCTCTGAGGTTTCTTAAACCAGCAAGTGACTTGGTTGGACCTGTATTTTAGGAATATGACTTTGGCAGCTATGTGGAAAATTGATTGGAAAGGGGAGAGACTAGATTCAGGGAGACCAGTGAGGAAGCTGTTGCAATAATCTTTATTTCTAGAAAGAGTTCCTCATTATCACAATCCATAATAAATCAAGAGAAAAAATGACTGGAATTATTTTATTAAGATAAATACTCAATTGCAAAAAAATGGAGAATGGACTAGATGATCCTTAAAGTCCCTTCTGGGTGTATTGTCTTCCCCATTCAGATGTAAGATTGTTGAGGATTAAGGCCATTTCCCTCCTTTTCTTTGCATCCCAAAGGTTAGCACACTTCAGTCAGTCAACAAGCATTTATTAAGTACTTACTGTGTTCCAGGAACTGAACAAACACAAGGACAGTCCCTGCCTTCATGGAGCTCCTATTCTGATGGGGAAAGATAACAATAAATGGAAGCTGAAGAGAAGGGTGGGGGGTATGGTAGAGGAGTTCAAGCAGTGCAGTCTAGTGAGGAAGGTTGATATGACTCTCCTGGGCACCCTCCTTAAAGGGAAGTTCTGAGAAGAGTTGTCTAGTCAGAGGTAGGGGGTTTCCAAGGTGTGATCTTCCAAGATGAAGAGGTTGCTGGGGCATGGTAAATAGTAAGCACTTAAAAAATACATTTATAACCAGACTCCAGAGCATAACTGCATACACTTATGGGAATTGTAACCCAAAGGGACAAGATGGATTCTCTTGAAAGTTCTAGACTGTTGACCTTATGGACCGCCATTCTCATAAGTCTATGCAGCCATAACTCTGGGCCTGGTTATAATATAACCTGATGACAGCTTGCTGGTAATGAGTGTTTGAGCATAGTTGGGAAGATCCTTGAACAACAGACACCCAATCCAGGCCTATACTTGAAGCTTTAGTTGGTAGGACCTTCCAGAGTTTGTATATATCCTCCTAGAACCTGTTCTAGCCTGCATGCCAAGATAAGGTATCAGCACAGGACATTTGTGGAGTTCTCCATGTTTTATTCTGTATTAAATATGTTGCAATTAGATTAAATTAGAAAGAACAGAAGTAGATGATGATGTTGTTGTTGTTTTTATAATCTCAGACTTTCCCAGTATTTTGCTTTAAATGTTCAAACACATGATTAACAATCATCAAATCATAAAGACACTTTATCTTCCATCTAATCTCCCATCTGGTAATTAGGTGCCATTTTCCACTTCTCTGCCTGAAAGGAGTTTTAGATGAAGATCTGAAATCATGTCTCCTAGCCAGAAAGAATTATACTAATGTCTTAAATCCAAGTTTCTGTTTATGAGCACAATATATTGTGTGCTATTACCTAATATGAGGCAGGATTTGGGGATGTAATAGATCTTAAATAATAGTGATGCCATTTGCATAAAAACAAGTGTATTTTGAATGTATTTCACAGCATTCACCCTAAATATTCTCAAAAATGCATTGTCTTCAAAATATCATTTGCTAGATGCCTCTGCCTTGACATCAGAAAGTAATTTTATTTATTTATTTTATTTTACTTTATTTTTAGGCAGTTGGGGTTAAGTGATTTGCCCAGGATCACACAGCTAGTAAGTGTCAAGTGTTTGGTCTGAGGCCGGATCTGAACTCAGGTCCTCCTGAATCCAGGGCCAGTGCTCTATCCACTTTGCCACCTAGCGGCCCCCAGAAAGTAATTTTAATAAAGGAGTGGAAAAAAAAAATCAGAGCTGCCCTGAAACCATTCTTATTTCTAGGAAGATGATATTGATAGTATCCCAGGAAATTGATGATGTCCTAGGCTTAATGCTTTGCCTGGCAAATGATAGGCACTTAATAGACACTTGATTCCCAGTTGTCAATAAGCATCAGTTAAGGACCTAAATGCTAATGGCTGGGAATGCCAAGAAAAACAAAAACCAGTCCCTGCTCATTAGTCAGTGGGGAAGACAACATGTAAACAACTATGTATAGAATAAATAGGAAATGATCAACAGAGAGAAGATGTTAAATTAAGAGCAGTCTTTGGCCATTACCTTGAACTCCTGGTTCCACTGGTAGCTAGACATGAACTAGGAATTAAAATAACCAAGAGCTTTTGGGAATTTGATGTGTTCCTGGGGAAAGAGATTAGCAAAGTCCTTCTTTGTGTCCCCTGTTGCCAGTATATTCTGGGTCATCCTCTGCCTAAAGGTCAAGTTTTGCCTTATGACCTTGGGCTAATTATTACATCAGCTCTCAGATTTCTAGCACAGTTACTGATTAAGTAGAAATGAATGGTTTCTATCCACTCTGTCTCACACAAATGTTGGTCCCATGTTCTTTGAAAAAACCTGATGGTCCTTGCACCACAATATTCAGAGAGGGAAAACAACAATGATCACTAAAAAAAGAAAAGCAAACATTCTCGACAAAGAAAAGTAGGAAAAAAGACAAGAGTTCAATAAAATTTAAGATGGAGAAGACTAGGTAAAGCTATTCTTTAGTGACGCATATTTTTAATAATCAGCTTTTCACTGGTATTGTAAGGTTTAAAACACCAACACCTAACTCCCAAAACCCGGTGAAGTAGGTTAGTGCAATATTATCCCCATTGTATTCATGAGGAAAAGAAAGGTTAAAACACTTGGAGGGCAGGAGTGCCTGAGGATATTAGATCACAATTCAGTTTTATGAATGATCCTATAACTCTCCTGAGCAGAATCCTAAACTTTGAACTTGAGAATCACTTAGATTTCCCCTAGAAGAATGAACCCTTGGAACTAATCCCTCTTATCCTGAGGAGAAAGTGAAGTGAACACAAAATCTTACTCTACATGGACGCCCATGGCTTTTTTTTCCTTTTATTTGTATTGGTAGTTACTTCATTGGTCATTTCTTTTACTTTTTAAGTAGAAACACTTGCATAATTGTATGACAACTTATTTCACTCTTATTGAAAGGGGCTTTTATCTTAGATTATTTTCTTCCTCTCTCAGGATTTACATTTTAATATTTATTGATTTTTTTTTCCTTTTTAGCCTGAGATTAATTTAGCCCAATACTGGCTACTTTTGAGAAAGTTATTGCTTATTGACTTTTCTTTTAATTTTAGTTTTGCATTTTACTGAATTTTCTTTTAATTTTTGATGTGCAATTTGGTTTCTAGAATAATATCTTATTTTCATCCCTCACTGACATCATTGAATTTTCTTTTTGTTACAAATGCTGTTATTTTGTTTTTGCTTTTCTTTTCTTGGGAATAATTCTATCTGGGCTTCAAATTTATATTTGAATTTTGCTTTTGAATACTAATGCCTGTTATTTGATTATGCTAATGACAATGGCAGCTGTTTTATGACTGCCATTTTAATCTAGCTGTTTATTTGCATGCCTTGCTGCAAATATGCATTGCTGTAATGTAATCAAAATTTGGGGTCATTTGCGTTGGTTAAATACTGGCACTATGGACCAAAATTGTAAAGATAATGATATGTAATATAGAAAATGACTGTCTATATATGAAAGTTATTATAAGGGATTACTGATATGTGGAACAGACATATAGGGAGGAGAACGTTTTAACATTCCTGAGTATCAGAGGAAGTGAGTTTAGAGGGGAAAAAATTTTTTTCAAGTAAGGTCAAGAGAAGCCCCTAAAAATATGTTCTGTGAATCACTATGCCATTTGACTATTCATTAAAAACATCCAGATGGGGATTATCTGGAATTTGATGTACAATCCTCCATTTGAAGGGAATATTTGATATGATAAATTTGTAGTATTAATGATAGGAAATAGTGAATCAGCACAGTGATTAAGGTTCAGGTTAGAAAATCATAAAGATTTTTACCTATAAAGAATGACACACCAAGACAACTACTAGTAGAAACGTCCACTGATAGATGAATGAATCTGAGTTCACATACTCTAGGCCAAGATTGCTGATTACCAATGTCCAGAGAGAGGTAGCTTCCTGAAGTCAGATGGTAGTGCAGTGTTAGGGGAGAGATGAGCCAAAGCTAAGCCAACTAAGTTAGTGGGAGATAGGATACCAAGAGTTTATAAAAGGGATTGAAAGAGTAAGACCAGTTCCTCTGAGTGATACGTAGACACCATTTCAATGTAATATGGGAGAGAGGGCCACGTAATGAGCCAGAAAAGCCTTGCTTGATGGCAAGTATAGAATAAACATGGCAGAGAAATACCACTGGCCAAAGTTGGAGAACTTTGTCAGGAAGGGAGTCATGCCTTCCTGGTGAAACAAGCAAGGAAATTTGAATTACATCAATGGCACTGGGGAATAGAATGTCTGGCACAGAGAAAAGGGACATGCTGATTGAGAACCTTGTTGGAAACATTTATGAACCAATGGATTTCTTGATGGATGCTAAACCAGATAGGATGGAGCAAACTTGTTTATGAAAATCAAAAAAAACTTTTTGGGGGTGGTGAAACACAAAAGCAAGCATGGTCTGCATTTGAAGCATCTACCTTTTAGCCAAAGGGGAGAAGCCAATTGAGTTTGTAATTCAGGTGCACACAAGAGACATGCTGAGGAGAACAGAAAGAAGTTACTCCTCTACCAACCACATGCTTCACAGCCTAGCTGAGAGGGGAAGAATCCAATACAGATCTTATTCTTCCTCCAGTTAGGCTGCTGCTCCAATCAGGTTGCTTCAGTCTTGCCTACAATGGATGATAAGGCTGGTTTGGAGGTAGGGGAAAGGCATTTTCCCCCCATTCTTTTAAATGGTCTTTGCCCTTGCTTCCTAAACTCCATGGCTGCTGTTTCTTTCTTTCTTTTCATTAATTTATTTTGGTTTTGATTTGATTTATTTGATTTCCATAAGCTTTTGAGCTTTAAATTTTTCTCCCCCTCCCTTCCCACCTCCCTCCTAAAGACGTCATGCAATCTGATATAAGCTATACATATACATTCCTATTAAACATATTTTCACATTAGTCATGTTGTAAGGAAAAATTAGAACCAATAGAAGGAACCACCAGAAAGAGGAAACAAAACAAAACAGAAGGGAAAAAAAGAACAAATAGTATGCTTCTATCTGCATTCAAACTCCATAGTTCTTTCTTTGGATGTGGATAGCATTTTCCATCATGAGAACTTTGGAGAGGTCTTAGATACTTGCATTGCTGAGAAGAGCTAAGTCTATCAAAGTTAGTCATCACACAACATAGCTGTTACTGCATACAACATTCTCTTGCTTCTGCTCACTTCACTCAGCATCAGTCCATACAAGTATTTCCAGGTTTTTTCTGAAGTCTTCCTGCTCATCATTTCTTATAGCAAATAGTATTCCATTACATATATATGCCACAACTTGTTCAGCCATTCCCGAATTGGTGGGTATCCCCTCAATTTTCAATTCTTAGCTACCACAGAAAGAGCTGCTATAAATATTTTTGTACATGTGGGTCCTTTTCCCATTCTTATGATCTCTTTGGGATACAGCCCTGGAAGTGCTATTGCTGGGTCAAAGGCTATGCACATTTTTATAGCCCTTTTGGCATAGTTCCAAATTACTCTCCGAAATGGTTGGACCAGTTCACAACTCCACCAAGAATGCATTAGTGTTCCAATTTTCCCACATCTTCTCCACCATTTATCATTTTTCCTGTTTTGTCATGTTGGCCAATCTGATAGGTGTGATATGGTACCTCAGAGTTATTTTGATTTGCATTTCTCTAATTAATAGTGATTTAGAGCATTTTTTCATATGATTATAGATGGCTTTAATTTCTTCATCTGAGAACTGCCTGTTTATATCCTTTGACCATTTATCAATTGGGGAATAACTTGCATTCTTATAAATTTGACTTAGTTCTCTATATATTTTAGAAATGAGGCCCTTTATCAGAGACACCGGTTGTAAAAATTGTTTCCCTGTTTTCTGCTTCCCTCCTAATCTTGTTTGCTTTGGCTTTGTGAAAAACTTTTCAATTTAATGTAATCAAAATTATCCATTTTGCATTTCATAATGTTCTATATCTCCTGTTTGGTCATAAATTTTTCTGTTCTCCATAAATCTGACAGGCGAACTATTCCTTGCTCTCCCAGTTTGTTCATAGTATCAGCCTTTATATCTAAATCATGAACCCATTTTGACTTTATTTTGGTATATGGTATGAGATTTTGGTCTATGTCTAGTTTCTGCCATACTCTTTTTCAGTTTTCCCAGCAGTTTTTGTCGAATAGTGAGTCCTTAACCAGAAACTGGGGTCTTTGGGTTTATCAAACAGTAGATTACTATAGTCATTGACTATCGTGTCTTGCGTGCCCCACCTATTCCACTGATCTACCACTCTATTTCTTAGCCAGTACCAAGTAGTTTTGATGATTGCTGCTTTATAATACAATTTAGGATCTGGGAGAGGCTACCTTCCTCTATATTTCTTTTCATTAGTTCCCTTGATATTCATTCTGGACCTTCTGTTCTTCCAAATGAATCTTGTTATTATCTTTTCCAGCTCTATAAAATAATTTTTTGGTAGTTTGATTGGTATGGCACTGAATAAATTAGCTTAGGTAGAACTGTCATTTTTAGTATATTAGCTCAGCCTACCCATGAGCAACCGATGTT
Source organism: Phascolarctos cinereus (assembly GCF_003287225.1). Lineage (NCBI taxonomy): Eukaryota > Metazoa > Chordata > Mammalia > Diprotodontia > Phascolarctidae > Phascolarctos > Phascolarctos cinereus. Next base: position 169,985,154 of record NW_027556180.1, read on the forward strand.
TATCCAATTATTTAGATTTGACTTTATTTGTATGAAAAGTGTTTTGTAATTGTGTTCATATAGTTCCTGGGTTTGTTTCAGTAAGTAGACATCTAAATATTTTATAATGTCTACAGTAACTTTAAATGGAATTTTCTTTCTATCTCTTGTTTTTGGGCTTTGTTGGTGATACATAGAAATGCCAATGATTTATATGGGTTGGCTGCTGTTTCTCAGCAATGTTGCCTTTCTGATACCCAAAACATCTCATCCCACGTCCACTAAACCCTAGACCCTCTCCTCCATGGACCTATCTCTTTGGTCTGTGGAAGCTTGTTGAATGATTAATATTATTTTCCTTATTATCAGTATCATATACTAAGACCAGATTTCCATAGTAGAGGTCTAGGGAAATTTTTTTTTCTGGTAGGGAAAGAGTTAATCAAATAAATATACCAACATTCCTGACTCTTAGATATAAAGCAAGAATGTTTTGTCTCAGGAAGCAACAAGTTCCCTGTAAATTGCTATCCTTCAGTAAGACTTCGAATCACAATTTGTCCAGGATAGATTCTGTTGTAGTGAGGAGACCCAAGCTTTAGAGAGAGATTGTATTTCCAACTTCTATCCCTGCTCTAAGATTGTCTCATTCCACCTAACCATCTAGAATGGAAAACATACATGAACGTGGCAGTTTCTGTATATGAGATATCCCTTGGCATTGGGGACCAAATCTTAGGATTATCTTTTAGAATTCACTTTGGCTAATATTATATTCTTCTTCCAAATAGATTTTCTCACTGAAAATTTCAGGATCTGCTCTTCCTCTGATACATAGCACCAAGTTTGTCAACAACATCAACTTCCTGCATTTCCTCTGCTACAAGCCAAAAGAGCTTCCTCTGTTATCTGTACACAGAGAGAAAATAGTTGCAAAGGAAAAACATGTCTAAAACAGGATTTGAAAGTAAATAGCTACTGAGATGAAAATTCAAGAAGGTTGTTTACTAATGTCAAGTGTTTGGGGAGAGAAAAGATAACTTGTCTATATAATGATGAGTTTAGTTAAAGGGACAAATATTGCTGAATAGAGGATGAATACCTATTACCTGTACAAAAGGGGGAAAAATGAGAAGAAGCACTGTCCTGAGATCCCTATAACTCTTAGTCAATCATATGTGTGTGTGTGTATATATGTGTGTGTGTATACATATATATATGAAATGTGATTGCCACTGCATTGCTCAACGTAGCTAGCCACAAGTAAGAAATTGTGAAGCAAGCAGAGACCTAGATATTTCCATTTTCTGCAACTCTCTTAATCCACGTACCTTTTCCTCTAGCAGTATCCAGAGACCTCTTGCTCTGGTACCCTACTCAGGCCTCACCTCCCCAGACCCTCCCATTCCACTGGCCCTTTTCTGACTTACTACCTCTGAATAAGATAGACCTGTCCTGCTCTATCCTATCTTATGTCTCTACTACTCTCTTGTATTTGCTCACAAGCAACAACACCCAATACATATTTTTCCACTCTAGTCAGAAAAGTTTGTTTGCTGTCCTTATCGCCCCCTTAGGCCCCACTGTTCCAAGTTTTTGTTCTTAATGTTTTGTGCTTCCTACCTGACTCCATCTTCCTAGATACTTTCTACATGTGCCACACAAAATCCTCAAATTTCCTAGGTTTTAAGAATTTTTTTCATGTTAAGCTGTTGTTTTATGTGTTATAATGGGTAGAGAACCAGCCTTGAAGCCAAGAAGACTTTCGTGTCTTGTCTGTGACAGGGACTGATTGTGTGACCTTAGGCAAGTCATTTAACCTCTAAATGCTCCAGGCAGCTAAGGCTCTAAATTTCAGAGGAGGTGCCATCCTGCACTGGGTTGTTTGTTTTTTTTTATTTATGGAATAAAACAAGCATTTCCATAACATAGTATAATAAAAAAAGATTATTATACATGCAACTGCAAATCTATTATATATAACTTGCTATTCCTTTTAACTATATACTAAAGTTATTATGTAAATCTTTTTTTCTTTTTTCTTCTCCCTCAGCTCCCCAGATGGCTACCATTAGACATTCTGCATTGATTGGTAAAAGGGGTTTCCTTACCCTAGAGCTTCCCCATACCAATGAAACCCATAGCTCTAACACCTGTCCCTATTGTTTTATAATCCTTAATTGCTCACTGCGTTGATTTTTAAAACTGAACTCTTAGACAACTAGGTAGCACAGGATAGAAAGCTGCAGTAGATAGGATGCCAGCCCTGGAGTCAGGAGGATCTGAGTTCAAATCTAGCCTCAGATACTTACTAGATGTGTGGTGCTGGGCAAGTCACTTAACCCCAATTGCCTGAATCCTACCATAAACTATAGGTTGAAAAAATATCAGTAGGCAAAATGTTTAAAGGAAATTGGTGGTTTTGGAGGGTTGGGGTTTTTTTGTTTGTTTGTTTGTTTGTTTTGAGGATAAATTTTTTTTAGGTAAGGATTTATATTTGAACCTCTCTTCCAAAATTTAATTTCATCCTCATATACATGTGTTGTAGCACTTCTGACCCATCTTTTAGGACCCTGTTCTTCCTGCATCCTTCACTGATTCCTCCAGCACTGTTTCCTGAGTTCTGATTGAATGGCTGTTGGGTATCACAATCCAGAATTTGTTCTCCATTCTTTTCATGAACTTAAATGTTTGTGTTCCCTTCTAGTCTGCCAACTCCTTCAGGATAAGTACGCTCTCCCTTGCTCCTCTCACATCCCCTACACTTGTATGGTGTATAGCAGATGCTCAAACAATACTTCCTTGAGTGCCTTACTCCACTTTAGCTAATCCACAAATTAAACTGACTTGTGTTCATTTTTCACTGGGTGCTAATGGAGAATTGGACCTTCTTTAGATAGCACATTACCTTATAAAGATGTCTTTTAGAAGCAATGCCTTCGATTGGAGCATTCCACGTTCTGTATACTTAATAACCCAGAGCCTATGTCTTGAGATTGCATGTAGGCAGTTCTGTCATCCATTAGTCCTAGATCAATTACCTTTGTGTTACAGGTGGTTTTTACCACATTTGTTTATAAAGAACACTTACCTAAAATAGATTGTCTTTACAGAGAAAAACAACTGATCACAAAATTGCTTGTGTTACATTTTCCTTTTTTGCCACGTGCCACGATTTTTTCCTATAAATTTAGATTGGTATAATTTTTTATCTAATTTACTTACGCTACATTCTTACATTAATCATCTTGTTATGGCTGAATGTATTAAAGAGTATTGTTTTGAATAAGAAAAAAAAAGCAATGCATTCTAACCTCTGGATCCTAGTGGGTAGCAATTTAAGTGTGGCAGACTAGTGCATTTTGGATAGACAGGCCCCTACCATCAACCTCTCTCATCACTCTGGGAGGGCAGCCACCTACTTCCATCTATAGGTAAAGTCTGATTTGAGAGAGTAGGAATGAACACTAATGGGAAGCTCATATTTTATGGCTTTGCCAGGAGGCAGTAGAGAAGAATTTTCAGCAAGGGTGACACCAAGGTTATAAGCAGAAGAGATATATGAGAGGTCAAGGTTGAAAATCATGCATGAGATGGAAAAGTATTTCATGAATCCCCTCTTGCCTTAAAGCACTTTAGACTTTGATGCATTAAGTTGAAAGAAGGCACATATTTAACCTCTGTCACTGGAAGCCCATTATTTATAGAGTTGTTTTAGTTATTCAGCTATACAGAAGTGATAGTATTTGAAGGATTCTGTTAAATCCAGAAATGGAATACTTAGAAATGTCATCTACCACTGGTTATCTTCAGGGTGAGGAGTATTTTTATGGTTTGGGTCTATGAGTCTGAGATTAATTTGACTGAAGAAAAAAATGAATATTTCTCAGAAGAGCACAGGGATTTCATTTTCCAGCTGGCAAGGCGTGCTAAAGTCATCTGAGATACTATCTTTACCATTTTTTTTTCTTGTGATAGTTTTGTCAGTCAATTAAATGGTCAAGGGGAAGGGAATCATCTGTGTGTCAACTTGAAAGAACTTTTGTCCTTGAAAACAAACCAAAAAAGAACAGGAATATACAAAATTTAACCAATTTGGTGAAGTTTTTTTTAAAATTAAAAATAGCATTTATTTGACTGAGGAGTGAGGAATTGGATTTATCAGGTGATGAGTGCGTATGCCAATCTATTAACAAAGGGTAGAATGAGAAAGGACTTCTCTTTGAGTCCAGTACCCTTGTGCACATGAGGAAGCTTGGGTGTGGGATGGTTAAGTGACTTACCCAGCATCATGCAGCTAGTAAGTGTTGGAGGCAGATTTGAACCTGAGTCTTCATGGTTCCATGTCCAGCAGTATATCTACCACACCATGCCAATCAATAAATAGTCATTTAAATTTTCCAGATCATCTTTTCCCTACAGATATGCTCTGAGGACTACATATTGGAAACAAACTCCTATTATTTTGCTATTGCTCCCATACTATATCTCTCACTCAATGGGTAAGCCACAGACTTAAAAATTTAAGGAACTGAAATCCTGATTTTGGTCATTCAGTCTATAACTCTCGGGAGGTGTCCAGTTTCTCTGTAATGAAACTTTTTTTTTTAGCACATGATTATTTAAAAAGTAGGGGATATGGGTGGTGCAGTGGATATAGTGCTAGGCCTGGAGTCAGGAAGGCTCATCTTTATGACTTCAAATCCAGCCTCAGACACTTATTAGCTGTGTAATTCTGGGCAAGTCACTTAACCCTATTTGCCTCAGTTTCCTTATCTGTAAAATGAACTGGAGAAGGAAATGGCAAACCACTCCGGTATCTTTGCCACGAAAATCCTAAATTGAGTCATGAAGAGTTGGATGTGACTGAACGACAACAATAATAAGGAAGAAAAGGAGAGGCATCTGAAAGCAGCCCAAACCCAAATTTTAAAAGCATATGCAAAATTTCAAAATAGTGTACAGAATAGCTTAAAGACAAGCCACTTTTAGTCCATTTCTAGCAAAATTCCAGAGCTCAGAAAGTCATAGAATTGATACTTATCAGGAAAGGTCCCAAGTTCTCAATACTGCAGCAACGTCTCACCTTGTCTCTCCCCACTCCAGTCAGTCCTACCATACATTATAAACAGATTCATCTTTTTAAAAATGCCATCCACAGTTTGGCCCCATCCTTCCTATCCAACCTCATATCACCTGTTCAAAATCTTCATGGTAAAGTTCACATGCCACTTTCTTTATCTCTTCTCTTAGACCATTTCTCTAAACTCCTATGGTATTTCTTGTCTATGTCATCGATCTTGTCATCGCCTTTCATTGCAATTGAGGTGTCTCATGTATATTTCCTGTCTTATACAGACAATATTGCAAATACCTGCAGAGAGCAAATCTTATACCTCTTCATCTCTTATGTCTTTGCTGTCCTTCTAAGAATAGATGGACATAGGAGCTCAAAAAGAAGTTGTTGAATGAATGAATTTAGTATAAAAAGATTGGAGAAGAAAAAAATTTCAAGTACTTTTTAGAATTCATGAAATATTCATGTATAGTTAATTCTGACTTTAAAAACTTATGATTAATACCATATGTGGACTGGCAGCAGGAAGTTCACCCCTCTATCCTTCATGGGAACAACTACCTACTGTTTTTCAATTTCAACTTCCTAAAGAGTGATTAGTCTGGAGCATTGACCTGCTCTTATGTTGAGATAGAAGTGGAACAAGCTACTGGTGCCAGGTGACTACTTACCCCTGGCTTCACTACCCCATCACAATCCTCAGCCTCCAGTGTGGGAGGTCTTATAGGAAGGAACCTTTCTGTTCCTGGCCTCTTGATGTTGGAGATCTGAACATATGTTCCCATAGATAGGTTACATAGTAGCTGAATGTTGTTCAAATATTCCTAACTTGACAAGTGTTAACAATTACATGGTTTCAGGACTATACTTTGGGTATATTATGTTTTAAATAAACTTTTGTGCCCTGGTCTGGGGCATCTAACCACAAAGTAGGAAGTTGTTCGTGGTGCATTATAAGTTCCAAATGACTGATCTACAAACAAACTTTTGGAATCTAACCCATTTGTAAATTTTGAAACTCCACGCAAACAAGAGTTACTATTATTTTTGTATGTGACTTCCTACATTGACTTCCAAATTAAGGATTTGGATGACTTGACCCATACTTTTTTTTCTATTATGGGATGTTTACATTTTGCGAACTGAAAAGAAATAGAAAAACTGGATTTTAAAAAAACATTCTAAAAAACTAGTATGTGTTTTTTTTCTGTCCTATAATTTGATAGCTTAAAGATATCAATGACAAGCTTTTGTTTTTCAAAGGGGAGGATAGAGGAATGACTGCCACTTTGCAGGCTTTATTTTCCTCACTCTAAAATGGGAGTTTATTGTTAAATTCATAATTGAAAAAAATGGGGAAAAATGAAGGCACAGAATTAAATGATCCCTAAGGTTTACTGTCAGTTCTAAAATGCTGTGAACCTCTTTTCCTATAATCTGAACTAAAGAAAATTGACTAAAATACCTTAATCACTGAGCAATGTGGCTGTTTTAGAAGAGCCTTAATTAGAAGAATGTTATTCCTGATAGGAAAAATCATTTTATTGTTGTTTGGTCATTTTTCAGTCACATCCAACTCTTCTTGACTCCATTTAGGATTTTCTTGGCAGAGATACTGGAATGATTTGCCATTTCCTTCTCCAGCTTATTTTACAGATGAGGAAACTGAGGCAAACAGTATTAAGTGACTTGCCCAGGGTCACATAGCTAATAAAAGCTCCATTAGCCTGGATTAACAACAGCAGATACCACTTTTTACTTGCAATGGGTCTACTAGACTTTTCTTGGTATTGAAAACAAAACTAAGACCAAAAATAAGAATAATTCTGTTGTTAAATCAAAGTTTCAGGGCTACTTAAAACTAAGTAAGGAGCATCAGCTTAAAATTCCGCAGAAGCTTTTACAAAATAAAGTCAGATTTTATAACTCTGCAAGGAAAAAAAACTAGATAGGAGATTAAAAACTAGATTTAAAACAAAGAGTTGAGGGGAAAATATGATGAAATAATGCTGTTTTACACATTGATACAATGGAACAGTTTATGGAAAAAGGGATAATAGAATTCAATTTTGGCTTTGGTTTATTGGCTTGATATAAAAAATGTAGGCTCATGATTGAAGAATCATCTGGTTCATCACTATGAATCCAAACATATATAAAATACAGCCTTCCAATTAAATATTATGGGAATGATAGATTTCTTCTATATTTTATTGTTTTCCATTATTGTAATGCACAAAATTTGGCTTCAGAAGGCATGCATGAGGAATGGTGTGGGTCACAGATGTGCATTAAGGAGAAAGAAAGAGAAATGAGATGACAGGAAGAGTTCGGAGTAAATAATAAAGAACAAAATGCTGCTTTGTGTTACTCATGTGTACATGTCTCCATGGTTAGATTATAAGCATGTTGAGTGAAAGAGATGCTGTCTTCTTCATTTCTGTCTCCTCAGGCACCATGCAGCGGCTTACACATAACCCAGAAAATTCTCAATAAAAGGTTACTTGTCAGTCATTCAATAAGCATCTGCATACAGTAGTTACTTTGCTAAGTGCATTTATATGGGAATGAAAAAAAATGGCAGAAGACAGCCCCTGCTCCCAAGTAGCTTACAGTACTGATGAATCTATTATTTCCCTTTGTCCCTCTTTGCAAAATTAATACATTTATTTTAAATGGTTCAGCTATATCTTGTAGGCATTATGACTTTCACTGGCATCATCAGGAATTTGAATAAAGGTCTTCATTCGTGTAAGTGCACTCACTAGTAATCACAGCCACATTTTCGAATAAATTTTAAGACTTCGGGATTGTGTTGTGAAATTTTTCCTGCCCCTTTTGAGTTTTTACTAATAACTCACGTAATATCTTAGGATCATACACTCATTTGGGGGCTATGCCCTAAAAGTCACTAAACTACACATACCTTTTGATACAACAATATGTGTACTAGGCCTATACCCCAAAAAGATCAAAGAAAAAAAAGGACCCATATGTACAAAAATATTTATAATGACTCTTTTTGTAGTGGCCAAAACCTGGAAACTAAAGGAGTGCCCATCAGTTGGGCAATGGCCAAACAAATTATGTTATGGTAATGTAATGGAATAATACTATTGTGCTATAAGAAATGATGAAAAGACTTACATGAGTGTTTTAACCTGCAAAGACTTGTATGAACCAATGGAGAATGAAGTGAGCAGAACCAGGAGAATCTTTACATCATAGGGCTAGACTAAAGAGCCCTAATCAGTATGATGATCAGCTGTGATTCCAGAAAATAGAGGTGAAGCATGCTGTTGACCTGTTGAAGAGAGATGATGAATGTTGGGTGCAGAAAGAAGCAAATTTTTGAACATGAGAAATGTAGGCCTTTGTTTTGCTCAACTATGCATATTTGTTCCAGGGCTTCCATCTTTTTTCTTTTTTCTAGTTGTGGGGAAGTGGGAAATAAAGAAAATATATATTTTCATTCATTGGAAAAATTAAATTAAAAAATTAAAGACCATAGGATCATAAACATATAGAGCTGGAGGAAATCTCATAGGACCATTTAATCCAACTACCTCCTTTTACACCTGAGGAAACTGAGGTTTGGGAAGGGTAAGGTAGCAAGCATTGGAAGCAGAATGTGAAGCCAGATTCTTTCACTCTTGAGCCATTTCTACTTCTACTGTATCATCCCAGGCCCAAGCTGCCTTTAAAAGTCATTTCCAGTGAAATGTATAGTTCAGAAAACTCCTAACCTTGTGAAAAATTGTGAAAGAAAAGTAATTACTTCTAGGGGATTCAGGAAGGACAATCTTTTAATTGCCAAATGTATTTTCAGCATGTGGTATGTTTTAACAAGCAGTTATTCAGTGCTTACTAGGTACTAGTACTCTCCAAAATAGATCTATTGCTCTGTTTCCTTCCCCTATTTTTCTTAAATATGCCAGGTGCCCACTAAAGTCCTCTTCTTCTATCTCACTGTAATGTGAAGACAATGAATTTTCCAAGACAATGCTGAGGGGATGTAAGCTCTGGCTGGTCTTCTTCATTTAGTATGACTCGAGTGCAAAGTCTGATGACAGGTGGAACTGTGTGCATCTTTAAAAATTATCTACTTGAGCACAATCAGCCCTTTTTTCTGCTATTGAGTCTAAGGGAGTCGGGAAAAAGGCTGTTCCCACCTAATGTGGTAGGCCAGTGCTCCTGTCTCCAGCATCTTCCATATGGTCCCTTTCATCTTAGGTGATCTCAGCATATGCCAACCTCCCTTTACATTAGTTAAGTTTAATGCCTTCCTGATGTTTCCCTTTGCACATCATCTATCATAGAATATATCTGAACAAGAGTTCTTTCACATACATACCTGAACAAGAGTAACCTTTGAGAGAGGTGATTAACCTGGATGGTAATGATCACACCCTGGATAGTAATGATCTTACCCCTAGTCCCTCACGCAAGACTTTTTTTTTTTTTGCCCTTTCCATCATATAGCATTTATTAATTACCAGGTATGTATCACATGTTAGGACCTGCACACTTGGGATAAAATACAAAGAATGAGACAATCACTACTTTCATGGAGCTTACATTCTAGCTCATCATTTGTTGCTGTGCTTTTCAGTTTTGCCTGTCTTTCATCCCTCTGTGCAGACTCTTAAGTTTCTTGAGGACAGGGATCATGTGTTAGCTAAACTTTGTTCCTCTCACCACGCTTTTAAAGCAATAGATCCTTACTAGTGTATGATAAATGAATGCATATATCTCTAGACCTTTCTAAACCTGGGCTTTTATTTTAGTGTTCATAATAAATTTTCTAAGTACATTCAGAAAAGGAAGGGAAAATAAAGTTTGTATTAATGGTGGCCCGCTCCCCTCTTCATGGGCTACTGTGCCATCTTGTAACAAGATGCTCTCTCCAGGTTAAGCTCATCCCCTTCAATCTCATCGTCATGCTGCTAATTCAAACTTGAACTGAAAAGACTTTCCTAATCCTCTCCCCTCTGGTTGGAGAGCTGAAGGGTGGAATACCAAACTACCCCCAGTGCCTTCCTTTATAGAGGCAGAAACTGGACTTTGAGCTCATTCTACTCTTCATTTTCTACTCTGCCTTGTTTCACCTACCTGGAATAGTAGTTGAATAGCTCCCTCGTTTCCCCCCACCCCTTTGCTGCCTCCTTTTGATTTTCCCCTCCCCATATTAGATTGTAAGCCTCATGAGGGCAGGGATTGTCTGGGATTATCTTTCTTTTTATTAGTTGTATCCCCAGTACACTGGCTGGTACAGAGTAGGTGCTCAATAAATGTGTATTGGAATTGGACATATGGTACTGCTGCTGTTGTTCTTCAGTTGTATCCTACTCTGTGTGGCTCCTTTTTTGGGGGGGGGAATACTGGAATGGTTTGCCATTTCCTTCTCCAGCTTATTTTATAGATGAGGAAACTGAGGTAAACAGGGTTAAGTGACTTGGCCAAGGTCACACAGCTAGTTAAGTGTCTGAGGCCATATTTGAACTCAGGAAGATGAGTCTTCCTGACTCCACACCCGCCTAGCTGCCCATGGTACCTATGAGTCCAGTGCAATTCGGTATGTAAAATAAATGGCCTATAGCAACACAACCCTACAACAGCCGTCCAGATGATTACAAAAACGATTCATTCCCCATCTTGGAATCCCTGTTTTTTTTAAAGAGTTAGTGTAAGTAGTTTCTAAATGAGGCTTTTCCTGGTCCCAACCTGGTGACTAGCATCCCCCTTCCCAAAACTATCTCATATATATATACACACACACACACACACATATATATATGTATGTATATTTCACATATATACTTTCATATTATATATATGTAAAACATTTATATATATACACACTCATACATACACAGATATAGACATTCATATATATATACATACACACACATAAATGCATTCATTCATACACACACATACACACACACACACACACATACACATATTCTGTATATGTAGAGCAGCTAGGTGGCAAAGTGGTTAGAGTTCCAAGCCTGAAGTCATGAGACTTCTCTTCCTGAGTTCAAATCAAGCCTCAGACACTTAGTAGCTGTGTGACCCTGGGCAAGTCACTTAACCCTTTTTGCCTCAGTTTCCACATCTGTAAAATGACCTGGAGAAAGAAATGGCAAACCACTCCAGTATCTTTGCCAAAAACCCCAGATGGGGTCCCAAAGAGTCAGACACAACTGAAAAAGAACTAAACAACGAAAACAAATGTGTGTAGACTTTTATGTGTACTTGTTATCTCCCCCACTAGAATATAAGCTTCTTGAGGCTACTGTCTAATCTCACTCTATGTGCTCAGGCTTAGCACAGTGCATGCCACAGAGTAAGTGCTTAATAAATGCTTATTGGTTGATATATATGTATATATATAGATATAGATATAGATATATAGATATAGATAGATAGATAGATAGATAGATAGATAGATAGATAGATAGATTTATGTAAATTTAAGACATCCTAAGAGCTTAAATCAGACAGATCCTTCAAGGACTTGTATAACTAATGCTGTAAACATCTTTACTTTCCATTTTAACTCTTTTGTTGACAGCTATTTAACTACTGGCTTGCCTGGGAGCATAATGACACTTTGCTGAGGGCTTAGTAACTCAGGTGATTTGGTGCTGATTGCTTTAGGTAATCTCCTCTTGTTTTGTTTTTCCATTGCTGTTGCCTTTCTCTCCTCAATCATATCATGAGTCACAATATGACTCTTCCTTAATAAAGATGGTAACTCCCCAGCTGCTGTAAGGCCTGGGGAGTGATTTCCTTGTTAGTTAGGTCACCTTTTTTGCATTCTGGGCAAATTTTAAGCTTTTATTTTGTTGTACTTTAGCATTTACTCAATTGATTTTGGATTTGGCACTCACTGATTTATGATGTATTAACAATGTAAAATTATTTCCATCTATGCACGTATTTTGGTGTATATAATGCTGCTTCTCTCCAAGTATAAATGCTACTTCGACCATTCAAACTGCAGACTCCCAGATAGTTCCACCCAGGTTTTTTAAGCCTTTGGGCCAACATTAGACAATAGTGCCGGAGGCAACCAGGGCTAATGCTATTTCCATCACCTCTGGGAGAGACTTTGTCCCTTCCTCCCATCTTCCATTTCCATTTACAATAAGATCCAGTGTTGCCTGGTTTAGGGCATATACCTGTATTTTCTGCTGCTTGGGAGGCTGATGAATCACTTGAGTTTAAGAATTTAAAGGTGTAGTAGTGCTAAAGTTGATCTAGTGTCAGTGCTAAGTCTGGCCCCTTGAAGGTTGCCATGCAGTATAAGGAAGATGTGAACCAGAGCAGGTCAGAAACTTCCATGCCGATCGGTAGAAGGAGAAGGTCACTGAGTGGTCTCTGAATTGCCTGCCTGGGCAAAACAGGGAAACCCAGTCCCCGAAAACAAAATCCAACAAAACTATCTTAAGAGTCTAATGAGTAAGGAGGATAGCACAGCACCTCAGGCAAGGAAGTCCTCCCGGTCTAGGTCACCTGACCTTTCAGTTCATACAAAGAATGACCAACCTCTGTTCCCTCTTGAGTTTTCCCCTTTCTCAAATCAGATATTTTTTTTGTCACAAAATAACTTCCTTGTTTGGAATTCCCCATTAATTTCTGTGCTGAGACAAGAATGTTATTAAATTGATTTGTTATCTGTAACGTACTGTATTCTGACACAGAGCCACACTGTGACTGGATGATGTCTTTCTTGAACCCTTTTATTTAATCAGGATGGTGAGGTGACCCCAGTTCCTGTTCTCCAACATTTGACATGAGTTCAGTGAGACCCTGGAAATGTGAAAGGGGTGGGGGGTGGGCTCTGTTACTTGTTATCCAAAGCACCCTTAAATTTGTAACCACTGATTTTGTCTTCTTGGCTAACTTGTTTATCTTAACCAGCCTCTTGCTCCCATTTTAAATTCTCTTCTTTCCAGGGTCTAGTCAGGGTCCAAAGTAAAGTGAAATCCATTAAGTAGTATCTTAAAAGAGGAAAAATACCTTAAAAACTCAGATTCCTAATTTCTTTCAAACCTACTCAAAATGGTTTCTCACTCCAAACTTTGATTTTAGAAACCGAACGTGTTTAGTGATATTTGGGTGGTGTTGTTTTATTGTGTTTTTTTTAATGTTATTTCAAATTGTTGAATTATTCTCAACTATGGGGCAAACACAGCAAAGATGATTTAAATTGCAATGATAAATGATAAAAGTTAGCCCCTTAATGTACTTAGTTAGCATGGCTTGCTGTCACAATAAGGGATTATTGCCAAAGTAATTATTTTTTTTTTTAAAAAAAGTTCATCTTACTGTTGACAGCTCCTTTTGGAAAATGTAAAAATGTCTATAACTGTTTTCAGATTTGGGAGACAGGCAACTAGGTGGTGCAGTAGATAGAGCACTGGGCCTAGAGTCAGGAAGATCTGAGTTCAAATCTGGTTTCAGACACTTACTAACTGTGTCACCCTGTGCAGGCCATTTAACCCCTGTTTGCCTCAGTTCCTCATCTGTAAAATGGGGACACACTGGAGAATGAAATGACAAACCACTCCAGTCACCTATGCCAAGAAAACCCCATGGACTTTTGGACACAACCCAACAACAAGAAGTAGCTAACATTTGTATGGTACCTCATATGTGCCAGGCACTATCTAAGTGGTTTACAAGTGGATCTGATTTTATCATCACAACAATTTCTAGGTGTTATTATTATTTACATTTTACAGATGAAGAAACTGAGAAAACAGGTTCAATGACTTGGTCAGGGTCATACAGCTAGCAGATGACTGAGGCCATATTTTAACTGTAACACTATCCATTGTGCCACCTGGCTATCCATGGTTCAAATTATTTAATAAACTAATTTTGCAAAGGGTTAGGTAACCAGGCATACCACATAGCTAAAGATTGAATTAATAGCCTGGTTTCATTACTGGCTCTAAAACACCATGCAGTGGAGCAGCAGCCTTAGTCTAAATACAGTGACCCTTGGAGATGTAGGTATGGGATAGAGGAAAGCAGGTGTTGATGTTCTCCCTGCCGTTTCCCATATGTGTGATATTGAGCAGTCATTTACTCCTGAGCCTCAGTTTTCCTAATCTGTAAAATAAGAGGGTTGGTCCAAATGACTTCTCAGGTCATTTTAAATCTAAATCCTATGAATAGGAACCAAAAGAAATCAAGAAGTACTTGGCTAAAATATTCTGAGTAAAAGAATGGAAAAAAAGGCCTAGGGTGGGGGTGGGGGTGCCTTTCAACTTAAAACTGATTATAAAAAATAAAAATTGCTTTTTATTTTTTTTTTTGTTGTTGTTGTTACAAAGGATAACCTGCTAGGTGAAGGAAAGGGAAAAAATCAGAAATGAAAGTCACTTAAAACAAAAAATAGAATTAAAAAATTTTGAGTAACAAAACTTTTTAATGTGCATGTGAGTCTGGGTCTATAAGTACAAATGGAACAAAGTGTTTTGAGAATCATTTACGACAGCATGTGGCTTTGAGTGCAGAAATAGTGAAGAGAAATCGGTTTAACCTGATTTCAGCCATAAGCTGAACTAAAGAGGACACAGACAATACTTTTTCCATGTTCAACCTACTAATTTTAGGGTCAGGTTTTTAGCTTTTGATGAAGACTTTTGCCCCAGATTCAGAATAGGACTTTCCCGCTCAGAACCTACATTTTCACTCAATCCATAAGCATTTCCTAGGGATCTATAATGTGTCAGGCACTCTGCCAGGCTCTGGGGATCAAACCCCAAAAATGAGATTATTGTTGCCCTTGAAGGGCTGAACTTCATTTAAGTGAGTTTGCATGTTGTGTGATCCCTACAGATCTGACTTTTCTCAAATCCCAGGAGGATGACCTGAAGCTGAATGTGGACGACTGTACATACTGCTAGGGCAACTAGGTGGCACAGTTAACAGAGTACCTGGCATGGTGTCAGGAAGACTCATCTTCTTGAGTTCAAATGTGCCCTCTGATACTTATTATCCGTGTGTCCCTAGGCAAGTCATGTAACCCTGTTTGCCTCAGTTTCCTTATCTGTAAAATGAGCTGGAGAAGGAAAGGGCAAATCATTCTAGTATCTCTGCCAAGAAAACCCCAAATGGGGCCATGAAGAATCAGACATGACTGACAGGACTGAACAACAACACAACCCATACATCACTGGGATCCAGACTCGGATAGAAACAGATCCCTGCTCCTACATATTGAGCACAGCTAAGTGGCCCAGTGGATAAAGCACTGGGCTTGGAATCAGGAAGACTCAATCTTCTGATGTTAAGATACCACCTCAGACACTACCTGTGTGAGTTATCTGGGCAAGTCACTTAACCCTATTTGCCTCAGTTCTTCATCTGTAACATGAACTGGAGAAGGAAATGACAAAGCACTGTAGGATCTTTGTCAAGAAAACCCCAAATGAGGTCATGAAGAGTTGGACATGACTGAAAAACAACTGAACAAGTATACAGTTAACCCTTCTACTTCGAGAGGGTCAAGGGAGAGGAGCTCCCACCATCTGGAAAATCTGCATAAAAATTTTTGGCCCTCCCTTCATACCAGAGAAGGAGTCTGAATTATTGTGGAATTAAAAGATAGACTATGTTGATATTTCACAATACTATACATATATGTTATGCATTTCTGAGTTTTGAAACTTGTGTCTGCTGACCTTCATGCGTAGTCTGCAGCTTCTGCAAAACTCCCCAAAATTCCCATTTAATTTCTTTTGTTGTTTTTTTTTTTGGTGAAGCAATCAGGGTTAAGTGACTTGCCTAGGGTCACACCGCTAGTAAGTGTCAAGTGTTTGGTCTGAGGCTAGATTTGGACTCAGATTCTTCTGACATCAGGGTGGGTGCTCCATCCACTGCACCACCTAGCTGCCCCTCCCATTAATTTCTTATGACAACCCATGATATATTGAAACCATGATGGGGAAAAATCATAGTGTGGAAGGGATTACTGTATACTGCTTACTGTAGACACACAGAACTTGGGGTCTCCAGATTTAGGCAGGCAAAATGGAAGGGATAGACCATTAAATGAGGGCCCAAAGTAAGAGATCTATTCCTCTACTCTAGCCCAGGGATTCTTAACTTTTTTTGTGCTATCGACCCCTTGGGCTCTCTGGTGAAGTTATAGATCCTTCCTCAGAATGATGTTTTTAAATACATAATACACCTGGGATTGCAAAGGAAACCAATTATATTGACATAAAATTATCAATGTATTTTAAAAAAATTCTAAGACCCTCTGAAATAGCTCCACAGACCTTAAGAATCTGCTGAAACCAGGTTAAAAAATCCCTGCTCTAGACTCTAATTCTATATTTCCCAGAAGAGATACTAAATCCAACTTTTGTGATTTTGCTGGGCAAACCCAATGAAGAATTCTCAATTCCTTGACCATAAAACTTGAATTCATAGGGTTAGCATTCTAGAGCTGGGAGGGACCTCAGAAGCTGTCTCATTTTGCAGATATGAAACCCAGGGACGCCATACTTGCATCTGCCATTGTATTTAGACTTAGCTGACTTGCCCACAGTCACATAGATCCTTGGACTCCAGAGCCACTTAGCAAGGGTCAATATTTTTCCTCTGCCTGCTTAATATATGGTCATCATTTTTTGGCTGTTATTAATTCACTGGGCACCTACATTTCCAGATTGTGGTAATGAAAGTTTCTGACCTTCAGTCATGTGAAAATTGTGCCCCTCTCAAAAGACCTTGCATCTAAGAGCTGCAGAAGTAGGGGATCCTTAGTCATTGCTCAAAGGAATACTCTCATTTACTTGTTTTAATGAGTTAGTAAAATTTAGTCACTCTTTCTTCTCCCCTGTGGAAAATAAAATCACTGTCATGGAAATCTGCCTTATCAGATATTATCTCTCTTATTAATTTAAACAGTGTTGTGGGGAAGGATCAAACTAACCCCTGACAGCCTCACTTAATCTCAGCTTTGATGTAGCCTGTAGAATTGCTTCACAGTTGGATAAAGGGGAGCTGTTTCTGTGAGGTACTGCTGGGGAAAGTGTGTAATCAGCAATTAAGCAGTTCCCATAGAACCCCCAGCAGCTGAACTTCCTTTCTGATTTCACGGGGGTGGGAGTGGGGGGAGAATAAGAGAGAGGGCATAGAGAATAAGAAAGAGGGGGAGAGAACAGAAGAGAAGGGTAAAGAATAAGAGGGGATAGACGAGGGGGAGAACAGGAGAAAAGAGTTAGAGAATAAGAGAGAGTGAGGGAGAATAAGTGAGAGGAAGAGGATAAACAAGAGGGGAGGGAATAAGAGGAAAGAGAATAAGAGGAGAAAGAAAATAAGAGAGGAAAGAATAAGAGAGGGGGAGAGAATAAGAGAGGGAGGAGGGAATAAGAGAAAAGGGGATATAATAAGGGGAGAGAGAAAGGGGTAGAAAATAAGAGAAGGGGAAGAATAAGAGAGAAGAGTGTAGAGACTAAGAGGAAAAAGAATGAGAGAGGGAGGAGAATAAGAGAGGGGAAATAATAAGAGAGGAGAATAAGAGAAGGGAACAGAGAGAGAGAGAGAGAGAGAGAGAGAGAGAGAGAGAGAGAGAGAGAGAGAGAGAGAGAGAGAGAGAGAGAATGAATATGAATGAGAATATATCCTTAGGAAGGCTTTTCTTTGCTGAGAGATGTAGAGATAAGGGTCCTGAGGTTTGAGTCTATGGTGGCTATATTCTTCTTCTTCTTACACATAACCCACATGGTTATTAAAGCCTTGGGAATATGCCAGGGTCATGGCTTCTGATCATTCAGAGACAAAGGCTGCCCTGAGCTGGAAACTGGAATTCCTTTTTTCCAGACACGTGACAACTCATCCTAAGGTGTTTTTAGACATGCATGGCTCTGTGTGTGGTTGGCTAATCCAGACTTGGCATTTTATAGAGGATGAGGTAAAGTTTTCCATTAAATGACAGTGTGTGTGTGTGTGTGTGTTTTCTCTTTTCTCTTCAGATGAAATCATGCACCAGGATATCACTCCCCTCTGTGCCGCTGATATTGAAGACCAACTGAAAAAGCAGTTTGCTTACCTGTCGGGTAAGTGTAGAAAGCCCACATTAGTAATCTGGTGGCCAAATGGGAGATGGGAGGGAGAGAGGGACAGCCTGGTTAGACTGTAAGCTCCTCAAGAGCCTTTCTGTATATCCCTAGAGCTTAGCACACTGCCTGCCATGTGGTAGGTGCTTAATGAATGCTTATTGATTATTAACTATACCTATCAGGTTAAGATATGTGTTCTTCCAATTCTAACAACCCAATGCGTCTTTAATTCCCAATCAATCTATTCTGTATCTATGTAACTAGAATTTGTAACAATGAACAATGTGCTCAACTATCACTTCCAAAATTCAAGAAAGGAAGAGATCTTGAAACTTAATTCCATTCTGATTAAGTTCTCTTAGAGGGACGGGGTAAAAGATGCAAACTGTATTTTGCCAGGAGGGGAATGTGTGGGTTCTGTGTCAAGATGGTAGGAAAAGTTTCGCCCAATTGAACCGAACACAGAGTGCGCTTCATAGAATATCCTGTCAAAGTAGAGGGTGATTGGGAAAGGAATATGCATTTGTGTAGTGCCTGCTATGGGCCAGGCACTGTGTTAAGCCCTTTACAAATATCTCATTTGATCCTCAGAACAATCCTGTGAGGTGGCCTTTGTCATCATCCCCATTTTATAGTTAAGGAATCTGAGACAAATAGAGGTTATTGACTTGTCCAGGGTCACACACTAGCAAGGGTCTGAGGCTGGATTTGAACTCAGGTGTTCCTAGCTCTAGCCCCAGAGCTCTATCCACTCCACCACCCAGTTGCTTTGAAAAGGAAGAGAAGGGCGACATGGGGTTCTTTCAGTTCTGTCTTAATTAGCTTATGAATGTCAAGTCTCCCTAGCTTCTCAGTTCCTATAATGCCTCTGAACCTTTCTGGCAAGGGGACCCAGATTTATCTGAGCAAGGTCAATGGGATCATACATTGAATAATAGTCAGCACTATATAGCACTTTGAAGTTTGTGTAGCACTTTGCAACTATTATCTCATTTTATCCTCATAACAATCCTGGGAGATGCATTCTATTCAGTTAGTCAACACGCATTGAGTGTCTGCTATGTGCCAGGGACTGTGCTAAGCAGTGGTAATACAGAGAGAGGCAAAAGACAATCCTTGCTCCCAAGAAGCTCAGACTTTAACGGGTGAGACAATGTGAAAAGAACTACGCACAAACAACATATAGATAGATAAACTGGAGGTCATCAACAGAACAATGATACTAGTGCTAAGGGGGATTGGGGTGTAATGTATAAAAAGTTCAAGAGATGTAATTTCTGGGTAATCATTTTATTAATTATGGCTAGTGAAGTTATAACTAGTGTGATGTATCAAAAGTTTGAGAGACATAATTTCTGGGCAATTAATCATTTTATTAATTGTGGTGAGTGAATAATAAAAGGATGGCCATTTGGCCTCCTCTCATAAACCAAAGACCCCTCAAGGGGGCCTTTTGACACTTATATGCCCTTGGAAAATGAATGTTCCCAACAGGTGACAATCCACTCTGGTTAAAAATTAATGAGAAAATAAATATGATAATAAAATGTGGGTTTATTCTAATGAAGGGCTGGAGGACATGACTCTGAAAATGTTGGTTTTACTCCCAGACCACTCCCAGCCTTGGGCAACCTAGAAAAAAGATCTACCCTCCCACCCAAGTCTGAGTAAAACACTGTGGGCTTCCCCAGGTGGGTGGGGTCTAAACCAGATTGAGGAGAATGTTTAATCCAATCTCATTATCAGCCCTATTCTTCAGAGGCTGATTTGACCTAGAAGAGAATGAGGAAGTAGAAAGGGAAAAAATCCCGAGTCTCTCCAGTATTAGTAATTGGTTATTTAATAATCATTCCTTTCAAGGGTAAGTCTTCTGATAGAAGAGAGACTTTAGGTTTGACTTTAAGGAAGCCAAGAGGTAGTGAAACAGGAGAATTCTAAGTATGGGGAACAGCCAGTGAAAATGTCTTGAGTTGAGAGAGCATTTTGTTTTAGGAACTGGAAAGAGGCCATTGTCACAGGATTGTGCAGATGGTGGAGTGTGTGGAGAGGGATAAGGTATAAGATGACTGAAAAGCTAGGAAGGGACCAGGTTGTAAATGGCTTTAAAAATCAAATGGAAGATTTTATTTGAACTTCAGAGTGAACATGAGCCTCTGGAGCTAACTGAATAGGGGGATAATATGGTTATGTTGTGGTCTAGGGGTACTGAGAACCCTGAAATGCAGGCATATAGGGTAGGGGTCTGCCTCGAAAGAATTCGACCACGCAAGTCTTCTTTCAGTCCAAGTAGTGAGTTTAGTAAGATACCAGTTGGGGCGGACGAGATTCCTAGTGAGTGTGCCTTATCTGTGATGCCAGTACAAATGGGCCAGATTTTAAGAATCTTCTAATTTGATGAAGATAAAATGGGTACTTTTATACAGAAAAAGACTGAGAAAATCTGGATGGGATTAATGAGTGTCAAGTAAGCTAATTAAGTAATCAGGGTGGGCTGAGGTGGGCCAGATACCTTGGGCAGAGGCACCAGTGATCTGGGCTACTGAGATGTATGGGAAAATTCAGGGACTGGGTTGCTTTCAAAGACATGGTCTTTTCCTTTTAGGAGTTCAGATTGAATCCCATTCACCATCAGTTAGACCTGAGCCTTTTTTGACAGCTAAGTAGAAGATGAGGAGAGACTTGAGCTAAGACAGTCAACCAGCAGGCTATTGCAATAGTCCAGATGTGATGGCCTAGACTAGAGTGATGCCAGTATCAGAGAAGAGAAGGGTGTTGGTACATAAGAAATGCTACAAAGGTAAAAATCACCAGGACTTAATAATAGAGTAGATATTGGAGGTGAGAGAAAGTGCTGAGTCTAGAAAGAAACTTTGGTTTTGAGCCTGAGTAACTGGGGAATGGTCATACTTTCAACTCTAATAGGGAAATTAGGAAGGGGGAAGGGTGTGAGGGAAAGATAATGAGTTCCATTTGAGACATATGGAGGTTAAGATGTTTACAGGACATTTAGTTTGAGATGTCTAAAATAAGCAGATGGGAGATGCAGAACTGGATGTTGAGAGGGAGGTTAGGGCTGGATAATCCCTATGTTATAGATAAGGAAATTGAGGCAGAGATCAAGTTACTTGCATAGGATCACACAGCTAGCAAGTTTTGGAAAGGGGATTTGAACTTAAGTCTTCCGAACTCTAGGTCCACTGCTCTCTTGATTATACTGCCTAGACGCAAGGCCTTCAATGGCCATCTGGTCCAGTGCCTGTGCCATTTTTAAGATGAAGAAAACAAGGTCCAGAGAGGTTAAGTAACCTAAGTGAAGGTAATACAGGCGGGGTTGTGTTTTAAAACTAAATTAAAAAATAAAACTCGTTACAAATCCATGTTCTTTGCATTGCACCACACTGCCTGTTTTCTGCCCTGTTGAAGGATTTAGTCTAGGGGACAACTGCTGAGGCTAGAGGATAAGTGAGAAGAAAAAAAATGATCATACCACTATAGATAGATACTCTTAGTTACTGATTCAGATCCCACTGGGTACATGGAAGGCACCTGAAGGGTTGCTTTTCTTTCCTTGTGGATGGTTTCTTACTGTTGTCCTTTTTACCTTTTCCCTCCCAGGTGGGGCTCGATAACTCTTGAACTGGGGCTTGATCCATTCTTTCACCTTCTCTTCCTCCCCCTCTTCCATCCCACTTACTAGATATTAGATTCATGTAACTAGTAGAGACCTGCAGCCGCCATTGTTACATAGTTGCTCTTGTTTATATCAAGGAGTGGGTCATGTTATGATCTCTTGTTTCCCAGCCTCTGGGAAAATGTTCATGCAATGAGGTTTTAAACGCCCTTCATTAGCAGAACACAACGAGAATATCTTCACTAGCAGCTCTGGTAGATGATTGTTATGTATTGCTGTTTTATCTAGACAGGTCCATCTGCCAAGAGTAAATCAGAAAAATATCCTTTCCTGTCACTGATAGAGGATTGAGGGCTGAGCTGTAATTGTTTCAGCAGCTCAGGTTTCTGCCTTCTCTCTTTTATCACCTTTACTCCTTCTATTTTCCTTTGCTAACAGAATGAGGCCCTTCCTGCCCAGAACCCAATTTTTACCCCAAACTGGAGTACTTTGGGGCACACCATTTTTCCCTCCACTGTAGAGCCCTCCTATGGCTTAACTGTTCTTGCCTGGTTAGTACTTCTTTCAAGTGATCTGCCTTTATTCAGGCTACTTTCAGATTGTTCCATCATTTTAGTCACATCTGACTATTCATGACCCTACTTAGGATTTTCTTGGCAAATATACTGGAGGGGTCTGCCATTTCCTTCTCCAGCTCATTTTACAGATGAGGAAACTAAGGCAAATAGGATTAAGTGACTTGCCAGGGGTCACACAGCTAGTAAGTGTTTGAGGCCAGATTGGAACACAGGTCTGCCTGACTCCAGGCCAATGTTCTATCCACTGCACCACCTAGCTGCCGCATAGGTAAAAATTTAGAATAAAGTCTTAGAGGACCCATGTGTGGGCCTTTTCAGATCTAGAGGGACCTGAGATAAAGAAGCAATAGGCTAGCAATGTCAAACCACAAACTGTAGTAAATATATTTGAAGGACACTATTGATTAATAGAAGAGAATCCAAAGGCCAAAAAAAAATATAAAGCAAAAAAGTGGACCCTTTCAGGAATAAGTTTGTCTAGAGATGAAAACACTTTAATTAGTATTCAGACACTTGAAATGGTACCAATCCACTCATTTCTGTCTCTGTCAATGACAAGATAATAGAGAATGAGTGAGTTTATAAGAGAGGGGGAAAAGATTTAACCACATATATCAGTGATAAGTTATCATAGTGGAAAGAGATCTCATTCAAAATCAGGAGGACCTGAGTTCAAATCTTACCTGTGACATATTTTGGCAGGGCAACCTTGTCCAAGTCACTTAACTTCTCCAGAGCCCAAGCAGTCTCTAAGACTATTTGTAAAACAGTTGCCAATCTGCTTTAGTGAGACTTGGAGAGCTGTAATATCCAAGTTTTCCTTCTCTGTTTCCTCAATTTCACTAGCTATGAAATGAGAATAATAACAGTACCCTACCTCCCAGGGTTGTTGTGAAAATCAAATGCAGTCATAACTGTAAAGTGCTTAGCACAGAGCACGGCATAGTTGGTGCTACCCAAATGTTTATTATTGTTGTTGTTGTTATTGTTATAAATGCAAGGCACATTGGCATTTCACCAGTCTTTAGCACAGTGGCTCTCTGTAAGGGCAGTTTGCATAGTTCAACCATAGCTTTGACAATCACGCTCTTGTGTTATATCAAATTTCTGTGCAGATGCTGTTAAGTCCTAGTGTTTTCTGTGCATGTGGTTTATTAAAAGTGAACGTGCTACCTCATGAGAATGAAGTCAAAAGCATTTATTAAGTGCTTACTGTGTGCCAAACATTGACACTTTTTCTCTGAAAGAAAAAAATTTGTATATGTATACACACACACACACACACACACACACACACACACACACGTGCGCGCGCACATACCTGTAAGCACACTTTCCTTACAATGACTGCTTTTATATTCTCACTTGGCCATGCAAGGGTTTTCCAATCTAGTTTCACATCTATTTGATCTACAGAAAACATTTTTCCTAAGCTTCTAATTAGGTGTATTTTCAATCAGTCTTTAGGTCATTGGCCTTAGAATATTTTTGAGCATCTGCTTTCTGTTACTGTGACAACTGTTTCATGGTGACTGACCCATGGATACTCCACTCCCTTCCCAATTCCTGTCCAATATTAAGAACCAAATACAGCAGATTCTCTTTCCATATGAATCTTTAAAATGTTTTAGGAAACAAAGTCTTGTTTGAGATCATTACTTTCACATCTTGTTCCAGTAAGATTAGTCCAATGTGATGCTATTGGTGGGTAAAATCTGCCATTGTTACTACTTTAATTCTGTTTTTGTGCAAAAAACGGCACTTTACTTAGGCATTTACTTTACTGGGTTCCAGAACTCCAAGAAAGACACAAAAATAAGACTTTTAAAAAGGTCCACAAATAATTATAATTCAAAGTATTTAAGGTACAAGACAAGGTACTATGAAGGTTAAGAGCAGGTAGCGGTTGATTACTTTGTATAAAGGGATCAGTCTTCCTTGGCCACCCGTTGTTTGCCAGGCAGGCTTTGTAGAGGTGAAATCTGAAGCATGGGTAGAATTTCAGTAGACTGTAATGTAGGAGTCAGGCAGAGGGGAAGGAGGAAGGGCATCCCAGTGTGGTTAGAACACATAATATATGCTGAGAAACAGTGAGAGATAAGCCTGTGAATGAGATTGGAGCCAGACTATGATGAACTTAGATAACTAGTCTAAGAAGTTTCAATTGGGAGTCACTGAAGGCTTTTGAGCTATGGAGATGCATAACTTACATCATATATTACAAATATTACTAACTAGTATAATTGTGCAGCTTCTCCAATCTTGCTAACCATTTCCAGCCTACTTGTTGGTTAGATGGTCCTGGCATTGTAGGGTTTAGGGACAGTACATAAAAAAATTGAACTAAAATCTGAAACTTAGTCCTCTAATTCCAGTTACAGATATTTTTTTATTATTTTTCTTTCAATTTTCACCTAGACATTTCCTTGGTCTATGAGATTTTAAAGCTATACTATTGTTATCCCCATCCCTCACCATTGTCTGCACATCTTCTTCCTGTTTAAGTATGTAGCCTAAAACTGCTTGTTCTTTTTAAATAACACAATCAGATTCTTTTCAGGTTGTCATTTCCATACAGAGCTGTCAGTTTCTGTAGTGTAGATTTGGTAATACTCTATTAAATGTGCTTGTCTGTTTTTTTTTTAATCCCCCTAGGGAGTTCCATCCTGCTGGTTTAATTCATCTCTGAGATTTGTTTGTGGATATCACAGACAAGATGAAGTACAAATTACTTTGTCCACAGACATGAAATTTAATTTCTCAGGTTACTCTGCTTTGTAGTGTTTTTCTGTGGCCTAGATCACGATAGTATAAGGACATAATGATTTCATTATACAATGAGAATCCTTATCTTGTTGGGGGAAAAGAAATCTAGCGTGGAAACTCCATGAAGGTGGTGACTGCCTTATGTGAATAAGCAGATTTTATCCAACAAGCACCTTGCTCTGTACACAGGAGACATTTAACAGATATTTGATTAATTGCATAGAATATCATAGACTCTCCCTTAAGGAGAAAGATCTACTGGGTTCATTACCCCAAATAAACATCTTTACTTGGTTAAAAAAAATATCGTAGACTTCCCTTTTTATGTGGAGAGGTGTGCTGTACGTCACAATCTTTGCAAGGGTAGGGGAGTCAGAATGGCTAGAACCATTGTGTAACACAGGGGAGTAGCTTACAATGAGATTTGAATATGTCTATTCAAGATGCTACCAAAATGTAATGAGATTTTTTTAAAAACTCACATTCCAAGTCTTGCATATTCCAATGAATGTTGCCCACTTCAAATGGCTCACCTTAGGTAGCTATATATTTATTCCAGTGGTACAACCACTGAACCAAACATTTTTAAAAAGTCATATTTTGAGGGACAGCTAGGTGGCACAGTGGATAAAGCTCTGGCCTTAGAGTCAGGAGGACCTGAGTTTAAATCTGGCCTCAGATAATTGACACTTACTAGCTGTGTGACCCTGGGCAAGTCACTTAACCCCGATTGCCTCACACAAAAAAATTTCCCATTTTGAAAATATGGTCGACATAGTGACCAACAACCATGATCTCAGACAACCTACGATGAAACATGCAACCCATCTCCTGTCTGAGGTGATAGACTGAGGATGCCGATTGAGTTATAGATTTTTTTGGACATGGCCAATTTGGGAATTTATTTTGCTTGACTATGTCGATTTGTTACAAGAGTTGTGTTTTTTTTCACTTTTTTTCCCAAAGTGAGGAGGGATGTGAGAGGAAGGGAAAACAGATTTTTGTTTTGTTTTATTCAGCTAGGTTCTAAGTTATATAAGACAGTCTCATTGCTTGATATTCAGGTCTTATTTTTTACTTAGCTTGATGATAACAGTGATATTTGAAAGTGCTTTAAGATTTGCAAAGTGCTTTCCATATGATCCCCACAACAGCCCTATGAGGTAGGTGCTCCATGTATTATGACCCCCATTTTCCAGATGAAGACATTTCATATAGTGTCCCAGAGAAGTGTCTCATATAGGGTCATACAGCCAAGTATCAGAGGTAAGATTTGAACTTGGGTCTTCCTGACTCCAAGCCCAGCTTTCTATCCTCTTCCTCACTTTATTCACTAAACTGGACTCCAATTGACCTTTACCTATTTTCTAAACATTAAATCAACCTTCAAAGAATAATACCTACTGGGGAAAAAAAAAAGAAAAAGATGTGTACATAGAACAGCTAGGTGGTGCAGTAGATAGAATTCTGAGCCTGGAGTGTCTAAGACCTGACTTCCAATCCCCCCTCAGACATTTAACTTGCTGTATTTCCCTGGGCAAGTCAATTAAACTGTCTACCTCAATTTACTCCTCTGTAAAATGGGATAATAATAGCACCTACCTTCCAGGATTGTTGTGATAATAAAATCAAATAATATTTGTAAACCGTAACACATGATATAAATGCTAGTTGTTTTTTTTTCAAAGAGAATAATCCTTTAAACTTCATTGAATCACATTCAGTGAATATTTTACAATTCAATGGAGATATAAAAATTGTTTGGGTTTTTTTTTTTAAGGACATAGTTCTGTCCTTGAGGAGCTCTGTTAGGAGGAATATAGCATATGATCAGATTAGAATAAAACCAGGTAGGAGGTGAAGGAGGCAAAGAAGAGAACCAGGTAAAGCATTTTGGGGAAATGAGAGGAAGCAAACGCTTTTTGCATCAGTGATAGAAGTTCTAAAGGAAGGTTCAAAAGAAAGAGAAAAGGTCTGGATTTAAGATTTCATTCATATAGGAAACTCTCAGGCAAAGAAACTATCAGTGCAGTTTGGCACCTTCTCCACAATTAACAGCCTTAGAGAATGTCTTAGACCAACTATTCAAAAGAAAGATTTCAAAAAAGTATTCTCTTATAAGAAATGATGATCAGGACGGTCTCAGAAAAACCTGGAAAGACTTACATGAACTGATACACAGTGAAATGAAAAGAGAACATTGTACATAGTAACAGCCATATTGTTCAATGATGATTTAGCTATTCTCAGCAATGTAGTGATCCAAGGCAATTTCAAAAGATTTGTGATGAAAAATGCTATCCATCTCCAGAGAAAGAACTGATGGAGTCTGAATGCAGATTGAGGCATACTTTTTCTTTACCTTCTTTATTTTTCTTGAATTTTATTTTGGTCTATGTTTTCTTTCATAACATGACTAATGAGGAAATTGTTTTTCTTGTTGTTCATCCTTCATTCTTAAAGAAGACTTATGTTTTACATAACTCCACATGTATAACCTGTATCAAATTGCTTGCCTTCTCAATGGGCGAGGGGGATAGGAAGGGAAGGAGGGAGAGAATTTTGAACTCAAAATTTTTTACAAAACAAATGTTAAAGATTGTTTTCACGTGTGATTGGGAGGAAAATAAAATATTAAATCATCTAAAAATATTCTAAGCAATGAGATCTCCATTAGAATAAGTACCATCTCCTTAATTGACTATTTTGTCAGATAAAACTGTTCAGATAAATTTGGATATTATAATAATAATAGCCATAATTTATATAATACTTTAAAGTTTGTAAAACACTTTACAAACATGATCTCATTTTATCCTCACAATAACCTTATTAGGTAGGTACTATTATTATTTCCATTTCACAGCTAAGTACACTGAGGCAGACAGTGATTAAGTGAGTAGCCCAAAGTCCCACATCTAGTAAGTGTCTCAAGTTAGATTTGAACTCGGGTCCTCCTGACTCCAAGCACTCTATCCACTGTGTCATCCAGCTGCCTCATGCTTGTTCAGTTTTATTACAAACACACTTCCTACAGTCAAAAGAAAATAAGCCAAGAGTATCAGTGGAGACTATCTTGCATTTTCCTCTAAACTGTATGTTAACATGAATTAGAAGTCATCTAGTCCAGTCCTCCCATTTGAAAGATGAGTTGTCAAGAAGGAGTAATGGTTTCCCAAGATCACATGGTTGATCTATGTATTAGAACCAGTATTCAAACTCAGGTCCTCTGACTGAAAACCTAGCACTCGTTCCACTACTCCAAAAGGTTCATCTCTATGGCAGATTGTTTCCAGAGTCCTCTCATAGCAGAAGTTCTTAATCTTTAGTGTGTCATGGACTCCATTGGCAGTTGGTGAAGCTTGTGGACCCCTTCTCAGAGATGTTTTAAATTCTTAGTGTAAAAAGCATAGGATTACAAAGGAAATCGATGAAATTGAAATAAAAATGAAATTTTTTCCTATCCAAGTTAAGGAATCCTATCCACAAATCCCTTGGTAAGTGGACCCCAAGTTAAGAACCTTTGGTCTCTAGCATAATGCCTAGTGAATTGATTGGGCTGCCATGAAAGGCAGGTGAGTTCCCCATCTTAGTTTCAGAAAGGTGTAATTTCTCCCAAAATTACACAATAGTTTGTAAGACAGCAATTATTTGGATGTTTAAGTTGGGAAATGTTTGTTCATTCTTTTTATGGACATACCCCTAGAGTCACAAGAAATAAACGGACAAATTAAAAAGCAGCTGTAGTGTGGAGGGAAAAAATGAGTGTGGAATCAGTGACGTTAGTGAATTCAAATCTCAGTAAGTGTATGACCTTAGGCAAATTGGAATACCTCTCTTCCTCATGTATAAAATGCAGATTGAAACTGCCTACCTTAAATATCATTGGGAGAATTTTTGGGAGATGTTTATGTAAACTACAGAGGACTGTACACATGTTGCATGTAATTATCATTCTTTTTTTAAAAAATATTTTATTTTCCCCCAGTTACATGTAAAGACAATTTTTAACATTTACTTTTTTTTTTTTTACAAATTTTGAGTTCCAAATTTTTTTCTTTCTCTACCTCATTTCCCCCCTCCCTGAGATAGCAAGCAATTTTATATAGATTATATATGTTCAATCATGCAACACATATTACCATATTAGTCATGTTATGAAAGATGACAGAGACCCAAAGGGGAAAAAATAAAAAATAGTAATAATAATACGGAGTGTGAAAAATGGTATGCTCCCATCAGCATTCAGACTCCACCAGTTCTTTCTCTGGAGGTGGATAGCATTTTTCATCATGAGTCCTTTGGAATTGTCTTGTATCACTGTATTGCTGAGAAACAGCTAAGTCATTCACAGTTGATCATGATACAGTATTGCTGCAATATTATGCTGTAGTGTATAATGTTCTCCTGGTTCTGCTCACTTCATTTGCATCAGTTCATGCAAGTCTTTCCAGGTTTTTCTGAAATCTGCCTGCTTATCATTTCTTATAGCACAGTAGTATTCATTCCATCGAAATCATGTGCCACAACTTGTTCAGCCATTCCCCAATTGATGAGCATTCCCTCAATTTCCAATTCTTCATCACCGCAAAAAGAGCTGCTATAAATATTTTTGTACGTGTGGGTCCTTTCCTCTTTGCTTGGCTCTCGTTGGGATACAGACCTAGTAGTGGTATGTAATTATCATTCTTATGGGCTTTTCTAAGTCTCTCTAAAAAATATGAGACTTGGGAGAATTGTAGGGAGACATTACTGTAAACTCTAGAACACTACATACATGTTGTATATAATTATCATTCTTATAATCAAGTGGCTTCTTCTAAGTCTCTAAAATGTACCCTACTCATTGGCTTCTCTGTTATCCAAACTGCATGTGATGCTTTGAGGAGGACAAAAATTAATTTAATAGAAGAAATGTAAAACACAATTTGAACAGCTGTAGAAAACATAGTGTCTTTGTTGATAGTAGAATGTGTCACTTGGTTGGAAAATTCCTTGTCCTTAGGAGGATGGAACTAAAGCTTTCTGTCTTAGCTATAGGATCTGGGTGTAGAAGTTTAAGTTGGAGTTTAAGGAAAAGATAGAGCAGAATCCTTGTTTGCATTAAAAGAAAAAACATCCCTTGTGCTCTCAATAGATGAGTTATACATCATCTGCCATTCAGGCCAAGGAAATTGGTCCACATTCCCTAAAATTATTGTTTTGCAAATACGAATGACAAAAGCTTTGGAGGGATTATCTCAGAATTATTCAAGAATTCTTTTAGCATTGTTTGGCATTAACTTTGCAAAGAACCTATGAAGTAAATGCTTTGTGTTGCCTTGTCAACAAGACTGTTTAAAAAGAAGTGATGTGACTTTTTCACCTGAAGAGTGTGTTGTAGTGGAAAATGCATTTGGCTCTGGAGGCCAAGAATCTGACTTGAGTGCCCATCTCTTTTCTTTACTATCTGTTTACCCTAGAGCAAATCACTTAAGATCTCTGAACCATATTGTTTTCATTTACAAAATGAGGAGATCTGGCTTGTTGACTTCTAGCATTTCTTTCAGCTCTTTAGTCCCCTGGTCCTTGCAGCAAAGACTGCTTTTACCATTTTTGAAAACCTCTATTAGGCACTTTAAGTTTTTAACAAAATGAGTTAGATAAGCAAAACTTCTGACATCAAGTCCAAAAAGTACTAGCCACAAATGGAAATATTATTGGAAGGATGAATATATCAGGAAGATCTTGTATTAATTTGACTTCACCAGTGAACATGACTAAGATTATTGGACATGAGTCTTGGTTTGAAAGTGCGTTGAGGGTCACCCACTCGTGGAGTGTGAGCATGTTCACTGTCACTTTGCTAAGAAGACACAGGAAATTTGGCAGTTGACTTGCTGAGACTCAGGAAGACAAACAATTATAGGAGGATATGTCTCCCTGTGATCTATAATAGGAAGTTGACCAACCAGCCTGTACTCTTGTACTTCCTCTTAGCCTTTAGAAGATAGACCAAGATGCAGCAGGGTAGACCTGGTCCTATCTGGAAGGTAACCTGTCTCATCCTTCAGGACTCAAAATAGCTTTCTTGGGGCATAGGCACATGGGAGATGCATGTGCTTGCATGCAGCCTGAGAAGTAGGGCAGGGACTGAGAAAGTAGACTTTCCTTTCTCAAGAAATGGTAGGAGTTGGATAATGAAAGATTTCCTGAAGAAGCATATGGCAGAAGTAGACATGAACATGTCCACTAGTCTCAAGAAAGGATAAGTTTAAGAGTGCCTAAGTTTTACAATTTGGTCACCAGCCTTCTAAAAGCAGGTTTTTCCTTAACCATATGCTTCTTAGAGAAAGATGAGGATCGCCAAGGTGAACCCTGAAGCCACATTACAAAAGGGATGTGGAAGAGACTTGGGTCTTGCCTCTTTCAGCTGTTACTACAAGTAAATCAGACAACGCAGGTTCAAAAAGATTGGGATTGCTTATTTAGTCCCCCAAATATTCTTATCTTCTGAGGGAGGTGGTATTGAATCTTGGAAGGACTGTAAGACTATATGAAAAGGCCTAACCAGAATTTCAAAGGATTGCCCCAACAGCAACCCCTAAGTTCGCTGCTCTCCTGGAGAAACTGATGGGCAGTTCAATGTTTTACATTTTTTCTCTCCGTTTATCAGTTCCTGTGAGTCTGTTGTCTTTTACATTTTCTCTAGAGTAAACAATAGGTTGTCCCATATGTGATGTAGACATGTTACCCTGAATGCTTGTTAGGGATTTAGGATACCCATCACAAACATTTAGGGAAACTTGGACATGACCTCTTACTATGAGTATATTACAGTATTTTCCTAGGGTGATTCTAAATGAAGGCAATGAAACAGAGAGAAATAAATCCTCTTGGGATCAGCCCCCAGAAGTGGACTCAATTCATGTGAGTCCAAAACTTTAGGAGGCCCTAAGCTACAAGTTATACCAAAAATATATATAATTCTGCAAGTTGTTTGCTTATTAAAGCCTTTCTACCATCCACAGACAAGGTCACTTGGGAGAGAGAAACCCAAGGCACATGATCTATCAGAAGCACTCTAGATATGCAAATAATATTGCAGAATGAAAGCAGTGACCATGAAAAGGCCATGGAAAGGCAGAATCCTGCTATGGCCTCTCTAGGCTAAGCATCTCTCCTGGATTCGTTTGCATTCCTTGTTGAAATAACCTCCCAAGAACACCTTGAATCATTTGTTCACTTGCAAAATAAAATGGACAAATGTACAGATGAAGTATTACTTAGATTGTGCAGGTAAAAGAGGACTGGTGTTCCAAGGAAGGACAAAATAAGGAATTATAAGTGAAGAATCAGTCCAAGAACTTAAATTCTAGAATATTCCAGTGTTCAGCACAATGGGTAGCATATAGTAAATGCTTATTAAATGGCAGACTGAATAAGAATATTTACCATTTCTTTTCCAGTTAGTTAGGAAATGTAATGATTAGGCCCCAAAATGTTACAAATGTTACATTTAGACTCTGGTTGGAGAGTAAATCAACATATAATAATAAATTAGAGGAATGATAGCATTAATATAATACTTTATGATTTGTAGGATACAATAAATATTATCTTCTCAAAGGTGATATTGGAATTTCAGCACTGGGAGGAAAAATCTGGAAGCCTGAGCCATCCGATTATCATTTTCTGCAATTAGATACCCAGTTGTCTCTTTCACATTGACTCTATATCCACAGGTTAAGGAGCCTGTCCTTTTAACAGTACAGTTATCCCTTGCACATCATGACTTTCTCCATAGCAGTTTTGATATATTGCAGGTTGGCATAAGAAATTAAATAGGAATTTTTTGGGAATTTTTGTGGGAACCACAGGCAACACATGAAGGCCAGTAGATGACACAGAAAATGTTTAGAAATTCAGAAATGCATAAAATATGCCGATAGTATTGTATACTATCGACATATTTTATCTTTTAATACCATAATAATTCAGACTTCTTCTCTGTTATGAGAATTTAATGTAGATTTTTTTAGATGGCAGGGGTGCAGGGCTCCTAACCCCCACAATGTGCAAGAGATAACTGTAATCAATCTATAGAGCTTTAACCAACTCCTAAGGCCCCTTCCAACTTCAGTATTCTATGGATTGAAATGGATTGAAAATTATTTTATGCTTCTTTTCCTGTATTGTTCCATAAAGTCTCCTTGGCAGAAGGACTTGCCTCACTCAGACTTTTTTATACTTTTCTAACCTTCATATGACCTTAGATGCTAGGGAACCAGGTCAATTGGTAGTTGAGCCAAGATATCTGAAAATACACATGATTATAAAATCAATCAGGTCTACCAAAAATGCTGCATAAATAAGAGAATCCTTTCTTATTGTGATTCATTACTTGGCACAATATACAGTGGGAGAATACAATAGCTTCATGATGTCCCATTTTTTCATACTGACATGAGGCTATTATTAATTCAAGTTTTTATATGCAGTGATTAATTATTCTGCATCCAGCAAATACTTTTCTTTCAATAAAATGAATAACAAGAGAATTGTTTCCATATTTAAACAATGTGGTGGGGTTTTTTTTAAGTATTAATAGTTAGGTTTGTGGATATAAAAGGAAAGATGGATTCTTGTTTTCTCTAAGTTTTTTTTAAGTTTATGAAAATGTAGTTTTTAGGCATAGGTATAATACAAAAAAACTAGTAATAGCAACCAATATTTGTAATTAGGATCTCTACAAAATGGACTTTTAGTAAAAAATGGACTTTTAGTATGTTTTAGCATCATTTTATTATAGCACTTTTTACATTGCGTTGTAACTCATAGACTTGACATTTCAGGTTTTTCCAGCCACTTGCCCAAAGACAGATACAAAGACAAAGAAAATTGTAGGGGAAAAGAGGACAGGAAAGCTTGAAGAAAGGTCTTTTAAGAAATCAAATCATGATTTTGTATATGTTTGAACGTTTCCTTAATTTTCTTTCTACGATTATACAGTCTCATATCTATATCTATATATCTTCCCATTTCAGTTTCTTTGCAGGAATGGAAAACTTTTTTGAAAACTTTTCCCTTTCTTTATTACTGTAGGTTTTAACTAAAGGTACTTTTGCTGCGTTGACATATCCTTACTTCAGTTTGGATTGTTACAGAGCAGTCAAAACTTTCCAGGGAATTATAGTCTTTAGCTCTTGAAAGGACTAGTTCTCAGCTACCACCATTTTATCTCAGGGAGGGAGATTATTCTTTATTAATGATCTCCAAACTTTTTTGACTATATTACATCACCAATTTAAAAAATGAGGCTTCACCCCAATGCTTCTTTATTTATTTATAAATTATATACATTTACTCATGGGCTCATAGTTCCGCATATTTTAAAACTTATACAGAAATAGACATTTTAAAAAAGATGAGACTAAGATTAAGCAGTATTTGATGCTGAAATCAATAGGGAGCCATTCACATTTTTTGACTAGTAGAATGCTGTAGTCAGACCTTTTCTTTATTAAAATCATTTTGGCAGCTATTGTAGATGGATTGTGGATGGAAGAGACTTGAGGTACAGAGACCAATCAGAAGGCTATTTTAACAGTCTAGGTGAGAGGTGGTGGGGGTGTAAATTAGGGGGGTGGCTATGTGAGTGGATAAGAGGGAAGAGATGGCAGAGATGGGGAAGTAGAAACAACAAGATTTGACAACTAATTGAATATGCAAGATGAAAGAAGAGTGAGGAGCTGAAAATAACAAAGAAGATAACACCATATTGTGAACCTGGGAAACTGGAAGGGATGCTATTGTATTTGACAGTAATAGGGAAGTTTGAAAGAGAAACAGGTTTAAGGGAAAGAAAATGAAATCTGAAATCTGTTGCAAGCCATCCTTATCTACTCAACCTGTGTACCTCTCTCTATACCAATCAGAACAAAAAAGGCAGGAGATAGGGCACTTACCTATCCATCATTACCCTGGAGGACAAAACCTTTTGAGGAAGCCAACAGCCTGGGAAGGAGTGGGTTTCATTCTGGATTTTTTGTCACACCTGTACAGCTCTTGCTGTGGGAGTCTTCTAGCAATTAGGCTGCAACTGGCTCATGAGAAAGGTTTGGAGCTTACAAAAAAGGAAGAGGGCAGCTTGGAATGATGGAGGAAAAGGGTAAGTGTGGTTACAGTGGACACAAGTCCCATGACTGGATATTATGAGAAAGATATTTAAGCTAGATTAGCATCCTGTTCTCACTCAGTAAGTGTTCAGAATTCTCAAGGTTTTATCCTGGTTCCTTTTATTTTCTCTCCATACTTTAGGAGTCATCTAGGTCAATGCAATTCCATAAGCATGAAGAACATAGGAGCATAGATTTACAGTTACAAGTCACCTTAGTTAGACATTCTCCTCATTTTACGGATGAGGAAACAGAGACTTGGAGAGAGGAAGTGACTTAATTAAAATCACATGGGCAATGAGTGAAAAACTGGATTTGAATCTCATTTTTTAAGGCCCACTTCTGTGCCCTTTCCACTCTACCACATGGTACCCAAAGAAGTCCATAAATGATCTCTGGAAGATGGAGGGCACGAATAACCAGGAGGTTCATGAAATTTCCCTTCTAGCTTATTACAATTTTAATTCCAAGTGGTTGTTCTAAGTCAGTCCCTGAGACCAGCTCATTTATCGGCCATTTGCATTCCATATGAAAGAGTAGGGGAAAAAATGCCCTTCTTCCCCAATCTGATTTCGGCTTTTTAGTTGTTTGGATTCTGGGTGAACTAGAGTTTGCTATTCACTTTTGTTGTTTTTGGATCATGATGAAAAGACTCGGAATGTACTCGAGACTAACGAGGAGAATTAAGGATCTATGTTTTTACCCTTCTAAAGGCCTGGTGTCTCCAAATAGAAAAGGCAGCTATTTATAACTGGCAACCTTATTTAACTCCATCTCTCAAGAACTGACCAAGGAGACTACTGCAGTATTCCTGATCGTTTGTGTCGGACAAACTGCCTTTCCTAAACATGATGGCAAAACCTAACTATGGTTTTTCTATTCCTCGACATGACAGTTTATAAAAGCCAGAGAGACAGGAAAAGGCATGCAAAATTAATACATTCTACCAAAGGAAGAAAAGATAAATCATCAAAATTCCCCCTCCTCTCCTCCTCCAGGGTCAGTGGAAACCAGTGGCAACTTGATGTAATAATGTTTTTTCCTGCTCAGGCACTTATATTTAGAGCAAATCACTCAATTCAATAAACATCTATTAAGTACTTACTATGAACAAGCCCAGTCCTAAGTAATGGGAATATAACAATGAAAAACGATAGTTCCTGGCCTCGAATGGTTTATTACCTAGTGGGTTAGAAGGCAGAGAGGTAAGATATTTTTAGAAATAAGCGAGATAGCAAGGAGAATGTGACCAGGGCAGGGGAAGGGTCTTGACAAAATACTATAAAAAATATGAGAAGGGAAGGATGTTTCAACTGAAGGGTCATGTTAGGTTTCATGGGGCAATTGATGCCTGAGCTGAGCTAGTTCTTGAAGGAAGACAAAGATAAAGCATGGTGAAATGGAAAGAATGATGAATTTCGAATCAGAAGACCTGGGTTCAAATTCTGACCCTGCCACACTTTCTCCATGTATCTTAAGGCAAGCCTCTTAACCTCTTTGGGCATCAGTTTAATTATATGTAAAATGTAGGGGGTAGGTCCTATCCAGTTCTAAATCTGTGATCCTGTTAACGGGCCACTAGGTGGTACAATGTATAGACCTGAGTTCAGATCTGGCCTCAGATGCTTATTAACAGTGTGACCCTGAGCAAGTCATTTAACCCTGTTTGCCTCAGTTTCCTTATCTGTAAAATGAGCTGGAGAAGGAAATGGCAAACCACTCCAGTATCTCTGCCAAGAAAACCCCAAATGGGGTCACAAAGACTTGAACACAAGTGAAACAACTGAACAACAAAATTAACAGACATGGATGTATAGGGAGTCTGATCCAAACATGAGAGATGATTTATACCAGTGGTATCAAACTCAAATAGAAAGGGAGGCCACCAAACCGTATATAAGGATCCCTGTGACCTGCATGATGACTTAATTTTTAAAATGTAATATTATCTATGGTTTTTTTGTATTTTTATATTTTGTATTTTTAACTGTATTAATTTAATTTAATTAATTTGTATTGTTAACTATTTCCCAATTACATTTTAATCTGGCTTGCATCACACTCAGAAGTGTGTAGGCCTTGTCCACGCTGCATCTTTGACTCTTTGGTTTATACAAAGGGAAGGGAAGGGCAGGAAGAGATTGGGAAATAATCCTTCTAGTTTTGCTGGAATATGAAGCCTTGGACTTATTCTGGACCTTAGCCATCTGGCATTCTTATATAAATAACCTTTTTTTTTCTTATTACTGCCTTTGTTTCCATCTTCTTTCTTGCAGTTAAGGGGTATAATGGATAGAGCGCTGTTTTTATAGTCAGTAAGATCTGGGTTAAGATTTTAACTTGCTTGGCAGGTAGCCTCAGTTTCCTCATCTGTAAAGTGAGGTTAATAAAAATATACTTCCCAGGGTGGTTGTGAGCTCCACATGAGATTATCTATGCACAGTGCTTTGTAAACCTTAAAGGAAATACTAATAATACTTATTATTATCTTCTGTATGGGTCATCTGGAAATATTAGTTGTTCAGTCACTTTTTTGTGTATCCTCAACTCTTTTTTTTTGTTTAGTTTTTAGGCAATTGGGGTTAAGTGACTTGCCTAGGGTCACACAGCTAGTTAAGTGTCAAGTGTTTGGTCTGAGGCCGGATTTGAGCTCAGGTCCTCCTGACTTCAGGGCCGGTGCTCTATCCACTGTGCCACCTAGCTGCCCCTTGTATCCTCTACTCTTAACAGAAGATAGAGAGAAATCCGTTTCCCTATGTGTAAGAATGAGGGGAATAAAGTTGTGGAATACTACATAAAATGTTGTATTTGGTTATCATTTCAATTTTTCTGAACCTTTTCCTCTCTCTTTTTTTCAAATAAGAGGTGGCTGATTGGGAAAGGGAGGAAAATGAGATACCAAAAGGTGCAAATGCATAGAGAATATGTCGGCATTGTGGAAAGGATTTAAGTGAAGAGCTTTAAGAAAGAGTTGGAAATACTGTGATACAGCTTTCATCATTTCCTTAAGATTAAATGTGTGGCAGCAAGAGCATTATTGTAGGGGACGATCAACTGGGAAGACTCAGCTCCATGATCAATATGATACTCCAAGATGATGTCAAAGGATCCATGATGAAAAATGCTATCTACCTCCAGAGAGAGAACTGCTGAACTCTGAGTGCACATTGAAGCATACATTTTTTTCACTTTGTCTATTTTTCTTGGGTGCCTTTTTTTTTAATGTATGGGTATATTTTATTTTGCAACATGGCTAATATTGAAATATATTTTGCATGTATAATCAAATGTATTATCAATATATAAGCAATATTACATGTATAATCAATATCATACTTCTTGCCTTAATGGATGGGGGAAGGGCAGAAAGGAGGGAGAGAACTTGGAACTTAGAATTTTAAAAAATGAGTGTTAAAGAAATTTTCCATTCAATTGGGTAACATTTAATGAAATAGATTAAAAAAAAGTTTTTTTTAAATGTGTGGGTGACACAAGAAAACACAGAAGAGAAAAATGGCTTTACCTAAAAGCTCAAATTTCAGACCTTTCAACTTTTATTATTTATAGACAGATCATCTCTTTACTGAACTTCAAGGTTAACTTAATGTTTATGATAATGGTTAGACCCATTATCCCTTCTTGAGTGTAACTCATAGTTCCAAAATGCCTTTAATAGATCTTTGGTATTGCTAAGGCCCAGGAGAATTCATCACCTGGTGTTCAGCCTTCCCATTGGTGACTGACCTGTCGGAAATTAGGGAAGCTGATCACTGATAGGCATTCTGCCCTTTGTTGGACTCAAAGACTGGAAGAGCCTGCCAAAGCCTTTTTTCCACTGACTTCCCTTTAGAGAAAGCAAAGGTATCAGTTAGTATTTTAGAGGAGGATTAAAAATCATAAACCCAAATACTGAAACTTGGAAAGTTATATGAATTCTGTGTAAGGGGATGGGCAGAAGATCCCTTTTGAAAAGTACTTCTCAAACTCTTGGATTGCCATCACACTGGGAATCTTGGGTGAATAAGAGTTTGTTGGGATTTTTGTTTGGCAATGGGGGAGTGGGTGCCATTTCCAAGACTGTACTTCTTAATCCCTTCCACACTGTATGTAGGGCTTAGGGGTGTGGTGCCCCTGCAATCTGGAAAATCTGCATAAAACTTTTTGGCCTCCCTTCATACCAGAGAAGAAATTGTGTGTATATTTATGTTATTAAAAGATAAAAATATGTTGATATTATACAATACTATACATATGTTTTGTGCATTTCTGAGTTTCTAAACCTTTCTTTTTAATTTCTAAACTTTTTCTGTGTGTCATCTGCTGGCCTCTGCAGGTCATCTGTAGCTTCTCTCCACAAAACTCCACCAAAATTCCCATTTAATTTCTGATGCTGACCTGCTATACATGGAACTGTGATGGGGAAGGTCCCAATGTGGGAGAATAACTGTAATAGCTTTCCTTTCCTCTGACATTTCAGCATTTTTATTTTCATATCTAGATAAGAACAAAAATATCTGAGAAGCAGGAAAGAAATGCACCCAAAATGACCCATTATCACTCCTAGAGGATACAAAGAAGGCTCAGTGAAACCTGAGAAACTGTTTACCTATTCTGAAGTGAATATTCCATCCCTCATTCTAGGGACTTCTCAACGGGAAGAGAAATTCAAGGGGGGGGAGCAGTTCCTTTCTGTACTAAAAAAAAAAAACAAGAACATATATGCTGCTGCTTAATTTAAAAAAATTAAGTTTCTAGACACTTTCTGCTGTTATTAATGTTGCTCAGTTGGAATAGGCTGAATTTATTTTAACTGCTTTTTTAAAAATTGATTTTCAGGTGGACGGGGACAAGATGGATGCCCAGTCATCACATTCCCAGATTACCCAGCCTTCAGCGAAATCCCAGAGAAAGAGTTTCAGAATGTCCTGACCTATCTGACCAGCATTCCCAGGTGGGTTTTTATTGCTCAGAATCCAAAATGTTAATGTCCTGCAATTAACTGTTTCACTGGCATAGTGCAGGGAAATGCCTGATAGATTGAGAATTGGAGAACCTTGGTTCAAATCCTGGCTTTGTCGCTTAATACCCATGTGTGTGACCTTGGATGTGTTACAACTTTTCTGGGCCTCAGTTTCCTTATCTCTAAAACGAGGACATGATGACTTCTTCCTACTCTTCCAGTACCATGCCATGAACTTTATTATTTTCAAAGAATTCTCTCATTCATATTTCTCATGTCATCCTCATCAGATTACCAACACAAGTATTGTTATCCCATTTGACACTTCAAGAAAACAAGCCTTAGACAGTTTCAGTAAGCTATGCTATATACAGAGCAATAAAGCCAAGCTTTGCCCAGGGTTTCCCAAATTTCATATCAAGTGCTCTTTCCTATGCCCCCAAATGCCTCCCAAACCCTGGTGTGCAGACCTTTTATGCTCATTTTTTCAGCTTTATGTATAGCTTGTGTTACCTGAGTGATTTAGTATATGATGGTATGACCTTACTTGCCTTCCATAAAGATGCTTCCCAGCCTCCTTCATCTTTCATAAAATGTTGATGAACACTTAAATTAGAAGGAGGAATGTGAATACTAAAATTGTAAGCCTTTTTACATTTGAGTTGAAAGGCAACTAGAGGTTACTGTGGGTGTCTGATATATGGATTGTGAATTTAATAAAATGAAAACCAAATTTTATATCCAAGAGATTAAGTGGACTACTGTGTCAATTCAAGTGAATGGGGATTGAGTTGTATACAGCTTTGTTATTCCTGAGAGTGAGCCCCAGCCCTGCATGTTTTCCCGCAGTCCCTGCCTAGGGGCATAGGAGGGTGGAAGGGCGGGGAGGGCCACCCCCTCCTGCTTTTCTCCAACTCACAATTTTGTCATGAATACAGTTAATTGTCAAACCAGTTAAGCAGGGGATGGTTCACCAGGTTGTGATGAGTGGGTGTCACTGACTGCTAAGAAATAGTAGTCTGTCATACAGCGAATTGAGATAATTTTTGCCCTGTGAAAAGAAAAACACTGTCTTTTTGTTGGTTTATTTTTATATTTTAGTATAAAAAACAAATCAGACTAGGATTATTGTTTTCTGTTGTGTTGCAAACTGAGTAAGAAGGTTAGTCTTTCAAGTTTCTCCTTGTCCTGAGAAATAACAAAAACAACTTCTGTCAGTTACTTAAGACAACAAGTTTATTGAGGTCTATAATGTTATAGGTCCCTTGTGGGTTTCTTGGAGTGCACATTGGCAAACGTGACCCACATTCTAACTTTGGACACACCATAGCACTTAACAGAAACACATAATACAGTGATTATAGGAGAAGGAAGGTGTCCAGGAATGAGTAATCAGAATGTGGAATTGGAGTGGCAAAATGTTTACATTAGGAAAACCTTCATGAAGGTAACGGGCTTTTAAATATAATTTAGAATAGGGATTCTTATCCTTTTTTTCTTTTTCAATATCATGGACTACTTTGGTAGTCTGGTAAAGCCTTAGGACCCCTTCTCAGATTAATGTTTTTTAATTCATGAAACAAAATATGTAGGATTACCAAGAAAATCAATTATATTGGAATACTGTTATCAAACATTTTAAAGTTAGATTCACATACTCTAAGAACCCTTGATTCAGAAGAAGAGAGGTATATGATTTGTTAGTAGAAGAAAATATGTTCTTCTTTCCCTGTGGTATGGTTTAAGCAAAGGCTCTCAGATGAAAAAGTAAAGCTGGAACGTAAGGGCCCCTATGTAATCTAGTTTAACTGGACCATGGTTGCATGATCAGATAGAGTTGAGAATGTAGAATTAATTGAATTAATGGCAAGTTTCAAAGTTAATTTCATCTAGAGGCCAATGGGATACCTCCAGAGCAGTGAATGCTAGTGGTTGATTTTCTTATTGATAGTGCCAGGCTAGGAGTCAGGAAGACCTGAGTTCATATCCAGCCTCAGACATTTCCTACCTATTTAACTGTGGACAAGTCACTTAACCTCTGTTTTCCCTCAATTTCCTCATATGTAAAATGGAGGTGATAATAGCACCCACCTACCTCCCAAGGTTGTCGTGAGGATTTAATGAGATAATAATTCAAAAGCACTTAGCACAATGCTTGGTATATAGTACGCACTCTATAAATACTGTTGTTATTGTTATTATTTTGTTGTTATATTAATGAGCTAATAAGATAATTTTAGCAGTGATGAGCAGGACATTTTTGTTGAATAATGTTTCTTCTCAATTACATGTAAAAACAATTTTTAACATTCCTTCTTTTTGGGGGGTTAGGGGACTAGGCAATGGGGTTAAGTTATTTGCCCAGGGTTGCTCAGCTAGTAAGTATCTGAGGCCAGATTTGAACTCACATCATCCTGACTCCAGTGCTTTATACACTATGCCACATAGCTGCCCCTTAACATTCCTTTTTAAATAATTTTTGAGTTTCAAATTCTCTCCTTCCCTTCTTCTCACTCCTTCCCCCTGCCTGAGATGTTAAGCAATTTAATATTGGTTATACACGTGCAGTCATGCAAAGCATGTACATATTAGTCATGTTGTAAAAGAAAAACAGACCAAAAACCGCATTAAAAAAAAAGTGAAAAATAGTATGGTTTGATCTACATTCAGACCCCATCAGTTCTTTCTTTGGATGTGAATAGCATTTTTCATCATGAGTCCTTTGGAATTGTCTTGGATCATTGTATTGCTGAGAATAGCCAAGTCATTCACAGTTGATCATCATACAATATTGCTGTTACTGTGTACAGTATTTACCTGGTTTTGCTCACTTTACTTTGCATCAGTTTGTGTAAGTCTTTCCAGGTTTTTCTGAAATCATCCTTCTTGTCATTTCTTATAAGGCACAGTGCTATTCTACTACAATTATATGCCACTACTTGTCAGCCATTCCCCAGTTGATTGGAATCCTCTCAATTTCCAATTCTTTGCTACCACAAAAAAGAGCAGCTATAAATATTTTTGCCTATATAAGTCATTGCCCCTCCCCCCTTTTTATCTCTTTGGAATACAGACCTAGGAGTGGTATTATTGGATCAAAGTGTATGCACAGTTTTATAGACCTTTGGGCATAGTTCCAAATTGTGAGCAAGACATTTTTAAGTGGCTTTGGGGTGGCTCTGAGCCCAGTCAGAGGGCTATAGTAATCTGAGCATGAAGTTACCATGGAGATCTGAGATGCAGAATATTTTTTTAGTTTTAAAAATGATTAGGTAAACTTAAGTTATACTACAGAGAAGGAAATAACTGACCTTGGTGAATAACTGACAAGACTTGGTTTTAAGAACCACATACTCTTGTGTGTGTATGTATATGTGTGTGTGTGTGTGTGTGTGTGTGTGTGTGTGTGTCTGTCTGTCTGTCTCTGTCAGAAAAGGGAGATATACTGTTTCTTCCATTTGGGAAAGGCTTCTAAAACAAGAAGCCTTCTCTGTAATGAGAGCATCCCATTACAGAGGGGTTCTTCCACATAGTGTCCACTGACTGAAATCCTAATAGTCAATCCCAGAGCCTCTCATTGTTACAGTGGATCCCTTTCGGGGACCTCATTTGGTTTTCATAGTTTATGATCGTACCAAAGCCTTTTGTTTTGGAACCCAGCTGGAAACGAATCCCTGAATCCAGACGTGCATCATATGGCAAAATGTATGATGTGCTTAAAAAAACAAAAAAATCAT
This sequence comes from Phascolarctos cinereus, assembly GCF_003287225.1. NCBI lineage: Eukaryota > Metazoa > Chordata > Mammalia > Diprotodontia > Phascolarctidae > Phascolarctos > Phascolarctos cinereus. Next base: position 170,029,133 of record NW_027556180.1, read on the forward strand.
TATTGTTTCATCAAATCACTACTTGTAGGGGAGGTGGTGGAATCGTCAGAATTCCTTCCAGGCACGTGGAGCACATTGAAATTGTTTTCATTTTTTTTAAGCTGTATGAGATATTAAAATTATATGGAATAGGAAAGATATTTTAACAGCTTTCTTTTGGGAAAAAATGTCATTCTTGCCATGCACATGTTCTCTCCCTCTTTTTTTTTAATGGATGGAACCATTCAGATTCCTAGTTAGTGTGTTTCTAGAAATGTAAATTATCAGGCAAAACACTCGCGCGCACACACGAGACCTCCCACAAAAATCGTGTTTGGTTTTTGCTTCATTTTCATTACCTTTGCTCAGTCTAATTCACTGGTTCTCAAACCATTTCATTCCCATTCTCTTTATAAAGGGTTCCTATGCCTCTTTCTCTCCCTTTCTCACTCTAGGAGCTTCAAGTGGGCAGGGGCCACCAGGTCAAGGAAACTGATTTGCCAGTTTCATGTAGCCTGCCATTTCCCAATGCCATTGCCAAATGGTTGTTCACAGACTGCAACATTTTCCCTTCCTTTTTCACAGCTGACAGACTCCCATGCTACCTCAGCTTGAGGTAGTAGTTCAAGCCAAGTTGAACCTGATTTGGGGTTCTCCGTTTCATACCTGGCTATAGTGTCAGATGGGAGAGAGAACTGATTGTATCAACTTTGTTTTACAGATAAGAGTAGCTGAGACTAGAAGAAGCCAAATTGGCAGGTATTACAGTGACCCAAAGACAGAGACAGCCCGGGGAGCCTCATTCTTCGGCTTTCTCCCTTTAATCCCTCAAGCATTTTTTCACTGCCTGGTCTGTGCCAGCACTAGTCTTTGTGCTAGAAATAGCTACAAAGACCAGTGAAACCATTCTTGCTCTCAAAGATCTCAAAGTTTAATTGAGTGTAAACAACATGTACGCAGAAAAGTAAATACAAAACGTATACACACTTGTAAGGAAGAGAATCATTAATATATAGGGAAATTCCACTAGACTAACAAGTGAGTAGCTTTGGACAGCCCTTAGGTAGGAAGTAGCACTGGTGCTATGCATTTGAAAGATGCCAGAGATTCCATTACATGAAATAATAAACACCCCTCCCTGATGTTCTCATCAAAAATTTTAACTCAGTTTTATCTTTGGTTAAATTAACCAAGAAATTGTGTATGATATATGTGACATGTGTGTATGATATATACCTATAATCACCCCTCATAATTATGGAGAATTATAATAATTTAAAGGCCTGTTTGAAGATATGACACATGGATAGTAGGTTTTATTCTCTTGAAAGACAAGAAACAGGAAATATTCATTTAGTTATGTTATCTTTCACAAAACTAGTCTGTTCCCATTTAGTAAAGAAAAAAGCAATGAGAGGAGGGTGGAGTGGGGAGCAAACCATGTATGTAATTGTAATGAGAGGGAAAAAGAGAGCTCTGCAGATTGCTGCAGAACGTGGGATTTCCGACTTGCTTATGGGGAAGAAACGAAGTACACTGCCACCTGGTGGACAGAATTGTCATAGTCTAGACTGTTTATATGTGTGAGTAACTTTTGCAGCCAGTTGGACATAATAAATGACCCTTTTGGGGTGGACTAAGGGAGCAGAGGTCTGGATATGTGAGGTTATGGTTGTAGGGAATTCTTGAGGAGAATCCCTAATACCAATGAAGAACAGAAATTGTTTAGTAACTTAGTGTGTTAAAAAAAAAGTTGTTGGTGGGGAACTAAAAAACTTTTTAATATTATTGTTTTTTAAAAATCTGAACTTAACAAAAAACAAATAAAATAAGCATTTCTATAAAGTAGTATAGAAAATAAGGCTTATGCATGAAACTACAGCTATATAGTATGTAAAACTTGCTTTTCCTTTTAAGTATATAATGAAGCCAACATTCAAAACTATCCTGTTTGTTTCTTTCTGGTTTTTCTTCTTTAATCTTCTGTGCATTTTGCTAATGCTTAGTGACCTCTCCCTCCCCCTGCCCCTCATCATTAACCTCTTTCCTCTTCAATTCCCTCCCTGTTGAAAATAAAGGGAAACTTTTGCAATAAATGTCTAGTCAAGTGAAATAAATTCCCCCATTGTCATCTGAAAACACATGTTTCATAATGTACCTTGAATCCATTACCTCTTTTTTTAGGAGGTAGGTAGCCTTCTTTATGATTGATCCTTTGGAACCACGGCTTATCATTGCATTGACCGGGGCTTTTAAGTTTTTAAGGTTTAAAGTGTTTCATGATTATTTTTCTTTTCAATGTTATTATTATTATCTAATTTGTTTTTCTGGTTCTACTCACTTCATTCTGCATCAGTTCATAGAAGTCTTCTTAGATTTCTCTGAAACTATTCCTTTCATTGTTTCTTGTGGTACAATAATATCCTATTACTGTAATATACCTTAATTTGATCAACCATTTCTTACTTGAAGGACACCTCCCCTCTTTGTTTGTAGTTTTTTGCTATGATAAGAAGAGCTGCTGTGAATATTTTTTGAAATCATATTGGTCCTTTTCCTCTTTGATTTTTTTTTATATCACTAAGGTTATTTACTGAGGGTCACTTTGCCATCTCTGTCAGAGGCCAAATTTGAACCTATATCTTAGGTTAGCTATGTACTACATATGTTACTTTCCTAAGTGATGTTGATACGTAGCCACTTGAAAAGAATTTCATACAGATACCATTATGTGGGAAGTAGCTCATCTTAAGCATAGTTATATTTGAACATTTTATTTTTCTTTCAAGGAAAGTATTACTGTTCCTCAAATGCTCAGGAAAGCAGGTGAATGCCCTAATCCAAAAGGTGGCTGGGTAGTCATGCATTCAAGGTAGAATGGAGACTGCATGTCTGTTTTTTAAAAATGTGTATTTAAAATTGTATATCTCTCTCTCTCCAACACTATCACTATCCCCTTTCCTCTCCAATTCCTTTCCCGTCGAGCAGATAAAAGAAACCCTTGTAATAAAAATGTGTAGTTAATAAAACAAAATGCACGTTTATTTAAAAATCACAGATTTCATGTACATTCTTTATAACGTAAGCATCAATTATAAGCCACTTTTCCCAAGGTGTTTTTTTAAAGAAATGAATTTTTTCATTCTTTACAAAGAATATATTTCAGCCATCGAAAATGAATGGTGTGTGCTTATTTTAGCATTCCTACTTCTGTAATCACATGCAAATGACAAAAGTACATATTTAAAACATTATTTCTGATTAGCAGCTGCAAGGTAATTAGGAAAGATTAAATAGAATTAAAGAGGCAAATGGTATGAGGTTTTTAATCAGATGAAACAGTAGGTACGTATGTAAATGTAAATGCAATTTTAGTCAAATGTGTGATAATTATTGAGCACGGTGCTTGGCACATGATAACAGAATACTAAATGCTTTTTCATTTGTTCAAGGCAGCTAGATGTCACAGTGGATAGGTGCCAGGCCTAGAGTCAGGAATATTCATATTCCTGAGTTCAAATCCAGCCTCAGGCCCTTACTAGCTAGATGACACTGGGTAAGTCACTTCACCTGATTTACCTCAGCTTCCTCATCTGTGAAATGAGCTGAAGAAGGAAATGGTAAACCACTCCAGTATCTTTGCCAACAAAACCACAAGTGGGGTCACAAAGTCAGATGCAACTAAAAAACAACTGACAATTTCATTTGTTCCTTTTCCTGTATATTTCATCTCCCCTTCTCCATGCTAAATTTCTTGAGGCAAGGACTGTTCACCTCTGTTTCCTCACATCTCCAGTGTTTTATACGTAAGAGGCATTCCATATTTACTTATTGAATAGTGAAGGAATGAAATGAATTTGGATGTGTTGCTGTGGCACAGTGGACAGAGAGAGCTGAACATGTACGAGATAGATACATATACTAGATACATTCACATACTAATTGGGGGACCTTAGTGTAGAGCAGATATTTATCTGAATTGGTAGAGGGAGTTGCCCACCAGTAACTCCCTACACTAGTGACATAGTAGGAACTAGAAACACACACACACAGTCTCAAAAGTCTTTGTGCAGTATGCATTCTTAAGTTCATACTTTCTTTCAAGAGAATACGCTACCAGCTATGTACAAACAATATAGAAAACAAGCTGAAGAATGTTTCGGGGGAAGACATTAGCACTAAGGGAAATCGGGATAGGCTTCTTGCAGAGGTGTGGGATGTTAACTGAGATTTGAAAGATGCCCAGGGATCCAGGAGGCAGAGATGTGAATGGGGAGAATTCTATGCACGGGGGGCAGCAGGGGTGGGAGATGGAGTGTTGGGAGTGAGGAACTCAGAGCATCCTCATCATCCTCATCACCACCATCTAATATTTATGTAGGTTTGCAGAGTACTTTACATATATTATATCATTTAATCCTCACAACAAACCTATAAAGTATGTGCTGTTATTGTGGCAATTCTGCAAATGAGGAACATGATACTCAGAAAGGTGAGGCCAGCTCTCTCTGTATTATCCTGTACTACCTGTCCAAGAAATATTACTGGAAGTGAAAAGTTACAGGATTTTTAGCTAAGCAGACCAGTGTAATCAATGAGGGTAAGATGGTGCAGCGGATAGAGTGCTGGGCTGAGTTCAAATCTGGCCTCAGATGCTTACTAACTGTGACTCTGGGCAAGTTACTTAACGCTGTTTGCCTCAGTTTCCTCATCTGCAAAATGAGTTGGAGAAGGAAATGGCGAACCACTCCAGTATCTTTGCCAAGAAAACCTCAGCCAGGGTCACAAAGAGTTGGACATGAGTAAATGACTGAAGCATAACAACAAAGAGTCTTTAGTGCCTCCAGGTAGTAGCACTGATCTAAGGAAACTGGCTTCTGAAATTCTGAATGGAGTCCAGAATGCTAGCGTACATAAGCACCATCTCTTAAAGGGGGAATAATAAGATATGCTATTCAACTTCTAAGCATTGTCTCCCACCTCTAATCTCATGCCTTCCCATCCTCTCCTCTTTTATCCATATATTGTCTTCTCTTTCCCTAAGTTGGAAGACAGCTATTTACTTTTTTTATTGGAGAAATGACTGAAGATAATTTTGTTGTGGGAAGAAATTACCTGTAGGACTTTCCACTAAATATAAGTACATTTCATTTTATCCATTTTGAACTTGGAGGGCCATCTATCATCAGATCCTGGGGTTTATTCTAGGGGATAGAGGAGACCTGAGATTTTTTTCAATCAATGTTTTTTAAGCCCCTTGGACAAGGTCTGGTTGAGAATACCCATTCCCCACCCCCCAAAAAAATATTTTAGATACTTCTTGGCCTTAGGAACTGTCAATGTATAGAATAGGTAAGAAAAGACACTGTGGTACCTCATGCCAGGCCTGAAGAGGAAGAAGCCACTGCTGCCTCTCAAAACTTTTTCTTGTGCCAGCAAAACCTCAAGAGCTGGGTTAAAGATGCCATCTGCTGGGTTCCTCAAACCCATCATTTCCTCTAATCTTCCTGGGTTCCTTAATAAGCAGCTACACAGTTCCTTTTAAGGGGAAGAACACAGGGTTTCCTTTTTCCTCCTCTCTTCCTTGCTCCCTAACAGCAGGACGGTACCCTCTGAAAGTATTATGGTACAGGAGGGAAAGCATCACTTTTGGAGTTAGAGAACCTAGTTTTAAATCCTGTCTCTGATGCTTACCTATGTGATCTTGGGCCCACCAATTTACCTTAATGGGACTCAATTTCCTTATCTATAAAACAAAGGCATTTGTAGTATAAGTGTACCTTTTTTTTAAAACACAGATTTCTCAAAGGCATGCATATTGAATTTTTGTCAATCAAATAATTAAAATGTCCTGGAGACCTGGACATTTAAAAGAATATTGTGGTGAATCTTCCTGTAACTTGCAGACCTTTTTGTAATATGAATAATCCCTCCTTAATTGAGCCTATTACATATTGTATGTTTTATATATGGGATAGTCTTAAAATTTACCATACCTGTACAGTAAAATCATTTGAATATGAATATAAAGTTGAATATGTTTAAGTTGATCTGTGAAAATCCTGAGTATAGTTCATGTAACTTAATTTAACAATAATCTCTAGGGAAACCTAGAGTATTATATACTGACTCATTATTATTATTACTATTGTTATATATACTGACTCTTAGTAACAAAATTAAGAAGCTACACACACACACACACACACACACACACACACACACACATAATTTTAATGGATATGGGTTTGATTAGGTGACCTCTGAGATTCATTACACTTCTAGGTCAATGATCCCATGAGGTCAACCAAGGCTAATTTTTAAAAGGAAATTGACTACAATTCAGTACAGGAGAAAAATAAAAAGGAGGGAGAAGGATATTAACATAGCACAGAAAGGGGATAAAGTTTACAGATTGCAAGAGTTATTAAGGGCTAATTTTGGTACTGTGGACCAACTGGTAGTCCAACTTTCTTTTGATTCCCTCTTCTCTCCTAGTTTCCCTTCTTTTGCCAGCTGTTGTCCATTGTTAGCGGAGTTCTAACTCTTGTTCTGGATGCAGTTGGCAATTTTTTCTGGTGTCTCACCTTTCATGAAACTGGTCTCTAATACCAGGGCCTGAGGCAGGCATCTATCCTGTAGTCCCTAAGTCTGTGTGCATCATAGAATATCTTACCCTAAGCCTGTGTTTCTCAACACAAACCATACCATTAACCAGGAAAATACACAAATCCCCTACCTTGGGACCCTCTGCTCCCTATAGGCTCACCATGGGATGATTCTCAATTGCTCAGGGAAAAAGATCAGGAGTCAGAGTTGGGAAGAGAGAGGCAAAAGCGGATGAAGGAGAAGCAGTTTTAAGAAGAAAGAACCTTTCGTTATTAGGTGAGAAATGCAACATTAACTTCTATCTATGGACCTGAGACCATAAAGAGAATAGAAGACTGAATTTGGAGTGAAGAAGACCTGGATTCAGCTTCCTCCATCCATCCAGATAAATAGATAGATATGGATATATAGATACAGATACGTATCTATACCTGTATATCTATATAGACACATAGATATATGTGGGTGTGTCTATGCATATTTATGTATAATGTATGTTTACACATGTATATACATGTCTATATACACCTGTATATGCCTATATATGCCTGTATGTCTATATATCCATATGTGTGTATACACGAGTATATGTATGTGTATTCCATGTGTACATGTATGCATATATTATGTAGCAAGAATGTATGCATATATACACATGTATGTGTACATGTGTATATATGTGTGTGTGTATGTGTGTATGTATGTGTATGTACATGTATGTATTTCTAGATATTAACTGTGTGACACTGTTAAGTCACTTAACTTCTCCAAACCTTAGTTTTCTTGTTTGTAAAATATAGGTGGATAAAACCACCTAACTAAGAATATCTACTTTCTAGGGTTATACTAAAGATCAATTAATTTACCAATGAGCATTTTGTTAAGTGCCAGGAGCTATGCTAAGTGCTGGGGATACATTTGCAAAAAGGAATGAGTTCCTGCTCTCAGGGAGTTTACATTCTATCAAATGAGACAACCTGAATGTAACTAAGTATATACAAAGTACAAAGAAAGTAAATGCCAAATACATTTTTGGAAGGGGGAGACACTAACAGTTGGACAAGATCATGAAAGGCTTCATGTAAGAATTTTTTCAGGAAAGGCGATTCTAAGAGACAGAGGTAAAGAAGGGGGCACTTTCCAAACATGGGGATCAGTCAGCCATCACAAAGATGCTAAGATAGGAAATGGAATGTCAAATGTGTGAGGAACAGCAAAATAACGAGTTTGGCTGGGCCACAGAGCATAGGAAAGGGGAAAACATCTATGATTGGAAAAGGAGGTTAGAGTAAGGTTGTGAAGGGCTTTAAAAGCTGACAAAAGAAGTTTATGTTTTATCTTAGAGGCAATAGGGAACCTCTTTTTAAGTGGTAGAGAGACATGATCAGATCTACACTTCAGGAAAATCCCTTTAACACTTCAGTGTTAAGATGCATTGCTTAGGAGAGAGACTTGAGGCAGGGAGATGAATTAGAATAGTCCAGGCAAGAGGTGATGAGGGCCTCAACTCTTGGCCACAATGGTGGTCATTTGAGTAGAAAGTAGAAGATGAGGAAGATGTAGTGGAGATAGGAATGAGCTTTGTAAGCGTTAGCAGTATATAATCCATCTCCCCATGTTCCTCCCCTGGTTCTTCTACCAGCTCTGAGAAGAGGTACCCAAAACTACCACCTGCTTATGCTTTGGGGAAAAGTATACCTCCCTTCCCCTTCTTCTTCAAATCGAATCCCTGGCTTCTTTGAAAGCTGTGTTCAGGTGCCACCTCCCACATTAATCTTGTCAATGCCCTGTCCCTTCTAAGATTATTGTCCATATATGAATCTATGCACATTGTAACACCTCCCCTCCCCCAGTAGAATGTAAGCTCCTTGAGGGTCGAGCCTTTTCTCCCCATTTTTTTCTTGGTATCCTCAGCATCTAATACAATGTTTTACATGTAGTTGGTACTTTTAAAATATTGTTTGAATTAAAGTGATGATCGAAAAGATACAATAGTTAGTTCAGTCAGATTTGGAGTGTTATACTGGTCTGACCTCTTCAGCTTGCAGAATTTGCTATATACCCAGCTTCCTATTTTCTATGACGGCCCTATTTCCAGCCTAGGCTAAGCATCTGGACAGCTCCTGATGCTTCTGTGGGTATTATTCTCACTAAGGAAATGGCTGTTTCTAAGCAACAGCAGATTAAGGAAGCCCCAAATGTCACAACACCCTACATAGAAGGTTCTCATGGTAGGACATCAATTCTAGGCAAGTATCAAAGTCCAGAGGTACATTACTCTGCAATCTGTACCAGATGTTTAAGACATAGCAGATGTTGGCAAATTTTCTTTTGCTTGCCTTACCTATTCATTTTGCTTTTTAAGAAATAATTAGCAATATTTATTACTGCCTTCTATGCAGGCTAATGGGATGCCTTCCTTGCTATTTCCTGGAGCCATTTTTGAAGTAAAGAGGACTAGCTCAGTGTTGCATCTGGATGAATAGAAAAAAGAGAACAACTGATATTTGTTTTAGGGATAGAATCAGGGATTAGATGGGTAATTTCATTGGCATAAGGAACTCTCAGCTGAACACACTTCTTCTATCAATGCAGATTGGCACCTCCTTTTCATCTTAAGTATTAGCAAATTTCTTAGAGCACTGAGAGGTTAAGTGACTTGCCCAGAGTCACCCAGCCAGTGACCTCCCGTGTTAGAGGCAGGACTCAAACCCAAGTCTTTTTAGCACCAAGGCCAGCTCTCCAAACACTTTGCAGTCCTCTTGGTTGATTGCCCTTTTCTTTCTCAAGACATTATTCCATATTTGTTTTAACCAAATTTCATCGAATTCACACTGCCCACTGTCCAGATGACAGGCAAACCCACAGTGACTGGTTTTGACTCCTCATCCCTCCTCATATTGTTCAGAATTGAGTTTTGAGAGGGTCATCTAGTCAGAATTTAAATGTATCCTTTTAGTTTTATACTTGAGGTGTTTTGTTATTTCTTTCTTATGGGTATCTAGTAAAATATAACCTGTATTCCCATATTGTTCCATTTGGCTTAAAAGGAAAAAGAGTTTTTGTATTTTAAAAATGACCAAAAAAGGGAAAGCCTAGGTATGCCTTGAGTGGAGATACTAGTGGCAGAGCCAAAATGGAAACCAGTATGGATCTAAGATACTATGAAAGAAATAAAGAATAGGGGAGACTCCTGAGGGCATTGTCTGGGACTCAGTCATGACTATTGTGCCCCCTTACTCCTAGGGCACTTCTTTATAAGAATTCTCTTATGTGAAAGCATTTTTACTTCTTTTTTTTTCCTTAGAAGACTTTTTTTCAGAAGAATTTTAAGAAAACTTACTTCAGTTTGGTAAAGTAGAGAAAGAAAACTTCAGGAAAATTGCAGTTGGAATACTTTTTAAAAATGTTGCCTGCCAAAAATTTAATTTTTGAAAAGGAGACCAACCTCACTCAGATTTTAAGAATTTTTTTCACTGTTGGCAATTTACTTGTTATCTTCTCTGTAGATCAGCACAGTTTCCCCTGCCCCTTATATTGGGAACCATAATTAAATCAATGTAACCATTGCTTAGGGTAAGAGCTTCTCATTTAGCTCTCCCCTGGGGCTCCAGTGATGGTACCTGGTACATAGGATTTAAGAGATGTTTTTCATTCATTCTTTAACACGTATATATCTATGTCTATGTATTGTTTTACTCTTAGAAAAATAAAGGATAGTTAAGAAATTTCCTTAAACAAAATTTACTTTCACTTGGTTGTGAAAGTTTCTATAGACTCAAAGCAGGGGCTCTACTTTGGAGATAAAACAGGAATTGAGACTTCATTGCATTCTCTTAGGACTATAGATCTAAAACTAGGTTGATGATGACAACTTCATCCAGCCCTTCATTTTACAGATGAGAAAACTGAGGCCTGTGAAGGTTAAGTGACTTGTGCAAAGTCACAAAGGTTCCTCTTTTCTTCCTGACACCTCCTCCTGACAAGGAAGGAATAGCAGTTAAAAAAAAAGATTAATTCTCCTCTTTTTGTCAAAAACGTCTCACCCTTATAGCTCTTTATTTTATTTAAGCAATCCTTTTTATTCTCATCTGCAAATTATGTTAATATTTGCCTCCAAGCTCTCTCAATTGCTTTGTGTGTTTATATGCCTCCCCACAGCTGTCATTTAAACACACTGTTGGTTAAATTGCTAAAACACATCCCTCCTTAGAATATAAATTTAAAGTATAGGGTGCAGAGGAAGCACTTGCTTCCAAACAAATGCATAAATTACATAGTAGAGAGTCCAGGCAGGGTGCCTAAAGTCTGTGGCTTTGAAGGAGGCTGTTAGCAGGTTCTGTTGTAATCTGGCACTGCAGGGAGAGACGGGCAGGCAATCTGCTGGTCCCAGCCTACAGTATTTCTTCCCACTTCCCATTGATTGAATTTTCCAATTTATAGCCCTAGAACCTTTGTGGTGAATCTTCCATAAATTTTCCATCCCCTTCCATGTCTGGTGGAATAAAAATAGGACACAAACTTAGGAACTCAGATATATATGTCCAAAATGGGAGACCAAGATGATGAGTGGTTTAGAGACTATGCCATACTTAATTGAAAGAATTATAGACATTTAGGCTGAAGAAAAGGAGCCTGGAAGAAGAGTAGAATATATGATAGCTATTAGTATTGGCTAGAGTAGCTAGGTGGCACAGTGGATAGAGTGTTGGGCCTGGAGTCAGGAAGATTCATCTTCCTTAGTTCAAATCTGGCCTCAGACACTTACTAGCTGTATGACTCTCGGCAGGTCACTTAATCCTGTTTGACTCAGTTTCCTCATCTGTAAAATGAAATGGGGAAGGAAATGGCAAACTACTCCAATATCTTTGCCAAGCAAACCACAAATGGGGTCACAAAGAGTTGTATACAACTGAACAACAAAATATTTGAAAGACTGTCCTCTGGAAGCCCTGTCATAGGACCTGTTTGTCTTGGCCCCAAATAACTGAACTTGGAGAACATGAGGTTGCAGAGAGGCAAATTTAGGCTCAATGTAAGGAGGGACATTCTTAACAATTAGTGCTATGCAGCAGAAGAATGGGCTGCCACAGGAAATGGGAAGTTGTCCCTCTCTAGCCATCTTCAAACAGAGTCTGGATACATGCTTATGATTAGTGCTATGGAGGGGAGTGTTGATCTGGTATGGATTGGATGAGATGAGCACTACGCTTCCTTCCAGTTCTGAAATTCTCTGATTCTGGGATATTCTGTACAATACATACAAATCATTGGTTCATAGATTAATAGCTAGAAGGGACCGCCAATATCTTCTAGTTCCATCATGTCATAGATGAGGGAACTAAAGCTTAGGATGAGTAACTTGCCCAGGATCACAGCAAATAAGTGTCTGAGGTGACATTTGAACCCAAGTCTTCCAATTCAAAGTCTAGAGTTTATCTTGGGTGGCCACTCCAGGTTCTGAGATGACAAAAAAAAATCTCTATCAAGCCAAATAAATCTATGAGAAAGTAGAAAGGATACACCTAGAATCCTTTCTTCCGTGTTCTTCCCTGTTCAAGGATCATGTGATATAATGGTGGGGGGGGGAACAATAGATTTGAAGTCTGAAGGACTGGAGTTAAAATCCAGACTCTGCTGCTTGTTAACTGTGTGGCTTTGGGCATGTCTTGCAGCCTCAGTTTCCCCATCTGCAAAATAGACAGTTGGGCTCAATGAGCTCCGAGGCCCCTTCTAGCTTGTAATCATAAGTTGCTATTATTTTTTAATAACAAAATGGTAGCTGTGCCTATAACATATAAGAAACCCTGAAGTATAAATTTCAAAATTTGCCTGAAAAAATAAAAGATGCTATTGCTAGCTCTTCTCATTGCTTCCTTCCTCAGACTTCTCATTCTCCCTGCCACAGTGATTGTTATCATATCTCCTTGTTGGAGTCTTACTACCAATGGCAACTCTCTAGCCATGAAGCCTGTCAGCTCAACAGTTGAATTAGCCTGTTCTGAGAGTTTTGGGGAGTTTTTTGTTGCTTTAGGCAGTTTAAACAACACAGTGATGATAATAACTTTTCACCCAGTGATTAGATGAGTTGGTTTGGCACTGTAGATATATTGCTGATGGTTTGGGGAAAATGTGGGGTTTGGGGGGGGGGGTTGGGTGTTTTTTTTTTAAAGCAGCCAAGTTTTCACCAGATGCAAAATTGCTTTGATCTTATTCAAGTAGGAAGAAGAAGGTACAAAGGAGCCTTTTCTTTTCTTTTGCAGTTGAAAGTTAATCATTAAAATTGCCTGGCTTGGTTAGTAGAAATCTACCTTCCTTTAATTTTCCATTATTACTCTTGGGAATTGGGAGTTGGATAATGATGACTGATGTTTTTACTATCCAGGTGAGTTAGAATTGATGATAAGTATTTGATTTCTTTTTTAAATTCACCACCAAGAACAAAGACAGATGTGCTTTCTTTCCTGAGCTAGAAGAAAGTGCTTGATAATGCTGATGATAAAAATAAATTATAGAAAAAATGACTTTCTTGGCATAATATTGAAAGCCCATATAATAAAAATGCTAGTAAAACCCATTAGTATAAAAAAACTACTAGACTCAGCAACTATATTGTCATCCTTCATATCACCCAGTTCACTCTTTGGAAAAATTTATCTCAGTAACCACTTGGGGAGAAAGGAAAAAAGGAAAATTCCAAGTCAAAGATCACCCTTTGAAGAGAAACATAAAATACTAGGGACTATATTTGAGAGAGTAGAAGAATTGACTGAAGTGGGTGTGATGAGAATAATAGCATCCATGTCACTGCCACCTGGGCACAGCTGTTCACCTTTCACCCAGGGGATTCTAAAAAAAAAAAGGTGAACTGGAGCTCATAGGCAGTTACATGGGTTCAGTCCAAGCCACCCAGCACTTCTGGGGTTAGTTGAACTTTTCAGGTTAGTCTTTTTAGTACTAGGTGCTGTCATGACTAATGGCTGGATTTCATTGTGAGATTGGCCTCTTGTGATCACTGCTGTAGTCACACTATACTAGAAGATATAAAAAAAAAATGGAAACGCAGTTTGTCTAACAGTGGTGTGAGTTTAAATTCTAGGCTCCCAAAGAAAAGTTGGAGTATCAGCGTCATTTTTTTAATATCAACATAGACATTCTTCTAGCATAGAGAAACATTTTCCCCCTGCATCTGTAGTCTAGGGGCTACTTGGGAATTATATGTGGGGTATAGACTGTATTCCTTTTTGTACTATCACAACTTAGATCAAACCTTGAAAATTTGGTGTATTTATTGTTACTTTTAAAAGTAAATCTAGGGGCCACTAGGTGGTGCAGTAGATAGAGCTCCAGCCTTGGAGTCAGGAAGAAAGACCTGGGTTCAAATTCGGCCTCAGACACTTGAAATTTACTAGCTGTGTGACCCTGGGCAAGTCACTTAACCCTGATTGCCTTACCAAAAAAAAAAGAGTAAATATAAAGAAAAAAAGTAAAACTAAAAGGTCCCATATACCCTTAAGGTATTTATGGCAGCACTCTTTGTCATGGCAAAGAACTGGAAACAAAGTAGATACCCATCAAATGGGGAAAGGTAAACAAAATTGTGGTGCATGAATGTTATGGAATATTACAAGGCTGTGAGCAGTGAGCAGTATTATGAGTGAAGAGAACCAGGGAAAGACATGAACTGATGCAAGGTGAAGTAGATGGAGCCAAGAAACATGACTGCAACAATATAAATGGGAAAAAAAACCCCTATATAACAATGAAATTTAAATGTAGCAAAATTAGAAAGAACATAGAGGCAGGTAGGTGAGGCAGTGAATAGAGCTCTGGCCTTGGAGTCAAGAGGACCTGAGTTCAAATGCGGCCTCAGGCACTTGACACTTACTAGCTGTGTGACCCTGGGCAAGTCACTTAACCCTGATTGACTTACAAAGAAAGAAAGAAAGGAAGAAAAGAAGGAAGTAATATGAGAACAAATATTCCTTTGCATAAATGGGAGTTCCTTAGGTGTGGAACATTATATATATTTTTTCATTCCTTCCCCCCCCAATGTATTGTTTCACTGCTTTTTTTCTCTTCTTTTTCTTTAAAAAAAAATCTTTGTTATGTTGGACAACTCTCTGGGAGGGGAGACAGAGGGATACAGGGGATATGTAGGTAATGTAAAAAACAGAAGATATGAATAAAATTTATTTTAAAAAGCTAAAGCTATACATGAGATAACTTACATGAACTGATACAAAGTAAAATAAGCAAAACCAAAGAAGTAATATATGTAATACTCATCTGTAAAATAAGGACAATAGTACTCTCTTTAATACCTATTGAGTTGTCAGGATCAAGAGAGCTAATGTATCTGAAGGCCTCGGAAAACCTTAAAGCACTATGTCAATATCACATTTAAGTAATACTATCACTCAAAGAACCACTGGTGATGTTTGGAATAGAATTAGGGAATAATAACAATACAATAGACATGTGACACTTTAAATTTTGGAAAAAACACTCTATGTTATCTAGGTAGCATTGTCTAATTAGTTACAAACAAGGACTCTTTGAGTTTTAAGTTCTGTCTTCTTCCTGTTTTATGGATGAGGAAACTGAATCTCAGTGAAAACAAATGACTTTTCCAGGGTTTCCTAGGTGGCTGACAGTGAGGTGAAGTTTAAACTAGTCATCTTGACTCTAGGACTACCACCTTAATCATTAAACCATACTGATTCTCCTTGTATGCACTCCTGTTTTATATGGTGCTAAATCACGGCCATGTATCCACAACAAAATATTCTTTTTTTTTATTAATTTATTTTGATTTATCAACAATCACTTCCATATGCTTTTGAGTTTAAAATTTTTCTCCCCCTTCCTCCCCACCCCAGTCCCCAAGACGCACAATCTGATATAGGCTATACATTTACATTCCTATTAAACATATTTTCACATTAGTGACACAGCAAAATATTCTTGACGTTATTTCTTATATCAAAGGATGTGTCAGTTATGGAATCTGGTTTTCCTTAATACTGTGGGATTTCATGAGATATTTCTCTCCTGATGACGTTCCTTTCCCCTATGCCATTAATGTTGTGGTTGGTGTGTAAAAATAAAATGCTGTGCTGCTGGATTCTCTAATGACCTTGCCTAGCCAGATAGCCCCCAATGTACAGGTTTATTCCTCTTACCTTCTTCTGGTAAATTGCCTACCCTGTCAAGTAGCTAAATTCCTGAGTAACTCATCCTGTATTTCATTTGGAGAGAACAGAGGTCTAAAGATTATAGTTCTTACTCTATGGTAGAATTGGAAAATAATGTCTTCATTTGCAGAGAAAATATAGAAAAGCTGTTCCTAAGATTCAGAGAGATTATTTGGGTTCTACTTTGAAAGAAAGAACTTTTAGATGTGGACATGGGGATCCTTTCCTACAGAACAGAGGATAAATTCCAAGAATTTCAGTATCAGTCCTTGAAGATCATAGGGTCACAGATTAAGTCTTGGAAGGAATTTTAGAAACCAGTTAGTCCAGTTCTGTCATTCTGTAGTTAAGGGAACTAAAGCTCAGAGGGTTTAAGTGACTTGTGCAGTGTAAAAGCTACTAAAGGTATGAGGTAGGATTTGAACTCAGGTGTTCTTGACTCAAAGTACAGTGCTCTCTGATGATACTATCTAACATTTATATCCACACTTAGGTTATCTGATTGAGTCATCACAATGATTCTGTGATGGAAAGCTAGGCAGGTATTATTATCCGTAGTTCACAGATGAGAAAGTTGTCTGTCTCCCCATCCTCCCCTACCCCCAGCCAAATGTAATTTTCCTAAGGTCACAGAGTGGCCAATTCAGAATTCAAACTCAACTCTTCTGATGCCCAATCCAGTGCTTTTCCCACTATATCACAACTTCTTCTGACACAGCCTGTGGTACTTTCTGTAAGTGGATGAAAGAAAGGGATGGGTGGAAAGGGAGATGTTTAGAGTTGTATGATTTGCCAGTTTTTGCTTCAAATGACCATGAGCAGCCTGCCTGATCAGGTGGCAGCTTTCTAAAAGGCAGCCAACTAAATTACTTGGCTTGCCAAATGCATGCAAACGGATAGCTTAAAAAGTAGATGGTACTTTTCCCCCAATTCATTATGCTGGGAGAGGACAACTGTTGAGGGGAGCAGAAGCAAAGATGAAAAAAGAAGAGAAAATTACAGCTGAAAATAACGGTCATCTTGATGATCCAAGGTATCTCAAGATATGCAAGATGGAAATTCTACGGTGATATAATCACCTGTAGCTTTCAGTGATTTCTGAATTTACTTGAACCTATTACAACTACAAAGGACCAATTCACTTTCTGATTATAAAGTGAAGCAACGAAATGAATAGTGTTTTTTAAAAGTATATATTTTAGTCAGAGTAGGAGTCTTTTAATATTTTTGAGAATTGTAATCCATTCTTTTTCCTGTTGTCTAGAGTAATGGGATGTAGATGAAGTACAGTATCTGTAAAAGCAGGTTTATTGTATTTTCATTAAAGAAAATGTTATATATACTATATACACATATAACTTTTAAACAAGATCTGGACCTATTCATAATGAACCGTGATACAACAGGAGCTAACATAAAGTGGACAGTTTTATTTATTTGAAAGAACAATTGGCTTATTGGAAAGAACAACAGATTTAGTAACCTTCATTTAGAAACTGGATAATCTCTTGTCAAGTACGGTATAGTGAGGATTCCTTTCATGTAGGGGTTGGACTAGGTGGCCAGAGAGATCCCTAGTAACTCTCAATTTCTGTGATTCTGTCAGTCTAGGCTCTGAGGCTTAAAACCTATGTGACCATAAACCAATCTCCATGTTCCTGATTTTCCTCATCTATAAAATCAGGATAATAAACCTTATGCCATCTACCTCACAGGGTAATTATGAAGAAAGTGTTTTATAAAACCTTAAAGTATAAAATATAAATGTGAGCAATAGGTAGAAATCTCTTTGCTTTAAGTATGCCACTTGACATTTTATTAATGGATTTAAAAAAGAATCTGTAAAATCAAAATCATGACTCAAGTTGACTTTTGGTTCTATATAGAGAAAATCTTGTGTATAGAAGTGAAGAGTTCTGAGTTTTGAATTACTTAATATTGAAAATGAGAATAGATGTATTGTGCTCAGAGTGAAAAAGGATACCTCCATGGGAACAGTTGTATCTCCTCATCTCTGCATGTGGATAACCCTCATTAGCAGTAATGGAGGTTGTGTGTGACTTTGAGGAGAGATAAGTTACAGGACTTGCAGGGAGATGGTTTTGGAATAATATTTATCCACCATAAAGGTGTTTACTATCCTGAAGGGATTCAGAAGTTGACTAGGGGAAGATAGTCTTGCTGAATAATAATATAATGACCCCTGAAGTCATTAGAAGTGAAGTAGAATAATCAGAAAAGATCTGAGATCATGAGCCAAAGTTTCCATGTCTGAACTCACATAGACAAGATTTGATCTTTATGGTTCCTCAATAACAATTGGGTAATGGCTCAGCCCCGACCCAGGATGACCTTAGGAACATTAGAAACATGGCTCATTTCTCTAAGCGTCATCATGTTCCTTTATATCCTCTACTCTTTCAGGCAGAAATGCTCATAAGACTATTTATTTTTACTTGGCCTTTTAAAAATACTTTGTTATTGATACATTTTATTTTGACCCAAACAGATGCTTCTTAGGAAACACCCAAATATTCCAATAAAGAACATTTCGTAAGCATATGTAAGCAAAAAAATTGTGATACAAATGAGAGTCTGTGCCACCTTCCGTTTCTGAGGTTTACCATTTATAAACAGAAAAAAGAATATGTGGTTTAACTTTGATAATACAGCTTCAACATTGTCTGCCATGCTTGATTTAAATTGCCCCTTAGTGTTTTATTTATAGCATTGTAGACAATTTGTATTTTCTTTAAGACTATTTAACCAAAATAGACTCATTAAGAGAGGGTAGAAACTGTCTACAAGCACTTATTAAGTACTTATGGTGTGCCAGGCAGATATAAAGTGCTGCAGATATAAAGAAAGGCACAGGAACATACATACACACACACACACACGTATGTATATACATATGTGTATGTGTGGATATACATGTATGTATGTGTGTGTTTGTGTGTGTGTATACACACACAAACACACACATAATCTCCCACTTTTCCAGTGATCTTGAAACCTCCCTGAGAGATTTAAGGACTCTTGCCATACTCAGAATTCTCTTTCAGTCCTTCTCCACTTAGGAGCTTCAGTGAGGGGCAGTGTTTCCTAATATCACTTCTTTCCTTCTCACTGTCTCGCATCTGCTTGTACCCTTATGACTCCTGTTGCCTAGACTCTACAATTCACAGTTCACATCTCCAGCTGCAATACCTCAAGAGTATGGTTGGTTGACAAGGCCAGCTTTTACCACATCAGGTATTCATACAAATGTTATAGAACTAGATGATACATTTGCATGTCTAAA
This sequence comes from Phascolarctos cinereus, assembly GCF_003287225.1. Lineage (NCBI taxonomy): Eukaryota > Metazoa > Chordata > Mammalia > Diprotodontia > Phascolarctidae > Phascolarctos > Phascolarctos cinereus. Next base: position 170,048,222 of record NW_027556180.1, read on the forward strand.
TTTCTGAGCAGCAGGTTCAAAGAAAAGCATCAAGGTTGAGACCAGATGGGAGACATTGAGGTAGAGTGCAAAGAGTGCTAAATTTGGAGCTACAGGGCCTGGATTTAAACTCTGGTTCTGCCATTTAAGATCTCTTCTGGATCTATGGTCCTGTGATGCTAAGGTTCTAAGCCTAGGTTCCTAAAAATAGACAGCTGCCACACAGTACCATTCAAATCCTCTTGGGATTCTAAGGGGTAACCCTATTGGAGGGAAATGATTTTCCTCTACTTTTCGTTCCAAGTCTTGAGGCCCCATACCATTTTTCTGCCTGCCCAGCCAGCCACTTGGAGCTTCTGATGGTAACATGTCTCCTGTCTCTAGGCTTGCCTCCCCGCCAAACTGCCGTTAGTCATTCTGGGATCTGGCACAAGCTTCTCCTTACCATACTGCCTCTCCTCTGTTTATATTCCTTCCACTCACTTCCAGCTTGAGAAAAAGTTGCACATCTACCCCACTACAGATAAAAGAAGGAGCAACTAAGAGGAGAACTTTTAAGAAAAAAGAAAAATCCTGTCCATTGTAACACTTTTAAGTGGGGTCTATTCTAATGCCCCGACTATACAAAGTGACAGGTATGTTCTAGTGGGGTCTAGTCACTATAGCTACTGTGGGATATCAACACCCCGCCCCCAATATCATACTTGGGGCCTCACACCTCTCATCTAAGTATATGAGATAGCCTCCTTCTCTCTTGGTTTGGCTCACTCCAATCTGTTCTTACACCAGCTGGTCTAGGTTCCCAAAGATAGGGAGCTGCCTCACGTTTATTTACCTTCAAATCATGTAGAGGTTACAGGAGTAACCCTGTTAAGGGGAAATGTATCTCCCTTATTCATCACTCTAGGTCTTGAGCCCCTATACATTTTGTTTTCTATCTATCCAACCCAGCCACTCGATAATCCACATTATGTGTTGTTTTTACACTACCAGCCACTTTTAATCATGGTACGTATATCTTAAACATAAGCATTTATTTAGTTAGGTGAAATAATACTGATATATTAATGCAAGTACATAAATAATAAAATATATCACAATATAGGTATAAACACAGCTCACACTTTTCTGCCAACGTATTCAATAACTATAGTGAAGAGTGAGCACAAACAAGAACCTGGCATGGAAATAAATGTGGAAGGAAAATTCATGTGCTTTCAGTAACTCATGGCTCTTGTCTGCGGGCTTCACTGTTGCTAGTTCATTGAGAAACAACACTACCACATCAAATTACATCTCTGCTCACTGTTCTAATTATCTCTAATTATCCTCACCAGTCTTCTACTGGGGAAATTCTCTTTTTTACTGGAAGATATCTTTTATAAGCACATTCAATTAACTACCACTTTTAAATGGGTCTACTGAATATCTATCCCAGGAGTTCTCAACTTTCTTTGTGTCATGGACTCCCTTGGCAATCTGGTGAAACCTATGGACTCCTTTTCTAAATAATGATTGTAAATTTAGAAGATATAGGATTACAAAGAAAACCAATTATATTAAAATAAAGATTTAATATTTTTTTCTTCCAAATTTATATTGTTGTGTCATGTCCAACTTTTTGTGACCTTATTTTGGGGGTTTTCTGGATTGTTTTGCTATTTCCTTCTCCAGCTCATTTTACAGATGAGAAAACTGAGGTAATCACTATCACTTATTTTTACCTTCTGTTGAGTTTTGTTTCATCTTTCTGATGATTCCTCCTATTAGTTTTAATTTTTACTTACAACTTCATTAATGTGAAAATACGTTTAATGGGTATGTAAATGTAAAGCCTGTATCAGATTGTATGCCTTCTTGGGGAGGGTGGGGGGGAGGAAGGGGGAGAAAAATTTTCAACTCAAAAGCATATGGAAGTGATTGTTGATAAATCAAAATCAATTAATACAATTTTTAAAAAAAAGAAAACTGAGGTAAATAGGGGTAAGTGACTTGCCCAGGGTCATACAACCTCTGTCTGAGGTCAGATTTGAATTCAGTTCTTCCCAATTCCAGACCCAGCACTCTATCTACTGTACTACGTACTTGCCCCTTCCAAACTCATAGACTCCTCTAAAATCTATAAATGGACCCAAGATTCAAAACCTTTCATCTAGCCTAGGCACATCACCTTTGAGAGACAGTCACTTTGTGGGTCAACCAAAGTGGTGTCCTTAATGTCCCTTAGATAACACTCCACATCTGTCTTTGCATACCTGAAATACATTCCTTTCTACTTTCCACTTCTTAGAGTTCCCAGCTTCCTTCCAAGCTCAGGTCAAGCACCACCTCCTCTTATATATAATCTTTTCTGACTCCCCCCGACTGCTAATGCTTCCCACCTTGAAATTACCTCATATTTACTGGGTGTATATGTTGTATGTACTTCTGTGTGCTTGTTGCTTCCTCCAGTGGAATATAAACTCCTTGGGGGCAGGGCCTATTTTAGTTGTGTCTATGTATCCCCAGCACAGGGCCTGTAGGACACATAGTAGGCACTTTATAAGTGTTTGTTGAGTCAGAAGTAAAAAATATAATCTCAGCCCTGAAAGAGTTGACAGTTTGGTCAGACCAAATTAATCGTGAAATAATAAGAGGGAATTTAAGTGCCAGTTAGTATTATTATTATTATTCAGTTGTGTGACAGTGGCCATAAGTGCAATGGGAATTGTTGTTTGTCCTTCGTTCTCAAAGAGGACCAGGACATCCAGAAGATGATGCCATGACTTAAAAATGAATTGGATTTAAGGGAAGGAGGGATGTGCAAGGTCACCAGCTTCACTTTCTACTTCAGAGTCATTTGGGTCCAGTGGCAAGAAATAGATCAGGACTACTGGCGATAAGGAAGAAAGTGTTCATGAAAAACTATTAACTTTAAAATAGGATTCCAAAATACCTATTTTGTCTAACTACCTTAAAGCTGACATTATTATAACTCTTGTTCTCAGTTTCTATGAGAAATAAGGTAACATGAAGTCTTCTAGACGTTTTAGAGGTTTATTTACCTCTATTAATTCTCTAGAAAATTCTCCCTTAGGATACGTAACCCTATTATTAGCCACATAGTTTGTCTTCAGGCCCATGTCCCCTTTTTAGGATGGCAAGTCCTTTGACATTGTCCTGGCTGACCTCTTAGCAGGATGGCAGAGTGAGAGGATCACCATCCTGTGCCCCTCTTCTCCTCCCCACCACCTTCCATATTTCCTGATTGCTAACAAAGTGGAGTGGAATGACAATGCTTACAAGTGATTCCATGGCCACATTTCTCAAATTTAAGAATTATTCTATTTGGCATCATAGCCTGAGGGAAAAACCCTAAGTGCTGCTCCAGAATATCACAGGAAAGAAGAGCTACTAGATAGGGAGGGCACTAGTGAAGAAACTTAAATCTTGAAGTTAGGAATTTTGATATAGTCCAAAGAACAATTGGAAGACATGAAGAAAAGCAGGTGGTCACTTCAATGAGGAAATAAGGTAGTACTCCCTATTCAAGAGCCACCAGGGAAAGTAAGTGAAAGATCAAGGGTGTGCTTGACCCAATTTATGCTCAGCCAATTGTTAAATTTTCAGCATGAGCATTTACACCTTGGAAATGAGCACATCAATTCAAGTCAGAACTTGTTTTATTGATTGTCTAGACTTAAGAAAGTGATGGAGAAGATGTTAATGATGCAAATTAAACTTTAAAATGTATCATGCATGCATTTTTTTTGAGAAATGGTTATTAAACATTTGCCAGCATAATCTTGACAGGTCATCCACTTCACTTTCTCGTATGCACACTTACTTAGTTCTGCCTTGTCTTCTACTGAGTCATCATCAGTCCCTCCCCCTTCTCTCCGACCAGAAGACTCTTCACCATCACATAGTATTAACCTTGAGTCATCATGGCTGGAACAAGTTTCTGAAGTTCCATGTGTTGGACTGATAGCAGACACAGGATATCTAATACACTCTGTATAACCCACCATCAAGAGCAAATGTGAACATGCTCAAAAGACTGGGCCCTCGTTGGCCAGTCCCCTCACTACATTTTTATATGTACGTCTTGTCTTCTAGATAAAATGGAAGCTCTTTGAGGACAGTAGTTATTTTGTTTTTGTATCCCCCAGTGATTATCACAGTGCCTGGAACATTATAGATGCCTAATTAATGCTTATTGACTATGAATCTTAAAATTAGTTGTCATATATTGAGTAGTGTTTCTTCAAATTTTGACCCCTTTTTCATTCTGAGATCAGCAGCAGACATATCAGACAGGAAAGTGTTTCCAAGGAATGAGTAGAGTTGGGTTCTCAGAGAGTTCTATTTTGTCTTGGAGCTGCCTCAGGAATGGGCCCAATGTGACTGGTAACACAGAGGCTAGGAAACCTACTTCAGTTTTCCTTTTGGCTGCCCCTTCATTGATTTCCTGTTCTCCCAGTGGTCCTTCAAACTTGCAAGAAATATGGGAGGTAGAGAGGCTGCTCAGCCTAGTACTCCACAAGCTACTATTGTGACTTTCATATTGATCTCTTAGGACCCTTTCAAATCAATACACACACACACACACACATGCACACACACACACACACACACACACACACACACACATCCATGGGGTCCATTTGAGTGGTAGTTATGGAACCATGTTAAATCTTACAAAGAAACATGAAGCAGATCATCAGCAAATTATAAAATTGAAAAATTTCCACATAAGGCATTTACCAGTGAAGCAAAAGTATTTTAATATTGGTTTCGACTTTGGAAGACTATAAAGTAGCGTTTGGTAACTCATCACTTGTTGTAAGCAGAAAAGACTCTGACTTGGAGGTGGATTAGAGACCTGGCACCCTTTACACATTACTTGTGTGACCTTGGAAATTTCGTATAACTAAGAGTTCAAGTTCCTTTGATGTTTTTCCTACCTATAGGTGTTTGTTACATGAACATAGTTTTAGAGTTGTAAAGACCATATGTTCCATTTATCATCATTTTACAAATGAAGCTGTTGAGGCCCACAGAGGTTAAGTAACTTTCTCCAGGTCACACAAGGAAGCAAGTAATAGGACTAGATTTTAAACCAGGGCTAGGATTTGAACAAGAATTCTTGGGCTGCACACCCAGTATCCTTTCCACTCTACCACACTCCCTCAAAACGTACTGCCTATCTCAGTAAGGTTGTTGTGAATGCCAAATGAGATGGTAAGTTCTCAGAATTTAGAGAGAAGATGAACTTTAGCGATCATCATTTCAGCTGAAGCATGGTAACTTTGAAGAATATTAGTCCTGCAATCAAAGGACCTGAGTTTGCATCCAAGTTCCAACCCAATATTCTCAGATGAGGAAATCCTCTCTATCAATGCAGGTTGATTTCTTCTTTGTAACTTATAATGAGGGAGAGAGGGAACAAGATGTTCCAGGCACTGTGCTAAGCACTTCACAAAAATCTCATTTAATCCTCGCCATAACCCTGTGAAGTAGATGCTATTATCATCCCCATTACACATTTGAGGAAACTGAAGTGACTTGTCCAGAGTCACACAACTGTTAAGTGTCTTAGACTGGATTGGAACTCGAGTCTTCCTGGCTCCAGGCCCAGGGCTCTATCTACTAGCCACCACTAAGCACCACAAGGTTAAGTGGCTTGCTTGCCCAGGGTATGCCCAGGGTCACAGAGATAGGAGATGGACCAAAGTTTACCTGACCCTGAGACCAGTTCTCCGTCTACTGTTACATTGCCTGTCTATATAAATGATTTTAAAACCTTTCTTTCAGCTATTGTTATCTATTAAAAGAGGAGATGTTTGTATGGTTATATGTACCATAATATTTGCTGCTCATTAATTTATCTGGTCTCAAGTTCTGCCCCCATATTGACTTATTAAGTTTGCCTGAGTTTTAAAAAATGGGAAAATGACAATAATAATAACTACTATGTGCACTGGGCTAAGTGCTTTCCCAATATTATCTCATTTGAGCTACCAGACCTATTCTCTTTGCCACAGATTATAGCTATAACCTCAGCCAGACCTTCTTGCAAATACTTGTAACTTGGTTCAAAAGTAACTCGGTGAAAGCCTGGTTGGGGCTAATACGGAAGTATGTTTTACATGATTTCACATGTGTGATATCATATTGCTTGCCTTCTCAATGGGTGGGGGAGGGGATGGGTGAAGGGAAAGAATTTAGAACTCAGAATTTTTTTTAATGAATGTTTATAATAAATAGATAATGAATTAAAAAAAACAAAACAGAACCATGGCACAAGAAAGAAAGAAAGAAGGCAAGTCTGTTTGGATTACCGCAGATCTAGTCATGCAGTGAGAAAAACAGAGGCATAGTGGCCGAGTACAACAAAACAAAGCATTTCACATTTTATACTTGTAGTTTTCATCTTGCACCGCAAGAGGGTAGGATTTCCCAAAAAAAAAAAACCCTGAAATTTTCAACTGAACAGCCTTCTACCCTGTTGTCTCTATTGTGCTTTGACTAACATTTACATTTTCCCCCTCAGCTATAATATATAATAAAAATAGAGATTTTTTTTCAGGCAGGTAGAAAGCACAGATGACACTCTTTGGTGAGTCCCCAACCCCTTACCCTGAGCCTTCTGCTTCTTTGGAGATGGAAAGAGAATTGAGGGGCAGTCTGAGCCGGACATTTCACGTCATCTAGATCTGGATCTCAGCCTCATTGTTCTCATGGTATTATTCTGTGTCGAGTTACTAGAGAAGCCAGCTCTCAGATGGAGACAAATACCTATAAGCACACTGCTGCCCACAATGAAACTACAGTGTACAGAAGAAGGAGATTTTGCCAAAGCGATATATGAGCTACTGCCCCATTGCCAGGCCTCTCAAGGGTTTCCTGCTTTCCTTCACATAGAGTCATGCACCACCCACCATGGTGCCCAACCCTTCTGTTATCTTCTAACATTCCCCACACTGAGGCTAGTCTTATTCAGTTCAGTTCAACTCAATAAACAGTTATTAAGTGCCTACTGTGTACGGGGAAGTACTGGGGATACAAAACTAGGCAAAAGACAGTCCCTAACCTCTAGCAGTTTACAATGCCACATATCAGTAACATTCCCATTTCCTGGTGTTCCTATATAAAACCAAAGGATTATAATCCATTTCCTCCTCCATCCCCTACGTCAGCCCCTCTTGAGGCAAAGAGGATGGGGGAAGGAATCTTTCATCATTTAGTGACAATACTATGAGAGAGGAGAGAGGGAATGTGGCTTATTTTCTTGCCCCGGGGAAGAAAAAGACTGTCTAACCTTGACTGCAGATGCCCCCCCTTATACCAAAAGGGAATGGGCATTGGTTCATTCTTTGCCTTGTGTGGGGCTACTGGGTCTGTATAGAAAAACGATCTGATGATCTTTTCCATTGGTCTTCTCTCAGAGGACTAACGAGTTCTTAGTGTTCCACCGATTATTTCTTCTTCATTCCTTTCCTGTCAAGATTAGTCTGTCTGAAGTTGTTGTTCAGTCATGTCTAACTCTGTGACCCCATTTGATGTTTTCTTAACAAAGATATGGAAGAGGTTTGCCATTTCTTTCTGCAGCTCATTTTACAGATGAGGAAACCGAGGCATATAGGTTTAAGTGACTTGCCCAGGGTTACACAGCTAGTAAGTGTCTGAGGCCAGATTTGAATTCAAGATGAGTCTTCCTGGGGGCAGGTAGATGGCACAATGGATAGAGCACTGGCCCTGGATTTAGGAGGACCTGAGTTCAAATCCGGACTCAGACATTTGACACTTAACTAGCTGTGTGACCCTGAGCAAGTCACTTAATTCCAGTTGCCTCACCAAAAAAAAAAAAAAGAGTCTTTCTGACTCTAGGCCTGGCATTCTATCCATTGCACCACCTAGCTGTAATTCAATTGAGACCAAAAAATATGAGGACTATAAAGAAACCTGGAAAGACATATATGAAACAATTCAAAGCAAAATAAAGCAGAACCAGGACATAGTATATACTGTGACAATGTATAAGCAAAAATGAATGAACAAACAATCCTGATGAGACCTCTAAAAGGAGTGACTGAAAAATGATGGTTTTGTAGTTGAAGTTAATTTAAATATGCAAAGTTGCTAAGCAGCTCTTGTTACATTGATGTTCAATAAGTTTTTAATAAAACGTTTTTCTTTTAAAGAGAGCTCTAGTGCAGTGTCACTGATTATTTCCAGAGGAAGCTCATTCCTTTATGGATTGCCTTAGTTGTTAGAAAATGTTTCCTTACTCCAAACTTAAACCTGCCTCTCTGTAACTTTCACTGTTGCTGTTAATTGTGTCCTCTGGGGCCAAGAAGAGCATGTCTAGTCCTTCTTCCAAATGACATCTCTTCAAATACTGGAAGACAGCTATCATCTCCCATCTAACTTTTCTCTTTTTTCAGGCAAAGCATTCAGAGAACATTTATAAGAGAAGCTAGAAAAGCAACAAATAGACATGAAATAGAACAATTCTTTATGAATTTTTATAGTGATCTGTTCTCATTGATAATATTGGTGGAACTACCACGTCTGTCTCTATCTCTATCATTTTTCTCCTTCCTAATGTCTTTTCTTTAACCTTAGCACCTCTTGCCAATGAAAGGGGATGAGGAGCAGGAAGAGTATTGTCTCTGATCCCAGAACATCATGTAACAAATAATCTAGATTAGCTTCCCCAAAAGTGTATATTAATTCTGCCCTGAAGCATTCTGGGAATGTAGTACCTTTCCAAAGAATCTCCTTATATCAGCAAAAATAATGTAAGAAGGGCAAAATGAATGCTGGAAAAATAATATAGAAAAAAAAAGATTCCAGTTGAGATGGAAGAAATGATCAGTGGAGCAAAGACCTAAGGGAGGTGGCAGAGGATGGGATCAGAAGTTGAAAGAAGAAACATTAGCTTTGGCTGGGAGGGGAGCCACTTTGAGAGTGAAGGAAAAGAGAAGATGGGTAAGAGCATACATAGAATTTAATGTGTGGAGGAAGACATTCGAGGAAGCCACTGAAAGGTAATCTCAATTTTATTTCGATAACGTTATCTGTTGAGAGAGAAGAAGGAGGGGAAAGAGTTGGAGTTGGGGGCTTAAGGAGAGAGGAGAAAACTGGGAATAACGTATATGGAGCATGTGAAAGAGAGTCAATTAGAGAAAAATAATAATATTGTTTCATGGTGGTAAGAACCCAACTGAAGTAAGATGGCATATATTTATAATGAATCTAACCAGCATAGTTTTGTGCCTTCATTCACCAGTTGCTTACAGCTTGGGAGCAGATCATCAACTTAGATCTAGAAGCAATCTTAAAGGCCATATAATTGATTGCATCCCATTTTGTAGATAAGGCAGACAGAGATTAAATGACTTGCCCAGGGTCACTTAGATGGTGAGTTGCAAAGCCAGGATTCAAACCCCGTTTCTAATTCTAAATCTGGCATTCCACCATACTAAGCTGAAAAGGCATTAAGTGGGAGTGACACAGGGTTTGGGATCAGTAAATTAGGAACCATGGAAGAACAAAGTAGATAAACGATTCATATGTGGAAGACAGTGCCTTGTTGAAATGGCTGGCTATTAGGTCAAGACTGAAGGGAATAAAGAAAGACCAGTATTGGATGATGAACTGGGAGAACAGTGTGAAGGTTTGAAAGACTGGATGTCATAATAAGAGTAGAAGGAGTAATATGGTGAGAGGATTGAAAGGTCAAGAAATTAGAAGGGAGGTTCAGAGTTCAGAGTTTTGGTTTGTTCACGTTCATGGCAATCATCCTTGTAGATGATAAAGATAAAGTGGGTCATGAATTGAGAAGGTTGATGGACTTAAAGGCCTGAGTGATGTATGTTATCATCACTATGAATAGTTATATCACCAAAGATGAAAAGGGTTAGGGGGTGAGGTAGAAATGAAGGGAAGCCTGATGTCAAAATAACTTAAGGAAAATGGTATCCTGTCCTAGAGATGGGTAACTGAAAGACACAAGAATCTGAACAGTGATGGGATTATGTAAATTTCAAAGAAAGGAGATTTATGAGTAGAATTGTAAGTGTAGCAGGAGCAAAGTGTATGTTAACTTACGATCAAGTAACTGAAATATGGGAGAGGCATGAGAGGATGGGCCAGCATTGCAGAGGGTGCCAAGCAAGGGAGGTGGTAACTCCAGGGAAAAATCATATTTCAGGGTAAAGAAGAAAGAAAGAGGTTAAGTGGGATACTGTGGGCCCATGACTCACTTTGGTGTCCCATCTGAGAGAGTGTTTTATTCTCTTAACTGGGTATCCAAGTATTTTGGTGAGTTAGGTGGAAAGAGAAAGTTCATTACCAAGCTACTTCTTCTTTGGAGCAGAATAAGTAGCTACTGAGATTGATGAACATTTTTCAAGGGCACTTACAGAAATTGTAGGGGAATTGGTAGGGGAAAGGCAGTAGTCTTGCTGCCAAAAAAAAAAAATCATTGCCAAGTAGAAGCTAAGCCTTCATTTTTAAAAAAAAATCTATTTTCACCTTAGTCATATTGTAAAGAATTAGGAGGAATCACAAAAAAAGAAATAAAACAGAAGGAAAAAAAGAGCAAATAGTATGCTTCGATCTGCATTCCAGCTCCATAGTTCTTTCTCTGAATGTGGATAGCGTTTTCCATCATGAGACTTTTGGAGATGTCATAGACCCTTGCATTGTTGAGAAGAGCTAAGTCTATCAAAGTTAGTCATTGCATAACATGGCTGTTACTGTGTACAATGTTCTCCTGGTTCTGCTCACTTCACTCAGCATCAGTCCATACAAGTCTTTCCAGGTTTTTCTGAAGTCCACTTGCTCATCATTTCTTATAGTACAATAGTATTCCATTACATTCATATATATTAAACTTGTTCAGCCATTCCCCAGTTGATGGGTATCCCCTCAATTTCCAGTTCTTTGCTACCACAGAAAGAGCTGCTATAAATATTTTCATATATGTGGGTCCTTTTCCCATTTTGTGATCTCTTTGGGATACAGCCCTAGAAGTAGTATTAGCTCAGCCCTATTTCATGACTGCATTAATGTGGTATCTTAGCTTTCCTTAGCCTTTGCCCTGTATGTGGGGGAGCTCATTAGAAGTTCCAATTCATGAGACTGGTAAGAGTGCATGTTTCCCAGCCTATCAAGAGGTTAGACTGTATGGTACCCAGTCGGGTTATGTTAGACTAAAGATTAAATGAGCTCTCAAAATGAAATGAGAACTTAGAGTCTTTGCCAAGAGGGGAGAGGAATGATACAGAGTTTTTAGCTCTGTTTTACATATTCATTTTCATGGGCCAAAAATGAGGTAATCAGTCTCCAGTTCAGTTGTTGAAACAGAAAAATACAGCCAGCCACAAAGCCAGCTGTTGTGATGTGAGAGGACTACCAGTCCTTAGATCAGCAGAAAGATATGAAGTGTTCATGGAGCAACATATCAAGAAAGAGCTTCTGGGGAGTGGTGTATGTGTGTGTGTGTGCGTGTATGTGTGTGTGTGTGTGTGTGTGTGTGTGTGTGTGTGTGTGTGTGTGCGCGCGCGCACACGCGCGCGCCTGCCTGTGTGTTTTCTTCTTAATTATTCATTCCCCAGTTTCCTGTGTTTTTACTACCACCACCACCCACATACCACCTAGAGAAGCCAGGAGCTTTGATAAGACTAAGAGCTAATTTCTAGCACCCACCCTGGAAACATTTCCTTTCTGAAGCACCAAGAATTTTGAATACCCGCCCTTTCCCTTAGGTATATGAGATCATCAATTGCATGAAAGAAATGCAGAGAGAAGATACTGAATAGTCTCTGTGATGAATCTACAAGAACCAAAATCTGAAATTGCCAACCTTGACCAGCTTGGAGGCACTTGTCTGTCTGGCTATATGCTCAGTTCAATAAGTATTTACTAGGTGCAAACATGACACTAGGCTCAGTATACAAGCCAGTACACATCATCCTTGCCCTTAGAGAGCTAACACAGTCTTTGAGCAGATAAGACATAGTCACATGATATTGTTAAATAAAAATATTATTTATTTAAAAGGCTATCATTTACAAAAAGAGATTATTCAGAGAAATAGAATCAGAAGACCAGATTAAATGATTAAATATTAAATGAGCTATGGGCAACCAAAAGTTAACTTCTATAATTAAGTAATTAGGGTGTGGCAGGTTACCAGACTTGAAATGTCTGGATTGAAATCCTATTTCTGTTAGTAGCAAGTCACTTTTCCTCTCTTGGCCTCAATTTCCTCTTCAGTGAAATAAAGATTTTGGACTCAAGTGATCTCTATGGTGTTTTTTTTCTTTTGTAAATAATATTTTATTTTTTCCAGTCACGTGTAAAGATAGTTTTCAACATTCATTTTTTATAAGATTTTGAGTTCCACATTTTTCTCCCTCCCTCCCTAATCCCTACCCCCAAGATGGCAAGCAATCCAATATATGTTATACATGTGCAATCATGTTAAACATATTTTCATATTACTCATGTTGTAAAAGAAAAAAACAGAACAAAAGGGAAAAACCATGGGGGAGAAAAGTGAAAATAGTATGCTTCAATCTGCAGTCAGACTCCATAGATCTTTCTCTGGATGTGGATAGTATTTTCCATCATGAGTCTTTTAGAATTGTCTTGGATTATTGTATTGCTGAGAAGAACTAAGTCTGTCATAGCTGATCGTAGCACAATGTTGCTATTACTATATACAATGTTCTCCTTGCTCTGCTCACTTCATCCAGTACCAGTTCATGTAAGTTTGTCCAGGTTTTTCTGCAATCCACCTGCTCATTTCTTACAGCACAATAGCATTCCAATACATTCATATACTATGACTTGTGGAGCCATTCTCCAATTGATGGGCGTCCCTTAACTTCTAATTCTTTACCATTTATGGTCCCTTCTGTTGTGGTTTCGGTATTTTGGAACCCAAAATGTAAGGATACGAGCAAGTCTGCCTCAAAAGAATTCAATCGCTCAAGCCTTCTGGTCAAAGTAGCAAAGTTTATTGTATGGCCAATAGAAGCAGGCTAGATTCTAAGTCAATCTGTGTAATTTAATGGGATTATGATTGGTACTCATATACCAGAAAAGACAGTGAGAAGGTCTAGGTAGGATTAAGGAGTGTTAAATAGCCTGGGGTGGTCCAGTGTAGACTGTGAAAGGAGTTGCTGTGGTGGGAGAGCCACAGTGAAAGGGCAGTTAGAAGGATTATTGAGTTTCTAGGTGGGTTGGGATGGGCCAGGTGCCTCAGGTGAAATGCCAGGGACCGGGTTGCTGAAATGTGTGGGAAAATTCAGAGTCTTTCAAAGACATGATCTTTTCCTTTTAGGGATCCAGGTCCCAAAACTATATCACCTTCTAGGTCCAAAACTTGTTTGTACTATGACCTGAATAATGAGCACATGTTATTGTTGAGTCATTTTGTTGTACCCTACTCTTCATGACCCCGTTTGGGGTTTTCTTTACTGGAGTGGTTTGCCATTTCCTTCTCCACCTGAGACTGTGTCCCCATAATATAACTGTTTATATTATGCCACAGTTTGTCCTAGAACAGAATGAATCTGAGAACAGCAAAATTCACATTACAAACTACAAAGGGCAATTGAAATGATAATTCACATTTATATAGCACTTCAAGATTTGCAAAGCACTCTGCTCATTACAGAGGCATTGGAGAATCATTGTCCCCATTTTGCAGATGAGAAAACTGAGGCCCAGTGACGTGACATGCTGTGTCCAGTCATAAAACTAAGAAGGTTAATACCTAGTATTTGAATGTCTCTCCTGACTCCAAGTCCAGGTCTCTCCCACTACATTATATTCATGACAGATCACGAGTGGAAAAAGCCATGGTGGGCATAAGAAGAGCTGAATCATAGTTGTAGAGCTAGACAGCTTTCTACAGATCATCTAGTTCCAACCCAGTGAGGTTCAAGGTCACAGACATATTAAATGGCAGAGCTGAGATATGAGCGCAGATCCTTTGATTCCAAATCCAATGTTCTTTCCAAGATGGATTTTCATGTTCATAATGCTTACCTCCTTATCTGAATAACATCTCTGACTCTGAACTTGTCCTCCTAAGGTGGCTCACCTTGACTTTCCCACTGGTCCAATGGAAATTAATGACATTTCTTTGTTCTCAATTGAAAATCCCACTACTTCCCTATTCAGAGTGCTGAGTCCATTGACCTCTTTTAAGCCCCTCCCTGGGGACCTGAGTCTTGAAGACTATGAATTTTTAAAGACATAGCCAATGCATTGATTTGTTTCACTTGACTGTATTTATTTGTTACAAAAAACTTCAGTTTTCATGGCAGAGGAAAAGGAGAGAGGGCGTGATTTAGTGGATAGTGATAGAAGAAGGAAAGGGAGGGGAAAAGACAGAGGGAGAGAATATAGATAGGTATTTGTGAGGATTTGACAGCTTTCTTGTGGGTGAAGAGGAAGTCAGTGGTTCAATATTAGCTGGCCCCCACCTTTGGAAAATGGGTGTGGTCAGCCCTATACCACCACTCCCTTTCATCTTCTAACAAATAGGACATTTTTTAGTACCACCATGGGCTCCCTTCCAATATGGTTGGCTAGAAAAACAATAGAAATTATCAGCCCCTGCCCTATTTCTCCCTGCCTTTCCCTTTACAAATAATGTAGTATGCAACCAGGAACATGTAGGTTCAATGTATTATCCACTTGACATTGGGGCTAGTTAAAATTTGAGGTATAAATTTAACTTTAGAGAACGGGAAGGCTTTGGTACGTGAATTCACCCATTTGGAGGTCAAGGAAAGAGCAAAGTGTTATCATTGTTGGTGTCAGTAGAATCAAGCAGCCACAGAGGCTTTCTTTTTAGTCCTGTTTAGTGATGTGTCCATGGATCAGTCTCCTGATTGTGACAGCCACATCTAGCACTCCCTCTTTATCTTTACTTCACCAAAAGCAAAATCCTGAACCACTTCTGCACCCGTGCCAGTGCTTAATTCAAATCTTCTGGAATGGAGGAATTATTCCTTGATTCTCAAGATGTTTTGCCTCCAGTATAAGGGGGAGAAAGAACAAAATTATCCTTTTAAGAATCACAGCCCCTCTTCATCTGTAGTTCATGACAAGCCAAGGGATTTCATTCTTGCCAGTAGGACTTCATTCTTCCTTGGCAGAGATAGATACCACTGGTTAGAATTAATATATTTAAAATATGCACAGAAGAAGATGAAATGTTTAGCAGATGACATAAACAGGGCAATTTTGTTGCTACTTTCATTAAGTAAAATATTTATATTGATCGTGCATAATGTCTGTCAATGAATTGAGGGCATTCTCAATGAGCGTATTGGTAGAGAACAAGCAGAATTTAGCAAACTATGTTCAACAATGGACCCCTTCTTTATCATCTCACAATTGACTTAAGGATTTTGACAATAAAAGATCCCATTATATCCCAAAATATCCCATTATGTAAATAAAAATTTAAATCTAAAGGTTACATGTTAAAACATATGTAAAATAATAAGGAAAATTTAAATCGTTTAGTAGGGCGTATCAGTCCTTTAGAATTCAGAGAAGAGGAAACTTGACAAGATCTAGAGTAGGAAGGATACAGATTTTTGAGTTGAACTTTAAGGGGTGGAGGGGGTTTTAATAGGAGAGAGAAGTCCCAGGGAACATGTTCCTGAGAGCAATGAGGAGACTGTCCTGATAAGAGCAATGGGATTATCTTTGGTTCCCTTTGGGTTAGGCCCTTGTCTAGTTAAGACATGTGCTAGCAAGTTAATTATAAACAATCAGCATTCTCTTCTTAACCTTCCCTTCCATGCATTTTAAACAGTGCATTGGAGAATTTTTTAAATATGAAAAAACCTAAAATAAAAATCTCAGCAATTTGTGGTAAGGCATTATTTCTCTCCTTGACTGAATAATGATCATTTTTTTCTTGTATAAGAATATCCTCCCATTATCTAACATGTTCCTCTCTTTTGTGTTTTTAATTTATGGGTGCCCAGAGCTCTGTGATGAGTATTATAGGTCTTTATTACCAAGTTTTATAGAAAAGAAAATGGAGGTTCCCAAAGGCTGAATAGTTTGCTCTTGGTCACAGAGGCAGTAAGTTTCCAAGGCAAGATTTGAACCCAATTGTGTCCTACCTCCAGTAATCTTTTCTACTATACTGTTGCCTCTCAAAGTAGGAATAGAAATGGAAAGGATCCATAATAAGATAAATATTAGACTTCAATAACGTAGTAGCAATTTAGTGACTTCTTTCCAATTGGTGTCTCACTATTGGTGCACACTAATCCACTGCCCTTATTAATTACAGCAAGGAAATTACACATTCTTGAAATGTTGAAGTAAGCTGGCAAATAACCCTATTTTTGAAAGTGGAAGGACAAGGATCTTTGGAGGAAAAATTAGTATTTTCTGTAGCCTTCATTTGTTGAAGCAGTCTATAAGTACTAGAAATGAAGAATGATTCATTTAATCAAATTTATTTAGCAAGACATACAAATAAAGTTGGGGACTAAATGGCCATGTGTGAATGAGGAAAGGGGATCTAAACGTCATAATTATCCATGGCTGATATGGAAATCTGTTTGCATGATTTCACATGTATAATTGATATCATATTGCTTGCCTTCTCAATGGATGGGGAGGGGCAAGAGGAAGGGAGAGAATTTGGAACTCAATTTTTAAAAAAATAATGTTTTAAGCGAATAATATTTTTTAAACTAAAAAGATTGAAGTCACAGTTATCCATGGAGTATGGTTGCTCTGAATAAGAAGATGCACAAATGTAAAATTAGGCACATGATGCTTTCAGCATAGCGAATGTGCCATCAACAAAAATTAATAAAATCTGTTTCAAATGTTAAGACCTCTGTGGGACTACTTAACTTAAGAAGTTGTAGAGAGGGAATGAAAGAGTGGCTAAAAGTAATCAAATAGGTGATTTTGCTTAACTCTTTCTGTGAGACATGTACGTTTGTTGAGAAGTGTCTATTATACCAAAACAAAATGTATCAATGCATTTTTTTAGGGGGGGGGGGTTAGGCAATGGGATTAAGTGACTTGCCCAGGGTCACACAGCTGGTAAGTGTTATGTGTCTGAGGTAGGATTTGAACACAGGTCCTCCTGAATCCAGGACTGGTGTTTTATCCACTGTACTACCTAGCTGCCCCGACCTTATCAATACATTTTTAAAACATAACTTAAGTTTGGGTTTTTTTTTTAATTTGGGGACTAAAAATCAGGAGAAAAATTTAAAGGACTTGGAATGGCATGACCTGAGTAGGAAGGTTTAATGACTGATTCCCAATACCTGGATGGGATGGTGGATGAAGAGCAGGCTTTGGAATCAGAAAAACATTTCAAATACAGTCTCTGTTTGACCCTGAGCAAGTAAGTTAAATTCTCGGTAATTTTAGCAACTTTATAAGACTATCTGTAGCAGAGAATGTGTCAGCCTTCATTAGCAAAAAGGAGTTTCCCAAGCCCATATCAATGAAATTATAGATCCAGGCCTTATTCCTATGTCTAACACAATAAGGGTGGGGAATACTGTTCTTCTTCTGCCCAACAAATAGAACGTAAGTTACATGTCAGTGCAGGAAAAAAAAATGCTTTGGGATAATATTATTAAGTACTGAAATTAGTTATTAAAGGAGATTAGGAGTGAAAGTCTTTAAAGGTAGGATAGATTCTTCTTTCATTAATTTAATAATGATAATAGCTAACATTTATGTGCCAGTTATGGTGCTAAGTGCTTTGCCATTATTATCTCATTTGATCCTCACAGCATCTCTGGGAGGCAGATGCTATTGTTTTTGCCATTTTACAGATGAGAACACTGAGAAAAACAGATATTAAGTGATTCGTCCAGGGTCACACAGTTAGTAAATGTCTAAGAACAAATATAAATTCAGGTCTTCCTGACTCCAGTCCCAACACTCTATCCACTGTGTAACTAATTATTTTTAAAAAATGCACTAGGAAAGGGAAGGGAGTAAGCATTTATATAGCACCTACTGTGTGCCAGGAACTGTGCTAAGCACTTTACAAATATTATCTCATTTTATGGCAATCCTGGGAGGTAGAAACTAGTATTATTCCCATTTTACAGATTAGGAAATTAAGGCAAACAGAAGGTAAGTGCCCAGGGCCAAGTATCTGAGGCTGGATTTGAATATGAGTCTTCCAAACTCCATCTACTGTACCACCTGGATTCGTCAGAGTACTAGAAAGACAGCTGGAAGAAGCCTGCCACAATACTTTGCATAGTGTCTCTAAACCCCAGTATGGTCCCTTTGGCGAAATAAGTGCTTAATAAATGTCTGAATTGAATCATACTCAATAAGCAATTGTTGATTTGAAGAATGAACAAAGGGGTTAATGTCCAAAAGGCTCCTTCTGCTCTATTCTCTCATAAATCAATAGACTAATATATAATAATTCATTCATAGTGCATTGTGAGTGCCTACTACAGACTCAGCTGGGCATGGTCAAAGATGGGTTTTTCTATGCAGGACATTTAAAGCTAATGTCGCTATTGTTACCAACAGGCTAAAGTAGGGGTGGGGAATTAGTAGCCTCCAGGCCATGTGTGGCCTTGCAGAGCCTTGTAGAGCCTTGCAGATCCTTCAGCCTTTTGACTGAGTCCAAGTTTTACAGAACAAATCCTTTTATCTAGGGGATTTGTCCTGTGAAGTCTGCATTTAGTCAAAGGGCCACACTTGAGGACCTAGAGAGCCCCACATATCGCCTCAAGGCCACAGGTTCTCCACCCCTGGGCTAAAGTATCACTTAGGAGCTTTATGTCAAACCTGAACAAAAACAATATATGCCCTACAATGTTTCATGTTGTAAGAAAACAATCCAGTAATAAAAATTCAGGGTTAAGTTGATGGAAAATGATTGAAATTTAGTGGATAAAGGACTTACTATGTCCTTAGGGTAGTTATCTTTTCTTTAAATCTTTCTTGAACTGATATTTCAATCTCAGTGGATAGGTTAAAGTTAATAGCATTACTTTAGGATAATAATAGCTAGCATTTCTATAGCACTTTAAGGTCTGTAAAAAGCTTTGCATATGTTATCTAATAATAACTAACACTTATATAGCCCTTGCTATGTATCATGGAACTGTGCTAAGCGTTTTAGAAATATTATCACATTTGATCCTCACAACAACCCTGGGAGGTAGATGATATTATCCCCATTTTACAAATGAAAAAAACTAAATTTGAGAGTGGTTAAATGAATTGCCCAGGTCACAGAGCTAATAATTTTCTGAAGCAAGATTGGAACTCTGACCTTCCTGATTCCAAGTTCAGCTGTCTATCCACTATGCCACTTACCTGCCTTATAGAGGGGGATCCCAAAAGTTTTAGTACAGCTTTTAGCTATTAAAAAGCAGCTCTAGCTGGTACAATGGATAGAGTGCTGGGCCTGGAGAAAAGAAAACTTATCTTCCTGAGTTCAAATCTGGCCTCAGATACTTGCTAGCTTAACCCTCTTTGCCTCAGTTTCTTCATCTGTAAAATGAGCTGGAGAAGGAAATGGCAAACTACTCCAGTATCTTTGCCAGGAAAACCCCAAATGGGGTCACAAAGAGTCAGATGTGACTGAAAAGAATGAACAATAACAACACTATTAAAAAACACTTAGCTCTGAGCTGTTAAAGATGAGAGCTACACTAAGACTTTTAGGACTCCATATATTAAAGGGGGACAGGGTTTACAGGAAAAATGTCATTGTCTGTATCATGTACTAAATGCTCTGAGACTTAAGTAACTGTACTTGAGAACCACCTAGATAAGCAAGCAGTACAATTCTACTTTAAGACTGTCCTGTTTTCTTGGTTGACCACCACACAAATTAAATAGGAAATCATCAGCCTTTATTTTTAAGACTGACCTCATACCCCCAAACCCTAAAGTGGCAGTCCAGCATCATAGCATCGACAAACCTTTATTTAGCACCTATTTACAGGCACCAACCAGGTGCTAAATTAAAATGAGTTAGCAACCATAGGTGTGCAAATCTCAACAAAAAATTCAAAGCTATCACCAAAATATTCTGTTTGAATATCTAGAGCTTTATTAAGCAGTGTCTTAACTTTGGTCCCTCGAAGAGCTTTACTTTATCAGTATACTGTCCAGTGACAGAGGTCCCAACTCTTCCATTCCTCAGGCTGTCATTAATGAGTTGCTGCTATATCTATATCCACACATATCCACACACACACCTACACATATAAATCTATACATATATGTAAATGCACACACATACACATATACACATGCATACCCATAAATACACATACACATATTTACATACCTACCCATATACACATAAATCTACGCACAAATGCATATACACACGTATATGCACATGTGTAGTACACCCACATATATATGTATGTGCCACGTACATGCATGCATATGCACATGTATGCATGTCCGCATATGTATATGTGTGTATACATACACATACATATGCATGCCCACGTATACATGCATGCATGTGCACACAAATACATACAATGAGGTGGCGACTTTCTAGTGATGAGCTGAACATAATCTGACTTAATTAGTCTGATAGATGTCTAGAATTACACAGTCTTGGAAGCTAAAAGGGACCTTAAAGAGTCTAACCTTCTTATTTTACAAATAAGCCATCTGAGGTCCAGGAAGATTAAATGACTTGCCTACGTCATTAGGTCACACAGATAGGAAGGGCAGAAGTCAATATTTGGACCAGCTCTTCCAGCTCCACCTCCAACATTCTTCCCATTGTTTCGTGCTGCCTCATCATTGTTTCATACTCTTAAGTCTTGCCAGCTCGTGTTCCACTTGGTGAGACCCTTGAGAGCCTGGAGTTTTCTCCATGCTATGATGAGGCATTGGAGAAGGATTTATTTCAAGGTGAGGTGGTGAATTTTGAGTTACTATAGGTTACAGAGGCAGCGTGACATAGTAGATAGAAAGTTGGGGGCAGCTAGGTGACATAGTGGATAGAACATGAGCCCTGGAGTCAGGAGGACCTGAGCTCAAATCTGGCCTCAGACTGTTTGTCTTTCATTCTCAAAGAGGACCAATGACATCAGGAGGGTGATGTCTTGATATTTAAGTGAGGCAGGGCTGTGCAAAGTCATCAGCCCCAACCTCTCTTCTGGAGTTATCGGAATCCAGTGGCAAGACATAGTTCAAGACAACTGGTGATGGCCCCGGATGCAATGGGAGACCTTGGCCTTTTTAAGCTAAGGTCTTTCCCAGGTCTCAGTTTGTCTGAGGCAACGTCCATTCAGTAATTGAAAGCTAGGTAAGGACTGAAGCAAAAGATGAGACTCAGACATTCAAAAGCTGGGCAAAACACTTAACCCCGCTTGTCTCCCCCTTCCCCCAAAAAAGAAAGTTGACTGATGGAGGAGTCAAGAAGATGTGGTTGAGGCTCTGCTTTGCCATTATCTAGTAACTTAAATGCTCAGTGACTCAAGCAACTGTGTAAGACTTTTGTAAGTCTTTTTTGTAAGTTTTGTAAAAACTTTTGCAACAACCTTGGCAAACGAAGTTTCCTCATTAGGAGCTCCCTACATGGAGTCACTATTCAATCACAGGCTCCATGGTAAGGGATTGAGAGGAGAATGTTTTTATAAGTTGTCAGGAAAAAAATTTATACAATAATCATATTGTAAAGACAGCTTTGAAAGCTGTCTCATAAGAGCTCTGATCAATACCAAGACCAGCTATGAGTAAAACACCTATCTCCTGCTGGATGCCATAGACTCAGGGTGCAGAACGAGACCTATTTTTTTGATATGGACCATGTTGGAATTTGTTTTGCTAGACTGTACATATTGGTTAAAAAAGTTTTTGTTGTGGTGGTGGTTTTCCCTATTGTAGGGACAGGAGAGTGGGAAGGAGAGAAAATAAATGTCTGTTAATTTAAAAAATTTTTTAAACCTATTCTTTTGGGGGATTTTTGTGTGTGGCGTATTACAACCTAACAAGAAAAACAAAAGCATAGTTAGTAAAATGAATACTAGACTGAATCCCTTGATTAGGAATTCCTGTCTATTTCTTGACTCACTAAGACGAGAAAGTATCTTAGAGTTTGGGCTTTCCTTAATGCAAAATCACAATTGTTTTCTAGTCCCACTATATATACATATATGTGTGTGTATATATATACATATGTATATATATACATATGTGTATATATACATATGTATATATACATATGTATATATATACATATGTGTGTGTATATATATGTATATATATGTGTGTGTATATATATATATATATATATATATATATATATATATATATATATATACACATATGTATATGGCATAAAGAATATAATACTCCCCAAAACTCTGATTTCTTTTGAGAAAAGCTGGTTTATAAATCAAGGGAATGATCATTTTGCTATTTAAAAAGAAAAAGATATGAAGTTTATTTTTTTACTCAATATGCTATCCTAATAATTGATCATAAATCAAATCTGTTATTATAGCCAACCACAAAAATATGAAATAGCAGGTGACAAAACTATGTATGTTTAAATTTACAGTTTAAAAACTACTGTAGCAAGATGATAGTGGGCCAAAACTGGTGTTTTTTGTATGAAACAAGAAATATTTTGTGACTGTGTAGCTAAATTGCTACAAAATTTGGGAACCATCATCGAGTTATAGATAGATGGGTGCAGTGAGCCTATGACATGTATATTTTTTGTATTATCATCGTCATTAAATTTTTAGAACTGCAAAGGGATCTTACTCAGAGATCCTCTATGTGCATTTGTGTGCTACTGTTTACTATATATACACAGCTCAGATGCAAACAGCCTAATTTGTGTGTGCCCTTCCCCCACAATTCTTTTTCTTACTTAAATCCAGCAGTGGCTCTCACTTAAATGTACTCCTCCAGTTTCAGAAATTAGCAATTCAAGGCAGTCCATTCTGAGCTTGCCTGTCATGTTCCCTTCTGGTTGGGATTGGCTGCCAGTCAGCTGCTGGCATTACCCAATTGGCTTGGATGTGGAATCGCCCAACAGAAACAGACCTTTTCATTTGTACTCGGTGACTGTAGTTTGTGCAATTAAGCTGAGCGGAAGAGCAGAGGGCATCATTATACAAGAATTAAAGTGTGTGATCCCTCTCACAGATGTGGCTTTTTCAAAGATGCATATTCTGTATCTTCTTTCGGACAGATGCTTGTGAGCCTTCCAAA
Organism: Phascolarctos cinereus; assembly: GCF_003287225.1. NCBI lineage: Eukaryota > Metazoa > Chordata > Mammalia > Diprotodontia > Phascolarctidae > Phascolarctos > Phascolarctos cinereus. Next base: position 170,071,448 of record NW_027556180.1, read on the forward strand.
GCCTTGGGGATTTTTTCCCAAAGTGATTGTAACAGCCCCATTGAGAGCAAATTTCTAACATGGAAGAACAAGAAAACCTCAGAGTCTAGGACTAATGTGATATTGGGATCATAAAACTTGTTTTGAAGGGGTTAAACAGCCAGTGGACAGAGAAAGAGATTGCCATGTTTTTCTCTACTGTGGAGCACCAGTGTGTTTAGCTTCATGAATAATAGGTTTTACCAAGATCCTCAAAATTCAACGTAGTTGATACTGAGCTAAAAAATGAAATGGATATTTGAGCTGTACAAAAATCTGTTTGTCTGTGGATAAGGACTGTTCCTGAACTGACTCAATGAGGCTGCATGGGAACCCTCTGGAAATGCTGCAGTCTTTTCATGGGCATATTTTTTATGGAGTTGTACGTTGCAATGCAGAATGGTAAAAGGTTTATTATATAAGAGGTGTCATTTTACTGTGAAGCTTTCTTAGAGATGTACTGAAAAAGGTTTGTCTTCCTGCCTAACTATGATAATGATAATGTGTCCTGTCTTCTTGTTTTAGTTTACAGGACACTGGAATTGGGTTTATCCTCGTCATAGACCGGAGACAAGACAAATGGACTTCCGTGAAAGCCTCTGTCCTTCGGATAGCAGTAAGTTCTAAAAGATTCCTAAAGGTCCTGTGGGCTCTTGTTGGCTTATGTTGAAAGTGCCAGTCTTTTTTTTTTTTCCTTGCAGGGCATTATCTTTTTCAATACTTCTCCTGCGGTAGTTTATTCTCCCACTTTGGCTCAGTAGATAAGGGCAAAGAGCCATGTACCCAGGCAGGAACTTGCAGCTTAGACTCTGTAATGCTGCTGAGGTGGATAAGAACATGTATATGAGCTCTAGGCAATTATAAAGGCAATTATCCAATGTATGGACACTGAAGGGAGCTATTTTTTCCAATTACTTAGAGACCCATTTTAATTCTTGTTTTCCCCATACCTGTGAGTTCCTTGGTGTGAGTAACTCCCTAAGCAGAAAAGCCCTCCATCAATGCAGATCTGCAACTTGTCAGTAATTCTAGGCCCTAGAGAGCTACCTGGGGGTTACTGGGTGGGTAAGTGATAGCTAATACAGGTAGTATGGGTCAAAGTCTTCCTGCCTCCAAGAATGACTTCTCTCCATTCTGCCATGACTGCCTTAGGGACCCATATAGCTAGAAGATAATTTTAATTCATCAGGGCAACAAGGTAAATTGAGACAGATCTATAAATGCCTTGTTTTAAATGATTTTTTCTGGATATTGGTAGATTTTTTTATGTCTTGAGCAGGGAAATAATTATCCATCTGGCTAGAATTGGCTGAACATAATGGCAATGTTGGATGCTGTTATGTTTTTTATTCCTTAACCAATTTATTTTAAGCAAAATCTTTTGGCTACATTTTTTAAGAGAGTATTTTTCTGAGTTTTTTTTTTCTAATTGAAAAAGTATATATTGAGCTGGTCTCTTTTTGCTTCTTTCGTGAATTTTTTTTCTGTTACTTAGAATGTTCTAATCCTAGGAATGGTGACCTTTAAGAAAACATCAGCATTATAAACATACTTCCTTTATGGCGCTTGGAATTTTCTGCCTCGTGCTACAGTTTATATGTGTATACATCTTAACTTTCCTCCTAGACCATATTACTGATGATGCCTAGCTCAGTACCTTACCTGCATAGTAGGTGCTCAGTGAAGGAATGAATCTAGTTTTAGGCAGATGACTACTTAGCTCAGAGAGAAGAAAATATACTCCATTTTCAAAGGCAGAAAGAGATGTCCCCAGCCTGCCTTGGTAACTCATTCCCATGTTCAATGACACTGACAGCTACAGAGGTAGACTTCTTGAAATCTTATTCCTTGACGCTGCCTGGCACGGTTTCTTGTACATAGTAAGCAGTCAATTAATATTTATTTGAACTAATGAATGATGGAGATCAGTCAAGATGGGGAACAGCAGGTCAGCTATTCAAATTGTCCTTTGCTGTAGTGCCGGATTTATACAGATGACTGAAATTAGCAGAAAATCTAAAAACTTTCATCTAAGCAGGTATTTTCCACCTCTCCTTCAACTAAGCTTATCATCAGAGCTAGAGAGGGCAAATTTTCATGATTTAAATTTTGCCTCTTTTCCCTTCATCTACCAGCCTACTGAAGGAGTGGCTCTTACATCATAGCAAAAAGAATGATCAGGCTTGATCCTGAATCAGAATAATGATAGCTATCATTTCCATAGCACTTTGAGGTTTTGTAAAGTACTACATATGTGTGTATACATACATGTACACATACATGCATATGTATGTACTTATGTATATATACATACATATATAAATTTTATTTGAATGAGCAAGAGTTGACTGTAATCCGTCATAGATTTAAATGCTTTAAATTTTCCTTAAAGCTTATACACACTGGGCTAAATAATCAAAGTTCCCATAACTTTTCAGTTTCAGTTTTGTTTTCCAGTGCTTGAATCCTGAATCTTTTCTGAGGGCTTCTTAGCCTTTTAAAAGAGGTATGGTATAACTATATCTGATTGCTTACCATCTCAGAGAGGGTAGGATGAGAGGGAGGGAGGAAGGGAGAAAATTAGGAGCTCAAAACTTTTTTTTTTAATGTTAAAAAAATTGTTTTAACATATAATTGGGGAAAAAAATATGTTTTTAAAAAATAAAAGTATGGCGTCTCTAATAGTGGCAACTGCATTGAGACCTTGGTATAATGACACTCGTACTTCTCCTTATGTACTTTGTCATACAGTTTCCTTCAGCAGTCTGCTAATGCGCAGTCCTACAACTTTCTGATGTGGTTAAATGTTACTCTAACCTGTTAATCTTCACCTAGAATTTCTCTGTCTTTCTTCCCTAATTTGTTCCCCTGGAACTTCTTCACCAAATTCTTTGGGAATTATCCTTCAAATTGGCATTATTTTCTTGTTCCAATATTGCTTCCCAGTTTGGGAAGTAAACTTGATTACAACATCTTTTGAAAGGGAATCCAAATATATCAGTTTTGAGAGGAGGCCATATTCTTTATAATTAACTTTTATTTCTTTTTTAATTTTAAAGAAATTTTTAAAATATGTGCATATATATTTAAACCTATTTTGAATATTTTAATTAAATTAAAATCATTTAAAATTAAATACATATTTAAAATTCTTTAACGTGTATAAATTATATGCATATATGTACATATATTTACATTTGCTACCACTATCCTTATCAGACAATAAGTAAAATCACCCGGGTGATATTTAAATACCTATTTTAAAGTGTGTTTCCCTGAATTCACTTTGTTAACAAGTTTTCTTAGTATTAGGCTAGGTGATAAATGGGACAGGCAGCAAGCTGCTCAAGTGAATAGGGATTGGAACTTCAAATCAGGAAGACTTGAGTTTGATCCAACCACAAACACTAGTTATATGACCCTGAGCAGGTCATTTACCCTCTAGCTGCCTCAGTTTCCTCATCTGTAAAACAGGGATAATAATATCTACCTTCCTGGGTTGTCATAAGGATCAAATGAGATAATAATTGTAAGGAGCTTGTTGCAACCTTAAGCTACTATATAAATGCCAACTTTTGGGGCTGCCAGGCGTTATAGTAGGTAGAGTCTGGGCCTGAAGGCAGGAAGACTCATCTTCATGAGTTCAAATCTGTAGGTAGAGTCTGGGCCTGAAGGCAGGAAGACTCATCTTCATGAGTTCAGATCTGGCCTCAGACACTACTGGTTGTGTGACCCTGGGCAAGCCACTTAACCCTGTTTGCCTCAGTTTCCTCATCTATAAAATGAGCTGGAGAAGGAAATGGCAAACCACACCTCAGTATCTTTGCCAAGAAAACCCCAAATGGAATCACGAAGGGTCAGATGCAACTGAACAATGATAACATAATAAGCTATTATTATCTCCCTCTGCCCCAATCCCTATCTGTTGAATTCTCTTCCAACTTGGATTGAAACTGCCCCATCAAGCTTTCCACAAACCCCTCCCTGAAACTAATCTCTCCCTCCTCAAATTTCTCCCACCTCTTTACCTGCTAAGCCATCTCCTTTGAATTGATCTCCCTCTCTTTTGTATCCTAATTATTTGTGTACATATATCCCCTATTAAATTCTTAAGAAGAAGAGGAACTGTAAGGTATCCGATCTAGGTATCCCCCCAGGGCCTAGACACAATGTCACACATGCAGGTCTGTAAAATGTTAATTGAATGAATTAATATCCTAGGGTAAATGGTGAAAGTATAAAGCTGTTTTTACAGTCTTTTAAATGTAATCTAAACTACTCTTTATAGTTAAGTCTGTTACCAGCTCTTTTTATTTCCATATTCCTACTTTCTTTTAATTCTGAGCCTCCTAGAATGTGGGACATATTACATCATTCTTCAATAATATGTGACTTGGTATGAGAATTCTCCCTACCTATCATAGCAGAGGTTCTTAACATGTTTTTATCTCAGTCCCCTTTCACACTCTGAAATTATATGTGTCTTATAATGTATTTAAATGCTTAAAAATATATTATGTAATCAAAATATTAAATATAAATAAATCATTTAAAAGACATATTATATAATCAAAAGGTTAACCTGGGACCAATGAACTTATTTTTTTTCTTTTCTTTCCTTTTCTTTTTGTTTCTTCTTTTTTTTTTTTTTGGTCAGGCAATGGGGTTAACTCCAGGGTCACACAGCTAGTAAGTGTCAAGTGTCTGAGGTCAGATTTGAACTCAGGGCTGGTGCTGTATCCACTGAACCACCTAGCTGCCCCAATAAACTTATTTTTTTTAATAGTTTTGTAACTGTATTCCAATATAACATTTTTGATCAGTGTTTAAGTTCCTTGAAAATAATAATAGTGATGATGATGATAATGATAATAAACATTTGTATAGCATTTACTACGTGCCAGGCACTGTGCTAAGTACTTTATCATTATTATTTAATTTGAACTTCACAACAGCCCTGGGAGGTGACATTATTATCCTCATTTTACAGATGAGGCAAACAGAGGTTAAGTGATTTCCCCAGGGTCACACAGTTAGAAAGTATCTGAGGCCAGATCTTCCTTACTCCAGGTCCAGAGTGCTATCTACTGTGCCACCTAGCTGCATGTACTGTCTTTGCTTTGTATTATAAGCTAGAGCTAAGGGCAGTGCTTGGTACATACTAAACTTAAATACTTTTTCATTCATTCATTCACTTAATTCAGACTACTGCTTCTCTTTAATTTAGTATGAATGAAGTATAGGAAAAGCAAAATACTTATTATTATTTGTTATTAAGTGTTTACTATGTGCCAGGCATTGTGTTATGTCCTAGGGGTATGAATACAAAATATGAGACAATTCTTGACCTCAAGAAGCTTGCATTCTAATAGGGAAAGACTATACATATAGAATGATGGCCAGGAAGGGGTGTTTTAGCTGGGAACTGACAGAAACAGGGAGAGGAGCAATACAGAAATTGAATGACTAATCTTTTCAGGACGCATTTTATTTTTGTTTTTTTTTAGATTTTATCTTTTTTTTTTAAATTTTGCTAAATATTTCCCAATTACATGTAAAAAAATTTAACATTCATTTTTTAAAATTTTGACTTCTAAATTCTCTCCCTCCTTTGCACCCCTCTCTCATCCTTTGAGAAGGCAAACAATATAATATCAATTATACATGTGCAGTCATGCAAACATATTTCCATATTGGCCATGTTTGAAAACACGCAACCCCCATGCCCCCTTAAATATAAAGAAAGTGAAAAAAGTGTGCTTCTGTCTGCACTCAGATTTCATCAGTTCTCTCTCTGGAGGTAGACAGTATTTGTCGTCATGGGTCCTTTAGAATTGTTTTGGGTCATTGTCTTGATCAGAGAAGCTAAGTCTTTCACAGGTGATCATCTTTAAAATATTGCTGTTACCATATATAATAGTCTCCTGGTTCTGCTCACTTCACTCTGCATCGGTTCATATAAGTCTTCCCAAATTTTTCTGAAACCATTTTGCATGTGAATGACTCATCTTTTCCAGGAATAGTACAGTTGTTTTGATTACTGTTCCTGGAACAAAATGTAGAAAGGGGCCAGTAAGTAAAAATGGCAGCCTGGGCTGAAGATAAAAACCACTTGGATGACCTGAGTCTAAATTAGATATGGAGAACTATCACAATCAGGAACCCAGATTCCACACTGGGAGGCCTGAGGTGAGTTTGGGATGAGGAGGAATAGGATGAAGATGACCAGGGAGCAACTTTTTGTACACTTTTTGGGAGCTGCTATGTATAAAAATATGTATCACCTTGTAATGGCACTCACTGAATTTCTTGCTTAGAAAATCCACTTCCAAAACCGAAAAGTCACAGTTTGCCTCATGGTGATGCCAAAAGAAAAAAAAAAGTGAGTTGGTGAGAAATGTAGTTGTTTATCAGTAAATATCTTTGGCAACTACAATGAAATTCAACACTTACATAACGTGCTCTAATTTTAGAGCTATGTTTGGTACTACAGGCTGAGTGGATAACACAAGCTTCTATTTTTGGGATACTTGGTATATTTGGTTTGGAGAGTTCTTATGAACTTGGCATTGAATGGGCCAATAAGAGGCTTTGGGAGCAAGAATTTAGAGTTACTAAAATCAGATTGCCTCTTTCATTCCTTTTTCCTGGTCCATCTTTTCTAATGTTTCTTGCTGTCCTTACCTACTCCTACCTTTGCATTGAAGTCACTGAGTTAAAGTGTATATGTTGATTTAATTTGGAGACCATATCAAGATCTTCATAGGATTTCCCTTTTTCTTCATTCTCTGCAAAATACTGAGCTGAATTTTTAGAATTTTTTTTTAGTCATTTGGTTACAATTTATTAAGTATCTACTATGTATTAGGCACCTAGCACCTTGGATAGAAACAAAGACAAAAGAAAATTCCCTACCCTCAAGTAGTTTATAATCTAATGGGAGGAGAAAACAAGTAAGCATATGTGTACAACAAAATATAGACAGGATAAATGGGAAATAACCAACAGAGGGAAGGCACTGGAATTAAGAAGAGCTAGGAAAGGCTTCGTATAGAGGATGGGATTTTACCTAGTTTTTGAAGAAAGTCTGGGAAACCAGGAGGCAGAGATGAAGACAGAGTGTTTCAGGAACAATGGACAACCAGAGAAAGATAGAGGGTCTGGTCTGAGGTGTTCCTCAAGGCAAGGAAGCCACTGTCATTGAATCACAGAGTATGTAGTTAACATATAAAGTGTAAGAAAACTAGGTGGTTAGGTTATGAATGACTTTCAATGCCAAAGGATTTTGTTTTTGATCCTTAAGGTGATATGGAGCCACTGGAATTTGAGCAGGGTGGTGACATGGTCAGATGAGCACCTCAAATAAATATTTTTAAAAAGTTTTTTTCAAATATTTCTTATGAGCACCGCAATGCAAAATGACAAAACATCCCATGAAATAGTGTTCCTTGTTGCCTTTGGATAAACAATAAAACTAATTTCACCAATACCTTTATTTTCCTCTTCAAAGAGGTGAGCCTTCAATTTAGCTATAATTCCCATTATTTTGTTTTATTTATAGTGGAATATTAAGTTTAATATGATTCAGTTCCTACAATAGTATGTTCGTACATTGGTCAGCGGACAAGATTCTCACATTCAAGAGGACCTACAGCTATTTTAAAGTTCAAAAACTTATAAAGTCCCAAAACTTCTGCCTTCTTTGCTGCCTTCATTTCTGTAGAAGTAGAAAGGAGCCACAGATGACTGAGGTTAATTCTGCATTTGGCTTTGTTTTATGGGTTTCCATGAATAAAGAATTCATGCCTTAGTGACTAGCTTACTGGTGATCAGATGCTTCATTCTTTGCTAGGTTGGTCTCAGAAAACAGACTCAGTCTGATTTTGAAACCTTTCCAGCATAAGGGTTACTTCCATGTCATACTGGACCATCAGGATAGGACTTTGTAGAGGAAACTTATATATCCTTATTTCAAAATAAACAGCCATATAAAATCTAGGGAACATGAGTCAAGTTGTTACTTTCATTGAAGGAAGATTTTCGGAATTCTGCCTTTGAGTCCATTATGCTAGTTGATTATATAGAAAGGTACCAAAATATAATTATAGAAATAACTTAGTACTAGATATATATAATTGGTTACTTTTCCATCTTAGGAATAATTATGGAAAGTTTGGCTGAATGACCACAGGTTTGTGAATTTAGAGCTGGAAGGGACCTTAAAATCATCTTCAGAGATTGTTAAACTATGTTCCATGAACTTAAAAAAAATGTTTTTGATAACTGTATTTCAATATAATTGGCATCCTTTACATCTTTATATATTTTATTTTATGCATTTAAAAAAATTATTCTGATAAGGGGTCCATTGGATTCACCAGATAATCAAAGGGGTCCGTGACACATACACAAAAAAAAGTTATGAATCCCCAATCTAGTCCACTCTCTCATTTTATAAATGAGAAAACTGATACTAAGATTAAGCAGCTTGTTCAAAGCCATAAGATAGTAAGTGTTATTTGAATCCAGATCCTTTGACTTGAAATCTACTGCACTTAAACGTGGGCAAAGTTTCTTAAGCTATGGCAGGACTTTTTAAAACTATTTTGCTAAATTCAAGTTTCTCAAAGAAGCTTATTTGGATTTTATGGATTACTATATAAGAGGAGCTGGACCTTAGGCAGTGGTATGAAATTATCATTCTAAAAAACGTATGTTCTATGTTTCCAATTTTCTCTCAATCCAGTTCCTTTTTCTTTTATCTGTAGATTATATTCACATCAGCAAATTCCATTTAGCACAGTTATTAGATGCCTTCTCTCTGAAAGGCACAGTTTGATGCTAAAAAGATATATATATAAAACGGAAATAATTTCTGCTCTCAGGGGACATTACACTCTCACCCCCACTCCACCCCTGCCAATTTTGTATTTATAACTAAGGCCCACATCATAACTTAAAACTTGAAAGGAGCTAGAACCCCTACTCAAAAGCAAAAAAATATAAATAGGGTTTCTATAGGTAGAATATATATTGATCTTACTAATACCTAGGTAAAGCAAAACATAAGAAAGACTGAAATGCTATCACAATTGTCATCTTCAAACACATTACTCTAATATTTATTTATCAATAGAGCTCTAACTAGATAGTTTTGTGACTTCAGCCGTCGAAATTTAGGGAGTATACCATAAAATTGCTACTGAGGGGGTGGGAATATACTAGAAGATGGATGAGCTCACTGGAAATGCAGCCAAAGCAGAAATTATTCTTGGAAACTGGATGCTAACCACAATTGTTGTATGCTGCTAAAGGAATGCAAGTATCTTCAGCACTCTCTAAATATTAGTACCTTGGGCTAAGTCTTCATCACCCCAATCTAGTTATATATCTATATTTTTTAAATGAATGAAAAAGCATCAATTAAGCACTATTTCCCAGGCACTATGTGCTAAACTCCGGGGATACAAAAATAAAAAGCAAGGCAGTCCCTGATATTGTATTTTTTGAAAAACAGCTTTTCTTGATATATTTTGGTTTTGTATTTCTCCCTGTATCCTTCCTTCCCCCTGCTCCCAGAGAATCATTTCCTATAATAATTTTTGACAAGTACACGGTACAGGCAGCTGGATGGCACAGTAGATGGAGCATTGGCCCTGGATTTAAGAAGACCTGAGTTCAAAATCTGGCCTCGGACACTTGACACTTATTAGCTGTGTGACCCTGGGCAAGTCACTTATCTCATTGCCTTGCCAAAAAAAAAGTACAGGAGGAAAAAATCTCAGCAAAACTTATCAACACATTAATGAAATCTGACATTATATGTAGTGTTCCAGTGTGGACTGCCCAGCACCTCAGCAGATGTCTTATCATATCTCTTCTTTGGGGCCAAGGGTTTTTTTTGGGGGGAGGGGGGGTTAGGTAATGGGGTTAAGTGACTTACCCAGGGTCACACAGCTAGTTAAGTGTCAAATGTCTGAGGCTGGATTTGAACTTAGGCCCTCCTGACTCCAGGGCCGATGCTCTATCCATTGCTCTGCACCCCCCCCGTGATTATTCTTTACCCTTTTACAACCTTTATTTTTTACTATAATGGTTCTTTTCATTTATTTGTTGGAGTTATTGAGTATATATTATTTGCCTTGCTCTGCTTACTTCACTTCATATCAGTTAATGTGTTTCCACACTTCTCTTTTCATTATATTGTTTCTTTCAGCACAGTAATATTATTCCATGATATTAATGCACCACAATTTGTCTAACTATTCTGTAATTTTTGGGTAACTACTTTGTTTCTAGTTCTTTGCTGTTGCAGAAAGTGCCACTATGAATATTTTGGTGTATATTTCTTACTACAAATAACCTCCTTAAAGTATATGCCTCATAGTGGAATCTCTGGGCTGATGGATATGGACATCTTGGTCACTTTATTTGCATAATTCCAAATTGCTTTCCAAAATAATTATAGCAGTTCATAGCTCCAATAACAGTATATTAATGTGCCTATCTTTCCATCACCGCTCTAATACTGACTTCTTGTCTGTGCCAATTTGTTGAGTGTGAGATGAATCCTCACAGTCATTTTGTGTTTTACATTTCTCTTATTATTAGTGATTTGAATTTTTTTTGTTTGACTGTTAATAATTTGTAATTCCTCTTTTGAAAAGTATCTGTTCATATCCTTTACCACTTATCAATTGGGGAATGGCTTTTGATCTTATATATCTTTGTAATCTTATTTATATCATGTATACTTTTCAGAGAAATTTAATACAAAGATTTTCCCCAGGTAACTACTTCCCTTTTTGTCCCAGATGCTGTCCTAGTCCTGTATGTGAAAAAGCTTCTCAATTTTATTTAATTAAAATGATCTGTTTTATCTTTTGTAATTACCTCTATCCCTCTTTGGGTAAGAATTCATCTCTTACCAATAGATGTGAAAGGTATATGATCTACTAGAGCTCTTGATTATTCATGAGATTAGTATTCTTTCAGATATGGGCAACTAGGTGGTGCAGTAGATAGAGAGCTGGGCCTGGAGTCAAGAAGACCTGAGTTCAAATCTGGCCTTACACATTTACTAGCTGTATGACCCTAGGCAAGTCACTTAACTCTGCCTCAGTTTGCTCATCTGTAAAATGAGCTGGAGAAGGACAGGGCAAACCACTCCAGTATCTTTGCCAAGAAAACCCTGAGTCGAACTTGACTAAAACAACTGAATAACAACAAAACATTCTTTCAGACACACCTATTTGCTAACTCTTTTGTCTAAGGGTCTCTATCTCCCCTGTGGGGTGGTGGTCTTCATTCCTTTCATCCCCTCAGCTGTGAGGTTGCTTCTTACCCTGGGTGCAAAAATTCCTCCTCATGGCTTTGCCTCTAGCCTTTTCACCTCTATATGGTTGATGTCAAAATTATCTTCAACACCACTTCCAGCCATCTGGCAAACATCTCAACTAGATGTCCTACTAACATGTCAAGTAGAATATATCTAAAACCAAAATCATTGTCTTTCCCTTAAATCTGACTATTCTTAACTTTCCTATCTCTCTTCCTAACACTAATTTCCTCCATTATTAACCCAGGCTTGAAACCTCAGAGTACTTTTTCACTCTTTCTTCACCACAACCCCCAGTTCCTAAATACAGTTGTTTATACCTCCACTGTCTGTCATGTCTTTCCCCTTCCATCCATTCCTTCTGCCACCATCTTAGTTCAAATCTTCTCATGTAAACTATTGTGAGAGCCTCGTGCATAACATCCTCTCCTCCAGTTTCTTCTGTTTTATTACATCTTATACAACACCACCAGAGTAATGCACAATTCTTATCACATTGTCTTTCTGCTTAACCTTAAATTCCAGTTTCTGTCAAATAAATTAGTCTAACCTCTAGAGCCTGGTATTCAAAGCCTTGGACATTCTGCCTACATAACTTACCTTTCCAGGTTTATTTCTCACTCCTCTCCTTTATACTCTCCATGCTGCAGCCATACTGGATTCTTCATTATTCCCCAAACTCTTTCCATCCTGCTCCACCTCTTTGCCTTTGCTCATGCCATTCCCTACACTTTTGAAATCCTACCTCAAGACTCAAATCAAGTATCACTTTCTCTAAAGCCTTCTCTGACCACCTGCCCTCATCCCTTTAAGAGTGAAAAGTGGATTTTTCTTCCTTCTAAATCATCCTAGCAGTTCATCACTTTTTTTTGTATTTCTCTCCATTTGTATTTTAACATTTATTTATTCCCTGCCATCTCCTCCTCCATATTTTTGAAGAGAAAAGGAATGTGTTATATATTTTTGTTTCCTCAGCATAGTACGATGCTTTCCTCATCACAAATAGTCAATTGAATTCTCTAAATAAAAAAGAAAGCATGAAAAATCCTGAACTAGAAAGTAGAAAGACAAATAGAGAAATTGTTTAGAATGTCATGAGCTACTTCAGTGACTGGTTTATCAAAAAATATGCATAGAATATAAAGTTATTGATTTGATAATTCATTTTTTCTTGCCTTTATCTAAAAGTTTAGTCAAAGAAAGCTGCATGGGACATTAAGCATGAATTTTAGGAAGAAAGTAATAATAATAATGATTAAGCTCAACCTGCCCTCAGGGAGCTTACTTTTTGAAATATGGCATCACTGCTGCCACTCAGGTACTCTTGAAGTATAATCATCTGGTGTGCCAAAACTTGATCTGTGGGAATTTAGAAGACATGATTCTGTGTCACCTCACAAAAGACATCACTAACAATTCCTTTCCCTAAATAACAGTGTTAGTTTCACAAATAAAGGTGTAAGTTTGATCTTAACTCATTAAAAGTGGCTCAGAAATATCTTAAGTCTTCAGACATAAAACCTGGTTTGTATTATTTCCTGTGTACTCAGGTCAAAATATCTGAACAGATAAAACAGGCAGAGGCTTTCTCTTTACTGTTAACTTTTTCCTTTTGTTTGTTTTTGGTTTTGTTTTTTTCACTGCAAAGTTCTGCTTAAGGGTCTAGATTTTCAATTTGTGAATGTAGTCAGTCCAAAGATACTTACTGGCTTGTGTTTTTGGAGGATGGCATTGTGTGTATGTTGGTCCCCAAAGTAAAGCATTTCAACATTAACATATTTTTTCAGTGTAGACTCTAAAGTTATATATATGTGTGTGTGTGTGTGTGTGTGTGTGTATACACACAGTAACCTTTCATTTGTCAAAAAGCATAGCCAACTCAAGCTCCTAAAATTTTCAGAATAAAGATTGACCCCAGCTCCAATCAAAACAGTTCATCAAGAAAAGCATTTATTGAAAAACAACTGTTAGGGCAGCTAAGTGGCACAGTGGATAGAGCTCTGGCTTTGGAGTCAGAAGGACCTGAGTTCAAATGTAGCTGCAGACACTTGACACTTACTAGCTGTGTGACCCTGGGCAAGTCATTTAACCCCGATTGCCTCACCAAAAAGCAAAAAACAAACAAACAACTATGTCCATGGCGTTGCTTGAGATCACTCTGAAAGATGCAGAAAACCACACAAGAGATGATTCTTGAGCTCAATGAGCTTGTAGTCTGAGAAAATAAGGTGCTACATGAAAAGCTGAATAACAATACAAGGCAAAATATGACTAAATGCTGGCTAAGTGGTACTAGCAGCAAAGTGAATTCTACAGGCCTTTAGAGGAATAAGAGGTGATTGGCAGTTGGGGAAATTGAAGCGGGCTCAATTGAAGCCCTCCTGGAGGAGTAAGGACTTGGGGAAATCAGGGAGTTTAGGGAGGATGTGGGACTTGAGATGATCCTCAAAGAATTTATATGGGTAGGTGAGACAGAAAAGGATTTCTGGTAGGAGCACAGCATGACCAATAGTGTGAAGGTTTGAATGAATAAAATACATGAATAAGTCAGGTTGGAGGGAAGGAAGTTGAAACTACTGGTTAAAATGGGATGTGGTGTTTAGCTATGAATTATTTTTCCGTTTTCTCCATAGTCTCCTTTGCCACAGATAATAGAGTTGTCTGAGTAAGGGAATCGTTTTTATGTTACCTTTGATGTTTTTGGCCCATGTATCTAGGATCGTACATTTCCAGAAATTTATGGAAGGAACTATTTTTGAAGTAAAATAAAATGAAGGACATTTTAATTTGTGGTCTAGGATTTGGGGAGGGAGTTGGTAATCCTTTTTTTTTAAGTGTATTTATTCCCTTAGTACCCTGCGCTTCTTGGCTCTAAAAACACTTTCCTGCTTTAATTAGCAGAATTTTCCACACAGGCTGCTGTGATGTATAGGATCCAATGGGGAAACCTCAGATCCTAATGCCATGAGGTCATCTACCAACCAGGTTGTTGTCTTTTCTATTACTTGTAGATTGAGACCGAAACGACAGATTTGGGTTTTCTACAGTAATTAAAGTTGCAGTCCAATTATGCAATTAATTGATTTCACTCATAATTGCCACATTGTTCCTTAATTTTCTTGAAGAAATTGGGGAAGTAGAGTATTTTTCTTTTCCTGTTAGCTTTCAAGGAAGTAAACATTTCTTTAAGAAGAATTTCTTCATCCAAGCCTGCTTTTGGCTACATCAAACATGCAAATGCCTTGGGGATAGGGCTTGCTCAGTGAGGCAGCAGCAGAAGCAAAAGAGGGAGATAATGAGCTGAAATGGATTTCAGGTTTTCCTTGCTCTCCCTGCAGAAAGTCTGTTGGCTTTTATAAGCCTGAGTAGAGCCAGAAGGCGTTCAGTCACAGTAAAACAATGACATTTTTGCACACCATGAGGCATAGAATTTTCAGTCTCACCATCACCACCACTCCTCCCAAGTCCTTCTCCTCCTCCCCAATCCTAGCCAATCTTTATATGATTGGGAAGTTACAGCTGAACTAAGTTCATGTGGAAAAGATGAGAATTTTTTTTAAGGGACTATAAGCTCAATAGCATGACATGCCCCCCCCCAAAAAAGAATTCAGCACTTGGCTCATTAATAAAAATCTAGGGTTTACAATGAGGGAAGGGGTAGTTCTGAATTCTGAACCAGACAGATCCCTCTTAGAGTACTGGGCCCAATTTGAGGTACTGCATTTTAGCAGGGACATCAATATACTAGAATATGTCCAGAGTATTTAGGATTCTGGCAGAACTCAAAATATGCCACATGAAGATCAGCTGCTGGTGGAACTGTGGTTATTTAGGCTCACAATAAGAAGGCATAAAAGAGATGGGATAGTTATCTTCAAATATTTGAAGAACTGTTGCTTAGAAGAGGACTCAAACTTGTTTTCCTTATACTAGTAGGTGTAAAGTTGTAGTATTTTCTGGGAAGCATGTTTTAATTCAGTATAAGAGAGAATTTCCAAATAGAGCTGTCTGAACAGTAGAAGGGGGCCACTTAGGAAGGCAGTGGATTCTCCATCACTGGGGGCCTTCAGAATGGAGGCTGTATGGCAACTTTTCAGAAATATGGGAAAGGAAGATTTGTGCTTAGTGTAGAGATTGGTGTAGGTGCCTTCTTAGGTCTCTTCTATTTCTAAGGGTTTACAATTCTACTGTCTTCTGTTCCTAAAAGAACTTATATATCTCTACCTATAGATAGCCTTGCATTTCAATGCTATATCCCTACAACCCAAAAGGGTTTTTTAATCCATTGGATTTTCTAATAGAGAACGGATCACATGCAGAGTTAATAAAGATACCTCTATTAGAATCCATTAGTGAACTACAAGGTTCTCAGAGTCTACTGCAATATTTTAATGGACAGTGAGTAGAGAAACTTTTCTTGAGTTATTGTATTTGGTAGATTACTGCAGTACTGCTTACTGTACAGCCAGCATGATATATTTCCATTCTTGCATCACAAAAGTACAAATATAACCACTTACTCCAAATTGCCTGTTTTGTATTGAGCCATGCAGAACTATTGTTGTTTTAAACATGTAAACATATTTGTGGTGGTTGTTTGGTCATGTCTGACTCTTCAGAAAACCCCATTTGGGGTTTTCTTGGCAATGATATTGGAATGGTTTTCCATTTCCTTCTTCCAGTTCATTTTATAGGTGAGGAACTGGAAGCAAACTGGGTTAAGTGACTTGCCCAAGGTCACACAGCTTGTAAGTGTCTGTGGTCAGATTTGAACTCGGAAAGATGAGTCTTCCTGATTCCAAGCCCAGTGCTCTATCCACTGTGCCACTTAACTGCCCCAAATGTAAACATCTTAGCCCACTAAAATTAGTGTGCTCAAAATACCATCTAAATCATCTAGTCACCCATAGTAACTGGCATGTATAATCCAACAGCCTTTCCACAGTGAATTTAGGAAAGAGAGGTCATCATGAGCCTACTTAGTATAATTTTTCTTTAATCAACTGTATGTTCACCACCCAAAACTTATAGTAAATTGTATATCTCAGCCTCTTTTGCTTAAACTAATGTTCCATTATTGCTCTGTGAGCAAATGTTTTAATAAGCACCTACTTTGGACCCAATGGGGCAGCTAGATGGTGCAGTCAACAGAGTGCCAAGGCTGGA
The DNA here is from genome assembly GCF_003287225.1 of Phascolarctos cinereus. Classification (NCBI taxonomy): domain Eukaryota; kingdom Metazoa; phylum Chordata; class Mammalia; order Diprotodontia; family Phascolarctidae; genus Phascolarctos; species Phascolarctos cinereus. The sequence goes on from NW_027556180.1 coordinate 170,087,970, forward strand.
GTCAGGAATCCAGACTCATCTTCTGGTCTTACTAGCTAGGTCCAAACAGAGTCACAAAGAGTCAGACATGACTCAAATAAATGAACAGCAGCATGGACCCAATGCTATTTTAGGGCATGTGGGGGAGGGGACCCAAGAGAGATGCAAGTAAGTGCGCAGAAAATACTTAATGATTTTTCTGAACTAGTGTTTTTATATTAAACTTGGAATTTCAACTGCCTAGAGCTGCAGTAGCATATGTTATTTATAAGAAATGTCTCCTTTTTACTTACAGGCATCTTTCCCAGGGAACCTGCAACTTGTCCTTGTTCTACGCCCCACAGGATTTTTACAACGGACTCTCTCAGACATTGCTTTCAAATTCAATAGAGATGAATTTAAAATGAAGGTACCTGTAAGTATTTCCATAATTGATCTTTTTCCCCAAAGATGTGCTTTTGAGGAAAGGAATCTCTTCCTTTGTCACCAATGGAAATTGTCTAAAGTATTACAAAATTGTTTTGATAAGATTCCGGACTCTTATTACCCACGGAGGATCGTAAAGATGTCAGTAAAGAGACTTGGGAAAATGGTTGGAACTTGAACTGGGAAAGGTTTGATTGATTAGTCTTTGAGTTCTAGACCTCTATAAATTATCTAGAACTTGAGGTATCCACCAGGTGGTGAGACAGATGTAAGACAGACCTAGCTGTTAGCCTAGAACCAGAGGTGGAAGACCTGAGCCTAGTAACAGAAATACGAACCAAACTTAATAATAGTCTGCTGATTTTGCCAGAGAGAATTGGGTGTGAGGAATAAGAATAGAACAGGGTATCCCTTTAAGCCATCTGTAGCTAGACCATAATATTTAGGATAGGATTTTCTGAATCTGCAACTCATACATTATGATTTTGGTTATGCTTTGTTTTACCTTCCCCTTAGTAAAACTCCTTTCGAAAAACCCCACCCAAATGTATCTCCAACAAAACTAAGGCAAGAAGGGGTCTGAACACACCCAGCCCAGGCAGCAATGTGATGTCATGCAAAGACCCCTGGATTAGGAGTCGATGCCTTTGTGTTTCAATCCCAGTTCTGCCACACCTGTGTGACCTTGGGCAAGTTATTAATTCACTTGGAAAATGAGAGGGGTGACTAAAACAGTGGTAAACATGAATCTCTGCGGGCAACATACTGACCTAGGAAACTACAAATCAATACAATCTAAGTTGTATTTTTATTTATTTTATTAAACATTTCTCAATTCCATTTTAATCTGGTTGGGTAGCAATTAGAGTTTTGAGATCCCACTTGCCACCTGTAGCTGTTGTCACAGCCCTAGGGGAAAAAAAGGAAGATGTCTTTCACTAGAGGAAAAGACAGGAAGGGGAAAAGAAGGAAATAAGTACTTATATAGTACCTACTATGTGCTAGGCTTTGTGGTAAGTGCTTTTCACAAATATCTCATTTGATTCTCACAACAATCCTACAAGTAGGTGCTACTATTATCCTCGTTTTCACATTTGAGGAAACTGAGGCAAACAGAAGTTAAGTAACTTGCCCAGGGTAACACTGCTAGCAAGAGTTCGAGGCTAGATATGACTCCACATCCAGCACTCTAATCCTTCCTTTCCCCCTCCTGCCTTTTCCTCTAGTGAAGGACATCTTCCTTTTTTTTTTTCTTTCTTTCTAGGACTGTGACTGTTCTTTAAAAAAAACAAACTGGATGTGCAGAACTCAATATGTTGGTAGCAGCATTGGGTTAATTTGTATTTCCCATAGAATATAGTTAATGGCTCTGAACTACCAGTAGTTACTTAATGAAGCATCATGACACAAGTGGCTGTCAGTATACGTTTTCTCTCCTGGTGAATTTCTGCAGAAATAGTGCGCTTCTTTAAAATAAGAGAGCAAAAGGATATGTGGCTTCATCCAAGAGACCCTGTAATACCTTAGGAAATGTGAATTGAATTTTTTGTGGAAACTGTGATTCTGATGGCAGTGGTGCTTTTTATAAAGTTGTTGTTAGTGTTGTCCTTTTATTTTATTTTTATTTTATTTTCTCAATGGTATCCAACTTTTGTGACCCCATTTGGAATTTTCTTGGCAAAGATACTGGAGTGGTTTGCCATTTCCTTCTCCATCTCATTTTACAGATGAGGAAGCTGAGGCAAACAGTAATTTGACAATTACTTGCCTAGGGTCACACAGCTAGCAAGTCTCTGAGGCCAGATTTGAACTCAGGAAGATGAGTCTTCCTACCTCCAAAGCAGGCTCTCTATCCACTGTTCTATGCACTTAGCTGTACCCCTTTTCTCTATTATGTTTCCCCAAACCAACCTGTCCACACACACATCAAAACAAAACCAAAAACTATCCTGGAAAGGAAGGGTGAAGAAAAGGTGGCTTTTGTTCCCTTTGCTCCCCATCACTCATCTCTGCCTGTCCCCTCCCTCCAACACATGAAGCCATTTCCTTCTTTATCATTCACAGAATCACTGCTTTTTTGGTGGAAGAGACCTTTAAGATCCTAGTTCAGTCCCCTCATTTTACACATAAGGAAACTGAGGTGTAAAATGACCTGTCCAAGGTCATGCAGGCAGTAAAGTGGTTGAGCTAGGATTTGAACTCGAGTTCTGACTCCAAATTCATTAATCTTTTTTTAAAATTAATTTATTTATTTTTGGTTTTCAACATTCACTTCCATAAGATTTTGAGTTTTAAATTTTCTCCCCTTCCCTCCTCTCACCAAGACAGCATGCAATCTGATATAGGCTCTACATATATATTCATATTAAGCTTAGTTTCACATTGTCATGTTCTAAATAAGAATTAGAACCAATGGGAGGAACCATGAGAAAGAAGAAACAAAATAAAACAAAAGAGATCAAATGGTATCCTTCGATCTGCATTCATACTCCATAGTTTTTCTCTGGATATGGATAGCGTTTTCCATCATGATTCTTTTGGAGTTGTCTTAACTCCTTGCATTGCTGAGAGATGCTGTCTATCAAAGTTAGTCATCGCATAACGTGACTGTTACTGTGTAACAACATTCTCCTGGTTCCGCTCACTTTACTTGGCATCAGTCCATACAAGTCTTTCCAGGTTTTTCTGAAGGCCGCCTGCTCATCATTTCTTACAGCACAATAGTATTCCATTATATTCATATACCACAACTTGTTCAGTTATTCCTTAATTGATGGGCGTCCCCTCAATTTCCAATTGTTGGCCACCACAAAAAGAGCTGCTATAAGTATTTTTGTACATGTAGGTCCTTTTCCCATTTATGATCTCTTTGGTATACAAACTTAGATTGCTGGATCAAAGAGTATGCACAGTTTTATAGCCCTTTGGGCATAGTTCCAAATTACTCTCCAGGATGGTTGGATCAGTTCACAACTCCACCAATAATGCATTAGTGTTCAAATTTTCCCACATCTTCTCCAACATTTATCATTTTTCTGTTTTGTCATGTTAGCCAATCTGATAGGTGTGATATGGTACCTCAAAGTTGTTTGGATTTGCATTTCTCTAATCAATAGTGATTTAGAGCATTTTTTCATATGACCATAGATAACTTTTAATTTCTTCATCTGAAAACTGCCTGTTCATATCCTTTGACCATTTATCAATTGGGAAATGACTTGTATTCTTATAAATTTGACTCAATTCTCTTAAGTATTTTAGAAATGAGGTCTTTATCAGAGACACTGGCTGTAAAAATTGTTTCCCAGCTTTCTGCTTCCCTTCTAATCTTGGTTGCATTGGCTTTGTGCAAAAACTTTTCAATTTAATGTGATCAAAATTATCTATTTTGCATTTCATAATGTTTTCTATCTCTTATTGTACTGATAATACCTGATACTTACATAGCATTTTAAAGTTCAGAAATCCTTTACATAAATTTTCTCATTTGAACCTCAAAAGAACTCTGGGAAGAGTACTATCATCATTTTGCAGATGAGCAAACTGAGACTCACAGAGCATAAATGACTTTCCCATAGTCACATAGCTAGAAACATCAGAGGCAGAATTCAAACCCAAGTCTTCTTTCCTACTCCAAGTTTAGCATTCTGTCCCTTTTAACTGAAGCCACAACTCTTTCCCCTCAGCTATTCGTATTACTAGAAGCATATTATTTATAGCAACCCTGGAAAGTTTAGTACTTTCTACACAGGCACAGTGGGCTATCTGTAAAAATACTGGTGTATATATTGCAGTGTGAATACCACACTGAGTCATTATAAATAAAAGCATCAGATGCTCTGGGATTGTTGTGAATAGTATGTTCTATGTTTGAAAGCAGGCTTAGAGTCTGAAGAACCACTATATGGATGTGATTCATGGTAAACCTCATGAAAGCAAAGACCATTGCTTTAGTTTCCTATACATCATCATTTGGCACACTTTGGGTGGTTTAAACCATGTTAATCAAATGGGCATAGATGTCACTTCAAGGTATAAAGTTCCATGTTTTTTGGAGCCTTCTATACCTCTTAGTCCTATTGAGCAGAAACATTTCCATTTTTATAATCCTCATAATGAATAAAAATTTTTTTCTACCAGCTATTAGATTAAGCTTTGCTTTATATTTTGCAAGTAATTATTCACATTGTAAATTATATATTCACAAGTTCACATCAGGAACTAATTTAACACACATACTTGTTCATAGAAAGGAAGTATTTTCCTTTAGAAGTGACACCACTGCGTCATATTAATTAGTAGTCAAGAGCCAGGTTTCAAAAGGTATATTAACATTAAAATCACTGGTCTTTTCTAATCTGCTGGGTCATCATTAAAGGTTCTTCTCCATAACTTATGTACAGATGTTATTTGGAGACCTTGCTGATCAACGATTCACTTCCAACATTTCTAGGGTAACCATAACTCTAGAAGGTAACACACTAGAAAGAAAATGACTGATGAATGGGATTGTTTTGTACTGATCTTTATTTGTTGATTATGAATATTTTATTAAGCATACACAGCATGCTAGTGATGATATGAAAAACCTAAAATATGGGACACTAATTCACTGTTGATGAATTGTGAACTTATCCAACCATTTTGGAGAACAATCTGGAATTATGCTCAAAGAGTTGTAAAACTGGATATATTTTTTGACCCAGCAATACCATTACTAGGTCTGTTTACCAAGGTGATTAGGGAAAAAAGAAAACAACTTATGTTCTACAATATTTATAGCAGCTCTCTTTGTGGTGGCAAAGAACTGGAAATTGAGGGGATGCCCATCATTTGGAGGATGGCTAAATAAGTTGTAGTATGTATTTGTGATATAATACTACTATGCTATAAAGAAATACTAAGTAGGTTGATTTTTAGATGAACACGAATAGACTTACTTGAAACAATGAAGAGTGAAATGAACAGAACCAAGAGAATGTTGTACACAGTAACAGCAATATTGTTCTAAAAACTACTTTGAAAAACTAAGTCATTTTGAATATCGTAAATGCTAAAATCAACTACAAAGGACCTATGAAGGAAGATGCTATCCATATCCGGAGAAAGAACTGATAAACAGAAATATGTATAGTATCATTTTATACATACACACACATTTGTGTCTAATAGAAGCCAACTCTAGGGTGGGGTGGGGAGAAAGGGAGAAAAAAATGCACAGCAGAGAACAATAGAAAACTGCAAAGGAAGTAGAGAAAGAGGGTAACTTTGAAAATGATGTGTAGTATTTATTATATAGTTTTTCAAATACAATAAACAGTGTGAAATGGAAATTCATGGTTTTATATTGAATCCTTTTTATGTTGTGCTATGTACATGGAAATGTTCTTTTTTGTCTTTAAGTTCAAAATGAGTAAAAAAAAATTTTAAAAAGAAAACCTAAAATAAAGGAATTTAGAAAGGTTCCCACAAAAATGCATGAATTATGAGAAAGAAATGTAGAAAAGTTTCTTTGACTATTTTTCTCTGGGTAAGCTTTCTTGGAGGATATGAAATAATGGTCTAGAAAGACAAAAATGGGGGCTGACCAAATCTATTTTAGAGAGTTCCATTCTTAAATATATTTTCTTCTGCTTTCCTAATATAAATTATGCTATTTTAAATCTCAACGAATAGTTAACCATAGCCAGTGTGGTAATACAGAACAGATGTGAAATAGATCTAAGAACCTATTTTGGAAGACTTACTTGATATCTTACACAGTAATGACGGTTTTTTTCATTTGAAATCTTGGAGTTTCATTAAGTGAAAAAAGAGGAAAAAAAATTATACATAATAAAAATGAAAATAAGCCCTGGATAATTTGGTTCTAATTTCACAAATAAAAACTTTTCTTCTCTCTTAACTGTGTTTAAATGCCATAACCATATATTTCTGATGTGTAGATAAAATGTAAGTTCCTTGAGGGCAGGAACTGTTTCAGTTTTGTATTCACATCCCTAGCATGCTGCTTAGTGCATAGTAGGTACTTGATTAATGGACTCTAGGATTATAGATCTAGAAATGGAAGGGACCTCAAAAACCATTCACCCCAGTACTCTAATATTACAGATGAGGAAACTGAGGCTAGAAGAAGTTAAGTAACTTTTCACACAAATGTCAGAAGTATTGATGGCTCCTTGTGATTGATTGAAAAATGAAAATTAATGAAGATAACATTTGCCATACCTATTGTGCATTGTGTAGCTCACATGTAGGGTGTTGTATAAATACTGTTTGGTGCTCGATAAAACTGCACCATTTTCCTCTGCAAGGAGTACATATAAATTGATCTTTCTCAAACTTAGTAGCTATTATTTCATCAATATTACTTTGCAACAGTGAAGACGTTTTCCCCTGACAGATTACTGTGTCAGTTCTATAGATGGATGTTCTATTTGTGGATTTTGCTTTGTTTCCTTTTTCTAGATCATAATGCTCAGTTCAGTACCAGAATTGCAGAGTTATATTGACAAAACACAGCTAACAGAAGATCTTGGTGGGACCCTGGACTATTGCCATACCAGGTGGCTATCTCACCGCACAGTAAGTGACCTTTCTGATTATGTTTTGGTGGTCGAGAGGAAAAAAAAGGAAAACATTTCCCTTGATTACATGCTTACCACAGAGTCCTGTTTCTGCATCATGGCATTAGCTTTCCCCAAACGTGTTCATGTTAACAAAAGTTTACTTCCAAAGAATGAGGAGATGGTCTCAATGGAACTTAGTCATCTTAAAGAAATAACATGAGTAATAAGTTTGGGAGTGGTTTTCTGCGGGCTTAAAGGCAAAAGGCTGTGTTGTTGTGGTGTGTGGGTGTGCGTGGGTGTGTGAGAGAGAGAGAGAGAGAGTGTGAGTGAAAGAGTGCACACGTGGTCATTCTTCTCTTAACAGTGAGGGAGAGAGGTCAAGTACAAAATTACTCTGAATTTTGAGATTGTGTTAAAAGTGTGTCTGATCTGAGTCTGGGAGAAAAAAAAGCATGCAGTCAAGGAACGAATGGTGAAGGTATTTGTCTATGCTCTTAACGTTGCTGTAATTTTCTTTGAATCTTTTACTTTTGGAATGAAGTGATGGTTAATTTGTTAGCTGTTGTGAGACCTGTGTCTCATTTTAAAACAGCAGCCTTGTTAATGTACATAGGATGTTTTATGATAGCCTTTTTCCCTTCTTTATTTCAAAAGGCTATTGAAAGTTTCGCCCTGATGGTTAAGCAAACAGCTCAAATGCTCCAGTCCTTTGGGACAGAACTGGCTGAGACGGAATTACCTAATGATGTACAATCAACCAGCTCCATTCTTTCAGCACACACGGAGAAGAAAGGCAAAATGAAGGTAAGTGAAGGGTAGGAAGGGGCAAAGCTTGCTGAGGTTAAACACTGAAGGGCTCTCTGATCATTAAAGAAGAATTTCCAAGAGGAAAAGAGTATGATTTTCTTGATTACATCAAGTATGAGGCTGAAACATGCTTCAAAAAACACCTCTTATTAGCTAGTGCCGTTAGCTTTCCAAGTTTGGAGACTGAGGGTTCACATTTATTTCTAACATAACAAAGCACATTTAAAAAATCTGATATAAAAAGGACAGCTTTGGTAGAATGCAGATTGAAACATGTTCTTGTGGTAGCATCAAATATGGGGAATAAATCCTTTGCATCACTGAGTAATGATGAGATCTGCACGGAATTATGAATTAGGCTTTAAAGATATCTTTCCTCAAAGTGATTCATACTGGTGGTAACTGAGTGTAGTGGTCAATCTGATGTTCACCAGTAAATTTTAAAGATGATATTTCTATAGTACCTTAAGGCAGAGATTAGACATGCAGGTAGGGGACATTCTATTTTATGCCAATTCCAGAAATCCAAGGCTCTTAATCTGACTGTATTTACTTGCTGATTTCCTCTCCCAATGTCTTCCTCTCCCCACTTTGTATAAATTCCATTTTTTTCTTGTCATTTGACTAAGTTTTTTGCTTTGAAATAGCAGTCACTGCTCTTGGTAGAGACTTTTCTAAGGAGGATACATTCACCAAACATACAGCCATATCTAACTTAAAGCAATATCTTGCTCTAATTAGAAAGAAATTACTGAAGGAAGGTGTGTTAGCCAACCTATCTTCTTTACCACTGAGCAATGTGTAGCTCTGGCTGAGTCAGTGTTAATAAATGAGGGCGAGTCATTTAACCTCGGTGTCCCATACAACTCTCTAAGACTGTGTGTTACAAAGAAAGTAACAATCTAGACTGAGAGTACTTCTTTCAAGTATTCTGCACCAATAAAATCACAAGCTAGGCTAAAAAATTTACTTGCTAGAGCTACTTCACAGTATTGTTGTGAAGAAAGCACTTTGTAAATCTCAAAACACGAAATAAATGTGAGCTGGTATTATTATCATTCATATGCTTGCATAATTCCTTCCCCTACCCCCAACTTGGTTTTTATGGAAATGTCAAGGAAAAATACTCCCTAGAGCTGAACTTGTGGGAGGTGCTTGGCTTTCCAGCATATTTGTATTAGCTTTTGTTTGTTCCCCAGAAAAAATTATGCCAACCAGAGCTTCTTATCGATTGCCTTAACTTCCCATCAGACTCAGCTGATTTACCACTGTCAAGGGTTTTTCTAGCCACACAACCCTATGTTCTTTAGTTATTCGACCCGTACTCTAGTTCTATCTTTGCTACTAGGAAGGAATGAAATAATTATTTATTAAGCACCTACTATGTGCCAGGCACTCTGCTAAGCACTTTACAAGTATTATCACATTTGAACCTCACAGCCCATAGGAGACAGAGGCTGTTATTTTCACCATTTTACAAGTGAGGAAACTAAGGCAAGCAAAGGTTAAGTGATTTTTGCCCAGGGCCACTTAGCTGGCTAAGGTTGGATTTGAACCCAGATATTCCCGCCTCCAGGACTGATAAGCTGTCTACTGTGCCACCTAGCTGCCCCTCTTTTTTTTTCCTGTCAAGTGACAAGATTTATTGTGGAGAGGGTTCCTAGTGAACCTGCCTGAACTCAGGTATTCCTGACTCCAGCCCCAGTGCTCTATCCACAATAACTAAGCTATTGTGACCTTTGTCAAATAATTTCACCTCCATAATAACAATTAAAAGATTGCCATAAAAAAAAGATTGCCTTATATCTCCAAAAAAAAAATTTTCTCGTTTTTTATTGTATTATTGATATGTATAACCTGAGGGCCACTAGGTGGTACAGTAGATAGAAGACTGAGCTTGGAATCAGGAAGACTCATCTTCCTAAGTTCAAATCCAGCCCCAGACACTTACTATTTGTGTGAACAAGTCACTATGGGCAAGTCACTTCACACTGTTTACCTTAGTCCCTCATCTATAAAATGAGCTAGAGAAGGAAATGGCAAACCACTCCAGTATCTTTACCAAGGAAACTTCAAAGGGGATCACAAAGAGTTCGACACGACTGAAAAATGACTGAACAACAAAAATAACCTGGCACCTTGTAGGCCCTTAGTAAGTACTTTTTGATTGATTGCTCTATAACGTAGCCCTGACTTTCCCCTTCACTTGGTTATATAATATTGAGCAAATCATTTCATTCCCCTGAGCTTGAAAGTTTCCTCAAAAATAAAATAAGAGACTTGTGCTAGTCGATCTCTACAACCCTTTCTGGCTCTGAAAATTCAATGGTTCTATAAAATTATTCAAGCAGGTAATTTCTTTGTCAGTTTCCTCAATACCATTATTATCGTCACCATCCTTTATAATTTTTTTCCTTTTCTCTTTCCATTCTACTCTTTAAGTTGGCCTTTTCAGACTCAATTAGCTAATATCATAGGTTCTAATGATTCATTTTATATATCGAATGCTGAATCTCTAAAACTCTGAGCAATTCTGAACGAGCTGATATGTTTTCCACAGGAAGATATGATGTTAGCATTAAAAGAGGGCCACACTATCCTTGAAAGCATTAGAGAGCCACTGACCAAGAATCCTGAGTACAACTTGAATCAAGATCAACTTGACAATCAAACCACAGTACAAAGGTGAGAGGAACCGTGAAATGTTTGCAGGTGTTTTGCTTTCTTTTTTTTTTTTTAATAAATTTTATTCCGATTGACGAGCATTTAATCTCTTTCCCTTCCAACTCTCCTCCTATGCTGACTAGGAAAAAACAAAAACCTTATAGCAAATATACATGGTCAAGTTTTACTTTGAATTCAAAAGATTTTAGAAGGGTGCTCACATTTGCAAAGGAAACTAAATACTGCTTGAGTAACCAGGTAGACAGAGGCAAAATTGTACAGTGACAAAATGCATCAACCTGGGAATGATCTGGAGAAATGGATTCTAGTCTCCATGCTGAATGTAACCAGCAGAGTGACTGAGCAATTCACTGACTGACTCTCTCTGAGCTTCCACGCTTTCACTTATAAAATGAAGAGATTGGAATGTATTTTCCCCAAAGTCTCTTCTAGCTCTGCAATCTATGATTTGATGAAATTCTAGGCACTTATCTCTCTGAATGCCAAAGGAAACCTCCTTTTGTAGTTCAGGATATTCCCTGAAAGGAAAACCACTAAATTTCAAAGCTGGGAGAATTCTTTATGATGCCAAATACTAATAAGAATAATGTATTAGTTAAATGAACCCTCCTCTTTCAAAATATTTTTGCATTTACTTTCTTCTTTGTACTTATTGTATTCCTTTAGAGTGGGAGAGTCATAGGTTCTTTTCAGTTAATAGAAAGGAAAACAAGCATAGTGGAGTCATTTCTAGGTGGGTTTCTAGGTCAGCAGCCCACTCACATTTTTAAAAGTTAAATGTTTTAAATTGAGAAGCCACATGACATATTAGAGTGTGGGGTTAAGAGTCAGAAAACATACCTTTGATCCCCACTAGCTATGTAAGTGTGGGTACACCATATAAAGTAAATGCTTTGGAAACTATTAATTACTATTAATAGGTTAAATTATATCAGAGGTGCCAAACTTGCTGCCCACTGCAAAATTCCCAAATTTGTCCAGAATCAGATTAAAATGGAATTGGGAAATGCTTAACAAAATATGTTTTAAAAATACAACATGAATAATGTTAATTTGTGGTTTTCTAAGTCAACATGTGGTTGCCAGGATCCATTTCTTCTTTTGTTTTTTTTTTTTGCTTTGAAATAAAAACTTGTTTTCATGTACCCACATTTATCATCTATTCCTCTCATTACCACCATCATGAAACAAAACAAAAAACAAAGCCTTCATCATTAATATGCATAACTTAGCAAAATAAATCCCCACATTGGGCATGTATTTTAAGGTTGTCATTTCTCTGACAGGAGGTAAATAACATGTTAATCTTCAGTCCTTCGGACTAATTGTTTATCATTGCATTGACCAGAGTTCTAAGGCTTTCAAAGTTGTTTTGCTCTACAATGTTGTCATTGTGCAAATCCTTCTCCTTGTTCCAATCACTTCACTCTGCATCAGTTCATAGAGGTCTTCTCATTCTATTATGTTGTTTTGCTAGTTATTTGAACACAGGCTCAAGGCCCTTCACCATAACATAACATAATGTAGCATAACATAAAATAGTATAAATATAACATAAATATAACATGACCTAGTATTTCAATAGCACCTTAAAGGTTACAACAAGCTCTACAAATATAATCTTATTTTATCCTTACAATAACCCTGGGAGGCAGGTGTTCATTATTATGCTTATTTTACAAATGCAGAAACTGAGGCTAAGGGAAATTAAGTGAGTTGCCCAAGGTTATATAGCTAATAATTATAAGAGGCAGGATTTGAACTCAGGTCTTCCTGATTCCAGGTATTTGAGTTTAACACCACAGGTTTAGATGACTTCCAAAGTCTTTACCTATGATCCTATGTAAATATGAGTTGTTATTATATAACCAATAATCTTATTAATCTATTGCCATCAGGGCTTAGAAGTTTCTTTAGGTCTTAGATTTTCCTATGCCACATCATTTGTATGCTTGCTTTGATTAGTTTCCCACAGTCTTCAAAGTGTAGAGTCTAATGTCCTTTAAATAGAACTGAATGGTAGATACCAGGGATAGGAATAGAAAGAAAACTGCTAGCAGAGGGCTTCCTAGACCCAATATATTCTAATCCAACAAGAATCTATTAAGCACCTGCCTTGATTGAGGCACTTTAAGTACTGGGGATAAAAAGTGCTTCTCTCAGGGAGTTTGCATCCTATCAAGGAGAACATTGCACATAACCAGAGATGTTTATGCATAATAATTTGAGAAAAGATATCAAGAAATACTTGCCACAGGAGAAACTGGGCCATGAAGGAAGCTAAGCATCCTCAGAAGTAAAGAGATTACATTCTGGACACAGAGGGTGACTTTTACAAAGGCACACAGAGTGAAGAAAAGGAGTTCTGATTTCAGGTAAAAGACAAGGCATACAGAGTATGTGAAGCAGAGCAATATGAAATCTGTCTGGAAAAGTCATCCTGAGCCAGGTTGTGAAGGAAAATTAAGCCAAGCTGAGATTGTATTATTTTTAAGGCAGTAGGAGACTACTAGAGATTCTTGAGTACAGGAGTGACATGGTCAGACATGTGCTTTAAGAAGACTATATTGGGTCTGATGCTGTGTGACCCCGAGTCGGCCAATACCCTCTCTGGGCCTCAGCTGCCTCCTCTGCACGATGAGAAGGAGCGCCCGATAGCCTCTACAGCCCCTTCCCGGCCCGCCTCGATGACCCCCCCCAATGGAGGGAGCCAGGCCCGGGGCGGGTCTGGAGCTGCAGCTGCAGCTGGTGCAGAGTCAGTGTCTCCAGAGGGACCCTCCTCCATCTGGGGGACAGGGTCTGGCTGGTGGGGACTCTGGCCTCGCCACAGCAGGGAGAGCCAAGGGGCAGGAGGGCGTGAACGGCGGCGGCTAGACCCAGGGCCCTTCCCACCAATCTTTCTGCTGAGCATATACCAGTGGAAGTCAAAGACAGAAGAAAGGCTTCACATATACAAAAAAAACCCATTAATAACAGCACTTTTAGTGATAGCAAAGAACTGGAAACAAAGTTGGTACCCATCAGTTTGGGACTGGCTGAACTCTGCTTTAACATAATGGAATGTTACTGTGCAGTAAGAAATGACAAATGTATTCAGAGAATCATAGAAAGATCTGTATGAACTCCTGCAGAAGGAAAAGTGCTAAGAGAACAACATACAGACTGACGCCACAACAATATTACCAGGAGAACAGATTGAACCCAACAACGTAAATAGAACACTAAGAGACAACTAAATTCTAAGTAGTTATTAAAACAAATCTTGGTCTCAGAAAAGACAATGAAGCATCAGAGAGGGAGCTGACTGGATTTAGAAGTTTGTAGACGTTGCTAGACACTGTAACTGTGTTGTCATATGTTTCTTAACATCCTATGTTTATTTCAAGAAGAAAGTTTAATTCTCAGGTTGAAGGAAGCAGAGCAGAGAAATATCCAGAAATGACTGTTATATAAAAACCAAAAGGATAAATAAAATTTTAAAAAATTCTTAAATGTTCTGCTTTTACCTGTATATTTGCCCTATTTTCCTCAATTGATTTTCATTTCTGTTTTATTGTTTTTCTGTGTAGTTTTTTCATTTTTAAGCAAACTGATACATCTACCTATAATTACTTCTATTTGTTTAATAACTAAATGTGTATCTCCTCTGTATATTTTAGAGAAATATATTATTCTGTCATTCTCTGTGTACTACTCTGTCTATATTTCATCCTGAATTTAATATGGTATATATTGTGAGGTTTGGATCTAAATTTTAATATAAATTTATTTATTTTTAGTTTTCAACATTCCCTTCCACAAGATTTTGAGTTCCAAATTTTCACCCCATCTCCTCCCTCCCCCCACCCCAAGATGGCATGCATTCTGAATATCCCTTCCCCTACTCTGTCCTCTCTTCTGTCTCTCTCCCCTTCTCTTATCCCCTTCCCCTTCTTTTTTCCTGTAGGGCAGGATAGACTTCTGTACCCCATTTCCTATATTTATTTCCCAGTAGCATGTGAAAACAGGATCTAAATTTTAAATAAAAAATACTTTATCCCTTTAAAAAGAAAAAGACTATATTGGCAGCTCTATGAAGGCTAAAGGAGAGAAAGGAGAAGCTGAAAGCCAGGAGTCCAATTAGGAAGTTGTTTGAGCAGTCCAGATGAAAGTAAGAAGAGCTCAATCATCCAGGGTGGAGAGGAGACAGATTCAAAGCATGTTATAGCTATGGAACCAAAAACGCTTGGCAGTAGATTGAATATGAATGAAAAACATGAAAGAAAGAGGGAAGATATGAGAAGGATGCTGAAATATGTGAATTAGGGTGTCCAAAAGGATACTGGTACCCTCAATTGAAATAGGCAAGGTAAAAAGAGATATAATTATAATGAAAGAGGGTGGAGGGAGGAATAAGTTTGGTTTTGGTTGTGTTAAGTATAATATGCCCATGGAATATTTATCCACTTTGAGCTTTATAATAGTTGATGCAGGACTAGAGATCAGGAGATAGGGCTAAATATGTAGATCTGGGAGGCATCACATCTATGCTTAGGGGGCTTCATAAAGATTGTAAAGCAGGGGCAGCTAGATGGCACAGTGGATAGAGCACTGGCCCTGGATTTAGGAAGACCTGAGTTCAAATCTGGCCTCAACATTTGACACTTACTAGCTGTGTGACCCTGGGCAAGTCACTTCACTCTGTTGCCTCGACAAAAAAAAAACAAGATTGTAAAGGAGACTGAAGAGAAGTCAGATGAATAGGAGAAGAAGCAAGAGAAAAGAATGTATGACTGAATTGTTTCTGTGGGATCATGATTAGAAAGAGATCCCAAAATCCATTCCAGATCTAAATATATGTTTTTTAAAATAGTATTTTTTCAATTATATGTAAAGACAATTTTTAGCATTCATTTTTACAAAATTTTGAGTTTGAAACTTTTCTTCCTTCCTCCCTCCCCTCTTCCTAAAATGGCAATTTGGCATAGGTTATATATGTACAATCTTAGAAAACACGTTTCCATATCATAGTTGTGAAAGAAGAAAATAGATCAAAAGAAAAAAACACAAAAAAAGTGAAAATAATATGCTTCCATCTGTATTCAGAGTCCATTAGTTCTTTCTCTGGATGTGGATGACATTTTCCATCATGGGTCCTTTGTAATTGTCTTGGATTGTTATATTTCTGAGAAAAGCTGTCATCCATAGGTGATCATCTCACAACATTGCTGTTACTGTGTACGATGTTCTCTTGGTTCTTCTCATTTCACTTTGCATCGGTTCATTAAATCTATGTTTTTATGACTAAATTAAAACCTTAGAGGATTTCTCAAAAGCTATGCAATAGAAATAAAATAGTTGGCACTTCTATATGGCAAGTCAAATATGTTATTTTGATAGGATTGACTTTCTCCTTGGTAGAGTCTTCTCTCTCCCCATGTCAAATGAAAAGGAAAGCAAATGATTTAGCTCTGAGGGGGAATTTGTCATGGTCTGATATATATATATATATATATATATATATATATATATACACACACACACATATATATATATACACACACACACACACACACATATATATATATATATATATATACACACACACATATATATATATACACACACACACACACACACATATATATATATATATATATTCATATTTTCCTTTCCTTTTAGGCTTTTGGATCAGCTGGGTGAAACAGAAGCTGCTTTTGATGAATTTTGGGCTAAGCATCAGCAGAAACTGGAGCAGTGTCTACAGCTCCGGAATTTTGAGCAGAATTTTCGAGAGGTGAGTGGCCACAGACTCCAGTGAAACTTGAGGTGTTCTCCTAAATACTGCAGCTGCTGAGCAGTTATGGGTCTAGAAGACAGAATCCTCCAAGTTTCTGGGTTTCCCATCCATAACTACATGCTTTGCCTTCTTTACATCCAGTGGGCAGTCTTCCTGTGCCCTCCCCATTCACACACACCAAAAAAATCATCCTGTGGTGGTCCACCTTCTGGTGGTGACACGCTCCACACTTAGCTAGGCTGTTGCTTGCATGATAGATGTACAGTCCATTGCCATGCCTTTAACTCCAAGTCTTTTATGTAGGATCTGCCAGGGTAGGGCTCTGCTGGCGTATCCTTTCAGAGCCCAGAAGAAGAAACAGAGTAGGTCTTCAGTAGGAGAGTGGAATTAAAAACAGCAAAAAACCCTCCTGTAATACAAGATAGTGCCTAGTGTGATAAGGCTGCTGGAAAGGTATCTCAGGATTTAGAGGAGAGAAAGATCACATTTGGCCAAACCAGAAAACCAAGGATGCCATGTAAGTACATATTATAGACAGTAAATGATTTAAGAGTTCTAAGGAGGAAATCGGTTTAAGTCAGAGTGACAAAGGAAGGATCTATAAAAGAAGTGGGCTTGAGATGGGCCTTCAAAACTAAATAGTAGTGGACAAATTTGCATAAGGCCTTAAAGCCAATTTTGAGTAAAAAAAAAAATCAGTTTGATTTGGTAGTGAGCGAGAACAATGTTAAATTTGGTGGAAAAAAGAGAACACTAGTGACTTTCAATCTTGTTATGTTTTGTTTGCTTTTTAGGGATATACTTATGTAACATCTGTTCTAGAACTTGCTGTAACATATCAGCAATTTTATTTAATGAGGGATGCTCTTCATTTGTTGACATATAAAGTAGTAGAGGCCTAAATCCTACAATTTGTGAGATCTTCTCCAGGTGTGAAGCAGAAAGTAGCAAAAGGAGAACTGACCTGGAAGTATTCTGAGCTTTCTCACTTACTAGCTATGTGACCTTGGTCAAGTCCCTTAACCTCTCTGGGCCTCAGTTTCCTCATCTGTAAAATAAGGGAGTTGGACTAGATGCCATCTAAGGTCCTTTCCAGTTCTAGATCTATGTTCCTAAGCATCTATAACTATAGCCCAAAGTGTTCATTGATGAAGATTCCAGCCATCTACAGAAAACATTAGGTTAAGCAGCATTTTTAGGTGTCTTATATGACCAAGGACTAAGGCACCAGAAACTCAGAATTCAATTCAATTCAGTGCCAAGCCTTGTAGATACAAAAACAGAAATGAAAGTTTTCTACCCTTAGGGAGTTTACAAAATTCCGTGGGGAAGAATCAACATGTACAGATAGTTCAAAGCCAAATATGTACACAATGAATACAGAGTCATTTTGAGGGGAAGCACCAGTAGCTGAGGGGGAAAGAAGGGGTTAGGCAGTGCCTTGTGAAAGGGGAGGTTTTTCGGCTGATCTTTGAAGGGAGCCAGAGACTTCAGGGGAAGAGGAAAAGCAAATAGTCTCTCCCAGCATCCTTAATAAGTCCAAATGAAAACAAAAGTTGTTTAATTTGAAAGGAATGTGGGCCCAGAATTTTCATTTTAGCCCCTGATTTCATCCTTAGCCATCTCATGAATCACTACATTCTAGTGGCTAACTCTTGATTTTAGCAAGCTTCCCATGCTTATCCCTACCACCAAAAATGCTTAAGTATTAAAAAGTCGAATCTCCCAGGGCTTAGCAGTGCTTAAAAGCACTGCAGCAGGCTTTCATGCCTTTGTCCCAAGAGAGTTTTTAAAACCCTGCCAGCTCCTTCCTTTGTTCTGCAGGACTGGGCAGACTTCAGGGGACAGCAAAATCACTTCTCTCAGCATTTTGGCATAGCTTCTTTGCTTGTAACCTTTTCTTCATGAAAATAAAAAATGAAATGAAAATTGAGTGAATTAAAATGTAACCCAGGTTCTAAAACCAGCCTAGCATTTCTGGTGATATGATGCAGTGAGACACATAGCCAGAATCGGAAGATGAGGTTCTATGCTGGCTCAGCCCCTTAGCGAGTCAAGTGACTATGAACATGGTACCTCTCTTCTGTAAAATGAGAATGGTAATCATCCTTGTAATACCCACCTCACAAGGTTGTTTTGGGGGAAGCACTTTCTAAATTGCTATGTAAATGCTCCCTTGGAGCAGAGTTATTACAGGGGCAATCAATCTACACCTATTTATTGAGCACCTTCTCTTTGCCCAGCACCTTTATAGGTGCTTTATTGATATTGAGGTAGTAAATGGCAGTCAGGGTTTGAATGGACACTCTCTGACTCCAAATTCAGTTCTCTTTCTGGTGTACTGCACTAAATTCTTTTTATATTATCATAGTTTCTGATTTTAAAAAATTTTTCCTATAATATATGAATGCACTGTATAACCTTGGGTATATCACTTCAACTCCCCATCTGTAAAAATGTTTTTTTCTTGTTCATTTGTGTCTAGCTCTTCATGGCCTCATTTGGTTTTCTTGGCAAAGACATTGGAGTGGTTTGTTATTTCCTCTCTAGCTTATTTTACAGATGAGGAAACTGAGTCAAACAGGGTTAAATGACTTGCCCTGGGTCACACAGCTAGTAAGTGTCTAAGGCCAAATTTGAACTCAGGAAGAGGAGTCTTCCTGACTTCAGGCTGGGTGCTCTATCTTCTTGACCAGCCTGCAGCATATAAGGCTAAATTAAATGGCCTCAAAGGTCCCTTCCAATGTTAAATCTATGATCTAAATACAGTCCTCTGCAAACAGTAAAAAAAAAAAGTCACTTTTTTGGCTAAATAATAAATTCTTATCTAACTTTCCTCAAGTAAGAATTTTTGAAAGATCCTGCCCTCTGGCACTCTTACATTGCTAGCTTGACCTCTTTTCAGCTTGCTGATATGATACCACCAGACAGCCGTAGCTTCTTTGGGCTCTTTTTCTTTGCCCTGATCTCTGTGTTATATCTTAATTTTCCATAGAAAAGTATGCTTTCATAGGATTACTCCAAAATGGGTTGATAGTAGTGCATATCTCTCCATCCCAGCCTTCACTGACAGTGACCTTGCTCTCTTTCTTCCCATCTACTCCGCTTTCTCCTAGGTGAAAGCCACCTTAGACGTTGTCTCTGAGAGGTTATCAGCCTTTACTGATGTGGGAAATAGCTACGCTCATGTGGAACACATGCTGAAGGACCTTGCTAGCTTCGAAGAAAAATCCAATGTAAGTCATGCAACCTGTCAATTCCACAATTAACTTTTAATGTTTGAAGTGAAGGATGGTGTCTAGTTAATGGGAAATGTTTCATTCTGGTACCTAATGTCCAAAGTTCACTTTGGAGAGATAGGCTGCCTATGACACAATCATTTGGGTTTTATGTTGGGTTTATGTTTCTACAATGGCACATTCAGATTTTATAACTTAAAGTATTATAACTATTTTATAATTATAATTATTATAAATATAATTATTTTATCACTTAAGTCCATCTTGCCAGAGGGACTCTGAATAAGATAGGAAATGGCTTGTTGTAATGATTCTCCATCTACCTGAATTCTCCATCCAGACCTTTTCAACACTATATGAATTAGCAGTGTAAAAACTTAACAGTGCCATGATGCCACCTCTTAGCTTTCCTGGATACAAATCTCCAGTGGGCTACTGATTTTTTCAAAAGTTCTACTTTTTGCCGTGTAGATTCCCTTTTTTTTGCTCTCAGAGCTGTGTGTGTGTGTGTGTGTGTGTGTGTGTGTGTGTGTGTGTGTGTGTGTTGAATAATTTTATACTGATGCATTTAAAATTTTTCTTTATGAAGTGCTGAATGAGAAGAAATAAGTTCCACCAGGACAGTGGGGAAATACCCCAAATGAGTGAACTTTTGATGTTGTTGTTGTTTTAGCCTTTCCCATCATGTAAGCTAGTTTGCTCCTGGCTGGCTACATGAATTGGATAGTACTGCTCATAGTCACAGTAATAAGCAAAGAAAAATGTCATCCACATACATCTTGGCTAACAGCATCCCAATTACAGTGCTTTGCCTTTGTCCTGAAAATAGCTTCCCAAATTGTACGTAACCGAAATAAGCCCCAATTAATTTTGTGATGTCTTCTTTTTTCAGGAAGCTGTAGACAAGGCTAGGGCCTTATCGTTGGAGGGTAACCAGCTGATCCAAAGCAAGCATTATGCTGTGGACTCTATCTTGCCAAAGTGCAATGAACTCCAGCACCTCTGTGATGAATTCACAGCTGAGATGGGTAGAAGGAGGAATCTTCTCCAGCAGTCATTGGAGCTCCACAGCCTTCTTGAAAAGGTATGTTGGGAAATGAAAGCCTCTCCTTACCCTCCCTCACTGTGTTCTCTTACTTAAAATAGCCCAAGCATGTGATCCCACACCCCCAACTTTTAGTTTAGTTTTGTTTTTTGGCTAGGCAATGGGGTTAAGTGACTTGTCCAGGGTCACACAGCTAGTAAGTGTCAAGTGTATGAGGCCAGATTTGAACTCAGGTCCTCCTGACTCCGAGGCTGGAGCTCTATCCACTGCATCACCTAGCTGCCCCTGCCCAATTTCTTTTCTTTCTCATCTGAGTGGTGTCAATACTATTTCTTTGAGGGTGGCATCATGCCCAGGCTTCCTTGTAGTTCTTTATTTTTCTCTTGGATCTAGGAAGCATGTCTTGGTATATTTTATGTGTTTGTATAATTTAGTTCTGTGTGTTTGTGAAATCTGGTTGTGACACCTGGTGAAGAGCTGGCAATCTATCCACCGTGCTGATCTTTTATTCTGTCTGCTGTTTGGGTTTACAGTTTGTTTATTTATTTTTTTCATTAGAATATAGCACTGAAGAAAAGCCACTTGACTTCAAAATACAATTTTCCATTCTGGGGGTGTCACATGTAGGATGTAGTGGCAAAAATATAATGATTCAGTGTTTTGGGTCGTATTTCGAAAACTAACGCATTCCATGGCTATGTGTTCATTAGCAGTTGCTTTCAGCAGAAAATATGCATACTAAATGACACATTTTACGCACCTTCTAGTGCATTTCACTGAAATCTTCTTTTCTTTTCCCTCTCCTTTGTTTTATGTGTCTAGTCTATGAAATGGTGTGACGAAGGTATTTACCTGCTAGCTTCCCAGCCCGTGGACAAATGCCAGTCCCAGGATGGAGCTGAGTCAGCCCTACAAGAGATCGAGAAGTTTTTAGACACTGGTGCAAAAAACAAAATCCAGGAGCTAAATAAAGTTTACAAAGAATATGAATCTATTCTCAATCCAGATCTGAAGGTAATATTAACAGTGACCATGGGCAACATAATTTTTTGTGAGTGGTTATTTTCATAATTTATAAAAATATATTTTACCCTACTGAGTGCCTAATAGAGATGCTAATTTTTAATGTTTCATAAATTAATTACGGCTCAGATTCCTAAAATCTAGCCACTGCTCAGATTTTCACAACCTAGCCAAGAGCTCGTAGACACTCAGATTCCTTCAGTCTAGCTAATATGGCAAATCTTCAATAAACCTTATTTTTGACTGAAAAAAAAATTAATTACATTAGTTTTAAATTTTGAACGTAAACACTACAAAAAGGGTTTTTGTACACATGGCAGAACCCCAAAAGAGTATTCAATATGAAATTGTCAATCTCCCCTTCACACTGCTTGATACAGATATATATGTATATACATATATGAAATAAGTCATACCTATTACTTTTAAAACTGTTCTATTTTTAGGCTTTGGTTTTTTAGGAGACTTCAGATGTTATCAAATCCATTCTTCCTCTCAATGGATAACTATCGTCTACAACATCTCTGATAGATGACCATCTGGTTGAATGTTTCAAGTCATGGGAAGCTCACTACTTTGTAAATTCCTCTCATCCCATTCTTGGTCAGCTCTACTTAGCAAACAATTATTCCTTATGTTCATTCAAAATCTGCCTCACAACAGCTTCTCCCAGTTGGGCCTGGTTCTACTCTCTAACCTCAACACCGAATACACCTACCTCTCTTCTTCATAAGAGCCCTTCAGATATTTGAAGGCAGTTTCTTTTTGCCCTCAGTCTTTTCTTCTTCAGGATAAACAATATGCAGTTACCAACACTTCATCACACAACATCATTTCCAGACTTCTCCCTCTTATGCATCCTGGTTATCAATGTCCCTCTTCAGGTACATCACCCTCAACTGAGTCACAGGAGTTCCTACACTGTTAATAGAAATGTTTAAAAATACAACTTCTAAGGAGTTTATTTTGGGGCAACTACTCTGCTTTTATGACCTACTTGTGGTTTCTTTTTTCCATTTAATGAGACACTAATCCTTAGAGTCAATCATTAGAAGCATGACCATGGAGTTCATAATTGGTATACTGTCATTTCAGGAGCATGTACAAAAGGTCTTTCAGAAACAAGAGAGCATGGAAGAAATGTTCCAGAAGAGACAGTGAGCCTGAAGAAATTGGCCGCAAAGCAGACCCGGCCAGTGCAGCCGGTGGCACCAAGACCTGAAGCATTTACAAAATCCCCCTGCCCTTCTCCAGGTAAACTATATAATCCATGTTCATTCATTCAATAAGTGTACTAAATCCCCAGTGTTGCTTGAGGTGCATTGGGATGCATGTGAGACAATAGGGAACAACATAAGACAACATAGAAGCACTAGTCTCTAGTGTCTGTCCCCTCTTTTTCTTTGCTACTGACACTTATTTCAAGTCAGTCAGTCAATAAGCATTTATTAAGCACCTATTATGTGCCAGGCACTATACTAAGCACTGGGGATACAAAGAAAGGCCAAAGACAGTCCCTGCTCCCAAGAAGCTAACAGTCTAATGGCAGGCATGGGAAAGAGTCAATATATAAATACCTATGTACCAACAAGATATATATAGGGCAAATTGGGAGTAGTCAGTCAATAAATATTCATTAAGTACCTCTGTGCTAAGTGTTGGAGTTATAAAGAAACATGTAAGACAGTCCGGAACTCACAATCTAATAGGAGAGACAGCATGAAAACAATTATGTACAAAGAAGATAGATAATGGGATAAATTGGAGATAATCAGCAGAGGGAAGGCACTAATTTCTAAAGGGACTGGAAAAGTCTTCTTGCAGAAGGTGGGATTTTAGCAGAAGCTTGAAAGGTACCAAGAAAGTCCAGAGACAGAGATGAGGAGGGAGAGAGCTTCAGGGGGGGTGGGGGTGGGGGTGAGGTGTACAGTCAATGATGTCCGGAGTCAGAGTTGGAGAGGTCTTCCTTACCTTTTCCCTGGACTATTACAATCGAAGCCTCACTGGTTCCCTCCACCCTGGTTCTTCTCTTCTCCCAATATGTTCTGTTGAATCCCTTGTAGATCAATCTATCCAAAATACAAGTTGGATCTTATTTGTGTAAATGGTTTCCTATGCCTACCAAAGAAAACCCACACCCCTTAGCCTAACATTCGAAGTTATCTGCATCCTAACTCCAGTTCCCGTCACTCCTGTATTTATAGTCTATACTACAGTCAAAGTAGACCACTCATTTTATCCATGTCTACCTCCTAAGGTTTCCCACTTCCTTACCTTTGCTCCTGTTCTTCTCTGCATTGGAATTGGTTTCTTTCTTCAGTTTCACAATGTGAAATCATGCCCATCTTTCAAAATCAAGCTGAGATGCTCCCTCCTCCACGAAGCATTCTCTAATCCCCAACTGGATCAGAGCTGAGCCAAACTCCAAACTTACAAGTGGAAGTCATTTCTTGGCTAAGCTCCCTCGAACACCGTTCTGTTACCTTCTATAGTACCCCCCATAATGATTTTTCTAGTGACTGGGAGCTGGTTTCCCTTTTCCTAGATGCAATGCCATTCACAGTCTCTCACCACAGTCAATCAGCTAGCATTTATTAAGCACTTACTATGTTCCAGGCACTGAGCTTGGATTCTAGGGATTTAAAGAAAGGCACAAACAGTCCCTTTTTTCAAGGACCTCACATTTTAATGGGGGAAACAATATGCAAACTACCATGTACAAACAAAAGATAAATACAGGATAAATTAGGAGTGATCAGCTGAAGAAATATATAAAACTCACAGGCTTTGGCTATAGTTTCATTTTTCTGAGATGGGTTAATCTTGACCAAAGAGAGAGGGAGGGAGTGAAAGACATTCACTCCCATCCGTACCCATTCCATCCATCCTTCCTCTGCCCCAGAAGCCCTGATGGGAAGTAAGCCAACAACCTACAGGCAACCAGGAACCTTCCTTCCCTACCATGCCTAAGGCAGATGAAGAGCCCTGGTTTAGAGGTCTCAGAAGGAATTGGACTTTTCTCTCTTGTCAGTAATGATTGAGGGATGGTCTGCTGTAGCTCCCAGATACACAGATCTTCAATCAGGGGTAATATTGGCCTAGACAGCAAGGAACTAGAAACAGCAAGGACATGGGTGTTTCTGGTTCACAGAGTATGTTGGAGGTGTAGGAAGACTGACTGGAAAGGTAGGCAGGGTCCAGGTCGTAAAGGTAGGCAGAAGAGAAAGGCCAGATGATCTTAACTAATGGAAACTCTCCAACGAAAGGTTTGCTGTGCTACAGGCATGATTTTTCCATACCAGGTCTTCGAAGAGCTTCTGAGAACTCATCTGAAGGCAATGTGCCGAGAAGAGGAAACTACAGAAGAGCAAAGGTAGTGCATGATGATTTTCCCTCAAAATTCATTTTCTCTGCCATGCGCTGGTTCCTGACTTCCCTAGCTACCGTTCCCCCATCTGTGTGTCTTCCCTTAGTAGAATATAAACTCCTTGAGGGCAAGAACTGACATTTTTTGTGTTCCTAGGGCTTCTCACACTACTCAGTACATAGTAATGGCTTTTCATTCATTCATCCTCAAATCCTTGTATCTAGAAGTTGGGCTGCCCTGGAATTTCCTAATAAACTAGGTGATTATCATAAATAATTTTGTATTTCCCTTATGTCAAGAAACTTCTTTTGCATTGTTGAGGTTTCTAGGTCCTTTTGATTTCCATCCAGTCCAGTCCAGTCCAAGGAGCAATCTATAAATGTTATAAAACCACGATGAGCCCTCCCCTTTTTTAGATAATGGTCATGTCTAAGAACCTGTAGTCAAGATTATCCCCAGCCAACTTTCAATGAGAGGCCATGACAGAGTTGTCTACTGGCTAACGGTTTATTCTTCTCACTCTATTTAAGTAAGGACAGCATGAACAGTATACCAGATTTAACCATTTGGGGAGAACAGCTACATGATAGTGAGCCATAGGCTCTGGTGCCATTAAAAAAAAAAAAAGCAAGAAAACCAAAAGGCCATATGAAAGCCCTGGTTAAGTATCCTTTTTGTGTGTTAACTTGGTGTTGTTTCAGTGCCTAGAGAGTGCCTGGCATGTAGTAGGCACTTTGTAAATCCTTACTGGTTGATTATTTCTTCTGCTTCAGACTGAAATGAGTGATATCCAACAGGGCAGAAGTGGCTCAGTGATGGATGATGAAGAAAATCTGGCAATATTACGAAGGTGAGTTTTGCCTCAGTCAGTACTGATCACAGCCAAGTGGTTCAGGGCAAGGCAGGTAATATCCAGGCAGATCATAGCCTTGGTCCCAGCAGAATTTCTTAATTGCACTAAGCTGCTGAATCAAAAGAGTGTGAAGACCTAGGTCTCTGAAGAGTGCTGACAAAATTCAGAGGCCAGTGTGGAAACAGAATACAGAAAACTAAAAGGGAGACTCAGAGCTGAGGTCTTACCCAATGGCTGACCGAACTAAAAAGAGAGTAGAAAAAATGCCACTTTGTTACTCAATTCTGACAAGCAGACTGTTGTCTGGGACCCTTGATTGGAAAATTACTTTGCTTCTGTAACTTCTAGATCTGTAATTTCCTTCCTATTTCTGCAACATTAATGTATATCCTTTGACTGATTCAGCAGTTTGCCCGTTCTCTGGCTTGTTGTTATTATACATTTGGCCAGGTATCAAATCAATCTCTGGAAGGAGATATCTTGAGATTGAAACTACCCCTAAGATTTAGCCAGAATTTGTGAGCACTAAGAGGAAGCTCTTTCTGAAAAAGCCTGAGGTAAAGAGTGGATCAGTGGATAAAGGAATGTGCTTTTGCAGAAGTCAGTTCAATATCCTGTGAGGACTTTCTTCAAACAGTGTACAATGGGGGGAATTTCCAAGGATCAGATACAGTTCTACCAGACCCTGAGGGAAAAGAAGCCTAAATTAACAGAGGGCCTGTTGGCATTCTCCCATAAGGCATATAGTAATTGTATTCAATCCTTAATAATTTACAGATCTACCAATTTGACCTTGCCATTGGGTTTTAAAGTTGAGTCTTGAGCCCTAATCTTCATAGTAGGCCTATAAGAACAGTTGGAGAAACCTCCAAAAAGCAAAGGAGACTCTTTTTCTGTCCCTACATTTCTTTTTTTTTTTAAGGCAGTTGGGGTTAAGTGACTTGCCCAGGGTCACACAGCTAGTAAGTGTTTGTCTGAGGCCGAATTTGAACTCAGGTCCTCCTGACTTCAGGGCTGGTACTCTATCCACTGCGCCACCTAGCTGCCTCCTGTCCCTACATTTCTAATTGAGTAAAGGTCATAGCTGGAAAGCTAGAGAAGATCTCAGAGGTTGAGTCCAACTCCCTGATTCACAGAGGACAAAGTCCCAGAAAGGCTGTGACTTGCCCAAGGAATTTGGAGAGCTGGGATTTGATCCCTGCTGTTCTGATTCCAAATGTAACACTCCTTCCACTGGACCATGCTGTTTCTGCATCCTTGGGATGGGATGGCGTGAGAGCTAAAGACTCCTCAGTTATCCTCCTGAAATTAAAAAATGGGAAGATTCCATGGATCTCCAAGGTTTAGGAGTTGGTCATTCACACCATCCCTCCTGACAACTGCCTCCTCATTATTTGGAAACCTGCAACATTATGAACTACCTGCCTCAGAGGTCTCCTGCTGTTCAGGTGTAGGGTAGTCAGGGGCCTCCCAGCCTTAGTCCTCAAACAACGACTGTCTGGTATGTTGTTTTTTTGGGGGGTGAGGCAAGTGGGATTAAGTGACTTGCCCAGGGTCACACAGCTAGTGAGTGTCAAGTGTCTGAGACCAAATTTGAACTCAGGTCCTCCTGACTCTAGGGCCAGTGCTCTATCCACTGTGCCACCTAGCTGCCCCTCTTGTATGTATTTTTAAAGGACATTCCTATAAGGAGTTAATTAACATTTTTCCTTGTTTCCAGGCACGTAATGAATGAGCTTATTGAAACAGAGCGAGCGTATGTGGAAGAACTCCTCTGTGTCCTTGAGGTAAGTATATGCATTATGTAATTATGTATAGCAGCGTCCAAGAGTTGAGCAGGACTTAGAATTTTAAAGAGTGAAAATACCTCCTTTTTATGTCTTAGTTTTATCTTTTTGAGTTAAGAAATTATGGAAATGGTTCACATTCTGTGTTCTTACAGCCAAATTTGTACCTCCAGGGTCACTCATAGATGTGTGTTAGTGTTAAAAAAAAAAATACGCCAGGCATGGTGTCACATGCTCTCCTGACCCACTGCCAGGAGAGGCTGAGGCTGGTGGATTGCTTGAGCTCAGAAGATCAAAGCTGCAGAAGGGCTAAACCAATCAGGTGTCCATACTAAGTCTGGCACCAATATGGCGAGCCCTCTGGAAGTGAGGGACCACCAGGCTACCTAAGGAGTGACTCACTGGCCAAGGCAGGAGAGTTAAATTACTTTTTGTTCCCCATCGCCACTGCCTTCATCACTCAGTAACCCCTCCTCCTTTGAGGTTCATGCTATTCATATCTCTCTCCCAATTAAATCCTGATAGCTGTTATATACAGACCCCCAGGTCACTCCCCTTCCTTCCACAATGAGTTCAGTACTTGGCTCACAGCTTTTCTCTCCTCCCCAACTCCTGCCTTCATACTAGGGGACTTCAACATACATATTGACTCTCCCTCAAACATCCAAAACAGTTTCTTAACCTACTGACTTTCCATGACACAAAGATGGTCATAATCTTGCCATTACCTACAAATGCCTGGAATATGCTCCCTCCTTATCTTCTTTGCTTACTGCTTTCTCTGGCTTCCTTTAAGTCTCAAATAAAATCCCAAAAGCTTTCCTCAGTCTCTCTTACTCCCAGTGTTTTCCCTCTCTTAATTATTCCTCTTAATCATGTATGTATATTTTTTTGTACACATTTGTTTGCTTATTGTCAATTCCAGGAGGGCAAGGCCTGTCTTTTGCCTTTTTTTATATGCCCATTGCTTAGCATAATGCCTGCTGCATTTCTAGCCTGGGTAAAAAAAGGAGACCCAAAACCGAAAATAAAACAGAAAGCAAACAAAATAAAATATGATGTTATATTAATTCTTCTTTGCCCATCTATATACATACCCCTCAAATGACTTTCCACAGTTGGCTTAAGATTTATGTTGACCTCTGTTTGCCAGTTGAATTTCATGAGTCAGGCAATAACTAGAAAACTAAAAATCATTCACCTGCCTCTTTCTGCACCATAGGGATATGCTGCAGAGATGGATAATCCTCTAATGATGCATCTCATTTCACCAGCCCTCCAAAATAAGAAGGATGTCCTATTTGGGAATATGGAGGAGATTTATCACTTCCATAACAGGTTAGGGGCATTGTTCTTCTGTGTTTGAGAAAGTACCTTTGTCTCATCTTCTCCTTAAAGTAAGTTATGTATCTTAATGCCCTACTCCGTTAAAAGAGTTTGAAGTTCAGATCAACTACCCTGGATTATATCATGTGCTGATTTTTAAAATTATGTATTGTTTTCTGTTAAGAGATGATACTACAAGGTTACATAACCTAGTAATGGATCCTAGAACTCTGCACATCTATTTTGAAACGTACAGCCAGTTAGAAGTGATTAAAATTTGGGGATGGTTATAAATTTGATATGAAAATCTAAGAGGGCAAGCACATTCTCTTGGTTGTTGAGTGCCCAAGTGAAGACATTTCCCTTCGGCATGGATGGGACCTGCTGCTTTGAGGCTATATGTGGCCCTCTAGGTCCTCAAGTGCAGCCCTTTGACTGAATCCAAACTTCACAGAACAAAATCCCCAAAATGATTTGTCCTATAGAGGCAACTAGATGGTGCAGTGTATAGAGCACCAGCCCTGGAGTCAGGAGGACGTGAGTTCAAATCTGGCCTTAGACACTTATTAGCTGTGTAACCCTGGGCAAGTCACTTAACTCCAATTGCCTTTAAAAAAAAAATCTGTTCTGTGAAGTTTGGATTCGGTCAAAGGGCTGCACTTGAGGACATAGAAGGTCACATGTAGCCTCAAGGCTCTGGGTTCCCTACACCTGCCCTTGGGTATAAATGATTGGTAGGATGGAGATTCCAGTGGACTTGTCTTATGTCTTGAGAAGATGAAGCCATGTCACCACCAAACCATGCTAGCAGTGCACTGAGATGGGACCTGTCTTTCCCTAAGTCATTGCCCTTCCTTTCTATCTTGTTGGTAAGCAGAAATCCTCCCTTTCATCAGCCTCTCAATTTGGCACTTTGGGGAGGTATCCAGTGTTAACAGTAACTTTATCTGTCGGTATCTTTGTTTTTGACCTTCATGACACACAGATCAAGGACCATCTGTTTTCCTGGGCATGGCTGAAAGTTTCTTGCTTTTCTCTTTTCATCCTCCTGAGGCTGGGTGCGGGTTATTTGTTCTGAGATGTTCGTTTTTGCCTGTTCCAAGCTTGTGGGGAGTAGTGTGGATAATTTCTTCAGAGTTCCCCATCATGGGGGCATAATCCATATTTCCATATCCTTCAGGGTAGTTCAAAATAGATATTACAATGATAATAATCAGGGGAAAAGTTAATTGGAAATGACTTTATTCTGTGTAAAGAAAAGGAAAAACGAGTCATAGTTGAACCTTCCCCAGGCATCAGCTGAAGGAGATGGATGCCCCACCTTGGGACTTGGGAAGTCCAACAGACCCTGGGAATCTACATTACCCACCCTTCTCTGATATTTGGGAGGAGAGCTTTAAGGGAGTTTGGGGCTCTCTGTTTCTTCACATGCCTTTTCCCCTTCTGTCATCTGTATCTCCCACCCCACCCAATTATAAAGGAAGTGATCTGTAAGCAGTTAAATCCAGTCCTGGATATTCTATTTCCCAAGGTCATAGGGCACCTCATGTCACAGGAGGTAAACCAAGTGAATGTGGTCCAGTAGACTCAGCCCATTCCTTGTTTCAGCCATTGATCACTTCATAGATTCTGAGTATGCAGAAGTCACTGCTACATTTTAAATTATGACAATAAAATTAATGGATTGGTTTTTTTTTTCCACATGAAGCTCAAACATGCCCTCTTATTAGACTAACAAACACTTCATCTTATAGCTAAGGGACATGAAAAAAGAGTTAAAGTTACATTTCTAGATGCGAATATGTATTGGATTAAGGTAGAGGCAGTGGAATAGCCTGAGACCTGAGTTCAATAACTACCCATAAAGGAAGGAGGAAAGGAAGAAAAAAAGATAGGTTGGTTTATTAATCGCCTACTATGGGCCAGGTGCTAGGCTAAGTGCTTTATAAATATTATCTCATTTGATCCTTTCAACAAGCCTTCGAGATAGGTGCTATTATTATTCCTATTTTACAGTTGAATAAACAATGACTTGCCCGAGGTCACATAGCTAGTAAGTATCTGAGGCTATGCTTGTACTCAGGTCTTCCTGACTGCAAGCCCAGCACTCTACCCACTGTACAACCAGGCTGCCTCCAATTTCATCTGATGGTATAACCTTAGACAAGGTAGGGAGGTTGCATGACGTAATTCACTGATGCCCATTAGTGCTTCTTGGACGTCTTGCAGGGAGGGGGAAGGGGGTCAGCTAGGTGGCACAGTGGATGGAGTGCTGGCCCTGGAGTCAGGAAGACTAAGTTAAGACTAAGTTCAAATCTGGCCTCAGACACTTAGTAGCTATGTAACCCTGGACAAGTCACTTAACCTTGTTTGCCTCAGTTTCCTCACCTGTAGAATGAGCTGGAGAAAGAAATGGCAAACCACTCCAGTAGCTTTGCTAAGAAAACCCCAAATGGGGTCAGAAAGAATCAGATTTGACTGAAAAGGACTGAACAACAACATGAGTAATAACATATTAAATTGCCCTTGGGGTTTAGATTACATTTATTTTTTGTTAAAAGGAGTTTGTAGACAAAGTTGGAAACCACTGGTGTAAAGATCAAAGTATTTGGAGTCAGAAAACCATATCTGTATAACTTTAGTTAATTAACTTAACTTTATGAGCCTCAGAATCCTCATCTGTAAAATGGAGGTATTAAAAAAACTATATCAGTCCCAAAGTCCCTTCCAATTCTCAGCCTATGATACAAACAAAGCCTTTCTCTGCATCTGCATCATGAGGGGATTGGCTTGGATGATTCTTGAGCAATCAACTTCTATGATTGTAAATTTTCTTTCACCCACATTTATAAATTGAAGAAGCCCTATTTTATTTTAAAGAAAACTTTGCATGTCAACTAGAAATATATTAAGGGGAATCCAAAGTGTGACCCATTTCTTTAGCCTACAAGTTTTACCTATGGACTGAAAAAAAAATTGGACCCTTGGTTACTCAAGTCAGATGAGATGGCTACCTTAATCTATTTCTGTAACTTTTTTTTTTTTACTATAGAAATCTCAGTGATTTTTCAAGGGTGGAGGGATAGAAAAAGTCTTGTGGGAAAGAATATTTATTGGAAATAGTTTCCTTTTTAGATTCTTTTTTCTTTCATAAAATCTAATAAAAACTTCCTCTGTTTAGAATATTCCTGAGAGAACTTGAAAACTACATAGACTACCCAGAACTGGTAGGAAGGTGTTTTCTAGAAAGGGTATGTATGTATTATAAACCAATAACAATAGATATACTACTTCATACTGTGTTTTTTAACCTTTAGCTTCTAGTTAAAATGACTAAATCACATGATCTTAATCTCCATTGTTTTCATCAGTCTCACCAGATAATTTGCAAGTCTGGTGAAAATGACCCTTCAAAGCTTACTTTAAAAAAAATCGGATGGGATAAAAATAATACTCTCATCTCCTTTGAGCCAGACTGTTAACCCATTGTGTCATTCATCATAAGCAACTTATTTGGTTAAAAAAGAAACTCATTGATTTGCTATAAAATTGCAGTTTCTAGAAAAGAAAGTAGTCAATGGTCAAAAGAAAAAAATTGTCAGGCGGCTAGGAGGAGGTGGGAATGTTAATCGTTTGGCCCAGTCTAGTTGGTTGAAAGGTCTTGGTTATATTTTGAGGATTAAAAAAACCCTTTGTTGGAAGGAAGGAAGGAAGGAAGGAGAGAGAGAGAGAGAGAGAGAGAGAGAGAGATATGTTGCTACTCTTGAAATATGTTAACCTTTGGAGAGCTGACAATTTTTTTTTTTATTAAATGGTCTCTCTGCTAGTTTGTTTTAAACCTTGCCCAATGCAAAAAAAAAAAAAAAAGACAGCTCCATTGAGCTAAATTCATGTAAGGAAAGGGGTATTTCGACTACAAACACAAGACTGAAACAGGCTAGTGAACAAAGTTATCACATGACTTCCTTATTAATGAGCTAGTAGGCCGTGTATTGATTGGGGTGATCTGGAATTAAATGCCAGACCAAGATCAAAATAGAACTTCCTAGAGGTATGGGACAAACTGCTTTACTACATTTTACTAAGAAGCAGGCCAGTGGAGTCAGAAGACCTGGGATCAAATCCTACCTCAGATACTATGTGACTGAGCAAGTCACTTAATTTCTTTGTGTCTTTGTGTCCCCTCCTTTTAGCTCCAAACCTGTGATCCATATCATCCCATGTTAATAGTGTGTATGAACCTCATTAAATCCAGGCAAACTTATCTCAGGTTCCATATAGGCTGCTGATATTTGATAGTAGATTTGTCATCAACTAGATTTAGATAGCAAGGAAGTCATCTGGCAAGAGTGTTTTCCAAGCACCAATCCTTTCTTCCTGTTTGCCTTCTCAGCTAATGGTTAATAAGAAATCTTGTATTTTGATTGTCTTGTAAAAAAATGAGATTTCTACTCCCCCAGGTACAATTTTAGAGAATATCGACTATCGTTATGGGTCAATTCAAAAGGATAAAAAAAAAAACCAAGCCACCTTGCTAGAAGTCAGTTTGACCTGCAGGGTATCAGCTCCAACATACTACAGTTTTATCAATAATACAGATCATTGCCAGTGTGGAAAAAAGCCAAGTCGCTATTGGAACATGATCTGTCTTGTGCTCTTTAACTGATTAAACTTTTTTTTTATGCCTATCACAGATGGAAGATTTTCAGATTTATGAGAAGTACTGTCAAAATAAACCCAGGTCAGAAAGTCTCTGGAGGCAATGCTCAGACTGTGTATTTTTTCAGGTATATTTCCATATGATTCTTTGGGCTCATTTCAAGTACTGAATTAATTGGTCACTAAAATATCCATAATGAACATTGTATAATCCAAGTTTTCCGACTTGATCACAGGAATGCCAGAGGAAACTTGATCACAAACTCAGTTTGGATTCCTATTTGCTGAAGCCTGTACAAAGAATAACCAAGTATCAGCTATTATTAAAGGTAGGAATGATGTTCACATGGTTTGGTTTTTTTTTTTAGCAGCATCCAATTTTGACTTTTGTTGCTGTTCATTTGTTTGCTAAAACCTTAATAGAAGAAAGTACGCAATATAGTTAATAAAAACCAGAATAATTTAAGCTATAGGCTTATCTTTGGTACAGATGTGACCAGTCACTCAATGCCAGTCCTACATACAGAGAAAGTCATAGCCACCAGCCATGTTACTCCAGGGGTACTCAAATCTTCCTGAAGAAAAAGGTCATGTGGCTCCCTGAAACTTCTATACTGATAATGAAAGTACCCTGTATTCTGAAGGTCCCTGCTTGTCACCCATGAACACCCTTAGCAGAGATTTTCTCAGATGAGCTAGCCAGTCATTTAGCAAGGACTTGAGATGAATGAAAGTTAAGCTAGGTGAATTTTGATAAGTGAAATGCTCAGAATTTGAGACATTTTACATAGTAATAGCCGATCCAGAGGGGTAGCTGGACAATCAGGAGGCAGCGGAAGGGTATTAAGCAATAGGTTAGGGAAGGAGTTGAGTTGCCTAAATGGGATCAGGAAGGGAACATTGAAGACTTAGCTTAGTAAGTTTTTTTATCAAAATCCTGTGTCTGTTTCATGGAATTACATTCAAACTTGCCCAATTTGAGTAGTATTCAGAAGTAATTTCCAAAAATGTCATTAATGACATTTTTTATCTGTCTTTCATTAGTGTTCCACTCTGAGGAGCTAATTAGGTAGTAGGGTTCTGTACTCTAGTGCAAAGATGTCAGCAATGTATGTGCACTTTGTGTGTGAGGGAAAGAGAATGTATGTATCGCGCCCCAACCCAACAAGCACTGAAGTGACTGGTGTGGGCAAGACCCTTTATGATCCTCCATGCCCTCACAGCATTTCCATTCTACCAGACAGATACATAGATAAATATATACATGATAATTTGAGGAGGCAGAGAACACTAGCAAGCAGGGGGCTTCTGGAAAGGCTTCTTCTTGGGAGAGAACTCATGAACTAACCTTGGATGAAACTCAAGATTCTACAAAGCAGTGGTGCCATGTTTGTCTGGGCACAAGACGCCCTCCTCATGATTCTAAGAGTCTCTTTGGGAAGCACCTTTAAAGAGAGTTTGGCCTTTTTTTTTTTTTGGCAAGCAACTGGGTGTACATTTCCCAAAGATACTGATATGATATGTGTTTGGTGATGGCTGTATAACCTTAAGAACATTTATTCCTTGCAGATCAAAGCATACTATTTGCCCTTTTTTTCTTCTGTTTTGTTTCTTTTTTCTTGTGGTTCCTCATATTGATTCTAATTCTTCTTTACAACATGACTAATGTGAAAATATGTTTAATAGGAATGTATATGTAGAACCTATATCAGATTGCACACCACCTTGAGGAGGGAGGTGGGGAGGGAGAAAAATCTAAAACTCAAAAACTTATGGAAGTAGTTGTTGAAAACTAAAAATAAATTAATTTAAACAAAAAAAAAGAACATTTACTCTTGTGCCTCCTACCCTTCAGGAAATGCTGAAATACAGTAAAAACTGTGAAGGAGCCGAGGATCTACAGGAGGCATTGACTTCTATCCTTGGAATTCTCAAAGCTGTCAATGATTCCATGCACCTGATTGCCATCACTGGCTATGATGTAAGTAACATCATTTAAATGGAAGACGTTCTCATTGAAGAACTGAACCCAATCCCTGTCAAAGGGTACAACCACTTTCCTTCAGTGTTCTCATCAGTATATAATATTATAATCTATAATAATATATTATATATTACATATAATAACATAATAAGCATGCAGAGTTTTGTTCAAAGTGAAAGGAATTCATACTTCAGAAGTCCCAAGTGAATGTTCCCCTCTATCTTTCACATGCTAGGCTAGTTATGGCAGTCTTAGAAACTTACTTCTATATTCCATGATTCACATACTATGTGAGAGGTAGCATGGTATTTGAATATAAAGCTGCCTAAAAGCCAGAAAGACCTGGGTTCCAGTCCTACCTCTGATATAAACTGGCTGTATGACCTTGGACAAGTCACTTAACTTCTGAGAGCTCTAGGCCAGTGGGATCAAACTCAAATACAAAGGGAGATCCTCACCAATGACATACTAACTTCATTTTAAAATGTGATGTTATCTAGTAACTAGGTGGCATAGTGGGTCAAGTGCCAGG
Organism: Phascolarctos cinereus; assembly: GCF_003287225.1. Lineage (NCBI taxonomy): Eukaryota > Metazoa > Chordata > Mammalia > Diprotodontia > Phascolarctidae > Phascolarctos > Phascolarctos cinereus. The sequence continues at coordinate 170,124,030 of NW_027556180.1, forward strand.
CCTGGAATCAGGAAGATTCATCTTCCTGAATACAAATCTGACCTCAGCCACTTACTAGCTGTGTGACCTCCTGGGCAAGTCATTTAACCTTGTTTGCCTCAATTTCTTCATCTATAAAATCAGCTGTAGAAAGCAATGGCAAACCACTGCAGTATTCAGTATCTAAGCACTTTGTAATTATTGTATTGTTTGATCCTCATAATAACCTTGGGAGGTAGGTGCTATTATTATCCCCATTTTACAGATGAAAAAATTGAGGCAAGCAGGGGTGAAACGAGTTACCCAGGGGCACACATCTAGCAAATGTCTATGGTTGGATTTGAACTCAGGTCTTCCAGATTCCAGGCCCAGCACTTCATCCACTCCAAAGTTTCATGCCTATAATTTTTTAAAATGTAATTAACATGTTTTCCTCTCTCTCTTTTTTAAGGGAAATTTAAATGAATTAGGCAAGCTCTTGATGCAAGGTTCCTTTAGTGTTTGGACAGATCACAAGAAGGGCCATGCCAAAGTGAAAGACCTGGCCAGATTTAAGCCAATGCAGAGACATCTGTTCCTCCATGAGAAAGCAGTTCTATTCTGTAAAAAGAGAGAAGAGAATGGAGAAGGTTATGAAAAAGCCCCTTCATACAGTTACAAGCAATCTTTAAATGTAAGTAAAAGTTTAGATTAAAGCAGTGAAAAGATTTTAGTTTTTGACAAAAGTACTCCTTTCTCTCAGTGTGAAAAAAATCTAACAGAGAAAGAAAAAAAAACTTATCAAGAATATATCTGGGGGGCATCGAGGTGGTGTGGTGGATAGAGCACTGGCCCTGGAGTCAGGAGGACCTGAGTTCAGATGTGACCTCAGACACACAATACTCACTAGCTGTGTGACCCTGGGCAAATCACTTAACCCCATTGCCTAGCCAAAAAAAAAAAAAAGACTATATCTGGTTATGATTTATCTGAGACACTGACTAGTTGTGGGACCCTGGGCAAGTTGCTTATCTGCCTCAGTTTCCTCATCTGTGAAATTGTAATTACAATAGCACTTACCTTTCAGGATTGTTGTGAGGACCAAATGAGCACTTAGCACAGTGCCTAGCACATAGTAGGTGCTTAATAAATGCTTGTTTCTTAATTGAAAAAATAATAAAATGATACTTTTTAAAAATAATCTAATCCCCTCCAGGCCCCAAGAGTGCATCAGAGTAGGATTTAAAAGGATGACAAGACTCTTTTAAGACCTGGTTGTGCTCTTTTGGAATTTTTTTTTTATTAATTTATTTTGACTTATCAACAATCACTTCCATATGCTTTTGAGTTGAAAATTTTTCTCCCCCTTCCTCCCCTCCACCCTCCCCAAGACGGCACACAATCTGATATAGGCTTTACATTTACATACCCATTAAACATATTTTCACATTAGTGAAGTTGTAAGTAAAAATTAAAACCAATAGGAGGAACCATCAGAAAGATGAAACAAAACTCAACAGAAGGTAAAAATAAGTGATAGCGATTCGACTTCCATAGTTCTTTCTTTGGATGTGGACAGCATTTTCCATCCCGAGGCCTCTGGAGATGTCTTAGATCCTTGTAATGCTGAGAAGGGTTCAGTTTAACAATCTTAGTCATTGCATAACGTGGCTGTTATTGTGTACAAAGTCCTCTTGGTTCTGCTCGCTTCACTCAGCATCAGACCACATAAGTCTTCTTTGGAATATTTTTAATAAAACAGTTGGCTTCCTGCATGTGTTTATGCCTTTTCCCTGTGTCTTGTGTTTGCCAGATGACTGCTGTTGGAATAACAGAGAATGTTAAAGGGGATGTTAAGAAATTTGAAATCTGGTATAATGCGAGGGAAGAGGTTTACATCATACAGGTAGGGGTGGCATACCGACTGCTATTTTTCAAACGAGGTTTTCATTTCCTCTGTTGTTCCTTCAGCAAGAGTAACCACGTCACTCTAATCGGAACTTGGCAGAACAGGAAAATGGATGTGAGGGAGAAGGAAAATGATAATGTAGACTGGGGTGACTTTCCTAACACAGCTCAAAGCTTTATTAATAGCTGGCAGGAAAAGGCCTTTAAAAGGGCTAATACTTTGCCTCTTTTGTAAAGTTACAGTCTGTGAGCTAAAAATCATGGTGGGGTGTTTGATAAAGAGATAAATCTAAAACTTAAAAATTTCATTATCTGGAGGCCACATGTGGCCCTCTAGGTCCTCAAGTGACCTTTGACCAAATCCAAACTTCACAGAACAAATCCCCTTAATAAAAGGATTTGTTCTGTAAAATGTGGACTCAGTTAAAAGGCCTCACCCAAGGACCTAGAAGGCCACATGTGGCCTCGAGGCAGCACGCTCCCACCTCTGGTCTAGATAATAGAGACGTGCATGAGGTGGAAAAGTCAGCCTTTAAGAAGACAGAAACCATTGAGTCTACTGAGGCTCCTTGACACTGCAGATGAACACAGATGAGGAGAATAGCTAACCCAATACAGTGTTCATCCCACTATATCTTGGGCCAAATTATCCATTTGTGCGCACTGCACCCTGACGACAAGGGAGCCACCTTTAGAAACTGCATGACCATTTTTGAGAATGTCTACACCTATTTTGTAAGTGAATTCTACAGTTTTACTTATTCAAGGTCAGGGTCTTTTTAGCCATGGAGGCTAGGGCCCCATTAAGAGACACACACTGCCTCTAGCTCACAGATCCCTTCTCCAACTTCTGATTCACTCAGAATTTGTGTTGCTTTATAAACTCTTCTGGAGTCCCCAACCCAGTAAGCCTGTCTTTTAGGAATCAGCCATGTTCCTCACCTTTTATCAAAACCAGCAGCTCTAACATGGCTAAGCCTTATTATGGTGGAACCCTAATTCAGTCTTTACATAGTCTTCTCACCCCTGGGGAGAGAGAACATAACTAATGAGCCAGGGGAGGGGAATGTTAGGCAGACTGTAATGGTGCCTTGGGCTCCTCTTGGGGCCTATAATTAGACTGCAAATGAAGAGAGCGGTTGGCCCCTTGAGTCTGAGGTGAGCTATGGCAACACCATAGGTAGAAGAGAGAGACAATAGTCCCATCCAACTAGGCCTTTCCACAGGTTGCCATGCTGTGTGGGTCCACCTCTACCCCTATTACAGAAGTCCCAGAGATTGACGCAGTGTTGAGTAAACTAGGTATGACTATAGTCCTAGTCAAAAAGGATCATGAAGACTTTGGACCACTAGATAAAGATAAATGGCAGTAATAACAAACTATTTCCTGTGTGTCCTCATGCTTCCTGATCCGATGACCCTCTCAATGCTTAAGGATTTGTTCTCACTTGCTTTATGTTTTTGCTCCAAGCAAGCTGTCTGGGATTTCTGGAATTAACTGGGATTGGAGCAGAAACCCATCCTTATACCTGGAATACTCTCCCTTCTCACCTCCACCTCTTAGAATCCCTTGACTCAAGTGAAATCTTGCACACTAATTCCTCCCAGCCCCTAAATTACTTCAGATTTACTTGGAATATATATTTTATTTACATTTCTTCACAGTAGAATGGAGGCTCCTTGAGGGCAGCAGCTGTTGTGGGTTTTTTTTTACATTTTTATCTCCAATAACTATAGTAATTAATGAATACTTGTCGAATGATTGATTTTGGCCAGTTTCTTGTATTGATTGCCTCTGCTGCTATAATTCATATTCTTGACCAAAGCTCCCTCCTTCCAGATACGGAGGAATACTTAAGGAGGATGGATTCAGAGGCTTATAAGAGTAGAACCATAGAATTTTGGTAGAGGCTCTTCCTCAGCTTCCTCAAATGATTCATTTATCAGCAGAGTAGTTTGTGTAGAATTATGAATTCCATTAGCTTTCAGCCATTATTACCATTGTGTGGAGCCCTGGGGGAGGGAACATGGGGTAATAGAGGATTCAGCCTGGATTCAAGTCTTACTTCTGACAAAGTCCATTATCTTTTTCAGTCCCCAGTAACTGTCAAAAAAGAAAAGATGCCAACCTGTATTAGTAGAGACCATTTTCCTAGTCCAATGAAATCACAGTTTCAATCTATTTTTTTTGAAAGAATCCTTATTGAATTGCTGTTTTGATTTGCAAAGGAAAGGTGGTATTCTAGCAATTCTTAAGCCTCACTATAATTGCAAAAAGAAAATTACTATTTTTCTTATTTTCCCCAACAAGAAACTTGGATGAAAAGCAGTTGAATAACCTGTCCAAGGCCTATCAATTTCTAGCATTCATTTGGAAAGAACAAAAAAGATAGTAACATTTGCTATGGGGAGAAAATGATACTAGCTTGTGCTCTGGATTAAAACCACTAACTCATACCCACCAATCCCATCATTGCACTCCTTTTTCACTCTTGTATGTGACATTCCATTCAGATGATCTAGGAGTGCTAGGGTTACATCTTTGCACCCGGAGTTGAATGAGTAAAATACGTATTTATTGTACAAAGGAGATTCATTACTTGCATACTGCCTTTTCACTTTGTTGGCAGGCCCCAACTCCTGAAATTAAAGCAACCTGGGTAAATGAAATCCGGAAAGTCTTAACCAGTCAGCTGCAGGCTTGCAGAGGTAAATAGTTCTTTCTCCAGCATTCTGTGCACCCAGCTGATTTCTACTTTAAAAACAAAGAAAAAAAACCCTTTTAACAAAATTTCTCCTTGTTCTCTCTCTCTCTCTCTCTCTCTCTCTCTCTCTCTCTCTCTCTCTCTCTCTCTCTCTCTCTCTCTCTCTCTCTCTCTCTCTCTCTCTCACACACACACACACACACACACACAACCTGACTTGTGTTTGTCCTGTCTTACAGAAGCCAGTCAGCACCGAGCACTGGAGCAGACTCAGAGCTTACCACTACCCACACCCTCCAATACAAGGTGGGTAGCCATATGTACAGCATGTGAAGCATGGTAGACTTTTTGGTTTTTTGTTTTTTTAAATTAATTTATTTTGAATTATCAACAATCACTTCCATAAGGTTTTGAGTTTTAAATTTTTCTCCCCTTCCCTCCCCAAGATGGCACACAACCTGATATAGGCTATACATATACATTCCTATTAAACATATTTTCACATTAGTGATGTTGTAAATAAGAATTAGAACTAATAGGAGGAACCACCAGAAAGAGGAAACAAAACACAACAGAAGAAAAAAGTAGCAAAAAGTATGCTTTGATCTGCATTCAAACTCCAAAGTTCTTTTTTTGGATGTGGATAGCATTTTCCATCATGAGGCCTCTGGAGATGTCTTAGATCCTTGTATAGCTGAGAAGGGTTAAGTTTATCAATATTAGTCATCGCACAATGTGGCTGTTAACTGTGTACAACGTTCTCCTGGTTCTGTTCACTTCATTCGGCATCAGATGATAGACTTTTTGGCTCCAGAATGTGATCTCATTTTCTTTATCTGAGCCTTTCCCCTCTGAATCTCCACAAGGATACTTCTATGAGAGAGCTAAATGATCTCTAACCTTGCTTCCAGCTCTAAAAATGCCTGTTGTATTCTTTGCCAGAGTAATGTTTATCATATATCTTTTCTATGTTTACAATACACTTTGAATCTGATCCCTTCTCTCCACTCACACAACTAATACCTTCAGTCCCTCATTTCTTTTTTTCTCTCTCTTTCTTTCTTTCTTTTCTTTCTTTTTTTTTTTTTGCAAGGCAGTCAGGTTTGGTGACTTGCCCACAGTCACACAGCTAGTGAGTATCACGTGTCTGAGGCCAGATTTAAACTCGGGGCTGATGCTCTATCCTCTGGGCCACCTAGCTGCCCCTAGTCCCTCATCTCTTGACTGCATTATGACAACAACCTCTGAACCGGTATCTGTGCCTCAAATCTCTCCTCACCCCCATCCGTCTTACATACTATTGCGAGAGTAACTCTAGCAACTTCCCATTATCCCTGGAGTAAAATATAAACTGTGTTTAGCTTCTAGATCCCTATACAACCTGCCCCAGTCTATTTTTCCAGCCTAAGTGAACATTAGTCTCCCTCCTGCCCTCTGTGATTCAGCGTAATTTGCCTTTTCTTCATTCTTCGCTAACAACGCTCCATCTTTCATCTCTATACTTTTTGCATTAGCCATTCCCCATTCCTAGCATATACTTCCTCCTTATCTCTAATTTGGGATTTTCTTGGCAAAGATACTGTCATGGTTTGCCATTCCCTTCTCTAGCTCATTTTATACAAGAAGAAACTGAGGCAGACAGAGTTAAGTGACTTGCCCAGGGTCACCCAGCTAGTAAGTGTCTGAGGTCATATTTGAACTTAGGAAGAAGAGTCTTCCCGACTCCAGGCCCAGCACTCTATCCACTGCGCCACCTAGCTACCTGATTTCCCCAACTAATAGTGTCCAAACTATGTTGTATTTAACTACTTTATATTTGTGCTATTTATATAGGGTGTCCCAAAATTTTCACTAAAGTTTTAAACTATTAAAATTTGAGCTATTGTTTGTATTCATTAGCTATATTAAGGCTTACAACTACACTTAAACTTTTGGGATGGCCTGTATATTTTTATGTGCTTGTCTTCCCCACTAGAATGTATAACCCTTAAAAGTAGGGACTTCATTCTTTGTACTTATTTGTATCCCTAGCATAGTGCCTTCCACATAATCAGCCTGGGAATCAGGAACATAAGTCCTGCCTGTGACATATACTAGCTGTGTGACTCTGAAAAAGTCAGTTATCCCCTCAGTTCCCAGTAACTCTCAAAAAAGAAAACACACCGACCTGTATTGGTAGAGAGTTCCTACTCCAGTGAAATCACAGATGCAGTCTATTTTTTTTATAGAATCCTTATTGAAATGTTGTTTTTATTTGCAATAATGTTCTAGCAATTCTTAAGCCTCACTACAATTGCAAAAGGAAAATTTTTATTTTTCTTATTTTTTCCAACAAGAAACTTGGACAAAACTTATACTTTGTTGATGATCAATGGCATACATGCTGGATTGGTGCCATCATGTCAGCTTACAGAGAAAAACATCTCTCTCCCCATATACCCGTTCTCTCCTACCAACTCCTAAAAAAATAAAGAATCCAAGCATCAACCTGGATTTTTGTATGTCAAACATTCATTGCCAGTCTCTATAAGGTTATGTCAGTATCTAAATAGCAGAAGACCAATTAAAGGACTGCTATATGTCATTTAACATTCGACTTGGAGTCAGGAAGATAGAACCAAATCCCACCTTAGATGGTCAAATCACTTATGTCGGGGTTTCAGTTTCCTCATTGGTAAAATATGAGGTTTGGGGTCGACTTGATGACTTCTCAAGGTGCTCTTCCAGCTCTGATTCTGTGGCCAGGGTTTGACCTAGTGCCATCCCCTGTAAAGTCACCTTCCATCTATTTATCCTGTAAATTTTGATAAATATATATATTGTCTCCCCATAAGGTTGTTGAGGGCAAAGACCATTTTTGGTTTTTCTTTGTATGCCCAGTGCTTATTAGCAGCATGCCTGGCACGTTGTAATTGCTTTTAATAAATGATTCTTGATTGGGCTACAAAGCCTAGTTGTCTATAAATAAAATGTTATATTTATATTCTAACTCATTTGCATTTGTTTTTTATTGCAACACAATCATTTTCTACCACTTTGTTAGAGGGCTGCAGCTTTGATTTTTTTGGAGTATGTGTTGTTTTTAAGTCCTCTACCCTCCCATGCCCCACAGAGGGATGCTTGGGACAGAGGCCAGGCTTGCTACAACCTCTGTATAGCCTGATCCCTTTCTTCTCTCATTCCCTAGAATGTGAGACAGCCCCTCCTTAAACCAAAGCTTCAACCTTGGCAGCATTTTATAAAAAAAATTTTAATGTCTTTTGAGAGAAGGAGAGCTCCTATTAGCTGGTAGTATTAGCTCACTCAAAGCACTTAACAGGAAAATGTGGCCGGGGGTATAAAATGGAGACGAAATCAAGAACATCCAGGGTACCAGGATCCTTGAGAAATTCTGAATGTGACTGCAAAATGATATTATCTTTATTATTATTAATTATTGTTATTTGCCTCATCCATTAGTCCCTCGAAAAATCAAACAAAGAACGTTAAAAAATTAGAAGAAAGAAAAACCGACCCTGCAAGCCTGGAGGGGTATGTCAGTTCAACATCAGTGCTGAAGAACCCAGATAAAAGCAAAGGTGAGGCTACCTGCATGCATTCTGTGTACTCACAGGTATACGACACCTCTGTGCCCAGTTACTGAGTTAAGTGTAACATTTAAGTTAGAAATTCACTGTTTGTTTTTTTTTTTTATTACAAGGTCTCATGCTTCTCCTATTGTCCCTCGTCTACTTTCATTAAGTCAGTTACTATTATCTTTAACCCTACTACAGGGAGAAGCTTTTCTGAAACGTGATGCTTCCCTGGAGTTGGGCTCACAGCCCTGCCTGAATGTAGCCCTGAGAAATGCCCTGATTACAGACATCTATAATAATAAGCTGCAGTCCTCACTCTTCCATGAATACGTCTCTGCTGTCTGTATGACGCTGACTCTGAGGTCTCTCTGTTATTTGGGGTTTTTGTGTACTTTCTCCATTTCCCTTGTCTCTCTTTTCCTTTATAGATGACACAGTTACTAGCTCTACCTCAGAGAGCTCTGCGCTGTCCAAAAAGCGCTTTACACTGCAGGGTTTTGCTAACCTCAAAAGTCAGAAAGGTAAACGCAATTCACCTTGGACTCTTTCCCACTTGCGTCCTTCACTGTGATAGTGTGTCATTGTATTTGTGTGGCAGCTCATGGGTGTGTTGTACGCAAATGTTCTTTGTCTTCCCTGTTCTTTGGTAGCATATGAGACTTAAAAAGAAATTTTAATTTGTCTCAAATGTCTGAAACATTAAATCAGCATTAGATAATAACCACGATGTTAAAAATAATTTTTCAAACTTCCCTTTTGAAAAAGGAAGGTTTTTCAAAGCAAAACTTGCCCAGAAATCATTGGTATCATTTTGCTTTTTTGAACCTAAACTCTTTTTTTTTCCTCTTAAGTCTTTTATTAACCTTTTCTGCCATGATTGATCTTTTCTGACAAATAGTGAGCCTCATGTTACAGTGCAGTCATATATCTATGTTTACTGGGAAATTCAACCTCTCTGAGGCTTTCCTGAACATTCTGGGTAATGCAATTCCATACATATCCTTAGGTAACCGAGAGGCAAACAGCACTGGTGTTCCATGTTCGCCTTTGCTGAAACTCCATGGAGAAGGACGTGTCAGTAATCCTTCTATCAAGATCAGGTTTCCATGTAGTTAGTTCCTTCTAAGGGGCAACTAGATGGTGCAGTAAACAGAGTGCTGGGCCTAGGATTAGAAAGAGCTGAGTTCAAATCTGGCCTCAGACACCAGCTGTGTGACCCTGGGCAAGTAACTTAACTATTTGCCTCAGTTTCCTTATCTGTAAAATAAGCTGGAGAAGGAAATGGCAAACCACTCCAATATCTTTGCTAAGAAAACCCAAATGGGGTCATGACTGAAAAGGCTCAACAACAAAGTTCCTTCTGGGAAAAAAAAAAACCCTTCAAAGTCCTGTTTAATCTTCGTACCTTTTTGAAAACACAAGTGATTCATTTTTTACTGTGTCTTTCTGAAGAATTATACCGTAGGATGACCATAAAATAAAGACTCATTTCCATGAGTTACTTTTGGAAATTGAATTTCATTTAACAAAATACCTTAGGTACTTATTATGTGCAAGGCACTGGGGATACAAAACAGTCCCTGTCCTTAAGGAGCTGATATTCTGCTGAAAATAATCTCCTTCCTTTGTAACTGCATTTCATTTACTGTATTTAGATTGCTCACTCTCATGACAGTTTTGCAATTACATCTTGTGTTTCCTGGAGTCATTTTCCAGATCTTCCTCAATCAATAATTCAGATGCTTAGGGGAGCAAATATTTCCTCCACCAAAGCAGATTTCAACCCCCTTCACGCTTCAGTAGATCTTTCTGAGATCCTGTGGCCAAGAAAATCAATCCCCTTGTGGTCAACCCTGTAGACTAGAGATAAGCCTCTGTCTAAACTCGAGGAAGCAAGTGCACAGAGCCCCTGTTTAAAAATCTTTTCAGCTTAGTCAGACCTGCCAAAATGTATGCATCATTTTCTCTCTAGCAGCACCTTTGAGAATCTTGAGAAAGCCCCATGCCATGGGGAGGCATCAAAATAGATTCCAGTGGAAACAAAAGCCAAAAAAAAAAAATCTGTATCCCACTCTAGAACAAACTCGACTATTTAACATTTCTCCCTCCTATCTTCATTATCTCTCTTCTGTGTTTTTTTTTCTTGCCTGTTCATCTTACTGCAGCTTCTCCTACCAGTCCTGACAAAAAAGCTAAGCGACATGAAGTTAAGAGTGACCCAACGCCTTTTGGTTTAAGAGGTAGAGTGATGCAACTTTTTGTACACAAAATGGCGATCTATTTTCCAATCCCACCAGAATAGCCTTTGGGGCACTTCAGGGACGCCATGTGTATTGTTGTTGGCTATCGCCTTGTATGAACTTAACACTTCCTTCCTTGGCAGCAAAAAACTTCACATGTGTTTATAACCATAAAGTTCTGGTTATGTCATCCAAGAAATCGCGTGATGACTTCAGTTCCATCAGGATCATCAGTCCTATTATTAAGCCAGATTTTTCCCTAATGCTTGAGTCTGGCCCATTCCTGTCCCAAACTGAGACACTGTCAGTCTCCAGAGACACCACAGGGTTCAGGCTGGGTACTTTCTACTTCTCTATCAAGCTGTAGAGTAACAAACATCCCAGCTTTCCTAAGCACCTAAAACAAATTTCACAAGGTAACATAAGCACTAAGGCAGAAAAAAAGAGTCCATTCTAATCCTTCTGTTTTCCTATGCATGCCTAATTATGTTTATTAAATAGTTTTTATTGTTATCTGGAGAAAACAAATCTTTTTCATTCCAAGTATAAGCCGGAATACACATTAACTATAAGCCTTATCACTTAGGCTCTTCTAGCTGAGACTTCAGCCCAGTTAAAGCCCTTCCCGTCCAGTCTGTTTCTTCCATTTGTCTTGAATTAAAGAAATTAAAGAAGAAGAAGAAGGGCCCTTCATCTAAAACATTATTCTATCAAAAGTTTCCTTAGAATAAATACGTAAATCATAGGATACTGATAAATCATAGCAGTTTATGTCTAAAACTAGGAATGGTGTCATTTTATGTTCTTTCATATTTATTATGTTCTAGGGATTTTTGAATTTCAACCTTTACACATTTATTTCCTTGCCTTCTCTATTTTAATGCAGTAACAGCTTCCAGGGGCCTGTTAAAGAATATTTGTTAAGAGGACATTTGGCAGCTACACATATTTTCAGGCCCAGTAAAGGAATGTACTCCAAGCAGGGATTTTGGCATTAGAAAAGCAGGGCCTCTGCTTTAGGCCCGACCAGTATTTTTATCTTTGGAAGGTGGTCTCAGACTCCTATAGACTTCTGCATAAAATAACCAAACTTGGTTGAGATGGGTAAGAGAAAGAAAGCTATTAGACCTTCAACCTCAGCACCCAGTCCTCTTATCAGGGGTGGGGAACCTGCAGCTTCGAGGCCACATGTGGCTTTCTAGGTCCTTAGGTGTGACCTTTTGACTGAGTCCAAGTTTTATAGAACAAATCCTTTTTTAAAGGGGATTTGTTCTGTGAAGATTGGATTCAGTCAGAGGGCCACACTTGAGGACCTAGAGGGTCACATGTGGCCTCCAGGCCCCAGGTTCCCCACCCCCGTCTTAGCCCATCCTTTTATGGACGGGTCCCAGTGGAAGTGTTAGAACGCACAACTAAGGAGGAGGTGGAGGCTGATGATAAATTTCTACTTCATACTTTGTCTTGGCATTTCATTAATTGTTGCTGTTTCCAAAGGTAGAACCCCCAAAGCATGCTGAATTACAGTGAGATTTACCATAGAAAAACTCACAATTCCTAGTTCTTTCACAGATGCAAGCTCAGTAGTAACACTGACCAGGGCCAGGTGGTTCAGCTCATCTAACTTGGCCCCAGCATCCCAGCACAGGAAAGGTAAAGCCCAGGACTGGCCTGGCCCTGCCCTTGCCCCCAATCTTGCTGTAATTTGGAGTGAATCCCAATCCTGTGTGCAGTGGGACCGCACTGAGGATGGCTATGGCTCTTTCTGGCTAGAACTAGTCTATTTAGAATGCTTCTTTTGCTGACTTAAGATATTCTACTGACTGATGTCAGACTGAAAGGAGAGAGAGTAAGCAGGAATGAGGCTCCTTTTTCTCCCCATCTTGTTATCTGTCTCCTCCTTATCTGCACAAAGTGGTCTTTTGACCTCCTTTTAAAGCCATGCTTTTCACTGAGATTAAAAGCAATTAACAGTTGTGGGGTACTGAGATTCAGCCAACTCTGCCCCTACCACCTTTCCAAAAATATTTGTGTTTGTCTATTTTTAGTTGCTTGTATCCAGTGAAAATCAGGCTGCTCATGTTACTGGAGCGTAATTTGGGAAATGCATGCTGTGTATTCTGGTTAGGTCAGAACCAGAAAAGGAATTGGAATGGCTTTGTTTTTCATTTCTGCTTGTTTGTAATCATGAGCAGCATGACCCTGTGGACACGATCTGACTCTTACTTCCACAGGAATTAAGCTTAAATTTGTTAACAGGTGGAATGTATTTTTTACAAGGCTATTTGGGCTTTTCTAACAGTCCCCTGTCCTCCTAAAACATAATTGAAATCTCAGTAACAAAAAGAAGAGATGCATAAATGTAGATATGTGTATACATGTTTATGTGTGGGTATGTGTGTGTGTGTGTATATATATGCATATATATTATATATGCATGTATAAATATATGCATATATAATGTACGCATATAAAAATATATGTGCATATATAAATGTGTATGCATATATAATATATGCAAATATATGCACATATATGTATATGGAAACACACACACACACACACACACACACTTATGTGTATCATAATTGTCTACCTGGGGATACGTTGGCTCACTCCAGAGGCAGCATAGTGTAGTGTAGCAATTCTCAAATGTTTTGGTCTTAAGACCCCTTTACACACTAATAAATTAATGAAGACCCAAAGAACTTTTGTTTATGTGTGTTATATCTACTGATATTTACTGTATTTGAAATTTAAACTGATAATTTTTTTATATTTATTAATTCATTTTAAAATAATGCCAAATCCATTACATAGTAACATCCTTAAAACATCATTTTAAACTATATTTTCCAAGACAAAGAAAAAACATTCAGAAGAGTGGCTTTGTTTTACATGTTTTTGCAAATCTGGCTTAATGGAAAACAGCCACATTCAATCTGTTCTAAATAGTGCTTTGGTTGAAATACAGGAAGAAAAGCTGGCCTCAGATATGTAATTGAAAAGAGGAAAGATATCCTAACAGACAAATAACATTTTAATATTATGAAAATGGTTTTGACCTCATAGATACCGTGCAAGAGTTTCAGAGTCCCCCAGTGTTTTGTGGACCATCCTTTGAGAACCACTAGTATAGTAACTAGCAAATAGCCTTGGATTCAAGAGGACCTGGGTTCAAATCTTGCCTCTGATATATACTGGCTATATGACCCTGGAGAAGTCATTTAACCTCTTAGTGCACAAGCTATTCTCCAAAATACTAAGCAGATGCTAATTTTCTTTGGCAGTGGTAGTTTCCAACTTCAGTGACATCACTGATCTAGTCCAAAAAGAATCCCCCAAAACACAAATGCTTAGTTTTTCCTTTCTTGGATTTTTTTTCTTATTAATCTACTAGATTAGAAAAAATTACTGTTTTCTTCCCCCGGTTCTGGTTGATGATGTGAGGCAGCAAATGTTCTTTTTCTTTTACTTGGGCATCTCTGATGTGAGGCAGAAGTGTAGCTATCCCATGTGTTCCTGGTGAGTTTCCCTTGGAGTGTTAACTTGTGTTCACCAAAGCAGTCTAGTAGAGAAATCCCATCTGCTAAAGAGGGGATCTCTTTCCTTTCCTTGTAGGGGACAGGTGCAACTTTGCAGGGTCCACAGATAGAAAGAATGACATAAAGAAGGGATCTGGAATTAATTTCTTTCTGTTGTGCTTGCTTGGCAGATGATAACATTTGTCCACTTTTAATCCTTATTTTCCCAGTATTGATTTTTACAAATGAGCCCTAAACAGCTTGTGCTAGATATGTCTGAAATCTGAATTTGGAAAAGATATGATATATGTATAGCAAATTTTTTTGGCTTTGAATTTCAAAGTTTTTGCTCATACATGCTATGCCCACGTAGACCATGGTACATCTTGAAGTCAAGAGACATAATATTCTTCATATTATGGCTCTGATAATTGCTAATTGCATGACTATGGGCATATCGCTTTACCCCTCTGAGTCTCAGTTTCTTCATCTGTAAAGTAGAGACGATGATAATACTTGACCTACCTACTTCAAGGCTGTTGTGTGGAAAATGCTTTGTACTACTTGAAGTCTTTGGAAATATGAGCTCATATTGGTCCAATCCATGCAGGGCTCTAAAATTCCGCTACCCTTTTGTCTCAAGGTCGGTGCCTTTGTGTATTAGTTCTAAATTCTTTACTTCTTTATCAGGTTGGACTAAAACTTCCTATTCACTTGATGCTGCTGAAGACAACGATGGCTGGTCAAGTACTGAGGAGCCCCTGAATTCATCAGATGCAGAGGAAGAAGGTGGAGCAGGACCCAGGAAACTGGTTAGCCCTTTAAAGCATTCTCATTCTGGCCATGGCATGTTACAGATGTACTTCACTATATTCTGGAGATATTCCCTGAAAAAATTGACCTAAGCCAAATTTTTATCTTCTGGATTCATCTCCTTATTGGCAATCTGATAATCTCATGGACATTTCATCCTCACTTCTGTGATTTGTGTCCAATTGGAAGCGGCCTCTTATCCTGGAAATTCAAGTTTCTCAGTCCTCTGAGGAGCATCTCTGCCAAATAGTTTTTTAAATAAAAACCCTAAATTCCAGAGAGCTGCTATTTTGTAATGTGAATTACAGTATTTTCTCTCTTTTTTTGTAAGTTAGAAAGTTCCCGAGTTTTTCTAAAGCAGGGCACACCTATATAGGCTCATGAGGTTGGTTGGAGTATGGGTCTTTTTTCTAAGTAGTGTATCTGAAGTGTATCATCAGATTTATTCATGAGGATATATGTGCACTTTTGTGGTCAGCTGTAGTAATTTGTTTGAACCAAAGAAGTCTTCAAATGTGACTCTCATGAGTGCCTCACTCCAAGGGATTATAGAAACAATAGCTAATATTTATGTAGTATTTACTATGTGACAGGCTAAGCACTTTATTGTTATTATTTCATTTGATTATGAGATTGAAGTTCACAAGTGTGGGCAGATTCCACCCTCTTGCATTTCCTCACAGGGACTTCAACTCTCTTACCTTCCCAGACCCCCCCCCTTCATCTCCCCTTCCTTGACACCTATACAACCTGCACCACAAAATTTGACACTGCCTTGTATTATGCTTTCATTGTTTCATGTTAGAGTCCAACCCTTACCCTGTTGTCTCTAAGGGCCAGGACCATGTCCCGAAGTCTTTTCTGTCTCCATACTGTGTCACAGTGAGGTGAAGCTATTCACCAAATACCTGATTGCCTCTCAATATATACTAGTTTATATATTTATAATCTGTCAAAAAAAAAACCCAGTGTTTTTCTGCTTGTATCCAGAAGAACAAGCCCAAATAATCTTTTTTGTTGCTACCCTTTCTTCATTCCCTTTTTGTCCCTCCTTTCCAAACCTCAGGTTCCTGGCAAATATACAGTTGTAGCCGACCATGATGAAAAGGGAGGTCCAGAAGCCCTTGCTGTGAAAAGTGGAGATATAGTAGAGTTGCTACATGAGGGAGAAGAGGGACTTTGGTAAGGGGAAAGTCATCTGTGTTTTTTACCTTTTTTAAGGCTTATTTTTTTAAACACATGGAATAGAACCATTTGACAGACACCACCTTTCTTAGGTTTGTAAAGAACCTCACCACCAGCAAGGAAGGCTGGGTACCAGCCAGCAACCTCTTGGCATTGATTGGCAGCTCAAAATCAGCTCAGTCTTTGAGCAGCTCAGGTAAGACCATACTGCCTACATATATATCCAGGGTGCCTGCTTTCCCATTCCCCACCATATATCTATGTGATTAAAAATAAAAGCACTTGCAATATCTATTTATTCTCCTAATCGTTTTCACTCTTCTCTAGAATCTGGTACTGGTTCCACCTTTTTGAGCTCCTCCTCAAGCTGCAGTGAGAGTTGCAATGCCACCTTCTCGGACATCAAGGGTTAACAACTAAGGGCTTATTTATTAAGATTCCTGAAATTAGGACATCCTGTGCAGACTTCTGATGGCCAAATTGCAGGAGTGAAAACCATCATGTACATCTGACAGTTTTGTCTTGCTTGGAATTTACTTAGAGAAGGGGAAGTTTCTTTTAAAATTAAAAGAAGATTCAGAAGATGACTCTGAGAATCTGAAAATAATTTACTGGAAAAGCTTCTGAGCTGTATGTAGAACAATCCAAGGTGCAAGAATAAAAGGAAATGTTCTGAAGTGGGACACTTAAGAAGCTTCTCATCTTTAGTCTCAATTCCAGAACTTACTTCCTAATGTACAATATTCCAATGTTCACAGAAAGAAACCAGTTCAGTCATGCCACATTGGAAGAAATGGACAGTGGTGAATTCCCTGGTAAAAACAAGGCTTTGTACAAAGCATGGCTAAGCAAACTTACACTACTAATTATACTCTCAATGAACATTCTTTTATGGGTTGATAGTGTCTCATAACTAGAAGTGGGGTTTTGATCCAGTTAATCTGCTTTTGTTGTCTTCTGCAAAAATATGCATCCTTTTGAAACTGGTCACTAAAGAAATGAGCAATTCACTGACCCAACAGCTTGGAGACAGGACTGTTTTATCTTCTACAACTTTTTTTTTTAAGGAAATTATTTCGTGGTCATTTTTTTGGTGGTACTTTGGCCTCTAACCAAGTTCTTTACCAAGAATCACTGTGTTTACCAAAAAAAAAAAATCAATTTGATACCGCCTTTGATACAGAACTATTTTTTGTTACTAGTGTTCACATTTAAACATATTTGTAAAGTTAAATGTTATCTTACCTGTCTATAATATGAAGATGACTATATTCAGCTGAAGTTCTTTGGTTGTTGGTGAATAAAATTGGGCTGGTTTTGATTGCCAGAAGAAAATACAAACTATAAAATAGTCATCATTTTTTTCTACCAAAAAAAAAGGTGTGGGGGAACTCTTTTCATTTTTTAAGAATTTCTCTACGTTACATATCTTTTTTACTGTTTTTAAAGAAATGGTAAAGATGCAATTTTTGCAGGCTATTAGCCCAACCAGTGCTTTTTATTATAGCCTGAGATTCTCTTAGATCTAGCCTTCCACTATGCAGGCTTAGACCTTAGCTGGTCTATTCCAATTCAGAACTTTCCTCTGCTTAAGAAACAAAGCTTTGGTTGTCCACGTGACATTATTTTACAGTACTTTGACTATATCAATATAAATGCAAAGAAAATTTTCTTGCTCAAGGCAGAACTGAAAAGGAAATGCCTCATTTTTTTAGTTTGTTTGTGTATGTGTGTTTCAGAAAACAAAACTCTTGTTCTACTGATTGTTGAAACACACTCTGTACCTAATTAGGGCAGATATTTTTTATATGTATGTATATATGTTAATGTGTGTATATGTGTATATATAAATATTGATATAAAGGATGTATTTATAGTGTCCATGCTGCTGAGAGTATGTCACTTTACAATCCATAAATAGAAGTCTTCATGAATGCCTGAAACATGGGATTGATCGAGGTTTTTGTTTCCTAGTCTGCATCCCATATGCTCTATCAGAAGGAAATCACTTCACATTTCCTATGATCTGTGAATCTCTCCTTAGCCAGAAACCTCTTGCTTCAAGTGCGGTATTGAAAATGGAACATGGGAAGAGACATGATGGCTTTTCTTCAGGTTTGTAAATTATTTGTAAATGCCATGTAATATAATTCACTCAAGTTTATTGTTCGGATGTGTTCCTTGTGGCCACCTTGCTACTTTGATTATCTCATCTCGGCACTTTAAACCTCACAGTTCATTCACTGTTACCTTTTTTTTTCTACTGCTAATGTAAATGACATACAAAATTAGAATTCCTTATTGTATGTATTATGGTTGGATGAATAAATTTCAGCAGCTCTTTGCTGTATGTGTATCTTCATTTTACAAAAAGCACCATAGCATTCTGTGTGTCTTCTTTTGTAGCAGAGTACAGTTTGGGGTTTTTTTTCCCTCCAAGTTTCTCATGAAGTGTATATAAACCTAACCTTAAATAGGATTTGTTCAAGCATTCTTTGCTTTTTGTCTTAAAGCTGTTAGTGCTTTTAGAAGGGCTCAGCCTCTCATTCTGTGCAACATGGGAGAAATCATTTGTCTGTTATGGTATTTCACTCACCCCAGTGAAGGAAATGAGGGAAAGATTGAAAACTGTGAACAGGGAGGAGGTTTCCTCATCTCATTTCTATGAAATAGGGTGTTCTGCATCATAGCAACATGAACCCGCACAGCCTCACACAGTTATGTTGCTAAGGCAGTAGTATTATGCATCCTTATTAGCACCTTCATGTAAGAAAGGATAACATTTCTTTGAACTTTATCTCTTTCTCAACACTGACGTATTCAAGAAATACTTAGCATGTACCTACTACAGCTAAGTATTCTGTTAGGGCAGGGGTGAGGAACCTGGGGCCTCAAGGCCACGTGGTCCTCAAGGTCCTCAAGTTTGGCTCTGGCTGAATCCAAACTTCATAGAACAAATCCCCTTAATAAAAGGATTTGTTCTGTAAAACTTGGACTCAGTCAAAAGGCCAAACCCAAAGGCCACATGTGGCCTTGAGGATGCAGGTTTCCCACCCCTGTTGGGCACTGGTGAAGTGACAATGAAAAAATCCTAAAAGCATCTTAAATAGAGACAAATAGTACTATCTCTCTTTTCTGAAAGAAGAAACTATGACCTAGCAACTTTAACTTTCTCAAGAGCATAATGAAGCTAGACCAAAAACCTGTTTCTAAGTCCTAGTCCATGACTCAATTCATTATGCCAAAAATTTGACTAGGACAGAGACTTAGAACTAGCAGATACCTCAGAGATGATCTAGTCTAATCCTTCTATTGTGCACATGAGGACACCAAGGTTCAGAGAGAGGTTTAAGCGTGATTTGCCCAAGGTCACAAATCCACAAAGTATCAAAAGTAGAATTAGAATTCAGCAATCTTTCTACCATACCTCTGTACAGAGTATTTAATTTAATTGATCACTGAAATTATTATTGGTCCAACAATGACTATGTTTCATAATTTCTGTTCCAATATGACCCAAAAAACCAAACCATGAGTTTTTGTTAAATGATCATGGCTATAATGAGAGGAAGAGAACATGAAACCAAATAGGGATGGCCTTATGGCATATTGGAGAAAAAAAAACCCACCACAAACTTCCATTCACTATCTTGCTTTAACCTCTCTGGGATGCCATGTTCTCACATTTAAATAAAGATGTTAAATATCTCTAAAAGTCCTTTCCAGTTGGAACAGTCTGAGTGTTTTTTTACCTTTTACTTCACACTTTCAAAGACCTATGATTTTGTTTGGCTGACTCCCTTGACCCATAAGGATTATGACTCCTCCACACCTCAGTAGTCTGGATTACTCTGGCCAGAAAAGTTCATCGTTTGGTGATGGGTCTGTCCAAACAAGCCAAGACCCCACAGTGCTCATGTTCCCATTGGTATAACCTTTTAGGACCCAGGGTCATGTCACCTGGATGAAAAATTAGGGTGAAGCAGGTTTTACGTTGTTTTTTTCATCCTTTAACCAAAGGCCTGACAGAAAGAAATTAAACACATTTTGATGTTGAAGGCGGTACACTTGGAGACTAAGAAAGTGAGCTTTGTAAGTGAGGATTTGAAAGTGCTGGAAAAACTGGAACGCTGTCCTGTAGCTAGCTTTCTTTGGGTAAACAAATCCAACTGACCAGAAGGAATGGGATGTGTGAATAGCAGAAACCCCAGGTCATGGATCTCTGCTGGGGAAGCTATTTTTAAACATCCCAAGCACACTGTGTGATGCCCTCCAAGCAACAGGATAGGATGGCAGCCAGCTGCTCCCACTGCCACATTCACTATGGGAAATAAGCTCTAGGCCATCAGCCAAAGACATTGGGCCTCCTCTGCTTGTTGGGGGACATGAAAATGTGACAACAGATATATATATATATATATATATATATTTTTTCCCCCCTCACACTGGTTTTTCAATTTGTGTTTTCACAGATGATCTGAAAAGATTGGCAGATTTTCACTTTATCATGTGAAATGAAAGAAATTTAAAACCAAAGTCCAAATAAAAGTTAACACTTTCCATGCTGTATGCATTCAATATCTTGTGGAGGAATGTAGACAACAAAAAGATTATTTGACTACACTCCTAGTTTCAAATCCTACCTGTCATACTACCTATGTGACCTTGGGCAAATCTCAACCTCCCTGGGTCTGTTTTCTCACCTATGAAATAAAGAAACTAAATGGTTTCTAAAGTCCCTTCCAGTTCCAAATCTATGATCTTACGAAGTCTAGAACCTTCAGCACCATCTATTCCAACCTAGGCCTGAACCAGAATTCCCTCTACAATAACGCTAACAAGTGGCCATTCAGTTTCAGCTCACATACCTCCAGTGAGAGGACAGAGGCTTGGTTGTTGTTCAGTCCTTTCAGTCACTTCCAACTCTTCGTGACCCCATTTGGGATTTTCTTGTCAAAGATACTGCCATAGTTTGCCACTTCCTTCTCCAGGTCATTTCACAGGTGAGGAAACTGAAGCAAACAGGGTTAAGTGACTTGCCCAGGGTCACTTAGCTAGTACATGTCTGAAGCTGGATTTGAAACTTAGGCAGATAAGTCTTCCTGACTCTAGGTTGGGCACTCTGTACCACCTAGCTGCCTGACGACAGATGCATCTAAAACAGGTGCCATTTTTGAACAACAATCTTTTTTTCCTCGTTGAGCAACTGAAACTTCCAGTGAGTCAAAACGGTTCTAGTTTAATAAATCTGTTAACTAAAAGTTGTGTGCATTTGGGTGTTGTACTTTCTACATTACCCCAGTGCAAGAAAGCCTATAAACTTTATTAAGAACAAAATAACCCTACAACAGCATTTTACTGACTCAAAGATTCTGCAGTTAGTTGGAAACTGTTGCAATTGTGTGGTGGGCATTTCATTATTCTCTGTAAGATGGGTACCCTACCTTGGAAGGTACTGGCCACAGGTCATTGGAATTAATGGTAGAGCCAGATAGGCAGAGAAGCAGATACTGTCAAATGGATCTAAGTTATCCAATACCCAAGCACTTTTCTCTCTGATCATCTGCTTCCTTAGCATACCTCATACTTCCTTAGCATTACCCCATTACCCGGGATCCTGTAACATGGTAAAATGCCCCTCTCCTCTTATGCCCTTGCTCCCCAGTTATTAAATCTGCTGCACCCTACATCCTGCCCTCCATATTCCTGACCCCAATTTCCTAACACGTGCTTTTCTCCTAACCATTCCTAGCCATTAATGATTCAACTTTATTCATAATTTCAGGTGACCCGATGATAAAAATGGAACAGGAAGCTGAGCCCTTCCCCAACACAAAGATTATTGTCAGAAATTACAGAATCTTTTCCAAAAATCTTCAGATTTTCTTTGCCCACTTCCATTTTTCTTCTCTACCTGCACATTAGTGGGGTAAGAAAATATCAGCATTTGTCCTTGGCAACTGCTATATATCTTTGTTTCCCCCTCAAGCAGTGCTCTTCATAGATAACCAGATAACTATGTGACCTCAATCAGTCAACCAACATTTATTAAGTATTTACTATGTGCCAGGCCCACAAGTACTCAGACACTTCCTAGCTGTATGACCCTGGGCAAGTCATTTAACCTTATTTGCCTCAATTTCCTCATGTGTAAAATGAGCCGGAAACGGAAATTGCAAACCACTCT
Source organism: Phascolarctos cinereus (assembly GCF_003287225.1). Taxonomy (NCBI): domain Eukaryota; kingdom Metazoa; phylum Chordata; class Mammalia; order Diprotodontia; family Phascolarctidae; genus Phascolarctos; species Phascolarctos cinereus. The sequence goes on from NW_027556180.1 coordinate 170,146,122, forward strand.
GGTATCTTTGCCAAGAAAACCCCAAATGGGGTCACAAAGAGTCAGACAGTACTGAAAACAACTGAACAACAAAAATAATGTTCCAGGCACTGTGCTGGGGATACAAATATAAGCAAAAAGCACTTACTGTCATCATGGAATTCTAATGGGACCTCTTGGTATCCAAGTTCCCTTCATCATATTGTAGATTAAACTAAATAAATTTCCTTTTTATACCAGAAAAAAAATCATGCATTTTATCATTTTTTCCTTAAGGTATACATGTTAATATCATACAAGATTCCTTGGATTATTGATATTCAAGGCAGAAAACAAGGAGATATATGCTTGCTAAAGCTACACTACTGGTTCTTACTTGTACTAATTATACTAAACATCAGAAAACTACAGGATGTCCTCAAAGAGATACACAATCACTCAAAAGGAATTAGCTTAACAAGTCACACAAAAAAATCAAATAGACAAAGAAGACTTGTTCTCAAATTGAAATATACTTGATATATAATATACTTGAATGAGTAGCCCATTGAATTAGTCCAGTAATACATATATCTTAGATAAGCTCTTCAAATGGACAAAGTTGGGCAGAGAATTGAATAGAAGAGCAAGCTATCCCTTATTTGGGATATTGTGTTTCACTTTAAATAATTTTAAGCTGCTTCCTGAAAGAGACACTTATCTTTTTTGAATACAAATAGACTCCCAGTAATGCTTTATAGCTGCCATTCATGAAGCACCATGATGTCCAAAGGATGAGAACTACAAGTGATTCAAAGGACAATGGAAAGACTCCAGGTAGTTATAAGTAAGCCTATTGCCAATGGTATTTGTATAGAAAAGGTGATTTAAAAGATAGAATTGAGATGTAGCAGGTGGGCAAGTCATTTAGTAAGACCAAGGGATAGACAACTGGACAACTGCTCAAGTAATGAAAAGTTTAAATACCTAAGGACCCTGTTTAGCCTCCTCTTGATCAGTCCTCTTGGGAAGATTTGTTGGGGCCTTCATATGAAGCATAAAGATCATAAGATGCAAAGATCAGCATTATACAGAATAAAAAAAACATAGAATGGTTGTGATCTCCCTCTGTGGATGGAGTATCAGCACTTTCAAAACTTCATTAATACACACTAGAAAAAAAATCCATTAGATTCTTTATTGTTGTTGTTGTTCATTTGTTTCAGTTGTATCTGACCCTTCATGACCCAATTTTTCTTGGCAAAGATACCAGAGGGGTTTGCCATTTCCTTCTCCAGCTCATTGAAAGTAGTCTAGTGACTGAAAAGGATGTTAAAATCTTAGAATACCTAAAGGAAAACAGCCCTGATATTGTAGATCCAGAGGGTAAAACAGAAATCAAAAGAATCCAATAATCACCTTCTGAAAGAGATCCCAAAATGAAAACTCCCAGGAATGTTATAGCCAAGTTCCAGAGCTTCAGGTCAAAGAGAAAATATTGCAATCAGCCATAAAGAAACAATCCAAGTATCATGGAGCCACAGTGAGGATCACACAAGATTTAGTGGCTTCCATGTTAAAGGAATGGACGGCTTCTAATATTACATTCCAAAAGACAAGAGAGCTAGGATTACAACTAAGAATAACCTACCTAGCAAAACTGAGTATAATCCTTAAGGGGGGGAAATAGATATTTAATGAAATAGAGGACTTTTAAGCATTCCTGATGAACAGAGATGAATAGAAAATTTGACTTTCAAATAGAAGACTCAAGAGAAGTGTAAAAAGGTAAACCTGAAAGAGTAATCATAAGGGACTCCAAAGAGTTACACTCTTTACATTCCTATATAGGAAGATGACATATGTAACTCCTAAGAACTTTATCATGGTGTGATTTAATTATGTTGAGATGATCTCCAAAAAAAAAAAAGGTAAGGGTAAGAAAGGGGAGGGAGAGGTGGAATAGGAGATATTTTTCTCATATAAAAAAGGCGAGCAAAGAAGAACTTTTATAATGGAGGGGAAAATGGGGGGATAGCAGGCAATGCTTGAACCTCACTCTTATTGGAAATTGGAATTGGTTCAAAGATGGGACAGAGAGAGAAAGAGAGAGAGAGAGAGAGAGAGAGAGAGAGAGAGAGAGAGTGAGTGTGTGTTGTGTGTGTGTGTGTGTGTGTGTGTGTGTGTGCACATTCATTCTCTCTATGGGGTATAGAAATCTATCTTACCCAGTAGGAAGAGAAGGGAATAAGAGATGGGGTGGGGTGGGGGTGGAGGAAGCAATAAAAAGGAGGGTGAATTAAGGGAGGAAATGCTTAGAAGCAAAATAGACTTGAGGAAGGACAAGATAAAAAGAGAGAGAAGGATAAACAAAGAAAATAAGATGGAAGGAAATACTGTTAGTAACCATGTGAATGTGAATGGGATGAGCTAACCCATAAAATGGAAGAAGAGAGCAGAATAGATAAGAAACCAGAATCCAACAATATGTTGGTACAAAAGACACACTTGAAACAGAAACACAGAGAGAGAGGTAAAATAAAGGACTGGAGCAGAATCTAATATATTTCAGCTGAAATAAAAAAGGCAGGGGTAACAACCCACACCCTGGTCTCTCCTCCTTTCCAGGGCTTGGAGATCCAAGTTTCAAAGTGCCGTAATTTGCTGAGGCCTCCATAGCTTCAAAAGATCTCTGAAAGAGCAGAGGAACAGAGGACAAGGGGCAAGACATGTGTCTGAGTGTGAAATAGAACTCAACCCCATACCCCAAATCTCCACTTCTCCCAGAGTCTCAGAGATCCAAACCTCAAGTGACAGAAATCATCTCAGATTGCAGTGCCTTGAACTGCCAGGCCAGAGAACTGAGAAACAGAGAAAAGAAGACAGGACACTATGCTAGGGATTTGGAAGAGAGGGCTGTGCAGCACTGCCAGTAAGCCTGAGTAAAAGAGCCCAGCATTCATCTCCGGTCAGTTCTGTCTCTCCTGAGTCACCTGAGGAGAAAGCTGAGATATGCTGACATTCAGCCTCCCAGGGAAAACATCCTCAGAAGGGAGAGTCATAAATGAGCAATGGGGAAAAATAAAGGGTGGGGAAAGACTGAAATTGTCAGAGATATCAGGAGGAAGAAAACCCAAAACCTAAACTCAAGTGTAAGCAGAAAAATCAACAGGGAATATGTTAACCATAGAAGGAAATGTGGCCTCCATATCTTGTAAATAAGTTCCGGCATCTATTAATAAATAGAACAAAAGAAAATGACTCAACACTTGATGAGACAGATGACCCTGTAGTTTTGAAAAGAATGCAAGACTACAACACACTGTTCTCAAGTGGTTTAAAAAAGAAATGAAAATTATAAGAGCAGAATTTATGGCCTGCCCAGAAGAAATAATTGACAGAATAGAAAAACTTGAATCTTTGACGGAAAGACTCACCAAAGAAACAAAAGAGGACAGCTAATTGGGAATATAAGTACACAGAAATAATTGACAATCTAGAAGGGAAGCAAAAAGCAATAATATTAAAAGAAAACTTGCTCTCTACTCAAGCAAAACATATTGATATTGAACACATAGGCAACCTAAAAATTATAGGTCTCCTTCAAAAACATGACAAGTCAAAAAAAGTGAACAATGCAAGAAAATATTAATACCAGAAAACTTCCCAGAATTCCTAAACACAGGAAATAAAATACCAGTTGAAGGAACCTACAGACCATCTCTATAAAGAAAAAGAAAGCCAATAAGACAGCAAACTTTGAGACACACGGTGGTTAAATTTAACAATTCAATTCAGAAACAACAAATTCTATAAGTGACCAAGAGAAAGACCTTCAAATACAAAGGAGAAAGGAACTTTAAATAACATGAGTATTCTACACCCACCCAAAAATGCAGACAGGAATGGAATAATGTGTTCTGAAGAGCCATGGAAGTCAGGATTTAGCCCAAGGGTGATCCACTCTGCAAATCTAAGCTCAACTATAAATGAAAAAAGAAAAGATAGAGATTCAATAATAAGGAAGTGTTCAAGACATTCTTAGAAAGAAAACCAAATCTAAAGAGATTATTTGTTTCTCGAACAACCCAGGCAGGAGAAATGCAGGAGGGATGAACAAATATAATAGACTAGGACAGCAGCAGAGTGACAGCAGAGAGACTTTTTTCTAAATGTACACAAGGAGATGGGGTGAAGGCAGAAGTCAGACGGAAGTAATGGTAGAGAGGTAGGTCTAGAGCATTATGGCTACTCCATCAACAAATGAATCAGTGTTGGGTTTTTTGGAGCTTTTTGTTTGTTTTTTGTGGGACTACATTACAAAATAGAATGGCAGATGGAAGTGGGGATGGGGAGGAAGAAAATGGAAAAAAGTGTGTGATGTTCCCAGGTAAAATCAAGAGCTAGCAATGAGAGGAAAATGATTCTTGTGGTCTCTCAGAAAGAGAAGAGCCTGAAGGGAATGGGGCGGGGGGGGGGGGAAGGACTAACAACATGGGGAAAGGACATCTTGTTTTGTTGTTGGGAATTTCCATTTATGAATGTCATTATGGCTAAAGAGAGATGTTCTATGAAAGGTGATGGGGACTTTGTGCTGGGTGTCTGAAGAGTTGGTGCTTGCCTTGGGAGGAAGGGGGAGTTAAAATTCCTGGGGGAAAGTGGGAGGGAACCTGGGAAAGTGGATGGGCATGTACCCAGAGAGGAAATTTTGAGGCAAATGGGGAAGGAAGGTGATCAGGAAGAAATTATAGGTCAGAGGTGGTCTGCATAGTGAGGGCCATATGTGGAGGTTGGGGGCAGGACCTTTTGTTTAGCTTCATAAAAAAGCATTTTTCTAAAATCAAAAGCAAGCATCACATACAATGGGGATACGCTAGAACCTTTTCCAGTAAATATGGAAATGAAGCAAAGACGACTACTTTGCTACTATTATTTGATATGCTTCTAGAATTGCTAGCAAAGGCAATAAGATGAGAGAAAAAAATAAAGTCATAAAGATAGGCAAAGATGAGATTAAACTATCCCTTTCTGCTGATATGATGGTATACTTGGAAAATACTAGAGAATCAGCAAAGATGCTAATTGAGACAATTATTAGCTTCGGCAATGTTGCAGGCTACAAATAAACCCTTAAAAAACAACAGCATTTATATTTAGTAATATCAAAATGCAAGAAGCAATAATAGAAAGAGAAATCACATTCCAAATAACTACAAAATACAGAAGGCACACAAAAGACTTGTATAGATTGAGTTTCAAAGTGTTCCTCAAGAAAATAAAGAACTTAAATAGCTGGAGAAATATTCAATGTTCATGGCAAGTCCGAGCCAACATAATAAAAATTTTGATACTACCAGAGTTAATTTACAGTTTTCGTCTTGAACCTTTACTTATTTATTTTTAACATTTTTTTAATTTTAAGTTCCAAATTCTCTTCCTCCCTCCAGTTCCTCCCCCACCCTTTGACAAAGCAATATGATATTTATTATACATGTAAAGTTATGCAAAACATTTTCATATTAACCATGTTGCTCCCTCAAAAAGTGAAAAAAATAAAGGGAAAAAAGTTATGTTATGTTTCAAACTGTACTCAGAATTTGTCAGTTCTCTCTCTGGAGGTGGATTGCATTTTTCATCATGGATCTTTTGGAATTATCTCAGATCATTGCCTTGAGAAGCTAAGTCTTTCATAGTTGATTGTTCTTACATTACTGTTACTGTGTACAATGTTCTCCTGGTTCTGTTCACTTCATTTTGTATCAGTTCACATAAGTCTTCCCAGGTATTTCTGAAACCATCCCCTTCATCATTTCTTATATCACTATAGTATTCTGTCACAACCATATATGACAACTTGTTCAATCATTCTCCAACTGATGGGCATCTCCTCAATTTTCAATTCTTTACCACCACAAAAAGAGCCACTACACATATTTTTGTACACAATGGTCCTTTTCCTTTGATCTCTTCGGGATATAGACCTGGTAGTGATATTACTGGGTCAAAGGGTATGTACACTTTTATAGCCCTTTGAGCATAGTTCCAAACTGTTCTTCACAATAGTTAGACTCCATCAACAATGCATTAGTGTCCCTATTTTTTCACATTCCTTCCTCAGCATTTATCATTTGCCTTTTTTTGTTACGTTAGCCAATCTGATAGGTGTGAGGTAATACCTCAGAGTTGTTTTAATTTGCCTTTCTCTAATCAACAGTGATTTAGAGTATTTTTATATGATTATAGATAGCTTTAATTTCTTATGAAAACTACCTGTTATATCCTTTGACCATTTATCAACTGGGGAATGGCTCTTATTTTTGTAAATTTGGCTCAGTTTCCTATGTATTTGAGAAATGAGAACTTTATCAGAGAAAATTGTTGTATTCCACCCCCCTTCCCCCAGTTTCCTGCTTTCCTTTTAATTAACTGCATTGGTTGTGTTTGTGCAAAAAAAAAATTCATTTCGTATAATCAAAATTATCCATTTTATTGTCCATGATCCTATTTCTTGTTTTGGTAATAAACTCTTACTATATCCACAGACCTGACAAGCAAAATTTTCCTTGCTTCCCTAATTTGCTTATATCACTCTTTTATATCTAACTCATATTTTGACCTCTTTTTGGTGTGTGAGATATCCATCTCTGCCATATTTCTGCCAGACTGCTTTCCAGTTTCCCCAGCAATTACTGTCAAATAATAAGTTTTGCTCCAGAAGAATAGATCTTCAGGCTTGTCAAATACTAGGTCACTTATTACTGTACATTGTATACCTAATCTATTCCACTGAGCCACTACTCTATTTCTTAGTCAGTACCAGATTTTGATGATTACTACTTTGTAATATAGTTTAAAATCTGGTACTGCTAGGCCATCTTCCTTTGCATTTTTTTACATTGATTTCCTCAATATTCTTGACCTTTTGTTCTTCCACATAAATATTATTATTTTTTCTAGTTCTACAAAACAATTCTTTGGTAACTGATTGGTATGGCACTGAATAAGTAAATTAATTTAGGTAGAAGTGTCATTTTTATTTTATTGGCTCAGCCCACCCATGAACAATTAATATTTCTACAGTTGTTTAGATCTGTCTTTATTTGTATGAAAAGTGTTCTGTAATTATGTTTACAAAGTCCTGGATTTGTCTTGGTAGGTAGACTCCCAAGTATTTTATACTGTCTGCAGTTATTTTATTTTTTTCACCACTGAAATTTACCTTTATTCAATCCTTTCTGCAGAGTACAAATTAAAAACATAAATAAGATTTTTAAAGAAAAGACAAACTGTTAAAAAGTATTTAGTAGCACAAACTTCAAGCATCTTCAAGTACTTCAACAAAAAATGTACAGTTAATATTTTGACAAACATTAATTTATATAATACTTACTATTGCAGGGAACAGTTGATAGGCACTGGGGAAACAGAGGTACAAGACAATGTCACTGCCATCAACATGCTTATATGCAGTTATTTTGAATAGAATTTCTCTATCTTTTCCTGTTGTGTTTTGTTTGTAATATATAAAAATGTTAATGATTTATATTGGTTTATCTTATATCCTACAACTTTCCTAAAGTTGTTAATTGTTTCAGCTAGCTTTTTAGATGATTCTCTTGGGTTCTCTATCATATTATCTGCAAAGAGTGATAGTTTTGTTTCCTCATTGCTTATTCTTATTCCTTCCATTTCTTTGTCTTGTCTTATTGCTGTAGCTAGCATTTTTAATACAATATTGAATAACAGTGGCAATAATGAGCATCTTTGTTTCACTCTTGATTTCATTGGGAAGGCTTCTATCCCATTACAATTTATCCCCATTATAGATCATGCTTGTTCTTTGATAGATACTACTTATTTTTAAGAAAGCCTCTGTTTATTCCTATGTTTTCAAGTGTTAATGTACACTTTTAATATTATGCCAATCAAATTACCAAGGGGATATATTATAACTTGACAAAATAATAACCAAACTGATTTGGAAAAACAAAAGCTCTAGAATATTAAAGGAAATTATAAAAAAGAGGTAGGGACAAAGGAAGTATAGCACTTCTAGATCTCACACTATATTATAAAGTAGCAGTCATCAAAACCATTTGCTATTGGTTAAAGAATAGAGAGACAGATCAATGGAATAGACTAGACAGGGAAAAATTAGAAATAGTGAAACTCAATAAGCCAATGTTTGATAAAGTAGAAAAAAGCAATTACCGATGAAAAAAATCCTCATTTTATAAAAAAAAAACTGCTGGGGAAACTGGAAAACAATCTGATAGAAATGATGCTTAGACTAACACTTCATATCATATTCTACAATACTTTCTAAATGGATACATGATCTTAATGTTAAAGATCATGTTATAGAAAAATTAGAAATGAAGATGATCATATGCATCTCACAGCCATGGGTAAGAGATGTATTCTTAACCAAACAAGAAAAAAAGGTAATTAAAGATAAAATAGATAATTTTGATTACATGAAACCAAAAAAATTTTGCATAAACAATATACATACACTAAGATAAGAAGAAAAGTGACTGAATGAGAAAAAAACCTTTGCATCAAATTTCTCTAGTAAGGGCTTGCTGTCCAAGATGTTAAAACTACATAGATATAGAAACAAATATATGTACATACACATATGCATACATACAAGTATATGACTGATAGACATTCCCCAGTGGTTATTATTATTATTATTATTAGTGGCCAAAGAATATAAACAAACAGTTCTCAAAAGAATTCACAAAGTATTTACAGATGAAAGAATCCTTTAAATCACTAACAAGAGAAATGCAAATCAAAACTACTCTGAGGTACCACATCACACGTATCAGATTGGCCAAGATGGCAAAACAGGAAAATGATAAATGTTGGAGAAGATGTGGGACACTAATGCATTGTTGGTGGAGTTGTGAAATGATTCAACCATTTTGGAGAACAATTTGGAACTATGCCCAAAGGGCTACAAAAATGTGCATACCCTATGATCCAGCAATAGCACTTCTAGGGCTATATCCCAAAGAGATCATACAAATGGGAAAAGGACCCACATGTACAAAAATATTCATAGCAGCTCTTTTTGTGGTGGCAAAGAATTGGAAATTGAGAGGATGCCTATTAACTGGGGAATGGCTGAGCAAGTTGTGGTATATGAATATAATGGAATACTATTGTGCTATAAGAAATAATGAACAGGCTGACTTCAGAAAAACCTGGAAAGAGTTATATGGTCTAATGCTGAGTGAAGTGAGCAGAACCAAGAGAATGTTGTACACAATAACAGCCACATTGTGCGATGACTAATATTAATAAACTTAACCTTTCCCAACAATGCAAGGATCTAAGACATCTCCAGAGGCCTCATGATGGAAAATGCTATCCATATCCAAAGAAAGAACTACGGAAGTTGAATTGCTATTTTTTTCTCTTCTGATGAGTTTTGTTTCCTTTCTGATGGTTCCTTCTATTGGTTTTAATTTTCACTTACATCACTAATGTGAAAATGTTTAATAGGAATGTAAACATATTGCCTATATCAGATTGTGTGCTGTCTTGGGAAGGGGGTTGGGGAGGAAGGGGGAGAAAAATTTTAAACTCAAAAGCATATGGAAGTAATTGTTGATAAATCAAAATAAATTAATAAAAATTTTAAAAACCAAAAATTTAAAAAAATAAAATAAAATCCTTCTTAAGTATTCTAAAAAAAAGAAAAATACTGATTGATGTTTGTACCTTTAAATTAATGTTAGAGTATAACATCACCACGTAATTTTATTAAGATCTCTTTACCACTTTGAAGAAACTGTTAGAATTAAGCTACTCAATATCTTAAAAGAATGTTGATAAGCATTCTCATAAGTGCAGCTTCCAATTCTGTGTTTGTAAAGCTCTCCCATCTCTCTGATAGTCCCCTACCCCACACTTACACACACACACACACACACACACACACACACACACACACACCCTTTGAAGTAGAGAACTTTGGCCCAACAGTTCTGCCTGGAATGTCAACAGATTGTTAGGAGACTAACATTGAGATCTTCATCATGGTTTCCAGATCCTACATGGTCCAATTTCTCAGCTTTATACTTGTGTTTCACCACTCTCTGGCCACAGGTATGTTGGGGGATATATATAATTGTTACTAACACACTTTTTCTTTCTCTGCTTGCCATATAATGATTGAATGAAGGAGAGCCCACCATGAGAAGCAAATTCTGGGCGTCCGTCCCTTAGCACCTCCCAAAAGTTAATCTTTATTCTGTGTATTGATGTCAACCCACCAGGAACATTTGCTTACAGGAATGCGGATCCAAATGTACCCTGAAAGGAAAAACAAACAGCCCCAAATGGTGTGCTTTTTTTCCCTTTTAACTCTAACTCTACATGATGCTTTTAGTGGACTAGCTAGCATACATGACATCTCTTTTAATTTGTGGAAACTTTTCAACGAGAAAGCAGAATAAACCTGCAACAACAATAACAAAAAGTCATCAGTTCCAGCGCCTTTTTTTTAAATGTCATGTACTCCAAAACTGAGAAGTCAGTCCTAAGCTGACAAACATATAACAGGGAACAAATAGATAGACCCCTTACTGTGCTCCTGATCTTTCATCACGAAATCTGGGAAGAAAACAGGATTCTTCAATGCTGAGTGACTGCCCATGGAAATAACCTGGCCAGGAAATAACCCAGCATACTTGATTTCTTGAGATACTGGTTTTTATTTTTCTTTTAATTTCATTAAGAGAAACTACAGGAATAATAACCCAACCTTAAGGTTTACAAAGCACTTTCTCTGTTTCTTGAGATATTGATTTTTGTTTTTCTTTAAATTTCATTAAGAGAAACTACAGGAATAAGAACCCAACCTTAAGGTTTACAAAGCACTTTCTCTGTAGTGACTAGATCTGTGATTTCATGTATGTAGGAAACTTTCAGATGAGTAAAGTCCTACTACAATGCAGGTCAGCCTTTTCTCTCCAACTCAGAGATTTAGAAAGCTGCCTGGTGTCCTGAAGTTCAATGACTTACCCAAAGTCCCAAAAACCAGTTATGTAGGACAGACTTATATGAACTGACACAAACTGAAATGAGCAGAACCAAGAGAACATTGTATACCATAAAAGCAAAACTGTATGATGATAAACTGTGAATGACTTAGCTATTCTCAGCAATACAATGATCTAAGACAATTCCAAAAGACTCATGATGAAAAATGTTATCCACTTCAAAAGAAAGAATTGATGGAGTCTGAATGCAGATCAAAGCATACTATTTTTCCCTTTTTGTATTTTTTCATTTTTTTCCCCTTTGGGTGTGTATCTTCTTTCACAACATGACAGATGTGGGAATATGTTTTACATGATTGCACATGTATAACCTATATTAAATTGCTTATTGTCTCAGTGAGGGAGGAGGTGAGGAAGGCAGAGAAAATTTAGAACTGAAAAAAATTTTAAATAAATATCAATTGTCCTTACATGTAGCTGGAGGGGAAATAAAATATTACTTTTTTAAAAAGCCAGTATGTGGAGAGAAGGTGGGACTTGAACCTACATCTTTCTGACTCTGAGATTAAGTCTCCATCCACTCTGGCTCACTTTCCAACACACCTTTATTTTGTAGGTATGCTAACAGGTGATAAATGGAGCATTTATTTCCTGTGGTGAAGTTAATGCCTCAAACTCCACTTCCCTTGAAAACAGCAAACACCAAACTTTTCTCTACTACTTCTCCAATCACAGCATTCCTAGGTAGAAGCTATATTCAACCTGTCTTATCAAGGTTAGCAAGTTAATTAGTCAACAAGTATCTACTGATCACCTTCTCTTTGCTGAGCACTGAGCTGGGTACTATAAGGACAAAAAGTGTAGCACAAATAGCACTAGATGGGCTATCAGTGGTTTGAGTTCTAGCCCAGGTCTTACTATGAATAGGGTGACCTAAGTCAAGTTATTTCATTTACCTTTCTGTGCCTTTACTTTCTTGTCTGTAAAATTAGAGACTTCAACTTGATGATCTCTAAGATTGTCTCCTCCTCCTCTAATGACCTATAATTCTATTTTTAAATAACATTTTATTTTTCCCAATGATATGTAAAGACAATTTTAATATTCTTCTTTTTTAACGTTTTGATTTCCAAATTTTCTCCCTCTCTTTCTCTTCCCTGAGATGGCAAGCAGGTTATACATGTGCAATTATGGAAAACATATTAGAATATTAGAATGATCTGTAACTCTAAAGAAGACTTTTGGTCCTTTATCCTCAGAGAGCATTCAGTCTAGTTAGCAAGACCAGAAGAAAACACAATCTCATTCTACCATTATATGTCAGGAAGCACATGAATTAGCAAGAAAACAAGCAAGAGAGGCAATAAATTTTAATGAAAGTAGAGAATCTCTCTAGTACACTTGGCCAAATGATGTGCTTTGCTCTAAGAAACATCCTACCCATGCCTCAAACAATTTTTCCAACTTTATCTCACATTGCTATGTCAAGCAAAACAGTCAAAAGCAACACAGCTTAGAGTTCAAGTTCATTTGCAAAATACTAGGGGAAGCTAGATCGCACAGTGGATAGAGCACCAGCCTTGGAGTCAGGAGGACCTGAGTTCAAATCTGGCCTCAGACACTTGAGACATACTAGCTATGTGACCCTGGGCAAGTCACTTGACGCCAATTGTCTCACTTTTTAAAAAAAGGCAAAATATTAGAGAATAAGATGTAAGATGATAAGAAGTAACACCTTAAAAAAAACAATAAACAAGGAAAAACAAACATGTAGAAAGCTTGGTGTATGACCATGCTAAGCCAGAATAGGTCGAGTGTCATAGATAAAACTGGAAGAGCAACAGCTAAATACAATACAGAAGAGCTCTGCTAGTGTTTCTATTGCATAGGATAATGGCTTTAAAGCTTCAGGGTCATCAAGTGTAAACCCTCTCAGTTTGCAGATGAGGAAGTTGAGGCCCAAAGGTGTTGAGTAAATTGCCCAGGTAATAAGTGTCTTAGGCAGAATTCAAACTCAGGGCTTCCTGATACCAAATCCAACATTCTCTCCTTTACGCCATGATGAATACTGCTTAGCATGATGCCTTAGACATAGGAATTATATAATCAACGTTGATTATATTGATTGATTGAGTGATTGAAAAGATTGTGAAAATGTGGGCCTTCATTTGCAGAGTTAGGCCCTGGCTAGCCAAGGGAACTTAAGAGTATCTAGCTGGAGTGATAAAGGGAGGTGAAAAGCAAACAAAGCCTTCTTTACAATTCTGAGGAAAGCTAACCCTTACCTCTAATCCCGAGTCAACACAGACTAAGCAGGGAACAAAACTGACATGAGTTGTACTCACTTAAAACACCAATGAATCTTTTGAGTGTTTAGGAAGAGAGCTATGACAATAATGTTTCACATTTATATAGCTCTTTGGGGCTTGCATTTATATAGTGCTTTCCTCACAATAACTCTATGAGACAGGGAATGTAAAGCAACTAAGTGATGTATGTAGTGGATAAAGCACTGGACCTGGAGTCAGGAAGACCTGAGATCTAATCCAGCCTTAGACATTTACTAGCTGTGTGACTCTGGGCAAGTCACTTACCCTGTGTTTGCCTCAGTTAACTCAACTGTAAAATGGGGCTAATAAGAGTACCTACTTCACAGGGTTGTTGTAAGGCTCAAATGAAATAATATTTGCTTAGCACAGTATGGGTGCCATATAAATGCTTGTTCTCTTCTTTTGTTTTGGAAAAAAATTTTTAGAAACTGAGGCTTAGAAAGGTCAAGTGACTCCCCCTATGTCACATGCTGAACTCAGTGGAATTAGAAACTCTCTTTAGTTTTCATTCATTCATTTCCTTGGCCTGCTCTCCCCTCTGATTGGAGAACTGGAGGATGGAGTACCAAACTCTTCCAAATGCTTTCCTTTATAGAGGGCGGTAACTGGACTTTGGGGTTCACTCTACTCTGCATCTACTGCCCTGCCTGGCTTTTTCAAACCCATGGAACAAGATACCTCCATACTGGGTACCCCTGGTGTCTACACACACACACACACACACACACACACACACACACACACACACACACACACACACACACTTTCTGCCCTGCTTTCTATATTATCTCCTCTCTTAGAATATAAGCTCCTGGAGGGCAGTCACTGTCTTTCTTTTTATTAATTGTATCCCCAGTGCTTAGCACAGCACCTGGCACATAGTAGGTGCTTAATAAGTGTTTATTGGACTGGATTAGATTGAATTTTTTAAAAATAATGATTACTTATTATATACACCCTCAATAAATTTCTTCAGCACTTTGGTGTAATAAGGAGGCAAACCATTCTTAGGATTTTCATCTCTCAGTCTTCCTAAATCAGGAAGAAGCCAACAATGTCTTGAAAAGAGAAAGAAGAGCTAACTCTTTCCTTGAAGAGTTGAGATCAGGCTCTCTGGAGAGAGAATGTATTGAAGAAAAATGTTCATTTGAGGAAGCCAGAGAAATCTTCAAGAGCAATGAAAGGACCGTAAGTGAATGGCCATTCTGCCTAAATTAGTTTATTTTTATGCTTTTTTTTTGCTTTTCTCTTTTGTTTAGTTTAAGATGTGTAAATGCCAGAAGTTGGTATTCATGATATTTTGATTAACATTCCAGCCCTCCGTGTCTAGATACCAGAACAGAAAAGAACATTTAATATCTGTCTAGCTTAACTAACTCTACCTTAGTGGTATCATTTTTTCTTCCCAAGGGGTCACTATGTTTTACTTGGTCATAAATGGGAGCACATTTTGCTTTACCAAATGTGATACCACACTGCAAGACCACAGACACAAAATAATAAGTGTCACCAAAGGCAAGCACAAAGGATTCTGGGTACACATGAAAAATGAGTTAGATGCAATGGAGAGGAAAACATGTATTTGTAACTCACAAGACCCTTCTCATTATGAGGGCAGAAGGAGCATATATAGACAGAGGGCACAGGTGCGAGTTGAATATGAAAGGATGATATCTAAAAAATAAAAATAAGGGGTGAAAGAGGAATGTGCTGGGAGAAATAGACAGGGAGAGGTAGAATGGGATAAATTATCTCACATAAAAGAGGAAAGAAAAAACTTCTGCAGGGGAAGAGGCGGGAGGGGAAGGGGGAGTGAACCTTACTTTCATCAGAATTGGCTCAAATAGGGGATAACATACACACTCAATTGGGTATAAAAGTCTATCTTAATTACCCTACAGGAAAGTAGGAGGAGAATGGGATAAGAGAAGGGGGGAGGGTGATAAAAGAGAGAGGGCAGATTGGGGGAGGGGTAGTCAGAAGCAAAACACTTTTAAGGAGAGACAGGGTAAAAGGAGAGAGAGAATAGAATAAACGAGGGAGGGAAATTCAGTTAGCAATAGTAAGTGTGGAAAAAAATCTTGAAGTAAGTTGCTCTGATAAAGGCCTCATTTCTCAAACATACAGAGAACTGAATCAAATTTATAAAAATAAGAGCCATTCCCCAATTGAGAAACGCTCAAAAGATATCAGTTTTCAGATGAAGTAATCAAAACTATCTATAGCCATATTAAAAAGAAATACTCTAATTCACTATTGATTGGAGAAATGCAAATTAAAACAATTCTGAGGTACTACCTCATACCTATTAGATTGTCTAATAGGACAGAAAAGGTAAATGACAAATGTTGGAGGGGATGTGCGAAAAATGAGACTTTAATGCACTGTTGGTGTTGTGGATTCATTCAACCATTTTGTAGAGCAATTTGGAACTATGCCCAAAGGGCCACAAAACCACGCATACCCTTTGACCTAGCAATACTAGTACTAGGTCTGTATCCCAAAAGAGATTAAAAAAAAAAAAGGAAAAGGACCTATATGTACAAAAATATTTATAGCCACTCTTTTCTGGGGGGTAAAGAATTAGAAGTTGAGAGGATGCCCATCAACTGGGGAATGGCTGGACAAGTTGTAGTATGTAATTATGATGGAATACTATTGCACTATAAGAAATGATGAGCAGGATGCTCTCAGAAAAAAACTGGAAAGACTTTAATGAGGTGATACAAAGTGAAATGTACTGTGTACAAAGTAACAGCAACACTGTACAATGATCAACTATGAATGACCTAGCTATTGTCAATAATACAATGATCCAAGACAATTTTGAAGGACTTGTGATGAAAAATGCTACCCATTCCCAAAGAAATAACTGTTGGCATCTGAATATCAGTTGAAGAGTACTTTTTTAACTTTATTTTTCTCGAGTTTTTTTTTCTTGTGTATGTTTTCTTTCACAACATGATTATCATGAATATGTTTCGCATGACTACACATGTATAACCTATATGGAATTGCTTGCCTTTTCAATGCAGGGCAGGGGAAGGTGGAAGGGAGAGAATTTGGAACTCAAATTTAAAAATGAAGGTTTAAAATTGTTTTTATATGTAACTGAGGAAAAATTAAATACTAAATAAAAGCTTTAAAAAGGATGCAGTGGGGAGAAGTATTGACTTAGCAAAAGGGCCTGGGGTAACCAGAATTTTCCAGTCTTAGAAGTAGATCAGCCCCAGGGGACTTCTCTTTGGGAGAAAATTTTATGAGGAAATTAAATTCAAAGGAACTATTTTTGTCTACTGTTACACTTTCACCATCATTTACAATTTTTCAAGATTATTTTCTCCTTCATTTTTCTGACAAATTTATATTTTAGAATGCACCTTTGTTCCTCAAGGAAAATGAACCTTTTCTTTGATGTTTGGTGGGGAGTGAGAGTAAACCTGTGAGATCCAGTAGCAAGATGTGGTAGTGCCACTACCAGTTAACTGCAGAGTCCCCAAACCGAAATGTTGGTAGTTCATTCAGCATTCTTAGAATTTGTCTTCCTTGGGTAAATTTCATAAACCTATCTCCCTGCTTGCTAGGAATATTAATAGTGATCTACAGTTTGGTATCCTTTTGGTAGTGGAAAAATAGACTGTTTTTAAAGGGTGTTATATTAATAATACTTACACATGTTATAATATGTCTATAATGGGTCAGCAGACTTTCTCGTAATTATTCTTTAATAAATATATAAGAATCTCCTAAATGTTAGCATGCCACCATCTGCTGAGTTGTACCCAAAAACAGTCATGTTGATCTCTGGCAAAATAAGTTTATGAAAAATTGCACTAAGGAATGTTTTTAAAGAAAATTATTAATTAATTAATTAGAAATCAGTACTGTCTCGTTGCTTGTTATCCTTATTAGGTTTGTTCCTTCATCAGCTGTGCTTTATGCCATACCCGGTTTATTCATACATAAAGTGATTCTGTAAAGGAAGAAACAGTTTCCTTTTCTAGGCCTTTATGATGATAATCCTTTGCATATGCATATATGTATATATGTTCTTACTTTTTTTTTCAAACATTTTTATATCTATGATTTCATTAGTATCTTTGCTATGCCTAGTTGACTCAGAGGAACTAGAACCAACAGCTGAAAGCTATTAGAAGGTAGATTTGTGTTCAACGTAAGGGGAAATTTCCTAATAATTAGAGCTATTACAAAATGGAATGAGCTGCTTGGTGTGATAGTGACGTCCCCATCACTAGAGAGGCTCAAAGAGGTGAGATTAGTCACTTATTTAAGGGTATTATAAACAGAATTCATGCATTGGGCAGGCACCAGACTAGATGACCTCTAAGATTCCTTTTGATTCCAGGATTCTGGAATTCTGTGATACGTTTAGTAATCCTTAAGGATGGGGGGAGCAATATTTTTATTTCATAGGTGAGGCTGACAAACATCAAGTCATACAGTGATGCAATGTCTCCCAGCTCCTTAGAGACAGAGTTAGGATTGTCCAGCCCTTCTTTTTCCATTAGTATATGTTGCCTCTTATGGCTATCAAGGATTCTGGGGAGAATTCAATCCAATTTAATAAACCCCTACTAAGCATCTACTTTGTAGAGAGCACTGTTCAGCCCTTCCTCTTTCCATTAGCATGTGGCCTTCAAGGACTCAAGAAGAGAATTCAATCTAATTTAATAAACCCTTATTAAGTGTCTACTTTGTAGAAGGCACTGTGTACTTAGCCACTTTCTCTACACACACACACACACACACACACACACACACACACACACACACACACTTCCACTTCTGTGAGCCAGGAAAAAAGAATAAGTGTGTCAAAGATTATGCCTAAGTCTCTATGGCAGCCAATGTGAACAAGAACTCACATTGCCAGACTAAGCATTTCACTGTGTGAAAACAATGAATACTTAATATCCAGTGGACCTCTCTCTTACAAGGGATCTCTTCTTCTTTTCTCAGAAACAATTTTGGATTCATTACAGTGGTAAGTTGGCCAACGGAATATCTTTGTAGCTTACGTCTTCATTTTACCTACAACCTCCTCTCCTCAACTCAAATTTTCTCATGCTCCCTGTTTCTACAGATGACAACCAATGTGCTTCAAATCCCTGCCAGAATGGAGGGACCTGTGCTGACGAATTCCAATCCTACATCTGCTTCTGCCCTGAGAAGTTTGAGGGCAGGAACTGTGAAACAAGTCAGGCATTATTACCCTAAACCATTGACTCCTCTAGAGGCATACTATAATATGCTCTTCCTTCTTCACAGAACATGAATACCGTCCCTTAGAATGTTGCTCTTAGAGAGCGACCATGATGAGACAGGGGTAGGACAAATATCCTATTGGCCCCCACCAGACAGGATAGGAATTTCCTCTTCTGAGACGCTATTGGAACAAACAATTGTTCCCCATTTGTTCTGTCAAAACAATGTGGCATAGCAGAAAGAGGCTTTGATTTAAGAGCCAGGTGAGATTTGGGTTTGAATCTTTTAACTGAATGGATGACAACAGATACATGATTTAACCCCTCTAAGCCTCAATTTCCTCATCTGTTAAATGGGGAAATTAATAACTGTCTTACCTACCCCAAAGTTTAGTTATAGGGATCAAATGAGGTATCTAAAGTACTACCTAAACATCAGCTATTGTATTATAGTATTATATGTAGAATGTATAATAGTATTATTTTTATTATTATCATCAAGAGAAGGGGACATTATTATAGAACAACTTCATTGATCCGGATCTCACTTATTTAGGTCTCTGATTTATCTGGACCCTTTTTCTATACAGTTATCCCTTCCACATTGAGAGGGATTGGGGTATAGCGTATATATACCTCTCCACACCCTGGGATCTGGAAAATCCACATAAAAATTTTTGGCTCTCCCTTTGTACTAGAGAAGAACTCTAAATTTTTTTTCTTTTCCTTTTATGGGGTGTTTACAGTACCTTATTATAAAATTTGTGATAAGTATTTGGTCATAGGTTCTATGTCATCTGCTAGCCTTCATTAGTCTGCAGCTTCTGCAAAACTCCCAAAAATTCCCATTTAATTTCTTGTGCCTACCAGCAATGTATTGAAACTGTGACAGGGAAAGACATGATGTGGAAGGGATAACCGTATAGGCTATTTTCGCACTAAGGAGTATCTTGAATCCTTCGGTCAAACCAGAACATTCAGGGAACCATTTGCCTATTAGAGAGGTTCTTGTGTGTAAGCTGTGGCACACTGCACTGGCTCCCCAGCATCACACCCCTTTCTAACTGTGCTGTCATGCTAGGGAACTATTTTGAGTTCTCTCTAGTCATCTTAATATTCATGTGTCCAGATCTTGCCTGGGTCTTATCAATCCAGATAGTTGTAGGTTGCAAGTGTGTTTGTAAATATTTAACAACCGGCTGGGTTTGTTGGAGGGGGTGGGCTAGGGAAAACATATGTAGAACACACTTTAAGTGAGCTAAGTTTATTTTGCATTATTAACATTTTATCCGTTACTTTCTTAATTCTAAACAAACAGAATAAATCAAGACCTGATGAGTCACCTTCGCTGGTTTCTGACATATAAATGCTCACAATGAAAATTTAACAACCAGCTCTTGCCAGCTCCTACGAACTGGCTCCAGCATACCCCTGGTTGTAGTCAGCAAATTCTCAAGGATAACAACAGTGAAGCAGCTCCCTAAAGGGAAATCCATGTTCCCTTTGCCACAAAAGATTTAGAAGTGACCAAGACTGGCTCTCCTTGACACAAAGTGTGTGCTGAACTCACATATTCCCTTCATGTTCTCAGACACAGATAGCTTGCTTATCTGCGAATTTAACAACGGGGACTGTCACCAGTACTGCACTGATAACCCTAAAACCATACGCCACTGCCATTGTGAGCGGGGCTATGCTCTAGACCCAGATGGAGTATCCTGCAATCCAGTAGGTATGAAATCACTTTCAGTCTCACCAGAAACCCCTCCTCAGTGAATTGTTTCTGCCTGGCATCTGTTCACTAAATCACATGCCTCTTATGAGCAGGCATTGACCACAGTCCTTTTTTTCTGTTAGAACATAGGAATGACCAAGTCTTTGGGGCTGAAAATCTGAAAGGGAGCTAAAACTGTCAACAGACTGCAGGTGATTTTAGAGAGTTGCCTAGGGGTATTAAGTGACTCGCTCAGGGTCACACAGTCACTATGTGTCAGAGGCAAGATTTGAATCCAGGACCTTCTGACTCTGAGGTTGACCCACCTCCCAGTTTTTCATTACTTGGCTTTCGTCTTGACTGAAGTTTGGGACTTAGGATGACTAGACTTTTGAGGTACAGCTGTCATGCCTTCTTGATATCTGACTCATCCTATCACCATAGGGAGACCAGCTCCCTGAGCATTCTTCTGCTGTGTTAAGTCAATTCCCCACTTATTGTGATGCTATGAGAGCTCCCCACTTGTCAGAACATCACCCAGGCTTCAAGTGATCTGCCTTTTGTCTCCTCTCCCCCAAATAAAAAGGGGCAGGGATTCAGCTCATTAGAGCTAGGACTCAGAAGGACCGAGGGCCACTACTAAAAGTCAGCAGTCAGGTGGCAAAGTGAACAGCGTTGGACTTGGCATCAGGAAATCCCAAGTTCAAATTCTGCCACAGATATTTACTAGCTGAGTGACCTGGAGCAAGACACTTAACCTCTCCCAGCTTCAGTTTCCTCATCTGTAAAATTAAGGTAAAAATAGCACCTACTTTACAGGGCTGCAGTCAGGATCAACACGAACTGGCTCCAGCATATCCCTGGTTGTAGTCAGCAAATTCTCAAGGATAACAACAGTGAAGCAGCTCCCTAAAGGGAAATCCTTGTTCCCTTTGCCACAAAAGATTTAGAAGTGACCAAGACTGGCTCTCCTTGACCCAAAGTAGTGTGCTGAACTCACATATTCCCTTCATGTTCTCAGACACAGATAGCTTGCTTATCTGCGAATTTAACAACGGGGACTGTCACCAGTACTGCACTGATAACCCTAAAACCATACGCCACTGCCATTGTGAGTGGGGATATATATATATACATATACATATACATATACATACACATATACATATACATATACATATACATATACATATACATATACATATACATATATACATACACACACACATACACATACATATATACATATATACATATACATATATATGTGTATATACATCTTTACTTTGTAAATCTTAAAATGCTAACTATAAGTGGTATTATATTTTGTTATGAATAATTATGACATGCTATAAATAAATAATTAGAACTACTATTTCAACTACATTGTAGGTTAAGTTGGCATTTTGGTATATTAAATTTGTCTAGCCTCCACACCTAACATTGTATCTAAGGGGAAATATATGGTCTAAGTTCCAAGCAAAAGGTTTGGAACACAAATCACTCAAAGACCTTCATTGATGAGATGAAAGGACAAACCAATCCATCAAAACAGCAAAATAATTTTATTACACTATTGATTATATGGATCAAGTATTGTTCAATTCTCAGATTTTTACATAACTTAAAAACAACTTTTTACCAAAGTTTCAAGCCTAGAAAAAGGAATAGTTTTCCCAGGAAAAAAAAATGCCAGGGTCCAGACTCAGGGATTAGAGAGTGGAACCCTGCCCATCTGTCCCTTACTGGTTTCTTTACCCCATCTCCCACCCCTGGCTTGGTTCTACTGAAAAAATTCAACTGTAGTCCCAATACATTTCTACCAGCATTGTGCCTGTTAAAGCTATCAGAACATAGCCAGCTCTAGCATCAGGAGGATGGCTCCAACAGGAGTGATGCCACAGGAATGGCTCCAGCTCTTTCTCCTCCTCCCTCCACAAATCCTTGGTGATATCACCTGTTGCCCTTTCCTCAAGCACAATGGAGGAAATAGCTCTGTCCTCCTGCTCCCCTATGGTTCTACTCACTATCCCTGTAAAATAAAACCAAAATATCCCTCCCTGGCCACCATTTCCCTATATATGTTGTTTCCTTCATTAAAATATAAGATATATTATATAATACATAATATAATATAAAATATTAATAAATTTTAATTTAATTTATAATTTAATTAATAAAATATATACTATAAGACATATTAAAATATAAGATAAGATATAAAATATAAGGCAAGGACTGTCTTCACTTTTGTATTTGTAACCCCAGCCTTAATATAGTTAGGACATAATGAACACTTTCAATTCATTCATTCTATTAGAGGGGGAAGAAAATCAGTGATGACCTGTACTTCCAAATTCAGAGGTGTAAGTTGAGGACTTCAAGGACATCAAAACAGTAAATAAAAATGTTCCTTAATTCTTTTTGCTGATAGTACTTAACTACATGCGACTGTTAGGTGGCACAATGGATAGACTGCCAGGCCTGGAGTCAGGAAGACTCCTCTTCCTGAGTTCAAATCTGGGCTCAGTCACTTACTAGCTGTGTGACCCTGGGCAAGTCACTTAACCCTGTTTGCCTCAGTTTCCTCATCTGTAAAATGAGCTGGAGAAGGAAATGGCAAACCACTCCAATATCTTTGCCAAGAAGACCCCCAAAAGAGGTCACAGAGTCAGACACAACCAAAAACTAATGAACAACAACAACAAATGTGACCTTGGGCAAATCATAACCTCACTGGGTTTCAATTTCCTCATCTTTAAAATGAAGGGCTAGGACTAGGTTCCTTCCAGCTACAGCTGGATTCATGACCACAGAAAGGGAAGTGCTGAGATTTGAATTCAGGATCATGCAGTTTCTGAGCAGTGCAGCCAGGATGGAACATTACCAACTGGCTCTAAATTCACTGCTGTTTCCACTATTGCCTGTTGTCAATACAGTATGTGACATCCTAGTTCTCTATTCCCCAAGACTGAACTGTTACTTTGTCCTTGGTTCATTGTTGCATACAGTTGACTATCCCTGTGGGAGAATACCAGTCTTGGAAAAGAGAAATGGAAGTATTCCAGAAGGCAGAATTGTAGGTGGTTATGCATGTCCTAAAGGAGAATGTCCATGGCAGGTGAGTCCAAGATTTGTTCAATGATCTGGTACATCATTCCTCATTGCAAGCCTTTTCTAATAGGTTCCCTGGTGTTTGACTTATCAAGGCTTTCTTATGTAAAGTAAATTTCCATCTCCATCATTCTAACTCTTATTCCCACACACAAGCCAAAACACACTTGCCTACATCATTTCAATATTAACTGGTAATTTTATGTTCCATATCTATTTCCCTTCTTCTACCTTTGTTTACTATATTCTTTATACTCAGGCCCATGATTCTGAGACCTATGATAAAGTCAGGCATTTCATCCAGGGATGAGTCATTCAGTCAAATGCTCAATGCTCATTTGAGCATCCATTACATGGGCAGCTAAGTGTCTAAAGTGTTTTTCCTAGATTCAAGAAGATTTTAGTTCAAATTTGGCTTCATATGCTTACTAGCTGTATGATCCTGGGCAAGTCACTTAGTTTCTGTGGCCTCAGATTCCTCATTCATAAAAAGGGAATAGTAATAGTACCAGGGCTGTTGTAAGGATAAAATGAAATCATATTCATAAAGTTCATGGATTTGGCTCAAGAGGGAATAACATACTCAACTGGACAAAGAAATCTCTCTCACCCTATAGGGAAATAGAAGGGTAAGGGAAAAAGAAAAGGGAGGGACTGATAGAAGGGAGTCAGTGGTCTGATGCACAACATTGGTGAGAAGGGATAGGGTGAAAGGAGGGGGAGAAGTACAAATGAGAAAAATAGGCTGAAGGGAAATGCACAGTAATCAAATTGTGAATGTGAGTGGGACAAACTCTCCCATAAAATGGAAGCAGATAGAGAGGATTAAAAACCAGAATCCTACTGGGTACTTTGTTGTTTACAAGAAACAGGCTGTAGCAGAATCTGTTGTTCTTTAGCTGAAGTAAAAAAAGCAGGGGTAGCAATACTGGTCTCAGACAAAGCAAAAGCAAAAATAGATCTAATTAAAAGAGACATGAAAGGAAATGACATCTTGCTAAAAGGTACCATAGATAATGAAGTAATATCAATACTAAACATATATGCACCAAGTGGTATAGCATCCAACTCATTCTTTGGGATTAAATTATTTAGTTTCCAATTAATTTTTCAGCTATCTTTCTATGGCCTTTATTACATTTATTTTTTATTGCATCATTATCCGAAAAGGATGAGTTTGATATTTCTGCCCTTCTGCATTGGATTTTGAGATTTTTATGCCCTAATACATGGTCAATTTTTGTGTAGGTGCCATACACTACTGAGAAAAAGGTATATTCTTTCCTTTTCCTATTCAATTTTCTCCAGATGTCTATCATATCTAACTTTTCTAAAATTCTATTCACCTTAACTTCTTTCTTGTCTATTTTGTAGTTAGACTTACATATAGTTCAGAGAAGGGGAGGTTGAGGTCCCCCACTAGTATAGTTTGCTGTCTATTTCTTCCTGTAACTCACTTAAGTTCTCTAAGAACTTGTCTGTGACATGATTCTCAATATCACTTGAAATAAAAGCTACCCATAGCTAGCCATCCATCCTGAGTTTCCTTTCCTTCACAGTCTGCTTTTATTAATTCATGGTAGCACATTTTTCTAGAAGACCATTCTTTAATTCTGAGAAATATCTGCTGCTTGTAGGAGGGCTGCTGCCAAATTAAGGCATGTTGTACAGAATTTGGACCAAAATAGAGATTGGGGGACAGGCCATATCAAGCCCCAATCTTTCCATTTTTAAAAAGCTAATAAACTCAAAGAGCAATCTAGAGGTTCCCAGGTAAGGAGAAATAATACAACTTTTCAAAAAAAAAATTTTTTTTTGGTCTTTGAGCAGGCTCTGATATTGGTGAAAAATGAATTGCTATGTGGTGGTACTCTGCTTACCAATATGTGGGTCGTCTCTGCAGCTCACTGCTTTGATAAATTACCTCGCCATTTATGGGGAAGCTTGATAGTCGTACTCGGTAGGTATTTCCATCATTTTTTTTAGATCTTTGTTTAAAATATTAAATTACAATTAATTTTTAGTTTGCTGTAACAAATAGGATTATGTACATAATTCACTTTTAGTGATAATTTTCATAAAGGCATTTGCTTTATAAACATATGGATCAGGCAGTAGAACTGTCCATCTCTTGCTGGCTTCATTAGGTACTAGGGAGATATGATTACAAGTGGAATCAGTATGGTTATGGTTATCAGAAATAATATTTTAATTTTCCTGACACAATTAACTATACATAAAGAATAGCACATCTACCATAGCATCCCTTAAATGAAGTAGATGAGGAATAATAATAGCCCTATTTTGTAGATAGCAAATGAGATGCCTGCATTTTATATGAAGCTCCCCCCCAGTGTTCTATGCAACACCAGGACCAGATCTCTGGTCAATACCACTAAGAAGTGAACTAAGTTTGTTCAGTGACACAGGATGTTCAGCATTAAGTGGGTTAAAGTGCAAGCAATAGGATCAGAGCCAAGAGGCCTGAGGTATAGCATCCAGGGATGCTAGGCCAGGAGACCAGGTCAGGATATCAGTGTTGTAGGAAAGCCAGAGGCTCTGGTTGCTTTAATACTGGCCTGAAGTTGCTTGGAAACTTATATTGCAGATATTATTGCAATATCAACCCCTAAAGGGACTTCTAGGATTTAAAGGGCCAAATGCCATCTCACTGAAAGTAGGCCCCTCTAGCAGCTAGGTGGTGCAGTGGATAGAGTGCTGGGTCTGGAATCAGGAAGACTCATCTTCTTGAGTTCAAATCTAGCCTCAGATACTTACTAGCTGTGTGACTCTGGGCAAGTCACTTAACTCTGTTTGCCTTAGTTTCCTCATCTGTAAAATGAACTGGAGGAAGAAATGGCAAACCACTTTAGTATCTTTGCCAAGAAAACCCCAAATGGGGTAATAAAGAGTAGGATGCAACTGAAAACAATCCAACAACTATCCATGTGCAGTCATGCAAAGCATATCCATGTTAGTTTTGTTGCAAAAGAAAACACGGACCAAAAGGGGAAAAAAAAAGTAAAATTAAGAATGTTTTTAAGTGTGCTTCAATCAGCATCAAGACTCCATTAGTTCTTTCTCTGGAGGTAGATAACATTTTTCAGCCTAAAGTCATTCACTGTTGATCATTGTACAATATTCTTGTTGTATACAATGTTCTCCTGGTTCTGCTCACTTCCCTTTGCATCAGTTCATCTAAGTCTTGCCAGGTTTTTCTGAAACTATCCTGCTTGTTATTTCTCATACATAGCACAATAGTACATAATAAACTTTCACTGGAGGGGTAAAAAGATTTACTCCCTTAAGAATAAATTTTAAAAAAAAAATTTTAATTTTAAAAAAAGAATAAATTCCCTTCCTTTTTGCTGCTAATAGAAACTTGAAAGCCATTTGGGCAGAAATGTATACAAATGGGCAGACCAATAGCACACTCACTACCTGTATGACTCCAGAGCTACTTAAAGATACTACCTGTCCCCAAAAAATTCCCATGAGTTTTCTTTTCCTCCTACCTAACCTTAATTTAATTAGATTAAAAAAGCATTGTCTCCCAAAGGCTACCACTAAAGTGTATATAATATATATGCATATGTGTGTATACACACCAACATATATATGCATACATATATAGGTACATTTATTGTTATATGTACATGTACATATATAACTTATTTATATATACAATTTTATGTATTTATATATGTATGTATAACATATGCATATGAGTACTATATGCATATATAAATATGTATATATGCATATATTATAAATTTTTATATACATATATAAACATTATACAAATAAAATCCTGTTAGCACAGATTGGCTCATTAGATTACCTGATTGATAGCTTAGTAATTAAAGTAAACAGAGGAAGAGGTAAAGAAAGAGACATGAAGAAAGACTTGAAGACAAAATTTGTCTACTTCACATGCAAAGAGTGAGCCAAGTGAGTTTTGTATTTCTTGACTTCTCAGTTAGGGGAGGAGGGGATTGGCAGAGGGACAAAAATCTAGAACTGAAAATAAAATAAAATGATATTGATTTTTTTTTAAAGAGTGCACCAAAATTCCCCTCTGAGCTTCAGACTGACTGTAACTGCATATAAAAAAGCCCAGAATACAGTTAGGCAAATAGAAAAGATATTCTACCGGGCAAATACGATTTGTACATATGTAAGTAAAGGGTTAGGTAGATAGGGAACAGACTTGTGATTTCTTTGGGTGAGTGAGGACCTCCTTTGGTCAGTGTAGGTCAGCACTTCTCTGCAGACTTAGAGTCTTAGAGAGCTGCCTAGAACACCGAGATATCTAGTGACTTGTTCTGAGTCACACAGTCAGTCCATATTTGAGGCAGGACATGAACCTAGGTCTTCCTGGCTCCAGCTACCTCTCTCTCCAGTATACCAAACTGCCTCTGAGCATATATAATGTTATGCAAAATATATGCAAATCAAATTCAACAAGCATTTTTAAATAGTATTTTATTTTTTCCAATTATATGTAAAGACAATTTTAACACTCATTTCTATAAAATTTTGAATTTCAAATTTTTCTTCTTCCTTCCCCTCCCTTCTCCCTAAAATCATAAGCAATTTGATATAGGTTATATATGTGCAATCATGTAAAGCATTTACATATTAGTCATTCAACAAGCATTTTTAAATGCTTCCTTTGTTCTGGAAGTAAATACAAAATGATTTGGGGGGAGGAGGGGATTTGATTGACTTAATTCACACAAAGGTGTCTTCAACCTTTTCCCAGAAGAGAATATACAAATTACTCTAATGTTCTTGAGAAGGGTCCTTTACAATTCAACCACTGTCTAAATCCCATGCAAGTAAGGAATGTGTCAGGCTATAGAAATACGGACCTTTAGGCAGAGAAACTCATGAAGATGCTACATACTTCACTTTATTCCCTCCTAGGTGAGCATGAAATAGACAAAGAAGAAGGGACAGAACAGAAGAGTCCAGTTGCTGATATCATTATTCATGAGCGGTACATTCGATCGAAAATCAACCACGATATCGCCCTGATGCGTCTACAAAAGCCTGTAAACTTCACAGACTACGTGGTGCCCCTCTGTTTGCCTGAGAGGAGATTCTCTGAGGACCATCTGGCCAAAGTCAGGTTTTCCTCAGTGTCTGGCTGGGGCCAGCTCCTGGACCGGGGGGCCACCTCTTTAGAGCTCATGATAATTGACGTGCCCCGGTTAAAGACCCAGGACTGTCTTGAGCAAATAAAGAGAACCTCCCGAACGCCTGAAATTACCGAGAACATGTTCTGTGCAGGCTTCCTGAATGGAACAAAAGATTCCTGCAAGGGGGACAGTGGAGGGCCCCATGCCACCAAGTACAAGGGCACGTGGTATCTAACTGGCATTGTCAGCTGGGGGGAAGGTTGTGCATCTGTGGGCCACTATGGGGTTTACACAAGGGTCTCCAAATATATTGACTGGCTGAATAAACACATGAATCCCTAAGTCCTTCCTTCAATTAGCTGATATAAATTCAGTCCTACTCTAATGACTACTAAAAAGGTATCTTCAGTATCTTTGGCATTACCTTGCCTGGAATAAAGTACCTACTGTCTGAAATCATTCTTTTCAACAAATCCAATTGTATTATTGTGTGTGTGTGTGTGTGTGTGTGTGTGTGTGTGTGTGTGTGTTACCATAGAACTTTGTCCCGATTAGGAATGGTGACTTGGGATTCTTAGGACTGGGTTTGGCATTTAATATCACAGCCACAAACCAGAAAAGCTTAAGATTCCATCCTCTGGTTAAACTTTTCTGTTAAGTGCATGGTTATCAGTAAACCATAAGGTTGAGATCACAGGCGTGAGTTTGATCCATGAATATGCATGGAGAAAGGGTTGTATTGACAAAACACAACTGCCCAATTATAGGCTGACTCTCTATTAGTACTTGCAAAGCTGGATTACCAATCAATAGACATTTATTTATTTAAACACAATAAAGATTTAAAAACAAATAAAACATAAAATAAAAACATAAAAGCTATAATGAAATAAAAACACAAATGAAACATATTTATTTATTGTATTATATAATACCACATTTCTGAATAGGAAACTATGAAGTAAAGGAACTTGTTAGGAAATGAGGCAACTTGAGACACATTTGCTATACACACCCTGTATAGGAAGACTTCAATAGAGAATACCACAGGAAGAGTCAGGGGAGCTGTATCTCCCTTCTTCAGAGTTAGATTGTCACTGAGAATTGTGGGCATAATTCTAAGTAGAGGCAGAACTAAGGTGTGGCTACCAGAGCTTCAGTTCAAGGCACCAAAATTTAGAGATGCAAAAATTTAATGCACTCTTTCAGTAGAGGAGGAATAAATAAACTTCATACTTAGTAAGCAACAATAACTAGTTAAAATAGGAAGAAACCAGATTGTCCATATGGAAGACACTATAATAATTAATTCCTCCTCCTGAATTGGTATTCATTGATTATTTTCACATCATCAGTTAAAAGGACTCTTTTATGCTGCTTAGTCCAAGGACAAAATGGCCAAACTTCAGGCAAGGAAGAAATTTATTAGTAGCCTAAGAGTTAGTTGCCTACAATTGCACTTCCTGAAGTCATCACAAATCTTGTATGTGAGATAACACTTAGAAAGGAACAGCTCTACTTATTAAGACTAAGGCTATTAACACTATGATCCTACTAAAATAAGATGCAAAAAAGCAAGACCTTTGTCCTGCTTAGGATAATGACTCAGGATTCTTAGTACTAGGTATGGCACTCACTGTCACAGCCACAAACCAGAATAGCTTGAGACTTCATTCTCTGGTTAAACTTTTGTGCTAATTGTGTGGTCATAGGTTGAGATCACAGTGGATAAGCTTTATCCAAGAATATCCATGGGAAAGAGGGTGTCTCTGGGGAGCTTCTACTTATCTGTCTTTGGACTGTAGCAGTAAACAAGGTAAAAAGAAGAACCCATTCAGGTAGTTACCATTATCTCAGGAATAAGAGGAAGCTAGATAATACAGTGGACAGAGATCTGAGACTGGAATCAAAGACCTGAGTTCAAATCCGGCCTTCCTAGCTATGTGATCCTGGACAAATCATTTAGCCTTTGCCTACCTCAGTTTCCTTAACTGTCAGTCAATAAACATTTATTAAGTGCCTACTGCTAAGCACTGGAGATACCAAAAGAGGCCAAAGACAGTCCCTATCCTCATGGAGCCCACAATCTAATGAGGAAAACAAGTAAATGAATATTTATAAAGCATCTATAGATGAAACAAACAGGGGAAAAAAATAACAGAAGAAAGGCATTGGAATTAAGAGGGGTTGGAAAAGGTTTCCTGTAGAAGATGGAATTTTAGTTGTGATTTGAAGGAAACAAGCAAAGTTATTAGATGGAGATGAGTACATATTGGTGAGTAACATGTAAGAAGACGAGAAAGTGAAGGGGAGGGGAGGGTCAGTAGCTTATGAAGGACTTTGAATGCCAAACAAAGGATTTTGTTATTTGATACTGGAGAGAATAGGGAGCCATTGGAGCTTATTAAGTTGGGGGGGGGGTGTGACTTGGTAAAACCAGCACTTCAGGAAAATCACTTTGGTGACTGAATGGAGGATGGATTGGAATGGAGAGACAACATGCAAAGAACAGCATTCATTAGATGGATGAATGGATAGATGGATGAAAATATATATTATGTATATGTGTGTGTATGTATGTATATATATACATACACATATAGAAAGAAAGAGAAACAGACAGACAGACAGACAGAAACAGAGAGATAGAGACAGAGTGAGAGAGTATAAGGTAATCTCAGATAAAAGGAACACAGAGCGGCAGCTAGGTGGTGCAGTGGATAGAACACTAGCCCTGGATTCAGGAGGACCTGAGTTCAAATCCAGTCTCAGACATATAACACTCACTAGCTGTGTGATGCTGGCAAGTCAATTCCAATTGCCTCATCAAAAGAAAAAGAAATAGGAAGAGGAGAGAAATCTTCCATGGAAGGTGGTCTTTTTTTCCCCCCACATTAGTCATGTTATAAAGGAGAATTAGAACCAATGGGAGGAGCCCAGAAGGTGGTCTTAAAGGAAGTTAGGGAAGCTAGGTGTCAGAGACAAAGAGGAAGAGCATTTCTAGGCATGTGGGTAACCAATGAAAATACAGAGAATCGGAAGATCACATTGTGTGTGAGCCAGTAGGCCACTACAGAGTGTGGAGGGGAATAAAATGTGAGAAGACTGGAAAGATGGGAAGGGGGTCAGATTGTGAAAAGCTTAAAATACCAAACAGAGGATTTCATATTTGATCCTGGAAGTAATAGGGAGCCATAGGAATTCATCAAGTAAGGTGATGAGGTGTTCAGACCTGTGCTTTAGGAAAATCACTTTGGCACCTTAGAGGAGGATAGATTGGAGTAGAGAGAAACTTGAGGCAAGAAGAATATAGCTTTCCAGGAAAAGGGAGCTGATAGTACCTCCCTCATCTGACCTCATTTGGAGTATTGTGTTTGTTGTTGTTTAAGAAAGAGTAAATTTTTTTTTAAAAAGAGTAAATTAGAGTGTCCAGAAGAGGTCAATCAGTATCATGAAGATCCTTCACTCACTGACATATGAAAATCACTTGAAGGAACTGGGCTTGTCTAGCCTATAAAAGAGAAGACTTGGGATGGGGTAGGAGGACATGAAAGCTGGCTTCAAGTATGCAATAGGGCAATTACGTGAAGAAGGGATTAGACATGCTGTTTTCGGCCTCAGAAACAGGTGGAAACTCCAAAGAAGCTAATTTAGGTTTGATGTTTGGCGGGAAAAAAAACCTTCCTAAAACTTAGAGCTGTCTAAAAGATGAATGGTCTGTCTCAAGGGGCAGTAGGTTCTCTCTCCTTCCAAGTCTCCAGTCAGAGGTTGAATGACCACTTGTTAGAAATGTTTTGACAGTGATTTCTTTCATGTATGGATTGGACTAGCTGGCTAGGGTCCCTTCCAACCCTCAAATTCTGTGATTTTCTATGAATTTAAAGGGTCTCTGATTTTTTTTTCTAAATTATCACAATACTTTGTTATTCAGGTCAAGCAACCCGGTAGGTATTAAGTGCCTCCCATTCCTCAAAGAGATAAAAAAAAAATGAAAGAATCCATATGTACAAAAAGATGTATATCACCTCTTTTCATAGTAGCCCCAAACTGGAAATTAAGTGGACTCAGAATGACTAAATAAATTACAGTACATGAATGAAGTATTATTGCACCATAAGAAATGAGAAAAAGAACAGTTTCAGAAGAAACAGATCTGCTTTAGTAAAAGGAGTTTCCTCACTCAAAGTTTCCTATACACCAATGAAATCATAGGTACTAGGGCTTCCTTTCAAGTTGACAAAACCATTAATTAATGCCTATTACTTGAATTTGGATAGTCAACCAGTTCCAAATCTATTTTATTATATATTATATTGGCCTATATATCTCTATCTTGTACACAAGAATAGCTTGAGGTACTTTATTAAATGCTTGGCTAAAATATAGGTAAACAATAATAGCTAGCATTTAAATAACACCTTAAGGTCTGTGAAGTACTTTATATATGTTATCTCATTTTATCCTCATAACAACCTCAAGAGGAAGATGCTATTAATATGTCCATTTAACAGATGAGGAAACTGAGGCAGACAGTGGTTAAGGGACTCAGGGTTACACACTTAGACTTTAGCTCAAATCCATCCTCAGACACTTACTAAGATCCACTACTCTACTGCGCCACCTTGCTGCCCAGTAAGTTTGCCTAGGTAAATTGTCAACATTTTCCATACATACTGGTTTAGTAACCCTGTGGGGGTGGGGGTGGGGGAACAAAATAATAATGTCAGTTTAGTATGGTCTATTCTTGATAAAGTCAGGCCTTGAGCTCAAATTTGCAATTGCATGTCTTCTACTATAGTCACCCCACCTTGACTCTTGCATCCCTCCTAGTTGTTTCAAATGAGACCCTCCACCTAACCTTGAGTCCTGGGAAATGGGGACTGCCACACACAGTCTTTTAGGGCACCTCAGTACAAGGAGAGGGGTTGCTTTGATTGAACTCATATGATCAGACACTTAACAGCTTAACAACTGTGTGAGCTTGGTAAATTTTGTTTCACAACTATGAAACCCAGTTTCATCTGTTGCCTAGGAATTCTCATATCTACTCACAGTGGGTATCGCAAAGATCAAATGAAATAGTCTCCTGTAAATATAAATAACTACACAAATAAGGTATTATGGTTACAATTTTTTTTTCTGTGTGGGCTCCAGGCTCTGCTTTTGCTCATAGCAGTCTTATAAAGAAACATGTAAATGTCACAATCCACTGCTTGCCACCTTCCCACTATGATGGTAATCCCTGAATGAACTGCTTTTCTGAGAACCTCACTAATGCCAGATGGTGTCAGATTCCAACACACTACCCACCTCGCATATGTCATTGCACCAGAGGGTTGCCTTACATTAGCCGTCTCCAGGGTCCTAGAGTGTAGAGCTGATCTAGAACAGAAGTAGGAGGAACCAGACAAAACAGGAATCCTCCCCCTCTTCCTTTTCTGAAATTTATGGGAAAAAATTCAACCCCTTTGGAGTCCTCTTCTTCTAGATTAGATTCAGTCTTAGCCTGAATTCAGTCCTCTCTTTTCTCTTTCTTTACTTTTCCTTTTCCTTCTCCCTCCCCTTTACCCCCATCCCAGATTCAGTTCCAGAGAAATCCCTTCCTCTCTTTGCTCTCCCCCACTTTCTGCTTCTCTCTCCCCTCCTTTTAATTCATCTCTGGCTAGGAGATCCCCTCTTCCCTGCTTTCTTTCCTTCCTCCTCCTCTCTCCTTCCCCAAACCCACCTCTTCTCTCTCTCCCCTAAACAACTCCATTTGGATCAGATCATCCAGCCTTCACTGATATTGATGAGAGCAGGTGGGGAGTCCTGCACTTCAGGGACTGAAGAAGGTGGGCACCACTAAAATCATCAAACTTAAGAAGCAAATTATAAACATATATATATATGTGTTGGTTGTTGTTGTGTATATATATAATATATATATATATAATATATAGAGAGAGAGAGAGAGAGAGAGAGAGAGAGAGAGATTATAGGTATCAGCAATAGCCATATTATACCTGAATAATTTCATCCAATATGTATTTTTAAATACTCAACAAAATTTCTATTATGCCACCACCATACTCTTAGTCACTCAGACCTTGGAACCATCATCAGTTCATTCTCTCTCATTCTCATTCATTCTCATTCCCTCTCTCTCTCTCTCTCTCTCTCTCTCCCTCCCTCCCCTCCCACATCCAATCAGCATTTCTCCCCTTCTCTTCACTAACTTAATTCAATACACTGGTTCAGTCTTTCATCATATCTTGTTAAACAGCTGTAATAGCTTTCTAATTTGTACTGTAAAACAACAGTACCTCTCCTCTCCAAGTCATCTTCCACAAATACCAACCTAAGTACCAAAATACCAAGCTAAGGAATAGTTCTGACCATGTTCCTTCCTTACGCAAAAATCTTCAGTGGCTCCCTATTGCCTCTAGTACAAAACAAACTCCTCAGCCTGAAATTGAAAACCCTCTACAATTGAAAGACAGAATTTGCCTCTAACTTACCTTTCCAGACTTCTTTCACATAACTCCTCTTCACATGCTCTGTTCTAGTCAAACTATTTCCCAAACACAAGATGCCACCTACATGCATTTATACAGGCTGTATCCATGTCTGGAATGTATCATCTTTTCATCTCACCTGTATACAATCTTTTCTCCTGTTAAGGTTCATATCAGGTGCAATCTCTTCTGAGAAGACTTTCCTGATCCACCTCCCCCCATGAAGGTGTTTTTCTTCCTTCTCAAATTTTCCTAAAGCACTTTGTCTGGATCTCTCTGTGTTCCCAACCCGTTTTGTTTCATAATATACAAAACTGTATTGCGCCATTTCCTTCCCTAGTATACTATAACTCCTTGAGGACAAGAATTGTTCCCTTTTTCTCATCCTAATGTGGGTGTGTGTATGTATTACCCATGTAGATGTGTCTACATGGTCTATTCTGATGTGCTTCTACATAAAAACATGAAGAGATATTTCTAAGTTCTCCTCTGTCCACCCCTCTCCAAGGGGGATTTTGGTTCCTATTAGGATTGGACATAGGACATCGGCACCAGAAGCTAGCCACTCTGCTCACCTTAGAGAAAATGGTGTAGGGATAGGACTATATCTCTTCGTCCCTCTAAATATTATTAGTGTGGGGGAGATATTTTTAGGTTCAAGCTATGCTCCTGACTGTATCCCCTAAGGGACCTTAATAAGGAAAGAGTGCCCCAAGCCAGGATCTGACTCCCTTCCCACCAAAAAAAAAAATGCCTGTTCCACAAAGACCACATGTAGACCATAGCAAACAAATCCATTTATCCAAGCAAAAAGCAAAAAAATCAGAGAAGCGAGAATGTACCAAACAGTACCCAGAATAAACAGGCACACTCACTGCAAGCAAGATATCTCAGTTCAACTAAATAGAGTTCCAGATCTCACCCGAGGGCAAATTCTCTAATGTCTCTAAAGTAGTAGAAAGGTGGGCCATCTTCCATAAGCCAACTCTTCTACATCTTGGCTTCTTTTCAGTCCTTCTCCCTAAAAAGAATCTGAAAAGGAGGGTCTCCTACCTCAAAGCCTGATGCTACATCTCTTCTCTCTCAAGCTCTCACCAACCCCTCACACAGGCATGGAGGATTGAATAACCAATCTCCTCCAATAAGAAGAGTCTTATGCAAATAGGTTTTCAGCCATAGGATACAATGCACTAATACCCATAGTGCCTACTAGCTGTATCTTGCAAATAGCAGGAATTTCCTAAATGTTGAATTACATTTAAATGACTGGTGCTTCTAGGGACTGTTAGAGACTGAGAGAGTAGCTTTGTCCAATGTCATCCACAAAGCCTATTTAAAAATAACAGAACAACTCTATAGAGATGCCAGGATCATGAATCCTGCAATTCAAACATAAATTCAGTGCTGATCACTGGCTTATCAGTCAAGGCAAAATGTGCAATATCATTTTCTTTGGAAAATTCTGTTCTCTCTCAAGCAGAACATAGTTAATTTTATCTGACTTTTCTGCAGATGCAGTTTTCTGTAAACTTAGCAGTCAGGGAATTATTTTCTAACTATGGCATATTACTAACGTACCTCAGTCCTCCTAAGATTCTCCATCTTCTCCAGCTCAAGCAGTCTCTCTGAAGACACAGCAGCTTGTAGTGAGATCCTACAATTGGAAGATGCCAAAAGGTAACTTCAAGAGATAGTCCCAGGCTTCTATATGGCTCTGTCCTCCTCTCCCTGATGCAGGAGATCCCAGGCATGTTTTGGTGAGAATGACTCTCCTTTCAGAAACTTGGAGAATAGAGGACCTTCAAAGGAAAAGAAACAGGTTGGCCTAAGATTTCTAAAAGCCCCTCTCAGAGATTGAATGAGTGGAATGAACAAATAGATAAGTGAATGCATGAATGAGCATGCATTTAGTAAGCACTTACTATGTGCACAGAAGTAGAACTAAAAATCCAAGATCCAGGAAAGGTTCTCTCATTTAGTGATGTCCCAGGACTAGTTCTAAGAGCTGAGAGTACAGGGTATAAGCTCAGTTAGGCAGCTAGGTGGCATGGTGGATAAAGCACCAGGCCTGGAGTAAGGAAGACTCATCTTCCTGGGTTCAAATCTGGCCTCAGACACTTACTAGCTAAGTGACCCTGGGCAAGTCACTTAACCATGTCTCCTGTCTGCCTCAGTTGCCTCATCTGTAAAATGAGCTGCAAAAGGAAATAGCAAATCACTCCAGTATCTTTGCCAAGACAACCTCAAATGGGGTCACAAAGAGTCAGACATGATTGAAAAACGACTAAATAGCAAAATAGGCACATTCAAGAAATGACAAAGAATCCCAGAGTTGGAAGACTTAGGAAGCCATTTGTCCAACCTGTACCTGTGCAGGTATTCTCTTTAAAAAAATTACCATAAGTGGTTGTCCAACCTTTAAATAGAAATTTAAATTCATGTAAACAATATTTAAAATAATTAAATAATACATTAATTTATTTAAATTAACCTTTAATTTAATTCCTTCTTATGAGAGGGAGCCAAACAAGTAATTCAAAATAAGGGGGAACTCATGGACATTGAGTTTGACTGTGGTATATACACTCTGGACGTGGCTAGGCCACTCCCCGACCCCTCACCCTGACTTGCCAGACATTCTGGAAATTTTTTATGTGGCTTTTATTGAAATGAAAAACAGCTGAATTGTCTGATCTCCAATCCAAATGAACATTTCACAAGTCAGACCCCTCATTCTTCCCAGAAAGTGATTCATCATGACTCGTAAATATGATAAGTTCTGAGTGTTCTTACTTTTCTGTCTCCAGACCAGACCAGCTTTATTTCGGCCATTGCTGTCCTCAGTTATAGCCACCAGAGGGCAGACTTTTATATCACTCCAAACAACATGGCTGTTTGGCTTGGTTTTCTGAAACATTACTGCCCAGACATACATAAATGTACCTTTTAATCCAAGAGCAAGGTTTGTTATTGAAACAAGTCTGTTTCTATTTGGGCAGATAAAGCCAGCCTTTAGAGAGATGAGAAACAATCACCTATGTGATTTCAAAGGCCAAATAGTCCCAAGAAAACACTCTCTGGAGCTCTTTCACCCCAACTGGGCTAATTAATGCCTAGAATTTAGAACTTCATTGCTTTACTAAAGACTTTGATTTCTGTTACAATGAAAACAAATTCCCCTCTGAGAGGTACTGTTTAAAATGTCTTCAGTCATTTACACTTCAGTGTGAATGAGTTCAGGATCCGTTTCTGACATGTTTTGATGGAGGTAGAGGCCCCAGGAGGTATGGAAAGACAACAGTGATAAAGACACCTTAAATTCCTATAGTGCTTTTATTATCTCATTTAATCATCCAGATAACCCTGTAAGACAGGGAGGGCAAATATTACCCCCATTTGGAAGGTGAGGAAATGAAATCTCAAAGAAAAAAAAATTATTGAATGGGAGCCAGGTAGCCTGGGTTTGAATCTAAGCTCTGCCGTGACTAGCCTTGGGCATGTGACATCAACTCTCTGGGCCTCAGGTTTCTCACCTATAAAATGAAAGGTTCAAAAAATCATTTACTAGAAAGTACATTGGAAATCAGCTAGATACAATCCAATAAAGAGAATTATCAAATCTTCACTATGTGCAAGGCACTTTGCTAGGTGCTAGAGATACAAAGGCAAATGAAAAATAGTCCTTGCCCTCAAGGGGCTTACATTCTACTGGGAGGATGTATTTATATAGATAAATATATACTATATGTAACATAAACATATACCATAATTTGAGGGGGAAAGAGGTAAGGGAACCAAGAAAAGCCTTTTGTAGGTGCTATAATATGATCTGAGCCTTAAAGGCATTCCAGGGATTGGGAACTGCCTGTTTGAGAAGATGGAAGCAAGTTCAGGAAATTGCAGACAGTTTACTTTGTAAAGTATTACATATATGTGTATTACATATATGTGTGTGGATATATGTATGGATAGATAGACAGAGATAGATAGATAGATAGATATGCCCTTGCCTTGTTTCCTCTAAAACTGTGCTCAGACAACGCTTTCTATATGAAGCCCTTCCTAATTCCATACAACCTTTTCTGAGTGTCCTTCCCACAAAAAAAGTATTTTATATTAATTTTGTATCAACCTATTTAATTACTTGTTGTTTTCTTCAATAGAATATTAAGTTCCTTGAAGGTTTGGACTATTGACCAGTGCCTAACACAGAGCTTGGTAAGAATATGTTTAATTTTTGTTCTTCAGTCATTTCTGTCATGTCTAACTCTTTGTGATCCCATTTCAGGTTTCTCTTGGCAAAGATACTGGAGTGGTTTGCCATTTCCTTCTCCAGTTCATTTTGCAGATGAGGAAACTGAGGCAAACAGTTAAGTGACTTGCCATACTGTTAGTACGCACCTGAAGCTGGATTTGAACTTAGGTCCTCCTGACTTGAGGTCCAACACTTTATCCACTGTGCCACCCATCTGCCCCAATATCTTACAGGTAGGTATATTTAATAAATGTTTATTTAGTTCTTGCTTGTGGGATTGATGAAAAGAAGTAATATACAACAAATCTGGATAGAATGTGTAGAATCAGATTATGGAAGATTTTACATGTTAACCGTAGATTCAGAGAGGTCAAGGGCTTTGGCCAAAGTCACATAGCCAGGTTCAACTGTAGATTTAGTGATTGAAACAGATAAGAACAAGGATGACTGCAGTATTGTTAAGGCCCCACCCTGAGTGTCACCAGAGCAGAACAACCCAGGATGCTGTATAAGAGCTGAAGAAGCAAGAATATTTGATAACCTGTCATTTATACTATTGCTTTTCTTTCTCAAGGTACTCTCTCTTTTTGCTAACACATGGCTTGGATTTCATCCTTCCTCAAACACAACCTAGTACCAGTGTACAGTTCCCAAATCTGAAAGAAATCAATTTTGACTTACAAGAAATCAGCTGTGTAAAAGAACAAATTTTATTAAAAATTGAAAACATGACTCACATAACTTAGGCTGCCAACAAAGATTTCACCCTAGATATGGAAAAGAGAAGTTCCCAAGCTGTTTCCATTTACATTTGAGGTACCCAGAGGAAAACAAAGACTCTCTCCCAGACAGTCTATACTCTACCCCTACAAATCCAGTCAGTTAGAGAGGGGATGGTCTGTCGAGCTCAACCTTCCTCCCTCATAGTCTCCCAGGCTTCCTTCCCCCCACCTCAACTCTCATGAAGCTCAGAACCATAGAGTAGTCACAGGAGAGGGAGAGGCAGCAGCGTAGAACAGACCCTCCCTCCCCCCCAACTCTGCAGCCAGAAACCTTACTGTCTTATTCTCCCTGAGGTCTACCTCCTCCCCTCCAACTCTTATAGGGGGTAGAGTTGGATGCGGGAGGGCCATGAGGCATGAGAACAACAATTTCTAGACTGAATTGAGGAGGAAGTGTACCACAACTGAGCCAGAATTAGCACACACACCCTTCCCCAACATATTAGGGGCATCAGGAAAGCCACAACTTTCCTGCCTTAGCTGCAGCTCTGATGATAATACTATCTGCTTTTCTATACACATTTCCCATAAGAACTAAAAATGACATCTGTAAATTGAGGGAGGCAGGAGTCTAAGGTCCCTTCCAATTCTGTCTCTATGATCCTATGTCCAGAAATGCTTTGAAAGAAGTTGATTCCTAAGCCCCTGAGCATAAACTTTGGCTTCTGAATGTTTCAAATATGCCCTGTTCTGATGAATACATATACACATATATACACACACGTATGTATATGTATACACATATGTGTGTGCATGTACACACATATACATATATACATGTGTATAAACATATATACATACACACACACACCCATTTTCATTCTGCAGTAGAGTGCTCAAGGTGGAAAGAGAGGTGAAGAAATACCTAAAGTGCTAAGGAAGGAGATCTTCCATTGTCTTTGAATTGTTATTGAATAAACATTTATTGAACACGTATTACGTGCCAGACACTGTGCTAACCTCAAGAATGCCAAAAAATAGAAACAAAAAGGCAAAACCGCTCCCTGGCCTCAAGGAGCTCACAGTCTAATGGAAGAGCCAAGGCAGAGGATGAATTATTTAAAATAACAATTCACACTTACATAGCCCTTTAAGATTTATGAAACATTTTCCTGAAAAAGCAATCTTCTGAGGGAAAGTACATATATATATATATATGCATATATATGCATATATATGTATATATATGTGTGTATATATATGTATATATATGCATATATATGCATATATATGTATATATATGTGTATATATATGTATATGTATATATATGTATATATGTATATACACACACACATATGTGTGTGTATGTGTGTGCGTGTATGTGTGTGTGTGTGTGTATAAAGTTTTATTATTCCTATTTTACAGATGAGGAAACAAATTCTCAGAAGTTAAAGAGCTCAGAGGAAGTTGAAGGGTTTTTCCAGGATCACACATCTGGTATCACAGAGATTAGAACCCAGTTCTCCTGTCTCATAGTCCAGTGATTTCCCATTGCACCACAACTGTTTGCACAGCTCTAGCCTTTACTTTCAGACCTACAGGTTTTTGATGAGGATGCCACTTCACAAAATCTGGTCTTACAAGCTCCTCTCCAGAACAAGTGCTAATAAGACAGATTACTGCCAGACCCTATTCTCTTTTTTTGGTGAGGCAACTGGGGTTAAGTGACTTACCTAGGGTCACACAGCTAGTACACGTCAAGTGTCTGGGGTTGGATTGGAACTCAGGTCCTCCCGACTCCAGGGCTGGTGCTCTATCTACTGCGCCACCTAGCTCCCCCTTTTTTAAACTTTTAAAAAAATTATTTATTTAGTATTTTATTTTTCTCCAATTACATGTAAAAATATGGGAGGAAGGTGCTACTATTATCCCCATTTTATAGTTGAAGAAACTGATATGAACAGAAGTTAAGTGACTTGCCCAGGGTCTCACATCTAATAAATGCCTGAGGCTGGATTTGAGTTCCAAATTCTCCCTCTCCCTCCCTACTCCCTGAGGAGGCTAGCAATTTGATATAGGTCATGCAAAACATATTTCCATATAAGTCATGTTGCAAAAGAAAACACCCTCCCAAAAAAAGTTTTTAAAAAAAGTATGCTTCGATCTATATTGAGTCCATCACTTCTTTCTCTGGGGATGGGATAGCATTTTTCATCATAAGTCCCTGAAAATTGTTTGTATTGCTGAGA
Organism: Phascolarctos cinereus; assembly: GCF_003287225.1. NCBI lineage: Eukaryota > Metazoa > Chordata > Mammalia > Diprotodontia > Phascolarctidae > Phascolarctos > Phascolarctos cinereus. Next base: position 170,188,346 of record NW_027556180.1, read on the forward strand.
ATAGCTAAGTCATTCACAGTTGATCATCTCCCAATTCTGCTGTTACTATGTACAACATTCTCCTGGTTCTACTCATTTCACTTTGCATCAGTTCATGTAAGTCTTTCCAGGATAAAACAGTTTTCCAATACTGCTAATTAGGCCTTTGACATATCACCTTGGTACTACACTGCCCAAATACCACGCTGGTGAAAGCCTGCCAGGCAAACAGCTAAACTGATCCAGTTCCCTTTTCAGCGGCTATCACCTCCCTTCCGCCATCACTGCAACTAAAACCAGTAGAAACCTCTTCCAGATCTTTCAAGCACTCAGTGTCACATCCTCAAGGAAAGGAAGCACACAAAAGAGGCAGAGGCCACCAGTGGGCCAGGGGTAAGTACACCCACTTGTGGTCTCTGGCTCTAGTGAACACATGCTTGGTGTCACTATGACATTAGAGAAGGACCCTGTCCTTCCTGAATCCTCTACTACATGCCACTTGTAGGTCCGAAGGGGAGAGTAAGGCAGCCAGGAGCTATCTCTTATTTTAGAATAGCTAGCATTTACGTAGCACTTCAAGGTTTACAAAGTGCTTTATAAATATTATCTCATTTTATCCTCACACAATCCTAGGAGATAGGTGCTATTATTATCCCCATTTTACGGATAAGGACACTTAGTAGGTGGCACAGTAGATAGAATGCTGGGCCTGGAGTTAGGAAGACCTTAATTCAAATCCAACCTGACATTTATTAGATGTGAGACCCTGGGCAAGTCACTTAACCTCTGTTCATATCAATTTCTTCAACTATAAAATAAGGATAATACTAGCACCTATCTCACAGGGTTGTCATAAGGATCAAATGAGATGATATTTGTAAAACACTTAGCAAAATGCCTAACACATAATAGCTGCTGAATAAATGTTTATTCTACTTCGCAAATGTCTTGACCAGGGCCACACAGCTAACAAGTGTCCAAGGTTGGATTTGAATTCAGATCTTCCTGACATCAAGTCCATTGCTTTCTCCATTGTGACACTTAGCTGGCTCTTCTTTTAATAGATACACCACCCTACCTCCCCGGCTATTGTCACAGGGATAGGGGGATGACTCAGGGACTCTTATGTCATTTCATGCCCTTTAACCAATGAGTCACCACATGGCCAGAAGCAGAGTCCCCCAGGCTTCCTTGTAGGTGACTAGAATCAGGCAGGGAATATCTGTGTGAGCTCCAAGGAGTAGCCCTTAAAGGTCAATTCCCCAAAGTTACACTTAAATATATAAATACCTAACTAAATTACCAACCTCTCAAGGACAGGGCCATGTTTTGCTTTGTGTTGTTTTATATCTTTATATATCTACATGTCTTCTAACTCTTAGTAATATATATATACACATATACATATGCTGTGGATGATAATGTCTCTTTCCCACTTCAAAATTACCTCATACTTCCTTTTGTATTTACTATACACATATCTGTATACATATATACAAAGTAAATATGAGATGATTTTGAAGTTGGGGAGTATATGCGTGTGTGTGTATGTATATATATGCATATATACACACATATATATGTCTATACAAATATATGTATATATATGCCTTGTGCATATTACATATATGTATATATGAGGTACATATGTGTACTACACACACATATGTATATGCACACATGCATAAGGATACATGAGTTGCAAATACGTATGTACATATATACACATGCATATATCACATAGAGGCAGTATTGCATAGTAGAGTGATGGCTTCCGAGTCCAGAAGACCTAGACTCCAAGTCCAGTCTCTGACACCTGATGAATGTGACCCTGGACAAGTCATTTAACTTCTCTGTAGCTCAAGCAGCTCTGAAAGCCACAGCACAGGTTCCCATTCTTGATTGGTTGAAGAAGTTTATTTCTTCATTAAGTTCCCATTAGCAGTGAAATCCCAGATCCCTCCCAATAAATATACATAAACATCACACACACACACACACACACACACACACACACACACACACACACACACACACACACACACACACACACACACACACGCATACATACATATACGTGATTTCCTTCTGGCAACTCAAAGCACTCAAGCCAACAGCCTGTTTAGTTGTTTTTTAGTCATGTCTGACTCTTTGTGACTCCATTTGGAGCTTTCCTGGCAAAGATCCTGGAATGGTTCACCATTTCCTTCTCCAGCTCATTTTACACATGAGAAAACTGAGGTAAACAGGGTTAAGTGACTTGTCCAGGGTCACACAGCTAGTAAGTATCTGAGGCTGGATTTGAACTTGGGAAGATGCATCTTCTAGACTCCAAGCCCAGCATTTTATCCGCTTTGCCACCTAGCTGTCCTGAGCCAAAGGAAGAACTGTTATATTTCTATACACACATATGTGCATATGTATATCTATAGGGTATGTGTGTAGGCATGTTGTTTCTCCAATAGAATTAAGCTCATTGAGGGCAGGGGATGCTTCATATTTATCTTTGTACCCATGATAGACTTGATAGGCGTTTAATAAATACTAGTTGATTGGTACTATCCTCTGACTTTCCTATGGTTCTGAAATGGCTTCTCCCTTGTGCCTGGCATCATGGTCAGGTAGACAGGGACCAGGCAGGAGTAAGATAACAGGGCTGGAAGGGATCTTAGGAGGTCATCTCAGGAGGTACAACCTCCTTCCTTGCCATTTGACAGATGAGGAAATCAGCAAGGGCCTGTGGTCTTCCTCCACCCTTTTCATCTAGCCCTGCCTGCCTGACCTCACCAGGAAGCCCCATCCACCAATCAGAAGCCTCATCCTATTTGTGATGATAAGTAGAAGGGCAACAGAACAAGCCAGGGAAGCCCAGTGTGAGCTGAACCTTGCCCCAGTCAGTACTGCAGCAGCAGCAGCAGCAGAATCAGAGCACCACTCTTTTCTCGGGCCAAAGACCATGGCAAGCTGGTTGTACCTCGTACTGCTTGGCACCTTTCTGCCAGGACTCCTGCACTTTGGAGAAACCGGTAGGACCCTGCCCTTCGGCATTTCTGTTTTTGCTCCCAGGTGGCTTCATCTTGAGATGAGGATAGACCTCTCCCCAGAAGAGGCAGATGGGGGAGTGGGTGTCATCTAGGCAGCTTTGGAGCCCTGTACCCTACATTTTAGCCCCTTTTCTAATCTGAGGTAGTTTGGCTGCTTCTCTACAGGTATAACAGTAGGAATATGCTGGGTCTGGATCTGAATCCTGGCTCTGCTACTTACTACCTTTCTCATCTTGGTCAAGGCAATTCTTTCTGGACTTCAATTTACTCATGTGTAAAAATAAGGGATTCGGACTAGATGAAGTTCCTTCCAGCTCTGAATTTATCACTCTTTTATCCTCTTTCTGAATGTCGTCTGTGAATAATAACCCTGTTTTGACTACTAGGGATTGAGAAAAAGTCTTTCCTGTTTCTGCCAAGATTTTGATGAGAAACAGAAGGGGGGGTGGAGAATGACAGATGGAGAGTAACCACTAGAGAAGTGGCAGACAGCAGGAAGAAGACTGACTCAATCAGGATCTGGATTAGGCAAGGCAGCATGGTAAGATGGGATGGTGGTTAGTTTTGAAGTCAGGAGTTGGGGTCAAATCCCAGCTCTGATATTTACTACCTGGCAAGTCAAGTAGCCTCTCCGTGCCTTGGTTTCTTTATCTGTAAGTTTCCTTGTAGCTGTAAATCTTTGATTCTAAAATAGGAGAAGCTGCTCCCTCTGAGTCTGATAGGGAGCTCACCTCCCAGGAAGGAGACCTGACAGGAGAGAACTCATGGAAGGAGAAAATCCAGACAAACCCAAGGAACCAGGGTGGAAGGGATACTGTGAAAGGCTGAGATGAAAACATAAAGAAGCTTGGTTTTGTTTCCATCAAAATGAATGAAAAAGGTCAAAGATGAGCATAGAATAAGTAGAAGTGACTGACAAAATGTTCCATAAAAGGGAACCAAAACAATAAGAAATTGGGAGTAGAATATAATGGTGAGAACCTAATAAAAGTAACAATACTGATGCATGGCAAAGAGCTAGCAAAGTGGGCATTAATCCATGTGTTTGATAGGGAGTGATAAAATAGTACCGGGGTACCAGCAATCCACTAAAGGGTTGTAAAGAACTCTTTAGAGAAGAAAAAATGAAAAAAATGGAAAGAATTCTTTACATTTCACAAAATAATTACAAAATGAAAAAAATGAAAAGAATTCTTTACATTTCACAAAAAACTTACATGTCATCTCATTTGATCTTCACAACAACCCTGTGAAGTGGGTGGGACAGCTACCATTTCACAAATAAGCCCCATTTCACAAATAAGGAAACTTCTGAGACTCAGAGAGTTTAAGTGACATATACTGTGTCACACAGCTAAGTGGTAGATATGGTACATAAATCCAATTCTTCTAACTATAAGTGTCCTTTCCACTATACAATTCAACCATGCACTGTTAATAAATGCAGGGCATCAAGGTAATGTAGATAAAGCCTATGGCAAGATATTTTCACTTAACAAATAATTCACATTCCTTCCTGCACACAACCACAAAATACATCTTCCTGAAACACCATCTTCTTCATGCTATTTACTCTGTCCAAGAACCTATCATGGCTCCCTACTACCTCATAAATAAATTCCAAATTTGTTATCCTAGCATTCAAGTATCTCTATAATCTGACTTCACTTTACCTTATCCAACACTGTCTTCCATTATATTTCATAATATATGCTCTTCATTCCAACCAAAATGCTCCTGTCGTACCCAAAACATACCATTCTCATTCACGCTTTCATGTGAATTTCAGGTTGCCACCTGAATTGTCCTTCCTTTCCACCAAATCAAATCCTACTCCCACTTTTGGGACAATTTATTTAGAACTGGAAGAGACTTCAGAATGTCATCTAGTCCAGCCCTCTCTTCTTACAGATAAGGAAACTGAGGCCCATAAAGTTTAAGTAATTTGCCTAATATCACGCAAGTGAACTCTAATTCAACATTAAACTCTATAACCTTAGGATATAGATAACCTTAGGTAATAAAGTCACGCAACTAGGGTTCATCTTCCACATCTGACACCGACCAGCTGGACAAAACACTTAATTTCAGTTTCCTCATTTATTAAATGAGGAAAATTCTTGCAATGTCTAGCTCACACAGTGGTGTGAGGAAAGCACATGGTGAATAAGTGCTATAGGAAGGTGAGCTATTATTATCACCATGCATAGTCCTTACTGACTGTAATGTACTTTGGCACTTGATTACATTCAAATGAGCACTTTGTTGTATGTTATCTAGCATAGCTACCAACTAAAACTGTAAGCTTTTTTGAGGGCAGGCAATGTATCACATATATGCAATCCTAAACAGAGCCAGCATAGCACTGAGCACATAGTAGGTGCTCGAGAAATAAGATTAATCCAATTCAAGTCAGTTGAATTGAGCTGAATCAAAAGAAAAGGAATGTTCTTGAAGGTTGCTACTCTATCTCACAGCTAGTGTCCGAGGCTGAATTTGAACTCAGATCTCCTTGACTCGAGCCCCAGCATTCTATTCATTACACTAGCTAGCAGCCCCCAACCTGTATCTGTCTGGGGACAACTCTGCTTCCCAGTTTATATAGCATCACCACCTGCATGACAATGACAATCGTGGACATCTTCTCCTGCCTGACAATTCAATTCCATTCAACACATATTTATTGTGTCATACAAATTTAGAAGAGGAAAAAACAGCATGGAAAAAAATGGAGTTAAAGTGATCAGAGAGGCTTTGTGGAGAAAATAGAATGGGGTTGATCTTGAAAGATATGTCCGGGATAGAGACAGATGAGAAGTGGGAAAACAGCACTAAGGGTGGAGCCAGATGATCTGGGTTTCACCATTTTGAATTAAACCAAAGAAAACTCATTAAGTTAGCCCAGTGATACCATAGCTGGGCCTGTGATTCAAAGAGGTCAAACACAGAAAGAAGATTCCATACACACCAAATATCTATAGCAACAATTTTGGTAACAATAAAGAACCAGAAACCAAGTGAGCGCCCATTGATTATAAATGGCTGGACAAATTGTAATAAGTGAATTTTTAAAATATTGTTGTGTCATTAGAAATGACGAACATAGAGAATTTAGAGAAACTTGGGGAAAGACTTGCATGAACTCGTAAGGTAAGCAGAACCAGGAAAACAAACTATACAATTACCACAATAATGTAAAGGAAAATGATATTGAAAGACATCAGAACTTGAAACAGTGCAGTAGCCAAGCCTGACTTGAGAAAACTAATGGTGAAGCATATCCCCTGCCTCTTGGGAAAGAAGTCATAAACTACAGGGATGGAACGAGGCATAAGTTTTTTAATTACACTTTTAAAAATTAACATACATTTGTTTTCTCTCCCTCCTACTGTTGTGGTCTGAGAGGCTGATACCCCTCAAAGACTGGAGTACAGGACAAGGTCATCTGGAATGAATTCACAGACTCAAGCATTCTTTTAAGTCAAGTTGGCAAAAAGTTTATTGTTACACTTTTCAGCAGGCAAGGATTCTTAAGGAACCCTGCGACCTTAGGGGGGTACAGCTAAAGTTTATGTAGGATAAAATACAATAAAACATGTGCCAAATATGCTAACTAGGTGATTCAGGGCAGATGAGGGAGTGGTTAAGGATTGGCCAGTTCTTAAAGGAACATGCACTTTTACCCAGAGTTCACTAGGAAAAGCCCACAAGGGGGGACCATGTGGAGGTGTGGTTTTAGGCCTGCTATATCACTAAGTTAACTGGAAGTCAGGGGTAACAGTCTGCCACCAGTCAATGTCTTGTTTGACAAGATAGATGTAGGGAGTATACATATGTCTTAGCTCTAGAATACAGATAATGAGGAGTCCAGGATGAAGATAATGAGGTAGGGTGGTAGAATAGATAGGGTAAGTGGGTAAGAATATCTTTATGACCCAGTGCAAAGCCAGTTCAAACTAATAATTCCTTCAGGTGCTGTTTGTAACTGCACCAGAGAGAGAGAGAGATAAGGGTCTTGCTGGGGCCCACTCATGAGTAATTGCTAGGCACAGTGTCCTTGGGCTGGGGAGAAACTGTCAGGGACAGTGTTTCTGAGGCTAGGGAGAAATTGGGGTCCAAGTACAAGCACAAGCACCCAAACACAAGCACCCCCTCACTACCTTCTTATAAGAAATTTCTTATAACATGCATAGTCAAGTGAAATAAATTCCAGACATTGGCCATGTCCAAAAATGTATGTTTCGTTCTACACACTAGGGCAGCTAGGTGGTGCAATCAATACAGTGCTTGGTCTAGACTCAGGAAGATCTGAGTTCAAATGTGATCTCAGATACACTACCTGTGTGGCCCTAGACAAGTCACCTAATCCTGTTTGCCACTGTTTCCTCAACTGTAAAATGAGCTAGAGAAGGAAATGGCAAACCATTCTAGTATCTTTGCCAATAAAACCCCAAATGGGGTCACGAAGAGTTGGATACAACTAAAATAACTGAACGACAATTTTCTGTACATTGAGTCCATCACCTCTCTGTTAGGAGGTGGGTAGCATTGTGCATCATTGGTCCTCTAAAATCCTGGCAGGTTACTGGGTGATTGATTTCTTAAGTCTTTCAAAATATGCCATTTTTACAATGCTATTGTTATAGTAAAATTGTTCCGGTTCTGCTCACTTCATTCTGCTTAAGTTTATACCTGTCCTCCTAGGTTTCTCCCTTCCTCTTTTCCTTTTATCATTTCTTATGGCACAATAGTATTCTATTATATTCATACGCAATAATTTCTTCAGCCACTCCCCAATGACAGGAACCCCTTCCCTTAGTTTACAGGGATTTTTTTGTTGCTCTAAAAAGAGCTACAAGAAGTATTTTTGTACACAAGTCCTTTTTTCTCTTTTTTTGTGGTATTGCTGAGTTGAAGGGTATGTACAGTTTAGTGACTTTTGGACCATAGTTCCAAATTGTTTTAGAGGCATGAATTTTTGCAGGTAGAATTTATTTTGTTTAATTGTGCTTATTTGTTACAAAGGAAGGTTTAACTCCCCACCACCTGGAGAGGATGGTAAAAGACAGTCTTTGGTAAATAACAGTATGTCTATATTTCTGTTCCAACTTTGCTATTGCCTAGCCATATAACCTCGAATAAATCACTTTGCTTCTCTTTCCTTCATCACTTTTCTTCAGTCTCCTCATATGGAAAATACGGTTAATGATCCTTCTGCTACATACACCACAAGGTCATTGTGAGGAAAGTGATTTGCTGACTAAAAAGTTCTGTATCAATGGGAGATATTATAAGTGGAGGGAGAGAAGAGAGTTTCCAAGGTAGATTTGACGACATGTGCAATAGCATAGTTGGAAATGAGCATGGCTAGTGTAGCCAATGGCATGGAGGCCAGCCTCACTGGGACAGACAACACACATTAGAGATGGACAGCAGGTAACACTGGGAAGGTAAACTGTGACTGACCCGTGCAGAACCTTGAATTCTAAATTGTGCATATTGACTTGATCCTACATAGACAAATAAAACAGGTTGTGTAGGTTTTTTATAAAAGACATGATAGAAGAGGTGTTTAGGAAAATTAAAAAGCTAGAAAGGTAGCTTAGAAAGCAAGCCTGCAAGGCAGGAAGACCCCTAGGTTCAAGCCCTACAACTGACACATACTAACCATGGGCAAATTACTTACAAGTTACTCTTGGGGTCCCTGGAAACTCTCCAACAGCACAAATTAGGGGAAGGCTGCTAACTTACATCAGTAGAGAGAGTTTCCACACCAGGAATTCTCCTACATCAGTTAAATCACCGGTCTGGACACAACAATCTGGCAGTAAAAAAAGAAAATTTGGAGTCACAAAAGACCAGAGTCTGGGAGAACAGTTAGGAGGTTATTGTAGCATGAGGTGATAATGATTTAGAAAAGGACAACCTCAGTGAGAAGAGAAGGGAAGAACTGAATTTCTGTGATTACAAATATTATTTGAATAAAAGTGAAATATATGTTTAAAAATGTTTAAAATACACAAAATTGCAGGTATTATTATTGTATAATGATTCATACCAAAATTTAATGATATCTATTTGATAATAGTAAAACATGATAACATGAATTTAACATGTACAAATGAATACTATCTACAGATCATTTTAAAAACAACTCAAATAATTTCTGGAACAAAAAAAATCATTTATAGAGGCAGCAAACACAATAAATAAAATAATTTATTAAACAAGCAAAATGAAAATAAAATGATTTATAGAGACAGCAAACAAAATAAAGAAAATAATTTGTGGAATAATAAACAAAATGAAATGATTTATGTAACAAAATACAATAATCTATGGATAATTCAAGCATGAGCTGGTAAGGATTTAGGAAAGGATAACCACAGTGAGAAGAGACAGGAAAGACTTAATCTAGGTGATATTACAAAGGAAGAATTACTTATTGCACAGCATATATATATATGTGTGTGTGTGTGTGTGTGTGTGTGTGTGTGTGTGTGTGTGTGTGTATGTGTGTGTGTATACATATGTACGTGAGTATACATACATATATGTGTGTGTATATACATACAAATGTGTGTATACATATACATATATACATGCACATATATATTATACACATATAGGTATATGTATATATACATACAAAGCCATATTTTTGAAACTCAGGGTCTTGAAGAATGATAATTGACCAAAATGTAGCAGTCAATTCAGAAGGGAAGATAAATTCAGTTTTTAACTTGAATAGTTTTAAGGTTGTGGAGGAAGTTCAAGTAGAGATGTCCTGAAGGTAATTCAGGATATGGAACTGAAGGTCAAGTGAGAAGGCACATGGGAAGTCATATTCAGGCTAAACATCCCTGGTTAGGGATCAACCCCATAGACACAATACAAGAAGCCATAAAACTGGATGAGCTTTCTAAAGGAGATAGAGCAGAGAAAGAAGGCCAGAAGCCCAAGGATAAACCTAGGGAATAGCCACATTTAGGAAATAGTGAACTGAACCAGAAAAGGAACAACCAGGGAAGTAAGAAAGAGGAGGCCCAGAAGAAAGGAAGGAAACTTAACAATGATATCATTGAATTTCCTCGTTTTATAGATGAGGAAACTGAGGCCCAGAAAGAGTAAGTGAATTGAAGTGTCATGACAGGGAAGCCAAAGGAGTAAAGAATTTCAAGAAAGGAAGGACACCTGGCCATGTCAAGATCACATCACCCACCATTAACCCCTGGGTCAGAGCAAAGGATTAATATTTTAATTTGATTTGGTCTTGAGAAATTACCTCAAATGAAAACTGTTGTACACAACTCAGATCTTTAGATAAGTCAGTTTCAGAGCAGGGTCCATTTTATGTTGACTATATTAGCCATTATGAGGCAGCAAGTTGGCTCAATGAATAAAGCAATGGACCTTGAGTCAGGAAGACCGGAGTTCAAATCCAGCCTCAGACACTTACTAGTTGCGTGACTCTGGGCAAGTCATTTAACCTCTATTTGCCTCAGTTTCCTCAACTGTTAAATGGTGATAATAATAGCACATACCTCACAGGATTGTTATGAGGTTCAAATGAGATAATATTTTGAAGGGCTTAGCATAGTGCCTGGGACACAGTAGGAACCACATAAATGCTAGCTATTATTATTTACCCCATCACTTGGCACTGTGCCTGACACAGAGTAGGTACTTAATAAATGCTTACTAACTGCCTGAGCTCAGCTCAGTTCTCCAACCCAAGAGTCTGAGACCGGGCTGTTTGGAGAAAAGTCATGAGATGAAACTCATCAGTTTCATGGCTTCATATTTTTCCTGTACTAGGATCATTCCTGAATAGGGATTTTTAGCCTAAATCTGACTTCCTCTCTGCCTTCCCATTTCACCTCCAGGTCCATAGTTTGAATTATCTTCAGGACATTCCTAAGTGGATGCCCTCCACGACCTTAACCTTAACCCTCTACCACCTTTTCAAAGGGGAAGGAAGGGTGCCATGTCTCTGTGGCTTTGGACAGCATGCCATTGAAGATGCAGGAGGAGGAGATTTGGACTAAATGGATCTCCTACAACTAACTGTATATTGCTAATTATCTTATAGTTTTCCTAAATCAAGAAAAGGCCAGCAGTGTCCTGAAGAGGACCCGGAGGGCTAACACAATATTTGAAGAGGTAAAGAAAGGAAATCTTGAGAGAGAATGTCTTGAAGAAACTTGTTCTTTTGAAGAAGCCAGAGAAGTCTTTGAAGACCAAGAAAAAACGGTAAAGATTAACGAGTTTAACTAAATTAATTAAACGATTAACTCATTTCATGCTCCATCTTAGAGATTTTCAGTGCACTAAATTTGTGTTTGGCTTCCTCCTCACACTCATCTGATTTTTGTTGTTGTTGTTGAGTCATTTACAGTCTTGTCCAACACGTCATGACCCCATTTGGGGTTTTCTTAGCAAAGATACTGGAGTGGTTTGCCGTTTCCTTCTCCTGCTAATTTTACAGATGAGGAAACTGAGGCCAACAGGGTTAAATGACTTGCCCAGGGTCACCCAGCTAGTAAGTGTCTGAGGATGGATTTGAACTCAGAAAGGTGAATCTTCCTAGCTTCAGGCCTGACACTCTATCCACTGCGTCACCTAGCTGTTTTACTCAATATCAGTAGTAATGGTGGAAAGAACGGCAGCTTTGGCAACTGGAGACCACCTGATTCTTAGCCCCAGCTCTGTCCCTTACCAGCTGTGTGACCTTGGACAAATCACCTGTCTCTGGGTCTCAGTTTTCTCATCTGTAAAATGAAGGGACTGGATTACACCATAAGATGTAGCAGAAATACTACATATTTACAATTGCATTATTTTTCTTGTTATTGATCAACAGGGTAATATAATTGAGATATAGGTTCATTTAATATTCGTCAAACATGTATTGAGTTGGAGCAGCTAGGTGGCGCAGTGCATAGAGCTCCAGCCGTTTAGTCAGGAGGACCTGAGTTCAAATCTGACCTCAGACACTTGACACTTAACTAGCTGTGTGACCCTGGGCAAGTCACTTAACCCCAATTGCCTCACCAAAAAGCAAAAACAAACAAACAAACAAAAAACCCAGCAAACATGTATTGAGTGCCAACTATATTCAATACATTGGTTGGGTGCTAGATAAGATAAGAAACAGGTAAGACATAATCTCTGCTCTCAGAGAGGTTATAATACACTTTCTTATAACTTTTCAATTTTCAACTTCTAATCATTATGCCAATGATTGTGACACTATCTCTGCATCATAGAAGTAGCAATGATTTTTCATTTTCCATTCACTTAGTGTCATTTGGGAAAGTCAACTTGAGGAAGCACAGGAAAGAAAGTACTGCTTTCAGCATGTCCTGGTCCTCCAAATAGATTCTCTTTCCTTAATTGTACAAAAATGTATGATAGTCTGTGCTTTTCTAATCAAACTGTTTAAATCTATTTTTCCTTCTTAGATAGAATTTTGGAATAAATACAAAGGTGAGTTACATTTTATATCTTATCCTCATGTGTGAAATAGACGAAAATATATATGGATGTACTTAGGAATGGAGTTTGACTTCAAACCAAAGCAACTCCATCTTGTTTTTAAGCAATTACTGCTCAGCCTTAGTTTGATGGAAAAGAAAAACAATGTTTATCTGTGAAGAATGCCCTCTGCTCAGTATCCTATCAAGCAGATATTTCTTAACTATAGTTAATCACCTGTACCATACAGACCATCCCAAAAGTCTTAATTCAGTTTTTAGTTATTTAAGCTATTAAATTAAATTATTAAATATTATATATTTTAAATAATTGATTATTAAATTAAATTAAACTATTAAAACTTAAGACTGCACCAAGATTTTTGGAACATTATATGTCTTTCTCTTGCTTTAACTGACTATACTAGACATTACCAGTATCCTCCTTTAATTATCTGAACCATTTATCACCTAGGTCTCCTCAAAGCAGAAGCTTTTTAATGAAAAGAATATTTTTACACCTATGAATTTTTTGTTTCTTAACAATGAGAATATTTTCACTCCCATATATTCCTGGGTTCTGTTAATAAAATAGTTTTCACAAAATACCTTATTAGTATAGCCAAGTAGATAAGCATTTCCTTTACATTTTTTCCCTGTATAAAAGAAGCTCTGTTAAAAAATCACGTTGAGTTTGTACTCAGAGATATTTTTCTTTGTGGATCTCCTTTGTACTGCAAGTAAAAAAAAATTTGTTGACTATTTTTTTTTTCAGAATTTTATTTCAAGTATCTAACATAATGTGTGTATATATAGGGTGTCCCAAAAGTCTTAGTGTAGTTTTAAGTGTGTGTGTGTGTGTGTGTGTGTGTGTGTGTGTGTGTGTGTGTGTGTAGCATAAGATCTTTAAGAGGAGCAGCTAGGTGGCACAGTAGATAGAGCATAGGCCCTGAAGTCAGGAGGACCTGAGTTCAAATCTGGCCTCAGACACATAACACTTACTAGCTGTGTGACCCTGAGCCAGTCACTTGACCCCATTGCTTAAGCCAAAAAAAAAAAAAAAGATCTTGAAGAAAGGGAAGAAAGCATGTTCTACAGTACCACCATGTTGGTGACCTAGGACAAAGTCTCTCTCTCTGTGCTTGCTATCAGTCAATCAACAAAAATTTATCAAGCCCCTACTATGTCTGAGGCACTATTGATATAAAAGTGAGAAAAAAAAACAGTTCCTGTCCTCAAGGAACTTACATTTTAAGTAACTTGTTTAAGATTATACTGCAAATTAGTGACAAAGCCAGCACTGGAACCAAAACCTTCTGACGCCCATTCCAGGCCCTTCTAGGTCACTACACTAAATTCCACCCAACAGTCCCACTAACTCACCGTTTGGTCTTAGGCAACTCAGTTCTTCTCTCTGGGCCTCAGTTTCTTAACTGGTAAAATGAGAGCACTGGTCTGGATGATCTCAAAGGTCCCATCTAGCTCTTACAATTTATGACTATTTGGAAAGTAGAGTGTCATTTGCAAAGGAATCCTAAAGACCCGACTACCAAAACGCAAGGATGTCTATACTCCTTTATGCCTAAGTGAGGTAGTGGATAGAATGCTGGGCCTGGAATCAGGAAGATTTGAATTAAAATCCCATCTCAGACACTCATTAGCTGTGTGACCCTGGATAAGTCACTTAATGCCTGTCTGCCTCCCTTTCCTCAACTATAAAATTCAGGTAATAATTCCACCTACCTCCCAGGGTTGTTGTAAGGATCAAATGAGATAAAGCACTTAGCACAGTCCCTGGCACATAGTAGATGCTTAATAAATGTTTTTTGACTTCCCTTTCACCAAATCACATTGTTTTCCCACCTCTAAATAGCTTTGCCTTTCCACACCAAAACCTTCCTTTGAAAAGAGCCCAGTTCAAAAGAAAAGAAAAAAAGAAAAAAAATTAAAAAAGAAAAAAAAGAAAAGAGCCCAGTTCAAGTCAGGTATCCCAATCATAGTCTATACACCAATCCCACATCCAAATGTGGGATACCATGGAAAAACAAACACAGAGGGAACATATTGATGTGACAAGGTAAGGACAAGGTAGAATTAGTTGATGGTGTTCTGTTGAAAACAGTTGGCAAGGTCATCGGGATTGTCTGAAAGTGATGTTGTCAGCAAAGCCAAGGAGTTTCCATTAGGGGTGATGGAAAACCTTTGCAAACTTTGGTTTCCAAGGCTTTTCTTTGCAGATGGTGACCAGTGTGAAAGTAAGCCTTGTCAGAATCAAGGGAACTGTAAAGATGGCCTTGGTGAATACACCTGCATATGTATGGAAGGATATGAAGGCAAAAACTGTGAATTTTGTAAGTCCTATTTATCATAGTGCCTTAAAGACCGGTATTATTAAAAGGACAAGTAATGGAGAAGAGGGATGAAGAAGAACAGATTAACACACTTAAATGCTATGCCTTAGAGATTTGCAAATTGCACTGAACTCTTTTATCTGTACCAATGGACTATTGGAGTGGGGAGGGGAGGAAGAGTAACAGAGAGAAGGGAAAAGAAGGGAGAGGAGGCGGGACCTCGGAGGAGAGGGTAATGTATCAGTAAACCAAAAACTCTTCATCCAAAATGTATGTTACTGTTTATTTCTATTGCTAAAGAACAAAAAGAGATTACAGTTATCCCTTCCACATGCAACTTTCCCCATCATAGTTTCGATATATCAAGGGTCACCATAAGAAATTAAATGGAAATTTGGGGAGGGTTTTGCAGAAGCCACAGATGACACATGAAGGCCAACAAATGACACAGAAAAAGTTTAGAAACTCACAAATGCATAATATATATATATATATAGTATTGTCTAATATCAATGTATTTTATCTTTTAATACCATAAGACTTAATACTATACCATAAGACTTCTTCTTTGGTATGAAGGGAGGACCAAAAAATTTTATGTGGATTTTCCAGACTGAGAGGACGCTGCACCTTTAATGCCCACAAGGTGGAAAGGATAACTGTACTTTTAAGGAAATCTGGAATGTCCCTCATTAACAAAATAAGGAATTTGGGACATGTTTTTATATGCTTTGAGTACATCTTGGGAAGTGTATAAACCACTTATTGTCCTTTGGAGACAGTCTAACTATGGAAGGACATTCAGGCCACAGAATTATCATCAACAATCATTTATTAAGTACCCACTAGATGCCAGGCACTCTGCTGGGCACTGGTTATATTCCAAGTTAAAAATTAAATAGTCCCTACCCTCAAGGAGCTTACATTCTATGGGGGAAATAATATGCACACAAACAAGCTCATGTAAAATATCTACAAGGTAAGTTTAGGGGTTCCATAAATATATTGTATTCACTCTAACTTTTGTGGGTCAGTGTAATATAACCAAATATTGCCCCAGTAACACAACCCCCTTCTTTCCTGGTTAATAGACAGACTGTCTCCAGTGTTAGGTTTAAGTCCTCAAAGCATACATGCAAGCAAAACAAAACAAAATATCAAAAGGCACAAAAAAGCACAAAATTATTATAGGTCACTGAGTAAAGTTGGGATGGAATTAGCATGGGGCACCGGAAAGGACATTAGATGGAGTCAGAGGACCACAAGAGGGTCATGTCTGGTTTCTGCTACTTACCAGATATGCAGCTTTGGGCAAGTCACTTGCTATGTCTGAGTCTCAGTTTCTCCATCTGTAAAATGAAGGTTGATCCAGCTGATCTCCCAGATCTCTTTCAGTTCTAAATTTACAATCCTATAGGCCTTCCACCCAGCACACCAGAATGCTGTTAATGATGATGATGATGATGGGGGCAGGGGGAGAGGGAGGAATCCTTGGCTACTTAAAACTTCAGAGACCGTAGACTTTTCAGAATTGGGGGATATGGGAGCACAACATGGCAACCAGGTGCTCTTGCTCCCCCTTCTGGAAAAGTTGATGGCTCCCCCAAAACACTGAAGTAACCTGAATTTGGGCCACACTGACACTTCCACCAAGTCTGACATGCTTCTCTCTTGGGCAGCAAAACTAACACTCTGCAGCTTGGATAATGGAGAATGTGACCATTTCTGCAAAGAAGAAAAGAGCACCGTAGTGTGCAGCTGTGCCAGTGGCTACACCCTGGGAGATGACAGCAAATCCTGTATCCCTACAGGTAGGAAGTTGAAACAGCAGGGGTAACTGGGGATGTCTTCTCTAGAAAACCAATGTAGTGGAGACACTGTGTAGTTCATTGAAAAGGGCTCTGGATTGAAAGAACCTGGGTTCAAATCCTGGCTCTAATATTTACCATCTGTATGATTTGGGGCAGATTACTTAACTTCTCTGGTATCCATTTCCTCATCCTTGAAAATGAGGGGTTTGAAGTAGATAGCTTCAGAGCTTCTTCCTGTATCTAAGTCTATGAGAGGGGTAGAGTATCAGAAACAGAGAAGAGAGCAGTGATGTTTATCAGTTGGAAGGGACAGAAACATTCTCAAATGGTTTGATAGTGAGATAAATGGGCCCCCAAAGTAGCTATAAACTAGAGGATGGTTAAATTCAACGGCAACCACTCAGAAAGGTAAAGAAAAGACATGAAGCAGGATGTAGAGAGTTCCAAGGAATACATGTCCCAAGGAGAAAGCAATTAAAATGATTAAGAGATTTGGGGATGAGGATAGAGGAGAGTTCTTTGAAAGATGAGGATTTGGATGGGATATTTGTTCAATGTAACAGCTCACTTCTCCAGCATGTAGCATTTTAAGATTTGTAAGAAATTTTACAGACTTTTTTCATTTGTACCTGTGAGGTAGATGTAACCTCACTTTATGGGTGGACACTGTGAATGAGAGAAATGATTTAAACAGGGTTACCCTGGTTAAGTGTCCAGTACTAAGGCAAGCCTCAAACCCAAGTCTTCTTGACTCAGTCTAGCACTCAACCCACAAAGTCATGATCTATCTCAAGAAATATAAATATAAAATCATGAAGTGTGCAGATGGGATGAATATGGACTTTTTCACCAAAACCCTGAATACTAGAACAAGCAGCTATTTCTTGAAGTTTGATAGTCATGCATTTTTTGGCAACAAAAGGACACTTTACGTAGTGAGCAATAAATATTGGCAAATCACTTCACCTGTCTTAGACAATTTCCTCATCATAAAAAGGAGATGTTAACACATGGTATCTGTGTATCTCACACAGACACCGTGAGAAAAAACACTTTGTTAAAATGCTATGTAAATGTAAGCAAGAATTGTAATTACTGTTTTCCTGAGAGGCAGCGCAAACTAAAACATAAACAGGCTCAATGATGGTATAAATTAATTCATTAATAATAGATCCATTTTGCCATGATCTAGTAACACCAGGCAATGAGATTCCTATAGAGAAATGGCATTGCATTAATAAGCTCTGCCCTAAACACCAACACAGCATCTGGAATGGATTTAGAAAAAATACTGGTAGGGGAAAATGTGATTTCATTGGTGCTGGGACCCTCACCAGGCCATTGAAAAGAAAAAATAGATAGTCCCTGCTCTCAAGGAGCTTACAATTTAATAGTGAAGATATTGCACAAAAGAAACTCAGGTTAACTGAAAGCATTGTTGGCACCAATCTAGTACAAGATGATGTGGATGATATGAACTGCATCCCATTCCCACATAATTTGGATCACCTCCATAATGTTGTTCTATATAGTCTGGAGTTTGAATATTCAATATGGTAGCATCTAACAAAAAGTTGTCCTCCCCTCCCAAAATGATAAATCTGTGACAGTTTATTAAATGAAGGGAAGTTGTTTTAGGCCAGACACATCAAACACACAGCCCACACAGTACTTCCAAGTGTAGCCAACACGAGATTAAAACACAATTGGGAAATAGTTAAAAAATAAGTAAAAATACAATAGAACATAGATAATATTTTAAGTAGTTTTCTAAGTCAATATGCAACAAAGATCCTAATGTACGGCTTAGTGGCCCACTTTTTATTAGAGTATAAAACCACTATTTTAGGCAATAGCCTTACCTTCTTGGGGAAAAGCACAGCCATACTGTCCCACAACATATCCCTTGACACCAGGGTTAGGGTACAAATCCTTCCTGGAAATCCTTCTTGACCTAGAACTAAATAATGGGTGGAAAAGCCTTTGATTCACACCTGTCCCCATTGCAGTGTCCCAGTATGGGTCTGGTGGAGCCATGGTATCTAACTGGGACATCCTCTTGCCCTGGCTCCCATCTCTTCTCATAATCTTCTTCATGTTCCTTTCCCTCTCAATGTTGTCATCCTCATTCTCCTCCCTCTTCTTCTTGTCTGTGTCTTTACCTGTCTTCTCCTTCCTCCACCCCTCCCATCCCTGACATGTAGGACTGGAATATATTCCTACTGCCTTTGGGTATTTCAAGGGTCTAGGACTTGGTCCTTATGAGCACCCTTTATGATTTGGTGAGTGTTGTTGTCGAGCCATTTCAGTTGTGTCCAACTCTTCGTGACCCTACTTGGGGTTTTCTTGGCAAAAATAGTGGAGTGGCTCACCATTTCCTTCTCCAGCTCACCTGACAGATGAGGAAACTGAGACTCAGGGTTAAATGACTTGCCTGGGGTCACACAGCTAGTAAGTGTCTGAGGCTGGATTTGAACTTGGGAAGGTGAGTCTTCCTGTCTCTAGGCCTGGCACTCTATCTACTACGCCACCCCCTTAAGAGTCACTATGGCTAAAAAAATTATAATCCTGTGCTGAGTGAAGTGGCAGAACCAAGAGGACTTTGTATACAATAACAGCCATGTTATGCAATGACTAATATTGTTAAACTGAACCCTTCTCAGCATTACAAGGATCTAAGACATCTCCAGAGGCCTCAGGATGGAAAATGCTGTCCACATCCAAAGAAAGAACTATGGAAGTCGAATCACTATCACTTATTTTTACCTTCTGTTGAGTTTTGTTTCATCTTTCTGATGGTTCCTCCTATTGGTTTTAATTTTTACTTACAACTTCACTAATGTGAAAATATGTTTAATGGGTATGTAAATGTAAAGCCTATATCAGATTGTGTGCCATCTTGGGGAGGGTGGGGGGGAGGAAGGGGGAGAAAAATTTTCAACTCAAAAGCATATGGAAGTGATTGCTGATAAATCAAAATAAATTAATAAAATTTAAAAGAAATTTATAATCCTGCAGCCAACCTGGTGCTTAGCTTCATTTAGTAGTACTCCTAGCTTTTCCGGTTTAGTAGGACCTATAAGCATGAAGTTGTACTCATCCAGGTGTACAAGGGGTAAAAGACCTGGACCTGGAGTCAGAAAGACTTGATTTCAACTTCCTCCTCAGATGCTTAATAACTGTGTGGCCCTGGGCAGATCATTTAACCATTCCTAGCCTCAGTTTTCTTATCTATAATATGGGGATAATAATAACACTTAAGTCATAGGATGGTTGTGAGGTTCAAATGAGACAACGTATGCCCAGCCCTTTGCAAAACCTTGAAGTGCTATTTAAATGCTAGTTCTTATTATTAGCTAGCCAAGGCTCTGCAGAACCATTCCACAATGAGGCATCAGAGTAGAACTTTTAGTGAGGACATTTTCATTATCAGTGCATCTACTCAATAAAGTTTCCTATTTTTAAAAAGTAAAAAAGTTAATCAGTTTCTATTTCTTTCTCCTCTAACAAGCTGCTTTTTAGTTGTGTATAATTGACTTCTCTCTCCACCCACCCCTCCCACCCCCACCAGGGAACTATCCAGAAATAGTCAAGAGACTTGGGATAATCAACCCCAGGGGCAGCTAAGTGGCACAGTGGATAGAGTACTGGGCCTGGAGTCAGGAAGACTCATCTTCCCAAGTTCAAATCTGGCCTCAGGCCCTTACCAGCTATGTGGCCCTGGGCAAGTCATTTAACCCCGTTTGCCTCAGTTTCCCCATCTGTCAAATGGACTAGAGAAGGAAGTTACAAACTACTGCAGTATCTTTGCCAAGAAAACCCCAAATGAGGTCACAAAGAGTGGGACCCCAGAATAACTAGATCTAAGAATTAACTTGTACCTAGTTTGTGAAGCTGTCTAAGGGACTCTCCCTTTGAAAGTCAAGAGATAGATAGGATCACTGCAATACTCTCTGAAGGTAACTGACAGGAGCATTGCTTGTATGATTTGGGGACATTTTCAAACATCTAGCATTCTCTTTTTTTCTTTCAGAACCCTACCCATGTGGAAAATACACAGTGGAAAGAAGGAAGAGGTCAGTCACAGAACCTGCCACGCAAAGTATCCCTTCTCCAGACTTATATGAAAATCTACCTGAAGAATTGGAAACAGAGACCCTGACTCCCACAAAGGATCCCTTATATGGACTCTTCCCAAATTACACAGAAACTGAAGATGATGGAGATGATTTCATAAGGATTGTTGGAGGAAGAAATTGCAACGAGGGAGAATGTCCGTGGCAGGTAATTATGGTTTGTTCCGATGCAGTGAAAATCTGCTTTGATATCTCTCAATTTCATGAAGTTAACTAATATGGTCATCAGTGGTCAAAATGTCCCATCAATATGTATTACCGTCTAAGCTATCCTTATCCTTGTGATAAGTGTTGAACCAAAGAGAACCGTCATCTTAGGTCAATTTCACTTTGTAAAATAAGGTAGTATGATGGAAATAGAAGAATGCTGGATTTGTAGCCTAGAGGACCTGGGTCCAAATCCTGCCTCTGCCAATTGTGAAAATTTGGGCCTTAGTTTCCTCATCTGTAAAATCAGAAGGCTATATTAGGTGACCTCTTGTACAGTCCCATATAGTTCTAAATCCGAGATCCTATGATCTAAGAATTTTCTGTCTTAGCCAAACGCTCTGACAGGGCACACATGTGGAAGAAAGACAAGACAATAAAAACATCTGTGCAAATACTATAGGCGTGGCCTACAAAATACAGGGTTCCACATTTGTTCCTTACCCTAACATTGGTACCATGTCTTTAGAAGGCAATATTGTTGTTATTGTTTAGTCATTTCAGTGCTGTCTGACTCTTTGTGACCCCATTCGGGGTTTTCTTAGCAGAGATACTAGAGTGGTTTGCCATTTCCTTCTCCAGCTCATTTTATAGATGAGGAAACTGAGGCAAATAGGGTTAAATGACTTGTCCAGGGTCACATAGCTAGTAAGTGTCTGAGGCCTGATTTGAACTCAGGAAGATTCCCAGGCCAGTGCTCTATCCACCATGTTAGAAGGCAACAACTCAATGAAAAGAGAAGGTTATAAGAACACAAAAAGCTAGATCTTCAAAACAAGGTAGTTTTTAAAAAGGAGTTCCTCAAACTAATTGATTAATCAATAAGCATGTATTAAATGCTTACTGTGTGCCAGGAACTATGCTAGGCTTTGAGGAAACATGAAAATGAAATAATCCCTTCCTTCAAGGAGCTTACTTATTCTACCAGGAGAGATAGAATGTGCCGAAATAAGAACCCACAAAATAAATAAAGTAAGTTGGGGTGGGTGGGGTGTGGAAGGCATCACTTGAGCAAAGTTTTGAAGGAAACGAGGGATTCTAAGAGGTGGTGATGAGGTGAGAGTTCATTTCAGGCATGGGGGACAGCCAATGCAAAAGCTTGGAGATGAGATTGGAAGTTGTGTATGAGGAATAGAAAGAAGGTTAATTTGACTGGACAATAGGGTCTGGGAAGAGGAATATTGTAAAAATAAGGTTGGAAAGGCAGATGGGAGCCAGGTTGTGAAGGGCTTTAAAAGCTAAACAGAGCAGCTGAAGTTTGATAAAACTGTAGCCTGGAACTTGCTCCAAGGGCAAAAGAGAAGGATGCTCATGGTTCCCCACGGCCTCACTGGTTTATTTTTCCTGGTCCACTTCCAGGAGGCATTCAAAGGACTTATTGCATTCCATACTTCAGTCAAAGAACTTCATTCAGTTCCTGCCAAAGTACATGAGGTACATTTGAACATCATCATGACAGATAAGCTAGCATTTACATAGCACCTACTATGTGCTAAGGGATTTACAAATATGATCTCATTTGATCCTTACAACAACCCTGAGATGTAGGGTTACTTCCCCCATTTTACAGATGAAGAAACTGAGGCAAAGAGAGGTTAAGTGACTTGCCCAGGATCAGACAGCTAGTAAGCATCTGGGGTGGGATTTGAATTCAGGTATTCCTAAATCCAGGCCCAGCACGCTATCCACTGTGCCACCTAGTTGCAAATATACATCAAACATAAACTGCAACATTGAAAACAACAAGAATAATTATCCCACCTTCTTGGGTAAGCATCTCAAAGTACTATTTGCATCACATCCACATTAATATTACATGAATTAGACATAGCACAATGCAAAGCCCGTCTGGACCAGTTGCTCCATTAACTAAATTACTAAATTATATGCAGGACATATCAGGTGCACACATAACAGTGGTATATGTGTACCCAGAGTAAGTAAGCAACTAAGCAGAACTAGCAAAAACAAGGCATAGTTAGCAGCGAGCGCTGCAGAATGGAAATAGTGCTTCTAGGTCTCTAGAGTAACAACCCATGCATAATTATTAGTAAATTTAGCAAAAAAATGCAAGCCTCAAAAGGATGCATCACTAATAGTCAAATATAGCCACAATATAAGCAGAATACCACACACAGGCAAACAAATATTAACATCACATTAACAAAAATATAAATAAGAAAGTCTGTGATAATTGACACTTTATCAATATACACAAATACATTCATTTACACGTAGAGCATATTTTGCATCCATAAGCATTAGTGTTGTCATTTGGCATATGAGTAACCAATTTTCCTGCCCTACCTCCATTCCCCCATTATAACATCATAAATTAGCCTAGTCACAGATGAGATGGGTCTGGCTCTTTTGGGAGCCACTGACCTTTCAGTAACCCTACCTGAGCTGCTGGATAGTATGTGGGTGGGACATGGGTGCTCCCAGACCAGTAAGCCTTCATTCCCAAACCTGGGCTTGGAAATGGTCCCAGCTAAATATTAACTTTTTTAAACACTCTAGATTGCCTAGGGTCTCCACAGCTGAAGGAATAGGCAGGAAAGAAGCTACTTTAGGTTAGCCACCTCTTACCCTCATCAGGTCCCAAAGTGTCTCTCAATCTAGGGGAACGAGTAATTACAGTATATAGTATTTTCTTTACTTGAAACTTCACTTTCTGATCTATTATCTGACTTAGCCTCTCTACAGCTGGTGGGAAGTCTCTTAGAGTACAGTTTAACCAATTGTCCATCATTTCTTTTGGGCTGCTCATCAAAGAGTCCCCTATAGGCAATAAGTGGTTTTTGGTTTTTTTTAATTATTATTATTATTAATAATAATAATAGCTCACATTTATATAACAATATCAATAGGTATTAAGTGCCAACTCTGTCCCAGGCACTGAGATAGGTACTAAGAATACAACCATAAAATTGAGATAGAAATCCTCAATCAGCTTACATTCTTTAAAAAAATAAACTCTCTAGTGCTACTTTATTTTTTAATTAAACTTTTAAAAATTAACAGAAATCTATTTTTCCCTCCCATCTCAGACCCCATTGAGAAAGAAAAAGAAAAACAAAACCATTATTTCAAATATGCTTAGTTAAGCAAAACAAATTCCCTCATTGGCCATGTTCAAAAAATGTCTCATTCTGCCTCTGAGTCTACAATCTCTTTGTCAAGAGGTGGAATCCTGGATTGGCATTGCATTGATCAAAGTTCTCCAACTTTTTCTTTAGTGGCCCATACGTAAGAAGATATTCTGGAGGTAACTGAAGCTGGATTTTCCATACTCAAACCAGTTCTCAAATTTTCCTATTTTTTTCAGCGTCTGGTCGCAGTTCAACCATCTAAGTCCTATGAATGATGTCATTTGATCAGGAATGACAGGCTTGCCAAATGCAGGGTCAGGTCTCAGAGCAAAGAAGAGTAATTAACTTATTTAAATAATTTTGGAGTGCATACTAAATCATACGCAAGAGCTCTGCTAGGTGAGAGAGAATAGGTTAAGAGTATGAAGGCTGAATGTCCTCTATGGAAAAAGGGAGAAATTGCAGCCTTTGGGAAAGTCGAAATATATGCACTGAATACCCCCTTCATATAGCCACTGGGCTGTTGGCCTAAGGCTAGCGCCATCTGGTGGCCAAAATATATACTATCCTCCATACTTAGTTATTTGATTAATCAATTAAGTGATAGCCTGCTTGTCTGTAGGTTAGAGAAAGTAGTGTAAAAAACTAGGCGTGGGTGATGATAGCACCCCACCAAATGCACACGTAGCATACACATATGCACACCCACAAACACCCACCATTTGTCACATAATAGCACATTTATATAATGTGAAGGTTTGTGAAGAGGTTTCATCACAACCTCATCAAATAGAAAAAGACAAAACATGCTTTAGCAGTTCAGAGAAGAGTGAGATCACAAGGAAAGTCTTCATAGAGAAGGTAGCATTGAAGCTGGGCCTTGAAGAATGGATGGATCTTGGAAGGTCTGACGAGAGACAACTGTCCAGGCAGAAAGAACAAGATCAAAATCTTGGACAGGAAGTTGTGACTTAAACTTTCTGAAATTCACTCATTTAGCAAGTTTTGATTTGTGTTGTTGTTTTTACTATGCTATGGTTTTGCATGGCAGACTGTGTTAGTTTTAGGTAACAAAAGTGTTTGGGGGAAGATGCTATTAACTTAATTGCAGAGATTTTTAATTAATTTGCAGAGGGCAAGCAGAGAATGAACTGTTTTTAATGGAAGGGGAAGGAAGAAAAAGAAGGACAAGATAAAAAATTTCATTAATGGTGTTAACAGCTGCTTAATCCCATAACCATGGTTCAGTGCTAACAGCCTTATCATTTTCATCAGAAAACATTGCTCATCAGGTAGAAATTTTGCCAGTTTAAGGTTGTGAATAATTTCATTACTTCTATCTATTTTCAGGGGAAAAAGTATTGCCACATATTTGGAAAGATAGTCTACACAAGTAGGTCAGATTATGAGCTAATAGACATTTTTTTAAAAGTTCTATGCTTGATTATACGTATTTGTTACAAGATTTTTTTTTCCCTTCTCAATTTTCAATTGGGCAGGAAAGGGTTTTTTTTCTGGGGGGAAGGATAAAGGGGATAAGAAATAGTGATACTCAAAAAAAAAGGATCTTTGCAACTTTTAAAAAAAATAACAGAAGCAAACAGAAGGAAGTTCAGAAGAAAGCACAAAGAGGACAGTTTTGAAAGTAATATGTGGAATTTACTACATACTTTAAAAAAAACCCACATGATATGAAAAAAAGATTCAGTTTCACCCACAATTCTTTTCATGTGGCAACTACACATATGGAAATTTTCCTTTTCCTTTTTTTTTTTTTTGGTGCTTAGGTTCAGAATTTAAAAATTAAATGTAAAAGAGTTGCTAGCTAGACTCTAGTAATGAAAGACTTTAATAGTTTGTATTTTCAGAGCATTTTATAATCATTAATTCATTGATTCACACAGAGCTAACGTGGATCTATGATAATTGTTGAAGTATCCCAAAGCATCTAGTGGTAAATGGCTAGAGTAGTAGAGAGAAGATTACAAGTCTTGTCTCCGTAGCTTACCAGCTATGTCACATGGGACAAGTCACTTAAAACTTTTCTTTTCTTCTTCTTCTTCTTCTTCTTTTTTTTTTGGCAATTGGGGTTGAGTGACTTGCCTAAGGTCACACAGCTAGAAAGTGTCAAGTGTTTGGTCTGAGGTCACATTTGAACTCAGGTCCTCCTGACTTCAGGACGGGTGCTTTATCCACTGTGCCACCTAGCTGCCCCCTTAAAAGTTTCTTGACCTCAGTTTCCTCATCCTGAAAATGTGAGTGATAATACTTGTCCTACCTATTTCTCAGGGTACTTATGATAGCTTTGTACATTGTAAGGCACTTTGGAAATATGAGCTATTGGCCTTCTGATAAAGAAAGGATGATTTAAAACTCTTCATACCAGAACCAAGCTTTGCTAAAATTATGAGATAATTAAAGTTTGTCTTTGTTGCCTCTGCCTCTTCCCCTTTTCTTAGCATCTTTTCCCCCAAGGTACCTGAGCCCTCATGCTATTCCTATGAAGAAGAGAACAGATAAAAGAGGAAAATGTGATATGTCACTAACCTCGAATCAATTTGATGTTATCCCTTCCAGAATATTTGCATTTTAATTTAAAATTTTTTTTTAGGCAGTTGGGGTTAAGTGACTAGCCCGGGGTCACACAGCTAGAAAGTGTCAAGTGTTTGGTGTGAGGCCAGATTTGAACTCAGATCCTCCTGACTCCAGGGCTGGTACTCTATCCACTGCACCACCTCGCTGCCCTGAATATTTGCATTTTAAAGGCAGGCAGCAGGAAGGAAAATACAAAGAGATTAACCTCTTATGGCTGAACTTTAGATTCTGTGGCACTTGAGAGAGCTAAATATTTGAAGGCATTGCAACCTGTCTAATGTCCCTAAAATTACACTACAGAGACAAAAACTTTCTCTTTTTCAAAAGTACTGCCTAGTTCTGTGTAACAACCACAGCCCATGATGCTGAGAACGTACTAAAGAAGTAGGAAAAAAAATCCCTACTCTTCAGATAACAAATATATTCTAAATACAGGCTTCACTCAGGAAGATTTGGGGTAAAGTATTCAGATCTATATAATAAACTAATACAGGGACTATTTTGAGTTCTCCCATTAGGAAATAGCATGAGTAAAGTGGCATTTTAGGAAGAATAACAATACAGTTTCATAGATTAGAATAGGAAGGTGGCCAGAGTCAGGGAGGCTAATGAAGAAGTTACTGGCAACAGTTCAGATGTAAGGCAAGTAGAGGCAAGACTCAGATTGTATAGTTAGATCAGAATCCCAGGATTCCAGAGTGGTAAGGACCTTCATAGCCCACCTACAACAGTCCATAACTTAATACGGCACCCCTGCTTATCCTCAACCCTTGAGGTACTTTATCATAAATTCCCACCAAAGGAATCAATAGACTGGCACCTTCAAATCACCTGCTCCCCATAACTTGTTTCAAACTATCTGTGATTTCTTTATTGAACTTTTTTTAATTTATAAAAATTCCTGTAATTTCTTCAGTATAGAGAATACAATTCCTCCATCCCATATGATCTCACAATTTTTGATCCAAACTTGTTTCAAACTATCTGTAATTTTGTAATTGAAAAATAATTTTAACTCAAAAAGCCCCCTGTGATTTCTTTAGTATGAGGACTACAACCCCTCCACCTCAAGTGACTTTATAAATACAAGTTAATCAATCAATAAATATTTAAGTGCCTACTATGGCCAGGCTTTATGCTAAGAACTGCTATGTTAATCAAATAGACAAAGTTTAGCCAGAGTTGCCTCTTTCTTTCTTTCTCTCTTTCTCTCTCTCTCTCTCTCTCTCTCTCTCTCTCTCTCTCTCTCTCTCTCTCTCTCTCTCTCTCTCTCTTTCTTTCTCTCTTTCTCTCTTTCTTTCTCTCTCTTTCTCTTTCTCTCACCTTCTCTCGCCTTCTCTCACCTTCTCTCTCTCTCTTTCTTTCTCTCTCTCTCTCTCTCTCTCTCTCTCTCTCTCTCTTCCTCTCTTCCTTCCTTCCTTCCTTCCTTCCTTCCTTCCTTCCTTCCTTCCTTCCTTCCTTCCTTCCTTCCTTCCTTCCTTCCTTTCTTTCTTTCTTTCTTTCTTTCTTTCTTTCTTTCTTTCTTTCTTTCTGAACAGTGATGATTTTGCTTTCAACAGCCTTCCCTTTGATCAATCAAGCATACAAACACTTATTATTAAGTTCCTACTATGTGCCAGGTTCTGTGCTGGGTGTCAGGGACACAAAGGTGAACATGAAATGGTACCTGCTCTCAAGGAGGTTATATTCTATTCTAATTTTTAGATAAAATTTTATTGATGCCGTTTGTTTTTACATCACAGTAATCTCCGGATATATCCCCCTAAATCAGCCAGTGTACCTGTTACAAATTAAAACAGCTTAACAAGACCAACTCACTCAGGGATCTCATCTGACAACATCTGCAACCAGTCTTCTATGCCCTGTGTATGGTCTTCGACTTCTCCAATAAAAAGAGAGAGATCCAGTCTTTTCTTTGAATATTTATTTTGAAATTAATGATATTCTTCTTGCAGGCTCTTCTCATAGATGAGAACAAAGAAGGATTCTGTGGAGGTACAATATTGAATGAGTACTTTGTCCTTTCTGCTGCTCACTGCATGTTCCCATTGAAGAGATTCCAAGTATTGGTAGGTAAGTGACTACAATTCACGGATCACATCAGTGACTGAAATTAATATGAGCAACGGCCACAAATCTCTCATGGTGAATGTCTTTCCAATCTAATCCATTATTAAGTGCCTACTATGTGCAAGACATTATGTCCTTAAGGAGCTTACATGCTACAGGCAAGTGGTGGGAAGAGAGTAAAGGGAAGTAGAAATTGCTTTCTATGACTAACTCTTGTATATTTTTCCTGAATATTATTTCCCTTGTTGGTTCTCATATCTGCTCTGTTACAAAGTGCCATCTTCATATATGAAAAATAATCAAATACATGTTAGTATGAAAGATTGCATAAAGTAGTGAATGGAGGATTGGCCTTTGGCACATACTACTTACGTCACTAAACCTCTCATGGCTCCAGGCAACAGCCTGAGACTATAAGTTACATAGGATTTGCTGATCTGTATCTGATACAGTTTCCATACCAGAAGGTCCCCACACTATTGACCAAAAAAAGTATCCAAGTCCAGATGCGTGTATCTATCTATCTATCTATTTGCATGTATACATGCACTGAGGCATGTATACATATATACTAGCTATTTCTTTAATGTGGTTCTTTGAAAAAGTGGCTGATCCGGCAAAGGGCTTTGGGATCTGTTGCACTACTTGTAGTTGGACTCTAGTTCAGCCACCAAAACCATAATAAGTGTGACTTATTCACATGAGTGTTCTCTGTCTCTGTCTCTATGTTCCTTTCTGCCTCTGGCTCTCTTTTTACCTCTATCTCTTTCTGTAACTCTGTCTCTTTCTCTGTGACTGTCTCTCCCTTTCATTTCCTCCTCTTCTTCTTCCTCCTCCTTTCTTCTTCTTCTTCTTCTTCTTCTTCTTCTTCTTCTTCTTCTTCTTCTTCTTCTTCTTCTTCTAATTCTTCTTCTTCTAATTCTTCTTCTCTTCTCTCTCCTCTCTCTCTCTCTCTCTCTCTCTCTCTCTCTCTCTCTCTCTCTCTTCTCTCTCTCTCTCTCTCTCTCTCTCTCATAAATATTCAATACCATTTCACAAGTGGGTATCCAAATTTAAGGCTAACTCCAAAGCAGCTCACTTTCTTTCACTTATAACAGCTTATGTATATGAAGTGTTTCATGGTTTAGCACAGGCAATGCTGCATAGTGGTTAGAGGGACATCTCAGAGCCAGGAAGATGATTACCAGCTATGTGACTCTGGACAAGCCATTTAAACTCCCAGTGACCCCAGGCACCTCTCTAAGCCTAGAAGTGACAGACAACTTCCCCATCCTGGGATTTCTCCACATGGATGAAATCATGGGTCTAGACTAAAGGAAGTGAGTGGAGGTGGGGTGGGGGGGAGCATCATGAAATACTTTCCCACTAATCCTGCAAATTTTGCAATTATTACTTATTCACGCTTTACAGATAAGGAAATAGAAGTTTAGGGACTTGCCCACAGTGGCACAACTAAAACGCTTTGGAGTCCATCCTTAAAATCCAGATCATCTGATTCTGAGTCTGTTGGTCATTATACTACTCTAACTTGTTTTTCAAATATTGTTCTCTTCTACTTTCACGATCACTTAGCAGGTCCTTATTAAATACCAACTCTGCCTCTAGCTCTAAGACAACATGACCACTTCCTTCTTATTTTCTGGGCAAAGGGAAGTTAAATGGCCAGCAGCAGGGGGACAGTAGGAGGGTGGAGAAGGGGCTGGAAAATCTACAAACTATACAATTCATCTTAAGTCATCAAGAATTGGCAGAGGTTCGAGACTCATCTTTGGTTGCTAATTTTTTTTGTTTGTTTTATTTGTTTTGGGATCTTTTTTTGAGACTGGGCCCCCATCTCACTCAGGCTAGCCGTACAACAGCCACCTGTGGCTGGTCTCCAATATTGGTTGACATGGAAGCTTTGACCTCCTTTTTTCTGACCTGGGACATTTTGTTCCTCCAGGCTGTGAGCCCCTTGACAGCAGGGACTGTCTTTTTTTCTTTCTTATGCCCAGTGCTTAGGACAGTGCCCAGCATACAGTAGGCAATTAATAAATGTTGACTGACTTTCTGGTGACTCCCCCCCACTCCTGAGGATTCATCATATTAATGCTGGACTTAGCGTGGACCCCTTTAGTCCTGCGCTTCTCAGACCTCCCAAACTCAAGTAATCCACCAGTCTCAGCCTCCCCAGGAGCGAAAACTACAGAAATGGGCTGCCATGTCTGGCCAGTTCCTGGTGGTTTAGATAAAATTGCCTTTTTCTGAAGCACCAGGCAGCATGGTTTCTCTGTAAATAATAATAATAATAATAATAACAGCCAGCTTTAATAATAACAATAAGGATAATAGCATGCATTTATATAGCACTTTTATTAAAATATTTTTAAAGTACTTAACCCAGTGCCTGGTACATAGTAGGTGCTACATAAATGCTTATTCCCTTCCCATCCCTTCCCCACTTTAAAGTTTGCAAAGCACTTTCTACGTTATCTCATTTGATCCTCATAACAACCTTGTGAGGCACGTGATAGTATTACCTTCATTTTATAGATGAAGAATTGGTACTCAGGTTAAGAAGACCTGCTAATAAGTGTCTAAGGCGGGATTCAGACTTGGCTCTAGCCACTGCACCAACTAGCTGCCTCGGTGAATCAATCAGTGAGCCCTTCCTAAATACCTGCCATGTACCAAGGACTATATACCCAGCATGGTGAGGGAGACAAAAGAAACATAAGGTGGCGTTATAGGATTTAGGACTAGAGGGAACCTTAAAAATTATCTGCTATAACCACGGTGGCAGGTAGGTGGTAAAGTGGATAGAATGCCAGGCCTGAAGTCAGGAAGAGTCATCATCATGAGTTCAAATCTGGCCTTAGACACTTCCTAGCTGTGTGAATCTGGACAAGTCACTCAACCTTGTTTGCCTCAGTTTCCTCATCTGTAAAATGAGCTGGAGAAGGAAATGGCAAACCACTCCCGTATCTTTGC
Organism: Phascolarctos cinereus; assembly: GCF_003287225.1. NCBI lineage: Eukaryota > Metazoa > Chordata > Mammalia > Diprotodontia > Phascolarctidae > Phascolarctos > Phascolarctos cinereus. The sequence continues at coordinate 170,220,077 of NW_027556180.1, forward strand.
CAAAAAAACCCAAATGGGGTCATGGAGAGTCAGACATAACTGAACAACCATATAACCTTCTCATTTTACTGACGAGGATTCCAAGTCCCAGAAAGGGAAAGAGATGTGTTATCCAGCTTGTAGGCTGCAAAGCCAGAACTTCACTCTCATCTCTATCCTGGCACAGTACAAATGGATATGGGTGGGACGACCTGAGTCCAAGTCTCCACTTTTATCCCTTTAGTTACGTGACCTTAAGCAAGTCCCTTAAACTCTTTGAGACCCAGTTTCCACATCTATAAAATAAGTGCTGGACATGGAGTTGGAAAACTGGATTTTGAATCCTTTATCTAATACCTACAAGTTATGTGATTATGGGCCTCTATAAATCTGTTTCCTTTTCTATAACATGGGGATAATAAGCTCTTTATTTTCCTTTTCATAGAATCTCTATGAGAAAAGTGCTATAAAAATCTGCACCCTTGTAATTACCTACCTCGCAATATTGCTTTACTGAATTCAGTTCTACAAATGTATATTCAATGCCTGCCATCTGTTGTGCTGGTCCCTGGAAGAGATACAAACTTTAGCTAAGGCACAGTGCTTGCCCTCAGAGAACTCGTAGTCTAATCAGATCAAAAATACGGTGTATATGAAATGAGCACTAGCTAAATTCTGCTGCTATTGCTATCATTATTATTAGGGAGTAAAACCCACATGATTACAAAAGCCTCCTAAATGAAAACAAACTAATACAGACCTTACGGATTCTTAATCACTCCCTCATAGGTGAGCGGAACACCGAAGTCGAGGACGGTAATGAAGAGGCCCATGAAGTAGAGAAGATCTTGGCACACAAAGGATTCATCAGAGAAACTTACGACAATGACATCGCTCTGATCAAGTTAAAGAAACCGATCCGCTTCCGAAGGAACGTAGCTCCCGCATGCTTGCCAGAAAAGGACTGGGCTGAGGCAGTTCTGATGAATCAGAAAACAGGCATTGTCAGTGGCTTTGGGCGCATCCATGAAAAAGGCCGCACTTCCTCCATACTCAAGATGCTCACAGTCCCCTATGTTGATCGGAACACATGCAAGTTGTCCAGTACCTTCACCATCACCTCCAACATGTTCTGTGCTGGCTACGAAAACAAACCTGAAGATGCCTGTGAGGGAGACAGTGGAGGCCCACATGTGACCAAGTATAAGGACACTTATTTTGTCACTGGAATTGTCAGCTGGGGAGAAGGATGTGCCAGGAAGGGAAAATATGGAATCTACACAAAAGTCACAGCCTTCCTTGGATGGATAAAAAAATCCATGAGAACAAGGAAAGCTCAGTAGAACTGGCTGAGGCTTCTTCAGTCAGTGGTCAGCTCCCCTTCTAGTCCTTCTCATCTGACCAAGTGCTTCCTCTATAGGTTAGTTCCAGTTACTGCAGAACATTCTCATTAAACAGAATTCTACTCAAGTGATTATGCTCTTCCTCTGTGGTTTGAATCCATGATTAGGTTTCCAAGTCTCAAAAGGGAAGATTCAGCACAACTCCATACCCTCTCAGAGCAATATCATTATTCTGATGCCACTTCAGGTTTTCCTTAAATTGCTAAATTGCCATCTGGTCTGTTGTTCACATTGGTTTTCTCTTATTCAATTTGAAGTGGGAAAATTCCAGTCTAGACTGCTCATTCTCACCTTGCCCTTGCCAGCTTGGATAGATTTTCTTTTAGAAATCCCAGCACATTTTGATAGAAATCTAGAGTATCCTGACTGTCCCTACTGTTTCATAAGAAGTGCCATTTAAAAATAAAATTTTAAAATTTTGTATTAGCACAGTCTTTTTCTTTACTTGGCAATGTTTTATTTCATCAGCCATGTATGATGGCGCTTTGGTAGGTCATTTTGTTGTTTGATCATTTCTGTTGTGTCTGACTCTTTGTGACACCATTTGGGATTTTCTTGGCAAAGATACTGGAATGGTTTGCCATTTCCTTCTCCAGCTCATTTTACAGATGAGAAAACTGAGGCGAACAGGGTTAAGTGATTTGTGCAGGGCCACACAGCTAGTAAGTGTCTGAGGCCAATTTGGACTCAGGAAGTTGAGTCCTCCTGAGTCTAGGCCTGGCACTCTATCCACTTTGCCACAAAGCTGCCCCTTAGTGTAGGTCATAGCAGGGTTGCATGAAGGCATTTCATTGTTACAGGCACATAAAATATAGGAAGAAGAAACCACTCCTTCTCCCACTTTCCACCAATGTTTCTAGTGAGCTTAGCTATCAGTCAGCATCAGGCCAGCCAGTACCATTTGAGGATCTATATAGTACCTATTGCTTCTCCAGGAGCATCAGAACAGTTATAGAAAAACCTAAAGCCTCAGGTCTCTGCTCGGCATATTTCACAGAAACTGTTAGCTAATTAGGAAAAAGCAAGTCAAGTCAACAGGCACTACTTTGAGGGGGGAGGTGAGGGATAGAATTTGGAACACAAAACTTCAAATAAAAATGTTTTAAAATAAATGAATGAATGAATGAAAACCTACTATGTTCCAGACACTAAGCTCTGGGGATAAAAAGAATGGCAAAAATAATCCTTGCACACAAGGATCTCACAATCCAACAGGGAGTTGAATGGGAACTTCCAACTGGGCCTAGATATCCCCAGATGGGACAGTGATCCCTTCCAGGGTGATTATGGTGTTGATTAATTACCAGCATTATTTCATCCATTCTAACCATAAGAATAACAATTTCTGACCTATTATAACATTGTAGGTAAGAGCTATCCTGTGTTTGGGCAAAGCAAGTAGTTCCTGACATTGCATAATGAGATTAGGCCTTAAAGACCCCAACCAGCCCCTAAGCACTTTGTGCCAAAGGGTACCATTTCTTATGTCCTAGCCTGCAATTCCCACTATGTAAAAGTCACTGCTTTGAGTTAGGTACAAAAGGTAGGGACAATGTCTTTAGAAGGCAACTTTTAACCCCCATGTGTGTGAACCCCATCCGTATTATTATGGATTAATTTCTTAGAATTAGAACCATAGAATTCTCTGGAAGGAATCTGACAGATTATCTAATCTGTGCATTTGATAGATGAGTACAGAATTGAAATTACTATGATAAGACTAGAATTTTGCTCAAGGTGCTGATGTCTGGGGTGGGGGTGAGCTTCCTTCTTATGGTGACAGATACCCTACATCTCATGCCCACCCCCATGATCCTGTCATCACGATCCCCTCTCCCAGAGCTCACCTTTTCCATGTTCCAACACTCTGAGAATCTCATGCTAAATTTTCTAATGCAGGGGTTCTTAACTTTGGATGCCTTAACTTGGTTTAAAAAATTTTTTGATAATTTGGGCTGCAAATGCTGGAGTCATTGCATCTCCTCCCACTGACCTTATCTGGAAGAACCAGAACTCTCGGGGTACTGGTGAAGATGTAAAAGGTTATATTAAAAAATTCTCAGGGAGAGGAGGTTGCTCAAAGAAGTACAGTCTTTAAAACAACTTTAACTGAAGAGGAGGAGGAGGAGGAAGAAGAGGGAAAGAAAGAAGGTGCCAAAGCAGTTGAGGAGGAGAATGTCTCTCACCAGCAGGGAGACCCAAGAACACCCAAGAGAAGCTGTGCAATTATGTAAACTGTTCAAATATCTTTCTCAAAATAAAAAAACTGCAGTAATCCTTATCTACATACACTCAGAACCTTCTCAGAAGCACAAAGTCTTTTTGTATTTCCTTTATGTGAATTTATAAGCTGGAAGCCTAATGGCCTTAATTTCCTTTTTGACACTGAAAAACATGTTTTATAAAAGAAATCCTATCCATAACTTTTCTGTAAGATGTGAATTTTTTTTTTAAATCTCTCAAATTTTTCTGCCATTTTTGTGTTACTGGAATTTTCTTGGTCTTTATTTTTGAAAGATTTTGTGAGAAGAGAAATAAACCACCATGTGTCTGGGAGTTATTTGGAGATTTCTCCATATAGACTAGCATTGGGCTATTATTGATAATTCTCTATTCTGCATAATGGTGCTGTGAGGGAGAGGGAAAGCATTTTCAATATTTTGGACATTTTTGTACTGGGTTTTTTTTTGGTAATACAAATTTTTGATACAGATTTTTTTGATAGAAAAAACAAAACTTTGTAAGAAAGTAATATTGCCAAATCATAACGTGAACGCTCTGAATAAAAGCTACAACAAAAAATTTTTTTTTTGATAACTGTATTTCAGTATAACTGGTTTCATTTGTTATCCTATGTATTTTATTTTAAAGACTTAAACATTATTCTGAGAAGGAATCATTAGATTTCACCAGACTTTTAAGGGAGTCTGTGACACCAAAAAAGTTAAGAGCCCTGCTTTCAGGAATAGGCTGCCCTAGTACCAAGTGCTAAACCAGTGATTTAATAGTCTTCTGGGCCCCTGTCCATACCCCCAACCAAGTTAATTTGTCCTTAACACAAGAATCCCTAGTTACAGATCTGGATGAAGCTACAGCATTAGTTAGCTGACATCTTGGAAAGCACTGAGTTCCTGGCTCTGAAAAAACTAAGACACAGGACAGGTGAGTGTCAATGGAGAGAGTGAAAGGAATATGCCAGTTACAAATGTTGAGTGGTTGGAGACAGGCTAGGGAGGACTGAGGTGGGGAGGTAAGAAGTTTTAATGTACAGTTAGAAGACAGGAGAGCTAGGGAGGGATAGGCTGAGGGCCCCAGGGTAGTAAGACCTGGTCTTGGACAAGAGGATACTTTTGGGGAAGAAACTGAAAGAGAGGGAGTACTAACAAGATAAATGCTAATACTTAAGGCAAACATCTTCTTAACAGTTTTACCCAGAGTAAGCCCTACAGGAAATTCCTAAGGATCTTAAAGAAACTAAACAATAAGAAAATCACAACTCATACTCTCCAGGCAGATGATCTGATAGCAAGGTCCAGCAGAAAGAACTAGGGATGACCTGACCCTTGTTCTGATATCCTGAATGACCTTGCTAGACCAAACTCTAAAAAGTAGGGTGATAAAACCTCTCCTTGGATGTCATGAGAATGCTCCAGACCATTAAAAAAATTTTAATGGAATAAGAAATACTATATAATGGCTGAACAACAAAACTACAAATTCCAGAAGAAATGTCAAAGGCCCGTTTCTTGGTATAGAAATAGAATGAAAAATGTAAGATCCTCAAGTTTTGATGCGTATCTCCATTTTTTTTTGTTTTAAGGAGAATAGGAAAAGGAACAAGACCTCTGATTTCACTGGTATAGGAAACTCAAAGTTGAGAAAACTCCTGTTATGGTTGAAGGTCTGCACCTCAAGCCAACTTAGATCCTTAGACGGTTGCCTAAAACAGTGAGAGGTTAGGTGCCTTCCCCTGGGTCATACAGCCAAGATGTGTCAGAGACAGACTTCAACCCAGGTCTTCCTCACTCCAAGACCAGCTTCCTATCCACTACTCCAAGCACGAGCTATGCCACATTTCATTCATTTTAATTCTTCCTCTAACTGGTCACAGCTTTTTACACCTATAAATACCCTGGCTCTGGCCTCAAAACTTTTAGTTTAACTATAGCAGTGATCTCTAAACTATTTTTTAATCAAGAGCTTCTTTCAGTAAACATTTTTTGAGTGTGCACCCCAATGTATGTGTATTTACTTATTTGTAAATCATAGCATCACTTACTATATGAATAATTACACATTATGGAATATATAAAAATGATATATTTTGAAAATGTTATTTTATTTATAACAGGTAAAACTTTTTACTCTCACTTAAAAATTATTATCAATAAAGATATAATCAGCTTCACTATTTTTGAAAATCTTCATATGATATTTGTTGACACAGCCATTTCAAAGTCTGGTTGTAAATTAGTTAATTTTGATTGGTGGTTTTAACAGCGATCAGCTGAAAAAGATACTTTACAAAGATTCCTAGATCTAAGTGGAAGAAATGAATCATTGATTGCCCTTACTAAATCATGGTGGTTATTTTTCAATCACATCCAACATTTATATAAAAGTTTTTTTGTTGAAATGCAGTCAATTTCCATCTTCTCTGATGTCAATTGACTATTCTTGAAAACTAATTAGAAGATATTGTATTTTTATATTTTTAACAAATGTATTCAAAACCCACTGAAGCTCTTCATTTGGAAGACTTTTAAATAGATTAGAATATTCTTTTTCCAAGGTTTTTGAATGTGCAAGTATGATAATATTTTATATGTGCCACATGTAACATTATTTTCAGCAACCCAGAAAGGAGAAAGTAAGTATACAGAAAGAGAGGAAGGTTAATACTGTCAAATGCTAGAGAGAGGTCAAGGAGGATGGGATTAAGAAAAAAACAACAACCTGGGGCAGCTAAGTGGTGCATTGGATACAGCTCTGGGCCTAGAGTTAGGAAGACCTGAGTTCAAATTTGACCTCAGACACCTGCTAGCTGTGTGACCCTAGGCAAGTCACTTAGCCCTGTTTACCTCAGTTTTTCTCATCTGTAAAATGATCTGGAGAAAGAAATAGCAAACCACTTCAGCATCATTGTCAAAAAAAATCCCAAAAAGGATCATTAAAGAGTCCTACACGATTGAAAAACAACACTAGCAGCGTGACCCTGGGCAAGTCATTTAACCTCCATCTGCATCAGTTTCTTCAACTGAAAAATGGGGATAATAACAGAACCTACCTCCCAGGGATGTTGCAAAAATCAAAGGAGATCATATTTGTAAAGCATTTTGCACCGTCACCAGCACATTGTAAGTCCTTTAATAAACGCTTGCTTCCTGCTATCCTTCCATCGGTAACTTGGAAGAGAGCAGTTTCAGTTGAGTAAAGAGTCAAAGATGACAAGGAGATTGAGAAAGACTAGAAAGTTGGGGATGCCCTCAGCAGAAATAAGGGAGTTTAGGAGAGAGGTAAGTTTGGAGAGGAAAAATAATGCAATGAGATATACAGTGCAAATCACAATTCATCCATGCTGCTAATCCTGTACTACAAACTTTCACACACACACACACACACACACACACACACACACACACACACACACGCACATACACAAAAGTTGAAGGTTGGGGTGGGGGCAATCTTTCCCACCGGTCATTACCCTACAGTTTAAAGTCCCCCTGCTGAGAGGAAACTGGTGCAACCGTGATCTGGATAAAGAGTGTAAAGATGTTGAGGAGTAAGAAGGAATTTTGCCTGTGTGGCTCCTGCAAGGCACCTAGATGGAGGATAGACTATAACCATCTCAAGCTAGCACTTACTTATCTACAGGGGGTCAGTTTGAGACGGGATGGAGATGGAAGAGTCTAGGGAGAAAGCTAATCAGTTTAGATATGTTCAGCTTAAGATGTCTCCGGAACATCCAAAAATCTAATAGGCAATTGGTTATATGGGACCTTGACATTAAAGATCATACTTTAAAAAAAAATTAGAAGAGAAACTGATCGTATACTTTTCAGAGCTATGGACAGATGTATTCTTAACCAAACAAGAGAAAGAGGCAAAATTACAAAAGATAAAATAGATAAATTTGATTACTTGAAACTGAAAAGCTTTACAGACAAAATTAATGCATCTAAGATAAGAAAAGAAGTGGTTAAATGGAAGAAAATACTTTGTATCAAATTTCTCTGATAAGGGTTTAGTATCCAAGAAATATAAACATTTAGTAAATATATGTGTAAGACTAATAGCCATTAGTTCAGAACCTCCCCACCTCTTCATCAGATTATTCCAACACCTTCCAAATTTCTCTCCCTGCTTCAAGTCTCTGACTACTCCAGTTTATTATATACACTGATGCTAATTTTTCTTAAAAGCAGATTTGACCATGCCACTCTTAGACTCAATGGATTGGCCAAAGATGAGCCAGTCATGTGGTGAGAATGAAGAAGTAGCTTCCTATTGCCTGAAAAATATAATATAAACTCAGTTTAGCTTTTTAAAACCTGATTTACTGGACCTTACTCCCCCTTCTACAATTCTGCGATCCAGACAAATTGGCCTCTTTTCTGTTCACTCACAATACTTCATTTCTCATCTCCATGTTTTTATACTGGCTGTCACCCATGCCTAGAATACACTCTCTCTTTACTCCTGTCTCATAAGGTCCTTCTCTTCCATTAAGATCTAGCTCACTCTCTTCTGCATGAAACCCTTCCTGATCCCACCAATTTCTAGTGCCTTCCTATAGTACCTTGTATTTATCTAGTTTGTGTGCATATGTATGTGAATGTTTAATAACTTTATATTTATGCTGTATATATAATTATATATACTTATTGTTTCTCTCATTAGAATGTAATCTCATGGCAAGTAAGGATTGTTTCATTTTTTGCATTAATATATCCAGCAATCAACACAATGCCTGGCACTAAATATGCGCTTGATAAATTCTTGTTGCTTGATTGGTTGAAGATGGGGAAAGGCAGAATGGCATGTTCAGGAGAAGATAAGAGGCTGGATTCACGTCTTGTTTTTCTACTAAATCTAGCAACCCTAAGCAGTTTTTAAAAAGTTTTCTTTGGCTAAGACCCATTCAAAAGTATCTGCTTTTTTTTTTCTGGCTAGGCAACAGGGTTAAGTGACTTGCCCAGGGTCACGCAGCTAGTAAGGGTAAAATGTCTGAGACCGGATTTGAGTTCAGGTCCTCCTGACTCCACTGCCAGTGCTCTATCCACTGCACCACCTAGCTGCCCCTTACTATGCCACCTAACTGCCCCTATCTGCATTTCTCTGAATCAAAATAGTAAGCTATATTAGAGGAAAGATGAAGAGGAGGAGGAGGAGGAGGAGGAGGAGGAGAAGAAGAAGAAGAAGAAGAAGAAGAAGAAGAAGAGAAGAAGAAGAAGAAGAAGAAGAAGAAGAAGTTATTATGAAAAATTGATCCCCTAACTTATTTTCCCAGGGTTTGCATGTAGTTTGCATTTTACACAATTTTTCTAAGCAAAGTTTAAAAGTTCTAGTACAAAGATCTCAAACAGGGTCATTAGAGGCACAAACTCCTATATAAACAAGGTAATACAGAAAAATCAATTATAATCAAGGTGAGTGAGTATTCCATGTCCCAGAATGCTATTAAGAAATCATTGGCAAAGGAAGGTTGACTCTATGTTCATTTTGAAAGAGGACTAAATTTTTTTTAATGTGCCCATGTCTCCCTGATTTTTTATATTAAAACTTTTTCAACATGAAGCAAGTCAGTCACTTTGGGTCTTAAAACCTCAGTTTGTTCATCTGTAAAACAAGGATATCTGCCCTACCTTCCTCAAAAAATTATAGTAAGGACTGGAGCCATGTCCGGTCATCCTGATCTATATCTTGCCACTAGGCCCAGATGACTCTGGAGGAGAAAGTAAGGCTGGTGACTTTGCACGGTCCTCCCTCATGTCAGTCCAATTTAATTGTATGTTACGTTATCACCTCCCTGATGTCATGGTCCTCTTTGATAAGGAAGGACAAACAACAACCTCTGTGAGCAATAGTAGGAGCTGCTCCACTAGGGACCCAACTGGAACTAGCCAGTTGAGCAAGAAGCATTTGCTAATATTAACATAGCATTAGGCACTATACTATGGACGTGGGAGATAAAGACAAAAATGAAACAATTTTGTCCTCAAGGAGCTTACATTCTATTAACGAAACAACATACACAGGTATCCCTTCTACATCATGATTTTCCCCATTGCAGTTTTGATATATCTAGGTTGGCATAAGAAATTAAATGGGAATTTGGGAGGAGTTTTGTGGAAGCTGTAGATGATATGCAAAGGCCAGCAGATGACAGAAAAGGTTTAGAAACCCAGAAATGCATAAAATATATGTATAATATATTGTGTAATATACCCTATGACCAAACACTTAATCCAAATTTTACACTAAGGTGCTGTAGACATCCCATTAAGGAAAAAGAAAAAGAATTCTACTCTGGTACAAAGAGAGAAGCAAAAAATTGTAAGCAGATTTTCCAGATGGGGGGGGAGCACAGTGTGGAAGGGATAACTGTACAAAGATAATGGGCAAACTTTTTTTTTACCAATAGTCCCTGTCCTCAAGGAGCTTACACTGTAGTGAGGGAGAGCACATGTAAATTATGAAATGCCTACACAGTAACTGGGAGGCAATCTTAGAGAGGAAGGCTATGGGGACTAAGAAAGACATCCTGTACAAGGTTCCACCTAAGCTGAAGGAAATTAGAGTGAGGTGGATGTGAGGTAGGGGCACATTTCAGGAAGAGGGCACTGGCAAAGGCACAGAGTTGGGAGATAAATATTATGTACAGCGAACAGTAGGTAGCCCAGTTTGGCTGAAGGGGAGTAATATTCAATAACTTGGAAAGGCAGTCTATGTTGTAAAGGGATCCAAAGAGAGGGGGTTTTTATTTCATCTTCAAGACAAGGAATCACTGGAATTTTTTGAGTATTTCTTAATAGTAAAAAACTATATGAATTCCATATTGCTTCCAAGTGGATCTGTATTTTGAGAATCACAGCATATATTCAAAAATATAGTAAAAAATAGTAAAATAAAAGTAGAAATATAGTAAAAATATATAAAATATATATTAACATAGATAAATATAACACATAATATATATTATATAATATGTAATAATATATAAAAATAGTTTTTATAGTAAAAAATACTAAGATAAAAGTAGAAATATAGTAAAAATATATAAAATATATATTAACATAGATAAATATAACACATAAATAATATATAATATGTAATCATATATAAAAATAGTTTTTAAATATAGTAAAAAATAGTAATTCATTTATTTTGTAATGAAGTGAGTCCTTCTGAGCATTCCCAAAGCGCCACCAATACAATTCCCCTATTTGGAAGAGGTCAGGAAGCCTGCTTCCTAGAGAGTCATGGTGACTTATACTGGAAGGGTTTTGGAAAGACTTTGGAACATTCTGGAACTGGTGGCAGTTTGCAGGAGCCTTTTTGATTGGTGGCATAGCTGGAAGTGAGGGGTGAATTCAATAGGCACTAGATGATGACACCCTCTGCCATTCTCTTTACATTAGCTGCCTCTGGAATAGTGAACCTGGAGATACTTGAACATGCTCAAGACATACTATTATCAATCTATTTAGAGGTGGAAGGGCAGTTAAGTGGTATGGTAGATTAGAACATTGAACCTAGAGTCAGGAAGACCTGAGTTCAAATTCTGTCTCAGACAGTTACCAGCGATGTGACCCTGGGCAAATCATTTAACCTGTCCCAGTCTCAGTTTCTTTATCTGTAAAATGGAGATAATAGCACCTATCTCCCAAGGTTGTTGTGAGGATGAAGTGAGATATTTATGAAGCTCTTAAAGTGCTTTATGTTAGCTATTATTGTTATTATTAGAAAGAACCTTAGGTGATGTTAGCTTATTTATCATACTGAGTCATTTAATGAAATGATTGGTTTATATATGGTTTTGAAGACCCTCTAGTTCTCCCACAACCCACATGCTGAGAACTCCTATGCTAGACCTTGCTGAACAATTGAACAATAACACTCAATAAACCTAAATTTTACAGATTATGTTACAGTTTATGTTTAATTATCGGGTCCTGTGGATATGCTGACATCAAGTGGTTGACATAAAGAATGAAAGTAATCTGAGCTACATTGACTGAAAATCATAATCTGCTACTTATCCAGTTCCCAAGTCCAGGCAGAAGAAAACAAAGCTGACCCAAACATCGGTTGAAATGGGAGCAGCCATGAGAAATCAGAAAATCTACCCTTTTCCAAATAACAAAAATCCTGAATTTCAAGTACTTTAAGTAGAGGATGGGGAAAAAAAAACACAACAACTGAGCACAACGTTGTTATCAACACTACACTGAGCCCAAAGAATAGTGTGAGTCCAATTCCTGCTGCCCTATAAATTTTTGCTACATTTATAGAAGGGTCTGAATTACTGGATGGGGTTCTCGGAGCACTTAATGTATTGGGTGATCTAATAACTTTCTTGATCACTGTGGTTCAGAAGGATATTAGAAAATGCTTTCTTAGTACTAGAAGGAAGGTTTAAAGAAGAGACCTTCTCCCAATTAAGAAAAAAAGAAGAAAGAAAGAAAGAAAGAAAGAAAGAAAAGAGTTGCCCAATTTGTGGATAACAAATATTGACTTTTTTGTACATAGGTACAAATACTGCCACCAGCAGCTTTAGCAAGCATTGCAATGGAAAGAGAAAACAGGATAAGGAGTGCTTTTCCTAAGAAAATCCGCTCTTTGGTGTTTAGAGGGATTATAGAAAGATAGGCATACTAATACAATGTTGGTGAAACTGAGTATAGATCCATCCATTCCGGAAAGCAATTTAGAGTTATGCTAAAAACATGTCTAAAACACACATTTCCTTTGAGCCAGAGATCCCACGACCAGGCGGACTCCAAGTAGGTCAAAGGCAGAAAGAAATACACCAAAAATATGCATAGCAACATTTTTTAGTAGCAAAGGATTGTAAACAAACTAGACACTCATCAGCTGCGGAGTGCTACTAAGTACAAAATAAAAAATAAAGTTTTCTTTGTGATCCAGAAGGGAAACTTTATGCAACTGGTTTATTCAGACTTTTGTTTGTTTCTCTCCAGAGAGCATGTGATAAAGCAGCGTCCTCAACTTTATCCCAAGTCAAATATAACCCTAGGCTATGAGAAAGAGACAATTCATTCCAGGGGCCAAATAAGAAAAACATTGTCTGAATCACACATCTCACTATCAGATCTTTGAGTGAAACATTTGAATGTCTCACCATTGATGGTCTTTTTTCTGTCTTTGTAGAATGAAGTGGATCAGAAGACCAATAAATTGATTTGGTTTTCCATTCATCTCTCTCGATTTTTCTCTTTTCAGCCCCTTGAAAACCTTTAATCCAGTTATGGCTGGTAAAGGTCTAAGAGCTGAATACCCTCTAGTTCATAGTAGCTTATTAAGGGTAGCAGAGACAACCGAAATTTTTTCTCTGCCTCAACATGAGTTTTTCTTTGCATGCTGCTTGTTTTCATTAATGGGTAATCACTTAATTCTTCTCCATTTATTAATTAGGTTCATTTAAAGGTGGACAAAGTTAATCATTTTGATGTTAGTAGCCTCTTAAGTTAATTTGGCTGGAGCTGACTAGCAGAAGTCTTATGCTTTTTTCCCTATTGTGATTTCCTCTATCATCTAGGTGTTTTTCAGCTTTTCTTCAGATCTGTGGTACAGTAGAGATTCTAACTTTGCAAAAAAGGTAAGAAGGCACATTTATTGGGCTCTCATACTGGCTGTGCCAAACCTTTTATCATATAAAATAAGACTAGTGCCTGCTTCTGCAAAATTCAACATCAAGATAGACTTAGGGAAGTGTAATTTAGTACAAGAAAGATAAATATCTAGATACAAAGAAACCCAGTGAGATCAAAATAAAATGAGTAAACATTTGTATAAGACATAGGTTTTACTAATATTTTTGAGTTTGCATATAGAAGGTAAATGTCACAATAGCTAATAAGAAAAATTAAGAAAGCAGACTTGGGGGCTCTTTGAAGGGTAAAATTGGGGCAATGTAGTGAAACTGGAGAAAGAAGGGATCCTTCCAGGTATATGTAGCTACATTAAACTGGGAAAACCAGGTCAGAGGAATTATTAGTTATTTTGACTTTTCAAAGTAAGTGGAAAGATAAGAGAGTTGAGAGGTTAACTAGGCTTGGCAGATGTTGAAGATGAATAATAAGATCAAAAAGTCCAAGAGTAATGTGGTTGCAAGAAAAGGAAAGAAAAAAGAAGTAATATAAACATATGAATTATCTGTCAACTTTTCTGATCCCCACCTAAAAAGGTAGGAAAACTCTGACTGAAACTTTGCTTAATTTCATCTGGCTCTTGAAAAGTTTTCTAAAATTAATTATCTGTTGGGGACCTCTCCCTATATATTAGAGAGTTAGAGAGGGGCAGCTATGTGGCGCAGTGAATAGAGCTCTGGCCTTAGAGTCAGAAAGACCTGAATTCAAATCCAGCCTCAGACACTTAACACTTACTAGCTGCGTGACCCTGGGCAAGTCACTTAACCCCAATTGCCTCACAAAAAAATAAAAAAATAAAATAAAATAAAAATAGAGAGATAGGGACTAGACCTGTGATTTTATTACTAAAGAGAATTACCAGATGAGAATTCACTCTAACAATGCAGGTCAATGTCTTCCCTGCAATTTATGGTTGTGGAGAGTTGCCTAGAGCCCTGGGCAGTTAAGTGACCTGACCAGGGTCACATTACTGGTATGGGGTCAGGGTGGGATTTTAACTCAGGTTTTCCTGGTTGAGAGCTACCTCTCTATCCACAATGACAAGCTAACTTTATATTCATTAATTCGTATTTAATTTTTTTTCTTCTGTGAATCAGTTAGCATGACCTAATGTACCCCCAAATAGATATATATGTTTCTGTATGTGTGTATATACGTATCCATATATTTATGTATTAATATATATATATATGTCACTATGTTTGTATGTGTATATGTATGTATGTATGTATGTATGTATGTATGTATGTATGTATGTGTATATGTATATATAAACCTGTTTTTCCATAGTGGCAAAAATAAATTTTTTAAGTACCTAGCATTAATACCCTAAAAATCAACAAGATGGGTGTACTGCTCCAGCAAAGGGGAAGTTTTTCTTTGTGGTCCAGTCACTTAACTAAATTTCACATCCTAGTAAAAGACATGAAAAAAAAAACAAAGAAACTCATTACGACACAGTTATCTAGTTTTAGAAAAAGAAAATATAACAAAATTTAGGAACTGGGGGAAAATGAAAATTTCAGATATTATGGTTAGATATTTATTAGATATTAGATATTATGATTAGAAATTTTCTTAAAATTTCTGACTAGAAGCCAAGGAGAAATTGATGCTAAAGGTGAAAATACTGAGCCTACATGGAGAGTACAGTAACACAGCAAAATTAAAAGAGACAACCCAATGAGAGGAAAAATTCATTTTTCAAAAACTGGAAAGAAAACCCAAGTGAGGAAAACAGGCTTGTCTGCAAATTATGGCAAGAGAGGCACAAAGAAGAAATTGGAAAAGTGGAAAAAATAATTTGATGGTAGATTGAAAAGGTCTACTTCTTCACCCTTATTATCTCTCCCCTCCCCATCTTTCCTTCTCTCTCTCTTTTCCCATCTTTCCCCTTAGATCTTCCTCCCTTTCTGTTTCTTTTTCCTGAATGATCCTATCTGTTTCTGCTTTTCCTTGTCCTGGAATTCTTCCCTTCTTTCCTCCTTCTCTTCCTGAACTGTTCACAATATGGAATTGAAACAGTCTCAGGGACAGCTAGGTGGTGCAGTAGATAGAGCACTGGCCCTGGATTCAAAAGGACCTGAGTTCAAATCCGACCTCAGACATATGATGCTTACTAGCTGTATGACCCTGAGCAAGTCACTTAACCCCATTGCCTAAAACAAACAAACAAACAAAAAAAGAAACATAGTCTCTAATTTGTTGTATTTAAATGGATGAATTGAATTTTTTTAGTTAATTGAATTAAAAAAAATTTCCTCCTCTCATCTACTGACCTATTCAATCAAGTAATGAGCACACATTTATCAAGGGTTTTCTAAGTGCTAGGCACCATGCTAAGTACTGGGGATTTAGAAGAAAGAAAAGACGAAATAATGTACAAAATGCAAGAAATCATGCTAGGTAATTGTTATATTTTAGAGAATCTAGGTAAGATGGGCAACCTTGAAGAAAAGTAACTTAGCAAAACAATGGACACAGTGACTAAAAATAATGTAAATGGAAAGAAAAAGAAGGTAAGGGAGAAAATGAGGGAAAGAAGGGATAGAGAAATAGAGGACAGAAAGAGAGAGGAAGGAAGAAGGAAGAGCCCTTGCACCTGCTTACATTCTGGTGGAAGAGAAAACATATACAAGATTGACAGTAGATGAAAGGTAATATTAGAGAAGGTAACAGCAGCTGGGGACCCAGGAAAGACCTTAGTGGAGCTTGAATTTTGTCCTGAAGAAAGCCTGGGATTTTAAAAGGGCAAAGCAAGGAGGAAGAACATTAGAGGCATGGGGAAAGCCATTTTAAAGGCTCATAGATGAGAATTATGTGTGTGAGGACAGCAAGTATGGCTGGATTGTAAAGTACGTAGAGAAGAGTAATGTACAAGTAAAGAAAAGTAGGGGCCAAGCCATGAAGAGATTTAAATGTCAAAGAAGTTTATCTTTGATCCTAGAGGTCATGAGAAGCCATTAGATTTATTGAGTAGAGATATGCCAGGCATTGTGTTATAGCTGGGGATACGAAAAGACAAAAGACAGTCCTTGCCCTCATGGAGCTTACAATTTAATGGGGGAGAAAACAGGCGGTATGTGGAACATAGACTGAAATAAGGAAAGACATGAGGCAAGAAATCTCTTTAGAAAACTATTGCAACAAATATGAAGTAGAGCCAAGAAAACAATATACAACAATATAAATGGAAAGGGAAAAAAAATCAAAAGTGAGTGATGTCTTATTAAAAACTAGCAATGGCTCAGAAGAAGAGATATGTAAGACACTCTCATCTCACCCTTTTGCAGAGGTAGGAGGTCCACAAATGTAGGATATTGAAAATATTTTTAGACTTTTTTGATATATTGATCAGCTGTGGATTTTTCCTTCTTTTTCTTTTTTTTCTTTAAAACATATTTATTATATGGGATGACTCTCTGGGAGGGGGAATGATACTGGAAGAAACTATAATGATGTTTTAAAAAATATATCAAGAAATATTATTTAAAAAATAAAACTACTGTAATAGTTCAAGTGAGAGGTTGTGTGTGGGGGGGTTTGAACTAAGGTTGTGGCTGTATGAGTAAAGAGCAGATGTTTGGAAGAAGAAATTATAAGATTTTTGTCCCTTGCCAAAAAAAAATCCCCCAAATCCACAAACCCTCTAATTGCTTTTTATTTGTATGTGTTTTTGTGTGTATGGATCAGTGGTTTACCTTACCTTGTCATTTTAGAACAATCTTGAATTTCCAGTTTTTAGTTTTTGTGTACAGAAGGTGATTAGGAGATCAACTTGACAAGCTTACACCAAGGTGAACTCTCACCATAGGATCACCAGCTTATGGAAGCGACATCATAGGTTTTCTACTCCAACTTCCTCATTTTACAAATGAGAAAATCAAAACTTAGAAAGGTAAAGGGACTTGCCTACATCACACTGAGAATAAATAGGAGAGACTGGATTTGAATGAAGCTGTTCTGACTCTTTCAACTGTACTGTGTTGTCCCCACATGGAACTTCATAGCATTTCACAATGAAGGTGTGGGCATTATCTATGGAAAACTTTCTGGAAAGGATTAAGGACATTTCCGGGGCATCAGATATGACTTGTTCGGTCAGGTGGTTGCAGCTAGGCGCCACCCTTTTGAGCTGACCTATAAAAGGATGTCATAGCCTCTGGGTTTTGGTGGAATTTTTTTTTAATTGCCTTTTTCCCTTTCCTGAGCACCAATCAGAGACCACAGATTTGAGAGTAGACTTTGGTCCCTGGCAGATACCTGTGCATTATCGGCACAGGCCACCCCAAGGGACAAATGAGTAATCCCCACTAAGTCCCAGAGATTCAGCCCAAGAGATTTTAGAACTGGGACAGAGAATTCCTAGACCAAGACCCTTGAATGGACCCAGCTCTGAAAAAGCAGTGGCAGACGCAAACATGTTCTCAGTCATGCAGCAGTGATGGAAAGGGGAACTGAGGTCCAAAATGGTGAGAGTCCCTAAACCACAGCCTCCTGGAGTGGGGGAGGGGGAGGGGAGGATGGAATTCCACTTCCTAGGCAGTGCAATCCAAGAATTCAGCCTTCTAGCAAAAGAAGAACAGTTTCTTGGGTAGAACTAGCCTCAGAGGTTGCCTTTCTCTAGCAATCTCAAAATTTAAGAGTTCCAGGATCTAACTTGTACCTTTTAGACCGAGAAGGGGTATATATGGGCAATGACAACCTTCAATCAATCAGCAAACATTTATTAAGTATAGTACAATGCAAGGCAATGCACTGGAGATAGAAATACAAACTGAGAAACACATTCTACTGGGGTGGGGATTGGGGGTAGAGAGATATACAGAAGGATGAGAATATGCAGAATAGATACAAAATGAATACACCATGATAGGGAAATGGAGGATTAACAACTGGGAGAATCAGAAAAGGCCTTTTGAAGGAGGTGACACTTATATTGAACCTTGAAGGGAGTCAGGGGTGTCAAGAGGAAGAAGTGAGAAGGAAAGCCTTCTAGGAATTGCAGAAAGCTCATGCAAAACCATAGAGGCAAGAGAGAACGATGAACAGAAAATATCAAGTAAGCCAGTTTGGATGGACTCTATAGAGTATGTCATGGGGAATAAAGTGTAATAGTTTTTAAAAGATATGCTGGACTAGGAAACAACTAACTGGGGAAAATTTTTTGTTAGCAAATATCTTTGATAAAGGTCTCATTTCCAAGATTTATAAGGAACTAATTCAAATTCATAAGACCCATTCTCCAACTGATAAATGATCAGAGAAGATAGGAATAGGCAGCTTTCTAAGGAAGAAATTCAAGCTGTCAATATCCACATGAAAAAATGCTCCAAATCACTAATAATTAGAGAAATGCATTTGCAATAGTTTTCTAAAGAGATTCCTTGCCTCATGGCTTTATTTATGTCTTTCCTCATGTCTATGCTCCACACACTGCCTGTTTTCACCCCCACTAGATTGTATGCTCCTTGAGGGCAGGAACTATCTTTTGCCTTTGTTTGTATCCCTAACACTTAGCACAGTGCCTGGCATATATTAGTTATTTAGAAGCAACTCTGAGGTTCTACTTCACATCTATCAGTTTGGCAAAGTTGACAAAAAAGAAAAGTGACAAATGTTAGAGGGGCTCTGAAAACAGACACATTAATGTGTTGTTGGTGCAGGGGTGAATTGGTCCAGCCATTCTGGAAAGCAGTTCGGAACTATGCCCCCCAAACTAACTAAATTGTGCATACCCTTTGACCTAGTAAAACTATTACTAAATTTATGCTACAGCGTAATCAAAGAAAGAAAAAAAGGAGTCATATGCACAAAAATACAGCAGCTTTTTTTTGTCATTGCAAAGACCTAGATGCAAAGAAAGTGCCATCAGCTAGAAAATTACTGAATTAATTATGGCATATAAATGTAATGGGGAACTATTGTAATGTAAGAAATGACAAAAGGGATAGGTTCAGAGAAATTGGGGAAGACTTGTACTACAATGATAGAAAGTGAAATGAGTAGAAGTAGGAGAACAATTTATTCAACTAGAACATGGTAAAGACAAACAACTTTGAAAGACTGAAGATCTCTTGATCAAAGCAGTGAGTAACCATGATTCCACAGGACTGAAGATGATCTATGTTACCTACTTCCTGACAAAGAGGTGATGGAATCAAAAAGTGGAACAAAACGTACATTTTTTTTGACATGGACATTGTCGGAATTTGTTTTGCTTGACTATGCATGTTTATTACAAGGGTTTTTTTTTCTTTAAGATTGGAGAGAATTGATGCTCTCCAAAAAGAAATGCTTGTTAATTGAAAAATAAAGATATACTAATGCTGTAAGATTTATGAAAGAGATGATTTTTGAGAAACCTTGGAAAACACATGAAGTGATGCAGAATGAAAGTAACAGGACCAGGAGAATAATTTATACAATAACAACATCAGAAAAGCAAAGAATTTTGAAATACTTAAGAATTCTGATTAATGGAAAGAACAATTGTGATTCCAAGGAATTGATGCTGAGGTATATGTAGCAAATCCACTCGCTCTCTGAGAGCTAGGCTGGCCGCATCTCCCCTTCAGGGTTCTAGGGATACCCCTGATGGGTAAGGGTATCTTTCTCTAATGCAGTGGGCTTGAGCCCACTTCCAGGTGGTTTCCCCCCTCCATTAGACATTGATTAGTTTCCCAGTTCCCACTGACTAGCTTTCCAATTCCATTTAGCCAACTAACATCAATTGGCTTTTACAAAGGGATATTTCTTAAAGGATATGGTCACTGAACATTTAAGTGACTTGATAATGCCTCAACCCACATCTTCCTGACTGAGTGGCCAACTTCCATTTTGGGGGGAAAATGAGGGAGGAAATGGTATTAAGTCATTTGCCCGGGGTCACACAGCTAGTAAGTGTCTGAGGCTGATCTTTTGCTTCAATTCTTACCTAGCTTTTGTTGCTTCAGACAAACTGAGACCTGGGAAAGACTTTAGCTTAAAAAGGCCAAGGTCTTCCACTGCATCCAGGGCCATCTCCAGGCACCCTGACTTATGTCTTACCACTGGATTCAGATGACTTTGGAGGAGAGAGTGAGGCTGATGAGTTTGCACAGCCCTACCTCACTTCAATCCAGTTCATTTGTAAGTCAAGAAATCAC
The DNA here is from genome assembly GCF_003287225.1 of Phascolarctos cinereus. NCBI lineage: Eukaryota > Metazoa > Chordata > Mammalia > Diprotodontia > Phascolarctidae > Phascolarctos > Phascolarctos cinereus. The sequence goes on from NW_027556180.1 coordinate 170,240,504, forward strand.
CTTCCTGATGTCATTGGTCCTCTTCGAGAACGAAGAACAACAGCAATTTATTTGACCGTAACTTTGTATTTTTTCTAATTCTCCCTTTTACCCAACTCTTCAAACTCATTCTCTGTCCTCACCACAGTCTCTTGTTTTTTCTGTCAGATAGACCAATATATACATTGTTACATTTAGTGCTTGCACAGAGGCTGAGGACCTTTTTACCCGTGAAAACCTAGACATGAGCTAGATTTAAGCAGTTTTCTAAGATTTTCCACAGGCTCTGGATGAGAGCAAAATAAGCCAGACAGGGTGATCCAAAGGGCTGCCTGGTCCGTATAAACAAAAGTCCACAGGTGCTGAATAAGTAATTAACTGGAGATAGCAAAGAGATTACTGGCTGATCGTCCTGCAGCAGCAACAGTCTTCTTTCCTTCCTCTCTCCCTCCCCCCTCCCCCCACGGCACTGAACTTTGAACTTTGAACTTTCTTTATTTGCTTAACTCTCCTGAAAGACCCGCTGATATGCAGCTGGACTCCATTGAACTAGCCTGGACAGTCAGAATGGCGGGTTCCCTTTGGATGCTGCAGTTCTGTTTCCTTACCTTCTCTCTCCATCAGTCAGAGCAGTCAGGTAGGATGTTTGATTCTACTGTATTACTATCTTCCTTTGCCTTTCTGCTGATGGCTTTTTTGAGACAACCCAGAAGCAGATCTGAAAGGTGGTGACTTTTTTTTTTCGGGGAGCAAATTAGTCAGGACACTGTCTTTTTTCATTGCTAGAAGGATCCTTTCTCTCCCCTTTCCCCTTCTACATCAATTTCACTGAAATCCCCTTTTAAAGTCTGTGAAACAAAATTATCTGGAATCCTATCTAATGGTAGCCTAAGCAATGTAAAAATCATATTTTTCTTTACAACCTGCCATTTTCCCCTCTCTCCCAAATGGTCTAAGAGACTTTCTCATCTAAGCATTTATAATTATTGGACTTATCTGAGCCTATGATCAGAGATAAGTGTACTTTTCTGCAATAACAAAATAAAGAAGAGAAGCAAATGAAAAGAAGAAAGGAGAGGCCGATATATTCACAGTCGATTTATTAACTTTGAAAAGCAAACAAGAGAAATAAGGTCTTATGTTCACCAAAAGGATTAAATATTTTCAATAAATCAAGTGATTAGAATCTCATTTGAAATAAAATGATACTGATTATAACAGCAATATTCTAGATTGCAAATCTCTGATTATACATTTCATGTTTACCAAGAAATTAAATATATCTATATTTCACAGAAAATACAATTATAGGATGTTAGAAGTAAAAACTAAATCAGAAAATCTAAAAAAAAAGATAATCATTAAGGAAAACACTTAAAAATATACAAAAGAGTAAAGAAGGAAATTCAGAAGAATACACAGACAAGCTTTATTACTATCTTGTTAAATTAAATGAGTATATTTAAAACCTATATGTTAAGAGAAGTGCATAGCTTCATATATACAATCTATTTTTCAGTTTTTGTTTATTGAAATGTCAATGCTTGTTTAATTCATAATAAAAGGGATAAATTTTCAAATAATAGATCTAGCCCAGACCCCTTATCTTACAGATGTGAAAACTGAGGCCCACTTTGAAAAGAAAGTATAAAAAATAAAGGTATGCTAATCATACTAAATTACAAAAATGGTTTCAAAGAAAAATTTTATGAGACTTTCCCCAGGTCACAAAGCTAGTTAGTGCCAGAGTCAGGACCTTTTTGGTATTTTTAATTCATATCATATTTTAGTACAGATTCACCTTTCTTTAGTGGAAAAATGAACTTAAATGAAAGGAAAAGGTATTTGCATTAGCACAAATGTCAATTAGTTCTGGGATTTTCTTTTATTTTCAAAATATCCAGACATTCTGGACTTTTTTGAAAAGTGGAGATCTAACGATTCTTGAATGATCTCTGGGTGTTGACCTCATTTCCTTTCTTGCCCTGCTTTCCAGTATTTTGGCCGGCTTCTAAGGCAAATGAAGTTATAGTAAGAACGAAGCGTGCCAGATCCTTTATTTTGGAGGAGATTTTAGAGGGGAATTTGGAAAGAGAATGCTTTGAAGAAAAATGTGTTTATGAAGAAGCAAGGGAAGTCTTTGAAAACAATGAAAAGACTGTATGTACTACTTTTTTCCCCATTTCTAATCATTTTACCTTTTGCTATCTTGCAGAAATTTCATATGTCAAAGGAACAAAATGTAATTAGTCATACATTTTAGAAGGGACAACACTTCCTTCCACTACTTCAACAAATTATCAGGTGAATTAATCTAGGAACTGTGCTTGAGACCCTAACTTTTAATTAGGTCAACCACAGAAATCACACTTAACATAAATGCATATAGAGAGTGCAAGGCCAACTGTGCTCCAGTGTTCCAGCGATGTTTCTTCCAAACTTGGCAAGTTAGCAGCATCAGTTAGCTTTAGACATCATGCATAGCAAGAGATTTTCCCTTGCTAAGCTAGAAATTAATATGTTTAACAGAAAGGCCTACTTGTCTCAAAAAGGTCAACCCATTTTTGAGAACAAAATAACCTTTCTTAGGACTAGACTCCTACATAAAAATTTCACCATGATTTACTATTTGGATTAGTTATATTGCTTGACACATGTGACCAGGTATGCATTGGAGGTAGTCCAAGTCAGGGGCATATCCATTTTAAACAACTCCCTAGTTCACTGGAAGTTAGCTCAATTAGGGTATAAGGTGAGAACATTTCTGGTTCTTAATGGTAAAATATTTAATTTACATTTTGCATTTTTACTACATTACAGTCCTGAGAAAATTATTTTAATAGTTCATTTTGAGTAAAGGTTTCCATCTGTGACTACAAAGTTTGCTTTAACAATTTTCCAAGCGTTCTGACCCCCTTACACGTCCATACGCTGTGAACTCATCTGAAGTTGGCTGTGTTCACTTGTGGTTTTAAGAAATTTATAGTGTACTGCTCTGATTTCCCTTGGAAGGGGCCCCATATATTTGCAACTCGTATTTCCTATCAAGATTTCATAAGGCAGAGGCAAGAACAAGCCATTGGTGTGTCCACCAATGAACACGTGTCTCTGTGTTCTAAAACTGTGTTCCATGCCTTGTGCTATTCTCTGGAGGTTTTCTGGCTTTCCTATAATTCAGATAACTTGATTTATTACCAAAATACACCCCAAAAACAAAAAGCAAAAGCAAAAACAAACCAAAAAACTACATACCGTACAGAGTGGAATTCTCTGGCATTCAAATTATGTGTATTTTTTTAAAAGTGTCAGTTAACCCTAGTTATCAGTCTACCTTTTTTCCTCAGCTCCTTCTATCTATCAATCAACAAGCTTTTATTAAGGACCCACTGTGTTAGGTCCTGGAGATACAAAGACAAAATGAATTGGTCCCTGCCCAAAAGGGGCCAAGGGAGATGGCATGTGTGTGTGTGTGTGTGTGTGTGTGTGTGTGTGTATGTGACACACACACCACACCACATCATACCATACCACACACATACAAACACGTCAAGCAATAAACATTTATTAAACGCCTTACTTTGTGTCAGGTACTAAGTAGGGGAAGGGACCTTAATGTCAGTATTCAGAGCAAGATGAAACTTTGTGGTTGTTTTTATACCATTAAATCACTGCTAAACTCTAAAGAAACAATTGCATGTGCAAACCTCAATCAGACTTCCTGAAGAACTTTGCTGTCACTGAAGAGCTAGGAACAAACTTCTTTTAAAAGAATTTAACATATGCAGAACCTTAAGCAAATAGGATCAGAGATGTAAAAGGAGGAATGTAGTGGTAAATGTTTAACAACATGCCCGGACTCAGGAAGACTCATCTTCCTGAGTTCAGATCGGGCCTCAAACACTTACTAGCTGGGTGACCCTGGACAAGTCACATAACCCTCTTTACCTCAGTTTCCTCATCTGTAAAATGAGCTGGAGAAGGAAATGGCAAACCGCCTCCAAATATTTGCCAGGAAAACCCCAAATGTGGTCACAAAAGTCAGACACATCTGAAAAACAACTGAACAACAATAACAGGTTGGGGGGGGTGGCGGGGAATGTACCCACATGCTTTTACATTTAATCTGCATTATTAACACTTTTTCAAATTCAATCAATAGCCCCCATGCATAGCATTTGACATCAAGCACTCGTGATGAAAACATAAAGATGGTCTCCTAGCAGGGGTTAGAACTGGATGCGGTATATCCTTCTATAGAAAGAATTTCGAGATGACTTAACCCCTTCATTTCATGGGGGACCTGAGGTTTGAAATGGGGTAGAGTGACTCAGATTGACTCATTAGAAGGCTAAACGCTTAGACTACGGGCCCACTCCCCAACTTCATTTTTTATTTTTTAATTGATTTATTTTTAAATCATTTTAATTTCTATATATGTCCCACCCTCACCCAGAGTCATTCCTTCTAACAAAGGTTTTTAAAAGAAACACAGGAATAAAGCGGTTCACCATAACTAATATCAACATATTAACTAAGTCACATAGTATACACAATATTCCACACCCAGAGTCTTCCACTTCAGTAGCTTAAAACAACAAGAACAACAAAAACACCACTATCACTTTTCTTTGAGGTGTCTTGGTATTTCTCTTTCCCTATCCCTCTTGGTTGTTGCTAGGATACTAATAAAAGGAACAAATTATGTTTGGCTGCTTCACAGCTAAATTTGAGAATATCTCTGGTGATTTTTCATAATTTAAAATTTTTTCAGATGGCAGTTGATAGCTTGTATTTTTTCCCTTGAAAACTGTTCATATACTTGAGTGAATCTCTTGATCAAATATATGTGTACCAGTTCCCTATAGAGTTTGAAGGTCTAACTTTTATTGAAGATATTTATTGTAAATATTTTTCTTTTCCTTTTTTTTTTAAAGGCAATTGGGGGGTTAAGTGACTTGCCCAGGGTCACACAGCTAGTGTCAAGTGTTTGGTTTGAGGCTGGATTTGAACTCAGGTCCTTCTGACTTCAGGGCCAGTGCTCTATCCACTGCACCACCTAGCTGCCCCGGGTCTCCAGTTTTAATGGGGATAATAGCCTGGTTATATACAAGCCAGTGCCTCCCTTCTTCCATCAGACATAAAGGAAAAAGGAAGTCTCAGATGCCATGAATGAAAGAGAATAAGCCTTGGAGTTAGGAGAGTCCTGGGTCCAAATCCCACTCCCAGCACTTAATAGTGGGGTAACTTAATTACCAACCATTTAACCTTCCTGAGCCTGTCTTTCATCTGTAAAATGGGAACAATAATATCTATGGTACCTACCTCACAGGGTTATCGTGAAAATAAAATGAGGCAATATATGTGTATCTAAATCTATATTTAAATACTTTGTAAATCTTAAAGCACTATGCAGCTATTATTATTATTTGTGTTAGAAATATACTTTTAAATGCAGTATGAATCAAGGAATCAGACTATGTAGACTGGTTTAATCTAATGTCTATACTGTCTTCAGATCTTTAACCATGTCTTGCCAACAAATGTGCTTACTACATACCAGGCCTCATGGTTTGGATATTTTTAAAAATTAGTTTGCTCTTTTCCATGAGTCTTAGCTGGTGATAAAGTAAATAAAAATAAACATCCTCTTCTCCTTATTTGGCACATTTTGGCACATATTTGCCATTCAACCTGGGCAAGTAAAGGAGTGTTATTTTCTAAGACTATCTTAAATTGTCAGTAGTACCTGTCTTCACATGCTTAATTCCGCACTAACTGACCCTACCTTCAAAAACTCCCCTTATAGATTAAATGAGAGAACCAGACTTTTATCTTTTTAAATAGCACAGTACCTGCCTTTCAGAGCTGAAGTCCTGTAGTTTTAGCTGAATTTCACACCCATGTTATACCTTCCCTGGAGGACATTCAGAATCTGCTCAGTGACTTCTGAATTAGACCCTACTCTTTTACGTGGCTGTTGTTCAGTTGTGAATGACTCTTCTTGACCCCGTTGGGAGTTTTCTTGGCAAAGATACTGGAGTGGTTTGCCATTTCCTTCCCCAGCTCATTTTACAGATGAGGCAACTAAAGCAAAGAGGGCTAAGTGACTTGCCCAGGGTTACACAGCTAGGAAGTGTCTGGGGCCAGATTACAACTCAGGTCTCCTTGACTCCAGTCCTGGCACTCTATCCATTTCACCCCTAGCTGCCTGACAGCAGCCATGCAGGAGTAAGTGCACTTAAGATAGTTGTACGATATCCTCTATTGTACAACAGCTAGTGGTATATGCAAGTTATCACCCCTAACAGATTATAAACTGCTTGAGGATAGGCATTTATCTTTGCATCTCCCTTAAACATCTTGAACATATGATTCTTGCAAATCATGACCCCGGAAGGTCCTCCAAGGAATGATTATTTCCTCCCCTTCAAACTAGCCTCAGCAGCCTAGGAAAATAGGAATTTGACCATCCTGCTGGAGAAGCTAGCTCATACCTGCCTAAGGCAACAGACCCAAAGGAGGATGAATAATTACAGAATTAGTTCTTAAAATATTGTACTGATCTGTTGCCAGGCAGCAAATTGAACAAATATTAATTCAACAAACATTAGTTAAGCACCTAATGTCTGCAAACAGCAGTGCTAGCTACTATTTATTGAGTTGGGTTCTCCCAGTCACAAGAGGGCGGCTGAGACAAAGTAATTGTGTATGCCCACCAAAGAGTCCTGGCTCCTGAGCTATATGGCCTGGCATAAGAAACAAAATTGGGGGAGGAGGTGGTAGGGAGCCCAAGACTTGCCAGATTCCCTTGAAGCTCACCTTTCCAAAGGACGATTTTCACCATCGTTTTAGTTGCTTTGTGAAGATGCGTATAATAGCTATGATTCTTTAAAGACAATGAGACATAAGGCTGTTAGCCACTTGAAAAATCGAAGAGGGTGTAGAGGTAGCTCTCTTCTTGTCTATACCATATTGTCTCTACCTCCATCCCTTGCTGAATGTAGGAAACTAGACTCATTCCAAACTAGTAGTGTAAGGGGTAGCTGGGTGGTGCGGTGGATAGAACATGGGCCCCTGGAGTCAGGAGGACCTGAGGTCAAATTTAGCTTTGGACACATAACACTTACTAGCTGTGTGACCCTGGGCATGTCACTCAACCCCATTACCTAGCAAAAAAACCAAACAAACCCCAAAACAGAAAAAACCAACTAGCAGTGTACTGGGCAGTGGTCAGCTGGAGAGGCAAGCACCAAAGATTTGTAGTCTTCATGAAACTAAGATGTTTGGCTGAACAATGAAAGCTTCAATCATTCCAATTTTTAAAACTATGATGTTAAACGTTCATTTTCACGGCTGCATTTCAAAACATCCAGATGAATGCCAAAAATTAATCCTACTTTTGTCATCCTAGTATTTTGGCACACGTTTCAATAAATATTTTAATAAATAAATAAATGCTTTGATGAAAGGGATAATTGAAGGGGGAAACTGCTGTTTTAAATATTTGGTTTTTTTTTTTGTCTTACAGCACGCATTTTGGAGCCAATATATGGGTAGGTGGCTTTGATCTGTCTTGTCGACTTTTACTTGAATCATAGAATTTTAGAACTAAAAAGGAACTGTAGGGGATCCAGCTCCCTTACTTCAGAGATAAAGAAAGTGAGTCCCAAACAAGTGAAGTGATTTAACTCAGGTCACTCATTGCGATCTTTCCATTAATAACTCACTGCCTCTATTGTGTTTTTGAGCGCATTATTCCTCAGTTCATCCCCAGGTTGACCACAAGGTTTTTGATCAAAGTAGTTCTTGAGCATCACCTACAAAATTACAGACAATGTTCAGTCTGTTATTAATGGAAGGAACTTCTTCCCATACTGAGGAAATTACTGAGCTTTGAACAATTAAACCAAAGAGTTGTGTAAGCATTTAGTTCTTAAATTGAGTTCTGGAATTCTCTAATGACTTCTTGGATTCCCACACATAATGCTGATGCTGTTGAAATATATTCTTCAAAATAACTAGCATCAAAAAGTTCACACCCGTTCTTACATCTTTTAAAACCTTAGAGAAATGACTTAAGAGGAGACAGTCAAGCCATGTAGGTGGTAGATTACCTGTGACAAGTTAATAGATTCATCACCAACACTGGTCACAGTGGTAGAACATAATGAATCTTGTGTCGTGGATGGGGTCCTAAGGAAGCCCAGTTATTTATTAATAATGAAGCCTCCAAATTGGTGTCATCAGAGAGACAGAGAGAGAGAATACTTATAGGCTAAGAGTTAAGTCTAGGGCAACTGGTCTCATAGGTTCTCTTTTTGTTCTTTCCTCTCCCCTGCATCGCCTCTCCCTGAGGAGGTTTTGTATTTAGGAGTTTCAATCTAGGAAAGAAGTATGGAGTCAAAAAGCAAAGGAGGAATTTTTAAAATGAAGAAGAGAAAAAAAGAAAGAAGAATGTAATGCAAGCTCTTTGAGGGCAGGGTCTATCTTTTTGTCTTCACATCCATAGTATCTGGAAGTATACAGAGTAAAATTTTTTGTGTGAATAAGATATAGTTAGTGTATTTTTTCCTCAGACTCAAAGTGGAAGTAATTTTTTTAAACATATATTGACCAGAAGAGTACATTTGGGTTTTTTTTTTCAAAAGAATCAGTCTCTTATAAAATCTCCTGCAATTTATGTAATCCCAAAAGGGTGGAGTCTAAGTTATGAATAGGAGGGCTAGTATCAATTCAATTAAACAACTCTTTATTATAATCTAACCAGTGAAGGCCCCCATCACCTCATGCCTTGATTGGGTGGGTCTGCCTGCCTCAAGTTTGTCTGTACTCTAATTCATCCAGAGCAAATTCTTGATAAATGTTTGTTGAATTGAATTTAGAAAACATGAAACATACTAATGAATGCCATTAGGGGTTAATAAAGCAAGGGGCAAAAAAGGGGAAAATTCAAGATTTTAATATTTCAATTTTCTCATCTGTAAAGTGGGATGGGGGTGGAGGGAGGGTGTCTAATTAGATAGCTATGAAGGTCCCTTCCATTTCTAAAACTATGATCCTGTGTCTGGTTAACTACCCCTCACCTCTAGTTCTATTATATTCTTTGACTTGATGTCCTCTGGTTGTCTTACTAATTGAAAGAACCTCATCCAGAGAGTGGATAGAATGGGAGGCCAAGAGTCAAAACTTAAGCTTGCCAAGGTTGCCAATTTTTAAAAACTCTCATTAAAGTATTGTCTAAGGCAGAGGTGGAGACTAAAATGAAGTGGAAATAATACCCTTTGTTACAGATAATAACATTCCATAAATGTTTTGCAGTTCTTAAATCCTGTTGTATTTCATTAATGAGGTGTTTCTACAGCTGGCACTCCATGTATCTCCCAACCCTGCCTGAACAATGGAATATGTCAGGATTACATCCGAAACTACATTTGCAGCTGCCTCGAAGGGTATGAGGGAACGAATTGTGAATATGGTAAGAGACAAGGCTGTGATTTAATTTTGTTCCTTTCATGAAATTTTCAGGCATACTCTCACGTCACATGCAATTCACTCCCTTTCCTCTCCTCATTCTCTTCCTGTCATAGGTCTTTTTTTTTTCTGGTCAGAAGCTGTGATTTGATCCTTGTGGGGACCTCCAAGTGTAGAAAATCTCTGCTATTGTAGATGGGCTGCTCATCTGCAACTTAATAAATGGGCCTAATGTTCATTTTGTAACAAAACCAAAGGGGTTCCTCCTCTAGTGACATCTAGGATTTTTGGATGTCACTTTGAATAATAAGCAGAAGTGAATACTTATTATATAGAATCCTCAGTACTCTATATACTATATATATATAATTTATAGAGTATAAGATTATTGAGTATCTATAAATATTGTATAAAGGGGGGGAGTATTATTGCTATTTTTAGATGGAGAAAGGGCCAAAAGTATCAATAAAATATAGACATAACCCATATAACCTTGCCTCTACCAATATTATTTCATAATAACATTACATTAATAGATTATCAAACCTCATCATAAATGACATTGGCTGAGAGCCAGAGGTACCAACTGGATGGCTGGTCATAATACAAGCTTGTACTTAAGTTCTACCAGCTCCAACTCCTGTTTCTGCGCTAAATTGGGTGTATATACATTGTCTATTAACTGTCTCCTGTAATATCTTTCATAATTATTACTTCTGCTACTACTACTAGTAATAGCTAGCATTTTTATAATAGCCTTTTAGAGTCTGGAAAGTGTTTTTACAAATATTATCACATTAGATCCTCACAACAACCCTGTTGTTGTCATTGAGTCATTTCAGTTGTGTCCAGCTCTTCATGACCCCATTTGAGGTTTTCTTGGCAAAGATACTAGAGTGGCTTGCCATTTCTTTCTCCAGCTCATTTTACAAATGAGAAAACTGAGGCAAAGAAGGTTAAGTGACTTGTCCAGGGTCCCACAGCTAGTAGGTGTCTAAGATTGGATTTTAATTCAGGTTTTCCTGACTCCAGGCCCAGTACTCTATTTACTATGCCACCTAACTACCATCACCTAGCATAACATTTTTTCTTTTTTTTAATTAATTTATTTTGATTTACCAACAATCACTTCCATATACTTTTGAGTTTAAAATTTTTCTCCCCCTTCATCCCCACCACCCTCCCCAAGATGGCACACAATCTGATACAGGCTTTACATATACATTCCTATTAAACATATTTTCACATTAGTGATGTTGTAAGAATTAGAACCAATAGGAGGAACCACCAGAAAGAGGAAACAAAACTCAACAGAAGAAAAAAAATAGCAAATAATATGTTTCGATCTGCATTCAAACTCCATAGTTCTTTCTTTGGATATGGATAGCATTTTCCATCACGAGGCCTTTGGAGATGTCTTAGATCCTTGTATTGCTGGGAAGGGTTAAGTTTATCAATATTAGTCATCAAACAACGTGGCTGTTATTGTGTACAGCATTCTCTTGGTTCTGCTCACTTCACTCAGCAGTAGTTCATACAAGTCTTTCCAGGTTTTTCTGAAATCAGCCTGCTCATCATTTCTTATAGCACAATAGTATTCCATTACATTCATATACCACAACTTGCTCAGCCATTCCCCAGTTAATAGGCATCCTCTCAATTTCCAATTCTTTGCCACCACAAAGGTGGTGAGAGGTAGTGTTCTGTAGTGGATAGAAGGCTGGCTTTGGAAACAGGAAATTCTGGACTTAAGACCTGACTCTGACATATACTGTCCTTTTGGGCCATGGACAAATCTCCTAAACCCTCAGCGCACCAGGTAATTCTCTAGAAGGTAAGATTAGAGGGTACAAACCAGTTGCTGATCAGCCTCTGTGGAGGGAGTTTCAATCGGGGAGTTTCCCATACAAATAAAATCACAGGTCTGAACAACAGCAAAAAAGCTTACATGTTACTTAACAGAAAGGTTTTCTTATTGATAGACTTACTTATTGACACTAATCTGTGAAGGGGATGGCAAGGAGGTTGTGCAGCGCATAGAAATGCTGACCTTGGATTCAAAAAAACTTGAGTTCAAATCGTGTTTTGGGGCATCCTAGGCAAGTTATTTAACCTCTCTCAAGCTCATTTTCTCATTCATTAAGTGTTATTATTGTTTATTGCTGTTGTTGCCTGTATCCAACTTTCTATGACCTGTGGACCATACTGTTGATGGAGTTTTCTTGGTAAAGATACTGGAGTGGTGTGCCATTTCCTTCACCAGCTGATTCTACAAATGAGGAAACTGAGACAACAGGATTAGGTGATCTACCCAGAGTTAGAGAACTAGTAAGTGCCTGAGGCCAGATTTTAACTCAGGTCTTGGTGACTCCAGGCCCAGTGATTTGCTGATCCAACTACTCTCCACTTCTTCGTAAAATAGGGATCATAATAGCACTTACTTCTCAGGGTCGTTATTATCATCAAATGAGATAACCTATGTAGAGCACTTTGCAAACCTTAAAGTGCTTATATAAATATTAGCTGTCATTGTTATTGAAGGAAAAGATCTTGGGATCATGTAATGATGTAGCTGAAAGATACCTCAGAGCTCCAACCTCCTCATCTTCAGAGGCAAAAACTTAGGTCCAGAGAACTCAAATGTTTTGTCCAAAGTTATACAACTAATCGATAGTCAAGTCAGAACTAGAACCTGGGTCTTCTGACTCCCTGCCATGTACCTTTCTGCTAGAGAGCATTGTCTGTGGTGTTAGTATGTGTGCATGAAAAATTTTTTTGCTTTAGATTTAGACTTCTAATTATAGAGCATAAACCATATTCTGTTTGAGCTGAATAGCACTTGAGACATCATCTAATCCAGCCTCTTCATTTTTGGCTGAGGAAACTTAGTGATAATAAAATGAGTTTGCCTTCCTTGGATTTACACTGAGAAATGGTTAAGTGGGTAACTTTGGAGGGCAGCTAGTAAGTGTCTGAGGCCAGTTTTGAACTAAGGTCTTCTTGACTTTAAAGCCTGGTGCTCTATCCCTTGACCTACCTATGACTCACTTTAGTGACTATGCTGTTTGGTCTGGCAGAATTAAAAAGAGAAAAATGACTGAAAGGTGCCTATGTTCCCCATGATCTAAGTCATTCCCTTGTAATAGGCCAGCTTGGGGAGGCACATAAACTTTTAAGCCACTTTAACCCCATCTGCATTAAACAGGGCTGTGGAGGAGGGGGACTTAAGAAGTTCAGGAACCAGCATCCTTTCCCTGACCTCCTGCTATCAGTAGAACCAATCACTAATGAAAATAGTGCTTAGTGGGGTAGATAGGCATTATAAAGAAAGAAAATGAAGCAAAAGAAATGTAGGAAAGAAAAAAACAGCCTCTGCTTTTAGCATATGGAAATAGGAGACGCAGCAAGCCTGCTGCTAGCGTTGTTGCTGCCAGACAGAGGTTCTTGATCTTCAGCTATGAATCCGATTCTTTAAAAAGTGCATTATGATAATTGCATTTCAATATCACTGGCAGAGAGGCAATAAGCATCAATTAAGCTCTTAATATATGGAAGGCACTATCATAAACACTGCGGGTACAAGTGTATGTAAAAAAAAAGTCCCTGCCCACTAGGAGCTTACACTGTACTGGGGGATATAGTACATAAAAAGGGGTGAGTAGGGTTATAAAAGCGTTGCCTCACTGCAGAGAGAGCCCTGTTGAAGTTAGATAACAATTCATCATGTATCTAATCAGCGCAATTGCCTGATTTCCTCAAGCTCCATTCTGATGCATCTGAGTAGGAGTAAAGAAATACAGATGGCGGAGGCAATTCAAGGCTGGATTTTAGCAAGAGTTAAGCAGCAACAGGATAAGCGTATGAGAGTACAGAACAGGGTTATGGTGAATTGGTTAACTATGGGGTCAGTATTGGGAAGGGAGAAAAGAAAAGTCATAGAAGAGCAGTAAGTACTCAGAGGGTGGAGGGATAGGAGGTTGCTTTGAGGGTGAGGAATAGGGAAGAGATGAAATGTTAGGAGGGTATAGTCAGACAGAAGATTCTCAGACTTTTTGATCAAAGAAGTGGGTAATGGTGAGACTCGTCCTGAATAGCTGAGGTAGAATGTAATGGTACCTGAGGAGATGAAGAACTGGGAGGTTAGGTATTACAATTGCTAATCCCTAAGGGAACTCAGAGCAGAAGCAAAGCAGGAGCTTAACATCATACATTTCCTATTAGAGAACAAGATTCCTTGACAAGATGAAAACAATTTTATTGAGAGCTATATTAAGACAAAATTATCTTTTTTTTTTCCCTAGGCAATGGGGATAAGTGACTTGCCCAGGGTCACACAGCTAGTAAGTGTAAAGTGTCTGAGGCCAGATTTGAACTCACATCTTCCTGACTCCAGGACCAGTGCTCTATCCACTGTGTCACCTAGCTGCCCCACAAAGTTATTATCTTTACAATAAAATTGCTAATAAACAGACAGAATTGATACAATAGAACAATTAATAATAATGATGAGTATTAGCATGTTCATCAGGATATCTTTTAGCACATTTTCCTTGTTTTGGATATTAGCCTCTGTTCATAGATTATAAACCTGCATAAGATATAAGGTAAATTATTTTTCATTATGAATGGGCAGATGAGTAATATATTTTAGTAATCTGACCCTCTTAGAAAGGAGAGCTGCTTTGACATAAGGTTTTTCTGTACCATTTACAATGAATACAGTGGGAGTACTTGCAGTTAAATAAAGGTCACTCTGAATGCAGCATGAAGGCAGAGTAAACAGCTTGTCTTTGTATGAAAGAAAAGAAATTATCTTATGTAACACTAGTGGGTGTCATTGTGAAGGGTAGAGGCGGCCAGGTGGTACTTGATTCTTTCTGTTCTGCCTCACTTCTAAAAGTAGAGCTGTACATTCCCAAGCCTTGCCTGCCTTTTCCCTGGACATTGGCTTAAGGCATGATCTTTCCTTTGATTGCTCTCCTCTTTTCCGAGCTTTCTTTGTCTCAGGAGATTTAAACAGCTACACCCTAGTACAACAACTAGCTTGCTTTTAGCCTAAACATTTTTTTTAATGTAAATCTTTTAGTTTTTTGAAGTTTAGAAAAATTTTTTAAGTTAAAAAAAATTTTTAACTTTTAAAGTATCTGGAGACAATTTGAGGATCCTCAGGTTTTCAAAGTCTCTTTCCCTATTATTTTATAGAGTACATATCAGATGAAAAAAATTAATATAATAGCTCAGAGCCCCCAGTTAGGAAAATTTTTTAAAATTCATAGAGATTTGGTTCTCTGCTCTAATTCAAAATTTGTGTATTTCAAGCTAGATCCTCCTCTTTTCCCAGAATAAACTAAGTACACAATACAAGACTTTACTCCTAAACCTGACTTTTTTATACATGAAGCAAAATTAAGATACAAGTAATGCTCAAGTAAAAGCAGTGAAAAGAGTGTACGATAGCACCAGTAACAGGAAAGGGCAAGTTGGGGAAAGTAGATTTTTTGGAACTTTCTCATCAGCTGCTTTGCTCTAAGATGCCAGCAGGGACCTTTTAATCCATCTCAATTGCTTGCTTTTCTCCTACATGTAGCTTAGGTTTCCTTTCTTTCTTTCTTGACTGTCCTAGTGCTGTCCCAGTTCACTTTAAGTCCCAGAAGGACTGAGGATGCCTTCTTACTCACTGCTACTCTTGCTCAGCTCATGCCATCCTTACTCCTTCCTTTCAATCTGTTCTTTTGCATAAAGTGTGCAATTTTTAAAAAATCCTGGATGTGACTCAAATCCACCTTCTGGCTCAAAGACTGCGATAGTCCAAATCACATTCCAGACTAAGAGGAAATGTATATCCTTCTGAACCACAAATATCACAATGCCAGTCAGTCCTCATGCCTCTATTACACTTATTCATGTTATACATCTTGTTCAGTATGTTGCCGAGTCACTGTGACCTCAGTTATAAAATGGGAGGATTGGACAGATGGTCTCTAAGGTTCCTTCTTGATATAAACATTATATGACTATGACCTAAATTCAGGGCAGAGTGTTGTAGTAGATAGATAGGCTGCCTTGGAGTCAAAAAGGGATCTGTGTTTCATGTCCTGATTCGGACACGTAATGGCCATGTGACTATGGGCAAATCACTTAACCTCTCAGAGCGCCGTGCACCAGTTTGAAAACATAAATTGCAGAGCAATTGCTGATATGCATTGACAGAGAGGATTTCCTTCCTGGGAATCCCCTCTGCCGATGAAATTGTAGATCTGAACCAAAAAAGATTATTTGAGTAATGGCTCATGCAAAGAAAGGTCATTGAATGTAGCTCATTCTTCATTTTTTTAAGAAGTCTCTTACTTGATTATCCATCTCTTGAAAGTCTATGATTTTTATTCATTTATGACTTTTCTTTTGGATGGAGACCACGTCAAAGGGATGGGAGAAAATTAGCAACTGAATTCAGTTTTGCAGATGTTTATATAATCCTAAATGAATTGAGTACGCAAGGTTCGAAAGGGCAGATGAAGGTATACATCTGCACTTTGGGATTTGTAGTTAAAATACAGAAATTAAGATTCTTTGCCATTTTAGGAGAGGATAAATGGACTATTTACCTAAGCTTAGTATTATTATTGCTTATTAGTTACTATGATTGCTATTATTACAAATAATCTGGTTAGTTATTATTTTATTACTAAAATTCTTTTTAGGCAGCTAGGTGGCACAGTGGATAGAGTTCTGGGCCTAGAGTCAGGAGGACAAGTCTTCCTGAGTTCAAATCTGACCTCAAAGTCTTATTAGCTGTGTGACCTTTGACAAATCACCCCTGTTTGCCTCAGTTCCCTCATCTGTAAAATGAGCTGGAGAAGGAAACAGAAAACCACTCCAGTATCTTTGTCAAGAAAACCCCAATTAGGGACAGCTAAGTGGCTCAATGGATAGAGCACGGGCCCTGGAGTCAGGAGGACCTACATTCAAATCTGGCCTCAGACACGTGATACTCGCTAGCCATGTGACCCTGGGCAAGTCACTTAACCTCAATTGCCTCGCCAAAGAAAACAGAAAACCCCAAATGGAGCCACAAAGAGCAGGACACAAATGGAAATGATTGAACAAACAACAAAAGATTATTTTCAGCCTGCTTGACCTTTCAGTAGCATTAAAGAGAGAATTTCCATACTGTTCCATGTACTTTTGGCTTGATATGACATTAGGAAGTGTGGTAGGGTAGAAAGAGCATGGACCATGTGCTCAAATCTCAGCTGTGCCATTTACTTACTAGTTGTGTGCCTGGCCAAGTCACTGATACTTCCTAAACCTCAGTTTTCTTATCTGAAAAATGGGGATAATAATACTTGCACTATCTTCCTTAGTGTTAGTGTGAGGAAAGTGTTTTATAAATCCTGAGTGTTATATAAATGTTAGCTACTTCAAAAACAATTGGGGAATTTTAATAATGACAGCTGGCATTTATATTGTGCCTTAAGGTTGCATAGTGCTCTACGTATGTTATCTCATTTGATTATCACTACTATCCTGTGAAATAGGTGCTACAATTATCCCCATTCTGTAGGTGAGGAAATGGAGCTGAGAGAGGTTCAATGACTTGTCCAGGGCCATAAAACTAGGAAGTGTCTAAGAACAGGTTTGAACTCAGGTCTTTCTGACTTCCTGATTCCAGGTAAAGAACTTTTTTTCACCACACCACCTATATTATTGTATACTGGAATAGGCGAAAAGAAAGGTTTAGGAATCCTAATCCTTGGAAATCTCTTTTCCCTAGAATAGCGGTCTAGACCAAAAAATATTGAATATCTTCCCAATGATTTAACTCTCCCAATATTTCTGTTAAAAGTATGTTATACTAATCTATATTAAATTGCTTGCCTTCTCAATGAGGGGAGGGGGGAGAGAGGAAGGAAGAGAATTTGCAATTCAAAAATTTTTTTAAATGAATGTTAAAAATTATTTTTTTAAGTAATTTGGAAAAATAACATAAAAATTTTCACTTAGAAGTATATTATAGGGGGCAGCTAGGTGGCACAGTGGATAGAGCACCGGCCCTGGAGTCAGGAGGACCTGAGTTCAAAAACAGTCTCAAACCAGACACTTGACACTCACTAGCTGTGTGACCCTGGGCAAGTCACTTAACCCCATTGCCTAGCCCCCCCCCAAAAAAAAGTATATTATAGTTGATTTTTATGTAGTTCTCTGTGTCATAAAAATTTTTATGTGAAGAAACAATGGGAAAATATTAGAACCTCAAATCTGAGAAAATGGGCATAAGGAAGTTATAAATGAGATTGTTTTTCCACACTCATATTAATGTTTGTGATTTTTCCTTTTCAGCTAAAAATGAATGTCATTCCAAGAGAAGTAAAGGATGTGACCACTTTTGTCGTCCAGGGCAGGAATTTTATATGTGCAGTTGTGCAAAGGGTTATAAACTTGGAAAGGATCACAGATCATGTATTCCAAATGGTAAGAGACAAGACTTCAGTGTTACAGGTCAGACCAGAGTGTCAAACATGCAGTCCACAGGCCACATACAGCCCACAACACTCCAAAGTATGGTTTAAACCAGATTAAAATGTAATTGGGAAATATTTAACAAAATAAATAAAAATATAATAAAACACATAACATTCCATTTTAAAATTAAGTCAATATGTGATTTATAGTGATCTTTATGCACATTTTTATTTGAGTTTGACACCACTGGGTTAGACAATATCTCATCTATATGTGTCAAGATTCTTCCCTTCTATCTTATAAATGGTGATCTAAAGGTCATGAAGGTTGGCCCATTTCATTGTAATGAAGAATTGTCCTTCCTCATACCCAAACATTAATCAGCAAACTTCAGCTTCATGATGGAAAAAAAAGGGTAATGTCCACCAAACTCTATTGATTATTATGTGATCGATTATTATATTATTATAATTATATTTGTTGTGTGACATTATATTTTATTACACTATATTTTATGTAAACTGCAAACTCCTTGAAGTTTTATGACGAATGTTGTCTAGATCCTACAAAGGAATGAATCAAAACTAGCATTAGATTTTAGATATTAATAAATGTTTCATATCAACATAAGAAGGATTTACCTTTGACCCAGATTTCAATGACTTTCTCCATGTTCTTCTTATTGAAGAGAAGTGTGCATGTGGAATCCTCAGTTCTAAAAGTAATGTGACATTGACAGATGCCAAGCTGACTCTCCAAAATTTTCCATGGCAGGTAATGGAAACCTATCCTTAATAAACAGTCCAGATTCTGGGTGTAGTTACATGTGTGTACATATGTGTTGTTGTTCAGTCATTTTTCAGTTGTGTGGTTGCCATTTCTTTCTCCAGCTCATTTCACAGATGAGGAACTGAGGGCAAACAGGGTTAAGTGACTTGCCCAGGTTTCATGCAGCTAGTAAGTGTCTGAGGCTAGATGTAAACTCACTAAGATGAGTCCTCCTGACTCCAGGCCCAGGCTCTGTCCACTATTCACCTAGATGCCCATTTGTCACTGAGTAGGTGCTTAATAAATATTTGCTAATTGATAATTGTTTAAACCAATTATCTGCATAGATAATAAATAATAATAATCAGATAATAAATCTGAGACCAGATTTGAACTCAGAAAGATGAGTCTTCCTGGGCAGGCCCTGCACTCTATCCAACGTGCCTCCTAGCTGCCCCATACATATGTGATGGTAGGTGTTTCAATTTATTAAACATTTCCGCTGTCTTCACCAAATGAAAATATGTCAGTTATAAATGTGCAATTTAATGTCAGCTACCATTAAAATAAAAATATCATTGTTTTATTTTTTGTTTTTGTTTTAGGTTTTTTTTGGGGGGGGAGTTGACCAATGGGGGTTAAGTGACTTGCCCAGGGTCACACAGCTAGTAAGTGTCATATGTCTGAGAGCAGATTTGAACTCAGGTCCTCCTGAATCCAGGGTCAGTGCTCTATCCACTGTGCAACTTAGCTGCCCTTTTTTGTTTTGTTTTGGGTTTTTTAAAAAAAATCACTGTTTTAAAAATACAAATATTTAAGCAAAACCAAACTGTCAGATCATAATACTTATATTTTCAAAGTTCTTTCTCCAATTATCTTTATAAGACATGAAAAATAGCAAATGGCAGAAGACTTTCCTACCACTAGACCTTTTTTCTTTACTTCAAAACAGCACCAGTGTTATCTTTCTTAAAATAAAAGCATGTAGAGGCAATGTCCTATACCACTTAAACTTTTGAGTGGTTTTTCCCCTTCAGCTGAGACTCCCTCTAAATTCTGAGTTTGGTAACTTTCAGTGAATGTATCTACCCAAGAATAAAATAAGATAATAACTACATAACATTTGTGAGTGACAAAAATGAGGCTGGAGTAAAATTTTGGTGCTTCCCCCCATCCCAATTGTCTTTTTTATTATTAATATATTGATTTTAATATGGTCCATATCCTCAGTGTCCTATAGCTGCTTCTATACAATGTCAAGTGATTGTGGTTTGCCATGTGATAATGGTCTTTTAAAAGTCTTTGAGGTTTTCCTATTTAATGAGATAGCCGTTTTCTCAATGTAGGCGTCTGTGCCATAAGACCAGCCAGTCAAGCATGGTAGATAGATCTATCCTGGTTTTCTTCTTACCTAATTCCCCTTACATGATTATTCGCTTTTGACCGTTCATCCTTTCTATACTTTTTCCCCTTTCAGTATTATCTATGCTCATGACTTCAATGATCCCTTCTATGAAAATGATTCATAACTTTATAGGGTCATAGAATTAAGAGATAAACAGAATGTTAGAGAGCATCTAGCCCATGGGGTTCTTAAACTGGGGTCCACAGACCCTTCCCCAAGGCATGCCACAGTAGATCTCAGGGAGCCTATAAATTTAGATGAGAAGAAAATGACATCTTTCTTTTTCTTTCTTGGAAGGAAATCAGGGTTAAGTGACTTACTCAAGGTCACACAGCTAGTCCTCCTGACTCCAAGACCAGTGCTTTATGCATTGTGCCACCTAGCTGCCCCTTCTGTCTTTATTTCAATAAAATTGGTTTCCTTTGTAATCCTATTTTTTGTATTTTAAAACATCATTCTGAGAAAGAGTCCACAAGCTTCACCAGACTGCCAAACAAGTCCATGACACAATAAAGGTTGAAAACCTTAAGAATCTAGCGAAACCTTAAGTTTTATAATGACAATATAGTGATACAGTATGTGTGTTGTATATATGTGTGTGTATAGATATATATTTCACACATATGTCTATATGTGTGTATGTATAAATATATAAATGTATAAGTGTCATGCTCTATACACAGTGATACTTATACATCTATATATTTATATATATACACATATAGATGTGTATAATATATACATATAGAGTGATACTTATAACATCTACATATTTATATATATACATATAGATGTGTATATAATATATATAAAGTGATACATACATATCTATTTTATAGATATAGATATACAGATACATATAAATATGAGAGAGAGAGAGAGAGAGAGAGAGAGAAAGAGAGAGAGAGAGAGAGAGAGAGAGCGTGCGGACCAGAGTTCTAGTTAGTAGGCAGCAGTGGAATCCCAATTCTGACCCTTACCAGTTGTGTAACCATCTTTTCTGGGCCTGTTTCTTCCTATGTAAAATGGAGATAATACTAATACTTGAAATAGCTAACTCACAGAGCTGTTGTGAGGAAAGTACTTTGGAACCCTGAAAGTGCTACAGAAATGCCAACTATTACAGAATATCTACACCAGCCCATAGCTGAACAGAAATGCCTCTAAATTGTCCCTGATAAGTGGTTACTCAGGCTTTTCTTGAATACCATCCCCTTGCCCTGAGATATGGAATTCATACACTCTTCAGGCAGCCAAGGCCACTTTTAAAATTGCTGTAATTATTGGGCATTTCTTCTCACTTCAAGCCAAAATGCTACTCTGTCATCCATTGCTTCTGAATTTGCCCTCTTCCACTGTAGAATTGTTACTAAAAAGAGTTAAAGTCACTCAGAATCACCCTGTAAAGCCTGTTCTATATAACAGAGATTGGTGGTTTCATATATAATCTCCTTTTCTACAATGTATATGGAAATGCTCACTTATTTAGTTTTTTAAAAGGAAAAAGAAAAGAACTACCTAGAAAAATGTCATCAATATTTTTAAAGACTTGGAAATTCTTGGTTATAGGCATGTTTAGTCAGTCCACTAGCATTTATTAAGTACCAACTATGTGCTGGTAGTTTTTTTTCTTATATCATTCTGGTTAAAAAGCATGGTCACTGAATTCCATTATGCTTTCCTAAGGAGTTGCATTTTTCTGCATTTAAAGGTAACTGCAGAAAGTAAGTCATTTTTAAATTAAAATACCACTTAAACTTTTGAGTGTTTTTTTTCTCCCTTGAATAAGACTCCCTCTAAATTCTGAATTTAGTAACTTTCAGTGAATGTACCTACCTAAGAATAAAAAGGCAATAGCTACTGAATACTTGTAAGTGACAAAAATGAGGCTGGACTAAATTTTTGATGCTTCCCCTTCTTCCCCAAATTGTCTTTTTTATTATTACTGTATTGATTTTCATATTGGCTATATGTTCAAAAATAAGTCATTTTTGAAAGGAAAAATATGGATCACAGGCTTACAGCTTTAAAACTGGAAGAGACTTTAGAGAGTTGATCTAATTTCACAGGTGAAGAAATAAGGTCTGCAGAGGTTAAATCACTGGCTACAGTAAGCAAATGTCTCAGACAAATCCAGGACTCTGACATCTTCTAATGAAGGGTGGCCACTAAGACATAATTGTAGGGTTTGATACAAATCAAATTGGAGGGGGGTAGAAACAAGACCTCTATTATATGTTGCTGTAAATAGTGTTGACTAAATAACTATGTCTTTTTTTTTTTAAGGTCAAATTAACAAATTCACAAGGAAAGGACTTCTGCGGTGGTGTTATAGTACAGGAAAATTTTGTGTTGACTACAGCAAAATGTTCACTCCTACATGGAAACATCAGTGTGAAGCTAAGTGAGTAATTATTACTCTTACCTCATCACTTTTTACAAGTGTTCGTTGAAAGTAAAATTTTTGAATAAAATTAATTTGAAGTAACAAAATCTCTATAATCTCAAGGCAAATAATTTTTAAAGGCGCAATGAAGTGGGAATGATGCTTCCAGACTTAAAATTATACTATATTGTAGCAATCATCAAAATTATTTATTACTGATTGAAAAAATAGAAAAGTAGACAAATGGAAGAGATCAGATAAGCAAGAATCAGAAATAATTGAACTCAAGAAGCTAATGATGGATAAATTCAAGAACATAAATTACTTGGGGAAAAAATCCCTACTTAAAAAGAATTACTGGGAAAACTGAGGCTGTTTGACAGAAACAAAGTTTAGACCAACAACTTAGACCACAATAAACTAAAAATGGAGATACAACTTGATTATCTTTATGACATAAACTATAAAAAAAATAGGGAGTGAAATTGATTACCTTTCACAATTCTGGCTAGGGCAGAATTCTTTAATTTACATTTACTTTATTGTTGGGAACTAGAATATTCTTTCACATGGATATTGATAGCTTCTATTTCTTTATTTGAGAACTGATTTTTCATATCCTTTGAAATGTCTGTTAGGGGGCAGCTAGGTAGCGCAGTGGATAGAGTACTGGCCCTGAAGTCAGGAGGACCTGAGTTCAAATTTGACCTCAGACCAAACACATGACGCTTCCTGGCTATGTGACCCTGGCAAGTCACTTAACCCCAATTGCCTTAAAAAAAAGTCTGTTAGGGAATGGATTACATATTTATATTAATTCCTTATATCTTAGATATCATACTTTTACCAGAGCTTTTCTGTGGGATTGCTTTTTCCACTTTACTGCTTCTCTTTTAATTCTAAGCACTTACATGAGAAAAAAATATCACAAACAATAACTCTGATAAAGATCTGATATCTAAGAGACATAGGAATTTATATAAATATAAAAGAAGAGTCATCCCCTAATAGATGTGTCAAAGGATAAGAAATAAACAAGGGACAGATTGATTTTAGTTGTGTAAAAGCTTTTCAAGTTTATTTTCTCTAATAACCTCTATCCCTTCTTTAGTTAATATTCTCAATCACAGTTGTGAAAGTTATTGCCATCGCTTCTCTAACTTTATAAAAAAGAAATATAACCTTTTATGTTTGTCACATATCTATTCGAAGATATATGGTATAAGATATTGGTGTGACCCTAATTTCTACCAGGATACTTTCCAATTTTTTCAACAATTTTTGTTGAACATGGAGTCCAGTAATTGGTATCTTGGGCTATATGGAATACCTTGATCCTGTTAGTTTCTTCTGGGTCTTGTTTACTTAATATGTTCCATTGATCAAGTATTTTACTTTTTAGCCCACCAAATATCTTTGATGATTATTTCATCATAGTAGAGATTAAGATTTAGTCGTGCTAGGCTAGAATTATTTTTTTCTTTTTTAATAGTATTTACTTTTTTCCAATTACATGTAAAGACATTTTTAACATTCATTTAAAAATTTTTTTTGAGTTCCACATTTTCTACCTTCCTCCCTCACCACCCTGCTCTCTAAGATGATAAGCAATTTGATATAGGTTATATATGTGCAATCATGTAAAACCTATTTCCATATTAGTCATGTTGTGAAAGAAGGAAACAGGCCAAAAGGAAACACACACACACACACACACACACACACACAAAGTGAAAATAGTATGCTTTGATTGGCATTCAGACTCCATTAGTCTGGTGGCATTTTTCATCATGAGTCCTTTGGAATGGTCTTAGATCATTGTATTGCTGAGAATAACTAAGTCATTCATCGATGATCATTGTACAGTGTTGCTGTTACTGTGTACAATGTTCTCCTGGTTCTGCTCACTTCAATCAGCATCAGTTCATGTAAGTCTTCCCAAGCTTTTTCTGAAATCCACCTGCTCATCATTTCTTATGGAATAATTCATTACATTCATATACCACAACTTGCTCAGCCATTTCCCAACTGATGGACATACCCTCAATTTCCAATTCTTTGCCGACACAATTTATAGAGCTGCTATAAATAAATTTGTACATGTGAGTCCTTTTCTCTTTTTTATGATCTCTTTAGGATACAGACCTAGTAATGGTATTGCTGGATCAAAGGGTATGCAGTTTCATAGCCCTTTAGGCATAGTTCCACATTGTTCTCCAGAATGATTGGATCAGTTCACAATTCCATCAATAGTTCATTAGTGTCCCAATTTTCCCATATCCCCTCCAACATTTGCAATTTCCTTTTCTGTCATATTAGCCAATCTGATAGGTATGAGGTGGTAGCTCAGGGATGTTTTAATTTGCATTTCTAATCAATAATGATTTAGAGCATTTTGTCATATGACTATAGATAGATTTCTTCATCTGAAAATGCCTGTTCATCTCCTTTGACCATTTATCAATCAGGGGATGACTTGTAGTCTTATAAATTTGACTCACTTCTCTATATAGTTGAAAAATGAAGCTAAAATTCTTAACGAAATTAATTACATGAAGAAAACCAATACAAGTAGGATAAGAGGGGAAACTGTTGAATGGGATATAAATCTTTGCCTCAAATATCTCAGAGGAGTGTGAAATTTGTGATATATATAGGGAACTAACATAAACATCTAGGATCATTCTTTAGTAGTTAAGTGGTCAAAGAATATGTGTAAATAATTTTCAAAAGAATTGCAAGTGATTAAAAACTACATGAAAGTTTGCTCTAAATCACTAATAATAAGAGAAATTAAAATCAAAACAACTCTGAGGTATTACCCCACACCTGGCAAATTGGTAAAGTTGACAAATGATGGATAAAGGCAATGTGAAGGGGCTGCACAAAAATAGGTCACTATACCATTGGTGGAGGTCTGAATTAGTCTAACAATTCTGGAAAACAATTTAGAATTATATTTAAAAAGTGGCTAAAATGCCCTATCCTTTGACCCAGAAATTCTACCAACACCTTATTATGTTCCAGGCACTGTTCTAAGAGGTGGGGATATAAAAGCAATCCCTGTTCTCAAGCAGTTTACATTCTAATAGGGGAAGACAATACATAAAAGGAAGCTGAGAAGCAAGGGAGGGTACCTGGTACTTGGAAGGGGGCATTGGAGAAAGAAGTCTTTCTTTTTTGTTTTATACATATGGAATTGCCCATTTTATTTGGTGTTCATTAAGTTCAGAATAGAGGCAGCTAGGTGGCAGAGTGGATAGAGTGCCTAGCCTAGAATCAGGAAGACTCATCTTCCTAAGTTCAAATCTGGCCTTAGACACTTACTAGCTGTGTGACCCTAGGCAAATCACTTAACTCTGTTTTTGCCTCAGTTTCCTCATCTGTAAAATGAGCACAAGAAGGAAATGGCAAACCACTCCAGTATCTTTCCCAAGAAAATCCCAAATAGGGTCATGAAGTCAGACATGACTGAAAACAACTGAACAACAAAGTTCAGAATAAAAATAAATAGAAGAGCAGAAAACTTTATAGCACCATAAAAATATGCAGTAATATAACATCATTTAACATTGTAAAACATCTCTAAGTCACTATAAAATTTTTTTGTTGAATTTTTTTCAGTTGTTAAACATTTATTTTTCCCCTCCCACTTTCCTTACCACAGAAAATAAAAATAAAAATAAAAACTTTGTGCAAATAAGCATAATCAAGCAAAACAAATTCCCCTATTAGCCATGTCCACAAATGAGTGTCTCATCTGATTAATCAGTCCATCTGTCAGGAAGTGCGTAGCATTCTTCATCACTGGTTCTTTGGCATAATGATGGATCACTGCATTGATCACAATTCTTAAGTCTTTCAAAACTGCTAATTTTTACCATGTTGGTATTATTGTATGAATTGTTCTCCAGGTTCTGCTCACCTAACTTTGCATCAGTTCATAGAAATCTGAACCATCTCTTTCATCATTTCTTACAACACAATAGTATTTCATTACATTCATATAGCATATTATTTTCCAGTATTACTCAACTGATGGGTAGCCCCTTTAATTTCCAGTTCTTTGGCACTAAAAAAAAAGAGCTGGTAGAAATATTTTTTTACAAAAAATTTTTCCTTTGAACTCTTTGGAGAATAAGCATCACTGGGTCAAAAGACATGCACAACTTAGTAACTTTTTGGAAATAGTTCCAAATTGCTTTCCAGAATGGCTAAACCAATTCACAGCTCCACCAATGGTACATTAAAGTACCTGTTTTCTTACAGCCCCATTAACATGTCATTTTCTATTTTTGTCAACTTTGCCAGTCTAATGGGTATGGCTATAGACAGAGGCAACTAGGTGCTATAGTGGATACAGTGCCGTACAGTGCTTCCTGGAATCAGGAAGCTCTGAATTCAAGTCTGGCCTCAGACACTAGCTGTGTGACCACACGCAACTTAAGCTGTTTGTCTCAGTTTCCCAAACTATAAAGTAGGGTTAATAACAGCACCTACTTCTCAAGGCTGTTGTGAGGGTCACAAGACACCACATAGTGGCCACTACACAAAAGCTTATTCTTCCCCCGTTCTCGAAAACTGCCCTTTCACCTCTTCTGACCACTTCTCAATTGGCAATTAGCTCCTATTCTTACAAATTTGAATCCTTTGGAAATGAAGTCTTTATCAGAGAAACTTGCTACAAAGTTTTTTCCCAGATAGTTTTCCTTCTAATCTTAGTCACATTTGTTTGTGCTAAAAAAAATTAACTTTATGTAACCAAGATGGTCTATTGATAATCTGCAAGATTATTTTTCTTGTTCCTCTAACTCATTTATGATGTGACTTTTTGTATCTAGGTCATAAATCCTTTTGGAGCTTATCTTTTTTTTTTTTTTTTGCTTTTAGCAATTGGGGTTAAGTGACTTGCCCAGGGTCACACAGCTAGTAAATGTCAAATGTTTGGTCTGAGGCCGGATTTGAACTCAGGTCCTCCTGACTTCAGGGCCAGTGCCACCTAGCTGCCCCCTAGAGCTTATCTTGGTAAATGATGTGGGGTGTCGGTTATAAAACTTATCTCTACTTATCATAGAAGCAGTGGTCCAAGAGGGCCCTAAAATTGAGGCCTCCAGGTGGCTTGAATCAGAGTCAGACTGACAGGAAATGAGTATAAAAAGCAGAACTACTCTCAGATACTCAGAGAAGGCTGAATATCTCTGTATGGGATGTTGTCAAACATACCTGCAGTCACTAAATGATGGATTCTGGAGGGGTTCAATGATGAAGCCACATGAGTGTTAGAGCTGGAATAAAAGGACCTGGATTAAGATTGTGATTCAACCAAAAATGAATGTTGTGGAATTTTAAAGAACAAATGTGGTTAGACAGAAGAGATATGAGAAGATCCTCCCACCTTTGCAGCGGTGGAAAGCGCAAGAATTGTACATTATCTATCTATCTATCTATCTATTCTCAGGATTTTTCAATGTATTAATCAGTTATTCTGATTTTTTTTCCACTTCTTTTTCTTGTCTTAAAAAAATACTACTTGTTATATGGGATGACTCTTAGAAGGAGGAAGAAGGATACTGGGGAAAACTGATGATAAAAAAAACAACTCATCAATAAAAACTAATTTAAAAAAAGGTTTGGGGCAGCTAGGTGGCACAGTGGATAGATCACTGGCCCTGAAGTCAGGAGGACCTGAGTTCAAATCCGGCCTCAGACCAAACACTTGACGCTTACTAGCTGTGTGACTCTGGGCAAGACACTTAACCCCAGTTGCCTACCAAAAAAAAAAAAAGGAAAAGAAAGAAAGAAAGAAAAGGAAAAAGAAAAAAGGTTCACTGCTGCTTATCACATGTGTAACATTAGGCATGTCACTTCATTTCTCTTGACCTCAGTTTCCTCATCTATAAAAAAAAGGAGATGGGACCAGATGTCCCCTGAGGTCTCTCTCAGCTCTGAATCTGTGACCCTTAAAAAGATAAAAAAAAAAATCAAATGACATCAAAAAGTTATTTTTGAACCCTCGATTTTCAGGTTATCATGGGCTTGTTCAGATTTTGATTTTTCCTTCTCCCAACTACCTGTTAAACATTTCATCACCTCAAAAATGAATTTCTCAAGGAGGGGATGAAATTGTCAAGTCTTATTTACTTTTAATTCTGATTGGGGATGAAGGGAGGGGAGAGAAGAGTAACAAAATGAAAACTGGGCTTTTGTTAAATCATCATAGACCTCTATCCTATCACCATGTATAAATAGGTGCTGCAGGGATTACTGACTCACTATCCATATGTAGTCTCTGGGTACTGGGCTATTGAAGCTAGGGTCATATAAGAAATAACAATTGTTTGTGATTGAATTCCCTTAACTTTGGAAATTTTTAATACTTTTCTAAAATGACCTGTAATTGTGTCATTACTAAATAGGTGAAGATGGTACACCAGGAGCCCCACTGGAGATTAAAATAAAGAACAAGCACGTGCATATGAGATATGATCAAGAAATGAAGCAGAATGACCTAGCACTGCTAGAGCTTAATGAGCCCATTCAATGTGGCAGCAATGGACTTCCCATCTGTATCCCTGAAAAGGATTTTGCAGAACACATTTTGATTCCAGAGAAAATGAACGTTGTCAGTGGCTGGACATTCAATGGAACAGAACTAGGTGATTCGTTGATTGACTTGCCTAGTGTATATTTTGAGAATGAAAAATGTGAAGAAATACTCAATGTGACAGTGACAACAAGGCTATTTTGTGAGAAAAGCAAAGCAACAGTGGACTGGCAGTTGGTAGAGGGAAGTATTGTCATGGCTGAACATAAAGGAACTTGGTTTTTGATTGGTATTATGGTCTCTCTACCAACTGAAAAGCTGGGACCACTATATCTTTTCACCAAGATTTCAAGATATTCAATGTGGTTTGAGCAAATAATGCAATAATGGAAAAGCAACTGAATAGAAAGAATAAACTCTATGGAAAATACCCAATTATAACTGTGATCCTGAGTTGATCATAAATTGGCAATATTGCTACAGAATTTTACACTTGGAATACCCTTCTCCTCCCCCAAACCTCATTTCTTTCTGGTGCCCATTCTTTATAGCTCAGCTAACATGCCAGATCTAGTTTAAAAAAAAAAAAAGAAACCAACAACCCCTTCCATCCAATCAGAAATTATCTTTCTTCAGATCTCACCCTCCAAGAGGGCAAGAAATGTGTCTAATGGATGTTTTTATCTCCCCCAATGCCTAATAACATGCTTTCTAGAAATTAAAAAATTTGATGAACTGAACTGGCAGAGATACTGTGAAACAGATCTGGTAGAAAGCTGTGTGATATTTATTTCTTTTTACTTTGCTTTATAATTCATATGAGATGAAATTAAATTCTTTTAAAACTAGTAAAATTCAGGTATCCTCTAAAATGAAATGTTTACTAATAACTACACATACTAAAAAGATATAAACAGTATTAATCAAAGTACGTTTTTAAAAAGTGCCTTGTTTCAAATCCATAAATAGAAGAATAAAGTGTACTTTTTGTCTTGCATTAAAGTCTGACAATCATGCTTCACTGTGTGGCATAGAGGTGATCCTGGGTACTCAAAAGCTATGTCAGTGGAATAGAAGCTGATCAGTTCCCACCAAACCAGAAAATCTTTTAAGGGCGAGCTTGGCAATAGACTACATGTCTATTATCAGAGGAACGCGCTAGCTAAATTTTAAGTGGGAGGGACTTATTACCAAAAGCTGTTTAATAAGTCATGCTTGTTTTTTTAACCAAGCTGCAGCAACTTTTGAAACTAAAGTGTAGAAGGGCCATGATTAATGATCTGTATTGGTGGGGGATTGCCCCCACCAATAAAATCATGGATCTGTAAAGTGTGAAATCAAGTGTACATGTATATGACACGAGAGGTAGTACGGGGAATTGGATGTGGAGCCTGCCTCAAAGCCAAGAAGGTTTTGAGTCCTATTTTTGACCATATTGACTGTGTGACTCTAAGTCACTGTATCTCTCAATGTCCTAGGAAACTCTCTAAGACTGTAATTTGCAGAGAAGATACAGATCTACATTGACCAAAGAATTTCCTCACCCAAAATTCCTCTACACCAGAGAAATCCCAATCGTATCCCATGCCTGTAGATAATAAAGTCAATCAATGGAAAGCAAAGATAAATCTAATTATGAAAAAACTGATAATAAAAATGGATAACATGTTTATAGCATGTTATTGTTTGCAAAGAACTTTACATATATTATCTTGCTTGATTGCCAGTGAAGTAGTTGCTTTATCCTGATTTTATAGATGGGAAACTGAGTATTAGAGAGGTTAAGTGACTTGCCCACCATCGTGCAGCTAATGTGAGGTCAGGTCTTCTTGATGCTAGGTTTTCTGCTCAATCCACTGCACCAGAGATGTCAAACAGGAAGCCTATGATACTCCCACATGCACACAGATTAAAATGTAACTGGGAAATATTTAACAAAATAAAAATACAATAGAACATAGATCACGTGAATATGTGGTTTTCTAAGTCAATATGCACCCATGGGGATCTTTATGTATGGTTTAATGGTCTCAAGTTCTATTAGTCGACATCTTTGCTCTATGCCATCTGACTGCCTCATACCAGAAAAGAGCAGAAATCAATCATGGGAACTGAGAGTTAATTCAGTCTCTCTGGGTATAATATAATCAAAATGGAACTGAGTTTGACACATACAAAAATGAGTGCTAATTTTGGAACTGAGAAGAGGCAATAAGGTAATTTTTACACCTTAAAAAAGCATGTTCATCCAGAGACCCTGGATAAGATCGGAACTCTGAATAGTGATTCAAGGTGGGAGAAAATGAATATCGAATGGGGATAAAGAAGTTATTTTTAAAAAGACGGGTCAGAAAGTACTGGGGAGGGGTGGCAATGGATCAAAAAGAAAATATTTGAGCATCTTTTAGAATTTTCACCCCTCTATCTTTTCTCTTTCCTTCTCTTTTTTCTCCTCTCCTCTTGTCTCTTCTTGCCTACGTCCTCCCTTTATTTCCTTTTCTGGGGAGGACCCAAGGAAGCCACTGAGTAAGGTTTGACTGTCTGGCTGGAGCATGAAAGTAAAATCCTTTTTGCCATCATACCATTTTCAACACAACACATATGAGTGAATGTCCGGCCCAAACATGAAAGACCGTTATGAGACTTGTCTTCAGTACAGTAGAGTACAGTAGAAAGAGCCCTGGGCATGGAACCAGAGGTCCTGCATTCAAATTCTGGTTCTGACACTTAATATGTGACAGCCTGGGAGTGGAGAGATTCACTTACATGTGAACTTGGGCCAAAATACACCTATACTTCTAATTGTATGCAGTTTGTACAATGATCTCTCCACGCACCACAGCAGTTTTTGTATTCTAAGTGGCCATGTATTCTAGTAATAGTAATAGCTAGCATTTAAATAGTGCTTTAAATTTGCAAAGCAATTGACAAATATTTTACCCTCACAACACAAGGAGGTGGGCGCTATTCTATTCCCCCCCCTTTTTTAAACAGATGAGGAAACTGAGGCAGACAAAGGCTAATTCTACATTAAGTGGGTCACGCAATCAGTATCAGAGGACAGATTTGAAATCGGGTATTTTCAGACAACAGGTGATAGGGGCAGGGGAAGGCTATCCAAATGGCAGTGGAACTAGCCAAGGACTTTTTTTTCAGAGTTACCTCAGGCTTCATTTTGTCAAGTTTAAGAACTGGTATCGCTTCATTCTGATCTTTCCATTATGTAGACCAAGGGAAGTGCTATAAAAGCTGAGTGGTATTGTATCTTTGTTGTACATCTTTGCTATGCAAGAGCTAAATCAATCTCCTTTAACTATTCAATGATTTATGAGTGCCTTATTTCATCCCCTAAATCAAGCCTGAACAGGATGTAAGCCCTTCTCTAGGGGGTAAGGAAAAAGGAATTAAGAAAAGGTTTGTGAAGGGAGGATTTGGAAGGATTGTGTCAGGTGGGAAGGAGAGAGAAAAGATCTTGCCAGAATTCAGTTTAGGAGGTAGATTGAATACCACTGGGTAGCTGGCTTCCTTTGGCTTTGCCAGGTTAATGTGGGCAATAAATCTTCCTGAGATGCAAAGGTCTTTTTCTTCACTATCCTGTGGCCCCAAAGCTTTATGGGAGGGGGTAGCAATAAGGGAGAGGGAAGCCACTGCTGGAGCATGAGGACCTAGGGCTAACAAAAGTATATTTATAAAATAGCAATATAAAGGAGAAATTATTCTGTATACTTGTAGTAGTACTTTAAGGGTAGAAAAGTATTTTCCTTCTTAAGTTTTCTTAGGCTACAGAAAAAGAAAGGAGAGGTATATAAGTGAATGTCACTGAATTATTTATCAGTGAAATTATCTGGGAATAAATTAAGTATGACTGATGAAAAAGTGTTAACTTCTATCTTAATTTATTAGCTATGGGCAATTCCATAGCTTTCTGGGACTCATTTTATTGTGAAAATATTTGAGTTGCTCTAAGCCAGCTCTAAACACATACAACTCATACGTATTTACAAAACTTAAAATATTTCTTTCCTGAGAGGCAATATTGACTAAAAGAAAAGAAGACTATCACATGGAAGTGTTTCATGCCTTAAACTATTTAAACACATGGTTTTAGTTGAAACAAAATGTAATCAAAAGAACAAGAACTGATATGCTAATACTTACTCCCTACTTTTAAAAATTAGTCTTAGTCTTTAGTTTCTTATCAGTTATGGTTAACAGGTACAAATAGGCCCATTTACAAACTAGTAAGAGAACAACTTTTTTTTTTCCAGAACTTAAAAAGTCTAAAAACAGTGAGTTAATTTAATAAAAGCATTTTCTAAAGAACACACAAAATATCTTTTTTTAATCCACTTTATATTTTATCCTCTGAAACACTTCTCCTCTCCTAGCCCAATTTGGGTAGTCCCATCTGCTGATTTTTAGAGGGATGTGCCCAAATATATGGTGGTGGGTTGTTGTCCTTTGTGCTCAACAAGGACCAAAGTAACCTTACTATGTCAGGGTCAAGGTACAGTGAGTCTGACTGTGGCTGATCAGAAAACTATGAGCTTGGTAGGCTTTACCACTGGTTGGGCACAAATCATCCTTATGAACATTTGGAGTAGAGAGGTCTCTAATTCTGTGCATCTACTGTGTGCAATTCTGCTTCGTTCATAGAGCATAGTGCCTTTTTTGATGCAGGCACACCACGCTGGGTGATCCTGTGCCAGTATCACCTATGTCTCACAATTGATTCTCAAATTCTTCAGAGATCTGCAAGTGTCCTTGCATTACTTTTCTGACTTTCATGTGAGTGCTTCCCTTGTGAATTCTCTGTAAAAGAATTTTAGGCAGAAGTACATTTGGCATTTAATGTATGGCTAGCCCATCAGAACTGCACTGTCTCTGAATGCTTGGCAGGTCAGTTCTAGAAAGGACCTCAGGTCTGGTACCTTATCCTGCCAGGTGATCTTCAGAATCTTCCTAAGCCAATTCAAATGGAAGCGATTCAGTTTCCTGGCATGGCGCTGGTACACTGTCCAGGTTTCACAGGCATACAATAATGAGGTCAGCATAATAGTTAGGTAGCCTAATACCTCTTCTCTCCCATACTTTCCTTTGGAGTCTCCCAAACATTGAGCTAGCTCTGGTAATGTGTGTGTCAACCGTATCTATATGTCCATTCCTGGAAAGAATACTGCCAAGGTGGATGAACTTTTATCCACAGAATTCAAAATTTCTCCATTTGCTGTAACTGATGGTTCCCCATATGGATGGTGTGGTGCTGGTTGGTGGAGAACCTGTTTTCTTGGTGTTGTCAGCCAAAATTAGCACAAAAAGCAGAAAATCAATATATACCCTGTTGCATCTCACCCTCACAGGCTACACTGAATGCACAATCACCTACAAACAAAAAGTTCACACCAACTCTCTCTCCACTTTAGTCTTGGCTTGTAGCCTTTTGAAGTTAAATAACTTACTGTCAGTGTGGTAGTTGACCTTGATGATGTTTTCAACCTTGTTGAAGGCATCTGACAACACCACTGAAAACATCATGCTAAAAACATGGGAGCAAGCACATAGCCCCCGCTTCACTCCACTGGTGGCTGAAAAAGCATGAAAGTATCATCCATGATTCATGCAAGCACGCCATCATGAAATTGGTGCATGATTCTGATGAACTTCTCCGGGCAACCAAATTTTGCCATGATTTTCCATAAGTCCTCACAACTGACAGTACCAAAGGCCTTGGTCAGATGGATAAATGTTATGTACTCCTCTGTTTCATTCCTGGCATTTCTCCTAGAGTTGTCAAGCATCAAACATTATATCAACTGTTCTTGGCCCTTTCTGAAGCCCCACTTGCTAGATAACCATCTTCCAGGTGAAAGATCAGCCTATTAAGGACTCTGGCAAGAGTCTTGCCAGCAATGACTAAGAGAGAGACGCTTCCCTTCCCCCCTCCCCCCCATGATTATCACAGGACAACCTATTTCCCTTTTCTTTATAAAGATGGATAATGGTGACATCTTCGAACTCCTGGCAGATAACCTCCTCTTGCCATATAACCTGGAAGATTTCAGTTAGCTTTTATATGAGCAGTGGACCCCCTGACTTGTAAATCTCAGCTGGAATAGCAGCAGCACCAGGTGCTTTACCATACAAGAGGAGTCTAATGGCATTCAAAACCTCTTCACCAGTTGGAAGTCCAGCTAGAGAGGAACTGAATTCAACCTGAGGTAAACAGTCAATGGCTTCAGCACTGGTTGATGATGGTCTGCTGAGAATGCTATGGAAGCGTTCAGCCCATCTCTCCAGGATCATGTCCTTAACACTAATCAGTGTGGCTCCATCACCATTGAGTAGCTGAGATGCACTCTAGGTCTTTGGCCCATAGATAGCATTCAGGGTGTCGTAAAAGTACTTTGTATTGTTACTATTAGTGCAAAACTGAATTTCATCTACCTTCTTACTGAGCTAAGAATCCTATACCTCTCTAAGCTTCACTTGCATTTTACTTTCGATGGAATTACATGTTACCTTCTTAGAGATGGATGAACTATCCTGCTTGTAAACCATGTGGAGTTCTTGGTTTTTGTTTAGCAGCTTCTGAACTCCCCTATTATTTTCATCAAAACAATCTTGATTTCTGCAAGTGTTCTGGCCCAGATGAGTAATGAAGTGCTGTACACCAAATCCCTGAAAGCTGCAAACTTCTTTTCTTCTCTAGTATTGCCAACTGTTATGTTGGCTCAGCTTTCTCTATGTTAGCAATAAACTCTTCATGCATGGAGAAGTGCTCTAATTAGTTGGCATTAAGTCTTTTGGCCATTTTGCCTTTGTTGAAGGCAGAAGTCTATGATCTGTCCAGCACTTTGTGCCACACATCACCTCCACCACTCTCACATCCAGTGTGTCTTTTCTTCTTACAATGACAACCTATTAAATGCCAATGTTTGCTGAGAGGGCACATTCATGTTGTTTAGGTAAACGGAAGACAGTGTTGGTGATTAGAAGGTCATGACATGCACAAGTCTTCAGTAGTAACCATTGCTGTTGCTATTTCCAATTTCATTCCTTCCAAGGACTCCATGCTAAGTCTGCCTGTACCTATTCTGGCAGTAAAGTCACCCAGAATTACAAACTTGTCCTCTTTTGGCACACTGATGATGAGCATCTCCAGGTCTTCATTTTTTTTTTAACATCACAAGGGTCAGTCTGCACTGATGGTGGTGGCATGGTGCTCTCTTGCAAGTGGCAATCGCACTGTCATGGGCCTGCTGTTTGCTCCTTTTGGGAGGCATACAAACTTGCTGAATAGATGAGTCTTGACTGTGAAATCTACACTAGCTTCACAACACTCCCTTTCGCTGCAGCCACTCCAAAAAAAGTGTACCCGGCTCCAACTTCAGCAAGCTGGCCTTCATTTGCCAGCCTTGTTTCACTCAAGGCTGCCATCTGGATGTGATTCCTGCTGAATTCTCTTGTTCATCTTTCAGGTCTACTGGATTTCTTGTTCACAAGCATGCACACATTCCATGTGCCAATACTGAGTGGAATCATCTTTGCAAAAGTTTTTGTACATTTATTTTGTGGTGTGTTTCAATCACAGAATAAGATCCTTGACTGCCATGGCAAGAAGGCCAGAGTTGGGTGAAGCAGACAATTTTTAGGGCACCTTTTCTAGCTTTTTCCTCATCCAAGGAGGTGAGCAGTGAGGTCCTTAAAAGGCAAGTGAGACACCCAAAGAGCTGCTGAAACTCACTGCTGCTTCAGTCTAATGAAAAGACAACCCTATAGCCTGGCCTGCCAATGTATAGATCCTAGCGTATCCACATCTGCTGCTTTGTCATTTGCCTGTCACCACAGGGCTTTGAGGCAAGTAAAAAAAATGGTAAAATGGTACTGGTGATGTCTTTGATATGCACATAAAATGGATTTAAGTAAGGCAGATTTGTACAAAGTCATCAACCTCACTCTTCCAGAGTCACTGGAGTCCAATGGCAAGACAGAAGTTGAGATGACTGGCAATGGCTCAGGATGCAGTTGATGATCTTGCTGTCTTCCACATCTAACTCTAAGCACTCCACAGCACCTACTTCAGCTGCCTTCATGACCACTGGGACAAATTGTCCCCATCCACCCATTCCAACAGAGGAATTCTTCACATGCTTGGGGTAGACACCCCACTATAACTCATCGATGGGCTTGAGGGCCCTCAGTTACTCTCAACTCGGTTTAGTCCACTTGCCAAAACAGTTCACCGGGGTGTGGCTGCTGCACATTTACAGCTTCTTGGAGCCATAGATGAGAGTTGGGAGGCAGGTAGAAAACAAAGTGGAAAGCAGTCCTGAAAAGGCCTCAGCATCCCTAACACCAGAAGTACTAATCTTCCCTGAACACCCATACAGCTCCCAAATACACACACACCAGAGGAATGTATGACTGGGAAAGGATGAATGCATGGTTAATTAGCTACATATTCGACACCAAATAAAATGGGCACTTCTATGAACATAGTAGAATAGAAAAAGATTGCATATGAAACTGCAGATTATTTTATGAACAGCTTGCTTTTCCTTTTAAGCATAATAAATTCACAATGAAGCTTTCAAAGCTGACCTGCTTGTCTGTGCTTCTTTCTGGCCTTCCTTTTGTTTTCTCTCCACATTTATTTAAAAAAATGCAATAGTTCAATTTTCTTTCTTTTTGTTGTATTTTTTTTCCCTTTGGGCCCTCCCATTCTTCATCCCTGGAGAGGGGTGAAGTGATGAAGTTCTTGCAACACATATGCATTGTTGTACAAAACAAATCCAATTGACCATGTCAAAAACAAACAAACAAACCAAACTCTACTATTATTCTGCATTTTGAGTCTTATCACTTCAATGCCAAAATGTAGATCATTATCATCAGTGCTCTGGAATACTTTTGGTCGAGGGGTCTTAATTCTTCCAAAGAGGTTTCAATTTACAATGTTGTTAATGTATAAATTAGTCTCCTGGTCCTGTCTGCTTCACTGCATCAGTTCATATAAGTTTTCTCAAAGTCCATTTTTGTCATTTTTTATACTACACTAATAATTTATACAGCCATTCCTCAACTAGTGGACACGCTGCTTAGTTTCCAGTCCTTTGCCAATATAAAAAAAAAAACTGCATATATGTTTGCATATGTGGGTCCCTTTCCTTTCTTTGACCTTGTTGGGTTATAAGTTGAGTAGCCAAAGTGTCTTCCAGAATGACTGAACTAGTTTATAGCTCCACCAACAACGTATTAAAGGGCCTGTTTTCCCATACACCCTACAACATTTGTCATTTTGTCAACTTTGCCAGCCTGATGCATGTGAGGTGAAGCCTCAGAGTTGCTTTCATATGCATTTCTGTAATTAGCGATTTGTAGCATGATTAAATAGCTGTTGATAACTTGGATTTTTCCCTTAAAAGAACTGTCTGATCATATCCTTATACTATTTATCAATTGGCAAATGGCTTATGTTCTTATAAATTTGAATCAGTTACTTATATACTTTGGAAATTACCTTTATCAGGTAAGCTTGCCACAAATATTTTCCCCAGTTAACTGTCCTTTATAGTTTAGATGTACCGGTTTTGTGCAAAAACGTTTCAACTACGTAATTTTAAAACTGTCCATTTTATCTTCTGTGATCGCCTCGATCTCATTTCGTCATGAACTCTTGCCCTATTAATTCCAAAAGTTTCTTTCTTGCTTCTCTAATTTATGTCAACCATTATGTCTAAACACTACATCCCTTTAGAACTCATCATTGTATACAGCACAGAAAGTCTGTCTACACTGAATTTCTGTCAGATTCTTTCCAGTTTTCCCAGTGGTTTCTGTTGGTTAGTGAATCCTTACTGCAGTAGCCAGGGCTCTTGGATTTACTTAACACTGGACCACTGTGTGTTTGCTTCCCTATGTTGCGTACCTAATCTGTTCCACAGATCAACTTGTTCTGATTACTGGTTTGTAGTAAATCTGAGATGTAGTACTGCTAAGCCTCTTCCTTCCCACTTTTTTGTATACTCTTTTATCTGCACACCCAGAGTATTTGATAGTTAAGTTCCCTAACCTTCCTCCCCTTTTCTTTCCAAATACTCATTTTTCCACACCCTTCCTTCAAGATCATTGAAACATAATGAAACCACTCCCAAGCCTATTGTCTTAGTCAGCTTATTCTATGACTCATAAAGACTTAACTTTATTCAACTCAAAAACCTGCCATGATTGCAGAGGCCTATGATGACACACACTCTCCACCTCCTGACAGAGGAGATGGATGCAGGAAACAGAAGGAGACATTTGATTATGCATATTTATTTTTCTTTTCTTTTTTCCCAAGGAGAGGGGACAAGTGTGGGTGAAGAGAAAACAAATGTGTATCTTAAAAAAGAAATCAAATTTTTAAAAAAGGATGCAAGCTCCTTAATGGAAGCTTGTTTTACTTTTGTGTTTTTATCCCTAGCCCTAGCCCATGGTAGAGATTTATGCTACAACCCATTTATACACAATGCATTAGGGGCAGGCTTACACAACCAAATCGTGGGCCTC
The DNA here is from genome assembly GCF_003287225.1 of Phascolarctos cinereus. NCBI lineage: Eukaryota > Metazoa > Chordata > Mammalia > Diprotodontia > Phascolarctidae > Phascolarctos > Phascolarctos cinereus. The sequence goes on from NW_027556180.1 coordinate 170,280,071, forward strand.
TGTGTCAGAGTGGGTTTGTTTTGTTTGGAAGGGGGGAGGGGTTAAACGTGTGATTTCACTAGTATAGGGAATTTTCAATAAGAAACCTAAATCCCTCTACTCATATGGATCAGCAACTAAGGTATATTTTTATTATTAGTACTAGGATCATCAATAATTGTAGTACCAATAAAAGCAGCTAGTAGTTACACAGCGCTTTAAGGCTTGTAAAATGTTTTACTTATGTGATCTCCCTTGGTCCTTACAATAACACCAGGAAATAGGAGATATAATTATCTCCATTTTACAGATGAGAAAATAAATGATGAGAGAGATTAAATGATTTGCTGAGTGTTATATAAATAATAAGTATCTGAAGCAGGATTTGAATTCAGTTCTTCCAAACTCCATTTTCTGTTCTTTATCCATTTCACCAAGTTGCTTAGGGCACCGAGAGATTAAATGACTTGTTCTTGGCCACACGGCCTGAACTCAGACCTTCCTGATTCTGGACCAGCTCTTTATTAATTTTGCCATGCCAAGTCTTAAAAACCTTAGGAAACATTAAGGCCCATTCAAAAACAAGTGAAATATCAATAAGCACTGATATGAGGCCTATGAGTCAAATTTCCAATTACCTCCATTTTGAACATTGAAACCCATTTTTTTAGGAGACGCTCAGGTTCTAAGAACCTGGCTTAGGTAACTTAGAAAAATGGCACATGATAGCAGTTTATTCTGATTATTTTGAGCAAAGGTTAATAAGTCTAACAGTTAATGTAAACAGTACACGTACTTGGGCCTTTCCTGACACTTACATAAACACCAAGATTCTGTTTTTACCTCTATTTTCAAGGATGACAAACAAGGAAAAATACGCATCTACTACACAAAGGCAAAATCAGTTCCTATCCTCAAGGAGGTCATTTTCTAGCAGGAGAGAAAATAAAACTTGTGACCTAAAAACCCCAAACCTGTATGATAGGGCCCTGTTAGCAGCAGGCACACTAAGCATGTGAAAATGTTAAGTGAGCAGGAGTTTTTGCTATGAAATGCAAAAAGTATTAAGTTAGTGAACATTAATGACTTTTAAGTGCATTTAAAGATCACTTCAGGATAGGAATGGTAAAGAGGCTAATTTTTTTTAGCTATAGTCAGTAGAAATATTTCTGTTTCTTCCTTTAGTTTCAAGGATTGGGCCTTTCACAGTTATAAAAGGAGGCAAGTTGAGAACTTGTAACTCGAGTCTAAAATTAGCCAACTGAGATAAAAGTTTTACCCTCAGGAAAGGATACAAAATTAATCAGAAGACATATTTAGTGCCCAAAAGACTAGAGAGAATGGACCTGTCACAAAACCAAGGTAAGCAGATGGTCCCTGCAGTACGTATCCAGACCAGGCTGCAGAGATATATAGGAAGTTGTTTGGGAGTGGGTAGTATGGGGAAAAAATGCCAGGTCTAAAGAGGGTAAAGTCCAATGTGGAGTTCAGCACTAATAAACAAAAGGTCAAATTGAACTAGTGCATCATGGATAAGTAGGCAATATGGCCAAGGTAGGCAGTATCAAAATGAATAGTCTGATAAAGCAAGCCTCATTTTGCCTCTTAGAGACACTGGCCAATGACTATATATGGAAAGTACTGTTGAAGCAGACAGGCAGAGGTTGATGTCTAGGGGGTTAGAAAATGAAGACTATAGATCCAAGGAATGAAGTGACAGGGCTAAGGCAAAGATACTGGAAAATATAGCTCCACTGGGATCAATGAGGGAGATAATTAAACATAATAAAAAACCCCCAACATTTAAAAACAAAACATTTCATTTTGAAATATTTTTTCACTTACAATGGATGACAGAATATTTGATATTTTGAGCTATTTTCATTTAAAAAAAAGAGAGAGAGAGACTATTCTGTGAAGACTTAACTCAACAAACATAATGGTCTAGTGACCAGGGTGGTACAACATGTAAAGATCACTACACTTGGAGTCACTACACTCGGGTTCTTGTCCCAGTTATACCTGTATGAGTTATTACTCATCTATAAAAATGTAAAATACAAGGATTTGTCCCTTCCATTCTATGATGAATTATTTTTGCTCTTTAATCATCTGTACATATTTTTCTTCCTATCTATGCTCCACATATATAATACACTATGAAGAAATACGTTCATGTTCAAACTGATCATTTTTACATAAATGGTTTTAAATTATATGTATTCCACACAGATTGTGACTGAAGAAAGTATGGACCCTATAAATGGCTAGTGGCAGTGACTAGGAAAACAAAGGAAAAAAACAGCTCCTTGAGAAATTCCTCCACATCCTCAAAGTGACAGGAATGTCAAGCAGATCTTCTCAGTGATACTGACAGAGGAAAATATCTTAGAGGTTGTGTATTAAAACTTCCTCATTTTTCAAATGAGAAAACTGAGTTGAGATAGGTTAAATGACATGTCACACAGCCAGTTAAGATTAAAAAGATAAAAAAAAATTAAGCAGAGCAGACAATATGGGCTGGAGGTTTCTGAAATGTGAAGAAGCCATTACCTTTTCTTATATTTCTTAATCTTGAATATTATTCACCACCTTCCCTTATCAAAGTATCAAACTTGGTTTAAAGGATTTTTTCAATTTCTTTGTAGAATATCCCCACTACTTCATGCTCTGCAACAAATATCAGTATATACAGAAGCTGTAATAATCATCTTTGAGGCAGTCATGATGAGCAATGAAAAGCAAAAGTGTGATTCTGAGGTCTCACTTGGGACATGGAGGTGACTTTGGATTCTTGAAGGCTATACCAGGGAGGGAAAGCTTTGGTACAGGGGTGGGGAACCTGCAGTCTCAAGGCCACGTATGGCCTTCTAGGTCCTCAAATGTGACCCTTTGACTAAATCGAAACTTCATAGAACAAATACCCTTACTAAAGGATTTGTTCTGTGAAACTTGGACTCAGTCAAAAGGCCACACCCAAGGACATAGAAGGCCACATGTGGCCTTGAGGCCTCAGGTTCCCCACCCCTGCTCTGGTAGATTCTCTGTTGCTACAAGCATTTTGTGTATGGGCCCTAGAATGTTATTTCAAGATTACTTTTGAATGTATGAAATGCTAAACTCAACTTTCCAACTAATTAAATATCTTCTGTTTGCTAATTCTAAAGAAAATGTTAATTCCCTGTAGACCAACTAACATTGCTTCAAATGTGAAATTTGCTGATTAAAAAAATAAAGTGGACAATAAGAAAAACATCTAAGAAAAAATTTTTTCTTTTTCTTTAGTCTTCTCAAAGTTATGCACATAACAGTCTTGGAAAAAAGTAAGGATCTGCCTATGGTCAAAGATCCAGAAAATGGTCATGCTAAGGCAGTGATTCTAATTCAAGACTTCAAACTCTAGTGCTTATTTATAATACTGCACTATCTGCAAAAGTAATACTTCATATCAAAGAACTGGAAACAAAGCAGATAGATGCCCAACAACTGAAGAATGCCTAAACACATTATGAAATAATGTAATAGAATACTGTTATGCTGTAAGAAGTGATAGATATGATGGATACAGGAAAGCACAGAAAGACTTGAATGAAAGGATAGAAAATGATAAAATCAGAACCAAAAAAATATACACAATGACTGAAAATGAATGCTACAAAACTACAAATAATAAGCATGCACCCAAAGAAGAAATAAGGGAAGACAACTCCTCTCTCCCTGCTATTCCTTTGCAGAAGTTGAGGGTCTAGCAGTATGCACCTGTATACACTGCCATTTTTTTTTTATTGTACTTGTAGGTTTGCTGATTTTTTTCTCTTCTTTGTCTTAATTTTTTTTTTTTTGGTTACACGGAATGGCTCTCTGAGAGTAAAAAGGAACAGGGACGCAGGGAGAAATTTAAATGATGCAAAAATGAAAAGCTGTTCCAATCATTCTCACTGCATTCACAATATTGAGGGAATAGGGAAGACAGTTTTGCCAGAGTTCAAGTAAACCTGAAAATGAGAATGAACAAGGAGTAGGGGCTCTACCTTTGTATTCCTGGCAGACTGGGAGGAATCTGAACTTTAGAAGGGTTCCTTCCCTGGGACAAAGGGGACAGATATTTATAGAATATTTCTGTGCAACAAACTTGCAATATTGCAATGATTTAGGGGTCTGGGGCCATAATGACTCTCCAAAGCATTTTTCACAGTCAGAAAAAAAATGTGCTTATCCTGTAAAATCTGGAAACATAGGCTATAACGAGCAAATACAAGGAAAAGAAGCATTCAAAATCAAATGTATTTGCCTCTTAAAGGAATCTAAGGTTGCCAAGCTGTTATGGACAATATTCAAATGGAACACTAAAACCCTAATATTCTAAAAGACAACAGAGAATACACCATATTTTCATATATCCTGAATGGTTTTTTTCCCCAAAACAGTCAAGAAAAAGTACAAAGGTCATTTTATGAATAATACTATGAAAAGTAAAATGTGTAGCTGCCTTAAAAATATTCAAAACACCACCTTTTCAGAAGTTTTATAAAAGCTTCATGGTAGATTAGGAATGTTTTCTTTTCTCCTATAGAGAAACTTCAGATCATACTGAAGTTAACAGAAGCTGTATTTTATAAAGGAGCAATTCATGTCCTCTAGGTACTCTGCCAAGTTCATAGTCTCTGTGTCCCTGGGAAAGAAGCCATGAGAAGTTTCCAAGATTCCAGTTCCAAATGTAACAGGATTACTTTCGAGTTTCAACTACATGGCTTATTAAAAAAAAAGTTTTGCAAGTTTAATTTTTTGCAAAAATTGTTTGGACTTAGCGTTGTACAATCAACACACAGTTGAAAGTGGAGGAAAGGGATTTTGCTTGCTAACCACGAGCTTTTGATGCTGATGAGATATGTATCCTTTAATGTGGCCCTGAAAGAAGAGAAAAGAATAAAAGCAGGCTATTTAGAATTGGCTTCATATTCTTGAAATCACATTAAAGATGCAAAGTTTAGAATCCAGTCTTTGGCATGATTCCAAATACACAATGATCACTCAAGTTACTTCACTGTAACTTGGTACAGGAATCAAAATTACACAACCATAGAAGCCCTCTGCATACTACAGTACATATCAAAGAAAACTGGTTTTATTAAGAGACAGATACTGAAATGGTTCAACAAAAAAGAATAGATCACTAAGTGGTGTTAGGTTTACTTGAATAAAAATACAAATTCTAAAAAAAATTCTATTATGGCCATTGAAATTAAATCAAACAGAATACATACCATGTATATGAGATTGGCTAAAATGCACTGAACTTCATCAATATCAACATCTTCAACCTGCATGAATTTTAAGGCAACCAGAAAAGCATCAAGAGAGAGCTGATGTGTTTTGAGTAATAAGTATCTGAAATTAGAAAATACATTTTAGTTACATTTAGTTACAGAACCATTTGATAAGAAAAAAATCACTAATTATATTGATGGATTAAAACCAAAAAAAAATGTCATTCAGCATACTTTAGGTAACAGATGGGTCTTCAATAAAACTAAAAATTATGATCTGAAATAAAATCTATTAAGACAATTTCCTTTTCAGGGATGATGTGGGTTTAATTTACAAAGTTATTTCCTACAGTTAAAAAGTTTTTTATTCCTTCAGTATCAATTAGCTTAATAACTTGATATGACACTCAGAGATTTGCCATCCTAACCAAAAGCTTGATTTAAAATATTATAAAATCTTATTTTGCTTGCTGGCATTCTAAAGCTCAGCTCTTACTGAGAAAACAGAGGGGAAAAAAGCCTTATAACACATATGATATCATATAACATAAAAAGCTATAATAGTTACAAATTTAATTTTCTGATATATGGAGGGGAAAGCAATATCTGGTTGATTTTTAATAAAAGGGGCAAATAATTCAACATATGCCTAAAGCATGTGATTCAAACTGACAAAGTTTTAAAGTCTTCTTCTATTTTTCAATATATATGTAAGCACTTCCAAATCATAAAGGAGAATTAAATCTTTTTTTAACCCATTGCCAAAACACAACAGCAACAACAACAAGAAGCCACAGATGAGCCATGGGATAAGCCCACTGTGGGACGGAGTGGGCCTCTGGATTAGGGAACAGCAGGGGAAAACTGTCTGGCCAGCTTCATCTCTTTGCCCATGGCTGAACAAAAAATTGTGGGGCCATAGTCAGAGAATAAACTGATAAGACAAATTCTCCATGTCTCAAGAAAATGAACACCCTCTCTTTTTCATAACTTATTTGCATAATATAATTTATATACCACGATGCATTCTACTAGTTCAAGATTAATATTGCTGATATGCTTTTTAAAAAAAGTTATTAATATATTTTTAGCCAATATTGCTCCAGAAACACCCAAACAAACCCAACAAATATGCTTTGCTTACATTTAAAATGTAAATTGATACACTGAAAAAAAGATACTTCCCCACAAACACTTCACCCTTACTAAACGTCTTCTCTCTGCCCCTGTGCAATATCTTGTGTTATTTGAAAAAAGGGACATGCTTACACTTTCTTAAAGAGATTTCTATAGGTGATGATCTTCAGCTTCTCAAGAATAAGGAAAATACCACAGCGAATAAAGAAGGTTTCATGTTTTGTAAGAGCTTCATTTAGGAGCAGAAGATTTCCTTCACTATGGTGATTGATAGAAAAGATAGACAAGTGTAATTTATTATCCCAGTGAGAATTATCAAACAAAGCTATTTTTTACATATGACAAATGCACTTGAACTAATTTTACGGCATTTTAAAAATTAATAAATAAGAGAACATACTGTACCTCACAGCTTTGGTTACTTCTGCAAATTGCATAAGATGATATTTTTTCAAAAGCTCAACTGTTGGCATATGACCCTATGAAAAATGTTTACATTTTGTGGAATAAAAATTTTGGTATTTATAAACTGAACAAGCTTCTATAAACTCCTAACCAGTAAATAATAAAGTAAAACAAAAAAATTTATTGACTGCCTTCTTAGAATTTATTATTACCCTTAAAGACAGTCGCACAAAGATGTTTTCAATACAGGAAAAGTAATTCAATTAAGCCTAACAAATACTATCCATTTCTTTTTAAATACCAAATATAACTTTAATGTGCAGAAATTAAATACAGCTAAGATGAAACAAGAGGTGTTACATTTTCCTTGCTTTGGGAGTTAGTCTTTCTCAGGTAAGGTTGGCTAACTCACATGTTTTGTGAAAATAATAATGATCATGATGGGGGGGGTGTCTTTTTTTTTAAAGGAAGGTAACAGAAGCATAAGGCTGCTGAGATCTCCCCAAAATATCCATTATATAAATTAGTTCTACCCACCTCCCAAATTTCCTTTTCCTCTATTATTCCAATGACACAATACAGTTGAGATAATGATAAATTAAGAACATAAAATTAGCAATCAAGGCATCATTTCTTCCACTTCAAAGTCAACAGATCTAGAAAAAATGAAGATGCATAATCACTCACCAACAGCATTTTTACTGGCAGAAGATAAATCAGAATCATTCTTTTATTTTTCTGACTTGAACGGTGACAATGCTCAAAGGCAAATGATAGATATTCTTCAGCTGTAGGCAGAATACCCCCCCCCACAAAGAATATTTAAATTAAAGGTCATCCTAACATTTTTCAGCGCTTCTTTATCAACATTAGAGTAACATATATTACATTTTATCCCTCCTATGCCTAGGACAAAAAGTAGTCTCTTTTCCTCATACAAGAATGCAGCCTAACTCAATTTCTGTGATTGATGATTTTTTCTAAGGGTAGACCTCACCAAGATTCAACATAGATTGCCTGAGATAGCCTATTTTCTATGAATAAGAAAAAAATTCTTCTACGAAAAAGAAAAAAAAAGTCTTAAAATTCATAAGAATTGTCTAAGGATATTTGGGTTGGTTTTTTTTTTTGAGGAGGCAATGGGATTAAATGACTTGCCCAGGGTCACAAAGCTAGTGAGTATCATGTGTCTGAGGCCAGACATCTAAGGATATTTGGCAAGGCTGAAGCAACATCATAATTAGTCAACACAAAAGCCAACAATACATATACTTCGAAAAAATGAGTATGATAAAAAATGTTGTCTTAGTACAGGCTTCTGAAATGAACATACAAGTCATACAGGATAAAAATGGCATAGAGTAGCACTTACTGCCCTCTGGAACAATTACAGAATTTACTGGATCATACTATTTCCTTTAAACTACATGATGACTTATAAGCAGACTCTTATTATTACAGATTTGCAAATACCATGAGCAAATGAACTCAACATAACTACAAAATCTAATATAATGAATGAGGTGTCCATTAATATCTTCATTCCATTCTTGGATACCAATATTAAAAAAGGATTCTACTATGTGATTTTATATCATTTACAAATTAAAATTTGAAATAAGTCCTGCTAAAGACAAAGGTCTACTTTAAGATTTAAATAAATGAGATGGAGTGATTTTGTGAGTACCTGAATGTTTCTGTATTCTTCAAATTACTAAACTACTAGAAATAAGGTCAAGATTAGGTGATCCCTTTACCTGGCCTGATGTTGGACAAACCATAAATCATTCCACTTCCTACCAGATATTGGGGTAAATCTGAAGCATAGAAACTGGGTAGTATTATAGCATAGTATATATAGTCAACCTGGGTTGACACTTAGATTCTGAAACCCTGTGCCCTTGATACGGTAAATATTTTCTCCATGTCTACCAAGTATTAGCCTTTCTGTTGATTTCTAAAGTCTATAGCTTAAAAACAATTCTTTTTCCCTTGGTACAAAACTCAAATTGTAACCCAAGGGAAAATTTTGTTAAATTGACAAAAATTTGTTTTACAGTGTAGGAACATATATTTTACTATGTAAGATATGCCTATGATATTTTAAGATTATCCTTTTAATTTAAATCATGTATCAATATTAAAGCTATGATGGCCTCAGATTCAACAAAAAACACAGATATAGGAATATCTATATGAGATAATATTAACAAACTCACTTCTAGAAAATTAGTATCTTTTTTAAAGTTGAGCAATTGCTCAAAGGAAAAATATTAGTACACTAAATCTTAACTAGAATAAGCTTAAAACAAGTTACTATGCAAATTCATAGCATTTAAAAAAAACCCAAAACCTATTCCAGTCATTTTTTCCCCCTAAGTTACAGGCTTGGTTAAAGGAGAAACTGATCTGTATAGTCCTGTAAAATGAGATACTATAATTGCCAGCAAAATGCAGAGTTTTCACACTATTACCAAGTATTTGTAGCAGGTTCATTTCACAGACGATTGGAATGTGATCTAAGTGATTTAATAGACGTGTATAGAACAATCTCACTACTGTTGAACAAAAATCAAAAAAAAAAACCCCAAATAAATAAGGCTGAGAAAACTGATGATGCTAAGGGAGTATAAAATTTAAAAAATTTTATTAACAATTTTCTCAATGTTGGCTTAATGGTTCCTTTGAAACTAAAAACAGTAGAAAACTGCATATATATTAATCACTAACAGTAATTATGAGAAAGGAAACCACCAGAGAAAAATGGCAGAAAGCTTGCTAACCAAGTACCATTAAATTTAATGGCTGTGAATTGAACTTTCAAGTTCAAATCAACAGACCATGTAACTATAAAATCACTTAACTTCTTCATATGCCAATTTTATCATCATTTTAGATGATAACCATAGCTTTACAAATACAATGTTTTCCAAGCATAAAAGTTTTAGCTTATTTTAAGTATATTTACTTCCTCTAAAGCTGAACAGGTGGAAAACAGAAAGCAAATGTAATCAGTGAGAGCTAACAAGCATTTTACAGTGCTTATTATATGCTAGAAACTGTACTAAAGGCTGAAAATAGATAGCAATGATAAGGCTACACAGACAGACAGACACACACACACACAAAGTGGATAAATCATGAAATCTGAGGATCAATAAAAGGAACTCTGCTGTTTAACTGAGAGGAGACTCTTTAGAAACATAACTGCCTTCTTCGTGAAACTAAAGATCAGTCACATTCAAGAGGGATTAAATTTGTTTTGCATGTCTTCAAAAGGCAGAATGAAGAACAATAGTGGATACTGAAAAATGTACATTACTGCTGGACAGAACGAAAAACTTCCTAACCTGGAGAGCTAGCTGAAGATGGAGTGGGCTGGCTGGGGACAGAGTGGAGTGTTCATAACTTAAGATTTATAAGTGGAGGTTAGACAACCCTTTGTCAGGAATTTCTTGTTCACGTTGGACTAGGAAAGGTCAAGGCCATCTGAGTGCCCTCAACACCTCACACAACCTTTGCCAAGTCTTGCCATCTCTATGGCCCCAGGGAATGAGGGGTCCTTCACTTTCCCAAAGCTCCATCTGTGCCTTTGATCCCATCTTCCCCAATTTCCTGCAGGATCCCATAATCATCTCCCACATCTGATTTCTCTTCCATTTCTTCTCCTAGATCTACAAATCTGTTTAGGTCTCCCCTATTCTATAAAATCTTCCCCTTGATCCTGTTACCCCTTACAAGAACCATCCTATCTCTGCCCCCCTTCACTCACTCCTCTACTTGCAATCTGGCTTCTGCCCCACAATATTCCACTAAAAAAATGCTTTCTCCACAGATGTCAGAACCTCCTTATTGACAAGTCCATAGGAATTTAAGAGTCAGAAGGGACCTTAGACATCCTGGGATCACAGATTTAGAGTGGGAAGAAACCCTGTAGTTTATGTGGTCTATCCCACTTATTTTCTAGCTGAGGAACTTAAGGCACATAGAGGTTAAATGATTTGCTCTGTAAGAGGCAGAGGCAGGATTTGAACCCATGGCCTCTGACCTCAAATCCAGTGCTTTTCACAGAACTATGATGCCTCTCAATCATCTAGTACAACCCATCAATTTTAGAGATAAAGGAAGACAGTGATACCCAGGGAGGTGAAGCGACTTTCACTGAAGTTCAAACAAGTTAAAGTAACCAGAAGGGCAAGCTCCTAACCTAATTCTACCAATTCCAAACCCAGTGCTCGTTCCACCACAATCCAATGGTTGTTTTCAGTTCTGATTCTGCTTAATCCCTCTGCTGCATCTAACACTAATGACTACCCATTTTCTTCCCCCCGTCCTCCCTCCGGTGGATTCTAGAACACTGCACTATCCTGGTGCTCCTTCCTTTTTGGTCATTCCTTTTGTCTTTTTAACTGCCTCCCCTCCAAATGTGGGCCAGGATCTATTCTTTCTTTTCTCTTTTTACACTTTCCATTAGCAACCACAATCCCATGACTTCAATAATCACAGATCTAAAGATGTAGAGGTCAGCAAAAACCATCCAGTTCAAACTTTTTCTTTAATAGTTGAGGAATCTGAGGCCCAAAGAGCTTAAGCAATTTGCCCAGGCTGGTACAGTTATTAAGTGCCAAAAGTAGAATATGAACCCAAGTCCTCTGATATCAGAGCCAACACAGCACACCCATTCCACTGTACTATGATGATGCGGACCTAAACTGAATCACTTCTATGCAGGTAACTCCTATGTCTCTACCTCTGTTTCCGACCTTTTTCCCGTTAGACCCAGTTGGGAATTTCTACCTACCTACCTACCTACCTAGATACCTCAAACTGGACAGCCTATCACATCAAACTCAAGAAGTCAAACCTGGTCATACTACTCTTGCCCCAGCCCCATGCCCTACTTCTTTATTTCTGTCGATGGTGTCACTCTTCTACTTGTCACTCAGGCTCACAATTTAGGAATAATTTTTTTATTCTTCCCTTTCCCCCACAACATATCAGATCAATGGCCAGGTCTTATCAATTCTACTTGTGAAATCTCTCTTGCATCTGCGCTTTCCTTTCTAGCCCTATTGTGACCACCCTAGTTCAGGTATTCATTACCTCTTCTATGGATTATTATACAAGTTTCCTAAAAGGCCTGCCTCCAGTCACTGTCTTCTCTAAGCTATCCTTTACACAGATGTTATAATCATCTTTTTGATTAACAGATAAGATCATATCATTCCCCTGCACAAAAGCCTAAGTGGCTCATGACTGTTCAGCAGTGCCTGGCTTTCCAATCATGCCCCACCCTCTCCACTGTGTCTCCCAGCCCTGACACAGACCATCAGCCCATCTCAACCTAATGGAAACCTTTCCTTTCTACAATGTCCAGCTTAGGTGTCACCACCTTCTCCAAGCCTTTGCTAAGGTCTCCCAAAAGAGTGGTAACTTTTCTCTTTGCCCCCTTTTTATGGTATTTATAAATGGTATTAGAGCTATTTGTGTACTTGTCTTATTCTTCCACCAAGAATACAAGCAAGGATTGTGTTGTTTCACCTTCGCATCCACAGAGTATAGCAGAGTATGTGTGTGTGTGTGTATAAAAATATAGGCTGGTTCATTAACATATACAAAAAAGAGAAAGAAAAGAACAACTTTCAGTCTGTGATATTGGCTGTGAATTCTCTCTGTTGGAGGAGACAGCTGAGTCTTCTCTTGGCAGGAACAGGGAACTTTCAAATGTTTGATTTTCTTTGATTTTTAAGCAACTTTGGCTGCAACAAGGACCACAATCCAGCTCCCTTGTTACCTGCTGTCCTAAATGGAACTGAAATATAGTAACTATATTATGAGCTGAAGTTTTTTTTATTATGAAGCATGTTGTTTTCAACCCCTTTATCAATATCAATCACTTATCTATTAGGATACCTTGCTTAAAATCACTGTCAAACATCGCCTTGCGACCAACATAGTATTTGTACGTAACTCTCTGTGCTGTGCTGTAGTCATCTTTCAGATTTGAGCTATCAATTGCTCGAATTAAGGGCTTACAAAGATGAAGTTTGTTGATCTGTAAACAGGAGATTCAAGTTAGCACATAATATACAAAAATTAAATGTTAGATAAAATAGTACCATACTATCTCAGTAAGAATGTTTAAAACCATTCTATAAAATGGAAGTCATAAAACTTGTTACTTCCATCAACCAAGGTTAAGATAAATGTAGTATTCATGAGGTAATCTTCCTAGAAAGAAATGTACTTTATAAACACACATTATCAAGTATTAAACTAGAAACCTACCTTAAAATAAATTTTAAATAGTTGATTGACCAGAAATAGCATTCCCCATTTCTTAGAATCATCTATACCAGCACGACTGTTGCAAGAAAAAGAAGTGAAATTTCTGTGACTAGTTAAAATGAGAAAAACAAACAATTAATCAAATAAGCTTTTGGGAAGAAAGTTGTAAGAGCCAAGGGCCCTTCACATGTCACTACTAAAATGGAAGCAGGAAAAAAAAAGTGTCATCTAATACATGACACTAAAAAGGCTGAGAATTAGGAACTGTAATCCTGATTTAACATCTCTTAGGACAAGCTGTCTAACCTATTCTAAAAACAGTTTACAGCAATGTTATGCAAAAGCCTAATGGTGAAAAGCAGTTTGGAAAAATAGAAAAAGTTAAGATATGCCCTATTACATGAACATAAAACAAGGTTAACATTGAACAATTTAAATTTCAATTAAAACTAAACTTCCCATTCCACTGTGCCCTTTACATCTCTTAACTCTGCTGTCAACAAACATCCTTCCATCTTCAACTCATTTAAGCTCCACCTCTTCACTCTAACTAAAACCTTTTTCTCATCTGTGCACTTCACATCCCTTGAGACTGTCTCCACTGAAGTCACTCTTCCTGACTTACAGAGCAATGAGAATAAGTGGACATACTACTTGTTTCCCCACTGACAATTCCAGACTATTCCTCTACCATTATCTCTTAATGACCTCTCTCTTTGAAGTTCCATGTAATCCATGTATTATCTGCTCCCCCTATTTTTGTAGTTATATTCCAACCTCCAGATTATCCTTCCACTTTTTTTCTAGTGACTTTCATATTTAGCTCAATGTCTTCCCCTCCACTCTCTTTCCCAACTACTGCATTCAGGGATTTCATTGTTAATACCAAATCCCCGTTCACTAACCAGACCACACAATTCTTCAGCCTCTTCAACTCCGGTGACCTTCCCTATTCCACTTCAGCCATAGACATCATCTCTCTGAAATGAGTCACCTCCAAGAACCAGGATTTCTACAATTCTTCTGAATATAATTTCCTATCTTTATCATTCACAATGCCCTTGGCATGACCTTCAGTCTCCTGACCTCTGGATCTTCAGGGTCAATAATTTCCCAGCCTGGATCTTCATGGCCAACCACTTTAATGTTTCACAAACTACTGCTCTAGAATCCCCCTTCCCCTGAACTTTCAGCCATTTCTGACCTGAAAATCCTCATCCTTATACTATTGTACAACTTTGTACTATTATAGTTAACTTCTCAAATATAGTTTCAAATATAGTTAACTTTCAAAATTACCTCTTCAAATTACTTTGAATTGGTCAGGTGTGGTGGTGCATGCCAATGACCTTTGCTACTGGGAAAGACTGAGGCAGTGGGATAGCTTGAGTTTGGGAGTCCAGAACTACAGTGGAATTAAAGTTGAGTGGGTGACCACACCGAGTCTAACCCCAATATGATGAGCCCTTGGGACTGTAACACCTCTCGAATCTCTCTCTCAGTCTGTTGAGAGAGATTCACCACTCTAGTACAGGTCCTAATTTCCACCCATCTAGCTAACACCAACCACCACTTCACAGGTTTTCCTGGTCCAATTTAATCTGTTTGATTTCTCCTTTACACCAGGACTTCTTAAACTTTTTCCACTTGCAACCCCTTCACACTTCATAAACTACGATCATGATACCATACAGTTTAAGAAGTGGCAATTTATACCATTACAAGAATAATTTTTCTCATGTATATATCTGGTCATATTACTGCCAGTAGCCCTCTCTTGTCTGAGTAAAATGGAAACTCCCTCTACCTGGTATCTAAGATTCTCTGCAATCTAGTACCATACTACCCTTCTGGCCTCATCTCACATTACTCACTCCCCTCCTCGTATTTTCACCACAGCAAAACTAGACGACTTTTGGCCCCATGAACATGCAATGTGTTTTCTATTACTATGCCTTCACTCATACCATTTTTTATGTCTAACATGTCTTCCTTTCTCCACAGCTATTAAATATCTATCCATTCTTTAGAGCACAATTCAAAAGCCACCTTCATTAGAAAGTCTTCCATAATTCCTTCCATTAATAACAGTCTGCATCCTTACACTTCACATAGCACTTTGTTTGTAGCTTTACAATGAATATCATATATAGCTATTGGGATCAGTGTCTTATCCTTCACTAGACTGTAAGCTCCTTGAGGACCACGTCTTACTGAAATGTTGTAACTTCTTACAGATCATAGCACAGTGCTCTGCATATAGGAAGTACTTAATACTTCTTTCTTGTACTGTAAATTCATATGGAGAAGTGCACACTTCCCTTCCCCAATTCCTTAATGCCTTCATTATTAACCCAGTCTAGTATCTATAAACAAAGCAAAGAATAAAAACCATTTTCAGAAAAATTTTTAAAATTAACTAAAATTGTTTAATTGTAATTAGAATAGAGATTAAGAACACTTAACTATTCATATGACTACCTTTGCCCTTTACTTTCACAAAGGAAAACTCTGTGTGTTTTAAAAACACCTTTATAGAATAAGCATGTGCCTGTACAGAAGCTTTCTACAATCACAGGACTTTAGAGCTAGCAGGGAACATAGTAAAACCCCTTCATCTTATAGGTAAGGAAACTCCGTTCCAGGAAAATCAGCTGACTTTGCCAAGATCACCCCGGGAAAGGAAGGGAAGGGAACAAGTATTTTACTAAGTACCTACTATGTCAGGCACTGTTCTAAGCACTTCACAAATATTATCTCATTTGATCCTCACAATCCTGTGAGGTACACTGTATTATTACATCCATTTTACAGTTGAAGAGACTAAGATGGAAGTTAAGTGACTTGCCCAGGGTCACTCAGCTAGGAAGAATCTAAGGCTGGTTTTGAACTCAAGTCTTCCTGACTCCAGGCTCGGCACTCTATCTACTGATCAATGGCAGTGCTCTAACTAGGACTCAGGTTTCTCAATTCTTGGGATAATGTCATTACTTATATCAAACCCAGATTCTTTTCCTTCCAAAATTTTAGTGAATGTTAGAAAGGAAGTGACATACTCCATTTAAAGTGGCAAAAACTTTAATTGATTTTGTACAAATTATCAAAAAGATATATATGCTTGCCTCTAAAATGTTAAGTATCTGAAAAACCACTGTTTTAGACTAGCAAAGTCTGCCAATACAAAATAAGAGGCACAGAAATACAAACATAATCTGTATGTTTCTCCCTAATAATGAACCTTTGGCTGGTACCTTAAAGAACACAAACTCTTTTGCAGAAGAGTACACGCACACCCATGCTTGGGGAAGCAAGGGTTACACATTTACTTTACCTACTAGGAACAAATAGGAAAGACATCAAAATTTCAACTGAATCTAGGAAGCAGAACTGATGAGGGAGACTTTTTGGAAGACATTCAGATAGTTTCTCTTGTTCAATCACTTCAGTGGTGTTTGACTTTTTGTAACCCCATCTGAGGTTTTTTATTGCAAAAATACTGGAGTAGTTTGCCATTTCCTTCTCCAGCTCATTGTACAGGTGAGGAAACTGAGGTAAAGAGGGTGAAGTGACTTGCCCAGGGTCACCCAGCTGGTAAGTGCCTGAGGCCAGATTTGAATTCAGGAAGATGAGTTTTTCTGACTCCAGGCCCAATGCTCTATCCACCGTGCCACCTAGCTGACCATTACCTGATTTTTCTTCCCATTCATTCACTCACTCACTTGCCCACCCAAACTACGAGCATCACTGCAGAGAGATTCAGGATCAGCTTCCCACATCCCCCTGCTGTATTCAAAGAATTGCTTTTAATGTACAAATTCAGAGAAATTAGATATCAAGTCTGTCATGACCAGCTCCTATAGACCATTTTTATTCATGCACTCATCACTGCCTGCAAGCCTAATGTACAAAATGTGTTGTCTGGAGTTGGTATGATCTAGGGACCACTAAACAGTTGAGGCGCATTCCCTTCAGAAAACATCACCCAACTTTCTCCTCGGGGATCTGAAAGAATATGGAGTTGGCAGCAATGACTTCCCCCAAAAGCAGCAAATCAGAAAAAAATCCAATGGAGCGGTATATATCACTTTTGTGCAATGACAAATTCTCAAGAATAGAGGAGTTCCTGTGTCAGTAATTCACTGCATTAGAAGAAGTGTCCCTGAAGGATCTTTAATCACTAAATTTCAAGAGGGGAAACTTGCAGATTTCTTATTATTGTCTAAAATAGCTAAGAAGAGCTATGAATAAATGACTCAGAGCAGGTAAATGACCAAGTGATCATAAAGAACTGGCCTCCAGAAGAGGTGCTATATGAAAACCATGTAGCAATGGTGATTCTGATAGAGGGCGGAAATCAACCTACAAGAGCAGTCTATGCCAACAAAGTAGTACGGAAAGATCTGTCAGCCAAAGACTGCAACATTGGTAATCTTAGAAATAAGAACTAAGCAATGAGGAAGTGAACTTAAGAGTGCTGACAGTGATATCTGTTAGTAATAAAAGTTTATTTTATGTTGTGACCAGCATACTCTAAAATGGGAAAAGTGTCGGGCTACCAGTATGATGGACTGTCTTGGGGACTCAAAATACAAACATGACCTCTTTGACACAAAGGCATACACTTTAGCTCTCTAAGAATAACCATCCTACTTTTATGTTCTTCAATTTACTTTCACGATAATTTATAATGTTGTATGTAGTCATCAACCCCTGTACTAGAATGCTAATGATGAAGAATGCTACCCCCTTCCTAACAGAGAGGCAATGTACTCAAAGTGTAGAATGAGACATATATTTTCACATATGGCCATTATTGGAATTATTTTATTAAAAGAGCTAAAAAAATTTTTTTTTCAGTTGTGGAGAGGGCAATAGAAGGGAAAGGGTCTATAACGATGGAAACGAGGAAGGAATAAGAAGGAAAAGGAGGGAAAGGAAAGAGGGGAGGGGAAGAGAGAGAGAAGGGATAACAAAGCATTTTGCTAAAATGCAAAGAGAATATAAGGCCAAAAGAAAACAAGACAAAAGCAGGACAGCTCTTGAAAACTACATGTTGTGTTTATTATATGCTTAAAAAGAAAAGCAAGCTGTCCCTAATAGTCACAGTTTAATGGGCAATACTTTTTATTCTAACTTTGTATACAGAAACGCTCATTTTCTTGGGTATTAGATTCAAAATACAAAAATAGAATTCCTAACAAATAATTTTTATATTGTGTAAAACAAGTAGGGGTAATAGTTATGAGACTTTTTTAAACCTTTAGCACAGATGTTGCTTTGCTTACTGAGTGTGCAAAGTAGACTATGAAAAGGGATTAAAAATGAGGATGTTACAGCTGTGTTCTAGTTTTTAGAAATTCTAATGCTTTAAAGTAGAATTTCATCTATTTTACCTGCTAATCTGTAATTTTTCTTTGAAGACTTTGGGTATTTGCACAGAAAAGTAAATGAAAAAACTGTGCAGATTAACAGCCAACCCACTGGCTATTTCTCAGCACCACACAATAACATGATTAAACCAACTCACAAATGACAACTACAACAAAGAATTCTTAGTGATTAGGCTCTTACTAAATTATAAACTCCTAAGGGTATTTTGTCCTACTCATCTTGTATGCCCCCTCAATCCTAGCACAGTATTCTGCACATGGTAGGCATTCAACAGTGAACTGAATTAAATACAAACTTCCACTCTTTACTTACGTATCACTGGCACAGACTCTAAAACAGCTCATCAATAATTCAGCTGCTTTTTCCAACATATCCCCAACTTTACTTCTCCCTTTCTTCACCAACTGTTGGTCAGCCTAACAGAATACAAAGTGTTTTTTTTTCTGGATTACTTTATAAATTTAATAAATCTTCTGAATAACTTTAAAGTACAAAATATTTGACTTTAAAGCTAAAATATAAATTCATAATTGTAGAATAAAATCTGAGAAGTTAGATGATCTATGCTACTATATTTAAAGAATTTAAAAATAGAAAATTATCATTTAAAAAAACTCTAAGACTCAATAGTATCCCGACTCCGCTAAGTAACATATTCCAATTTAACCAGTTTTACCTTCATAATAAATAATTTGAGAGGGAACATGGTGAAGTGGATAGAGAGCCAGCATCAAAACCAGATCAAATCAAACAAGGGGCAAGTCAGACACACATAACATCTCAGAATGAATCTTGGGCAATCAGCTGCAGAAAAGCTGTTGACCTACATTCATGGAAGAAGTTTCCACATCAGAGAGTTCTTCACATTGATGAAATCACAGGTCCAAATGGAAAAATAAATTATTCAAAATTTAACTAAGGAGTTATTTAAGTTCTTCCTCATATCAGTCAGTAAACAAGAATTTATTTACCATTTACTATGCACCAGACACTCTGTTAAGTGATGGAGAGAATAAGAAAAGAATTTAATACACCTGTGTTGCATTTATGGTTTAGTCCTCAGTAAAGACAAGGGATGGCTGAGTCACTACTATGGAATAATAACTTTTCATATGCTTAAAGGTCATAAATTGGAAGTAAAAGGAAAGAGTTCTTGCTTCTTTTCTTTCGTATACTCTGACTATCCTGCCCCATGCCCAGCCACCAGGGAAGACATATCTGCATAGCCTAGCATTAGTTAACGCCTGGTTATATACTCACACTAGAAAATGTGTTAGCTGTCACTTGAACCTACACTCTCTCACGGTACAATTGCTTAAAAGAGGGCTTATCTCCTGTAATGAAAGAAAAACAGGAGTACCTCCTAAAGAATCATTGGCAGAATAATGAAGCCCTTTTGGCAACCACGTGGCAAGAATCACACATTTGTGGCTAGCTACATGCACAACTATACAACCTATCCACACAAATATCCCCTCAGAATCCTAGCACTTATGCCTTCAGAAAGTGTAGAATCAGTTAAGTCACTTCCTAAAGTTTTCTTCTCCATGCCAAATAATCCCAATTCTCGAAAATTTGGGGAAAAAGAAAATAAAATTATGCAGGAGCTAATAATAGATTTCAAGTACTGAGTTTACAGTCAACTAAGTAATCATAACATTCTTATGTTTTACTGCTACTTACATTATTTGCAAAAATTCGAAGGTCAAGCGCTACAGCATACATAATAGGCAAAGCCCTAGAGAAATAACAAGAAAAAAATTTTAAATATTTAAAGTAATTTTCTGTTAAGTAATTTTCTCTTAAAACTTCCCAACAGGTCCACCTGCACTTCCACACATGATTTAGGCATGTACTCGTCTGCTCAAAAATTTTCTACAGTGGTCCACCAAGAAAAATTTAAACTACTGGCAATCAAGGTCCCCCACAACCTGATACCACCCTACTTTTCTAATATTATTCTCTTTCACTTACTGAACTTAGTCTCTATCTCCCAACATTCCCTGGATTCTCTAGGCCAGAGCTTCTTAAACTTTTTGGTGTTGTAAATGGATCCCATGGACAGCCTGGTAAAGCCTATGGACCCTTTCTCAGAATAATATTTTTAAATACATATAATAAATTCTCCAGAATTACAAAGAAAATCAATTACATTGAAATATAGCTACCAATATATATTTTTTAAAGTTCACAGACCCTAGGCTAAGAATCCCTGCTCTAGGCCTTTTGTTTATCACATTCCTTATGCCTAAAATATCCTCCCATCTTTCTTCATCTGCTTAACTCCTACCTATCCTTTAAGGTCAACTCAAATGCCACCTCACATGTGAATATGTCTGTAACAATCTTCCCCTCCCATCATCATGATAATTAATCATGTTATCTACTGCTTTAAAGTTTGTGAAGGGCTTTACTTACATGATCTCATTTGATATTCTGCACCTGCTTAAGGTACTGCTATATCATTTAATTTTGTGTGTGTGTGTGTGTGTTTGTGTTTCATCCCCCTACTAGACTAGGGCTCTATAAGAGGCAGGGATCATAGGTTATCTAACCTCTGCATCTTTTCCAGTGCCCAGCAAAATGCTTTGACCAGAGCAGAGGTTTACTGAATGACCTGTTACACACTACATCCCTACAAGCAAATCTTTTCAACCTGTTTCATCTATACAAAGTTTAAAATCAAAATGAGAGTCAAATATACTTGTCCACAAAAAAGAAATGACCAAATACATTTCCTTCTTTGCAGAGATGAGGAAATACAATTGTTGAACACCACTGCATTCTGTCAGGAGTTGACTCGCTGGTTAGTTTTGGTGAACGGCTTTGTTTTTCCCATTTTTTTGTTACAAAAACACAGATGAGGGGCATAAAATGAAGGTAGGTAAAACAAAAGAGATCATAAAAAAATTTAAGTGTTGTCAAGATTTAAAACAGTTCAATGACTTAAAGGAGAAAAAAATAATATTCAATAAACTATGGGGGAGGGGGAGAGGAGATAGCGGAAATAAAAGGTTATTTATGAATAATATAAGCCCAAAATTTTTACATGCTACAGTCTTGATGACATGCCAATAAACTACACAGAATAATGGAGTTCATTTTTTTTTACTCAAATCTTAGAAACTCACCAAGAAAACACACATTTACAGATCAGAGAAGCTTAAGGACAAAAAAAATTTGCCACTTAAAAGTTTTTAACTGTTTTAGCAGACTACTTACCAGTTTTCTTCTTTGTGGGCTTGAAATGCTCGCAGGAAAGATGTGTTACATTAAGGAAGATATGAAATAGATTAAAACTCAAATTATATCATATTTAAAAAGACTATGTAGAAATAGTATTTAGGGGCAGCTAGGTAGTGCAGCAGATAGAGCACTGGCCCTGGATTCAGGAGGACCTGAGTTCAAATCTGGCCTCAGACACATAACACTTATTAGCTGTGTGACTCTGGGCAAGTCACTTAACCCCATTGCCTAGCCAAAAAAAAAAAGTATTTAAAAAATCATTCATGTTTGCCATTTTCCAATTATGTTACTAATATCTTCAGAATTCATTTTCATAAACCAATATTCCAAGTTGCTAAATTTCAACAGGTATAAATAGTCTAAAATAATTTTTCTTCATAATTACTGCCCCAAAGTCCACGAATATGCTGCTATGTAACAACACTGTAAAACATGTAGTGTAATTTCAAAAATTATATTTGGTTATCCCTAGCTTAGACAATCATATCATTATATTTATAATGGCAGTTATTCAGAAGCTTATAATGTAAAAGCTTATTTAATGGATCACAGAATTTTAGAACTAGAAAATCTAAAACCCAGAGATAATAAAGTTCTCATTTCTTATGACTGTATGTCAGATAGCAAAAGACTGTCTCTGTAGGACAGGAAATAAAAATTAGCACAATCAACAATCAGGGCTCTGGCTATAAGTCTATCAGTAAAGCTAATGATCTAAATATGCCTTAAGGTCATTTGTCACCATGAAAAATTAATGTGTTTTAAATACATAATTCCATGACTCAGGCTCAACCAACTGATACAATTAAGGCATAAAGCTTTAAATTAAACAAATAACTGTCCTTTACCACGGAAACATTAACAAAATCCTTGATCACAACATGGCTCAATGTTCCATCCTATGACATAATTTTTATATGAATTTAAATATTTAAGCCAGACGACACTTAGAGCTTTTCCTGTGCAGTTATATCTTGAAGTGATATACATCTTATTTATCCTATGTCATATAATGCCTTGCACACAATAGGCATACAATGGCTACTGAATGAATTAAGAAGGAACCATAAGCTACCTATGAGAAGAACTATGTCATTTTCATGTTCACATTCTTCAACAGCTGATGTAGTGCCTTGGACTATGTTGCTGTTTAATACATGATGAATTGAAAGGCTAAAATAAATTTTACTTCCTAATATTTTTCAATTCCTTTCCAAACTCCAAGGGGGCAGTTAGGTGGTGAAGTGGATAGAGCACCGGCCCTGGATTCAGGAACACATAACACTTACTAGCTGTGTGACCCTGGGCAAGTCACTTAACCCCACTGCCTAGCTCTCCACCCCCCCCAAAATAAAGTAAGAAAACTCCTCCCAAGCTCCACATTCTTGAACCTGTAATTAAGCACTCCAGTTATTACATAATTAACCTATGGGGAGAAAAAGATATTGAAAAAAAAGATATTGAACTATCACAGTCTGGCATTTGTATGCTTCAATGAAATCATGGTTTCCCACTGCATAGGTACACCTATTACAAAAAAAAGTTTTAGACAATTTATTTTTAGAAAAAATTATTTAAACATATCTTCCACTTCTACCACAAAATACCCTACCTTTGCACCGGTTTCTGAACGATAAGTGAAATGCTCCAAATTGAGCATTGGAAATGAGAGAAACAACTGTCTTAGAGGTGAGGCTGGATAGTGTTGAGATATGATCCCGCCCCTCACACAGATTTGGAACTACTTTGTGAAATCCCAGAAGCGGGGAGTCATTTCTTCCTGGTGTGATGAGTGGCCCTCAGCTATGTTAATAGGGTTAAGGAGCTTTAAATAGATTTATGTCTAGGACAAGTAAGCCTTATCAAGTTTCATCATGCTATCTGAAAGTATGGAACTCCACCAAAATCTGAACAGT
Source organism: Phascolarctos cinereus (assembly GCF_003287225.1). Taxonomy (NCBI): domain Eukaryota; kingdom Metazoa; phylum Chordata; class Mammalia; order Diprotodontia; family Phascolarctidae; genus Phascolarctos; species Phascolarctos cinereus. The sequence continues at coordinate 170,303,700 of NW_027556180.1, forward strand.
GTGTTGAAAAGCAGTAAGAAGTGCTGGCTATCTCACTTCCCGAATGAAATCTCCCATTAGATTATTAGGCCTTTCTCTCTCACTTATTCAGTAACTATATTTAGGCTTCTCAATTAAACACATCCTAGCTTGAGAATAGTTTGTCCAAATGGATATTTAAGAAGTTAACAATAGTTATAAGAAGTTATATCCAAAATAATATTTACTTTGCTTCCATGCCTATTTCCTCAGCAGTAAGGCAAGAAGACATTTCCACACAAGTTAATAGTGAAGCTAAGAACAGAATCATGAATGCATTTTCCTCATACTTGAATGAAAACATTAAATATAGCGCCTTCAGAAAGATTAAGTGATGTATTTTATTTTATACTAGATACACATACAGAAATATAATTACCAACAAACTTAACTATAAAGGAAGCCTCAAGTTTCTTGAAATGGTGAAAAAATTTTTTTCAAAGCACTTAATGTTAACCATATAAACTCTTTATAGGCTATGTCACAGTAAAAACATCAAGATAGTTTTCTAATAGTTTCAATAAAAAAATCCAAAATAAAATCACCTAGTGAATTTAAGAATATTTAAGGGCCTCCCTTCCACCCACCACCAATTTACTCTACCTTAAATGAGCTGCAAACATTTCATCATACGGAGGTTCCAAAACTTGTTGACACTTCTCTTCTGGAGAGGGAAGCTGATTTATAGAAAAGGGAATAGACTTAAGATTTTAAAAGTCTGCACCAAAAGTAAAGGACATATGTAAAAAAATTTAAAACAGACCTTTTACAACAAAAGAAGTCATAACAGCAAAAATAAATAAATAAACAAGCCACCACAATAACTATATTTAACCTAGGTGTACAAAACACACTACATAGAATATAAACATCAACGGAAACCCAAACATATATTGTAATAGAGACCACAATGCTATTCTATCAGAGAACATTCTTCTTGCCTAAACTTCTCAATATTTCCAATCCTGTTAACATCACTATCATCTTAATATCCCAGGCTGAAATATTTGATGTCATCTTTCATTTTTACCTTTCCCCTAAAGCTCAAGTGTGTTACCAAGAACTGTGATTTTTTTCCCACCAAAGTGATTTTATTTTGGACACATACCACTGCAAACTTACAAAGAAATTTTCAATATTTTTACCTTGCTCAAGAATCAACATTGGCTCCCTACTGCCTACTGCATCGTATCTATGTGCATCTATCTACATTACTTACAAGGATTTCTAAATCTTGACTAGCTACATCCAATTTCATTTTCCACTATTCCTCAATGTGAACTTCTGGTCTAGTCAAGTCAGTATCCACAATATCTTTAACACGTTAATTCCTATATTTCCCCAGCTTTGTTCATGCTGCTCTCGCACTCTAAAACGTCTTCCCTACTCTTCCCCTTACTAACTCCTAGTTTATAAAGTCTAGCCTAAATACCTTCAATAAAATAAACTTTCCCTTAACAATTTCAAACTTTAGTCTAAAGGTCTACCTTTTATGGCTAAATCACTTTCAAGTGAAGGTACAGACACATAGATCAGTTAAGAAATGCCTGGGTTAACACAGGAAGTTGATTAACAGGCCGGAAATGAAATGAAAAAGTTCTCAGCCTCCAACCAAAGAAATCTGGCACAAAGGTGACACAAACAGTAATAAAATGTGACTGAATCATAGCTACAAAACATTTTAAATAATACCAAAGGTAATTTGAACTTAATCTAATTTTAAAAATGCTTAAAATAAACCAAGTATAAATTTTTTTTTATCTTATACTGAGTAGCATAACACACAAACTCAGATTTTAATTGTACAATAACAGCCAAATTCCAGAGCTCCCAGGGGTCAAGGAGAAAAAACTGCAAACAGCCAGAAAGAAACAATTTAAATATTGTGGAGTTGTTACAGTCAACAGTCAGGATTACACAGGACTTAGAAACTTCTACATTAAAGGATCAGAAGGCTTGGAATATTATATTCCTAAAAGCAAAGGAACAAGGATTACAACCAAGAATCATCTACCCAGAGAAACTGAGTATAATCCTTAAGGGGAAAAAACTGACCTACAATGAAATAGAGGACTTTTAAGCATTCCTAATAAAAAACCAGAACTGAACAGAAAATTTGATTTTCAAAGAATAAAGAGAAGCATAAAAAGGTAAACAGGAAAGAGAAAGCAGAAGGGATTCAATATGGTTAAATTACTTACATTCCTACATGGGAAGATGATGCTTTTAATTCTTAAGAACTTTATCACTATCAGAGCAGTCAAAAGGCAAATACAGTGACAGAGCACAGGGGTAATATCCAAAAACAAACAAACAAACAAACAAACATAGTAAGAAAGAGAACTGCACTGGGAAGAGGGAGGCAGAATGCAATAAACTATTCTACACAAAGAGGTACAGAAGAGCTACTACAGTGGAGGGGAAGGGTGGGTGGGTAATGTTTGAACCTTACCCTTATCAAAATTGGCTCAAAAAGGGCGTAACTTACACACTCAGTTGGGTATAGAAATCTATCTTATCCTGTAGGAAAGGAGAAGGGGAGAAGACTAAGAAGGGGGGCAGGAACTGGCAAAAGGGAGGGCAGATTGGGGGGAGGTGGTGGTCAGAAGCAAAACACTTGTGAGGAGAGATGGGGTGAAGGCAGGGAGAGAGAGGTGGGAAGAGGGAGGGAGGAAGAAAGAGAGGAAGAGATGAGGGGAGAGAGACAGAGAGAAAGATAGATAAGGGAAAAATAAGATGGAGGGAAATACATAGTTAGTGATCATAACTATGAATGTGAATGGGATGAACTCTCCCATAAAATGGAAATAGATAGCACAGTGGATCAAAAACTAGAATCCTACAATATGCTGTTTACAAGAAACACCTGAAACAGAGAGACACACACAGAGTAAAGGTAAGGAGTTGGGGCAGAATCTATTATGCTTCAGCTGAAGTAAAAAAAAAAAAAAGCAGAGGTAGCAATCATGATCTTAGACAAAGCAAAACCAAAAACAGATCTAATTAAAAGAAATAAGGAAGAAAACTACATCCTGCTAAAAGGTACCACAGACAATGAAGTAATATTAATACTAAACATATATGCACCAAAAGGTATAGCATGCAAATTTCTAAAGGAGAAATGAGTTATAGGAGGAAATAATAAAACTATACTAGTGGGGGACCTCAAATCTTCCCTCTTGGAACTAGATAAATCTAACCACAAAATAAACAAGAAATGGGAAGAAGACAAACTCAGGACTATATGAACAAAATTATAAGACACTTTTTAACACATATAAGGACAGAGCCAAGCAACTGGAAAAATATCAACTGCTAATGGGCAGGCAAAGCCAACGTAATAAAAATGGCAATTCTACCTAAGTTAATTTACTTATTCATTGCCATACCAATCAAACTAACAAAATAATTATTTTATAGAGCTAGAAAAAAATAATAAATTTCATAAGAAAAAAAGGTCAAGAATATCAAGGGAATAAATGAAAAAAAATGTGAAAGACAGTGACCTAGCTGTACCATTATCTCCAACTATATTACAAAGTAGTAATCTTAATCTGGTATTGGCTAAGAAATAGAGTGGTGGATAAGTGGAATAAATTAGGTACATAATACATGGTTGTAAATAAGCATAATAATCTAGTATTTGAGAAACCCAGAGATTCCAGCTTTTGGGACAAGAACTCACTATCTGACAAAAACTGCTAGGAACACTAGAAAATAGTTTGGCAGAAACCAGGCATACATCAACTTCGCATACAAGATCAAAACAGACAAATTAATTAGGACAAAAATTTAGACAAAGACAAATTAGGGGAACGTGGAATATTTTACCATAATATCTATGCATAAGCAAATTTATGACAAAACAAGAGATAGAGAATATCACACGAAATAAAATGGATAATTTTAATTACATTAAACCTAAAAGATTTTGCACAGGTGATCAGCTATGATTAACTTAGTTCTTCTCAGCAATACAATAATCCAAGACAATTCCAAAAGAGTCACATCCAGAGAAAGAATTATGGAGTCTAAATGCAGATCAAAGCATACTATTTATACTTTTTTTTGTGGCTTTTTCCCTTTTTTGTCTTTCTTCTTTCACATTATAACTAAGGAAGAAATATGTTTAATATGATTGTACATATATAGCCTATAGTAGATTGCTTGCCATCTTGGGGAGGGGGGAGAGAAGAGAGGGGAAAAAGACTTAGAACTCAAAATCTTATAAAAGTGAATGCTGAAAACTATCTTTACATGTAACTGGAAAAAATAAGATACTATTAAATGGGGGGGGGAAGGTTTTGCATAAACTAAACCAATGCAGCCAGGATCAGAAGAAAAACTGAAAATTTAGAAAAAAAAATTTACAGCAAGTTTTTCTGATAAAGGCCTCATTTCTCAAATATATAGAGAACTGAGTCAAATTTATAAGAATATGAGTCATTTCCCAATTGATAAATGGTCAAAGGATATGAACAGGCAATTTTCAGGTCAAGAAATCAAAGCTATTTATGTTCATATAAAAATGCTCTAAATCACCACTGATTAGAGAAATACAAATTAAAACAATTCTGAGGTACTACTTTACGCCTATAAGATTGGCTAAATGACAGAAAAGGAAAATGATAAAAGTTGGAAGGGATGTGGGAAAATCGGGACACTAATGCACTGTTGGAGTTGTGAACTGATCTAAACATTCTAGAGCAATCTGAAACTATGCCCAAAGGACTATGAAATCGTGATGAGCATCTCTTCAATTTCCGATTCTTAGCTACCACAAAAAGAGCTGCTATAAATGTTTTTGTACATATAGGTCCTTTTACTTTTTTTCCAAAAATGGGTGGAGCAGTTCACAACACCACCATTGGTGTTCACTACTTTCATGCTGGAGATCCAGCACAGTCTAAATCATATGTTATTCATTGCCATACCAATCAAACTAACAAAATAATTATTTTATAAAACTAGAAAAAATAATGAAATTCATAAGAACAAAAGGTCAAGAATATCAAGGGAATCAATGAAATAAATGTGAAAGACAATGACCTAGCTGTACCATTATCTGGTATTGCTAGAGTAAGTCCTGGACCATTGCAGAATGATTTCCTGGATGAAAGAATGTGGCTTGGGGCAGCTAGGTGGCGTAGTGGATAGAGCACCGGCCCTGGATTCAGGACGACCTGAGTTCAAATCAGGCCTCAGACACATAACACTTACCAGCTGTGTGACCCTGGGCAAGTCACTTAACCCCACTGCCTAGCCAAAAAAAAAAAGTGGCTTGATCATCCATACAATAAAAACCAAGTGGATGAAGAAACAGCTATTGTTCAGACTATAATATTCAGTTGACTGGACAGCCTATAAAGATCATCTATTAATAGACAGTCAGTAGTACCTTGGTCAGATACTGGAAAATGGACAATGAGTTAGTTGGGCCTATCTCTTTTTAAAAAACAGAATCTAAATCAAGGATGTATTCCACAGATGATTAGTTCTACCAAATAATCCTGTTTGCAGATAACATTGTGCTAGCTGGACCTAGCCCTGCAATACTACTGAGTTTCCTGGACAAGAGCTACAACCACTCAAAACTAAATACTGAGATGGGTTTGGAATTGATTGAGCAAAAGAAAAGGTTCTATTGCCTTTGGGAAATTGAAAAGCTCCTGTAATAACCTCAAATCTAACCCTAAAACAAAGATTTATCTTTTAAAAAGCAATTAATTTATATTAGTTTGATTCCAATGTTGTTTAGCTGTGTGTCATGCAAGGTTACAATTTTTGATCCTTTAAAAGACAATAAACCACATAAGTACCTGCAAAAAAAGGAAGCAGAGTAAGGATATCATCGACATGCATACTGAAAAATGAAAATGGGCTGGCAAGGATGAAAGAGAAAGGGATAAATGACAGACAGTAGTTGGTTGGTATCCTCATAACGTCAAGAGAAATTGAAGAAGGCCCTCAGAATGTTGGGTGGTATGCAGATGACAAATTACATTTAATGGAGAAAACATGCACATTGGTGAAATTATGGATCTGAGTATCTTAAAACAGTAAGAAAAAAGTTTGGCCTCGGTAGTCTGAGTACGAAAACGTCTGACACATTTCATTTTAATCCAACTTCTTATCTTATTTGCTATCAATTTACTCTCAGAAATGTGTTAATAATCAATCTGTGGGTATTCCTTCCAATAATATAAGTCACAAGCCTGTCCATGCTGTACTTACATCTGTCCATTAAGTTCATGAATAAGGTTCTAAGTAACATGCTAGACCCTTTTGCTTTCTCCTGACATTACAAAGGTAGCAATGGAACATGTGGGCTGTCTGTTTAATTCTCTCTTGTCTAGTAATCAGCCCCTATTTTTCAATTGTACATTTCTTTAATGACATCTTTTATGCCACTTCTGCTTTATTCCATGTTTGTAATATATTGCAGCTACTCAACTGACCATATACCCTTCCACTGCCCTGTAGGTTATCCTCAACTTCAATTCTATGAAGACTATAGTATTCTATGATTCACAGCCAAACAAAAACACTTAAAGAATAATGGTATTGAAAAGATGGGTGTTCTATCAATTAGGAAAAAACAACTAAGAAGTTGTGGTACATAATGTAAAGAAATTACTGTGCTCTAATAAATGACACATATGATGAACACAGAGATGCATGGGAAAAGTTATATGAAGTGATGCAAAGAAAAATTAGCAGAACCAGGAAAATGGCATTTACAATGACCTTGGATACGGATACACACACACACACACACACACACACGTGTGTGTGTGTGTGTGTGTTGCAAGCTAAGCAGAAAGAACAAAACAATCAAAACTTAATGTTGTAAAATTATAATGACCAACTTGCTCCCCAAAAGATATAAGGAAGCAATTTGTTCCCTTCTCTGCAGAAATTGCCCCCCTCAACACACACACAGACAGGATGGACTATGAGTATAGAATAGTATAGAAAACATAGATTTTATATAATCATTGTGTTGGTTTTTAGTTCTGCTAAATTGTTTTCTCTCTTCATTTTATTCTTTGTTACAAGGGATAGCTCTCTGGAGTCATTGGGAAAATGTAAAAATGAAAAGATGTCAGTTGAAAAATATTTTTTAAAAAGAGATAGGCCTTTCAAGGCCTGATCAAAAAAATCAAGACCATTAAAAAATAAGATATATCAAAGGCAATCCAGCCCTTTTCTCCACCTTTTAATAAATTGTGGGCCCAACTAACTCATTGTCCATTTTCCAGTATCTGACCAAGGTACAACTGACTGTCTATTAATAGATGACCTTTATAGGCTGTCCAGTCAACTGAATATCATAGTCTGAACAACAGCTATTTCTTCGTCCACTTGGTTTTTATTGTATGGATGATCAAGCCACATTCTTTCATCCAGGAAATCATTCTGCAATGGTCTAGGACTTACTCTAGCATATTATCTGCAAAAAGGAGCATCTGGAGGACCTTGCTTGCCATCCACAGGGAATTGGTCTTCACCTTGAATTTTGTACTGGCCCTCTTCCACGACTCTGGTGAGTAACTTTGGCAAATATGTTTCCTTGTTTTATGTTTCATTTGATATTAATAAGGCTTTTAAAGGCTATTAAAAAAAAATAATTTTTACATATGCATGAGATACACCCTGTTGAAGAAGAGTCCTTAAAGTCAGCATTTTTATCAATTCAAGCTTTATAAAAAGGTCAACAATAAATAAGCAGATACTATACCTTTCAGTCAACTGTGGTATATAAAGATGTGACCTACTGTCCAATACGCTTACAAAAGCCTGCCTGTTTCCCTTCTAATACCCTCAAACACGCCCTTGATACATATATAAATCATGCTCATAAAAAACTTTATTTGTACCAGAAACTAGGTAAATGGATCAATAGAAATTGTTAGTTGCTTTTTTCTAGTAATAATGAAGTCTGAGATTTTCTCCATGTCTTTGTTAGTTCCTCCTTCAAACACCTTGAAAATTGATTTAACACTCTCAAAACCAGAATGTCTCCAGCCTGAACCTCCTGATTTTTTTCACCTTTGTTTTCTTCAATGCCAATTCTACTTTCTCCAAAAGCATATCCAAGGACTATGATGCCAGATTATATATTATATATATATTATAAAAAACATCTGTTTAAAAAAATATTTGCAGGGGCTGCTAGGTGGTGCAGCAAATAGAGCTCCAGCCTTGGAGTCAGGAGGACCTGAGTTCAAATTTGACCTTAGACACTTGACACTAGCTGTGTGACCCTGGGCAAGTCACTTAACCCTGACTGCCTCACCAAAAAAAGCAAAAAAAATGTTTGCAGGTCTCTACAATTTTTTTTTGTTGTTGTTTGTTTTTGCTGGGCAGTGGGGTTAAGAGACTTGCCCAGGGTCACACAGCTAGTAAGTGTTATGTGTCTGAGGCTGGATTTGAACTCAGGTCCTTCTGACTCCAGGGCCAGTGTTCTATCCACTGCGCCACCTAACTGCCCCTCTGCAATCTTTCAGTAGTGTTTTTTGCCCTTCTCCCAGGTGCATCCTTAAATGTCCTTAAGATGATTTTGTTAAGTTGGCCAAGTTTTCTAAAGTCAGTTTTTTTCTCTACTGTTTCTTCCACTGTCTTATGAATAGATATGGTTCATAATCTTCCACTGTTCTTCACAACTTCCATCTGTCTTCTTTCATATATACCAAAAATGTCAAGACGAATAAGGCTCTATTTCTCCAGTAAGAATGCCCACCCACTGATCTTTCCACAATCTTACATTTCAAAAACTAACAGGTGCACTAGTGTTTATAGATGGTGTGATTTTTAGGGCCTTCTCTATTTTCTGTCACACTGCTACCTTCACTGCAAAATTAGAAGGGGTTTCATTGGTTGCTGCAGCCAAGTAACAGATCACTAATTGGTCAGTCTATTAGTCATGACCTATATGTACTTAAATAGGATAGTTCTTGGAAAGCAGATGAAGTCTGCTGCTATAAGAGTAGTCAATGTTTTGCCAGTATGGCAGAACCTGTCACATTTTACACTCCACTGGAACAGCCTTCAAGAAATCAAGATCACTTTCACACCACTGTGAGGGATCAGAATAGGGTTTTGTGAAAGAGAAAGGCACTACTGTAATATGAAACAAACAATACTATATTCCTAAGTGGGAAATAATTAAAATTTTGACTGCAAAGGATCTTGAAAATATAAAATGCTAAATAAGTGATACATAATACTACAAACTAAAATGAAGTGTCCAAATGATAAATTTCTTTCTCTTTTTTTTGCTAGGCAACAGGGTTAAGTGACTTGCCCAGGGTCACACAGCTAGTAAGTGTTATGTGTCTGAGGCCACATTTGAACTCAGGTCCTCCTGAATCCAGGGCCGGTGTTCCATCCACTGCACCACCTAGCTGACCCTCGAATGATAAATTTCCAACAAAGTGGTGTTGAAATTGTGATACCTTGGAGTACTCAAATTCTTCTCAACTTCTTATTCCAATGTTTCAGGAAAGCTACAAAGAACAACTCCACTTTTAAGGAAACTTGACAATCCTGATGGTATCCCCAACCAACAAAATGTGACATTAATTTGTTCCCCATGACCTGAAAACTCCAGCTTACAGACTGCTCAGGATGGCCCATGTTAGACAGTAGAAACTACTGGCAAAATGTCATCTTTCAAACAGGGCTCTAGATGCTGGAATACCCAGGCATAGAGAAAAAGGATTTCAGTGTTAGAGAGAGGCAAACTTCTGGGTACTTCCAGATTCCCCTTATACAAGCTATTCTGATGGTCAAGAATGGTTGTGAAGTGTATAAAGGACATGGGGAGATCCCAAATGTAAGAAAGTACTTCAGAATACTAAAACTCCTACAAAATAAACATTAACTACAAGATGAAGACTACAATTCTATCAGGCATATTTCCACTGGTAACTACTCATATGTATACTGTGTTTTATATTTGTTACATAATTATGTCACAAAACAAAATTTACTTGAAATGTATATGGTAAGTATTTTCACTTCTGAATAGGGCAATTAAGGCACTGAGGTGAGATATCTTACTAAAACTAGTCAAGGAGCAAGTTAGAAGCAAACCAGAATTCAACTGAGATCTTCTGACTCCTAGTCACATGTTCTTCACATTGTCGCATTTAAGGCCGCATCATCTTAATCTCTTCCAAATGAAAATTTTAATTTAGTCATTTGGAGACTCCCCACCTACCCTCCCCCCACCATCTCCCTTTACCTCCCTTTTCCTCTAATGCTACAAACTGAAAGAACTGGGGAAATACGGTTAATTTTTTTTTTGTTGATTTTTTTTTTTTGGCAATTGGGGTCAAGTGACTTGCCCAGGATCACACAGCTAGTAAGTGTCAAGTGTTTGGTCTGAGGCTGGATTTGAACTCAGGTCCTCCTGACTTCAGGGCCAGTGTTCTATCCACTGGGCCACCTAGCTGCCCCTAAATATGGTTAATTTTGAAAAGCTGAATTGAATTTTACTTAACTTTTATATAACTGAGGAAATAACTAAAGAATAAGGATTTTTGAAAAAGTAAATTAAAATTATATTCGCATATTTATTCTGTAACTTTAAAGAGACTTAGGGTTAAGAAGCCAGAGATGGCCCAGTTCAACAGAAAGAGCACTGAAATCAGAGTACGGTAACAGGGGTCTGAATATACCAGTCACGCTATTTATTTACTGTGTGATACTAAGTGTGCTGCTTAATCTCTCTGATCCATAAAATTAAGAGGTAAAATTAAATGACCACTGTGACTCTTTCCAGCTCTAACTATGATCCTATGAAACAAGGAGTCAAAAAGCTTTTGGTACTTCCACATCTGAATAGTAATACTTTTGTTTATATTCAAACAATGAACTTCCCTTAAGATAATGGCTATATTATATATTTTTCTCTCTAAACACATTTCACCTACCTGAAGCCGAGGATTTGCAACATGAGGATGCTTAAAAGATACCAACTCTGCACAAGATAATCCATCTCTGGTGTCAATTGCTTCATATACCTACAAAAATTAAAGGAAAAAACAAAAATGAAAAAAGATTCTTAAAAATTAGTGTTATACATCTGCAAGCTATTAACTTTTATATCAGACTTATATTCCTAATTAAATACTATTAAATTAATTTTCTTAACAAGAATTCCTTTAAAACTCATTCATTTATTTAATAAGTTTTACTAAGCAGCTACTATGTACAGAGGAGTATGTTAGGAACTGGAAGAGATAAGGCATTTTGCTTTCCCTCACAGAACTAATAGACAACAGTGGATAAGGCACCTACAGAAATAATTATAATCATGGACAATATTACATATTAAGTACATTTGAGAATTGGGAAAATAAGTACATCTGAGAAAACAAAGTGCTGTGGTAGGGTAAGTGACAGGTTTTGTGGGAGATGCTGGTTTTCAGTTAAGCTTTTTAGGATGAACAGGGATTCAAGGACAATGAGAAGGAGGAAGAGGAGTCCAAGCAAAGAGAACAGCAAAAAACAAAGGCAGGAGATCAAAGGGCATATTCAGGGGCAGCAGTACAGTTTGAATGGAGTTTAGGATGAATGGAACGTAATTGTATAAAATAAGGCTGGGCAGAAAGGATGGCTTCAGAGTGTAAAACGTTTTGAATGTTAGTCCAATCTGATTTAAATATCCCCATTCCTGTAATGGAATACTATTGTTAAAAAAAAATAATGAAGGCAAAAGTGTAGGAAAATCCTAGGAAGATGTTTGAACTAATACAAAGAAAAGTGAACAGATCCAGGAAAACAAGTTACATAATAACAACCTCATAAAAACAACTCTGAAAGACTTAATTCTGATCAACACAATGAGCAGAGGATTCATGATGAAACAGCCACCTCAAGACAAAAGATGCACTCAAGGTACAGATTGACATATATAATTTTTTGACATGACCAATGTGGGAATTTGTATTGCTTCTCTATGTATATATATTTTTATAAGGTTTTGTTTTTCCTTCTTCTTTTAATGAGGGGAGAAAAGATATTTTTGTTAACTGTAAAAATATTAAATTTAAAAAAATTCTCAATTAAGTCCTTACGGTAGTCTGGAGGTATTCATTGACCTAGGAATTGCTCCAACTACTAAGAGCACCCAATTATTTAGGGTTAAGGCCACAATGATAGTCAAGTAACAAGCACTGTAAGTGACTGCTATGTGCCAGGCACTGTACTAAGTGCTGGGGATAACCCCCCTCAAAAAGGTAAAAAAACCTTTGTACTGTCTGTGGAGCTCACAATGAAAACGACACTGTACAAAGAAGATATAAAGAGTGTAAACTGCAGATAAATCTCAAAGAGGAAGGCTAGGGAGAACCAGGAAAAGCTTCTTTTTAAAAGTAAGGCTTTAGTTCAAACCTGAAAGAAGGAAACTGGCTGGGAGTGGGGGTGGGGGGTGGAGAAAGGGAAGATAACAAGCGTTTATACAGTCCTACTATATCCCAGGTACTAGACTAAGCAACTCTAAAAAATTTCTTATTTCATCCTCACACAACAACCCTGGGAGGTAGGTGCTATTATTACCCCTACTTCAAAGATGAGAAAGCTGAGGTTGAGAGAGGTTCAGTGACTTGTGAAGTAAGTAGCTGTGGCTGGATTTGAACTCAGGCTTTCCTGACTCTAGCATGCTTACCAGTGCTCTGACCAATGTATCACCAGCTGCCTCTGGAGGCAGAACCAGGAAAAGCTTCTTGTAGAAAGTGAGACTTTAGCTGAGACTTGAAAGAACCTATTAGTTATCAACTAACTTTCAAAAATGTAATACTTTTTATGACCTATCTAAGATAAGAAGGGAAGGGGTAGAATAGGAAAAAAAATATTTGTATCAAATTTCTCTGATATGAGTTTGGTATCCAAGATACATAAAAAGAAGTATGTATACGTACACGTGTGTGTATATCTGTGTGTGTGTGTGTGTGTGTGTGTGATTAACAGCCATTTCCCAATAGATAAATGGTTAAAGAATAGGAACAGACAGTTCTCAAGACTTACAAAGTATTCACAACTATTTGAAGGAATGCTCCAAATCACTAATAAGAGAAAAATGCAAATTGAAATCACCCTGAGGTTTCACCTCACACACTGCAAATTAGGGGGGGAAATGGCAATAGTCAATGTTTGAAGGCTTGTGGAATGACAAGAGTGTTGGTGGAGCTGGTACAACCATTTTGGAGAGCAATTTGGAATTTCGAAAATAAAGTGCCTAAAATGTCCCTACCTTTCAAACCAGATTTTGTTACTGGTCTTACACCCCAAACAACCCCCATATATAACAAAATACTTACACAACATGTTTTGTAACAGCAAAAAACTGGAAACAAAGTAAATGCCTATCAATTAGGTAATAGCTAAACAAATTGTAGTTTATTAATACAATGGAATATTATTACTGTGCTATAAGAAATTACATGTCATGATGAATATAGAGAATCATGGAAAGATTTATGTGAAATGATACAGAATGAAGTGAGCAGAGCCAAGAACAGTACCTATAACAATGTAAATGGAAAGAACCATGCACCAAAAAATCAAAAATGAATATTAACAAAATTATAAAGATCAAGCAGTACTTGAGTGTTATACATCATACATTTTTAGACTTTTTCAAAGTATTGATCAGTTGTGTTGATTTTTTTCCCTCTCTAAAAATACTATTTGTTGTTTCAGATGGCTGCTGGGGACACAGAAGGGGAAGCATATTTAGGATAGCTATGATAATTTGTAAGAAACAAGATATTAATAAAAACTTGTTTTAAAAAAACACTTTAAAAAAATTTTATTGGCTATATTATTGCAAATCATGCTCTATAGCTACCAATCGACTCAGGTGACTATCACGGTCAAGAATAACGTTCTATAGCTAAAAATCATGGAACACATCTCTGATGCATTAAACTGCGTTTGATCCAAAGAGCAATAAAGAAATATACTGAGGGTAATAATACAGTGCATTACCAAATTAAGACCTATGCATAAAAAGATATTATCCAGAAAAGGAAGTGGCATACTCATGCAGGAGGACTAAAAGTTCAACAAATAAACATCCTGAGTGCTGCATTAATACACACAATATATTCAAAGAGCTAAAATTAGTTGGTGCATAGACATGTATTAAATGCCTGCTATGTGCCAGGAATTTTACTAAGCACTAGAGAAATAAAAAGAGCCAAAAGACAGTTCCTGCCCTATAGGAGCTCAATTGAGATGATGATGATCAGGAAGCAGTATGGGAAGCTCTCTACCCTCTAAAGAAACAAAAACAAAAACCCTTTCCAAAACAGATCTACAAGACATGACAGACCAAATTCTGATGGTGAAATCCAAGAAAAAGTCACAGTGAGTCATTCTTCCAGCCCATTTCAACTGAGGAAGAGAGGTGAAGAAGTCTGCAGATGCTGGTGAGAGGGTCTGGCCAGGAGCACCCACAGAAGAAACTGTGCACAAGTGTAAGAGGAGGTCCCAGATGGGTGCCATCTGACAGTGCCACCTACTATGCACTTCCAAGTCACAGATCCAGGGCAGACTGAGGAGGTGACCTGCACCCAGAGTGGCATTCTTTGGTAGAGAGATGGTATAGGCCTTAGGCTGTGCACAGAGAGAGAAGAGCCAAGTTTAGAAATAAGCAGCAACTACATTGCTCAGATCCCAGGAGCAGATCAGAGTTATCAGTTCTAGCTTCTAGCCCAGTCTGAAGCCTGTAAAGAAATGACCAGGGCAAGAACCCCAGGCCAAAGGAGAGCCTACAGTTCTATCTTCCTGAACCAGCTTCCAGGTTAGCTGACAGTAGCCAAGTCCACCAACAGTCTACTAGTGCTAAGACCCAAACCCAGTTCAGGAATCTGCGGACCTCAAATCAATCAAATTTTGTCCTGGATCAAACCATACTGGAAAAACTGAGCTGTCCCTGAGATTCTGGAATAACACAGCACTCAATATCCCAAGAAAGGAGCAACAAGACCATCCTGAACCTTCCCTCTAGAAGTATTCAGAGCCTAGCCCTAACACCAGATCTGAAATAAGAAAATACGCTGGAAGACTGAGCAGACAAAAAAAGAATAACACCATAAAAATCTATTATACTGATCAAGATGCTCAAGACACAGCAGCAGAAGAAAATGCTTCTAAAATATCTACCAGCAAATCCTCAAAGGAAAATGTAGTTTAGGCATAAATTCAATTAGAATTCTTGGAAGAAATGAGGTCAAAGTTGTTTTTTTTTTAAGTTTAAAATGTTTTTATGAATGAGATTGCTACAGGAAAAAATCTGGAAAAGAAATGAGAGCTCAATAAGAAAGAACAGAAAGGAAATTAACAGCTTGGCACAAGACATACAAAACCTTGCTCAAACAACAAACTCCCTGAAAATCTGAATGGATCACATAGAAGCCAATGAATCCATGAGTCAGTAAGAAACAGTAAAGCCAAGTCAAAAGACCAGATAGGGCTTTTATAGCAAAAACAAAACTGTCTTTAAAATAGATCAAGGAGAAAAAATGTAATAATTATTGGACTATCTGAATTCCAAGACCCTACACAAGAGCCTACACATCATGTTTCAAGAAATCTTAAAATAAAAAAAAAACTGCCCTGATCTCTCAGAAGCAAAGGACAGAGTGGAAATAGAAAGAATCTACCAGTCAACTACTACAAAAAGAAAAAAGTAAACAAAACTCCCCAGAAACCCAAATCCAGAGCTTCCAGGTTAAAGAAAAACATACGGCAAGCAGCCAGAAAGAAAGTATTCAAGTAGTGTGGACCCATAAGTTGGATCACATATAATTTAGCAGCAACAACCATAAAGGAGCAGAGAGCTTGGAATACAATATTCCAGAAGGCAAAGAATACAGGCTTACAACCAAGAGTAACTTATAAAGCAAAACTGAGTATACTCTTCCAGGGGAATAAATGGTTTGTAGATAGACAGACATAGAGCTATAGCTAAAGATACGTATGTAGGTGTGCGTGTGTGTGTGTTGGTACATACCCACACACATACATCCTTTAATCAGAGGCCTTGTAAACATTCCTTATAAAAAGATCAGAGCTGTGTAGAAACTCTGAAGTGCAAACACAGAAGTCAAGAGAAACATTAAAAAGAAAAACATGTAAACAACCATAAGAAACTAAACAAGAATTAACTGCTTATATTCAAATATAGGGAGTGGATATATGTGTCCTCACTATCACCAGAAATCATGGAAGGAGTCTAATTAGAAAGAAAGCATGGAAGTAGTTCTGTTATGCCTTAATAGTATAAAGAGAAGGGGCAGCTAGGTGGCGCAGTGGATAGAGCTCTGGTCTTGGAGTCAGGAGGACCCAAGTTCAAATCTGATCTCAGACAGCTGACACTTACTAGCTGAGTGACCCCGGGCAAGTCACTTAACTCCAACTGCCTCACCAAAAAAAAAAATAATAATAATAATAATATAAAGAGAAGAATGGAAAGAGAGAGGAAGAAGAATAGACTAGGGGGAAAAGTAAAGCAAAGTAAGGAAAAATCATCTCACATAATCAGGATGTGAGAGTGGATTTTTTTTACAATTTGGCTGACACTAGAATGTCAATCTCAATACAAAACACACAGAGCTGGGTACAGAAACACATTTCATTCAACAGAGAAATAAGAAAGGAAAGAAATGAGAGGGGAGAATTAGAAGGAAGGTGGATTAAGGGAGGGATCAGTCCTAAACAAAACAAATTTTAAGGACATATAAAAATATTTATAGCTCGTTTTGACGCAACAAAGAACTGAAATACGAGGAGTTATCTATCAGTTAGGGAATGATTGAATAAGTTATAGTATATGAATTTCATGGAATGCTATTATGCTGTAAGAAATAATAAAGGGGATGGTTTCAAAGAAACCTTGGAAAACTTATATGAACTGATGAAAAGTGAACAGAACAAGGAAAATAATTTATATAACACTATAGTGAAGAAAAACTATGAAATTTAGCAACTCCGATCTATATATGACTAACCACAATTCCAGAGGACTAATAACGAAACACACTACTCACTTCCTGATAGAGAGGTGAAGAGGTCAGTGGTGCAGAATGAGAAATTTTTTTGGATATGGCAAATGTAGAAATATATTTTGCTTGATATTATGCACACACATAACACACATATATGTATGTATATATACACATATACATATGTTTGTAAAAGTGTTCTATTTTTCTTTAGTTCTCAATTGGGAAGGGGATTAGGGTGAAAAGGAGAGAAGGCAGATTTTTATGATTAAAAAAATAAAATACAACATTTTTAAAAGAGCTGAAGGAAGGTCTACAACAAACAGGATGACAGAGTATGGATGAGTTACGAGCTGTACAGGTAAAGTGTTTCTCTCTATCTGTAAGATCATAAATCCACAAGCATGCTTCCCACCTCTTTGAAGAAATGTGATGAAGTATACATGAGTATAAAGAGTATAATATAAACATCTGAGTTCAGATACTGGTAATGTGTACATTTACTTTGTGAGACTACTTACTATTAAGGGAAGGTTAAGTTAGGGAGGTGAGGTCATAGGGAGAAAACAGATAGTGAGTGATACCAAAAAAAAAGGATCCATGAAATGTTAAATACACAGAAGATTGAAGAAGACAAGAGTACACATTGTTTAGTGGATGGGGCCGTTGGACTTGGAGTCAGGAAGATCTGGGTTCAAATACTGCCCCAGCAATTACTAGCTATATGATCCTCTACTTGCTTCAGTTTCTTCATCTGTAAAAAAATGAGGCTGTACTTTATGCCTCTAAGATCCCTTACAATTCTAAATCTATGATCCTATTACCCTAACACAAAAGGAGACACAAACAAGCAGGGTAGCGTTATTATTATCAAATTTAAATATGTGTATATGCATATTTATAATATATATATTTAAACTCCAGGTAACAGAAGTTCAGTTTCTTATACAATCCTCTTTTTTGGTTGTTTTTATGTTGAAATGTTCATGTTTGTTACATTCATAATGAAAAAAGAAGAGTTTAAAAATACCTTTTCTGAGGGCAGCTAGGTGGAGCAGTAGATAAAGCTCTGGCCTTGGAGTTAGGAGGACCTGTGTTCAAATCAGTCTCAGACACATGACACTTACTAGCTGTGTGACCCTGGGCAAGTCACTTAACCCTGACTGCCTCATCAAAAAAAAATAGATATATTTTCTGCACTGCCAAAAGAAAATGAATTAGTAACTGGTAAATTAAAAATTATGCATGTATTAAGATTCATAAGTTTTCTAACTTGCTAAAAATAGCATACTAGGTACCATAAAGAAATTAAGCTAAATGAGATCCACAGAAATATAATTCCAATCTAAACATGGATTAACAGATAATGTATTTTTATAAGTGCAAAAAAGAGTACAAAAAAATTTTTTTAAGTAAAAGTTTATGCTTCCTTCACAGAATGACAACAAGGGGAGAATTGGAACCAAATGCCAAACTGGAAAGAAAAAATAGATGGCTATCATGACAAAAAAAAAAGGAAATTATTACTACCAAAATGATCTAAACACATATCAAGGGTGTGTAGTTCACTTGCAAATCCTTGTGTGAATAATTTTCTAAAGTAGAGCAGTCACACAATTGCATAAAATATGTAAAAAATATAAAACCCCACTGTTTTTACTGAACCCACAAAAAAAAGCATTTGACCCAAGAAGCAAATGTTAACATCATAGAAGATTCCTCATAGATAAAATTAGATGATTTTAATAATCCTCTGATTTTCACTATCACCTGAGGATAGGGAGGACAGGAGACACATCCTCACAAAGGTGTTCATCACTGTTATGGACCATGCCCTAGGAAGAGTCTACAACAGAGTTTTTTATAGATGGTTGGGTGCTCTTGTTTGGAGAGATGTTGTGCTGGTTGCATTAAGCCCCAGTTACTACTGGGCCTCTTCATTGAGATCCACTGACATTCAAGAAACTAGCTAGGCAATCCATGGAGGGAAAACCAAAGGATGAATCCCTATTATCCAGACTATGACATGCAGGTAAAGGGGAAATCTATTCAGTCTATCAGCGCATATCTGTTACCTCTAATTCTCAGCTAACTAGAACAAATAATGAGAACTGGTCCAGAATTGAATGGGAGGAAGAGACAAATCGAACTGTACTTGGGAAATTACACTGGATTCCCAATGATTCCCAAGCTGCCCCTCACACAAAAACCCATCTCATTAACATTAATCAAGCATTTAAATGCCTACTATGTGTCAGGCTTGAAATGCTAAGTGCTGGAGATACAAAGACACAAAACAGTCTCTGCCTTCAACGAATGCGTATTCTATGGAAGGGAATCACATGTATAGATAAAAGCATAAACAAAATAAATACAAGGTCATGATCCGGTGTTATATCAGTAAAGGCCTAGTGTAAGAACTTGAACTGTATTCTGAAGGAAACAATTCTAAGACGTGGAAATGAAGAAGCAGTATGCTCCAAGCATGGAAAAGAACTGGTTAAAAGAGTTGTGTGTAAGGGACAGCAAGTAGGTCACTTTGGTGAGACCAGAGGGCACGAAGAAAAGTAATGTATAGTATTAGGCCTGGAAAGGCACCCCCTTTGACAGTAGTTCTCAGCTTTTTCTTGTGTCCCTTCAGTGGTCTAGTGGAGACTACCAACCTCTTCTTGGAAAGTATTTAAATGAATAAAATACACAGGACTGCAAAGAAAACCAATTATATTAAAATATAGTTATCAAAATATTTTTAAAAACAAATGCATGGACTTCAGGTTATTAAAATAACTCCTACTCTATGAAATTAAAATAGTGCTTCTAAAAAGAAAAGACAAAAGTAGCCGGTGTTGCAGACTGTGTGGGAAGACAGACCCACTAACATCTTGTTGGTAGAGCCAAGAATTAACTGAAAATGTTCCAAAAAAAAAATCTGGAATATGCAAAAAAAAAAAAAAATTACCAAATCATTCATTCCCTTTGATCCAGCCACAATATTGACATATCCCAAGGAGGTAAAAAAATGGAAAGATCCTGTTATACACCAAAACATTCCTAACAACCCTTTATGGCATTAAGGAAAACGACATGTCGTGCCCATCACTTGGGGAACATCTCAACAAAACTGGAGCATATGAATGCAGAGGAATATTACTGTGCCCTTAAAAAACACAAATCGAATTCAGAGAAAGATAGGAAGACTTGTATGCACTCATACAGAGCAAAGAAAGCAGAACCAAAACAGTATGGAGAACGCCTATTAAGATGTAAAGGAAAACACAAGGACTCGGATGACTTGCATGAAGCCTCCGTCCCAGAGGCCAGACGGTAACTTAAAATGCCCAAAGCAAAAAAAGAAAGACCAAGAATTGCCGGGAAATCGGTTCCCGCTTCACCCACAATTCGCGATTCTCATCTCCTCGAAAGATCATCTGCTGTTGAGATGAAGAAACTCGTGCGGGGTTGCCCAGAGAAGCGGAGACCCCCGACGGTGCCCGAGCGGCCGCTCTCTCGAACCCTCCAAGGAGAGGCTCGTGCGGCAGCTGGGACGGGAGGTTAGGGGGCACCCCCAAGGAAGGGACCCGGGAAGGGGA
The DNA here is from genome assembly GCF_003287225.1 of Phascolarctos cinereus. Lineage (NCBI taxonomy): Eukaryota > Metazoa > Chordata > Mammalia > Diprotodontia > Phascolarctidae > Phascolarctos > Phascolarctos cinereus. The sequence continues at coordinate 170,324,326 of NW_027556180.1, forward strand.
GCATCGGCGGCGACCCCGCCCCCCTGGCCCAGTCAGGATTCCCGGAGCTGGGAAATTACCTGTTGTAAATACTGGTTGATGGTGATGTGCGCCATGAAGGGGACAGCTCGAGGGCCGCGGGAAAGATTTCTCGGACCGAATGAGGAAGGGGAGGGGACGAAGAACTGAGAGAAGGAGCAACGGCTGCGGCCCGAACTGCTGGTTTGTAACCTGAACTTAGTTACAAGAGGCCGGGGTCAAAGGTTACGTTTGAGACAGACGTCACTTCCTTCAACAGGGCTCCTCTGGGAGGCCTGCCCCTTTTTGCCTCTTTTTGGGAGATCCACCGGACGCGTGTGCGCGCCCGCTTGTTTTTCTACCGGCTTCTGAAAGCCAGGCGTCTGAGCCTGGGGTCTGGGATGGGGAGTGTGGTGGGGAGCAGGGAGTGATGGGCTCCGGACGCACTCTGTGGCCGTTTCCGGGGTGAGGATAACTTAGGTGGAGTGAGCAGAAGGGAGGGGTCTCCGCACGTTTCTCTGGGGATTAGGGCCGGAACCACAGACCGCGGCTCCCGGGGCGGGTAGGAAGAGGGACCGAAAGTTTCCTCTCTGGAGCTCTTCTGCAAATGCCCAGCGACTGCGATTTTAGGGTTCGGTCAACTTTAAGGCTGAAGTACCAGCTGTCTGACATCGCTTCTGGTCTCGACTTAAGGAGAATTAAAAAAAAAAATTTAAAGATGTTATGTAATGCTTTTGTGACAAAGCCTGCCGTCTTAAAAAGGTTGCCTCCCTCCTCTTCCCCTGCCTCTCCATTCACCTCTTCCCTCTGGTCGCCCCACCTCTACGTCACCGGAATGGCGGCTGCCTGAGGGGCGGTCCGGCTTTTGGGCGTGCCCAGCGCAACGGCTACCAGGGCGGGTCGTTAAGAGGGGGACTTCTTACCCATCCTTGGCCTTGCCACCCTCCCCAGCGGGAAAGTCTAGAAGACTCGTGTTCCCGCGTGTAAAGCACCCCGTCCCCGCCCTAAAGGCTGAGATGGGAACACACAATGGTCGCTGCGAAGAATAGGGCGTCCGGACCTGTCGCACCTGAGGGAGGGAAGGGAGGCAGGAAAGGAAGGGGGAGGGGAGGCGGGCAGGTGAACAATAGGAAGTGTGTGCGCGCGAGTGTAGGAGGGGGAGACTGACGGTTGGGGTGGGCACGTGGGGGGCCGGCTCGTGGGGCGTCGCGCGGCAGTCACCTGGGCTGGTGGGGAGGTGGGGAATGTGTGTGTTGGGGAAGGGGAGGAAGCTGAGGAATCTGGCCTCTTGGGGGTCCGTTGGAAGCCGCGGGCTTCCCACCCGTCGGTTGTTTCCCCCACCCCGACGCTCTGAGGTCTCCTCGCTCGGCCTCTCGGCCCCATTTCTCCTGCTCTTCTGAGAAGAAGGAGGTGCCACCTTGTGAGAAGGGCCAGGCCCAGCCAAAAGTAGAGGCAGCTGGTGGGGGCAGGGAGGCGCCTCGGAGGTTTGAACCTCCGGGAGAAGTAGGAGGAGGAAGGGGGGGGCGGCGGTGGGAGGAGACGAGGAGCCCGGGGTCGGGCTGTGTAGACACGGAGCCAGCAGTGTACCAGTCAGGTCCTCACCTCGAAACGGGGCGGTAGTAGCACTGATCATTTGAATCACACAGGGAGAGGTGGGGGGGGAAGGGACCAGTAGAGAACCACCCCCTCCCCCACCCCCTTTTTCTCCCCCTCGCCCCAGTGGTCTCCCGGAGGAGATTGGTTGGAACTCCCTGAGCTGTCCCCCGCCGGGGCCTAGTTCTCACCTCCGGAGGAGGGACCGGGGCACCGGGCGGGGGGAGGAGAAGTAGGCGGAGAGACCGGGGCATTGGGGGAAGGAGGAGGAGGAGGAAGCAAGACCGGGGCCGCGGCCGGAGGAGGAAGAGGAGGAGGAGGAGGGAACGGGGCCCCGGTGGGGGGGCGGAGCGGCCGCCGCGGGTTTGTTTTCTCTGGCAGTAGACATGGCAGACGAGACCCCCAAGAAGGGGAACTTTTCGGCTCTCGTTGGACACACCAATGGCCTCACGAAACCCGCTTCCCTGGCGGCGGCCGCCGTCGCCACGAAACCCGGGGGGGGCGGGGGCAGTGGCGGCTCCTCAAAGAAATTAGTGATTAAAAATTTCAGAGGTAGGTAAGTGTGTGTAAACAAGGTGAGGGCGCGGAGGGAGGCGGGCGGGGAGGCTAGCTCGGGCCGGGCCGCGTCGTGTTGCCCCTGGGTTGCTCCCCTTTCTCCCCACCCCCAGGGCCCCGGGGAGGGCACGAGGGGGAGGGAGATTTGTGTCTTTCAGACTGACCCGTCCCATCTCCCCTCCCCCCGCGGCGCGCGCCGAGGACGGGGGGATCCGCGAGGGTGTCAGCGTGTTTTTTCCCGGTGGTACGAAAGAGAAGGGGGGGAATCGGTTTCCTGCGCCCCCCCCCCGGGCGGCGGCCCGCTATCCCGTCTCGGCGCTGCCCGAGGATTCCCCGAGCTGCATGACTTCAGCGGCAGCCAATGGGGAAGGGGCTCCGAGGAGGGCCTCCGCCTGCACGCGCTGCGGTGACCTTTGGTGACCTCGTTCAGTCGGTCAGGGCCCTCCCACTCCTGTCCGGTGGCTGAGAGATAATCCTGCTCTTCCTTCTTTTTGTCAGAAGTAACCCCTGCTCCCGCCCCCTAAGTGGCTGTCCTAGGGGTCTGGACTTATTCCCTCCAGTTATCTTGTTATGTTCATACTTAGAGAATAACAACCCAGAGAGGGGAGAGGTTAATAATGGGATACTGTAAATGGACCTTTGGTATCCTATACTTTGGTTTGTCATTGTGCGTTAAATCATTTTCCAATGTGTAGTAATAATATTCCTTGTATACTTTAGTCGATTCTGTTATCAGGAGCATTCAGAAATGTCAGTAAATCTTCACAGGTGTTGACTGTGGGAAGGTTTAATTCTCAACAGTGATTGTGGTGCTGTACATTTATTTTCTAGTGTAGAGAGAAATACAAATTGTCATTTTAACCTCCTGATCTTAAAAGCTAGATGAATTAAATGAAACATCACTTAAAAGAGAAGACATCTTTAAGGTTCATAAGAATTCAGATAGGGTCTTAAGGCTCTCCAAGCTTTTTTAGATCTCAGCAATAATACTCATCACTCCTTGAAAGACTATTTGACTTTTTTAAACTGGTTTGGCTAGTCTAAAAGCTTTTGTGATAAACAAGTACTGTGGTAGTGTACTTTATTTGATAGTGTTTTTATCAAATGCAGCTTTAGCAGTTTTCCCTCATTATTCTTGTAGAGTTGATAAGTGAGCCTAAACACCATGGATTTTGATACATGTCTATAAAGGCCTGTTAATCATATGAGGCAAAGGTGTAGTGGATAGTTGACCTTGAAGTCAGGTCAAGTTCTGTGTCTGATACTAGCAGTGTGACCATGTGCAAGTCATTCAACTTCTCAGTGCCCTAGAAACTCTTAAATACTTTGACAGTTGCACCTGGAAAGGGAATTAGCACATTAGGAGTTCCCTACCACAATGAAATTACAAGCCCAGACCATTTCCACTCTCCTAAAAAAGTATCATCCAGTATTGTTAACAAGTATCACTACAGCAGAAAAGTGCTACTACTTTCTGTGATGGTACTAGATATATAATGATTCATTTTTCTACCAGTTTATACAAACTAGCCATAGTGTTAGGAAATAAGCTTCTTTAATATGTAATGTATACTAGTAATGGAGTCAAGAGAATTTATCCATTACTGAACACTTCAAATAAGTACTTAAATTTTAAATCGTCATTATTTGGAGCTCGGTATAGTTATATCTTTATTAAGTAAGCTTTGTTAAATAAGACAAACTATAAACCTGCATTTTGCTTGAACTTATCTTTACCCAAGTATCATGTTATTGCTAGATATATTTATAAAGTTGATTTCTGTGTTAACCTAATATGCCTATTGTTTTGAATGCACAGTTTGGTAGGCTTTTTAAAACGATTGGCTATAAGCAAGCTGTTTTCTGTTTATTTTGTATCCGGTTTTATAGACAGACCGAAGTTGCCAGATAATTACACTCAGGATACATGGCAGAAACTTCATGAAGCAGTTAGAGCCATACAAAGTAGCACCTCCATTAAATATAACCTTGAAGAACTCTACCAGGTAAGTGCTCAAATGCCAGTGGGGCAGAGTTTTGGTAGAATGTTAGTATTTGTTAAATTGAGAATATCAGATTTTCTTCTACTTACAGAATGCTTAGGCTTGATCAGGAGAGTGTTCTGTTTTTAATGCCAACTCTTGAAAGCTTCATTATTCTTATAGCTGGGTGAGTGAGCAAAACTCTTCAAATTCCCATTTTCCCTCCCAAAGTATAACAGTAAAAGGTAAATTTTATCATGACACAAAAAGATCTTATTCCTGTTTCAGAGATTTAATATAAATAAGGCCTCTTAGCAAATGTAAGACAGAGTTTTCATTGCATTTGGTGCAAAAATGGTAGCAGTCTCTTGCTGAAGTATGAACATTGGCAGTGGATATTTTAATTTGAAGTAGACATTATTCACTATGCTTTTTTAACTGTGAAGAACTCAAGAATTCATTGTCAACTGTCTTAAACAATTGGAAGAAAGTGGATTTTAAGGACGCCTGTTTTACCTTTACTGTGGTTTTTATTTTTCAGGCCTATGATGCTCAGATCTAATGCAAAGCTCCTTTTTTCTGCTTAGTATGACACCTAGTATGATCTTGCTGGTGATATCTCACAAATGATATAGAACTCATTTGGAACCTGCAGATTGCCTACATAGGGGTAAATTCTTTTTATAGTGCTGCATGATTGTGTTTTTATTTCTCCTGTATTTAAGTATTAAAGTCAAATACTTGAAAAAAAACTTTAAACATGCAACATTGTAAAAAAAACAAAAAGAAAAAAAAACCCAACCCAATACAAGACATGTGCAGATTGTCCTAGGTCAGTAGGCAAACTGTAACTTCCACCTAACTTTGAAACAAAAATGAAGTCACCAACAGGTAGCATTCGAGGAAGACTGAGGGCTGTATTAAAATACAGATCTTAACAGTAACATCCTCCCAGAATAAATCATATCTGATAAGTAAGATGTTTCTTTATACTAAGCATTCAACCTATAAATCTAAATTCTTTGAAGTAACTACCTTGGAGCTATCCTGTGAACATTATGAATTTGGCGTTGTGGTGTAGAGTAGCTCTGAACGTGAAATTTCTTGAAACTCAAGATTTCACAGGAGTCCGAACAATAGGAGATGGAATTAGGACTAATAATATAAAGTACTGCTCTTGCAGTCCCATAAAGAAGAAGCCCCTTAGTGGGCCTTCATGGGCAATAATGATGATTTTCACTTTTGTCTTTGTATCTGTGGCACCTAGCACAGTTCCTGGCATATAGTATGTGTTTAATAAGTGCTTATTGATTGTAAGAAGTTGCTCTTCATATTTTCAATGAATACTGATTCTACAGACTAATTTGTTTAGAGAGAGCTGCAAATCTCTTTTGAGCATCTATACACTGGGGAGGAAATGCATGAGTGCTTCTCTTGTTATATTGTGGATTTAGCTGTAATGCAATCCTTTAATATGGACTTTGAGGATTGTAAAATGTCAGGGCTCCTAGAGCATTAAATGATTGCAATGGGGTCTCAAGTGGCACAAAGCACTTTTTTAACCCATATTTTTCTGTCATCTGATAATTCTTATTAGTAAATTTAGATTGTAGGAATTATTTACACCATCTAAAATTAGCTGGAGTTCTGTTGAAAATAAAGTTATTTCAAATATACTTATGTATTTCAGGAATTCCTGATTTCATCTGTGGGTCCTGGTATCAATCCAACATTAATTCAGTTCTGTTTAGTGTAGATAAGCATCCAGAGTTGCTGTGGCCAAAAAAAACAAAAACAAAAAAACTTCATCTCTTAACTATGTTTGATGATTAGTCTCTCCAAACATAGCTAGATAGGTCCTCAGGTGACAAACTCTGAACCTTTTCATTTTGGTAGAGAGTTAACAGAGACTATATTCTTCTTGAATTATGAAAACTCTTGTTCACCTGACCTACAATGATGCTTTGAGGTGAGACTTTAGTGGATGTTTTTAAGCACACGAAGATAAAATACAGTATTAATTGTATATCAAAGGTATGTGGTACTCTCCACTAAGAGTAATTTTTTGCTTTGAAAACTCATTAACAAACAGCTTTTCAGCACTTATTATACACTTGGTCAGCTTTTTGTCTTCATTATGATGTTTTCATTACCTTCAACTAAGCTTTCAAGCTATACTATTTTTTATTCCTGTTTCTCAAGCTGCTTAATTTATGGTATACTTTCCCCCATCTGACAATTTTCAATATCATCTTTTCAAAGGGGGACATTTTCTTACCAATCTTGTCATTTAGTTTGCATGATAGCTAAAATATATGTGATGTATATAACCAACATAATGTGGTTCATCATATTAAGTATTTGGATGTACAGAAGGTCAAGTTGTCCCCTAGGGAAAAGGGAAACTTGCCTGAAAACTCTGTGTCTCTTGTTTCTCAGGAATTCCCTCACTTAACATAAGTAGTTTATAATTACATTTTCCCACTGTTTCGCGTAAACTTATTCGTATAACTTCTCATATCTATGGAAGCTCCTCTCAAGTTTAAAATATTTATTTTTGCATATTGCCAGCATACCAATAAGAATACAGTTGCTTTTAATTGAGATGTTTGATTGTTGATATTTAATGCCTGTCCAGATTGCCTAATCTCAAAATTGATGACAAAGAAATATTGAATCTTGTTTCAAATATGTAGTAGCATCACTTGCCATAATTTGAAAGGTAGTGAGCTAGGATCTAATACTCATTTATCTAATACTGAAGAAGAATTTCAGATACTAAAAGTCCCCTTTAATAAGTCTCCAATGAGTTTTAGCCAGGTGTTCTGATTATTTTAAACAGAAGTTAACACTATTTTGATTCATAAAGGACATTCCTAACAAGTCCATTTTCTTGACCTTAACATTAAGTTATCAACAAAAATTGCATACGAAATAATTTTAAAGTGACTTGATCCCCTTAACTCCATTATGGTTCATAATCAAAATTGATTCAGGAGTGAATTCTATTAAAATGATTGGGTTCTGGGATCGCTATTCCCATGAATTACAGATTATAGAGCTGTCAAGAAAGAACTTTTTAATAAAGTCCTACATCAATTCTATGGATTATCAAGTGGTGAGGCTTATCTGACCTTTCTTTGTTCTCCGTAAAGATTAATAGTAAGTTAACCATCATTTTATGTGTTGTTATTTGCTGTGCAATATCTGCACTGACCAGTAGCATGCCCTGTGTTGGGATGGTGAGAAATTTATTCACATGCCTATTATAGAGAAAGTTATGTCCATAACTTTATTTTTGTCCTCTTGAATAATATGGTGTTCACATCTATCACATAAATCACAGTATCTTCTCTGTGGAGACTGGTAAGGCATTTTCAAAATCATTAGTCCAGTGGGGCAGCTAGGTGGTTTAGTGGATAGAACACTGGCTGTGGAGTCAGGAGGACCTGAGTTCAAATCCAGCCTCAGACACATAATACTTCCTAGCTGTGTGACTCTGGGCAAGTCATTTAACCCCAATTGCATCACTAAACACACACACACACACACACACACACACACACCACACACCCCAAAAAACAAAATCATTGGTCCACAAAGGCACACGCACGCGCGCGCGTGTGTGTGTGTGTGAGAGAGAGAAAGAGAGACAGAGCAGGTCTGTTCTACTAAATCTTGTTGACATAATTATTAGCTATATCTTATGTTATTCATCAGCAGTGGCTGTTTAACACTGGTCTTTATTAAAGTATCAGCAATGCAATCAGTCCCCAGATCTAATAGGGTTTTGCTTGTTTTTGTTTCATAAATAGGGACTTGAAGAAAAGGTAATGAAAATTGGCAATTTACATAGTTAGAAATTTGCTTATCTCCAGTGTTAAGAAGATCTGTTTTGGAGAAATCAATCTTTAACTAAAAATTCAATTTTAGCAAGACCAGGACAAAAACTTCACCACATTTTAGAACACAGAAAGCTAGTAATAAAATAATTCATGTTGATATATTGCTTTAAGCTTCCAGAGTGCTTGACTTAAAACAACCCTGTGAGGTAGATATTAGAAATATTTTTGTCCGTACTTTTCACATGAATAAATGGATGCTTTGAGAGAGTGAATCCCTTGCCCTTGATTAGACAGTTAGTATCTGGGGCAGAATTCAAATCCAGCTCTTCTGACTCCCAAGCCTGACACTTGAGTTACTATGGCAGGCTACCTCTAAGTTAAGCCTAGGGAGTTAACTTTAGACTTTTATATTTTCATGCACAGTGGAGATATATCTAAATACAATAAAAGGCTATGCTGATTTTCTTTTGACTGTTGGGGTTGTTGAACAACATCGTTAATGATTATCATGTGGTAATGATTGTAAAGATATGTGAGAAAAGGGAGAATTGAAGAGTTATGGATGATGTAGAACTGAAACTCAGGAGAGAGACAGGCTGGGTTTTTGGTTGTTTTTTTTTAACTCTGGCAGTTATTATGCAGATCATAATTAAACCCATATTAGAAGCTTATGAGGTCATTAAGCAAGAGAGTGTAGAAATAAAAGTGTCTGGAACAGTGCCTCAGAGTATGCCCACTATTAGGGTATGTGATATGGATAATGATATGAGACTAAAGAATGATTGGACAGGAGGTAGAAAAACTGGGAGAAAAAATGGTATCACATAGAGATGTCTTGAAAATCTGAGGTTGGAGAAAATGCTGTCAGATTTAGTGGTAAAAGAGATAACTATTTACTTGACTGACTTAATATTATCAGAAACTAAGTTGCAAAGGATTGAGAAGAGAGGAAGTGAAGGCAACAAATATAGACAGTTGTGTTTTGTTTTAGAATTTGGCTAGGAAAGAGGAGATGGTGGGATCTGGTGATGGATTTTAAAGATGGGGGAACTTGGGTGCTCTGGAGATACAAAGATTTAAAAAATGAAATACTACCTTCAGGTTTATAATTTAACTATAATGTAGCATATATTCATTCATTTAACAAATATGTACCTACAGTGTTCAAGGCATTGTGCCAAGTAATGGGGATCAAAAGACAAAAATGAAATGTTTCCAGTTCTCAGAATTCATAGTCTACTGTTGTGGGGATAATATGGCATGTGCCAATAAATATAAGATAGACAATTAGGGGGTTAAAGGAAAGACCAGACAAAATGCTACTTTGTTTAGAGAGAAAACAAAATTGTCCTAGGGAATCATGGGAAATCTCTAGAGGAAGTTGCTTCTGAAGTATAAGGAACATGAAAGGTGGCTGTAAGTACATGAGTACAGGAGAACCCTTCAGTTTTCTCCATGCCAAATAATGATCAATAAATCCAGTGAGAAACTAGTTAAGTGACTTTTTTTCACCCCAGAACTTCACAGGAGGTGTGCCAAAAGCCTGAGGGCAATAAGAGTGGAGGCCCCAAGCAGCAAAATCATTGGCAAAGCAGGGTAGCCTTCCAGCTGCACAAGGCTGTGTTCAATGGAAGCAAGTGTTAAGAGATCCCCAAGGAAGCACCAGGGGAGTCAGATACCCCAGGCCTAGGAGGCTCCCTAGTATCTTGTCCTGAGGTGCCAGAGAAGAGCCTGAAAAGCTAGTGTTCTGGACCTCCAAGATCCCAGCGGCTATAACTCTCAGCAGGTGGAGCTCAGTACAGGAAGCCAGGACACACAAGGTGACCACTTCACTCACAGGCTTATCGGGGTAGAGGCTGACCCCACTGTGAAACCACAATTCAGTAAGTGAAGTAAAAATTAATAGATCAAAGAAAACGCTAACTAGTATCAACAAATACTGTAAATATAAAGATCTCCAGAAAGAAAGAACAACTCTTAGTTGTAAGCAAAGACCCTTCCCCCAAGAAAAAGATGGACTTCCCACAAGTACTACATGAATTCCTGGGAGAAATGAAACAAGATAAAAAATGAAATAAAAGCTTTAGAAGAGAACTGGGAAGAATAAATAGAAGAGAAAATATGGTAAACCCTTATCCAAGTAAAAGATTCCCTGAAACCTAAACTTAGACCAAACAAATCAAGGACTGCATAAGACAGGAAGAAATATTAGAACAAAAACTAAAGAATGAAAAAAAAGAAGAAAATATAAGATATCTAATGTAAAAAAAAAACTGAAAAAAATACAGGTCAGAGAGAGATGATTTAAGGATCACTTGGACTTCCTTAAAACCATGTTGTTTTTTAAAGCTTGCACTCTTTCAGTTGTCATGAAGCATTTATGTAGTGCCAGCTATGTGCTGGGACCTGTGCTAAGTGCTTTACACGTATTGTCTCATTTACTTCTCATAACAACCTGGGAGGTAGTTGCTATTATTAGCCTCATTTCACATATAAGGGAACTGAGGCAGACAGAGGCTAAGTGTAACTCAAGTCTTCCTAACACCAAGCCCTTTATCCAGTGTGCCCCGTATTTCAAAAATTATAAAACTGCCTACCTCTATTACAACCAGAGGGCAAAGTAAAGATAAAAAGAAAAGTGTATATTGATGACCTCATGAAAAAATTGCAAAGGGAAAAAGGGCCAGGTATGTCATAGCCAAAATCCAAAACTGCAACATAAATGAAAACGAAGAAAGAAAAAACATATTGAAGCAGTTTTAAGTATACTTACTTAAGACCTAGTTATAAACAAGAGCAAATCTTAGAGTATGGTATTCAAAAAGGCAAAAGACAGGGGCTTACAACCAAGAATAACTTCCTTCTTCAAAGCTGAGTATAATTCTAGAGAAGAAATGGATTGGAGCCCTTTCAAGTATTTCTAATGAAAAGACCAGAGCCCAGTAAGATCTTTGACATACAAACATGAAAGCCAAGAAAACGTGGAATGATAAATTCATTTGAGCAATTGGAAGAGACTATATGATGGTATAAGGTTAGCATTATACCAGAAGGGAAACTCAAACCAAACTTTTAACTTCTAGACTAAAAAGATAGAGCCTCCTGTAGGAGGGCACTCTAATATTCTTGTCACATATGTGGATATCTGAAGAACTTATTCTATGGAAGAAAAAGTGTGGTAATTTATCCACTGAAAACTTTTTCAAAGTAAATTAGTATGGATTTTTTAATATGAAAAAGAAATTTCTAAGAACCTAAAGCTAAAATCAAAGAAGAGGTATTTACAGCCTCTCTTTTAAAATGGTGAAAGACTAATGTTTTGAAGATTGGATGAACAAAAGTGAAGGAGCAGCCTAAAAATCGTTGTTCAAAGGGACCAAAAACTACAGAAATCACCAAGATATTTTCAATGGTATTCACAAAGCTTGTGAAGTTTTGGGCTGTAATGTCATTCAAGATCCATTTCTTGGAATCAGATATGCACTTTAGAAAAAAAAATTTCAATTATCAAGCATTTAACTTTTCTCACTCTTATCTCTCCCTCTTCCCCCCGTAAAAATCCCCCTTGTAACAGATAAGCATAGACAAGCAAAACAAGTTCCCCTCATTGCCATGTCTAGACCTGTCTCATTCTACATGTTAGTAGCATTCTTTAGCATAGGTCCTTTGGAATCATGGTTGATCATTGCAATCATTACATTGCATTGGCATTGCAGAATTTGTAAGTGTTTCTAAGTTGTTTTTATCATGTTAATATAATATAAATTTTTTTCCTGACCCTGCTTACTTCATTCTCTATTCATAGAAGTTTTCCCAGGTTTCTCTGAAACTACTTCTTTATTTCTTTCAGCACAATAGTTTAGGCCAGGGTCATTACTGTCTGTTACATACAAACTGTGGTTGGTAACAAATGCATTCCCATATTTTATCTCTTTGTGATCTTTTAATATCGGCCTTGAGTATAAAAAGGTATTGGTCAATTTATAGGCGCTGTAGAAGCCAGAAGAATAGGATCCTGTAAAGTTTACCTTACTCAGGACCGTAGCCAGGGTTACCAGAGTTCTCTGGGCATGTAACCTTTTTCTTCTTTTTGCCTTCCATCTTCACCATCAGAGAAAAGAGTACAACCTCTCTTTCCTGCAACCTGATTTTTTTTTTAACCTGAGAAAGTCATATACCAAATTTATTGCAAAAAGACCCACAATCCCAGCAGTTGTCTTATCGATAGGATTTCTGGTAGCGAGCCCAGGCCCCAGGACCACCAAACTTCTTGGACTCGGAGCATCGAGGGTCAGCCACCAGTGGAGTTTGGTCATACTGGATAAGGATGTCTTTTATTTGCTTCTTGGAGGCCTCATCCACATATTTCTGGTAATAGGCCACCAGGGCTTTGGAGATGGACTGCCGGATAGCATAAATCTGGGCAACGTGGCCTCCTCCTTTCACACAGACTTGGATATCTACTCCAGCAAAACATTCCTTGCCTAGTAGGAGGACAGGCTACAGCAGCTTGTACTGCAGGGTGCGAGGGTCAATCATCTCCAGTGGTCACCCATTCACCTTCATCAGCCTATTGCCTCTCTTGCAGTGGGCCACAGCGGTGGCAGTTTTCTTTCGTCCAAAGACCTGGACGGACTGGAGCAGCCCCTTGGATGGCATGCTGCTGGCGGGCAGCGCAAACCCAGAGCGGGCTGGAGGCAGTGGCAGCGGTGGTGATGGCGGCAGAAGCGGGAGACTGGAGCTCCTCACCCGCACGGCGCCGAAGCATGAAAGGGCCAACCTGATTCTTTCTCACCATTGCCAGTCTGTTTTGTCTTTTGACTGTAAACACACATACATGGTACATAGATAATCTTCAGGTATCAATAGACCCTGATTTATGAATGCAATGTAACTCTCTCCAACTATTTTTTCAAATGCCAAAACATATCTTTAAATATTCTGCTTAGTTGTAAGGATGAGAGGGTAATCTTTTGCCCAGTGACAAAATGTAGTCCAAAGAGATAATGCAGGTAGATAAGAGAATCCTTTGAGATTAATTTGACTGGAATAAAAGGGAAATAAGCATTCCTGTTAGTCCTTGCAAGGCAAGAAAAGCCAGGTTGTCATGAGCTAGGTCTAACAGTACTGATTAGGAAGAGTTGTATTAACATAAGAAGAGCAGATAACTTTGATATTTTGATGGATCTGTGGTTTCTAATGTGGGCACTACCTCCCACAATGCTTAAGCAATCCAAGTCCATCCTGACTGATTTATGTCCTTCTATAACTACTCCACAAGCAGTCCATCCAACATCCTGGCTAGAGCTCTTCCTCTACTTCCCTTGATGTTAGCTAAAATGGAGCATTAGGTTGGCCATCAGTTCTGTCTTTCTACTTCTAACATCTTTTCTAGTGCTCTATCTCTGATGCTATCCTTTACGTTCTGTTTTTCCTTTGTCTAAACAACTCAGTCCCAATTTCTGAACTTGTCTAATACTTTTATTGGAATGAGTTCGTCCTTACAGGTGTCTAGGCATAACTTATAAATACCATTGCTTATCCAAGGGGTATATTGCGTTATCATATAATTAACCATTTTCCACATCATGAGGGAGATTTATTTCTAAACATTAGATTGGAAGCAAATCAATCCATATTTGAGAGCTTACTATGTGCAAGGCACTATGCCAAATTCTGTGAGCACATAAAGAAGGAGTTTAAAGTATGTGCATGTGAAAAGATTACTAGCAATTCATTACGTATGCTAAATGAATGATATGAGAAATAGAATCTAAAACCATAATTGCCATTAAAATACATATTAAGTACTTGCATGAACACTCCAGAAATCACTTATCTCTCCCTGTTTCATGAGCTCCAAAAGGTATTTCCCAACTCTAATATTTTGACATTACAGATTGGTGTGTTTTTCCCCCCCTGGTTATCATAAAGGTTGTCCCCAAATTGTTCACCTCAAAACAAAATAAATTCAGTGTAATTTAATTGTTAATTAAATATTTGCTGAATAGGACTTTGAGTAGGGAGAGGAATTGTAAATCTCTTGAAATTATAAAGATACAAGTGTCACAACTGAAATGATGTATAGTTGTTTCTTTAAGATATATGCTTAGCTGCAGATCTATATTACTTCCATATCAGTGCTTTTTGAAAAAGAAGATGCGAAGAGACCCTGCCCCCTGCCTTCAACTGAGCTTTGCCTCAGTTTATGCCAGTAATGAATACTCTGCATGTATTTTGCAAGGGATGCATTACGTAATATTTCTGTAGAGTTCATTAATGATCTATGGCAGGGGAAATTGTATAGCCTTTTTGTAAGGTTACCTTTGGTAAAAGAATTTAATGGAAGATTTTTGCTGACTGTATTTGATAAAAGAGCAGTATATATAATGTATTAGAAAGAAGCATATACTTACAGAACTTGATAAGATTCTCTTAGATCAATGCAAGATGATAACTAGAAGAATGTTGAGATTATAAAACTGAGTGTAAGTACTTTAGATGAATCCTTTATAATGAGTTTAAAATTGTGAATGACTCTAAAGATGAAATAGTGTAGTTCTCTATTTGACAGAGAGAAAAAGTGATCTATATTTACATTTCTGCGTGTCAGCATAGTCCCCGTATTTAACACTTTTAATAGTTGTATAATTTATTGGCCAGCCATTCCCCTATTTGGAGGCATTGTTGGAGAGGAGGGAGGAGTGTACATGTATACACATAGATACTTATGTTATGAATACTACTGCTGTGAACATCTCTATGCTTTGGGTCTCTGATCTCATTGTTATGGATATTCCTTCAAGGGAAATCTTGCAATATAGAAGCATTTTTTCCCTAGGCAATACTTGCCCAGTGCATTCTGTTGGTAACTAGCTCAGCAGTTTCTCTTTATGCAGAAAACTCAACAGTACATTTTATGATGGTAGAGATTGTGTTTAGGCTCTCAAATCTTATATACAAATTTCTTTTTTGGTTATTTCCTTGGAGTATATTCAGATATATTCATTTATTTTTGTCAAAGTTTCACTCACCAGTAACTCCAGTTTTCTATTTGATAAATATTTGATATTTCTTTTATATGGATTAAAATTAATAGATTACCAGTATCTATGCTTCGTGTGGGATTCAAGCCATATATTGATTATAGTTCAACCATAGTACTTTTTCAGCTCATGTTTTTATTACTTTTTTTTTTGTATTTTATATATGTGTGTGTGTGTATGTGTAGGGTTTTTTTGTTTTGTTTTTATTTTGTTTTGGTGAGGCGATTGGGGCTAAGTGACTTGTCCAGGATCACACAAGCTAGTGAGTATCATGTGTCGGAGGCCGGATTTAACTCAGGTCCTCCTGACTCCAGGGCCAGTGCTCCATTCACCGCGCTACCTAGCTGCCCCTACTTTTGTATATCTTAAGAATAAAATTATTGATAATCACATTTAAGTAAAATTTACCTACCTCCCTGTATTTATAATACTAGCTCAGCGCCAAATCCCAACACAAAAAAATGAAGTCAGAGCCAGTTATATCCATGTCCAAAGATGTGCACAAAGCAAGAAAGGGAACCAAAATGTTATTTTTGTTTTCCTCCTATTTTTGTCAGGAAATTTGAGTAGGGGCAAGGGAGGATATTTTGAGATATTTCAGGAGTGGTGCTAGCTATATCCATCAGAGAAACCCATTCCTTTTCTGGTATGTAAGCGCTTTAGATGCTTTAATTCTGCAGCAAGTTATCTACATGCAGTTGCAATTAAGTGATTGCAAAATTGGTAACATTAAATAATATTTGCCCTGAGTTAAAATGTAAGAAATAATGAATTTATGAGATATTTTATTCACTAAATATTTGTTAACCACTTACTATGTGCAAGGGAAATACTTGAACACTATCTCTTTTTTTATGCTAATGTAAATATAAATAACTGAAAATAGATATATTTTTCACTGTAGGCTGTTTATCGTTCCTTTTGCTTTCAGGCTGTTGAAAATCTCTGTTCTTACAAAGTGTCCCCAACACTCTACAAGCAACTTCGACAGGTTTGTGAAGATCATGTCAAAGCACAAATCCTTCAGTTCAGAGAATATCCTTTTTTTTTGGCTTATAAAATTATGTCTTCAAAACCCTCGTTACCTTATAGAAGAGGATAATTTTAGATTTGTTTTATGTATTGAATTATTAAAGTAACAAGTTTTTGCAATGCCATTACTGTAGTATTTTTCATCACCTGAAGGTTAATAGGATGTTCTTGTTAAATTAAAGTACTGGATATACAAATAGTTGCCAAAAATTGGTCTTGTAGATTGAGCTCTTGCATTTTAACTTTTTTTTTCTCATTTCCTCACTTATTCTTCTATACAAATTTTATTATTTTACTGTATGTGGTCTATGTTAAATTATGTTTCTATCTATGTACTGTGATGTGTAGAGCATTAAGGTGATCATCATTGAATTCTTATGATGTCATATTTAATTATTCTCCCGCTGATCATAGAGCTATAAAGTACTTCCTTGTGTTCTCTCTTTTTGTTTTTAATGATGTGACCTTTTATATTTAGATTACTCATTTATTTGGAGTTTATTGTGGTATATAGAAGGAGCTGCTGATTAAAACTATTGACTGCTGAACTGCTTTATGGTTTTCCTAGCAGTTTCTGTGGAATAGGGAGTAATTACCCCAATGATTTGTGTTCCTGGTTTTATTGAAACCTGGAATACTATATTCATTTACTCTAGAACTTTCTTGTCTCTTCTGATCTACCTTTGTGTTTTGTTTTTCACTAGTACCTAGTTATTTTAATGATTGCTGCTTTGTGTTGTGTAGCTGGAGGTCATGTTAGGTTCCCACTCCACACTGAAGAAAAAATGAAGTTTTTCCTTATTTCACTTGAAATTCTTATCACATTTTGGTATTAACATCCAGCTACTTCCGTGGATAATGAGATTATAACTTATGAGCACAGCTTATGATATTTGAGTTAATCATTTAAATGATTTCTTCCTCAATATGTATAGGTATCCCCAAAACACAGAATCTTTTTTGATGATATTGTGAACTTAGGTAATTTCTTAAGTTGGCCTGCACAAAAGGCATTTTATGGCATGAGACCTAGGATTTATACAATTAACTCTATCATGTCGATATGGAGGCTTATTTACTGTTACTCTCTGTCTCTTCCAAATACTCTCTTGACCCAGAACGTAGAAGGAAGTCTTTCCCAGTGGGTTTATAATTATGGGCTGTCTACTTCCTTAAAATGTAAAAAAATTCTTAAATTCCTGAAATATCTCTATTTTTCCTTTAATATGTATTATGTTAGTCTACTTTATAAAAACTAAGGCTTGACCAGATGGTAAGTACTTCGTTCAGTTCAATTTTGACACAGGCAGGCTGAGAACAGTTTCCTCAGATGCTTTTTTTTGTCTGTTACTTTCAAGTTAGTAGTGGGATGTGAGATGAAGTAGATATTACCATGCTTTATTTTTCATTTTGTAACAGAAGATATCAGTAGAATTAATATTCTCAAAAGGGAATTTATTAGATTATAGAAGGATTAAAAAGAAGAGAGTTGAAGTACTGGTCCAGGTACAGTCCTGATTACAGAAGCATATACTTCTGTTGATGACCTTAATTTCCAAGGGAAAACTCCTGAGAATATAAAGTATATCTCCATTAAGAATTCCTTTCATTTCTTTACATAGGTGATGTAGACAGATATTTTTGAGGAATATAGCTTCTGAGGGTTTTTTTGATGTAAAGCTATTGATTGCTTATCCCTAGAGTCATCAATTGTATACTACTACACCCTAGCATTTTCTATTCAGTTCATGTTAGAAATGCCAGTGTATGCAAAGACAAGTTTTGAACACAGGTTCTCCCTATCATAAAACATGATACCATCACCCTGTTTGCACTCCCATGCCTAATTATAACGTGGTTCTGAAGGAAAGCCTCCCAGAATGCCTAGTTGTTCTTCATTTGACCATTTGATTTATTAATGCTGATTAATATCTGAACAGTTGATCAAGAGGTAAAAGTCTCTTTCACTTTTTAAGTGAATTTAAGTGATTAAAATCAGTAGTTTTTAACAAAATTAAAGCTTTTTTCAGAACCTGAATCTTTATCCTTTTTAATGTTAATTATCAACTCCTTAACCATATTCAGTTGATTTTACTGACACAAATTTACAATATTTCATTTTAATCTCTAGTAACCTAAATGCATGATTCCAACTAGCATGGAGGTTTTTAACCTTTCTGTGTGTCCTTGACACCTTTGGTAGTCTGGCAAAGCCTCTCATCTTACAATAATATTTTAAATAATTAAGGAAATGCTTCATTTAGAAGTTAGTGAAAATAAAGATGTAATTTTTCCCATCCAAATTCATGAAACTGAGGTTAAAAATCCCTGATTTTGAGAAAGAAAAAATGAAGATCTCTTCACTTAAGCCTATGATGACCTTTCCTGACAGCATACAAATGATATTGTCAATGCTCAGAGTACTGTTCTTATTTTCTTCCTGAATTGTAATTTCCTTCTCTTTTAAACTGCATCTCAGCCTGCTTCAGAACATATATCTTAATGTTTAAGCATTATAATTCTAAAAGCTACTTGTTCTATAAATGAGATTTCATATAAATTTAAAGCATCTGTTTTCAATGTAAGTCAGAAAATTATAGTTAAAGTTCTAGGCTTTTTTTTTTTTACTTCAGGCCTTCCCAGCCCAATCCCTAATATAACCTTTTCCATTCTAAAAATAGCCCATCATCCTGTTGATTATTGTGACAAAGTCTAACTATTTTTAGGGTCTTAATGTCTCTAAAGTGAGACCATTAGGCCAGGCCTTATAGAGTTATAAGTACCCTGGTTTTAGTCTTCTGCTGACAGGGACCTGAGATGGGAAGCCTGATTGAAGTAGCATCCTGAAAATGGATGGTAGGAAGAGAAAATAGAAGCTGGACTGGGTGTAGAGAGGCACTCAGAAAGTAGCAAAGGAAATAAGAAAGTAAATGAAGGATCAGAGGATGTTAGAATTGACTGAAGAAGAGGATTAATGGAATGGGGAATAAGAGCTACAGGCTTAAAATATATGGTCATAGGTTTAACTTGGGTAATTATCAAGATAATATTTTAGAAAGAGAAAAGCTGAAATTAAGATATAAATGTAACAGTTTTCCTTAGCAGGTGCTGCACAGATTCTCTAGATAGTGTTTTATTTTTAAAGAAGATAAACAAATGCTGGCAAGATCATTGCAGACAAATGGTAAGGTCATTGTATTTTTCTGGTATTGATCATGTATTGTCTGCTTTCACATTCTACTTCAGTTATTAGCTTGTTGGAATAGAACTACTTGGATTTCAGCTTCTGTTTATTCAACTCTTCTTTGGTCCCATTCCAGTTCCTAGTAGAGGTGGAATGGGACAAAAAAAGAAAACAAAGGAGATTTGAGTAATTGGGGTGGAATTATATCACCCTCTCCTTTCACCTAGTCAAGAAGAAAGACTTTTAAATAATCACAGTTACTTCAAACAGTTACTTCCCCCAATGTACAGAACAGGTTAGCCAGACTTAATAGCTTTGCGTAGTCCAAGATATGATGATCTTGAATCTCAGCATGGATATGCACTGAGAAGTTGAGCATGATATGTAAAACTGTCATTCTGACTTGTTTTTTTCTTGTTCCTGAATGAGGTCTTTAAATTAAAATTTAAATTAAAAAATGAAACAACATTATTAAGTGTTATAAATCCCCACATTGTTATACTGTACATTCAATTGTTAGGTACAAAATTTTTATTCCAAGGGGCAGCTAGGTGGCGCAGTGGATAGAGCACCAGCCCTGAAGTCAGGAAGACGTGAGTTCAAATGCAGCCTCAGATCAAACAGTTGACACTAGCTGTGTGACCATGGGCAAGTCACTTAACCCCAATTGCTGCCCCCCCAAAAAAAAATTTATTCCAAAGCCAAACAAAATTTTTTCTCTTGTATACACTTCAGGGTTACTTATTCTATTGCTTCCCTCAATTAGCTAGTAAAATAGAGATTGTAATTTAAAACCAGGTACCTGTTAACTTTTAAAAGAGCTCTGTATGAGGAATCTGGTTACAAATGGGATAGGCTTAATTGTGTAAGAAAGACGAAATTAGCAACTTTAACTATATATAAGTAATTTTAAAAACCAATTTGGACTTAAAAATGATTTTTTGGTATTTATTTATAAGAAGAACAGTAGCTTATTAATAAGAAGAACAGTATTTAGAGGCACTCTGATATACTCTCATCATCCTTGTGTTAACTGTTTGAACTATCATTCTTTAATAGTGCTGGGCTGTTGTTAACTTGGTTTCCAAATCAATTAAGTTGGGAGTCAGATTGAGGTAATAGCCTGATTATCTTGGCATTACAATGGCCTTTTTGCTCTCGAAAGTATACATATATCCAGTTCAGTTCTGGGTATCACATACAAATATCAGGTCATCATTGCTGCTCTGTACACATATATTTTGTGGTTGGTATTCACATATTTTTAGAGTGGTAGGGAGAAAAAGAAAGCCTTGTCTTCCTAAATAGTATTGTCTTTTTGGTTTTGTTAGCGCTAAGTTTTGATTGAGGTGACTTGGTGGTATGTATACATATACATATATATATACTCCTATAATAGTTAAAATCATGCTGTCTATAAATTTCATACTATTCATTACAGTGTGTTAACTGTTGAAAAAGACTACACCTCAAATATGTATATGAGCATATTAGAAGAGGGGAAGGAAAACAAACTTATAGCCTTTTCCCTGTATAAGATTTACCATATCTGTCAGAAAATGGCCAGATTAAAAAGATTTCATTTATACTAATTACTTAGTGACCATGTATTAGGACTATGTTAAATAAAATGATAAAAATTCAAAATGAGAGCTTTCTTAACCTTAATCTCTTAATTTCTTAATCTTAAGAAAGAGGGTTAATATGTTCTTAGTAATAAAATTAAATGCATTATATTTATTAGAGAAATAAAAATTGGTATATGTTTTTAATTTATAGATCATGATTAGAAGTATTTTCTTGTTTTTGGATCGCACTTATGTACTTCAGAATTCAATGCTTCCTTCTATATGGTAGGTATCTTTTTAAATTTCTGTGGTGTAAGTAAATCTACTAAAAGTACAAAAACTTGTTAAAATTTTGTTTTCCCAGGTAGTTATTTTTGGTAATTTGTATATCTAGTTATTAGATTGTATCTTGATACAAAAACAAAGTATTTTTGACCCTAAAGTATGAGGCAGCATAGCATAGTAAGTAGAGGACTGGCCTTGGAGTCAGGAAGACCTGGGTTCAAGTCCTGCCTCTGGCACGTAAGTAATAATTGTGTGACTGTGGGCAAGTCATTTAATGTTTCATTGCCCAAGGCAACACTCTGGTGCAGATGAGTTGCCTATCTGCATTGGTGGAGGAATTTTCCACACCAGGAGTGTGCTCTACCATTGAAATCACAGGTCCAGACTAAAGGTATAAATAACTTTTCTTAAAATTCATATTTAATTTTAAAAACATTTTTCAAAATTTTAAAATGTATCCATTATCTATCTTCTCTGGAAACATGTATATCCTCTTCCAGGAACCAGAGGTCCAGAACAGGATTGGATTTACCTCAACAGGCTTTGGGGAGAAATCCTTTATGCCAGTGACCACTTCTACTTACCCAGATCTACCCCATGGTGTGTAGACATTGAGTAGCATGTGCCTCTGGCCTCCTTGAATAGAATGCAGGTAGGAATGGCCAGAGCACAGTGAGTAGTCCAGGGGTGCAGTAAACACATCATCAACACTACAGTAACACCTTTTGTGGCAGAATATGTGGGCCTGTTGTTGATTTCCTGTGAGATATTGGGGAAGGAGACTAGGCACATCGTGTTTTCGAAGAAATGGAAATGCTTCATATTCAAAAGTGTAGAGAAAAAAATTAGGCTGATGTATAAAAAGACAAAACTGTGAGAAAATATTAACCTGTCAATTAGTCACTAAAAATATTACAAATATGTGTGTATATTAAAATGACCATACAACTGAAAGTTTCAGCTTAAAAAATAAAGTAGAATACTGAAATCTTAATCTGTTAGCAGTCTCACATCATAAGCTGAAAATAATTTTTGTAAGTCACAAAAGAAAAATACTAAAGGATGTAAAAAAATTACTTTAATTACTTTTTTTCAGAGATTAACATTCATACAGTTAAGATGATGCTGTAAATACTATGTGTAACTTGAAATCAGATAAAGAATGTCCCTTTTAATAAGAGTATCTGTATTTCATCATAAAGTTGGAACGAAATATCCTTGATACCCTTGTAGATGCAGACTATGTTTAACATATGATAAAAGAGTTTCCAAGATTTATTTCAGGTTATACTTTTAAATATGGGGAAAAAATGAACCTTGAGATATAAACTAGAAACAAAAAAAAACGAGTCATAGTTAGAGGAATGTGAAAAACTTTGATGATACAAGTAGCAATGATAGCTCATTCATATAACAATTTAAAGTTAACGTATTTATACAGCCTCCTTTTGAGGTAGGTTCTATTGCATAATATTATCCCTATTTTACAGTTGAGGAAATAAGCTCAGAGAAGTTAAATGACTTGCCAGCGGTCACACATTTATTAAATGTCTGAGCCAGGACTAAAACCTATGTCTTCTGTCTCCCAGTGTGGTGTTCTTTCTGTTATGAAGCTAGGATACTCTTTTAAAAATACACACACACACACACACACACACACACGAGACTTTGAGGCTAGAGTAGTAAGACAGATATAAACCAAATTATATAATTGTTATTAATAAAGGAGGACCATGTTTAAGGGTAGGAAACTTAATCAGTGCAAGTACTGTAGTGGATAGAGCACTGGCCCTGGATTCAGGAGGACCTGAGTTCAAATCCGGCCTCAGACACATAACACTTACTAGCAGTGTGAGCCTGGGCAAGTCACTTAACCCCCATTGCCCAAAAAAAGAAAGAAAAAACAGTATATAGTTTGCTTGAATTCTTTCCATCTTAGGAAAAGTACTTTGCAAATTGGCTGTAAATTGGTCTACGTGGTCAAATCATGATGACTTACCCATTATAACAGACCTATTCTGAAAGGATAAAGCTCTAAATGAAAATGTTTAGTTGAAGATATTATATACCCAAAGCAACCATAACTGTGTCTTATTGATAAAAGCTTTAAGTGTTTACTATATGTCAGGTGCTGTGGTAGGTCCTAGAGACACAGATACAAAAATGAGATTATCCTTCTCAAGAATCTTACATTCATTTGGGAGGGGGGCAGGGTACAACATGTTAGTGGATAAACACAGATTTTATCCAAAATAAATGCAGACCAGTGGATGGCACTAATAACCAGGAGAATCAGGAAAGGCTTCTTGAAGGGAGCCAGTGATTCTAAAGTGAGGAGGGAGAATGTTCCTGATATGACAAACAGCCTGCAGAGAGGCTATGGGAGTGGGAGTTGGGGGGGGGGGGACCCATGGCAAATGAAATGTTGTATATGGAGAACAGCAATGGGCTCCTCTGGAACCTAGAACCTGTATTCCAGGCCAGAACATAAATTCATGGGGGGAAATAATATATAATTGGCCTGAAAAGATAGGCTAGAGCCAAACTGTGAAGGACTCTGCCAATTAGAGAGTTGCGTTTTATTTTAAGATCAACAGGAAACTCCTTGAGTAGGGTAGTAACATGGTCAGACCTGCACATTAGGAATATCAGCCATGATGGTAGCCGTGAGGAGGCGGCATTGGGGAGGGGAGAGACTGAATGAAGGGAGCCTCTTGTAATAAGAACCTGACCTAGAGTGGAGGTTTTTATACTAGTGAACAAACAGTATGAATAGCAAAGAATGAGAGTATTCTTTTCCTTTCCAGTCTCTAGTCTAAATCCCACAGTTACACTTTTTAAGGGTAAATAGGAAATCAGTCTTATTCTAGCAAATTTGCCATAAATTGTTCCCTAAATCCCTATTTCTATAGTTAGTTTTATACTCCAATGAAAAAGTATGGAATTCCAGGCTTTTGCCGTAGTTTTCAGCATTCTCATGTATTTCTGAATACCAGCTTAGTTTACTTCATACTTTATTAACTTTTTATAGTTTATATGTAAAGCAAGGGTTCTTAAAATTTTTTGTGTCATGGACCCCTTTCACAATCTTGACAACCTCTGGACCCCTTCTCAGAATAATGTTTTTAAATAATTGGGAAAAATTCTGAGTTTCAGTAAAAGTTAAGTGAAAAATGAAAATGTAATATTTCTTCTATCCAAATTTCTGGTCCCCTTGAAATCTCTTCATCTCTTCATAGACTTTAAGGTTACTATAAAGATTTACACTATAACCCTCTATATGCTGGCCTGCATGGATCTATTAGGCCACCTAACATATTAACACTGTCCAGAAACTTGGCTCATAGGACCCTCTTGACTTTGTTTTACAGTGTATACATATATTTTTATATATATGTTTACATAAATGTATGTATATTTAAAATACATCCCCACAGGATGTAAGCCTTGGAATGCGAAAAATTCTAGATTTCTCTCATTAGTAATGTTACTGTGTTATGTGTTTATAAAGTAACTTTATTTGTCCATTATGAAATTCCACTGCTGCCACCAAGTATGAATACACATTTACCTCAGATGGGAAACATTATTTCTATCCTGTGGTAGCTGACCAGGGCCTATAAAATTAATTGAACAGATCTGGGCCTAAGGGTATCAGCATTCCAACAGTCCTTTGCTCTCCTGCAGCACACTTCAGATATTTTGCTCAGTCTCTGGCCTGATGCCCTGCCAAACCGTAGTTCCTAGACCTGTCCCCTAAATTTTCTTCCATCTCTTGTATACTTCTCATTCTAGCACCTGGGTATTTTGAGTTTCAAGCAACTGGATCCAAGTGGAATTGAATAAATTTAAAAATTGGAGAGAGAATATGAGAAAATCAGAGTACTAACAAATTATTTTAGCCAGTGCAAAATTAGATTGCTCTCCAGTTTGCCAAGTCTACCTCATTTTCCTGAGCAATCTCATGTGGCCTGTTCCAATACCTTATGGCATCAGTATTCCCTATTAAAGACAACCCCCCCACATCCCCTGAAGTCTTCCACTATGTTCTTCAGCAATTTCAACAATTACGTATTTGTTATGTGCAGAATACTCTTGTGCTACAAAATTTAAATAGGATTTCATCCTTGCCCTCATAAAGCCTACCTCATGGGTGAGGTGACACATATAAACAGTTGTTCTTTTTGCATTATAGTTATACAAGAAAAGTGTAAAAAAAAAGTTTGTGTGATGTGACTGGGGAGAGTTGAGGTCTCATGGAAGAGATCACATTTGAGCTATACTTAAAAGAATGGGTAATATTTCAAAAGGCAGAGATGGAAAGATTTCATAGGGAAACTAGAGTGGCATTCTGAACTAGAACCTACCAACTTATTGGGCTGCATGAGTGTCCCCTTGTTAGAATGGCTCTTTTCTCCAGCTTCCATTTCCCTGGAGTGCATAATCAAGGATTTGTCTTCTTCATCCCTGCCCATTGCCTTTCTCCATACAAAGCCAGTGAGAAAGCTGCCTCAACATTGTGCAAGTCTGATCCTGTGCCCATAAGCTTATGTTAAGAGGTAATGAAAGTTGTATTTACTTCACTTTACCATCAAAAAATCAGAACTTACCCATAGATTAAATAGAACCTCATTTCTTTGAACCATCATGTAGAACAGGTTGTCAAATTGCAAATTGTAGAGAAGCAGTGAGGAGTAATGGATAGTAGACTGAACTTGGAGTCAAGTACTTGGGTTCAAGTCTCACCTCTGATAACACACTGTCTGTGTGATCCTGAGTAAGTCCCTTAACCTCGAAGTGCCCCAGGAAGCTCTTTCTAAGCCTGTATGTGGTAGAAGAGGTACCAATATGCATCAGTAGAGGAGGTTTCCTCATTAGGGCCTTCCTATACCAATGACTTCACAGGTCCAATTCAGAACACACACGCAAAGTAAGAATTGGCACACTAGTGAAATTGGAGCATGTTGGTCATTTTAATCCTACTTGAACTCCACAGAGCTTAATTTAATAGACTTTTAATATGTGCTTCCTTATGTTAACTTTTATAATTAAGTTTAAAAAAACATAGTGAAGGGAAAAATGATTATCCTAAAGTAGTAAATTAAAATGAATTGGTAGCATCAACAATAAAGGGGACAGTTCAGTGAATTTGTGATTGGATTTAAAAAGATGTATCTAGCACTAGCCACCCAATTTAAATCTGGCTGGATTCAGTATTATCCTTTAACAGAATGTAAAGAGTCAGAGTACCTTAGTTTGAATCCTGCCTCTGCTACTTATTTTTCGTATGTGATCTCAAGTAAATCACTTCACCTTTCTGGGCTGGTACTTTTAGATTGCTATATTGTACATTTTCTAACAATCATTTGTAAAAATTGTTATTTTCTGGGAACACTTTAGAGTCACATGTCTTCACTAAAGGAACAAGAGAGTCTCAAGGTAAACAAGTTAGCTTTGGAAAAAATGTCTGGGTGTTTGAAAAATCCCTGTAATTATTTTATTATTTGTCAAAATTAAGATTTCAAAGACATAGAGGATTTTAATGGGAATAAGAAAAACTAAAACTGTCAGTATTTTTTTTAATTTTTTTAAATTTCAAATGATTACATCAGTTTTGAATTATTTGCAAATGAGCGACTTACATATATTCCTAAGAACATTGTCTTAAAAATAGTAAGATACTGCACATAGAACCAATATGTCCTATTAATAATCTTGAGGAAACAAACTTTTGTTTATTATCTTTCTTCCTCAAGACTTATTTTTAAGGTCAAAGGAATTGATTTTTATACACAGTAACACTTCAGTTTTCTAGCCTTATAGGGGAATGAAGTATCCAGAATACTGGGTACAGTAATTTTATTTTTTAGTTATCTGTAGCTTACCATAATCGTATAAGCACTGCATCTTTTTTGTCTTAATCATTTATTATGAAAATGTTTATAAAATGTTCTCTTCTTTGTTAAGCAGTACACTAAATATGATTTAATTTTCCTTGATTAATTTGAGGTATCCGTGGCTATGTTGTTTTCAGCCAGTGGTTTTTCATTCTCCTCCTTGATTAGGTCAGCTGGCATTGCTCACTACTCTCAGGAGGCATGATTTTTACATGTCTTTCCACAAGTACCCCCATCCCCATCCCTGCCACCTTCCATTACTTCTGATCTAGAGTAGCCCTAAAGAACCATAGGTTGCCATGGTCAACCAGATGGCTAGTTTTTTTTTACCAATAACTTAAATTGTACACATGGAACTTGAGCAGTCAGCTTTGTTTAGCCTAAGGAGAGTGCATGGGCTTTTAATGGTGGCTTTTAAAATGTGAAACAGTTATTCCCTTGAAACTTCTATCCACCTCAGATTGATTCTTCCCTTATAATAAACCAAAACTAATAGATCCCATGAACTCAATCACGTTTTACATATGGAGACTCCACCTCTGTTCTGAGAAGAGAAAGCAGAGTTTCATTATTCAGGTTCAGTATTGGTATGACAGTTCTTTTCCTTAATGCTCAGCCACATCCACATCTTTTCCAGTTTGTGGCTGTCTTCTAGATGGTTGAGTTTGCCAGAAGTTGGCTAGGTAAATGATAAATGAGGCATTTCTCTATGTGACTGGGTGGGGGTTTGTGGGGGAGCAAGCTGACTTGTATTATCAAATGAAAAAAATAAGAAACCATGGATATAATAGTCACATTTTTGAACATCAGTTTAAATTACTTTAACATCATTCTGCAAGTATTGCCTACCAGAAACCAAGAAACTTTTAATGTGCCTGATTTTGCTTTTTTGAAGTATAAAGTAAAATGCAAAGTGTAAGTTTAGGCTTTTAAAAGATGAGTTTTCAGTGAAATAGGACAGATTAAAACAATCTCTACCAAAAGGTAGAAAAGAAATTTGCAACTCTTACACTTATGAGTCATAAATTTTAAACAAATTTTCAGTATAGTTGTTAACAATTATTTGTTATTCTGTAGTGTTTTAAAATAATGCAAACTTTCTTGCTGTGCATGAGAAAGTATTTGTGTGGCTCAGAAACTCTTTTTGGCATTGTGTGATCATCTTGCTTATGGAAGGCATTTTTTTTGCCTTCAAGAGTATCAAAACGAGGCTCAGAAAGTGTGAACAACTGTTTATGGGAATGTTATTTCACTACATTTAAACTGTGATGAAATCATTAAAGAGAAATCCTTAGCAAGGTCATTTACAATTTAGCATTTCTAATTCTCATGAAAATATTCTGTTCAACTGAAGAAAAAGTATAGGATGATATTTTTAAAGATAATATATTTGTCATTATAGGAATGTACAAGTGTTTATTAAAATATTTTAGCATATAGCTATCCCAGAAGGTAAATATTCAGATATTAGCCAGGTTTCTTATATTGAGAAATTAAATGAAAGTAAATTGTTCTGAAGTAATACGTGCTCTCATAGTGATAGGAGTTACAGCTAGAAGGGCCCTTAGCGATCATGTAGTCTAGTCTCATTTTATACATGAGGAAGCTGCGGCTCAGGCATATAGTAAATGACATTTCCAAAGTCACATAGGTAGCAGATGGAAGTGCCGGGATTCAAACAGTAGTCTTCTGATTCCAAATCCTTCATTTATCTTGTTAGGATGATGATGGTGGTGATGGTGTTAGTGATTGGTGATGATGGTTGGTGATGGTGGTCAGATGCAGTGAATAACATTTGAACTGGCTTCACACACGAACAAAATAGCATGAGTGTGTTGTGTGTGTGTGTGTGTGTGTGTGTGTGTGTGTGTGTGTTTGTAGACCCGGTAACAAACTGTGTGTCTGTTTTCCAAGGGCCAGACTAGCTGTGTATGCAAAGGTTTATCACCAGAAGGTTGGCTACCAGGTGGTGATTTTTTTTTTTTGGCCATAGCAATCCATTAAATGGACAAAACACAGTACTGCCCTCAGTTCTGTGCAGTGCCCTTTCATTTCTATAGTGGCAGAAAGTGGGGCAGAGAGCACTAAAATTCACACAGTCTAAGAGCATCTACAGACATTCAGTGTTGGTACTCTTAATGTGTGATCTTTGTGCAACAATCAAATTGTCACACTGTTGAAGGAACTGAACCAGATTCTTATTGGCATTTACTATGAATGAAACCAGAAGAATTAAAGATGTTACAGCTAAATGGAAGGACAGATCAGAAGTTCTCTTCCAGGATATAAATAAAGGAATTAGTCTCATCATGCACCCAAAAAACAAATACCTTCTGCCTGTGTCTCAATATTTTATTTAAGAAGAAGGTTGGAAGGCACTGAATGGCAAGTACTTGAATGACATAATGAAAACCATTTCACAGAAATGCAGTGGCTGTGAACGTAGTCACTTCAGAACCAGTATTGTTCATCAAGTCAAAATAAATATCACCTTAGAAGAAAAGGATTTAAGATAAGAAGAAAACATTTCATATGATTATAGAAACTCTAATTTTTTATGTAAACCATCAACTCAAGATAATGGGAGTCTTTCACCATTTTTGCAGGGTGGGTGGGTAATTTAGTCAGGAAATAGTCACCACAATTCCAGGGTTGCAAAGAGCCCAGAAATTAACCTCAGTCAACAAACGCTGTGTTTTTGACAAGTGGAAAAATGTGGCAGCCAAAGATATTGCCTGTTTGTTAGCTATTACAGGATCATTTGCCTAATATTAAAATGGAAGATGATGAAAGGCAAGAAGTAGTATCACTTCAGCAGAGTAGAAAAGGTTTTGAAGAGCTTGGCGTTAGCTCTGGCTATCCCAGATTATTCCTAGGGCATTTATAGGTAAAATCAGGAAGTTTAACAAACATGATAGTAATTTATTCTTAAAAATATATATATATATATATATGTAGTGATCTAATCAGCCACAATTTGGATTAAACTCTCATTATTTAGTGAACAAGAAAGTGGGAGTGCCAAGGAAGAAGTGTTAGACCTGACCAGATACATAAAAGAGAGATCTTTAGAGGTGATACAAGTCACCTTTGGGTGATTTCTCAAGAAACTGGGACTGATTTTTCAAGAAAACTTAAAAAGAATCACAGAAACTGCATTTAGAGGGAATATGTGAGAAAACATACTGAGCTTCCTTACCTTGGGAAATCTTTGTGTGATTAGGCTAGGTTATCTTTTATGAAAACATAAGAGAGGATCAGGCAGAATTAAATGTGAAACTAATTGAATATGTATTAACCCAAGATGTTTGCTAGTGTCATGGAAGATATCCTTTGAGGCTCCCTGTTGATAGCAAGATTCTCCACATTTGTTCATATGACGTACAAAGTGCAGCAAGCCCTGGAATATAAATTCTCCTTTGGATGATTTAATTCAATAAACAGTATCTGCTTTGTGCAAGGTTCTGCTTGCTACCACAGTAAGGAAAAGAAATAAGGTGGTTGTCATGGTGGACAAAATTTATTAAAAACATTGCCAATACTGTGACATGTTGCTGATTCAAGCATCCTGTTAAATTAGTTCATCTTGACCAAGCAATACAAATGGACAATTAGCTAATACTAGAATTTTTAAAGAGGAAACTGGACTGGATTAGACTTGAGAAACTATACTGCTTTCAGTAATCCAAAATTGCAAAATGCCTCAGAAGGCTAAATTTTAAAAACTAGTGTTCTCCCAGATTCTGTATGGCCAATGGAACACTATCTGCATGGAAGAATCGAAATTATAATTAATACAAAGGGCAGTGGAAATAGATGGTAGGCAAAGATAATTGGATTTACAACTTAAGAAAGACCTGAGAGATCATCTAGCCCAACTCCTTCTTCTTGAAGATGAGGAAACAGGTGTTAAGTGATTTGCCCAAGATCACACAGGTAGTAAGGAGTAGAGCTGGAATTTAAATAGGGTTTTCTGACTCCCAAATCCAGTGGCACAGACCACTGCACCACATTGCCACTTCTAGGCTTCAGCATGTTATCAATAAATTGCATGTGATAAATAATATAAAAGACATACAGATGGATAGTTTGGTATTTTGATGCCTTTGGGCCATTAAAAAGAATGAGAAAAGAGGCCTCCAACATGTTGAGTAGGTCTTCTGTGGAAGATTTATGGAAAGACATGGATAAGAATCACAGGATGAGAAGGCATTGGAAGGGTTGCAATCTGCATTGGTGGAGGGAGTACCCACACTGATGAAATCATGGATCCATCACAGTAAGTATACATATGTATAGATATTTTAGCAACGGGCTTTAAGCAGTTAAAGAATATTTTAACAAAACTGCATAAATTACTGGTATGTATCTGTTACATAAAGATGAAAGTCTTGACCAAGAGAGGCAGAAAGGAATTAAATTTAGAAGTTTGGTGGAAAAAAAGGAAATATGGGGAGCGGAGAAAGGTAGTAAAGCAAAGACAAAAGGTACTGGATTCTAAGGCCCATAAAATTCATAGCCAGTCACCCAGCAAAAGTACTTTGAAGCCCTGAATTTAGGTGAGCAGCATTTATGATCCAGGTTTACATTTCATATGGTAGAGTTAAATATTTGCACATGCTGTACCAAAAGTGGGGGGTTATGACCCTACTTTAGAAAATATGACTTGCCACGTTCCATTAAAGTGGTACAACCTTGTTTCTATTAAAGAAATAGTAAGTACTCAGGCTATGTACACAACATTGCGCTGGGTGCTTACAAAGGCAAAAATAAAACAATCCCTGCCTTTACATTCTAAGGGAATTGAGGAAGAGGGGAGGAAACATGTACACAGAAAATACATAATAAATTTGGAGGGAAGGGAATATACCAACAACCAGGAATCAGGAAAGGAGTTTTAAGAGGTAGCCTGTGAGTTGAGCCTGAGATGAGAGAGAGCATTCCAGGCATAGCAGACAGCCTGTCAGAGGCAGGAAATAGAATGTCGTGTATAAAGAATAGCAAGTAAAGTGGTTTGCAATATGTAGAGTGGGTGAAGGGGAATGACATGTAATCATCCTGAAAGAAATGTGTGCTATTTAAAGAAACTTTAGGTGTATTAAGTTGGTAAAGAATATTTCTGACATTCTGATACATTCAGAGAATTAATGATGTCTTTTTGCTGCTAATTCTATAATAGTAAAACTCATCATATTGACTGACCCCCAGATCTAACTTTGCTCTTCATTGTCTGTACAGGGACATGGGATTAGAACTATTTAGAAACCATGTTATTAGTGATAAGCTGGTTCAAAGTAAAACTATTGATGGAATTCTTCTGTTAATTGAACGAGAGAGAAATGGTGAAGCTGTAGACAGGAGCTTATTACGAAGTCTTTTGAGCATGCTCTCTGATCTTCAAGTAAGTATATAATCTTATGATCCTTTCGATGCAGCTGGTAAATCTGACATTCTAATTCATACATTAGAATGAAAAAAGACTTAAAAATAACTGCATAATTTTCGATAATGAGCTCAATTGATTTTTATTTCTTATTTAATGGAAAAAGTGGCATTGAGTAAAGGACCATTCTTGGAGTTGGGAAGACGTGTCTTCTGCTCCAGCCTCTGACATACCAACTCTGTGACCATTGGCAAATCATTTAACGTCTCAGTGGCCCAGGCAAAACCTTAAGACTGCAAGTTACTGATAAGTCCCCTTTTTGTACCAGGGGAGTGAATTTCTATTTCGGAAGTTCATTAAACCAATGAAATTCCAAGTCTAGAACTTAACCACCCCCCACCTCTTTTGGGGGGGGGGGGAAATGGGGGTAGAAAAAAATTTTTCCTTTACAATGTAATACAATAGATTTTTTTAGAATGCTTTTTAAAAAATATTTTAGTTTTGCTTATCTGAATACATCCAAATGCATACCACTTAAGAGACTTTATTGCATTTTTTGAAATGCCAGCTTTGGGAAGCTAGAGTGGCAGCATTGTAGTCTTCTTGATTTGCTTCTAATTCTGTTACTAGATATCACAGTATAGGATTTTCTTTCATCAAATAGCATCTTTGGAGAACAGAGTAGTTTAAAAGGATGCAATTAAAATTATCTTGAGGGTATTTGTAATACTTTGATTATCAATTTTGTTTTTCCTTTTAGTAAGCAGAACCAGCAACAGCATAAAAGTAGACTAGTCTTGGTTTTGGTTTCCTAACCTCCTCTTTCTCTTTCCCTTTTTCACCTTTCATAGCAGCTTTTACAGCCAGTTCTTTGAAGTTCTGGCTGTGCTCTCCCTTATTAAAAACTTCATTTTTAAATTCTGCATTTGATTACGCCACAAAAATGAGCATTTCCATATACACAGCAGAGCACAAAAGGAGGATTGGTTTTCCTTTCACACTGCTTGCTTCAAATTTTACATGTTACTTTCAGAATTGTCTTGCTTATCTGTTCTATTCTTTGCATTTTTTTTATGATTGTGTCATTCTTTGACATCACTATTTCAAACTCCCATTCTCTATTAGGTATTTCCTTCCCTAGTAAAAGCAGAGGGGGGGACACTTTTGTAACAAATAAGCTGGCAAACAAAACTCAGCCTATGGTGCCCAAGTCCAGAGATAGGTCTCCCTGTACCATCACTTCTCTGACAGGAGGTATGTAACATTGCCTCATTATGGCTCTCTGAAGGCATGCTTGGTCATGGCTTTTATTTAGTTCTCAAGGCTTTGAAAATTTTTATTTTCTTTATGACATTTGTTGTCCTTGTATAATTTGGTTTCCTACTTCTGCTCACTTCACTCTGTATCATTCCCTATTTCCCAGGATTCTTTGAAATCATCTCTTTTGTCATTTCTTAACATTATAGTGATGTTCCATTGAATTTGGTTAGCCATTCCCAGTTGATGGGCACCCCTTTAGATTACAGGTCTCTTCTTTTACTCCCTCCTTAAGGGTCAAGAGATTCGTTTTTCTTGTGACTATTCCTTCCCTAGGATTAGGCTCCCAATTAACCTTCTCCACCCCCACCCATTCTTTATTTCTCTATTGAATTTGATATATTTCTGTAACAAAATCTGTTTGTGTGTGCACGTGACATGAGGACGTGCATGTGTATTCAACCTGACTTTGTCCAATTCAAATAAGAGTGAAAATTTACTTGATTCATGGTCCCTGCACAACCTAGCTGCATCTTCTTCTCTTTAAACATTTAACAGGCCTCAGAACAGAACCAATCCATTTCTAGATGCTTTGATTTGCTTAATACCTCAATACCCTTCGAAGACATTAAGATTCTGAAGGGATACTTTTGTTAGATATTAACACTACATCATCACTTGCGCAAATAAATTTGCCTTTCTAGGTTTCTCTTGACGTTTACATTCAAAGTTCCTACTCAGTTCTGTTTTTTTCTTTAGAACTGTTGGAAAGTTCTCTTCCATTCATGTTTTATTTTTTTCCCTTGTAGGATCATGCCTACCTTTGAAGGAGTAAGTTAATTTTGGTGGTTAGCCTATATCTTCTTTTTGCCTCTTGGAATATAGTATTCTAGTATCTCTTCTTTCTATAGCTAAGTCTTGGGTGATCCTGACTGTAGGAACTTAAACTACTTTCTAGACCAGGCCTGCACAACTTGCGGCCTTTGAAGTATTTTTTCTTTACTTTGATATGGAAACTCTGGATTTTGGCTATAACACTACTGGGACTTGCTTTTCAAATTTCTTTCTGGAGGTGATAAATGATTTTTTCTCTCTCTGTCTTTACTTTCCCCCTTATTCCTTGAAACACAGTGTGCAGGCTTTTTTTTTTTATCATGGTTTTTCATAGAGTCTGGTTCTTAAATGAACTCTTCTTGACCTTTTTTACAGACCTCTTTTTGATACCAGATAACTTAAATTGTCTTTCCATTTTAAAAAATCTTTTTATTTTTGTTCTCATTTTCTTGTCTCATGTAGTCATTGATTTCTATTCGGCCTATTCTAATTTTCAGAGTCCATTATTTAGGTAAGGTTTACTACTTTCTCTTCTAAGCTCTTCTTCCAATTCTTTCCTCTAGAGCTTTTATTTCATTTTTTTTTCATTTCTCTTAGGTTTTCATATAGTCATTGTGGAAAATCGATTTTTTTCCCCTTTAGGTCTATGCTTGCTGTTGTTAAGAAGTTACTCTCTCTTCCTGGTTGAATTTTTGGCCATATCTAAGTCTACAACAATTTATTACCCAGTGGTCATTGGCTTCAGTTTACTCAAATCTCCAGCCTTAGTTCCTTAACGGTCTTTGTGCTAAGGCCAGGCTTTACAACCCTCCTGAAATAGTAGTTCATTTTGGATGGGTTGGTCAACCCTACTTTGTCTCAACTCTGGTAACTTGGGTTCTTGTGCTAAAACCTATCGTCTGGCAATTTTAGACGTTCATAGCACTAGATCTTCTAGGCTCTTGATTGTGTATCAGGACAGCTGCCAGATGGCATGGAGCCCTTGGGCCTGGGGTGTCATACTGCTGCTGATCTCAGTGTCTTCAAAATTCCACAGAGGTGGCATTCTGACCTAAGAGGAGCCCTTCAGTCTTGATGCCTGAGGGGCGAGACAGACAGACAGACGCGCTCACGCGCGCGCGCGCACACACCCCTCCCTTACATATGTTTAGCTAGCTTTGCTAGAGGTCCCAGGGACTTCCAGCTGACATATTGCTGTAGTTCTGGTTTGCAGGATTTTACCTCTTATTGGGTATCTTGAGCATCATTTCATCCGGTTTAGCTTTTTACTGGAATAGGGATGTGGAAGTGGGTAGCTTTCCTCCTTTCAGGTAGCCTTGTAAGAATAGAGCTGTTATTTGTCATACACAGATTAGCCACTTTAAAAGAATTGGTGTGTGATAATGTACACAGAACTATGCAAATAGTTGTCTGAACTGTACTGAACTATTCTTGG
This sequence comes from Phascolarctos cinereus, assembly GCF_003287225.1. NCBI lineage: Eukaryota > Metazoa > Chordata > Mammalia > Diprotodontia > Phascolarctidae > Phascolarctos > Phascolarctos cinereus. The sequence goes on from NW_027556180.1 coordinate 170,360,219, forward strand.
GTGATTAGGTGGAACCTGGGAAGACCTTATGTATAAGTAATTAAGCCACTGACTTTGAAATACAATTCATATTTGTGAAAGGCTGTTCAGTGCAAAACAGGAGTTCCTTGTAGAGTTAATGGATTGTGGGGGTGGGGACAGAAGTCCTATACATATATTTTTTAATTCTGCCTTGAGATGTTAAGGACAAGTATTATCAAAATCCCCTCTCTTCCACATTTTAACTCAGAGGAAGGGGCAGAATCCTAACTTAACACTCTGCAAAATAAGTATTGCTAATTTTATTGTAAAATTCAAAAGGTTTGCTTTTATGTGTAAATATCCATCTTGTAGACTTCTGAAACACTGCTAGTAGACATAAATAGGTTTAATTAAAAGTGCTAATTAATCAAAATTGGTAACAGGCTATATTACATGCTACATCAAAAAGAATTTAATAGATTCATTTTTCTCCTAAACCAGTCAACTGTTACTTTTCAGTGTGATTTACTTGATTACAATCTTTTTAAGCCAGATGCTAGAAGAAAATTACATCTGAGCTTCAGAAGCTTTCTCTAATTACCTGCTCTCCTAAATGTTAATGCAGGAATACACCACATATAAAGTCAATTAGCCAAATAGTTTTATAGTAATCTTAATACTCTTATCTTCTGCAGAGAAGAATTATTCCTTACTTAGCAGTGGAATATCTATCCTTTAGAAAATACAGTGTTGAAATTCAGCTGATAATTTTCATGTTTAGAAAAATATTGAACTATAGGCTAGGGAATTCTTGAGGAGAAAAGTAGCACTTCTTCCCATCTCTCTTCTAAAATATCACAAAATTTGTATTTGCTTTTACCTTTATCTTGATCCAAACACATTGTTAAGATCCTTAGCTAAGCTCATGCTTTTTATAATCTCAGATCTCTCTCTGTAAAGACTAGTTTTTAAGAATTTTATCGTCTAATTTTTGGCCACCCAGTAACAAATACCAAATTTTGTAGTATTGCTGATGAGGAACTGCCATTTGTGACATTGGTTCCACAAAAACACAACCTTATTTGAAACAATAATGTTAGATTGTAACATTCAGCCTAACATTCCTTGCTAAGAAATTTTGACATTTGGAAACCAACATTTACTCATATGCTGTAGCTGTCTCAGGAATCTGAGTTGGTCCAGCATGCCTCCAGGAGTTTAAGTAGCACCAAGAGATCCAATCTGGCAAATGTCTGGAAAGTTGTAGCTATTTCAGGTATATTTGAAGAATTGTTTCAAGGCCCAGCATGGCAGTGACACCTGCAGCTGGGAGAGGCAGGGGAGCAGTGGTACATAGAAGAGCATATGTATGGAAAAGTAGATGACTTTTTAGTTACAGTTAACATTTGACTTACTCTTGTTTTTCCCTGAATCTTGGTGGCAATTACATGTTAAAATTTCTTAATGTGACCTCAAATTTAAAACAGAAACAAAGACTTTTAATTTCGTGTCACTAAATAATAATATTCATTTCTTAGGTCTATAAAGATTCATTTGAGCAGAAATTTTTGGAAGAGACTAATTGTTTATATGCTGCAGAAGGCCAAAGACTCATGCAAGAAAGAGAGGTAAAAATGTTAAATATAATCATCAAATATATTTTTGTTTCATGTCAACACTTATACTTTTAATTTTAACATATGTACATTTGCCAACACACACTTTGGAAACTTTTCTTACAGCCATGATCTAGCCCCAAATAGGATTTTGGTCTTTAGCTAAAAATAAAAATATCCTAAGAGATTTAATAATCCCTACCATTAATATAAACTGTATGTTTCTATATTAATTGAAAATTTTTATATTATTCCCCAAAACAGAAATTCAGTAAGATAACAGAAAATAGAAATAACACAAAAATATTTTTTAAATGCCTTTGGCAGCTAGTTGGATGGAGCACTGGACCTGGAGACAGGAAGACCTGACTTTATATGTGGCCTCAGACACTTACTAGCTATATACCCTTGGCAGGTCCCTTAATCCTGTTTGCCTCAGTTTCCTCATCTGTAAAATGAGCTGGAGAAGAAAATGGCAAACCACTCAAATGTCTTTTCCAAGAAGACCCCGAATGGGGTTATGAAGAGTTGGACACGACTGAAATGACTCAAGAACAGTACAAAATGTTGAATGTTAAGGTGAAATAGATCATGGAGAAAAGAGTCATAGGATCATAGATCTAGAGCTGGAAGAGACCTCCAAGGCTGTAACCCCCTCTTTTTAGACAAGGCCTTAGATGCGACTTGCCCGACACATGACATATAGTAAATAGGAGAGGGAGGATTTGAAACCAGGTCCTGACTGACTCCAGAGCCAGTGCCCTTTCCACTATTCTTCCACTATATGAATTGAAATTCAAAAACAAGTAAAACACAAGCTAAAAATTAACAGTTGTCCAAAAAAATTCTTAGAATCAGAATATTTGTGTTGGAAAGGTCATTACAGGTTATCTAATTCAACACCTCCCTTTTTATAGATGATGAAAGGGGCCAAGGAAATGAAGTGAATTACTCGGGGTTGTCTTGCTAATTAGTGGGAGAGCTGGCCCTGGGAACTTGGTCTTCTGGATTCTGACCAGGCTATTACTTTTTCAGACTCTGCTAGTGCTCTGACAATGGTTTCTTTGCATGTGACTTGGTTAAGCAAGTCCTTTGAACTCGTCTCCAAAATGTCCTTCATGTAGTTGCCACGGACCCTGGCTATGTGGTTTTCTCCTCATTTGGCCAAGGACGTTCCAAAACTGAACTTTGCCATCTCTTTAGCTGCCGAGGAACAAAGTTATTGTCCTTAAAGAGTGACACTCGAGCTGGTTTCCCTGTGAGAAACTTTGAAGTAGAGAAGAGAAACCTCATACTACTTTACAGAGCCTGTTTTTTAATCAACTCTGCATCAAAGCAGATGTTGAATGGATGGAAGCATAACATTAAGGTCTTATATTTTCTAATTCAGTAAATTGTTCACTGGCACATAAACAAGTGAGTTTCTTTGTCCAGACAAGGGAAGCCCGTGGATCCTCACTAAAAAAGAATATACATCATTGTGCCAAATAAACTCAGCTCTCAATGTCCAGTCCATTACCTGATCCACTTCAGCCATTGGTTGCCCAAGGACAGTGCAACAAAACAAAACCGTGCTGTTTCATGGCACCATAATGGAAACAATATGCAGCGATATTTCCTCAAAATGAATTTTAGTGATTAAGCCAAGAACAAAGAGGGAGACAGTGCTAGCAGTAAAAATAGTGTTGAGGGGGAGAAGGGGAAGAGGTTGGAAGGGGTATATGTGAAAGGAAGAGAAAATACCTCATTAATTGAAAAATAAAAGTGAAAAAAAGTGTTGGATTTGGAGTTAAAGAACCCGAGTCCAAATCATGACTTACTACTTAGTACCGTATGTGACTTTGAGCAAGACATTCCACATCTCTGTACCTCATCTTCTTCATCTATAAAAGCAGTTGTATTATCCCTCTTACAACTCTAAAACTGCAATTCCAAAATCTTGGTATTTTGTTTCTAGCCTAATCTCTAAATTTAAAGTTTGAGGAAAATGATGATTTTTTTTAACTTCCCAGAAGAAAGTGATCATAGAAATCAATGGCGATTTTATTGTTATTTCTGTGACATCATTGATCTCTTGGCATTTTTTGTTGAAAGGTCCCAGAATACCTTAACCATGTAAACAAACGTTTAGAAGAAGAAGGAGACAGAGTAATAACATATTTAGATCACAGCACACAGTGAGTAATATTTACTTTCTCTAATTTTACCATAGTTAAAATTTTCTTCTTTTGGTATATTAACTCTGAGAAGTCCTGGTGGTGGTATTATAATCATGTAAGTCACATTGTTAACATTTATGAAGCATTCACAAGGCAAATCTCCACTAAGTGCTATGTCCTAATAAGGTGAAATTTGTTTTCAAGGAATCAGCAAGTTGGGTGGTAGTGGTCTGGAGGACTTTGCCATCATCACCTTTGAATTTATATACTCAGGATACTTGCTCTAATGGTAGGAGTTCCCCGTTTTCAAGGAAATTAATTCAGGCTGAGCTATTTAAAAGTACTAGACAAAAAGAGACCGAGTTGTTATTGATGAGACTCAATTGGAATTTACCAGATATTGAATATATGAGAATTTCATTAGGTGTACTTCAAATATTGAATCTTCAGTTCCATACTTACTCATATAATTCCTCCATTCCTTTTAGGAAAAAGAAAATGGTCTCCACATTTCACCTAGGTTGAGGGCACAGGGGTCTTTCATGAGCTTGATCCCACTACTGCCCAACACTGGAACTTTGTTCCATTTTCCGACCTAGGCTAGTTCACCCCTCCTTAGGCAACCTGGTGGTTCCCTGCTCTCAGGGACTTTCCATGTTGATGCTGAATGTAGTTTGGGCACCTTAACAGCATAGTGTCCCCAGCTCAAGAGTTCTGACAGCCCCAACCACCTAGGTAGCAGGGATTACAGGTAGGCACCACCATACCTGATTTTGCTGTTTTTTAGCCTGATGTTTTCAACCTTAAAATAAATTGGTAGGTAGGTAGAAAATAGAAAGAATTAATGTAAACTTTGATCTGTCGATGTCTTAGCTTACATCAGTGAGTAGAACTTCATTAGTCAGAGCCTGAGTGCCTACAGTAATGATGTATACCTTTCATTCTCATGGGACTTTAGTTTTCTATTTTTGATCCAGTGCACCCTCTTTAATTTTATTGCATTGTTTAATTCTTCTGTTCCCACAGACACACTCTCTGATTTCACTCAAATTTTTTGATTTTACTTAAACTATTCATTTCTCTTTTTTATTTTTTATTTCTCACCCTCTTTTAACCCTCAGTCTGTTTGTAGCTTTACTTTTATTTCTTCTTTCTGTAAGCGCTGTGAGGATAAAACTTCTGAGGACTCAAACTGGAGTTTCCTCTTCTATCTCATGTTTATGTTATTGCCTTTGTAGATCAAATCCATTCTCTGTTTTCTGCTGTGCTTCTAGAAATGTTGATCCCTGAAGGAAGCAGTGTTGTCGTTTTCTCTTCTAGAGCAGGACATCCTCCCATTTCAGGTCCCTTCATCTTAGTCCCTTCCATTCATTGCTTTTGTCTTATTCCAGATAGCCGCCAATCATGAAAGAATAAAGAGATTACTATCTTTTTACTATATACATATGGACTTGGTGGACCTGTATTATTTTTCTCCCCTCTGTCTCTTATCTCCTCTCTCCCTGTTTGTACAACTTCTCACTGTAAGTCCCTCACACAAAATCTATTGATTCACATATGTAGATCAGGAGATTTAGTCCATAGGCTATTAATTCATTTCTTTCCTCTTCCTTTCTCCTCATTCTTTAATTTCCCTTAAATCTTTTGATCTTTAGTCTCTTTTGTTCTTTGATCCTCTTTGTTTTTTTTAACCTCACAGTTCAGTTTGTTCAAAAATAAAAATAACCTATAGAAATGAGTAAATTTATTCTTTTCATTTCTTTTTCCCAGTCACTTTTTTTTTAAATCAAGATCACTTATCTTTAGCTATGGAAGTGATTTATCTTACTACAGATACTTTGGATGGTTTCTGTTTCAGAGCAGCATACTGTAAAGGAAAGAATGATAGATTAGAAGCCATTGGCCATTTGCTAGTTTTGTGACTCAGGACAAGTCACTTAATCTTTCTCAGCCTTAATTTCCTCATTTGTAAAGTGAAATAATAATACCTCACAGGGCTGTAGTGAGGACCAAATAAGATAATGTATGTAAAGTACTTGGTAACTTTAAAGAACTTTGTATATACAAGGTGTGACTAAGGCAGGAAGGGATGTGGAAAGCCCCTTATGTGGGAAATGTGAAATGAGGAACAAGGGGAAAAAAGCAAGTATGATAATTGTGCCCAATTTTTTTACCTTATATCTCCTGAAAAAAATTGTATAATATAATAACTGTAATTATATATAAATATATAAATTTGCAGAGTACTATACAAATGTTACCTCACTTGATCCTCACAACCCTGGCAGGGTGGGTACTGTTATTGTCCCCATTTTACAGTTGAGTTTACTGAGGTAGAGGTTGTGACTTGCCCAAGGTCACACAACTAGTAAATGTATGAGGCTGGATTTGAACTTGGTCTTCCTGACACCAGGTGTTGTGGTATGTGGATTGGCAAAATTGAGAGTAATCTAATCTAATAGAACAACCCAGGGACTCCATTGTGCCTCAGATGTATCTAGTGGAGACCTTGAAATTGGAGATATGAATGTTTTTTCCTGTTAGAACTCCATCTTGTGAAATAGGAGCATGAAAACCAGTGTCTTAGTAGCATACAGAGCACAACTGCTGCTGGCAGGGAGCTCTTTTTAAGGACTGTGATATTTCAGGCAACAAAAAGCATTTTCTTCCTCTAGGAAACTGAGGGAAACCTACATAGTTGTGGCACAAAAGGCTGAAATAAGAATTTAGGAGGGATGCAGAGGGAGAATCCCCCTGAGCTGGGATACTGACTGCTGTCTCCAGAACTTAATAACTCATGGAGTTATGTCCGTAAGAAATTTTTTTAGAATGCATCGTCTTCACTGTCAGGAATTGTCTTTCTCAAACCTAGATATTGGAGTGGGTATAGTTTAAATGTTTTTCTTGTTGGAGTCTTTTACTGACAGACTTTCAAAAAGGCCAAATTATTTTTTGTTCTTTTGAACTTCATATAATTTTAATATAATCGCACATAGCCAATTCTTTTAAAACACTTATATTGTGATTTCTTCATAAGTTAAAGAGTCTCCATATTAATCTTGCTAATTAAATATTATTTTTAATATGTTTGTATATTGCCCTTACTGTTTAGAGCTTTTTGGTCCTTGCTATTAATATTATACTGCTCTTTTTCTAGAATCATGGAGGATGAGCTATTCTCAATAATCCAGTGTGCTGATTGAGTTTTTATGTATACCATATGTGGATCACTTACATTTCAGAGAACTAAAATAGAGTTTTTAAAAAACTTGGTCATTATGTGGAATGCATTTTAATTTTTTTTTAATGATTTCAAAGGTGACTTCAGGATCTTACAGTGCTTCAGTCTTTATGAGCAAGCAACTCTCAACATGACATAGTGAAAATTTTCTGGCTATTTTAGTTTCCCTATTTTTGGGGTTCTAGATTCATGGGCATTTAGTATATTTGCTTCAGAGAAAAAAAGTTCTACTTGTCACGTGGAATAGTCAAGTGTATCAATTCCTTTAAGCCTTGTAATATTTTTGGTGTCTTTACTTCTTTTTTTTTTTTTGCTTTATATAGGAAACCACTAATTGCTTGTGTGGAGAAGCAGCTTTTAGGTGAACATTTAACAGCAATTCTACAAAAAGGTAAAATTTTCAATATAATTTATTTAAGTTATGTCCATCATGCTCTGCAATAATTTGTATAAGTTTATATAATATAAGTTATGTCCTTCATACTTTGCATATTTATTCTTGAGTGAGTTTGTCGAAGTGGAGCTCCTATCTGTGAAATCCTGATCTCCTCTGCTACTCACAGATACAAAAGTTATGACATCAAGGTTCTTGCCTATAACATGAAGAACTAGATCTTTGGGTCCCTTCCCAGCCCTGATGTTCTATGAATCACTATGAGTATTCATTAAACTCCTACTTTGTGCCAGAGGCTCTGATAGGTGCTAGGATACAAAGACACACACACAAAAAGAACTCTTAGGGAGCTTATATTATCCAAGAGATCACTTAATTAACACAAGTAAGCATAATGGTTTTTGTTTTTTTGGTGTGGCAGTTGGGGTTAAGTGACTTGCCCAGAGTCACACAGCTAGTGAGTATTATGTGCCTGAGGCTGGATTTGAACTCAGGTCTTCCTGACTTCAGGGCCGGTGCTCTATCCACTGTGTTACCTAGCTGCCCTAACATAATGGTTTTTGTTTTATAAACACTGATCTTAGATATGGTGGTGGTTCCATCATAGATGGTAAAAATTGTTGCAGGTCGTGAAAGAAAGAGAACCTTAGCTGTTAAAATTTGAGGGGAAACTGAAGACAGATATGATATAACTTACTGCTAAAACTTGTACCAAGTGTTTTTTGTGCTAGAAGGTCCCAAGAGACTTTCATCAATCACTGCTTTGAAATGTGACTAACAGGCAAAAGGATATAAAGAGTTAATAGTACTGAAATCTAATTACTTCAGAGAAGCAAGATGGAAAAATAATCTAATGTGCCCAAAGTTTTTGGCTTCCACTTCCACCAGTGACCAAAGACTTGACCACTTTACAAAGTCCAGATCCCCAGAACACTGCTCAACATGGACACTGGTGTGATTGAAGATGGATTAAATGTCACTCTCACCATCCAGCTACTTGTGCATGGAAAGGAAGTTAGAAGCATTATTGGAAAGAAAGGAGAATCGGTCAAGAAGATGCGTAAAGAGAGTGGTGCTCGTATTTAACATCTCAGAAGGGAATTGTCCTGAGAGAATAATTACTTTCGCTGGACCCACCAATGCCATCTTTAAAGCTTTTGCTTGATCATTGACAAACTGGAAGAGAATATCAGCGACTCTATGACCAATAATACAGCCGCCAGTAGACCTCTAGTCACCTTGAGGCTTGTGGTCCCTGCTAGCCAGAGTGGCTCTCTCATTGGAAAAGGAGGATGCAAGATCAAGGAAATAAGAGAGAGTACAGGTGGCAGGGGATATGCTACCATATCAGCTCAACTGAGCGGGCCATCCCTATTGCTGGCATCCTGCAATCTGTTATTGAATGTGTCAAACAGATCTGCGTGGTCAAAGGGCGTGACCATCCCATACTGGCCCAAGCCATCCAGCTCTCCAGTCATCTTTGCAGGTGGTCAGGACAGGCAGCAATAGTGTGAGCTTTTCCCACACCACCCCGTCCTTGTGCCTCAACCCTGAACTGGAGGGGCCACCTCTACAGGCTTATACCATTCAAGGACAGTATGCCATTCCACAGCCAGATTTGACCAAGCTGCACCATTTGGCAGTGCAACAGTCTCCCTTTCCCTTGATGCATGGCAACACCAGATTCAGTGGCATTGAATCCAGCTCTTGAGAGGTGAAAGGCAGGTTTGGATGCATCTGTTCAGACTACTTCTCATGAACTCACCATTCCAAATGATTTAATTGGCTGCATAATCAGGCGTCAAGGCACCAAAATCAGTGAGATTCGTTAGATGTCTGGGGCTCAGATCAAAATTGCCAATCCAATGGAAGGATCTACTGATAGGCAGGTTACTGCTGCTAGCATTAGCCTGGCCCAGTGTCTAATCAATGTCAGGCTTTGCTCGGAGATGGGTGGCATGAGGAGCAGTTAGAACAATGCAGACTTACCCATAACGCCCTTCTGCTGTTCACCACCCATGATCCATCTGTGTGGTTTCTGAACAGTCAGTGATTCCAGGTTTTAAATAGTTTGTAAATTTTCTATTTCTACACAACTTTATCATCCACTCATGATTTTGTTAAATTCCTTACTCTGTTCAGCTGTTAACGTTAAGAAACATATTTAGTTTTATAAGCTTCCCCCTGGTTTTTTTGTTTTGTTTTGTTTTGGGTTTTTGGTTTTTCTGTTTTGGAGGGGCGGGGCTTATGAACTTTTTTTTCCCTGTTTTTGTCATTGAAATGGAAGAGTGGAACATTAATACATTTCAGTTTAGTTCTGTAATGTCAGGAATTTTTTTTAAAAAATTAAAAGATGGACTGGAGCTTTTCCCTTGTGAATAGAAAAAAATTAAGGTGTAGAAAAACTAGAAATTAAAAGTTAACAGAGCCATCAAAGAGAAGTAAAATAACCAAAAAGTACGGATTGTTGGGATTTGTTATCCATGTCATAAACTATTTGGGGTGTGAAACATGGAATAAACTGGCCCAGGAAGCACTTAATTCATGAGTTTCTTAGTAAGAATTTATATGACTGCTTGGTAGAATAAAATGTAGAGACTACCCTGAAGACTAATTCTGCTTTTAAAAAATGTTTTCAATTATTTGGATACCAGGACAATAAACATTAAAAATGGAATGACAATGACTGTTTTATCAATTGACAAAAAAAAATTTTTTTTAATCTTTTACAAAATCATGTTTGAAGGAATTGTAGCATTCTGGGGGGAAATTATGTCATTGTTCATTTTGAGGGACAAGTAAGTTTTTTATCTAGTCTAAATAATGTACTCCTTTTTAAAAGCCAAGATTAAAAATTAGTAGCAGTTGAGGCAGGAGCTGTAAGTTCTCTTGGGAGCTCACCATATTGAGACTGAAATTAGTGTGGCTGTCAATTGACTTAGCCCATTGGAGTGCAGAACTGCTAAGCTGATCTTCCAGCCTCAGCCTCCCCAGCAGCAGGAATTACAGGTGTGACTTTTTAACACCCAGTTATTAAATAAATAAATGTATTAAATTTTATATTTTATTTCATTTTAGGACTTGATAACTTGCTTGATGAAAACAGAGTGCCTGATCTCACACAGATGTATCAGTTGTTCAGTCGAGTAAAAGGAGGGCAACAGATACTACTGCAGCACTGGAGTGAATACATCAAGGTATTTCAGATCAGTGTTGTGGAAAATGCTTAGCATTATTCTAAAATGAAATTCAGGCCTTGTATGTTTTTTATAATCATATACATTTTTTTCAGTCATCAGGATAGAGCTCTGGCCTTGGAGTCAGGAGGAACTGAGTTCAAATCTAGCCTCAGACTCTTGATACTTACTAGCTGTGTGACCCTGGGCAAGTCACTTAACCCTGATTGCCTCACCAAAAAGCAAAACCCCCCCAATTTCCACATTAACCATGTCCAAAAGATATATACAGACATATGTATACATAGTATGTATATGTATGTAGATATACACACACACACATGCACATGCCTCATTCTTTACTGAATCTTTGATAAGTGATAGATAGCGTATTTCTTATTTAGTCTTCTGGAGTTGGACATGGTGTTGGAGAGTCCCTAAGCCTTTCATGATTGTTCATTTTTGCAGTTGTTGGCGTTGTATACATTTTCTGGTTCTGTTCTCTTCACTCTGTGTCAGTCCCAAGTTTCTCTGAAACCATCTCTTTCATCATTTCTTTTATATACCATAATTTAATCAGCAGTTTCCTAACTGATGGACATGCCCTAAACTCCTATTCTTTGTCTCTTTTGTACATCTTTAGAGTTCATTTTCCTAATCTATCCTTTCCTTCCTTTTCACCTTTCCCTCCTTTTTTCCTGTTGAGGGAAATATTTCTGTACCCAACTCTTTAAGATCATCAAGGTATAACAAAAACCACTCTTAGGCTTTCTAATTTCTGTCTTAACTGGACTCCCTTTATGACACTTGATAATGGTAGGGTTCAGAAGGGACATATATGTATATTTATTTATTTATTTGAATGTTAAGCAGTTTATCCTTGTTTGGTCCTTGATAATTATTTATGGGGTTTTTTTATATTTCTCTCAATTCCTGTATTTAAACTTCAAAATTTCTCTGTAACTCTAATCTTTTCATCATAAATTCTCAGAAAGTCCTCTATTTCATTAAAGGCTTTTCATCTCTATAAGATAATACTCAGTTTTGCTGGGTCACTATTCTTGGCTGTAACCCTATAATCTTTGCCACAGTGGTTGCTGCTAAGCATGTGTGATCTTGGCTCTGGACTTCTATCTTCCTGGCCACTTGCAGTATTTGTCTTTGTTATGGTAGCTCTGGATTTTGTCTGTGATATTCCTGGGAGTTTTCTTGTGGGGATTTCTTTCAGGAGGTCACCACTGGGTTCTTTCTGTTTCTACTTCACCCTGTTATTCTTAGAGATCTCCATAGCTTTCTTGTAAAATTTTTTGAAATTGGATGTCTATACTCACATTCCAGTAGTCCAGTGATCTTTAAACTTTTTTATCTGTTTTTCCAAATCATTTCTTTTTGCTTTCAGATACCTTACATTTTCTAAGTTTTCAGTCTTTTGGGTTTGTCTTCGTATTTCTTGTTTTTTCATAATAGTCCATTCTAATTATCAGAGTTTGTTGCTTGGACAAGATTTTGTTCCTCTTGTATCAAGCTGTTTATTCCCTTTTTAATTCGTTCTTTCACAGCTCTCTTTTCTTTTCCAATTTTTTCCTCTACCACTCTTGTTTCATTTATAAAAGCATTTTTTAACTCTTTATCTCTCCAATAATTCTAGTTGAATTTGTGCCTAATCTGTGTTTTGTTTTTGAAGCTTTCCTTATACCTATTTTGTAGTCATTCATTTTCTGGATTTGTGTCTTGAGCATTCCTTTCACCATGATAATTTGTTGTTTGCTCATTCATCCAGCTGACATTGGATTTGATGTTAGGCCTGGCCTCTTTGTACTTCTGGAATGGAAGTCTGGACAGGTCTTGAAGCTTTTTGGTGGAGTTATTTAGTGTTGTGTTAATCTAGGATCTCAGGGAAAGCTCAGGCTGGGGACCTGCAAAATTGATCCCAAAGGGTCTGTTTCAGGGCAGAGTCTGTTTGCTTCCTGCCTCATTTGAGCCCTCTAAGCTCCTGACCTGGGGTTAGGTCTAGGCAACAGTGGATGGCTGCTAGACTTAGCCATGATCAGCTATCTGGAACCTCTGCTGGTTCAGGGGGACAGAACTGGGATTCCTACCCTCGTTTTCCTTCTGCAGGCTGCAGACCTAGCTAGAAGCTGGAAGTGAGACCCCACTCTGCTAATGCTTGCTTCTGAACTTGACTCTTTTTCAGAACACTATCTAGGGCCTCTCTCTCTGGGAAATTTTGCAGGTTGTGTGCTACCACCCCCAGCTGACTAATAATTCTCAAAACAAAAATCCTGTTCAGAAACATTTGTCAAAATAGTTAACTTTTATAGTGTGAAAGTTAACTCAGAAATTGAACCATGAACTTGGCCTTATTTTCATTACTAGATAAGAATGGTTTCGTTTGGTTAAGCAGGTCTTTTTTTCTTTATTTTAATGAATGTTAATAGACCGCAGAATTTTTCAGCTTAAAGTTACTTTAGAGTTGGCATTTAAATACTGAATTTGGAAAGTGGTTTCAAGATAAAATTCACTTAAGGTTATTAAAAATTCATTTCTAAGCCTCTGTCTATTTTAAATTGTATGTTTGATATAAGCATAAGAAAATAATTTTAGATCCACATGTGATTTAGTATTCATTTGTTTTTACAGACTTTTGGAACAACAATAGTAGTTAATCCTGAAAAGGACAAAGATATGGTGCAAGAACTACTAGATTTTAAGGATAAAGTGGACCACATCATAGAAGTATGCTTTCAGAAAAATGAAAAATTCATTAACTTGATGAAAGAATCCTTTGAAACATTTATCAACAAGAGACCAAATAAGCCTGCAGAACTAATAGGTAAGAAAAAAATATTTACATAAAACATCTTTTAAACATTTTAGAAAAAACAAAGGAAAACTCAGGGAAAAGACAAATTAGTTGCAACGTGAATATAAAATATGCATAAGATTTACTGTACAAATAAAATTCTCTTTCTGGAGAAAAATTTCTCATGCCCTTATCATCATTCAGACTTGGATTTTCAAAGAAAACCATTGTGAAGTAACTCACTAACCACATGAAAACAGATACTCCATTAAGAAATTTTAGTTTGGCTTCCCAAAATGGAAATATTCAAAGGAATGATGAATAAATGTTGCACATTTTAGACTAACTTGGATACAAAGATTTCTTAATATGTGTAAGTTGTAATAACTTCAAAGCTGCAGTTTATGAAGACTGAATGTGCCTCTTTCTCTCTCTCTCTCTCTATTCATATATATATCTATATCTATCTATATGTATATATATAGATATAGATAGATATAGATATATATACATATATAGATATAGATATATATATATAAAATTTCCCATCCTACCAACTGAAGGAAACTTTTATTAAGTAATTTCATTGAGATGGCATGTTATATGTCATTACCTAGACTTTAGATGTGAGTACAACTGTGAGACTTAGTGTATAATGTCCTAGACCATCTCTGTCTTAAGGGGGACATTCTCTTTATCATCTCTGTATCATATAGTCTGCAGAGGGATTAAATTAGATGAGATTTCACAAGCTAACAAGATTATCCACTGAATGCTATTAAAGGTACCCTTGATTGTTTATACTAGGAGGAAAGAGAGCTAACTTTTTTTTTAACTGGTATAGCTCTGCTTATCAGAGAGAAATCATTCTGTACTAATAAATAAGAAGGCACATACTCTTGAAAGCCAATACCTTCAACACTGGAAGTGTTTAATCTTTGTTGAATTGAGAGAAATAATTTAAAATGAAAGCAAATTTAGAATCACTCTTTTATAAAATAATTAGTCGCTGATGTCAGAATGAATAATTCAGGATTCCCTAGAAGCTTCATGACTTAGGAGACATTAAAAGAGTTCATGAAATATTTTCTTAAATGTATGAATCACTGAGGAAAATTATTTGGCATATTTTGTACACCACCATCATCAATTTCTGTAACTAAGGATTCCTCTGGGTTTTATACTTACTGTCCCTCTCTAAGAGTGCTGTTCGTAGTTTGTCTGCGTTATCCTGAGAATGAAGATCTCTTATGTGTAAAGCCTTCTATGTAGCAGACCAGACAGTTTCTATTTAACTTCCCCAGCCTAAGACCCAAAGAATGCCCTTTTTCCCTGGTAGGAGAGGAAGTCATAAATTAGAGAAAATGTAATCTGAAAATCCAACATTTCAGTGTCATTATTAATATATCATGATACACCAGTGTATGGATTATTTATTTAGCCCACTGTATTCAAACCTGTCTTTGAAAATATTACTAACATCTTAACAACCAAGCAAAAATGTATTATTAAATATGAAAATACCATTTCACAGCATATTATAATATTGCTTGGCCAGCATAACGTAGTGTATAGAGGGCTGATTTTGAAGTCAGGAAAACATAGTTCACATCTCACCTCTGATACTCTGGGATCTAGTACAGTCCCCATAACCTCAGTGATCCTCTCAAAGTAGAGTTAGTTGCAGAAGAGTTGGTTATTTATATTGGTGCAGGGAAATTCATTCTTCCCAGGAAGTTAGTTCCCTATACCAATGAAATCAAAGATCTGAACCACAAAACTATTTCAGAATGATAGTTGGTCTAATTATGTTTTTTGGATTTTATATCGTAAATGCATATATAAAAACAATTTTCAATTATTTTTATGTCTTAGCAAAACATGTTGATTCCAAGCTAAGAGCTGGTAATAAAGAAGCAACAGATGAAGAACTAGAAAGAATTCTTGACAAAATTATGATAATATTCAGATTTATTCATGGTAAGAAATAAGCTACATTGAACAAAATTGTATCTTCAGAAATGTTAATGGTGCTAGATGGATTAAAATTCCTTTATCTGGGCTTGATTTTTATTTAAATTATGTCAATTTCAATAAGTAATTGGGGAAGAAAACTAGTCATTTAAATGTCATAAAAAGTTGTTTTTATTCCTAAATAAATGCTACTCAGGGATCTTTCGACTGAAAAACATCTTTGAATATTAAGTCCTCCTTGTAACTCAAGATGTAATTTTATTCTTATTTTGACCCACAAATAGGTAAAGATGTTTTTGAGGCATTTTATAAGAAAGATTTGGCAAAAAGACTCCTTGTTGGAAAAAGTGCTTCTGTTGATGCTGAAAAGTCTATGTTGTCAAAACTAAAACATGGTGAGCAATTGCAACAATGAGATAGTCTTTCCCATCTTTATTCTTGGAGATTCTTCACAATTACTATCTTTACTTCTTTTATATTTCTTACAACCCTTTCACTTTTGGGACAGAATGTGGTGCTGCTTTCACCAGCAAGTTGGAGGGGATGTTCAAGGATATGGAGCTCTCCAAAGACATTATGATTCAGTTTAAACAGGTACATTTTGTTTACTAAGTAGATGGTCAAATGATTTTTAAAATGTCTTGTCTGTGTTTGTTATGGAAAAATTAAGTTATTTTAAAAACTAATGTATTTGTTTTTAGTACATGCAGAATCAAAGTGATCCAGGTAATATAGACCTGACAGTAAATATACTCACCATGGGATACTGGCCAACATACACACCCATGGAAGTGCATTTAACTCCAGAGGTAAGTGCTCTAAAAAGAAGTATTTTTATAGCACATTTATTGATAGTTTCTTGGAAGCCAAGTATGTCTAAGAGCTACCATCTTAGCATAAACTCCTCTATACAGACATATTGTCAAAAGGTTATCTTGGCCAATTTGAAAATAATTGCTTTCTCTTTCCACCAATTTCTATTTCTTTCATGGTTTATCACTATGTGACTTTCTCTTAACCTGATGATTATAAAGGTAAGAATCGAACATTGTCATTATCATAGATAATGCAGTGAATAGAATGCTGAATTAGGAGTCCAGAAGACCTGAGCTGAAATCTAGCCTCAGAAACTTATCTACAAGATCCTGGGTACCTAGGACCTTCTGTCTGCCTCAGATTCCTCATCTATAAAATGGTGATGATAATAATAACACTGCTTCTCAGAGTTGTGAAGATAAAATAAGATAGTATTTGGAAAGCACTTTTCAAATCTTAATACACTATATATATGCTAACTGTTGTTGTTGTTGTTGTTGCTGTTTATGTAAATATTACCTGCATGTAGATCTGGGCACTATACAAAGTTGCCTTAAACAAGTATGGCTACTGCTGTTTCCTGAGAGCTTATAATTTAAGTTGTGACATTTATGGAGTCTGATAATATGCCTACAAACTGAATAGATATTGAACAAATGGTTTTGTTGTTGTTGTTCAGTCATTTCAGTCATGTCTGACTCTCTGTGACCCCATTTGAGGTTTTTCTTAGTAAAGATACTGGAGTGGTTTGCCATTTCCTTTTCAGCTTGTTTTACAGATGAAACTGAGGCAAACAGGATTTGCCCAGGGTCACACAGCTAGTAAGTGTCTGAGGCTAGATTTGAACTCAGGAAGATGAGTTTCCTTGATTCCAGGCCCAGCATTCTGTCCACCTTATTTAAACAAATTGGGATCAAAGACCAACAGAAAAATTATTCATTAGACACCTCATCTTTAACTTTATTAGCATACTGACCATGATGGGGTCAAATATGGATAGTTCAGGGTAATTGATAATCATTATTATTAAAAATTTAAACTTAAATCCAGAGAATGTTGGGAAATCATAAGTATTCTAAAGCATTGGGCTGTTTATAGTGTTAGTAGCACCTTGAAAATATCAGTTCACTTTGAACAGATTCAGAATATCTTTTGTACAGTTCCTGAGAAGAATTAGTACTATTCAGTTGTATCTAGAGTTACAGAACCTTTCTATTTTGTACATTGTTCACCAAATAGCAAGGATTCTAGCACAGGTTTCTTTAAACAAGTTTAAATAGATTCATCCTTTGGTTACCTATTTTTTTTTATAGCATCTAATTTTCCAATTAGAAAATGACTGAACCATGCATTGTAACTTTGAGAAATTGGTGACATAAATAGCCAGCAACACTTCTAACAGCACAACCATCAGATAGAAAAGAAAAAAATTTTATTTCATCTAAGTTAAAAAATAATTTTCATAAAAGCTATGTGAAGAAGACTGAGCTACTCAATTATTCTTTTTAAGTAAATCTGAGATGTTTGGTTTTTCATTCAAATCTAGACTATGAAGAAATCAGATTTAATCTAGTACAGTATTCTGGTTTTTAGGTAAATAAAATTTTGCACAAGTTTTTCCCTTTTATATTGACAGATGGTTAAACTTCAAGAAGTATTTAAGACATTTTATCTTGGAAAACACAGTGGTCGAAAGCTTCAGTGGCAAACCACTTTGGGACATGCCGTTTTGAAAGCAGAGTTCAAAGAAGTATGTTAATTGAGCATTTGTTTCATAAGCATAATCATTTTATCAGGATTTTTAAAAAATTTTAACAAAATAAGGTTTCTGTCTTCCCCTCTCCTGGAAATACCAGTATAAAAAA
The DNA here is from genome assembly GCF_003287225.1 of Phascolarctos cinereus. Lineage (NCBI taxonomy): Eukaryota > Metazoa > Chordata > Mammalia > Diprotodontia > Phascolarctidae > Phascolarctos > Phascolarctos cinereus. The sequence continues at coordinate 170,378,224 of NW_027556180.1, forward strand.
AAGTGGTGATTTTTCTCTAGAATATAAGAAAAGGAAATCATCAGTAGTGACACTTAATTCTATACAGTAGGCTATGTTCCTTACCTTAGGCAACTTTAGCAATTAAGGAATTGCCAAAGAACAAAGACAAATACCTTGTCTTTAAAAATAAATTGGTTTCTAATAAATTAAAACTTAGTTGCTGTAATATAATACTTGCAATTAAAATTTAAACTTGTGTCGTGTTTCCTAAGGTATTAAGTAACCAGAATGTTCCTCAGTTACATTTTATTCCATCTTTATTTATCTGTATTAGAAAAGGCAAGAACAATTATTTTCTGATTTATCTTAATGAAAATCTGCTATAAATTTTAAACATCAAAATAATGGCGTGAGCTTTGATAACAATTTAATTTTTAAAGAAATGCTTTTGTGGGCATGTGCCCAGTAATTTCTTCTAGTACACTGTTTTGCACAAACTCATTTTCTCTCTGAGAAGGCATGATAAAATAATTCTGAATCAAAACTAGCTCAGATGATCTTGCCTGTTTTATTTGGTAAAGAATTATTTCCAAAAAAAAAATTTATCAATCTCTGAGAGAGATTTATTTCTTCGTAGGGGGAAAAAAAGTTGAAGTAAGTGAATGGAGCCAAACTGAGCTTGTGTATTTGGTGGTATATATCAGACTTACACAGGGAACCTGGGCTTAAAGAGTCTCATGCCATTCAACAACAGCCTTTGGGAAAATAGTAAGGAAGTTAGTAATGAAGGACTTTTGGTTCCATTAACGTGGGAATTCCTTCCACCTATACAGATGGCAGCCAGCTGCTAATTTGTAGCCTAAATGGGAATATTTAATAACAATAATTTTTTTTCTTCCTTCATAACTTTGGTTCTCCCTTCTCTTCCCCCTTCCTTTTTTTTTTTTAATGACAAAACCTGTGATCTCTTTGGGGAGCTCCTAGCAAGGAATTTCCTCTTAACAGTGTAGACAGGCTACAATTTATAGCATGGTATTAGAGGTATTAAAGGGTCTAGGAATTTAGACACTGGGAGGTTGATATTTGGATCCAGGTTGAACTATCTAGCCACTAAGCTCCCCCCTCCTCTCTTCTGTTATTTATTTTGTCTTTTATTCCTTCTTAAATCTATTGGTTAACTTTTGAAGGAAATGCCCATTGACTTTAAAAGGAACTCAGTAGGATAAGGACAAGAGATTAGCATGGTGGTAGGGTTGGGGGGCCAGGGGGTATACTGTTTCAGAAATAAATGTTAATTTATTTACCTTTTTTTTTCCCTTAGGGAAAGAAGGAGTTTCAGGTGTCACTCTTCCAGACATTAGTGCTCCTCATGTTTAATGAAGGAGATGAATTCAGTTTTGAAGAAATAAAAATGGCTACTGGTGTAGGTAGGGAAAACGACTTTGTATATTCGCAGTATCCAGATAACATCTTCAAAGCACTTACTTGTTTCTGGTGGTATTCTAGATGCTATATCATTTTACCCTTATTTCTTGAGGAGTTCAGTACCTATTTCACTTTTTCTCCTCCCAAAACTCCTGCCTTGATGTTATGGGATTGAACTTTCATGGTGATACTACCTCAGACTCCCTTGAGAGCCATTTCCAGTCATCCTAATCTATATCTTGCCCCTGGACCCAGAAGGCTGTGGAGGACAAAGTGAGGCAGGTGACTTTGTGTAGCCCTTCTTCACTTAAATCCAATTCACCTGCAAGTCATGGCATCACCTTCCTGATGTCATGGTCCTCTTTGAGAACAAAGGATAAACAACAACAACCTCAAATTCCCTAACCTCTCACCTCTTCCATCTCCTCAAGTACCATTACATTCTATGTCAGCTACTCAGGAATATTCACACCCTGCTTGTCACTGTTACCCACTTCTTTGATCAGAAAGTCTGAGAATCTTCTGTCTCACTATACCCTCCTAACATTTCATCTCTTCCCTATTCCTCACCCTCAAAGCAACCTCCTATCCCTCTACCCTTTGGGAACTTACTGCTCTTCTATGACCTTTCTTTGCTCCCTTCCCAATATTGACCCCATAGTTAACCAATTCACCATAACCCTGTTCTGTACTCTCATACGCTTATCCTGTTGCTGCTTAACTCTTGCTAAAATCCAGCCTTGAATTGCCTCCGCCATCTGTATTTCTTTACTCCTACTCAGATGCATCAGAATGGAGCTTGAGGAAATCAGGCAATTGTGCTGATTAGATACATGATGAATTGTTATCTAACTTCAACTGGGCTCTCTCTGCAGTGAGGCAATGTTTTTATAACCCTAGTTAGTGTATTTGTTACTTTCCACAGCTATTCCAAATTCTCTTCTCAAGCCTCTTCTCCTATACATCTCCCTCTCCTATCCTTTCCATTGAAGATTATACTTCTACTTTACTGAGAAAATTAAGGTCTTTTTTTTTTAAATGAGCTCTCTATCTTATTCTCAAAACCTAAACATCACTCCCCTCTCTTCTTTCCCTGTTTCTGATAATAAGGTGACCCTCCTTGCCAAAGCTAACCCTTCTAGATGTGTCCTTGATTCTGTTCTCTTCTGTTTTCTCCAGTAGATTTCTCCCCTTCAGTCATCCTTTCTCTCTCTTTGTAATCTTTAAGTTTTGTTACTCTCTTCAGACATGTCTAAGTCTCCTTAACTCTTAAAACCCTCCCCCAGATATATAGTGAATTGAGCAAAACCAAAAGAACAATTAAAAGACCCTTGGTCTTTGGAAGAAAAGCAGCGGCAAATCTGGACAGCACACTAAAAAGCAAAGACATCACCTTGCTGACGAAGGTCCATATAATCAAAGCTGTGGCGTTTCCAGTAGCAATGTAATAGGCTGTGAGAGTTGGACTATAAGGACAGCTGAGTACTGCAGAATCAACACTTTAACATTGTGGTACTGGAGAAGGCTTTTAGGATATCAAATCAATCAATACTTAAAGAAATTAATTCAGCCAATTCACTGGAAGGTCAAGTGTGGAAGCTTAAATACTTTGGCCACATAATGAGAAAACATGATTCATTGGAAAAGATGTTGGGAAAGATTGAAGGCGAGAGGAAAAGGGGATGAGATGAATAGATAGTGTCATGGAAACAACAAACAAGCTTGGACAAACTTTGAGAGATAATGAAGGATAGAAAGGCCTGGCGTGCTATGGTTGATGGGGGTCATGAAGAGTTGGACACTACTGAACAACAAAAAAGCACGATTTATGCGATGAGTGTAAGGGAAAAAAATTTGATAGACTTAAACTCTGATGATCAGTATGGTAACCAGTCATGACTCCGTAAGTACGAGGATGAAGGGTGCTTTCCACTGCTTGGTAGAGAAGTGATGGATTGTAGATGCAGATTAAAATGGAGAATTTCAGACATGACTAATTCAGCAGAAATTTGTTTCCGTATAATTGTTACAATTTTCATTTGTGGATGGGGGCACTTGTTGGGGATAGTGGGAAGGTAGTGTTAGTGAGGCCAAGAAAAGAGTAGGAGGAACTTGAGAAGGGAACACCAGCAAGAACAGTGTAGAGTTGCCATATTGAATGTGTGTGCACAACCATGTGAGTGCTGTGCGCGTCATGGGGTAAAAACTTTAACTAGACCCTAGAGTTTCCTCAATCTGTGAACCTGTCTCCTCCCTAGAGACCTGTCTCTATTTATTGCTTCTACTTCCTCTCACTTCATTCCCTTGTACCCTGGCTTCTGACTTGTCCCTCAGTTGAAACTGCTCTTTACTGATGATTTCTTAATTGCCAAATCTGATGGTCTTTTCTTACTTCTTGTCTTTGACCTCTGCTGCATTTGGCATTATTGACTGTTCTCTCCTCCTGAACACACTAATAGGGGTTTCATTACTCTCCTGGGCCACCGCCTCCCAACCTTACTACCTTCTCAGTCTCCCTTGTAACAAAACTCTTAACTAAGTATTCCCCAAGCTCCTAGCTGTGTGACTCTGGACAAGTCACTTAATCTCCTTCAGCCTCAGTTTCGTCATCTATAAAGTGGGAATAAATTATTTTACTGCCTCACAGATAATCTCTGTATAAAAGAATTATAGATTTATATGTGCAGCCCTGGCCTCTCCCCTGAGCTTCAGTCCTACGTGGCCAGCTGCATAATAGACATTTCAAACTGAGTGGCCTGGAGATATCTCAAACTTACCATGTGCCAACTAAAGGTAGTCTTTGCTTCCCAAATCTTCAATCTCCCAGGTTCATGATCTTTGAATTACTCCCAACTCCTCCCTCCCCCTCACCTCACATAATGATTAGGTTTCCAAATCAGGCCATTTTCCCTTCCCTGCATCACTCCTATCTGTCTTCTCACATGACTATGTGGGGGCTGAAATGCCCTCTCTTTACACAGTCACCAACTTGGTGTAGGCTTGCATTACCTCTCATCTGGAGCACTGTAGGGGCTTTGAATCAGTATCCCTGCTTCAAGTCTCACAGTTGTCAAACTGGTTTTCCTGCAACATGTATCTGACTTATCCCTCCTCTACTCAGTTAATTCCAGTGACACCCTATATAAAATAAAAATTCCTCTGTTTGCCTTTTAAAGCCATTAATAACTTGGCCCCACCCTTTTTCTCCAGCTTCATTATACCTACTTCCCTTCTTCTACTCTGTGATCCAGCCAAACAGGCCTTCTCTTTGTTTCCTTACTCATGGCACTCCATCATCCCTCCCGGTGCCTTTGCAGTGTCTACCTCCAATGCCTGAAATGTAACCCCTCCTTTACACCCCCTCCTAATGGATCCCTTTTACACCCCCTCCTAATGGATCCCTGTCTTCAAGACTGTATGTACAACACCTTACAGTGTCTGGCATGTAGTAGGTCTGTAATAAAACTTGACTGATAGGTAAGTTGGGTCCTCTTCTTATATATAAAATGGTGATTATTTAATTGTATCATCAGAATGACATTAAGTAATTACAAATGTATTATTCAATTAAATGTCAGGTTGTAACTACCTTTTTTCCTGTATGCAGAGGATAGTGAATTGCGAAGAACCTTACAGTCTTTGGCTTGTGGTAAAGCACGAGTACTGATTAAAAGTCCAAAAGGCAAGGATGTAGATGATGGAGACAAATTCATCTTTAATGGAGATTTCAAGCATAAATTGTTTAGAATAAAGATAAATCAAATCCAGATGAAAGAAACTGTATGTATTAAATTATGTATTTATTTTTATATTCCTATGATGTACTAATTAAAGAGTCAGTTCATTTATTTATGATCAAATTTCCTTGTGTTAGTACGGGTCAAAAGTATATGCCAAAGTATTCTATATTATGACTACATTAGTTTTTTTAAAATAGATTTTTAATGTTCATTTTAACTGATAAAAGCTTACTATCCAAAGTTTATAAAAAACTGATACAAATATAGTCAATAATGTAATTCACATTGTTGAAGATGAACAGCTCACACATAAGGAGATAATTAGTAGTACATTATCACATACAAACACACTGCCCCACTAATAATTAAAAATAATTTTGTCACCATTATGTAACTATTAATGATAAAACTCATTTTGGGTGAGGCCTAATAACAGGAGGAGATGTGACAAAATAAGTCAACATTTGTATGTCTATTGCCATTATAAATTAGCACATACTTTGTAGAAGTCAGGGTACAATGTATAAAAAGAACAAAACTGTCCATTCTGACTGACCTTATAATTATAGTTTGGGGAATATAACCCTAGGAAATAAACCACAAAGGGAAATTTTAAGAAGTTTGCCAAGATTCCTGGCATTGCTGTTTATATTAGTAATAAATTAGAAACAACCTATTTACTGCACCATTGAAAAGTATGAGCTAAACCCCCATCTTTCTCCTAGTTCAGCCATGTCCACAAAACACATGTCTACTACCATCTCACCCCCCCTCCCCTCTAGGGGCCCAGTAGGGTGCTACAGTATTAATCACCTGCTGGAAATGATCTTCAGTGTGTGTCAGTCTTGGTTTAAATTGATTTGGTCTGTCTGGATTGCCATCTACTGCTTCTTTATAAGCTTTTCTCTAAGCTCTGAAGATTCCAAGCAGATGATGAAGAGCTTCATGTTCTCCATTTCTGCTATGTCCTACCTCCAACCCTATAACAGCTCCATGATAAAGACCCAAATCTCCTAAATTTTAAGCTTGGACCTAAGGGCTTTGAGGTTTTCCCATTTGGCCCTTATGCCAGAATAAACAGACAGAAATTTATTCACTCCTGTCTCCTTTAGTAACTGTTACAACCCTCCTTTCTATGTTCAAAACTTGAGGCCTCACCCCTGTGAATCAGTGGTAGAAAGTCTTCTCCATTCCTTAGTTCCTTGGAGACTCTGACTTTATCTGTCTTGTAGGATTTGCTGTTCGTGAGCTCAAGCCCTGTCAGTGTCCTCTAGCTCTAATTTCCTCCCCAGCCTCCTTAGTTCAGGCACCCAGACTGCTTGGGACATTTTTGCCTGTCTGTTCTTATCCCACAGCATTCTGATTAGAGGGGGTTGCCCTTGCTTCTGTAGTGATCCAAGTGGCCCAAGCACAAGCCAAGGTCATTCCCAAGTTGGGGGTTCTTCAGTAAGTAGGGTCCAGGCCATTTCCTAGATGTGGGTTTCCAGGCTCAGCCTCAGTCTTTATTATCTTATAACTTTCATAGCAAATATAAATATGAGAAAAAATTATGAAAAGTAGGGGCTAACCAGACTTTTTATATAGTAACATTATGGAATATAGAGAGGTGAATAGTTAAAATAATTTTAAGTATGTGAACTATGTGTCCATTTAGGGAAGCAGATATATATCTGCTTCCCTGAATATCTTTGTTTTATAATCTTTATTTTTTTGCCATAATTTTACCATTTGGGATTATTTCATGTAAATAATCCTAAATGGTAAAATTATAATATAAAAAGCACAGGATTTGAATTCCAAGTACCTATATCCAAATGCTAACCCTCCGTGTAACTTATTGCCTGTGTGATATCTGGCAGGTTACTTTAACCTTTCCAAGCCTGTTTTCCTCATCGGAAAAGAGAAAGCTAGATTAAATTATTTCTGTAGTCCTTACCAGATCTGAATCAACAAACCTGTGAAAATTATAGTATGGTAGAGCAAGATACTTTCTATTGAGTATATGTTAACACTCCCCTCCCCCCTAGTTCTTCTCTATGAAATGTTCATTTGTGATATGTTCAGATTGATAGTTCTAATCTACTCGTGTGAGAGCAATTCAATCACTTCACCTAATTAGAAATCTGGTTTTTAGTCTCTTAAGATTTATATCACTTTCTTACATGAATTATTTACAAAGAAATCATTGCCAAGATAATTTTTTTAAACATGGAATTAAAATAATTCAAGTATTTGACCACTCTCCTTGTTCAAGACACTGCCTTACTTATGTACCTAGAGTTGTTACAAATGGTAAAATAAAGAGGTTCAGATAAGAAATACCCTAAAATTCTTGCATAAATAAAAATTAATTATATATGTAGATTGCTGGTTTATTGCCTTGATTTATGAAATCTTTCATATCTCAGCAAGTGCAGTTAGGTTTGCATATCCATGTGTCCATAGACATAGGGTTGTAAATTAAAAGCTAGAAGGAATCTTCAGCTTCACCAGTCCAACCCCCTCATTTTCATGAGGAAACCCAGAGGAGGGGAAATGACTTACCCAAGACCATACTGGTTATGGTAAGTGCTTTGGCTCCAGATCCCACACTCTTTAATTGCACTTATTTTAAGATATACAGAGGCAGCTAGGCAGCACATTGTTAGCACATTAAATAGAGTACTGGGCCTAGAATGAGGAAGATCCGAGTTCTAATCCATTCTCAAATACTTAACAAGTTGTCTGAATCCCTGGTGAGTCACTCAACCTCTGTCTGAATCAGCTTTAAAATGGAGGGGATAATAGCACCTACCTCTCAGGGTTGGTAAGGATCAAATGAGATAATATTTGTGAAGGGCCTGATGTATAATAGGTGTTATATAAGTTATGTTATTATTACTTAATGAATTAAAAATTGGTTTCATTAAAAATCTTATAATGCAGAACAAAATAATCTATGTCTGATTTGTGATTGGGCCTGCCATGTAGAATTATTTTCTCTAGAATTCAGGGATATTAAGGAACTAATTTTGAAAAGTTTCCTTTATTTCATTATTTTATTATTATTAAACTTTAGGTTGAAGAACAAGTTAGCACCACAGAACGAGTGTTTCAGGATAGACAATATCAGATTGATGCCGCTATCGTACGAATAATGAAGATGAGGAAGACCCTTGGTCATAATCTTCTCGTTTCTGAATTGTATAATCAGCTGAAATTTCCAGTAAAGGTAAATATAATATCTTCAAATTGAATTACAGTACTTAAGTTATATTTTATTAACTGACCATCGGTCAAGTATGTTTTGTTCATTTAACTATCAAGGGATTAATTCATAATCTCATTTCACACATATCAGCTAAGCCTGTGTCACAAAAATTAACATCTTCTTTTGAACTGAGCATAGAAACATACCAGGAAGCAATGGTCAGACCTTTAGTCCAATTTTTTTTTAATTCTCTAACAGTGAGTCTGCTGATGTTTTCAAACAAGGAAAAGATGGATACTGCTTAGTCTTCTGCATGGACTTTTCCTCAATATGTGTACACTGCGACCTTCTCAGAAAATTTGGAAGGTCACTGCATGTGGTTACTTTAAAAGTTAACAAAAGTAACATGGGTGGAAGGGATTTTCACAATTTATTGTTGAAAATTTTTCCATTTTACATTAGTTAGTACCTTCTAGAATGTTTTTTATATAACTTGGGAAAGAATTCAGAGTGGTGAGGAAGTGGCAAACAATATTAGTCTCTTTCTTCTCAATCCTGTTTTCAGTGATGCGCTACCAAAGGATGTGCAAAATTAAACCAAGATAGAGAAAATTCTTCTGAAAATACTTCCTTACCAAATCTTCACTATCTTTTTCTAACATCTCTATCTCTGCTGCCCTACCTTCCTTTGTTTTCTTCTTCCCATTCATCTCATGTCTTTCATATTTCCCTAAGTGATTCTAACATTTGACTCCTGTGGAAGAGGTGTTTTATAGAATTGGAATCCTTTAACTGGATGACAATTGTCTATCCTAGTGATTTCAAACCTGTGAATATGAATGGTCCTTTTTAACAATGAAAAATTTTATGAATCCTCACTTGAATGATAGTTATACTATTTTTATCTATTATTTGAGAAAATAGATGACAAAAAGCTATTGTGAGTTCATTTGTGCTTTTTAATCTGAATTATATATCACACAGCAAAAATAATGTCTGTATGTGTGAAACAGTTATTAAAGTCTAAAGAAGGTATTGTTTGTTTATTGTTTATCCCATTGTCTTGTTCGGTTTGTTTATGCCATTGACCCCTATTTTTAAATATGAACTTTCCATTACTACATCTGACAGCATATTATTAATAAGGGTTAGGATATGGTATAGAACCAGAGGTGGTTTTCTGATAACTAAATAAAATATATTGGTTTCTACTGAATCTATTTATATGAACTTCTGTATCATAAACATTGTATATCTGTTATATATGTCAGTCATATATCTTGTATACCTGTAATACTTCCAAGAACCCATTATTTGAACAATTATGTGAATGCTTTTTCCTCTGAAACATTTCAGGCCCTTTTTACCTTTCTAGGTGATTTTTATGAATTTTTATGACCAAAAAACCAAATCACATTGTCAGCAAATTTAGCCAGTGTCTTATTTAATTTGGTAGGATCTCCCAGGACTCATACTGATTTCATAGACTTGAAGAACTTACTGTCATCCCCCACATGAGCTATTAAGGGAAACTGTCATAGACTAAATATTACAAATGAATACAAATATGTTTTTTATTTAATGTGACATTAAATAGCTTCTTGGAGTTATGGAAACACCTACATGCCTTGATTTATTTGTACTTGTAAATTCAAAGTAAGTATTTTCATAGGACTATCTCCTCTCATTCTAGACACTATAACTTAACTTAATGATAAATCAGTTTAGATTTGCAGCCCACATATTACATTTCATCTTAGATTTTATGCTTATTTTTCATGTGGCAAAAAGACCTTTAGGGATCCTTATGTTTTCCAGTATATATTTGTGCTTCCTCCCAGCTTCATTTGATCTGCAGATTTGATAAGCATGCCATCTGTATCTTCATCCAAATAATTGATAAAAAAGTTGAACAGAACCGAGCTTTATTGCATTCTCCTAGAAAGCTCTCTCTACATTGGCACTGATTCATTCATTAGCACTGCTTGGTTCTAGTTCAGCCATTTCAAGATCCACTTTACTATCATTCTATCATTTATTTATGTCTTGCCCACAAGAAAACTTAGAGAACATACTCTTGGACTTGGATTTTGCGAGGCTTTTCAACACTCTTTGTAGTATTTCCCGGTCCTACCAGTATAATAATAACCCTGTCAAAAAAGACACAGAGGTTCTTAACGAACCCATGCTGGCTCTTTATCGGTGTTCACAAATATCCTTGAGACCATCTGGTATTTCTGTTTTCCAGTGTAAGTATGTGTGGTATAATAATTGAAGGAAATATTTACATTTGTTGACTATAATACACTTGAAAATTAATAAATTTTCCTTTTTAAAAAATATTTGCCTAACAATTTATATTGATTAGTAACTACTAAGCAATTTTTATATTTCACATCAGGTAACCATCAACTATCACTTTTATATGGAAAAACTTTCAAGGGAAATAATAATAGCTGATTATAACATGACTTAAGCTAACATTTAGTATCTGTATTAGTATTTAGTATTAATGATATATACACAGGAAAATTCATAAATTCACTAATTGTTTTCTCCAGCTTCTAAGAGCAAATATAAAGGTGAATATTAATACATTGCTCCTTTTTAATCATCTCCTATATTAGGAAGTCTAACACCACTATAATATTTTCTTTTAGCCTGGAGATTTGAAAAAGAGAATTGAATCTCTAATAGACAGAGACTATATGGAAAGAGACAAAGACAACCCTAATCAGTACCACTATGTTGCATAATGAAGACGACAACAGACTGTTTTTCATAAAACACTAGAATGTATCTTCAGGACACTGAAACATACCGATGCTGTTTCCAGACCTACTTTCAGCAGATTTTCAGGTTGATGCATATGGTTCAATCAGCTGCATGCACTGCTGTGGATGAGAAAAGCAAAGGAAATGTTTCTTGGATCATCCTTAGTGATTTTTAAATGGCATACATCTCCTCTTCCCCAACCCCACTACCCCCCAATCTTCCTCTTATTCTGTTAGACCATTAAGATTGTTTCTACTGCTCTGTACAAAATAATTTTGAAGTTGGACAGGAAGATACCAATTAAAAGACATTTCCTCTTGTGGACTTTTTTTCTGTGACAAAACACCGAAAGTTTGGTTTGGATTTGTGTGTGATCATGAATGCACATCATTAAAAAAAAAAAGACCCTAAATGCTGCATTCTCTAGCTACAAAGATTACTTAGGTATTTACGAAAACAAGAAACCTTAATTGATGAACACTTAGGCAGAAACATTTCAGTGTTGAAATACACTGACTTTTGAATTATGCACCATGAATACCAGTATCTATTTCTGTTTCATTTATTTTCAGGTAGTTTTAAACTTTGCAGACTGGTTTTTTATAAATCAGGTTTCTAAGTAAGATCTCTGAAGTGCCAAGAGGATGCTTATGTTGAAATATAGTGAACCATCAGATTCTGTATTTTAGCTACGGTATTCATTTGTGAATTTCATGTTTGGGATTTGTGTTTTTTGGTTTGTTCTTTTTTGTTTGACATTTTAAGATTGAGTCTAGCGGACCCAGTTTTCTGCATTAGGGTTACTGCTATTTGATTTTATTTACTGTAACTATAGTATTGCTACAGTAAACCTTGGTTGTGTTTTTACAGTCATGCACAAGGATAGTAATCATACTATGTGCTCTACCACTGTAAAAAAAAATTTATCAAAGGCTTTTTAAAGTCTTGATGTTGTGAAAGCAGAGGTTATTTTGTCTAGAGAGGCTAAAAGAATTTTGTTGGTATCTTGTTTCATATTGTATATATGTAAGTGGGTTTGAATTAAAGAATGGAAGTTATGTAGCTATATAGTATGGTAACTATGAGCAAGATACTTTTTGTGATAACATTTACAAGTACCTCTGTATATTTTACTGGATTTGCATAATAGCATGTTTCATTTTGATTAAAAGCTACCAAAGGAGTTTTGATCATGACATAAGTGTTTAAGCAATACTTTTCAGAAAATACTAAATTTATGTAATTTGATTTTGTGCACAATTAAATCCCCCTTTTAAAACATGCATTGTTTAAAATGTGACATCTTATGGATTTTCGTATTAAAGTCCTCATTCTTTCTTCAGGCATCATCATTTCCATTGCTTTTATTTCTTTTTCTTGGTTCTACAGGATGTAGTATATAGAAGCCAAATAGATTTCTACTGCATATATATTAAGTTCAAGAACTATGTCTAGAGATTGTTAATATTGTAATTTAATGTAGACTTATATTTTGAATAAAATTAGTTTAATTTGCCTAAAGATTACAGAAATAAAATTTTGTGATATGTGAAATACAAATTTCTCATAACTTTTTAGCCATCATATCTACACGTTTGATGCAAGCACCAGGCAAACAATTTTTGGTTAAGCTACATAGCTCTGCATAGATTCAAAATACCCCTCTCCAAAAAAGGAGCAGACAGCATCAGTGACTATAAAGACCAGGTCATTCTTCCCTAATCATATTTTACCATACACTGCCTTGAGGGAAGGAAAATGATGGCAATGTTGCTGAAATTTTTTGTTTTCCCTATGATCTCAAAAACCTGTCAATGCTTTTTAATGCTCTGTTTTGACTAGTTAGATTTTTATTCCTACTGTTTTCAGAGATGACCCTGTTTTTCTGCTATTACTGGTAAATCCCCATCTTTGAGCTGTAAGCACTAGTTCCAGTTCCAATTCTGTTTTTTCTAAGTTTGTCAGTGTCATTTAAAAATCCTGTCCTTCAAATTTGTTTTTACCTATATTCATAAAATGAATCAACAGATAACCTAACTGTGACAGTTGAATCCACAAAGTTTGATTCATCATGAGAAGCACTATTTTATTCTATAGTAAAAAATTTCATCGTACATGTACCATCCTCAGTGTTTGAAAAGTTGTTCTATGTAGAGTGATAGGTACATTGTTGCATTTCATACTTAAAAAGATTCTGTGCTTGAAAATGCTACTTAACTGTGTAAAGGACTAGCTAGTTTCCTAGCAAATCTTGAAAAACATCATCTCAATCTTATCTCCTTTCCCCTCTCCCTATTTCTGTTTTCATCAGTATTCTTTTGTTCATATTTTGTCGAGTCCATTTAGCAGGATGTAGCACCAATAAAATTAGATTAGTGCAAAAATACAAACATTTGCATTTTTGAAGGAAAAAGTTTAACCAAGTCACAAAATAAAGATAATGTAAATAGCTCTGAATACAAAAGTTGTCATTTTCTTTTTCAATGACAGTGAACATTATATATTTGTAATTTGGTTATGCCAGGAAGGTAAAAATTTAAAATTCTTGTATTTCGTTTCATAACTTCATCAGGCTGATTAAAAAAAGATTTTTCTAACATTCAAAACACAGTTTAAATCAATTTTAGTATCATACTGCTATGATGTTGTCTTCTTAAGCATTTCTGTGCTATCACTAGTGGCACCCAGAAAATAATATTACAGAAATTGAGACCATCCCTTTTCCTATAGTAACAATAACTGAAGAGAGAGTGAATTGATAGCATCAGAGAGAATTAGTCTAGGGACCATGGAAGTCTTTCCTCATCTGTAAAATGGGGATAATACCTGCATCATCTTACAAGGTGGTATTGATAAATGAAATGTGTATAAAATCATTTTCTGTACCTATAGAAATTTGAGCTATCACCCTCGACACTTAAGAAACAAGAAGAAGAGGATGAACCAGCAAAAGAGAGAAAGGTGCAGTCAGGCATCATGAGACTCATAAGAGACTACTGTCACATAAACCAAGAGTTTATGACTATCCAGGCATAGAGTTGTCAATAGTCTGAAGTGCTGCAGAATGTTCATAGTAGTGCTTCCAAAAAACAATCATCCTGATTGAGAGGTCATTGGTGTCCTTTGAGAGTTATGTCAAGGAACTGGTGAGATCAAAAATCACAAGGGATCTTGCAATGTATAAGCATAAGCTACTCTTTGTAGGTCTTGGGGCTTAGGCCACGAAAGAGAAGGGATATAGGACAAAAGCCTAAGTGGGTGACAGCATTATTTAAAGGTGGTATTAGAGGGGAAAAAGGATCCTAAGCTTGTCAATAATCATTTATTAAGCACTTACTATTTGCCTGGCAGTGTGTGACCATGTTTGTAGGCAGTGAGGAAGGAACAAGTAGAGAGGAAGAAATTGAAGAGATTGAGAAAGAAGAATAATTGATATTAGAATGAGGTCCCAGGAAAAGCCACTACATCCGTGAGACTGAAGTTAAAAGAAGATAAGTGAAGATAAAGAGAAGATTTGAAGAGAAAATGAGGGAGCCCAATACAAATGGTCTAAAATCCCAAAAAGTAAGAGACAAGCCATGCTGAAAAGGGAGGAGGGAATAAGAGTAGAACTTAGGGAGAGATGAGGTTTGGGGCAGTTGTTATAGAAAGTATAGGAAGTAATAAATCAGGTATGTAAATTACCTTGGATAGGTGAGAGCCCAGTTGACAGCATTAATTGGTGACAGACACTGCTTAGTTTTCTGATTTCTTCTAGGAATATTGAGTAATTGGGTTAGGAGAGAGAAAGCAGTTGGTGAGGATGACCTGGGATTGAAGATAACAGGATTCAGATGTGGAAAATAGTGCCTTATAGAACTATTATTGAGTCTATGCTGTGAAAGGAAGAATAAATCTACAATCCTACTTTTGGCTTCCAAAGGAGAAGGCTGTGTGGCAAAGGGAGCTGGAGAAGGATTTTAGTTTAATAGGAAAAGGAAATGGTGAAAGTAGTTAGGATGACTTGTGAAGAAGACAAAATTAAATGTAGGAGAACTTTTAGAAGAAACTTGAAGAAAGGGCATCAAGGAGTAGGTAGTTCATAAGGAAAGGTAAGTTAAGTGAATGAAATAGTAAAAATGAAGATGATGGAGCAAAGAAAAGTTAGACCTAGCTGCCATATTGTTGAGAGAAAGGAAAGGAAGGTGTAATTGTCAAGTTTGTAGGTTCCCAAAGTGGGCAATACCACCCCCTGGGGGGATGCTGGTACAATCCAGGGTGGGCAGTAGTAGCAACTGGGGGGCATTGAATAAAAATAAGGCAGTGGTGAAAGCATAAGGAAAGAGGAACATTTTGAAAAACTTCATACCTGTTTCATCTGTTGTGTAATAAAGTCATAGTGATTACATTATTTTCCAAATAAACCACAAAATGCAAGTTATAACCCATCAGTGGCCAAGTCTACCGACAGGTCTTAAGCCAGTGCTGGCAGGCAGTGCATTATTGGGAAGTCCAGCATGCTTGGGCAGGAATGTGGGTGTAATGATTTGTTTACAATATAATACTATATAGCTACATGACCAGTAGTGCATCGTCAAAATTTCAGTGCAGGAAGAAAACCCAGAAATTTACAATAAATTATTAAATTAAAAAAAAAACTTTATATTTTTTTGAAATGATGCAAACCATTAAAAGATTAAGGGAAGTAGATTGGGGGTGGGGGTGAGTGATTTTTTTTTAAAAGGGGCAGTAGGCCAAATGAGTTTGGGAACCTCTGGTCTAGTTGTTAAGATAAAACAATATAGTAAATAAGGATATAAAAGTTTTAAAGAAGTTCTTACATGGTGAACTATCTGCCTACAAGCAATTTGGAAGACAAAGCCGAGTATTCTAAACCAATTTGGAGAACATGGGAAGTTTGAATTACATTCATTGTTTTGGTTTTTGGCAAACCAACTTATTAGAAATTAAATGTGAGAGAACTTGAAGAAAAGTGGGAGGAGAAAAAGAAATGAGAAAAGACTTGCAAAGGACTCAAGGAGTAGGTAATTCATTAGGGAAGGTAGGAAAATGTAAGTCAAGTGAATGAATTGGTAAAAAGGTAATGTTAGTAGGGGGAAGGAAAGCTTTCTGTTCCTCCACAGTCCAGCTTATCTCTGTCTAATACTTTCAATGGGGGACAGTATGATCACAAAAGCGTAGGACAATCCTGTAAAAATCATGTTAGTGCCAAAGCTTAGAATGAGCTTGAGCTAACCAGGAAAGCTAGACAACAGAAGGGTTTGGGACTTGGGAAGTTATTTAAGTTCCCCAGGGCTAAAAAAAAAAAAGTCCACAAAAGATTGGACCAAAAATGGCAGCTATAACTGGACAGAGTTGGCTATAGAATCAGGAAAACCTAGATGCCAGTCCTCCTTGCAAACGATGGCTGTGTGATTCTGGGCCCATCACTTGGCCCCTCAGCAGCCCAGGGAGCTCACTTGGGATTATAAATTTCAGAGCCAGGGCCAATTGGCTGTCTTTGGTCAAGGGAACTTTCTCTTCAGGACTTCCCCTATATCAATAAAATCACTGGTCTAGGGCTAGGTGAGAAGAGTTAAGACATAGTATAAATAAGGAAATAGTAAGAGATCTAAAATTCATTTCACCTAGACCAGATGAATTTCTGAAAGATCATTGAGAGTTCCGACAGACCTGAAGAAGGTGCTTATACCCAAAAAAGGAAGATTATGCAAACTATAGGCTAATGAAATTGGTATTGTACAGATTCTCGGCCAGATTTTTAGAACATTTTAGTAAACAGCTATTAAAAGGAAACCCCTCAAAAGGCTACTTGGTTTCAGCAAGAACTAGTGGTGCCAGACTAATTTTGACAGGGTTCCTTAATTAGTAGATCAAGACAATGCTGTAAGATATAATTTGGATTTTAGTACAGTTAGACTATGTGTAAGCCCTTGGAGGTACAGTGATATACAAACAATCTATATACAGGAGTAATTGGAGATATTCACAGAGAGAAGGCACTAGCATTAGAGGGGATCAGAAAAGGCTTCTTGTAGAAGGAATTTTAGCTGAGATTGGAGGAAGCCAGGGAAGCCATAAAGAGGGAAAGAATTCTAGGCATGGGGGGACAGCTAATGAAAATGCCTAGAGTCAAGAGATGATGGATTATCTTGTTGAAGGAACAATAAGGTCCTTCTGTTAGTGGATCACTGAGTGCAGGGTGGGGACTAAGGTGTAACATTACTAGAAAAGTAGGAAGGACCATGTCTTGAAGGGCTTTAAAAGCCAGAGAGTTTATATTTGATCCTAGAGGTAACAGAGTTGATTGATTAGAAGACTGACGTGGTCATGACAGCTCTTTAGATCAATTTGATGACTGAGTAGAAGATGTACCACAGCGGGGAGAGATTTGGGGTGGGCAGACCCATCAGTGGGCAAGTGCAGTAATCCAGGCAGGAGGTGATGAGGGCCTGTACCAGTGGGGTAACAGCTCAGAGGAGAAAAGTGGGTGTGTATGAGAAGGTAGAATCTACAGGACTTGGCAACTGATTAGATATGGGAGTGGCGGTAAGAGAGTGATGAGTTGAGGATGAAACCTGGGTGACTAGAAGGATGGTGGTGTCCTTGACAGTAATAGGAAAGTTATGAAGAAGAGAGGGCTTGGGAAAGCTGATGAATTCATTTTGCAACATGTTTAAGATGTCTACAGGACAGTTCAAGATGTCCAATAGTCAGTCAAGCATTTATTAAGCCCTTGCTATGTGCCAAAGAGCTGTACTAAGAAATTGAGGATACAAAGAAAAGCAAAAGACAGTCCCTGCTCTCAGGGAGCTCAGTCTAGTAGGTGAGACAATCTACAAACAATTATGTACAAACCAGAAATACACAGGATAAACTATAGGTAATTAACAGAAGGTGGAAATTAGCATTAAGGGAGATCCAGGAAAGCCTTCTTATAGAAAGTGGGATTTTAGCAGGGACTTGAAGGAAGTCAGGAAAGGCAGGAAGCAGTTGGAGATGGGAGACAAGAGGTGGAGAAAGATCAGGGCTGGATAAGTAGTTCTGAGAATCATGATCATAGAGATAATTGAATACACAGGAGCTGACGAGAACAAGTGAAATAGCATAGGAAAGTAATTTCTTGAGAAAATAATGGAAAGCTGTAGATGTGGAAGAAAAATAATCCACTTGGATTTTGGCCAAATCTGTCAGCTCCATATCTATTTAGTCCTGCCCTAAGCAGTTTCCAACTCACATTTCATAGTAATTGTGAAACAAAAGAAGAAATTCCATAGCTAGAATAGAACAAAAACACATCATTTCAATTAGAGTTTTTAGAATTATTAAGCAAGTGGTCAATGTTAATGTTTGCGTACACCTTGAAGAAGATAAGCTTTCCTCAAACTAAAGGTGAACAAAAGGGATATTTAATTTTGTTAAAATTAAACACTCCCACTTAATTTTGGTTTTTCATCAATTCCTTCTACTCATCTCATTCGGTTGAGAGGGAATGTGCTATTGTTAAGAGGGCAATGAACTTGGAATTGGGCAGAGCTAGCTTCAAATACCACCTCAGACACTCGCCACCTTTGTCACTCTGGGTAAAATATTTTGACTTCTTAATGCCTCAGTTTTCTCATTTGTAAAATGAGGAGCTTGCACTTGATAGCCTCTAAGAAGTTCCCACTCTAAGACTATGATCCTATAATCAAGCTACACATTCTGTCTTTCAGAGAATTAAGATCATTCCCTGAAACAGTCAACACACATTAAGTAAGTCCTTAATATTTGCCAGGAACTACACTAAAGAAAGTCCTTGCCCTCAAAGAGCTTATATTCTAATGGGGAAAGACAATACATAAAACAGGACAGTTAGGGGCATGAAGGCTGAACAGGAGGCAAGGGAAAGCATCTACTTCAGGGCATGGCAGCAGAATTTGGAGAAGCAAAAGGAGTGCTGGGAGAGGCATGAAGGGTGGCTGGCCTGGGGCCTTCCTCAAAATGGAGGTTCCAGGAAGAACACATCAATGAAAACAATGGGCTGCAGGGCCAGAGGGTGAGAAAGCAGGTGAGGCATGAAGATGATGATGTCTGGAGAGTCAGAGTTATGTCTGGAAGAAGAATAAAGTCCTCTTCAAGGGAGGACTTTAGGGGCAGCCAGGTGGTGCAGTAGATAGAGCAATGGCCCTGGAGTTAGGAGGACCTGAGTTCAAATTTGGCCTCACATTTAACTACCTATGTGACCCTGGGAAGTCATGTAACCCTGATTACACAAACTGATCTCAGGCACAGTCTGTTAATTATTTTTTTTGTGAGGCAATTAGGGTGCCCAGGGTCACACAGCTAGCGAGTGTTATGTGTCTGAGACTGGATTTGAACTCAGGTTCTCCTGACTCCAGGGCCAGTGCTCTATCCACTGCGCCACCTGGCTGCCCCTACAATCTGTTAATTCTAAGGTCTCATTTCATACCTGTTGTCATCCTTTAGGCTACATATAATGACAAATATAGCATTTTGTGCTTTACAAAGCTCTTTACACATATTAACTCATTTGATCCAGCAATCCTGTGAAGTAGGTACTATTATCATTCCTATTCTACAAATGAAGAAACTGAGATTGAGAGAGATTCTGTGACTTGCCCAGGGTCACAAGGCTAAGTATTTGAGGGAGAATTCAAACTCAGGGGTTCCTGACTCTAAGTCCAGCACTCTGTCCGCTATATCACCTGTGCTGGTTCAGTATAAAAAAACTGACATCAGTAGATGAAGGAGAAGTCATCATTGATGATTTGGTTTCTACAAAATCTAGACATGAGAATCTGTCCAAAAAATCTTAAAAGACCTTAGTTAGAACTATTCACATGGGCTTAATGATTGATCTTTTTGTCCCTGAAGTTGTAGATCTTGTGTAAAGTCATATCCATTTTGCTATGGAGTGGCAAATTCTCTTTTAGGGCTGTGGAGAAGTTACCTAGACTTTCACCCTGCCCTTTCATTACTATGTCAGCTTCTAAAGGGACTGAAGCATTTTATGGGGTGAATTGTGGATACAGGATTGAAAACTTTGACGTTTAATAGCAGTATTGGTGATTAGCAAACAAGATAAGGGTTCCTTCCAGTAAGCTTCTAAAGCTTTCCTTGAAGGACTTTTATATGGATCTAGTCTCCGAGATTATAAGAAGTTGGCACTGTTTGTACATCTAGGACCTGTGAATGGAGCCCCTTAACATTTTATCAATGTCCTGCAATAATTCAACATGTCATCAGCCAAATAAAGATTTGCATAAAAGAGGGAAAGAGTGAGGATGCTACCAGGATTCTCATCAGTTTTCTCATGAGTACTTCATGAAAGCTAAGAACAGTTTTTCTACTTGGGGTGGATTTCACATTCAGAAGAACAAGTGATAAGGTATCTAGACATTTTAGACCAGTTTTGCCATATACCTTGACCAGCTCATTTTTCAAGATACTGATCTGTATTTTTACTAGTCCTGCTGATTGAGGGCAGTGGACATGCTGTTGAATTTGTAGAGCTTTACAAATTTCCTTAATTACTTGGCCATCAAGTGAGTCCCTGAATCACTGCTGATGAACAGTGGTACTCCAAATTGTGGTATGAAATCTCTCCAATAGTTTTCGTTCTTTTTTTTTTGTAACTGTCATTGAGTCTAGGGTTCAATCCATCATAAAAACATGATACAATAATAAGAACATATTTATAATTAAAACATTTATTATTCCAATAAAATTAGCTTGAACATTGAGAGGGGAAAAGAGATGCCGCTCTCATTTTAATTGGTTTTTCCACACAAAGGGTCTGACATATGGGGCAAATATAGCAATACTCTTGGGTGGTGAAGGACAATTTGGAACTTGCCAATCACCTAGTCTCCTTTGAGATTCCACAGAGCATGCAAGCAAGTTGAGGCACAATCACCCTGGCCACAGCCAGACTGTCATCAGTAGGAACAATCTGGCTGCAAAAGGTGTGCTGCCAGCCTCCAGGCTACTTTTTCAGGTTCAGAGGCCTGATCTTGTGTAAAAGCAAGACCTTCTATACTGACTAATGGAGGTTGGAAAGGAAGAAGAAAATGACGATTGTGATGCCTGAAGGTGTGAAGAGGCTGAAGCCTTGGTTGAGGAGTCTACTAAGGTATGGGCTAAAAGACAGTCTAATAGCTAGATTCAGAACTGACTCAAAGAGTAGTCAGTCATGGTTCCATATCATGCCCCAGGAATCTGTGCTTGACTTTGTGTTCTTTCTGAAATACTTTTTTTGATCTGTTTTTGTGAAAAGTGGATCAGTATACCAATGGTATACTAGATATACTAGATAACATAGTGGATAACAGGATTAAAATCTAAAAGGTCTTGATAGACTAGAACATCTACTGGATCTAATGAGATGGAATTAAATAAGGAAAACATAATGTAAAATCTCATGCCTGGGTTCAAGAAATTGATTTTACCAAGAAGATGGGGAGGCGTGGTTAGATAGTAGCTTGTCTGAAAAAAAAATAATAACTTGAGGGTTTTAGTGGATTTACAAGCTCAGTATGAGTCAACGGATTTTGACAGCCAAAACAACTCTATTGTGATCATGGGTTAAATTAAGAGAGGCATTACTTCATAGTCCCACTGTACTCTACTGTGGTTAGACCATATCTAAAGTAATAGTGTTCAGTTCTGAGTATTACAGTTTAGGAAGAAAATTGATAACCTGGAGTATATCCAGAGAAGGAAGACCAGAACAGTGAAGGGTCAAGAATCAACAAGCATTTAAGTGATTATTTCATGCCAGGCTGTGTATGGGGTGTTCAGGAAGGATTAGCACATCTCATGTGAGGGCTTGCCAAGCTCTTCAGGGCTACTCATCCACCTTTGGTATCCACCTTCACTCAACCCTCTCACCTGTGGCTCCGAGAACCTGTAACATGCCTGGATGGACTAAACCAGGTTGAGGGTAACTGACAGGCCTCAAAACCATCAGTGAGTTAGGGGGATGTCTACCCCAAGCATATGAAGACTTCCCCTGGTGGCAGGGGTGGATGAGAACAATTCGTTCCAAGGGCCATCTGAAGCAGGCATCTGAAGCAGGTGCTGTGGAGCACTTAGGGCTTGGTCAGACATTGACGATGCCAAGGTGACCCACTGCATCTGGAGCCATCACCAGTCATCCTGACTTTTGTCTTGCCACTGGACTTCAATGGCTCTGGAAGAGATAGTGAAGCTGACAGCTTTTTGCAACAACTCTGCCTCACTTAAATCCAACTGAATTCAATTGTGTCTCTTCAGAAGTTAGGACAGACAACACAACATTTTGTGCCAGGTACTAGGCTAACCGCTGGGAATACAGATCCAAGAAGAAAGACAGTCCTTGCCCTCAAAGAGTTTACATTCTAAATGAGGGAGACACATAAAAGGAAGTAGAAAGGGGGAGGGAACAAAGGGACCAGGCCATGGTTAAGTTTGGAGTGAAGCCTGGAGAGGAATGAGACACGGCTGCTTTAGGTGCCCTCCATAAATGGAGACTCTGGGAGGAGCGATCTAATCAGAGAGAAGCTTCAGAGGTGGAGGGAACTTCCAATGTGTGAATTCCCAGGCTGAAGTGAGGCTTCAGGATGAAGAGCTGGCATGGCAGAGGAATTCCAAGTGCAGCCCGAAGAGGAAGGTGTGTGTGTGAAGTCTTAGTCATATGAGAACTACTTGAAGGAAATGGGAAGATTTAATCTGAAAAAGAGCTGTCTTCAAGAATTTAAAAGACTGTCATGTGAAAGAGGATATGACTACTCTGCATAGCCACTTTTTAAAATCAAATCTCATTGTTATCTTAATATTTCATGTAAGTAACCTCTCACCACCACCCTCATATAAGCCCTCATTACTTCTCTCTCAGCTATTACAAAAGCTGTCTAATTGTTTACCCTGCCTCAGTTCTCTCCCCACTCCAATTCCATCCTCCACTCACCTGTCAGGCTCAAACTCTTCTCACCCTGTTACTCCCCTACTCAGTCAGTTTCCTATCTTACCTCCAGGGTCAAATATAAGATCCTCTGTTCAGTATGTAAAGCCCTTCCAACCTTGCCAGTCTTCTCACCTTTACTCTGTCTCCTCAGCCCTACCTCTCCTAACTTCCCTGGCTTCCTTCAAGATGTAGCTTAAACCCCACTTTCTGGAGGCCTTTCCCAGTCTTGGTATCATTCCCCCCACTCCTAGGCCTTTCCCTCTAAGCCTCTATTTACAACATATATATCTTAAATGTTTTGTATGAACCTAGTTATTTTCTTGTCACCTTCATTAGAATGTGATCTTCTTGAGATCAGGGACCATGTTTTTGCCTTTCTTAGTATCCTCCACCCAGCACTTAGCACTGTGCCTGGTACATAGTAAATGCTTAATAAATGCTTGTTGACTGACTGACTCGTTCTGTTTAGTCCCAGAAGACGAACTTGAAACAATGAGTAGAAGTTGAAAAGAAAAAATTTAGGCTTGGTCTCACAAAAAAACTTATGACAATTAGTGCCACCCAAACTGAAACAAACTCATTTGGAAAGTAGTGGGTCCTCCTGTACTCTGCTCCCCTCCCGAGGATTTCAGACAGTATCTTGACAACCATACTTGTTTGATAGGTTGTGGGGGAATGCTCATTTAGGGATCTGAACAGATAGCCTCTGTTCTTTCCAACTCTGAAATCCTCTGATCCTGTGAATCCAGACCAGGAGTGATAGGCTGGGAGAAAAGGGAGAGATGAGGGAACCTGGAAGCTGCTGTGAGAATGAAGAACAAGATCAGGAGTGAGGCAGGTGGGAGAGACTGAAGGATGGGAGATTGTGATGAAATAAGATTAAGAGACAGAAGAGATGAGGAAATTTCAGGTGTGACCACTCCTATGGGTGGCTGAGATAGAGTGGAAATAGAAGGCAATGGAAGTTAAAATGGACCACGACATTCAAAGAGTCACCTATTTGAATTTTGAAATCACAGATGATGATAGCGGGGGTCAGAGTTGAGAAATGACAATTAACCAAGTGTTGAACTCTCTGAGGAAGTCTAGTGGCTTGAGAGTTAGTAGATAGCTTCAACAAGTATCTGAACAAGGCAACAGTATCAGCAGATGATCTGATAAATGAATAGACTAGTACTGCCATACATAACAATACTAACATGTGTAACATACATATATGGTTGTACATGTATAATAATATCTATAACAATACTAGCAATAATATATATAATATTAACTTCACGGAGAGAATTGCTAACTTGTATTATCATTTTGACTCACTTTTAAATTGCTAACTTCTATGTTTCTTGAGCGTGAATTTTGACATATTGCAACCAAGTCTTATTCTGTGAACTACATAAAAGGACTCTGGTACTTCCTTATCAACTTATTCTCTTCAATTATATCAAGACGTACAAATGAAGAAGGGCCTGTGTAGCCAATCAATCTTTTTTCTCTTCTGACTTTTATCAAGGATAAACAGAAATCTGTTCTAGTTCTTCTTCAGCACAGCCCCTGTTCCCTTTGAGATACCATGTCCTCCCAGTTCCTCAAACTCAAGCTCCCATGACCTCTATCTTCCTTCAATCTATCTCTGCTATTTAAGAAAACCATTTAATTCCCTTCATTAAAATTCCTTTAAGTAAACTCTTAAAATATTAAATTACTAGACCATGTTGTATGCATACTTGTTGCATGTGTATTTTGGGAAATAATATAATTTTCCAGTCTACAAACTTGCCTTAAAAGTCATTTGAGAAAGTCCGCTATCTTCGAAGGTTATGAAAACTAGCTAAAGGTTTTGGTTCCCTTTTTTCTCTAAAATCTTCCTTTTTAGGATTATCTAGTGGTTTGAATGCTTCAAGGAAGGAGATGTATCTTATTTAAACTTACATAGATGAGGAAGTTGTATAACAAGATTCCAAATGAGATGTGGACTTCTGGACCTAGAAAATGTGGTTACTTGCTTTGCTTGATTATACATACTTGTTACAAGGGTTTAATTATTTTTTTTCCTTTTAAATTGAGGGGAAGATGGAAGGGAGAGGAAATAAATACTTGGTGATTAAAAAAATTAAAGAAATACAATGAAGAAAGAAGTTATATAATGTGACAGAGAATTCACAGTAGAGAGAATCTGAATCCAAAGAGATTAGGAGAATATTACATACATACATCTTGATAATTAAACTTGGCTTTAAATAGATATTTATTCTGGAAATGGAAAACTCAGGGGACATTGTAGCTGTTTCCAAATACTTGAAGGGCTGCTGGGTGGAAGAGTGATTAGTCTTGGTTTGTGTGAGCCCCAGAAAGGGGAATTGGGACTCATATGTGGAAGTTGCAAAAGAGCAAAACAATCCTAAAACTATTCAAAAGAATAACATTGAGAGGTGGTAGATTCCCTCCCTTTAGAGTCTTCAATGACCATTTGGTGGGCATGTTATAGTGAGGATTCCATTCCTGTATGGACAGGGGTGGGGAACTTGCAGCCTTGAGGCCACATGTGGCCCTCTAGGTCCTCAAGTGTGGCCCTTTGACTTAATCCACACTTCACAGAACAAATCCCCTTAATAAAAGGTTTTGTTCTGTAAAACTTGGAGTCAATCAAAAGGCTGCACCCAAGGCCCTAGAAGGCCACATGCAGCCTCACCCCTGTTAGGCTATATGGCCTAAGGTCCCTTCCAACTCTCAAATTCTGTGATTCTGTGAAAGCAAGCATATAATTGCTACATATTTCTAAGCAATTATTCATCAGGTATGATTCATACCACCTGTCAATTACTCTCAGCCCAACATTGTAAGTGAAGAGTGAGGTATTTTGTCAAAACAATGAGTTGCTTTTTAAAATTATATGTAAATCTATCTAGTTTGGATAATCCTTCACATCACTGGCTTTTGGCCAGTTGTGGCTAAGAAAGTGGTATGCTCCTCAGACCTCTCAGTTCTATTGTGTGGTTGTTGTTTTTTGTTTTGTTTTGTTGGTGTGTGTGTGTGTGTGTGTGTGTGTGTGTGTGTGTGTTTAACTTGATCTGTGATTTCCTAAGGAGAAAGAGGACCTCATCAGTGCAGCTTAGCATTTTCTCCACAGTTTTAGGGAGTTGCCCAGGTGCACAAAGAGCAGCTTGCCCAGAGGCACACAACCAGTGCATGGCAGAGGCAGGTCTTAAGCCCAGGTCTTCCTGCTTGTGAGGCCAGCTCTCCAGCTATCATACCATGTTGCCTCTCTCTTCTATATTGACTGATTTGTTGCAGTCATAAGCTACACTACCTAATACCATTTTAGTAACTTCTTCTGGTACTTATGGTCCTTCAGGTAGTTTCTCCATTACAATTCAATCATATCACTTAAAAGTTCAAGTCAAATAACAATAATTTTCTGGTCAAGTCCAACCTGACAAGAACAAAGATTAGCAACAGCTTCATTAGCATTATAGACATTCAATAGACCAGGGCAGACTCCCGAGCTTGTTCAGATGGTGTCTCTGCACAGGACGCTAGGGAGCTGCTTCTCAGAGAATGGTGATAACTAATAAGAAAAGGCCTTGGAGAGCCTGGAGCAGACATGGATGTGCTGTAACTGGTTCTAGCTGGCGGCTGCATGTTGGGAGGAGCCTTTTCCAATTGTCTGTGTTACCAGAACTATCCACATGCTTCCTGTGACCCTCTTGGTTGCTTCTTCACCTCATCGTTACCAGCTATGCTCTGACAGTGTGACAACATCCAGTGAGAGGCTGTGCACTCTGTCCTGAGGGCAGGGGCCACGGAGCCTTCTTTCTCCCCTGGAGACCATTTGACCCATTCTTGGCCTTCTTGTTTGTTCTCAATTCTAGGTACAGGTAAGTGGAGTCTCCAACCTTAAGAGAAACCATAATCCAGGCCGGCTTTTACAGCCAGCACAGCATCTATGCCCTGAGGAGCAAGGAGCGGCCTTTGGGAGTGATTCATCTAGGGGCAGGTACCATATCCAGATGTGAACTTGGTAGGACCAACACTACATGGAACCTGAGCTACTTAGAGATAACTATCCCAGAGCCTGAGCTGGTGTAGAGGGAAGCATTCCCTTCGGGTACTAGAAGAAATGCTTGTACATTTGTTTGGTTTTTAAATCCATCTTTGAAGTAAATATCTCTTTGTAAAAGCTACCCAGTGTTAGGGGATTATTTAGAATTAGGGTGATAGCGGCCCCCTAAAATAGGGGGAACAGTGGTAGGGGCTAGAATTGATAGCAGCAAGTAAAGAACAGACAACCCCCAAACCTTCAGGTATCTGAGAACCCTGAGGGAGAGGTGTAGGCTGCCTGACTTTGAGAGAGAAGCCAAAGCACACCCGTTACAGACACCTAGCAGACTATCTGGGCAAAAATACATTATGGTTGGTATTATTTTAATAAGTAATTAAATCTTCATATGAAAAAAAACCAAGTTAGGGCAATTAGGTGGCACAGTGGATAGAGCACCAGCCCTGGAGTCAGGAGGACCTGAGTTCAAATCTGACCTCAGACACACTAGCTGTGTGACTCTGGGCAAGTCACTTAACCCCAACTGCCTGAAAGAAAGAAAGAAAGAAAGAAAGAAAGAAAGAAAGAAAGAAAGAAAGAAAGAAAGAAAGAAAGAATGAACACAAGAACTTGAGTCATGTGCTATGTTACTCCTTCAGCAGGAATTTGGGTCTATCATAGGCCTTGCTATTTACTTGGTGTCAATTAACCAAAATTTCAGGCATCATCCATTGCTTGGAGGGAATTATTAATTATTAATCTCTATAGGGTTGGCTTTGCATTTCTAAGTGTATTGAATGTTCACAGACATCATCCAGACATTATCTGGCATCCAGTTAAGTGCTGCTTGACAATAAATATGGCACTCAGGTGACACTGATCAAACCATTCAGCTGGATCTTGTAAAGTAGTATGTCTAAGTTTCAAATATAGATGTCATTTCCTATCATGATGAATTCCATGTGTTCAAATTCTTTCACTTGAAAGGAAGCTCCCAATTTATAAACAGACTGTGTTCCAAATGGTGATTATTTTCCATTGATTATGGAAATTTCCCATATTTTCCATTGATTATGGTTAGGGACCCAGGGTAGCCTACTAAAGCCTATCTAACCCATGCTGTGGCTGATATATTGGCCAAGAAAGATAGTTGAAGATATCACAGTGTTAGCAAGAGAGGGTCACAGTCACTCACTACATAAAACAGAAATACAAACAATTAAAATAAATTTGTAAATGATTTTTTAATCAAATGGGAATGTCTTTGAATCGAAGCAGAGTTGAAGAGGTAGATGGAAACTTGGAAGGCTGGCCAAGGCGGCTGCTTGAAAAAGTCCAGCTCCTCCACACTTACTCCAACAAAAACCTAAAATTCACAACAGACCAAATAATGACCAAGAAATCCAATGAGTTAAGTCCAGTAAGTGACTTCATCCACCTCAGAACTGGACAAAAATCAGCTAACAGCCTACGTGCATCAGGGGAAAAGAGACACCAGAAAAACCAGTAGCAGCACAAGCAAGCAAGCCCTAGCTTCCCAGCCAAATCACACAATTGTAGCCTGCAGAGCTTTGTCCTGGGACAGTAGGGGCATGTGAACTCTGCTTTAAAAGCCCCAGCAGGGTTGTCAGGTCACAACTGGGCTTCAGTGTCCAAGGTGAAGGAACTAATAACTCCATAACAACTGCAAGTAGAAATTCAAAGAAAAAAATAGATTTTCCATGAGGACTACACGGATACAAAAGAAGCAAAGGATAAAAAATAGAAAAGCTCTTGAGGAAAGAACTAGGAGAATAAATAGTTTATCAGAGAAAGTGGTAAACCTTAGCCAAGAAATGGACTCCCTGAAAAACAGAATATACCAAACAGAAATCAATGATGCTATGAAACAGCATGAAATTGGACAAAATCAAAAGACTGAAAAAATAGGGAAGATGTAAGACATCTAATATAAAAAATGACCTGGAAAACAAGTCAAGGAGAGATAATTTAAGAATCATTAGACTCCCTGAAAATCATGATTAAAAAAAACCCACCCTAGATTCTACATTTTCACATATATGTGTGTGTATGTATGTATGTATGTATATATATACACACACACACACATATATACATACACCCAAATCTACCAAGGAGAAAGTGAAGATAGAAAGACTCCAGCGTTCACCTCGTGGAAGAAATCCCAAAATGGAGAGTCTCAGGAATGTCACCAATCACACCAAGGAAAAAATACAGCAAACATTCAGAAATAAACAGTTCAAGTACCAAAGAACCACAATCAGGATCACACAAGACCTGGCTGCTTGTACTATGTAAATGACAGGGTATTTTGGAATACGATAGCCCAAAAGGCAAAAGATTTAGGCTTTTAAGGAAGAATTATTTGCTCTACAAGACTGAATAATCCTACAGAGGCCAAAAAAAAAGGGGGGGGAGGGCAGCTAGGAGGTGCAATGGATAGAGCAGTGGCCCTGAAGTCAGGAGGACCTGACTTCAAATCCAGCCTCAGACCAAAGACTTGATACTTACTAGCTGTGTGATCCTGGGCAAGTCACTTAACCCCAACTGCCTTAAAAAAAAAAGGAGGAAGACCTTTCATAAATAGAGGATTTTCAAGTATTTCTGATGAAAATACCACAGCTGAGAAGAAACTTTGAAATGCAAACTTAAGAGCCAAGAGAAACCTAGAAAAATAAATTTATTTGAGCAACTGAAAGAGGCTATGTGACTTTGTAGTGTTACTGTTCTAACGGGGGTGGGGCAATAAATAACTGTCCTTTTGTGAACTTTAAGGTCTTCAAAGAATATTAAGGTAGTTAAATAAGCAAAACAGAGGACCTGAGAGGCAGATTGGTTCTGTTCTAAGGACTTTAAGAGAGGAAAGAGAAGGGAAAGTAAAAGCAAAACGTGTGTTGAAAGGAGGATGGGGACAGTGAAATGTGCAATTTCCCATAACTGGGGATGCAGGAGAAGAAGAGTATACAAACATGGAAGATGAGGTGGGGGGATTGGACATCAGATGAACCTTACTCTGATCAGAAACAGTCAAAGGAAGATTGAACACACACATACACAAACAATTTGGTGTAGAAATACATAAAACCCAACATGGGAACGAGTCCGGATGGTTAAGAGGGAAGATAATACCCGGGAGGAGACAGGCACAAAGAAAACAAATCTATTGATTCTGAAAAGGGGACTAAAAGAGAGAAAAAAGCAAAGCAAAGAATTAAAATCTAAGGGGAGTGGAGGAACCTGCCTGAAAATAAAATAGAATTGAATTTTTGGAAAAATTACCTAATGGGGAGTATGTTCATTATTTAGAAAGTGGCTGAATAAATTATAGCATATGAATATAATGGAATATTAGTGTGCCATAAGAAATGACAAAAGAGAAAAGTGTAGAAAATCCACTGCTGCTTATCATGTATAATTTCTTTGATTCATTAACTGGTATGATGAAAGGGAAGTTAATTTTTTAAATAAGTGTCCAAGAGTAGGAAGAAAAAAGAGAAGAAAGAAGTTTAAAATGTATGTATGTGTAAGAAATTGCTAATTAATTTGTAAGTGATGAAGGAGGAAAAGGAAGGAGCAGGGCCTCCCAAATACCTTCCAAGAGAAGAAAGGGTGTGGCTATGAAAAGATTATCAGATAATTTCCCATGTCAGCCTCTAGGTGGTGGTGTTAGTCCAGGACAAATGGTGGAGGGAGGTGGAAGCAGATTAGAGGAAGGAGAGGTGAAGCACTTAGTGCATCTTTCAGTAAGAGATATATACTGGAATTTTATCTGGGTCAAATATTTCTCAAAATAAGTAGGGCATAGATTTTTTTTCATTATATACTCTGTTGGGGGCTTTAAAAATAGTATTTATTTTAATTGGACATGACCTATAATTACATTGAACTTGATCACTGCTCTATAAATGTTTATGTTGACCACTAGGTCAATTAACCTTACCCAGATTGGTACTATAGTCTATTATATTATTAGTCTCAGAAAAGAAAAAAAGCAATTATGCTTTTTAATTTGGTGTCTCATTTTTTATTACATAACTAGATATTTAGCTTTCTATTACTCCCTATTTCTAAGATTATAGCTAGGGTACTACAAAGATAGAAATGTCAGGACTGAATGGATATGGAGGGAGACGAGTCTAAATGGCACCTTCATTGGGAACCTGAGGGCCTGGGAGGATGATGACATCTTCCACAGTAATAGCGAAGTTAGGAAAAGGGGTAGATTGGGTAGGAAGGGAAAATAATAAGTTTAGTTCTAGATATTTTAGGTTTAAGATGTCTACAAGATGTCCAGTGCAAGCTGTCCAATAGACAGGAGGAGATGTGAGACTAGAGGTCTCTGAACTGGAAAACTCCACATAACACTCAAATAATTAGGTACATAGATGAAAATTGAGGGCTAGAAATTAGCTAAAGTGTATGTGATGTTAGTATTAACAAGCATGTACATAATCCCTATTGATAGTGTTATCGCTGCATGCAGCTAGCCAGCTTTTCTTTGTTAGTTAGCCATGCTTATTGCTTTTGCTTGTTTGCTGTGTACTCTGGATATGCCTGTTCTTTTGAAATGTGCTTGTGCTGTATTTTGTGTGTAGTTAGGCATGTTATCACTATAGAATCCCTGCAGGTGATGCTCTGAATAGCGCCATGTTTACTGCATGTGCTGTTGATATGCATTTGTGTTATTTCAGTTTCAACCGACAGTTGGTTACCTGGGACACCAGGAAAATCATCCTTGTTGCTGTTTGTGTTTTATATTTATAGGTTTGGGACATGCCCCAGCTGATGTTTGCAAAGGGACTGCAAACTGTCTTGTTCAGGGGAGGTATGTAACCCCTGTCCCAAAGCATTGGTAATGGGACTCTCCCCTTATTGATGGAGATGAAGGCCCTGCCCTATATGAGAGGAGGGGCTGAGTTGGTGAGAGTTGAGAGTACTCTAGCCTTCATCAGTCCCCTTTTAGGACCCTTCAAGCACAGTTCCTTTTGAGACTCATCAAGCTATGAATCAAGTTTGTTGGGGGTTTTTTGGTTTGTTTTTTTGTGCTTCCAGCCTCCAGTTTCAAGAGAGAAGATGGATGAGGCCAATCTTACTTCAGATTGCTTGAAAGAAAAGGCTGGGAAGACATGAGAAGACCTGGTAGTCTCCATCATGTCCCCATATCAGCTTGCTACACCAGAGACTTCAGGGAGTTTCCCCTTGGGTGAAATCCAGGACACTCTCTCTTGGTTGAGCTGAGTTATTTCACCCCCAGTGGAGAGCTCCTTCACTCTGTACGGTCCAGTACATATTCTCCTACGTAAAACTTCTCTGATTACTATTTTTCTATGATTTGGATAAATGGGTTATTTTGCTATTTGCTATATGTGTTCATTGCAGCACTGGTATTAGTTGGGAAAGGGGTCAAGGATATAGAGTTTGAGATCTCCCTTCTCCTTACAGATGGCAAAGCAATCAGAAGTTACGTGGAACCCAATCACATCCCCTAGACAAATGATATTTAAGAGAGCAGAGAGATATACTTTTGGACTGATAACCCCTCTCTCTAAGGAGAGCAAAGTGGTGCCCTCCAGACAACCTCCTGCTTGGAGAAGATGGGAAGAGAAGAAGCTAGGGATGTCTGTTCTGCTTTTCTTCAAGCCACACAAGGACAGTGACATCGGCTACATGTCTCTGCAAACATAGGGCTTCCCCACCCTTTTCTTTCCTTACACATAGTACTCAGTATCAATGGTTGTTGGTGTTGGTTTTTTGATGTATACTACTGTCATTCTGTATATTATTTATCTGGCTTTGCTTTAAAAGGAATTCAAAGACCATTGTATCACATATTTGGTTTATATTCTCCATGTCTATCTCCCTCCTCCCCTTCAGAAAAAAGGCAATTAGTTGCTTTTGGACTTTTCTTTCACTTTCTCTCTGTCACTGCCAAATTAACATTGAATACCTTCTTTGTTAAATGTTGAATTTTCTCTCCTATTTTTATAACATGCCTTTCTGTCTAGTAGACATTGCTTTTAATCTTTAAAGGGGTCAGGCCTCTTTTCCTATGGATATTCTTAAAACCCACATCTGAATAAATAGAATAGTTTTAAAATATGATTCCATTGTTTCTTCACAATATTTAACAGAGAAGAACAGTGAACAAATTCATTAAAGCCTTTTTTATGCTCCCATTGTCAAGACTAATAATTTGCTTTGACTAGGTATTCAGGAGTAAATGATAGTGCATTTGGATTTTCCAAGTAGGTTTGAAGTTGATGCGTCTTCATTTCACAGAAGGTACCTCAGCCCAGTTAAAAAAAAAATTAAAAATGAATGTTTCAAAATTACAAAGAACAAGGAAGGCTTCAAAGAACAGACAAAAAACATCTTTCCCCCTTCCATTGCCAAGGTGGAACATTGTATATACTGTCAGTTTTTCAATGTATTGATTTGTTTTGCTACTTTTTATCCTCTTTTTGTTTTTTAAAAAAATTCTTTGATAAGGGATGGCTTTCTGGGAGGCAGAAGGAAGTCTGTGGTAGAAATTTAAATGTTATTATACAATATGAAAACTAAAGATATAAAAAAACTTTTTTAGACTATAAGCTCCTTGAGGACAGGAAATTTTTTTTTGCTTCTATCTGTATTCCTCCTGCTTAGCACAGTGCCTGATTATATAACTAGCACTTAATCAATGCATTATCATCAATTTATTTTTAAATTAGACTCCTACTTACTCTAATAAATTACTATACTTCACAAATGTATAAACAGAACCTTGATTCAGTAATCCTTTCATATCTTTATACAGTGATTCCCTCAAATAGTGGTGACTCCCTTAATCTTATTACTTTGCATTTATTTTGTATGTGTGTATGTGTATATATGTCTATATACACACATTCTTTGAGGGCAGTGACTATTTTCATTTCATTTTTTGTAACCCCAGTGTCAGGCACTTACAGATGAGTACTTAAATGCTTATAGATTGATGTCTATCAGGAACTTGGCTTACTAATAACTTCCTCTATCTAGAATACCACCAAGAGCCAGAAATTAATAATAATAAAAAAGAAAGCCCTCCATCATAAACATGCATAGAGTGGGGAGCCAGCTGGGCTAGCACACTCTGGAACAAACATTATCACTGACCCTTTCCCTGGCCTCCGTGTCTCAGTGCAGTCAAGGCAAATGGGACAAAATCCACAAACTTAAGCTTGTGTACTTTACTGATACTGGAGTCAAATGTCTCAGGCCTTCAATTAGAGCCTATTTACCAAGCTTAGTTAACAGGTTTTTAAGCCTCATAGATCACAAGTAGCAAATTAGAAGGGTCCAGAGGGCTACTGTAGACAAATATACTGACAGCTGAAAGCAAGGGAAGAAATAGGAAAAACAGAAAAGGCAGATCAAACTGGTCCTCCAAAGCTGTGACTTTGGAGCACAAGACCAGCCTAAATTCTCAGAATCTCGCCACCAGAAGTCTTGTCACCAACTGATGATTTTTTTTGTCCATGACAAGTCATGGAAATTGTTTACTGAGAGACAGACTGTATAATTAAAAAAAGTTATCAATTTGGTATCATAATGAACAAAACAACCCTGTTTTGCAGTAGACTGAATTTACAAAACCTGACTCAACTACTTCCATCATGCTTAGCTGAATACATCAATCCCTGCTGTGCTGCACAAGCCACTCTTTAGATACTCATGACCCACCAAAGTTGCACCCAGAACACAATTAGAGGCCAACTTTCCTAGACAGGCTGTATTCCATTGTTGTTACTGTTCAGCCTTTTTTCAGTTGTGTCTGACTCTTCATGACAGCCTTTGGGGTTTTCTTGGCAAAGATACTGAAGTGGTTTGCCATTCCCTTCACCAGTTCATTTGATAGATAAGGAAACTGAGGCAAATGGGGTTGTGACTTGCTCAGGTTTACACAGCTAGTAAGTGTCTGAGGCCAGATTTGAACTCAGGAAGATGAGTCTTACTGACTCCAAGCCCAACACTATACACAGAGCTACTTGGATGCCCTAAATTCCATTCCATAGAAGGCTGCTGATTGGCTGTATGCCCTGAGCAGTCCAGCAAAGGCTACATAAGCCAACTCTACACTGGACAGCTAAGGCTCCAGGTAGCCTTTCCTTAACCACCAGAAAGTCACTTTTCCTTTCAGTTTCGCTACTCCCTTTATTTGACCTTGAGTCATGTGGTCCTGCTTTTGGGTAAGATTCTCCCTGAACTCTCAAGAACCTATGCTGAGTTTCTGAACATCTTTTTCAGAAGTCAGGGAGTGTTACCAAACTATAAAGAAAGAAGCAGGGTTCGTAAGAAGAGTGAGGTGGGGATGCTCCCAACTCTGCCCTTTGTGAAGGGGGGAGGTCCACAGGTGTTGCACATTGCATGTGTTTTCAGACTTTTTCAATGTTTTGATCAGTTCTGATTTTTTTTCCTTTTTGTTTTTGGTCTTCTAAAAAAAATACTGTTTGTTACATGGGATGGTTCTCTCTGAGGAAGAAAGGAAGGATACTGGGGAAAACTATGATACTGTGAAAAACAAAAGGCATCAACAAAAACTTATTTTAAAGTTTTTTAAAAGAAGACAGGGAGGTGTGTGGCACATTTTGGAAATAATCTCAATTAACAATAGTTAAAACAAACAAACAAAAACCTTTTGTTATTTAAAAAGGTAAACTCTCAGCTATCCAGAAAATTAGAGTTATTTCCCACAAGTTCTAGACAGCCTAGATTTTGCTAATACTACATTGTTTGTGGGGAGTGTGTGTGTGTGTGTGTGTGTGTGTGTGTGTGTGTGTGTTTTAAGTTCAGGAAAGATAAATACTCCAAGAAAGTGAGCTTAGTTACTCATCTCTTCATGAACAATTGCACAGCCATTACTAATTCAATCCTTTGGGTCCCATTTACTCCTGTTACAGAATCGAAAACACTTTGTAAACCTTTAAAATTACCATCAGCAATCAGGAGGAGGCATTATTTTCCAATGTCCAACCCTGAAACAATCTCCATGTCCAAGGACAATTTACTATGAAGAAAAATGGTGGCCAAGAGCTCCTTGTAGTACCCCATGAGGAACCTTAGAAATCAGCAAACATTATAACTCGGGACTTGATCTGTTGCTTTGTTGATTGTCTAGACTTAAGAAAGTGATAGAGAATAACATACGTTAATAACATAGATTAAACTTGAAAGTGTATAACGAATTTCAGAGAACTGGTTGTAAAATATTTACCAGCACACCCTTGACCCTAGGTGAGTCTGCCACTCTCACAAATTGGACTCATATTGTACCATGGTCTCCACCCTAGTGTCCCAAAGGTCTCTCTTGAACTTGAAAGATAGGGCTATGTGACCACTCCTAATATGGTTGAGATAATACTGGAGATAGAGGTCATGGTAGCGGAAGTTGAGGAAATGAGAGGACAAGGTATTCAGAAAAATCAGAGTTAGGGTGGAGAAGATGAGAAATCTTATTGTAGAGGGTGAAAAATGACCTAGCTGTCCATGGGTGACAGCAACATGGATTTGAACAGCATGCAATGAACTCCAAGGGAGAAAATGGAGTTGTGAGGGAGGTGTATCCTTTAAAAAAATTATTTGAGGGCATTTTCCACTTAGCTTGCCCCAGTCCCATTTTGTGAAGAGGTACAAAATGTTATTTATGGCTCTGTCATCAGTCAAGTGAAGTCAAATCAACAAGCATTTTAAAATACTTTGTACCTAGGCTAAGGAATGTCCCTGCCCATGGGGAGTTCACAGTCTAATGGGGAAGAGACATTATACAAGCAACTATGTAAAAACAAGATATAAACAAGGAAAATTGGAAATAAGCTCAAGAGAAGGCACTAGCATTAAGTGAGATTGGTAAAAATTTATTTCAGATGATGGATTTTAGTTGAAACTTGAAGAAAGACAGAGAATTCCAGGCATGGGAGACAGCTATTGAAAATGCATTGAAATGATGAACAGGCAAATTTTAGAAAAACTTGGGAAGATTTACATGAACTGACGCTGAGTGAAGTAAGCAGAACCAGGAGAACACTGTATACATGATGACTTAGCTCTTCTCAGCAATACAATGATCCAAGACAATTCCAAATGACCCATGATGGAAAATGCTATCCACATCCACAGAAAGAATTATAGAGTCTGAATGCACATCAAAGCATACTATTTTCACTTTCTTTTTGGTTTTTTTTTTTGTGGTTTTTCCCTTTTGTTCTGTTTCTTCATTCACCATATGACTAATGTGAAAATATGTTTAACATGACTACACATGTATAACCTATATCAGATTGCTTGCTATTTTGGGGAGGGGGAAGGGGAGGGAAAGAAATTTGGAACTCAAAATTTTATTTTAAAAATGAATGTTTTTGAATGAAATGAAATGAAAACTATCTTTACATGTAATTGGAAAAAATAAAATGCTATTTCCAAAAAGATAAAAAAAGATAAGAAGATGCATTGAGTTGGGAGATGGGGTACCTTATCTGAAGAATAACAAGAAGGCTGAATTCACTGGATAGGAGAACACATGGATGGCGGTAAAGTCTAAGAAGACTGGAAAGGTTTGAGAGGGCCAGGTAAAGACAAATAGAGGATTTATATTTGATCCTAGAGGTAAGACAGAACCACTAGAGTTCTGAGGTGGATGGGAAAGTGGGAAGGGGGACATGGACAGGATGGAATGGAGTGGAGAGACTTGAAACATGGAAGCCAACCAAAAGGCTGTTGCAATTGCCCAGGTATGCGGTGATGAGGGCAGTATCAGAGGAGAGAAGAGGGTGTATAGAAGAGAAGTTGGAAAGGCAGAATAATCAATAGGACTTGGCCATAGAGATTGGATCTAGAGGGGTAAGTATCAGGAGTTGAAAATGACAACTAGATTTTGAGCCAGAGTGAATTTAAGATGTCTACAGGACACATAGTCCAAGATATCCAACAGTCAGCTGGAGACGCAAAATTGGAGATCAAAAAAGATATTGGGGCTAGTGATTTGTGTGGGGTCACAAGGTTAATAAGTGCAAGGGTGAGGACTAGGAGCCAGGTCTTCTGATTCCTAATCCAGGATTCTTGTTCTTTCAGGCTATACTTTATTATCTGGAGTTGAATTTTATGAGAAAAGCATAAGGCACAAATCAACCATCAGTCCAAGTTTTAGAATATGGATCATAACTAGAACTGCAAATCAATAATTTTGACAACTTGAACTTGAAAGATAGGGCTATGTGACCACTCCTAATATGATTGAGAGAATACTGGAGATAGAGGTCATGGCAGTGGAAGTTGAGGAAATGAGAGGACAAGTTATTCAGAAAAATCAGAGTTAGGGTGGAGAAGATGAGAAATCTTATTGTAGAGGGTGAAAAATGACCTAGCTGTCCATGGGTGACAGCAACATGGATTTGAACAGTTTGCAATGAACTCCAAGGGAGAAAACGGAGTTGTGAGGGAAAGAGGAAGATGGAGGATCTGAAAATAGCAATGGAAAGCAAGAACTATCTCAGTTCTTCTTTCTGTCCTTGAGTGTCAAGGACTTTGAAAGGAGCTGGCAGCCTTAGAGATGTCAAGATAGACAGGTATCTTAAGAAATTAGATTTTAATTAGAGCCAGAAGATGAAAAGAATGTGAGAGAAAAAGAGATCCAGGATAAAGGGGAGTTTGTTAACAAGAGGGGAGAATACCAGAGGGCACAGTGGTGAAGAAGAGAATAGGGACTAGGGAGAGCTAAGACTGAGTTTAGAGTATGGATTTAGGGTGGGAGGGGAGGATAGTGGCAGCTGATAATGAGTCAGTCTGCGGTGTTTTCATGTGACTTGTGTCTCTGGGTCAATTGGTACATGGGGGATGGGGGGATTCCAACTTGGTGAGAAAGCAAGGCAGAGGGGAGAGCAAGACAGCTATGGGACCATGGGGGTGGTCACTTAGGAGCTGGGCAAAGTCAAGTTATGGTTAGGTAACTTTGTTCTACCAGCTTTGGCTTTGATAATAAAAATACTAAATACTTTGATAATAAAACAATAGAAAAAGGTACCAGAACCAAAGCAAGCTAAAGGATTATATGTGGTAGAGGAAGGAAAAAGGGAGGCACAATTAAAATAAAAAAAA
Source organism: Phascolarctos cinereus (assembly GCF_003287225.1). Lineage (NCBI taxonomy): Eukaryota > Metazoa > Chordata > Mammalia > Diprotodontia > Phascolarctidae > Phascolarctos > Phascolarctos cinereus. The sequence goes on from NW_027556180.1 coordinate 170,417,433, forward strand.
AACCATGGAAAGAAAAGTTTTCAGCAACTGTATTCTGCTAAAAGAAAAATTCTTTGTTCAGGCCTTCGCTCTAATGAAAGAAGCAAAACTCAGGAAAAGAAAATTAAAAGTTTATTAAAACACCAAGACAAAAGTGTTGGTACAATGATTACTGGGACCTACCCCCAGGGATTTGCAATGGTCAGCTTTTAAAGACAACTTATCATAAGAGCTAGTCAATCCTATGGGTAAACGTTTACAAATGGGGATGGGCCATTTCAACTCAGCTCCTCCTCCACTGCCACATCATAGGAAAATGAGATTTGAGATAAGGTGGGGATGGTCCACAGGTAAGACTAGCTGGTAACAAGAAAGGCAAAGGGGATGGGACCAAAGTACATCCAGATTGACACCTCTCCCAATAGACTGATTAGGACTAAGTGTCACTAGCACAAAAGACTAGCCAGACAGGAAAAAGCAGGGGTAGCTACATAAATTTCAATAATCGTAAAGGCATTCTAAAGGAAATATTCTAGGCTTTTCTCCCTATCCCCATCTCAGTTAAAAATAATTGCTTTAGAACTGCTCTGGTGTGAACTTTTCTAAGAGTGAATGGTGCTTAAGTGCTCACTACGTACCAGGCAATGATTGTGTTGTCAATGCAGCCTCTGAGGCTGAGATGCAACAAAGTATGGATCAATTCTCTGCTGCTTGTGCTAATTTTGGCCTAACAATGAACACCAAGAAAACAGAGGTTCTCCACCAGCAGCACCATAGCATCCCCACATGGAACCATTGATGACAGCAAATGGAGAAATTTTGAATGCTGTGGATAAGTTTACTTACCTTGGGACTTACACATAGATAATGAGGCTGACACACTCATTGCCAGAGCTAGCTCAGTGTTTGGGAGGCTCTGAAGAGAATAAGTATTAGACTGACTACTAAACTGAAGGTCTACAGAGCCTTTGTGATGAACTGGACAGTCTACCAGCGCCATGCTAGAAAACTGAATCACTAACACCTGAATTGTCTTAGGAAGATTTTGAAGATCACCTGGCAAGATAAGGTCCTGGACACTGAGGTCTTATTTCAAGCTGAACAGCCAAGCATTGAAATTCTCCTGCAGAGAGTGCAACTCTGATGGGCTGGCTGCACTGTTCAAATGCCATGCATACATTTGTCTAAAAGACTATTTTATGGAGACCTCACACAAGGCAAGTGCTTACATGGAGGTCAGAAGAACTGATACGAGGACACTCTCAAAGTTTCTCAGAAGAACTTCGGAATTGATTGTGAGACATTGAAGACACTAGTACAGGACGACCCAACATAGCATGCCCAAATCAAAGAATGTGCTGTACTCTATGAGCAAAGCAGAATTTCTGTAGCTCAAAAGAAACATGAGATGTACGAATCTAGAGACACCTCCACTTCAAATGTTGTCATGGACTATTTGCACCTGATCTGTGGTAGAGCTTTCTGAGCTCGCCTGATTAGCCATAATTGGACACATCATACCTTGACCTCAACATGGTAATGTCATTTTGGTCCTCTTGGAGAACAAAGGACAACAAACAACCACGTTACCAGGCAACGAGGTGGTGAAATGGATAGAGTGCCTGGCCTGGAGTCAGGAAGACTCATCTTCCTGAGTTCAAATCTGGCCTCAGACACTTCCTAGCTGTGTGACCCTAGGCAAGTCACTTAATCCTATTTGCCTCAGTTTCTTCATCTGTAAAATGAGCTGCAAAAGGAAATGGCAAATCACTCCACTGTCTTTGCCAAGAAAACCCCAAGCGGGGTCATAAAGAGTCAGACATATCTGCACAACAACAACAACAAAGTAGATTTTTGAGCAGTTAATGAGAGTCTGAACTAGGCTGATAACTAGAATACAGAATAGGGGACAGATACAAGAGATATTGCAGAGGTTGAGTTAACAGAATTTGGTAACTTATTGGATATGGAAGGTGAAGAAAAATCAAAATGCCAAGATAAATTATCATACCACTGATGAAAATAGTAAAGTAATGAGGAGCAGATTTAGGTGAGGAAGACAATGAACTTTGTTTAGTGATCAAGGTACTAGATTTGGACCTAGGAGATCTGAAGTTAATTTCTCCCCCTAACAGTAACCATGAACATGGAAAGCTACTTAACTTCTCTAAATTTAGCATTGGAGAATGTTGTCTATTTTATAATCAATAAACTGTAATTAGTTACAGTGTGAATGGTGAATCCTTCCCTAGAGTGCAAACAACAGTACCAGGGTAAGGAGTTTGTGTTTCAGGTATAGGTATATAGGGAATTTTAGGTATAAGCAATAGGGAGTCATTGAAGATTAATGAACAGGTTAGTGACATTTTAGACTGTGCATTGGGAATATTCTTTTGGCATTTGTTTGAAGAATGGACAGAGAAGAAATGTCAAATCCAGTGAACAAGTACTATTAAGTGCTTTCTACGTGCCAGACACTGTGCTAAGCACTCAAACAATAAAAACAAAACAAAACTCAAGGAGTTTACAATCTAATTCAGAGTCAACATGAAAACAACTATGTGCAAACAAGAATATATCATATATCTATATCTATATCTATATCTATATATAACTTGGAGGCAAATTCAAAGGGAAGATACTAACATTATAATGAAGACCAAGAAAGGATGATTTCAGAAGGCAGGATCTGAAGGAGGCCAGGCAAGCCAGGAGGGAGAGGTGAAGAGTTAGAGAATTCCAGGCCTGGCCTCATTTCTAAAATATATAGAGAATTAAGACAAATTTATAAGAACACAAGCCATTCCCCAATTGATAAATGGTCAAAGGATATGAACAGACAGTTCTCAGATGAAGAAATTAAAGCCATCTATAGTCATATGAAAAAATGCTCCAAATCACTATTGATTAGAGAAATGCAAATCAAAACAACTCTGAGGTACCACATTACACCTATCAGATTGGCTAACATGACAAAACAGGAAAATGATAAATGTTGGAGAGGATGTGGGAAAATTGGAACGCTAATACATTGTTGGTGGAGTTGTGAAATGATCCAACCATTTTGGAGAACAATTTGGAACTATGCCCAAAGGGCTACAAAAATGTGCATACCCTTTGATCCAGCAATAGCACTTCTAGGGCTATATCCCAAAGAGATCAAACAAATGGGAAAAGGACCCACATGTACAAAAATATACATAGCAGCTCTTTTTGTGGTGGCAAAGAATTGGAAATTGAGAGGATGCCCATCAATTGGGGAATGGCTGAGCAAGTTGTGGTATATGAATGTAATGGAATACTATTGTGCTATAAGAAATGATGAACAGGCTGACTTCAGAAAAACCTGGGAAGACTTATATGGTCTGATGCTGAGTGAAGTGAGCAGAACCAAGAGGACTTTGTACACAATAGCAGCCACTTTATGCAATGATTAAGAATGTTAAAGTGAACCCTTCTCAGCATTACGAGGATCTAAGACATCTCCAGAGGCCTCGGGATGGAAAATGCTGTCCACATCCAAAGAAAGAACTATGGAAGTCGAATTGCTATCACTTATTTTTACCTTCTGTTGAGTTTTGTTTCATCTTTCTGATGGTTCCTCCTATTGGTTTTAATTTTTACTTACAACTTCACTAATGTGAAAATATGTTTAATGGGTTTGTAAATGTAAAGATTATGTCAGATTGTGCACCATCTTGGGGAGGGTGGGGGGAGAAAAAGGGAGAAAAATTTTCAACTCAAAAGCTTATGGGAAAAAAAATGAAAAAAATAAAAATGAAAAAAAAAAATTCCAGGCCTGGGGACAGCCACTGAAAATGCCCAGAGTTGGGAGATGGAGTGCCTTGTGCAAAGAACAGCAAGAAGGCAAAGAGTACCAGATCACAGAGCACACAGAGGGGAGCAAAGTGTTGGAAGACTAGAAAGGTAGGAAGGGGCCAAGTTCTGAAGCCCTTTAAAAACCAGAGGATTTTTATGTTTGATCCAGAAGGCAACTGGAGTTTATGGAATAGGTGGGTGACATGTTCGGACCCGGGTTTTAGGGAGATCACTTTGATAGGCTGAGTGGAGGAAGTAGTAGAATGGGGAGAAAGATATGAGGCATAGTAGCCAACCAGGAGACTCCTGCAACAGTGAGGGGATGAGGGCTTTCACCAGGCTGGTGTCAGTGTCCGAGGAGAGAAGTGGAAAGATGTTATAAAGAGAACCTGTCAGGAAGACCTGAGTTCAGATTCAGCCTCAGACACTGATTAGCTATGTGATCCTGGGCAAATCACTTAACCTCTGTCTTCATCAGTTCCCTCAACTGTAAGAAGAAGATCATGATGGCACCTGTTTCACAGGGTTGTGATGAGGATCAAATGAGATAATATTTGTAAAGTACTTAGCACAGTGCCTGGCACACAATGGGTACTTAATAGATCCTTTTCCTCCCTACCATCAGCAGGAGAGGTGCCCAAGAGCAAAAGGGGACTATGTCAGTTTGGATACTTCTCTATCCAAACAGAACAATGCTTCAATTAGAATGATGGTAAATTGATAAAACTTGTTTCTGGCAGATGTGTGCCTAAAATGCAGAGTACAGTGTTAATGTATTTACTTTGACACAGAAATAGGAAAATTGAGGTTTAGCGGCTGAGGTCACTCTTAGTCTTTGAGGGAATAGCTCCAGTAAAGCGGTGGTGAGCAAAGCCAAATTCCAAGGGCCTGAATAGCGATTGGTGAAAAAGTGGCCTCCATGGTCTTAGCACTATAATTGACTGCTTCAGTTCTACATACACTGTGAGTATGCATATACTTTCTCTTTCAGTGCTTAGTGATGCTGAGTCATGACTCAACAAACCCCTCCATCCCTCTCCCCTGTTCCTTCTCATTTGAGGAATTCATACAACTGTGTTGAGCTTATTACAAATGTGTTAGATAATCTCGTTTGAGTCTCCACTAATGCTGAGCCACCCTTTTATTCTTCTCTGACTACTGCACCTCTCTCAGCAATATTCAAAGTCTCTTCTTTCTCCCTAGGCTTTTGGGACCTGACTCTCCTGCTTCTCCTCCTGCCAGTTTGATAAAGGACTCCTCTTCAGGCCTTTCCTGGATCATTATCCATTATCCTGCTCTGGAAGGAAGGCTGATCCTTTGAGGCTCTATCCCTTCAATATCTTCTCTTTCGAGTTCTGCTCTCTCTACTTTAGTGATCTCATTTGCACCCACGGGGTTCAATTAACAAATCCCCCAAGATAACTACAAAACCTCTATGCTCTAATCTCTTGTGAACTTCAGTCCCACAATACCATCTGCCTACTGCCTCTCCACAACTTCAGAGTCACCCTTCACCTTTCCCTCTTCTTATCAATCAGCTGCCAAACTGAGAATTCTTGCTTTACTGTTCTTTTTCCATTTGTAGCTTTCCCACCTCACATGCAAGTCCCACGCAGCTATTCAAATAAGTTTCCCCAAGCATTGGTTTGAATGTTATGTCACTCCCTCGATTCAACAACTTTAGGGACTCCCCACTGCATAAGGTTAAATACAAAACCTGGCATTTAACACTCACTATAACGTCCAACCTGCTTTGCCAGACATGTCATGTTACTTTACACACACACACACACACACACACACACACACACACACACACACCCCTAGCTAAACTGGCTAGTAGTAGCTATTCCCTAAACTTGATATTCTATCTCCCAATTATGCCTTTCCTACGTTTCCTATCCCTAGAATATATTCCCTTTTCACGTAAACCTCTTAGAATTCCTCGACTCCTCAAGGTTCAGCTCAGGAACCACCTGAATCTTTCCTATTCCCCCCAGTAAGTACTGTTTCTTACCACCTCAAGTTTCCTTTTTATCCTCCCCTACTGTATGTTTCCTGAACTCAGGAATTCTTCAGTTTTATCTTTGTAACCCCAGTAATGTTAGTATAGCAATTTGGACATAGAAGGCACTTTAGTAAAGGTCTGTTGAATTGAAAACAAAATAGAACTGAAACCATGAATGTAGATGACTTGGAAGATTTCAGTGGTAAGAAGGTAGAGGGATATTGGATGAAAGTTTGAGGGGATGGCAGAATCAATCTACTAATAAGAGAGTGGAGTTGTGGGCTCTCAGAGAGAACTTTGAAAACTACTGTGGGGAGTATGGTAGTCAAGTAAAGATGAATACAAATATTACCACGCAGCAGTGAGGAACCAGTTGCGCCTTAGACAATATGAATTTGTAGTATTTCAAATTTTCGTAATTTTGTGACTTATCCAAACAGTGTCCCATTCGGCAGCTCAGGGTTAGGATCTGAGAAGGTGGGAGTTACCCAGAGTTTAAGAATGCTAGGCTGTAAATAACAGAAGATTGAAGAAATAGCAGTCTCGAGGTTGGAGGGCAATACCTTGCTGAACAGTTTAACTATTAGGTCTAGGCTGTGTGAAGAAAAGATATTGTAGCCAAAACAGGGGTGAAAGACTAGGAGAATAGGGCGGTGTGAAGATTAGAGGCTGAATGAAGATTAATGAGCAGATTTAAGAAGAGTGACAGTAGATGAGGCAGAAGGAGAAGAAACTGATCAGCCAGGAGAATTTCAGGGTTCAAGATCTTGGAAAAGTGAAAGTGGAAAAGACTTCCATGGGGATAAGATATAAGGTGTGATTCCTACTGCAGAGGGCTGAGGTGGAGACTGCGGTCAGCTTGAAAAAGCTGATGAACTGGTAAATCAGTGCATTTAAAGAGTCATCAAACTTAGTACTTAAGTCACCAAAAATTAGGGTAGAAGTCTAGAGGGGAGGGTGGAGAGGAAGACTTGAGAACCAGGTTCTGAACTCACTGAAGTGGGAGAATGACTTGAAAATCTATAGATGACTACAACAAAGATAGGGACAGCGACTGGTATAAATTTCAAAGGAGGATAGGTTGACCACCAATAGTGATAGAATTAATGAGTAATGTAAGGATTTTTAATCCTGTTGAGAAAAGTTTTTTTGTTTAAAAACTTTGCTCTGCTTTGTTCTATAGGTAATTAAAAGGCTTAGATGTGGTAGCTCCACACTTTTGCAGAAGCAAGCAGAAAGAAAAGCTGTTATTTCTCCACTTTATATAAATAAATCCTATAACTGGTGAGTGTTGGAATCTTAGTTTCAAGCCCCCCAGTCCAACCTCTCATTTGACTAATACTACTTACATTCCTGTTGTGCCACAAGCCCTTTCTGGTCTTTTATCTCAAGGCCTCAGGGATATATGCACTTCTTAAATTTTACATATGACTCTAGGGAAAAAACAAGTTTCCATTAGGGCTTGTATTTGTTACTGTGACTTAAAGTAATATGCTGCCTCCTAACTTGTCAGGGGACAGGAGTAACACATTTGTGATACCTTTTGGAGGCTGAAGGTATACTACTACACTTATTGGCCCAGGGTGTGACTACCTCACGCTGCCAGATGCAGTAAGTGATAGTAGTAGGGAAAGGATGTTGCAATTATTCTCCATGAATAATTTCCAGTAAGTACAGGTTGCAACCTTACTTGGATTGTCTTCATCCTTTGTACACACCACCCCTTACTACCTGTTGGGTAGTTCTGGTTTGGTGAGTCCTTTGATCCAACTTGCTAGTGTTGGCCCACAGCCCAGGCAGTATAGAGAAGACTTCAGTACTTGGCTATTTAGAGGAAATAAAAGTTGTAATAGTTTCAGTAGCTGAATGAAAAAGGATGATTGATGAAATCTTGGGGGTGATGCTTGTATACCCACTTTTATATGTTATACCCCCCAAAAGCAGAGGTTAACACTTTTTTTTGGGTCATGAATACCTTTGGCAGTTTGACAAAGTTTATGAACTCCCTATCAGAATGTTTTTAAACTCATATAACAAAATACATAAGATTGCAAAGGGAACCCAATATTATTGAAAGAAAGCTATGAAGAAATTTTTTAAAAAGGTCATGGGCCCAAAGTTAAGAATGCTGGCCCTAAAGGTATACAGTGGCTATAGGAGTAAAGATCCAAATTTCCACACTTGGAGGCAAGAAAGACATGCTTATTAAGTTTTTGGACAACACAAAGCTGGGAGTTGAATGGCAGGCAGGATCTCAAAAAACACAAACATTCTTGGACTAAATTAAATATTCAGAAATTGACTCGAAATAGCCTCCAATTGATCTCCCATTTCTAGTGTGTCCCCTCTCCAATCTACCCCTCACAAGGCCTTCAAATTGATATTCTTTAAGCACAAGTATGACCATGCTATGCCCTTGTTCAAGACACTCTAGTAGCTCCTTATTGACTCTCAGATAAGGTACAAAGTGTCCCAAAAGTCTATATAGTCTGTGCAGCTATGAGCTTAAAACACCAAGACTTTTGGGACATCCTGTACAAATTTTGCTTAACATTGACAGCCTTTCAAGACCAGGCTCCAGCCTTCTTTTCTATAATTGCAACGCAAACTGCATTCCAACGAAACTGGCCTGCTTGCTGTTCACAGGAAAATTGGGAAGGAAATTCAAGGCTTTTGAATCATTTTACAGAAGAGGAAACTGAGGCTTGCTTGAAACTGAGTGGTCTTACTCCAAACTCAGTGCTCCATCCACTGTGCCACCTGACTGGCTCTCAATGAACATTCCATCTCCCTTGTTCGTACTTTTTGCACTGGCTGTCCTCCTAGACCTACAACATACTCATTGGCAGGCCTGACAAGTGGTATCCTGTTAGTTCAGATTCAATGCTGGGATGAAAGAGGTGCTCATAGATCACTGAATAGTTAACGGTTTACTTGGTCCTAACATAGCAAGGACATACAACAACAATATTTTAACTCCCCTCATCTCCATATGGAAATGTCTGTTCAGCTGGGCAGGTTGTCATGACTACTGTGGTCTTCTGGTATCTACCAAGTCTGAAGGGCACCAACCCCCACAAAGGTGGGACCTTTCCAATCCTTAGGTGATCAAGATGCCATATCAACACAACTGGAGAACACTAGAAGTTCCTTCAAGAGAGGCACAGTTTGAGCCTTACCCTACCCCTCAGCCAATGATGCACTGATTTTGTTGCCTTTTAGGGAAAATCCAGCCTAATCCCTATTTCAGGGAGAGGGGGGGAACCCTAGCAGATATGGATACTTTCTCACTTTTACTCCTAGCTTTTTTCCAATGCTCAACCTCCTACGTGCTTGGATGGCCCAATTACCTCATGCACTAGTGTGTACCCCAATTACTCTATATTTATTTGTAGTGTACATTATTTTATGTGTATATGTGTTGTTTCCCATCATAAAGATGGAAGTTCCTTAAGGATAGGGACTCTTTAATTTTTGCCTCAATATCCTTACTGCCTGGCACAGTCTGTGATACACAGTAAACACTTATTGGATAAATAAATGTGAAGGGAGATAGTGCTTGACCTCTAGAAATTTACATTCTAATTGGATAAACAACATAGAGGAGACCACATGTTTAGGCCAGGCATTAAAAAATCAACTTCATAAATATGAGATGGGGGACATATGGGAGTCTGGGGAGCTTTAGGGTGACTCAATAAATTTATTTATTTATTAAGTGCCAACTATATGCTAGGCACTATGATAAGCACTGGGGATATAAAGGAAGCTCAGTCCAATGAGAGACACAACATGCAAACGACCATGTATAAGGAAGCTATATACAGGCTACACTGGAGATAATCAACAGAGGGAAAGCACTGGAAATAAGAGACATCAGGAAAGTCTTCCTACGGAAGATGGGATTTTAGCTTTGACTTGAAAGAAGCCAGGTAAGCCAGGAAACAGCGATGAGGAGGGAAACCATTTCATTGAAAATGCCAGGATTTTGGAGATGGAGTGTCTTATTTGAGGTACCAAACAGCCTAGTGTCACTGGGATCCCAGAATATATTTGGATGAGGTGGTGTGCAAGGTGTAAGAAGACTGGAGTGGTTGGTGTGGAGGAGGTTATGAAGGGCTTTGAACAACAGGAGACCAACCAGAAGACTACTGCAATAGTCTGGGCAAAATTGACTGATTGATTGGAGGGGGTCTGGGGGAGTGAAGAGTAGTGACCTCTAGGCTTTGAGTCTGTGTGACTGGGATAATGGTGGTAAATAGGGAAATTAGGAGAGAAGAATTTGTTGGGGGGGGGGGGAGGGGGAATAATGAGTTCAGTAACAGACGTGTAAAGTCCTTGAAGTCAGGGACGGTCTCCCTTTTCTATTTGTATTAGTGTCCTTCACTGTTAATTGCACCTCAAACAACACTTTGCTGTAACATTTTATTTTATTTTAATTTTGACATTAGTCCTATTCTTCACTAGAGAATTACTATTTTTTGGACTGGACTGATGGCATCTTTGGGTACTTTATGGTTCTAGTTGCTTGACACACTGAGGGATCAAGTGACCTCTCAAGGGTCATACACTCAGAGGTGGGACTTGAACCTAGGCCTCCTGGCTTTAAAACCAGCTCTCTATCCACTATTCCATGCTGCTTCCATAGAGAACATGATTTAGTCTTTGCATTCTCTCTCCCTACATCTCTCTCCTAGCACAAGACTAACACACAATAGGCAATGAGTAAATACTGTTGGGGAGACCACAATCCTTCTAGTGCCCCAAGTTTGCAACTGCAGTGTCATCAAGAGCAAAGAGGCCAGTATGGCCAGGATCCAAGAGCATGTGACTGAGAGTAAGGTGTAAAAAGACTGGAAAGGTAGGAGGGGGCTAGGTTATAAAGATTTTTGAATACCAAGAAAAGGATATTGTATTTCATCCTGGTAGCGATAGGGATGGAGGTGGCTCAGTGCTTAGAGTGCTGGGCCTGGAAAAGACCTGAGGTCTAATCCGACCTCATTCACTTATTAGCTCTGCAAGTAACTGGGCAAGTCACAATCTCTGATTGCCTCAATCCACTGGAGAAGGAAAAGGCAACCACTCCATTACCTTTGCTTAGAAAACCCCATGGATGGTCCACAGAGACACAAATAATTAGACAACAAGAATAGTGATAGGGAGTCATTGGAATTTATTGGGTGGGGTGGGGTGCACATGATGTGATTGGACCTGCACTTTAGGAAAATCCCTTTATCGCCTTAATGATGGATTGGAGTAAGGAAAAGACTTGAGGCAGGAAGACCCACCAGCAGGCTGTTGAAATGAGCCAGGTGTGAGGTGATAAGAGCCTGCACTAGAATGTGGCAGTGTCAGAAGAAAGAAGGTAGACTATTGAGAGATGTTGCAAAGGTGAAATCAACAGGCTTTGGCCACAACTTGGATATATGGGGGTTGAGAGATAGTGAGATGAGGATGACTCACTCCTAGGTTTGGCACCTGAGGATTTTGAACCAGAGGATGGTGATGCCCTCTAAAATAATGAAGAAGGGGAGGAGGATTTTGAAGATAATGAAGAAAGTTTTGGAGATTCATTTATTAAGCAACTACTACATGCCAAGTACCATGTTAAGTTTTGGGGATCCAAAGACAAAAATGTAACAGCTCTTGCTCTCAAGGAGCTTACAACTTCTCTTGAACCTGTCCCCTTTTTTCCCCATTTGAAGAATCAGCAGTTCATCACTTCCAGTATAGACTATGAAAATAGCCTTGTAATTGGCCTTCCTGTCTCAAGTCTCCATCTCCAAACCATCCTAATCTATTGCACCTGCCAAAGTGAAATTTCCTGAGGCACAGGCCTGACCATTACCCCATTACTCAATAAACTCCAGTGGCACCCTATATACCCTGTAGGATCAAATATAACCTTGTGTTTGCCATTTTAAAACCTTCATAAGCCAGCTCCAAACGACATTTCCTTCCCTGTTATACATTACTCCTTCTATAAACATTTCAGTTCAGCCATACTGGCTACCTTACTGTTCTTCATGCAGGACACTCAATCTTCTGTCTATTGCCTTTGCACACATGCTGTCTCCTTATTCTTGCTCCCTACCTCATACTCCTCAAATCCCTTTTTTCCTTTAAGGTTCAGTCCTTTAAGCTCATCGAACAGGTTGCCCTTTCTGGCATCTGCCTCCACAAATGATCTTTTCTCTCCTTTGTATATACAACTATATTAGGCACGTGTCTCCCACAGAGAGTTTTTAAGTTCCTCTAGGGTAGGGATTGTTTCACTATTTGTATCCTAGCACCTAAAATGGGTCCTGAATCCTAGCAGGCACTTTACAGATGTTCTCTTTGACATATAATGGCCCTCACAGTTTCGGAGCGTGTTCTTACATTTGACTCCCCTGCGCATCCTCTTACGGATCCAGCCTCACTGGCCTCCTTGCAGTTCTCCCCTCTGTCGTTTCTCTGGCTGTCCCTCATGCCTGGAGTGCTTGCCCTTCCGCCTACTGGATCCTTTTTGTGGTTCCTCCTTCCTTCTGGAGGAGGACCACCATTGGATTCAAAGCTCATCCAACTCTCTGCGGGAGGACTTCTCTCCTTTTTTATTGTTCCCTCGGAGATAAGCTCCCATTTTACACTGGTTTCTATCTCGAATGTACTGTTGTTTTGCAGAACGTCTCCTCCATTAGCAAAGTGAGCTCCTGGAAGGCAGGGGCCACATTTCTTTTCTTTTTTTTCCCCCTTCACATTTCCTAGTACTCCCCAGCACTCAGAACAGAGCTTGACACACAGGAGGCGCTTGATAGACACTTGTTTTTACATTTCACTCCCCTCCACACCCAGGCACGCGGGCCTCCCTCCCTGATCTCGGCACACGATTCTGTCTTTTCCCCGGGCTGGTGACCGCTATCAATTGGCTGATAAACAACGAAATAAGCGGTTACCTCTTCAACCCTAAAAACCCTAGGATTAGAGTGCCTATCAGCAGCAGTCCAGTCACCTCTTCGACCCCTAAAACAGATAGGTTAGGGCACCCTGCTCACACGCAAGAGATAACGAGGAGAAGGTTGTCTCTATTACAGAAGTGGTCTTCTAATGGAAGTAGCTCGTTAGTGAAAACAAAGCTGCTGTGGCAAAGTTTCCACTTCCCCATTCCGCTTCCTTTTTCCTCTCCTCCCCGGAAGTACTGTCCCTTTCTTCAGCCTTTCCTTTCTCCTTCACTTGCCTCCTCCCCACGCCGAGCTTTGGCTCCGGTGACCAGGACACGACCCGAGGAAGGTCAAGCAGGCGGCCGTCTTCCGGCGGGGCTCGCAGGAAAAGACGCCTTCCCTCCCTGCTTCCCATTCCCTGAACCACCGAGCAAGCCGGGGTCACCCCCGCGCCCGAATGCAATCTCCGCGGGCCCCGAGATAACCCCCAGCCCCGGGAATTCGGGCCCAGCCCTTCCCCACCTCCACCCCAGGGAAAGGCGGGACTGGAGGGGAGCTAGAACGTCAGATAAAGCGGGAAGCCTCGGGCTGGAATAACGGCGAGAGCGCTGGGGCTTCCAGCTTTAAAGTGCAAAGTAGCCCGGTCTCGCCTGCTCCTGCCCGGTCCCACGGAACACGTCATCTCGCGAGAGTTCTCCACCCTCACTCCCCCGCCTTCTCCGCAGGGGCTCACGTGACAGCGTGGGGGGATGGGGGGCGGGCTCGCTGCGACGGTCACATGATCGGCAAAGCTGTCCGCCGGGGTCTCCTTGAGCTGCGGTTGCCGGAACAGCAGGGGCTTCTTCTTTCGCTGGCTGCGGCGTCATTTGCCCCGCTCTACCCTTAATCCGCCTTCCCTGCCTTCCGTCCTCCCTCGTCTCTTCCTCCATCCACCACTTCCCTTCCACCCTCCCGCCAGCGCGCCCCTCCTCGGCGGTTAGCAAGTCGGGGTGCTCCTCGCCCCTTGCCGCCGCCGTCTCCGTCGTCACTGCCAACCGCCGCCCGGCTCCTTCCCCGAGCGCGTCTCGCGCCCCCTCCCCCGAGTCCGTCCGTCCGTCCGTCCGTCCGTCCCTCCTTCCTGCACCCATGGCCGGCCCCAGTGGCGCCCGGACGCCCCAGCGCCTGCTCGTGCTGCTTCTCGGTAAGATGGAGGCGGCGGGGAGGGGCCCGGGCCTCGGCGAGAGAGAGGACCGGCGCAGGCCGGGCTGGGGGGGTGGGATGCGGAGACGGAGGCCCCTGCGCCGGGCCTGGCTCTCTCTCTGGCGCGGCGGGCCGGCGTGGGCCTCGATTGGCTTTGCCCTGCAGGAGCTGAGGTGGATGGGGACAGTTTGGGCCAGAAGGAGGTATTGGGGGGGTGCTTTTGGCATAAACGGGTGTTAGTGACCCCCGAATCCCCCCAGTAGTAGCGATCAGCACCAGGCCCCGAACGCCTGGGGAGAGGACATGGACTGGAGCTTCGGGTTTGGCCTTTGCCAGCCACCCACGAATAACGTTTTAAGTTGAGGTTTAAACTAATGCGAAACTTTTTAAACCCTTGCCTCATATTTTAGCTATCGATTGGTAACTGTGGTTTTGAGATAGTTGTCTTTGCTGGCCTTGTCAGCGGGGCCAAGAGAAAACGAAAACATGCAGGCCCTGCGCTTTCTGATTGTAAGAAGTTCAGACCTTGCCTGAGAAATCGACCCAGCTTGTTGTGACTCAAGTTAATGCTGTGGCTTTCCCCAGGGAGAGGCCGGGGAAGTGATTCCCAGGGCCTCTTGGAGTCGGTCCTTTGATTTCGCAACACCACCCCCACCCCTCCCTTTCTTCGGTTCTTAAAATTCGATTGAAACCAAATTAATGTCGGTTTGGGAATTTTTGAGATTTCGTGCTCAGCTTGAAATATAATGAGTTGCAAAAGCCAAGCTTGGGAGTCATTTTATAACATGCACGGTGTACGCTTTTGCTTCTCTTGGAGAGGCGGCTCCACATAATGGCCTTGCAGTCATGAGACTCGGGTTTCTGATCTTCTGACGCTTCCCACAGCTTATGGGATTCTTGGGCAAGTCACTTGTTTCTCTGAGCCTGAGTTCCTTGTCTGTAAAACTGTAACAGTACTATTCACTCACTGCCTTTCTCGCTGGACTATGGGAGGAAAGCATTGTACAAATAAATAGGAGTTGTCTTATTGACATAGATGTTCTACCTCTCAAATGATAACGTGCAGCCTCACCTGAACCTCAAAAAGAGTTTAAGGACTTCTTGGAAAGAGCTCACTGAAGAACAGAGAAAGGAAATGGAAAGAATTTGGCACCTATTTTCAGTCTAAATACATCTGTAATACCTATAAAACATACTTTAAGCAAAATAGTGAGACCCATTACCCCCATCACCTGTTAACTTATATATGTGGTGGTTCCTTCCCTCCCCTCTCCCTCCATTACTTTAAGTTCTCAGCAGATCAGTGTTAGAATGTGTTTGGTTTTTTGGAAGGTAGAATGTATGTAAATGTGTATATATATTAATACACGAAATATACCTTAAATTTTACCCTGTTTAATCAGAAATCACCACCGAGCATACACGTTTATGGTACTATCTGTTGAGTAAAATAACTTAATTCTGAATCTATAGGTACAGAGATGACCTTGTTCCAGTACTAAACTTGAAACCTTTGCATGTGACCGGTGAACCTTGCCATCGTGTGTAATTAGTTACAAGTAGAGTTGTTTGAACAAGTCAGCTCTTTTGTCAAGT
Organism: Phascolarctos cinereus; assembly: GCF_003287225.1. NCBI lineage: Eukaryota > Metazoa > Chordata > Mammalia > Diprotodontia > Phascolarctidae > Phascolarctos > Phascolarctos cinereus. The sequence goes on from NW_027556180.1 coordinate 170,432,934, forward strand.
CACAAATACAGTACCTACTGTATTTTATTAGAAATGCGTGCAAGTATTACAAGTCTTTCATTCTTCCTATTGTTTTCAAAACTAACCTATATAAATATGGGAAGAAAAGCCATTTCTTTCTTATGCAATAGTAGCTTATTTCCTTTGCTGAGTTCAGAAGTAAGATCTTGCATTACACCTAGAATCCAGGTAGCCTCTTGAAAATGTTTGGAGGATGAGGCTAGAGTAGAAATCAGCAAATCCCTCTTTATTTATCCCACCCAAAAAAATGAAGGATATTGTATTTATTTCCAGATATAGACCATAAGATGCTGTATTGATAATATGGGTTGAATTCTTGTGTTCTCTAGCTATAATCCATCTCTTAACCACTCACTCCTTTTCTTGTTAAGTGTGTCCCAAAATTACATAATTGCTTGTTTGTGGGAAGGCTAAGTCTTATTTTCACACCCTGTGTTTAAAATTAATTTAATTTCTAGAAATAAAATTAATTTGATTTAAATGAAATGGAGCCTAGCAAAAAGTAAAGCTCATTTAGACTATATTAAAGGAAAAATACTGAATTCCTCCACTGACTACTGTTATCACTTCTAATCTTATGACAGTTTTTGAATGGACTAAGAACCAATTGACCCTTCCTTAAATGAAAGAGAAGGCATAGTCTACCACAGGTTTACAATGCCTTCATTGGTTTGTTACAGTTTTTCCATTTTTCCTTTCATGCATAATGTTTATTATACATCCACTGGGTGCATTGCATTGTACTAGATACTTGGATAAACTTATGATGAATGCATTTATTTTCAGTTGGCAGACTTTAGCCAATTTAAATAATTTTCTTATAAATGATTGGGTTTGGTTTTTTTTTTGTCCCTAAGGGAGATCAAATGGGCTGGGCCTTGTTGCCTAGGGCACATTTTTGCTGAAATTTAAATCAAAAGGCTTGAAGACTTGAATCAGGTTTTCTGCTAAAAGCACAATTGTAGGATTTGGGGCTTTAGTGCATATGATATTCAGAATTGTGTAGGTATGGATTTCGTTTTTATAACATATACACTATTTAGGATATATTTTTGTGAAGGTTAGGAGGACATCCACCATTAACAATAGATTTTATTTAAACGTGTTTCCCCTCAGACTTTCCCCCTCAGATACATTCATAAAGCAAGCAATCACGTAATTTTGGATATTTTACTTATTTGCAATGTGTGGTTTTGAGAAAGCCACATAAAAATAAAATAGGCAATTTTAGCCAAGTCAGCATTTTAAAAATTAAAGTACAAGGTTAACTTAGTGTCTGATTTCTCTTCCTGTTGATTCATAGGCTGGGAAAGAGATTAGTTTTCCTGCCTTTAATTTCTAAACAGTGTCTTAGTTTATCATAAAGGACAAACTTAACAGGAAAAGGAGTGAGTGGTTGAGAAACAGGTTATATCTTGAGGGGAAGAGATCCAGCAACCCTTGGAAAAAAATATTAACAAGTTCACAAGAAAGGCCTAGGGCAAATTGGGTAGATGTTCCTAGGAGGATTCTTGAAGAGACTGGAAAGAACTATTGGGAAGAAATACCTATCTACACCAAAATTATGGATTTATTATGGTTCAGAGGAGGAAAGTAACCTTCCTAAATCTAATAAAGCTATTAGGTTTTGTTAGAAGAGTATTACCACTTAAGCATTTTTATTTTGGTACTTAGTTGATTTCTTTAAAAGTGCCTTAGCAAACTTTCTTAATATATTGGAATATATTATTGAAACCGTATTGTGGGAAAGTGATTTTGTAGATAGCCCACTGACTTAAGGATAAATGCTGGTACAAAGTATTTGCAGTATTGGCAAGAAAATACATAGCCTGTTTTGACCTACTTGTAAATTTATTCTTTAGAAAATTACATGAACATGGTTAATAGTTAAATGTAATAACCTCTCTTCCATGCTGACTATTTTAAATCAAAACCGTATAGTTAAATGTGGATAAATAAGCATTCTAATAATATTTTGATATCCCAGACACTGGGAATTGAGAACTGCAAGGGGTTGTGATGGAGCTAATCTAATCCCCACCTCTTATTTTATATATGAGGAAATAGATTTGTGGAAGTTAAGTAATTTATTAAGGTCATACCACAATATAGCTTTTAGAACCTTGACCCAAAACCCAGGACTTCTGCTTCTTTATTGATTTTTATGCAACTTTTCCCATCACTCCTGGTTTCAAGCATTCTAACTGTGATTGTATTCCAAGCAAGAAGTTCTTGGTTCTGATCAAATGATAGGAAGAACAACCTATCCTAGTTTAGATAAACAGGATTAAGCATAATTATATAATGGGACTTTTTCCTGATCACAGACAAGATAGGAAATCCTATTTTGGGCTGTTCCAGAATGAACTTTGTAGGGTTCCTTTAAGTCAGTTTTGTATTAATTGATGAAAAATAGAATATGTGAGTAATTCATTGGTTATTTCATATTGGGACTTAAATTTAGTATTTGGAGCTTCTGGAAGGAAAATTGACATAGTATAGTCTATCTTGAATTTATATAGAGATATCCAGTTTTAAGAGAACATGTATCCCACAAAAATTCAAGACCCACCATAATAATATGTAAGCCTCTTGAGGTATTATAGCATGTAGTAGGTACTCTTAATTGATTTGATTACTTTCTGCTTATAGAGGTTCCCTCAGGCCACTGTCACTCAGATCCTGCTTTTAATTTGGGCACAATTTTGGTATGATTGGTTATAGTAGTTCTAAGGAGATGGGGAGGGAACTAAGTATTTATATGGTACTTTGTGCTAAGTGCTTTTACAAGTATTATCTCATTTGATCTCACAACAAATCTAGGAGGTAGGTGCTGTTATTATCCCCATTTTACAATTTAGGAAACTGAGGTAAACAGGTAAAGTGACTTACCCAGGGTCACACAACTAGTAAGCATTTTAGACTGAATTTGAATTCACCACTCCACCAGCTGTCTCCAAATCCTAGAGCTCACCGGGACCTTAGAGATAATCTTGTTTCCCACCTCATACCTAATTTGAGGTATGGTTCTAGAAAATCAGGAACGCAAGGAAGCTGACGTTAGTGCTTAAGCTTAGTGTTCTGGGATCATTTAGTGTAGGGACAAACAACCCCTCCACACCTTTGATCACTATTTAAGTACCACTATTATAGCAGCACCATTATTATGGCATGTAGACTATAGTACAAGGACCTCCTCATTATGAGACAAAGAAGTTCAGTATCATATCCACAAGGCAAGGAAGCATGGAATGCAGAGTATATTTAAGCTCCAGCTCTACTCTTTTTAAAGGCTGCAGTTTGACTACTTTGGCTGATTAAAAGTCAGGGTTGCTGTCTAGGTAATTCTTGTGTATTTGGACTTTTGGCCACAGGCCATTGTATTTATTAAGCACCTCCTGTGTGTCACTGTCTTAGTTGCTGGTGATACAGAGGCAAGAGTGAAAAAGTTACTGGTATCAAAGACCTTAGAATTTCTCTGAAGGTAACAACACGAATCAATGAGTGAGTGAACGAATAAATGAATTTATTAAGAGCTTACTAAACAGTTGGGGTACAAAGAGAAAAAGCAGAAACAGTTTCTGTTCTCGAGGAATTCAAATTATAATGGGCCAGACAACACACACAGAAGATTTCAGCTGCAAGTCAGATGGAAAACACTCATAAATGGCAATATATCTTCTTTAATGTCATTTCCAATCATAAAATCATCATTTCTGATGTTGAACCATTTGGCCATGCCAAAGACCTTTATGAGAACTTTCTAGGTCTTCACTAACTGTCACTGCAACACCTCTGGGGGGGGAGCCCCCAAGGGGCGGTGCTGCCATTTGCTGGGCTCTTTGGTTGCAGCTGGTGGTGGTGAGAAAAGTGGGCTCCTTCGCCACAGTGTTGCTTCCTTTGGTAATGGCTGTGGTGCCTTGACCTGGAGTGTAGGGCATGTGATTTCTAGGGCAGTCCTACTCCTAAGGTTCCTGGGTCCTGGGGTGTGGGGCATGAGGGGGTGTCTCCATCAGGCTGGTCTGAAGAGGGAATGTGGTAGTGTTTGACTTGCCTGCCACATCCTGCCTCGACCGCAGCCAGGGGGCTTGCACATACATGCAGATGTTTTCAAAATAGATATAGGGAAGTTAGAGAGTGAGCAGGAAACATTTCATTTAGATGGTGACTTTTGAGCTGAATCTTAAAGGAAACTAAGGAATTCAAAGAGGTGAGAGTGAAGAGGGAGTACATTTCTGGTGTGTGGGACAGCTGCTGCAGTCGGCTGAGAACTTAAGAGAGGAAAGAGGGCCTAGGAAGGAGGCATGATTTGGACGATGCTCCAACAAAAAGGAGACAAAAGGAGTGGTTAGACAGCTAGGAGTAGAACCAAGAGAGCAGTGTCATGAAAATCCCTAGAAAGCAGAGGGATGTGTAGGTGGGTGAAGTTTTCACTGTCAGACACTGAAGAGGAGTCAGTAAGAATGAGGGTTGAGAAAAAGGCCATTAGATTTGTCAGTTAAGATCATTAATGCCTGGAGGGGGGAGATTGAGATGATGCTGATGAGGTCAGAAGACTAGAACCATGATAAATGCTCAAGAATGAAATTCTGAAGACCCAAAAGGAAAAAAAAAATCCAATGAGGAAGAAAAATGGGATTTCTTTTTGAAAGGACTGGTTTGGATGCACAAGAAACTCACCAGCCAACTTAAATTAAAAAAAAAAAGTACACAGGATGGAAGGAGAGCAGATTAACAGAAGATGACTATAAGAGAGGTACATAGACCCCTAAAATAGTGTAAGGAATGTTAAGCCTCAAAATGAGCTGAAGCTCTTTAAGTTATATTAAGGGGGGGTAAAAGGATGATCAAAGAAAGGGGATAGGATCTTTTGCTTGATGTGGATGGGATGATAAACTCACAACAGAGAGAAAACAAACTGGTTCTTGTTTCTGTTCCTTTCAAAAGAGAATCAATCTTACCCTGGAAATGACAACAAAAAGATGAGGAGATAGTGACATATGACTTAGGTATCATTGGTGAATTGTTATTTTGATACCTATCTGAGCATTGCCTATAGATAAACTACATTCTTGGGTTTTGAAAGAACTGGCAGATGTGATTGTGCAACACTCAGTGATATTTGAATGATTATGTGGAAAAATAGGAGCCACCATGAGACTGGAGAAAAGCAAGTTTTGTTTCTGTTTTCAAAAAAGGGGAGAATATAGAGTCTACAAACTGTAGATCAATGAACTTGACTTAAATTTCTCAGAAAATCATTAGGATGAATACCAGAAAGGGAAGTAGTGAATATAAAAAGTGAGCATGGCTTCCTCAAGAACACTCTTGCCAGACTGACCTCATCTTCTTTCTTTTAAGACAGAATTACTAGTAGATGTGGGGAACACTGTGGATGTGATTTATATGTGGATTTTTGTTGTTCAGTTGTTTCAGGACTCTTTGTGACCCCATTTGGGGTTTACTGGAGTGGTTTGCCATTTCCTTCTCCAGTTCATTTGACAAATGAGGAAACTGAGGCAAACAGGGTAAAGTGACTTGCCCAAGGCCACACAGCTAGAAAGTGACTAGGGGCAGATTTGAACTCAAGGGAATGTCTTCCTGACTCCAGGCCTGACCCTCTATCCACTGTACCACCTAACTGCTCTATATGGATTTTAGTAAAACTTTTTTTTAAAGAATGTTTTTTTTCTCAATTACATGTAAAAACAATTTTTAACATTCATTTTTATCATTTTTGAGTTCCAAATTCCCTCCCTCCCTTCCCTTCTCTTAAGAAGGCGAGCACTTTGATATAGATTATACATGTGAAATCATGCAAAGCATATTTCCTTATTAGTCATGTTGCAGAAGAGAACACAGACCAGAAAAAAGGGGGGAAAACATGAAAAATAAAGTGAAAAACACTCCATTTCTTTCTCTGGAAGCTGTGTCGGGTCATAGTATTGCTGAGAAATAAAATTTAAGTTGTTCAGAGTTGATCATCATACAGTATTGCTGTTGATTTTAGTAAAACTTTTGATAAAAATATTTCTCACCATTCTTGTGGAGAAGATATGGGTTACATGATCATATACAGAATCAAAACTAATTGGCATTCTAGACTTAGAATAATGGTTAACTGTTGAGTGTCGTCATGGCAAGGAGGTATCCAGTGGAGGATCCCAGGGATCTGGAAGTAGAAAGTCAGTGCAGTTTAACAGTTTGATTCATGATTGGGATAAAGGCAGTGATATTGTGCTCACCAAAGTTTCTAACAACATGAAAGGTAGAGGGAATGGCTAACATACTATATGACAGAATCAGGATCCAAAAGAATCTTGACAGGCTAGAATGTAGAACGTCTGCATCTAATAGAGAGGCAGCTATGAAAAACCAAGCCCCCAAATAAAAGATAGCAGAGGCAGGGGTTGGCAGCAGTTGTAAAAAGCATCTGAGGATTTTCGTGAACTGCAGCCTCACTATGAGCCAGGGCTGTGATGTAGCAACTAAAAACAGTGAATGCAGTCTTGGGCTACAGTTAAGAAGGGCATCACTTCCAAGAATAGGGAGGTGCTATTTTCATTGTACTCTGCCCTTTTCAGACCTCATCTGGAGTACTGTGTTCAGTTCTGGACACCGTGCTTTAAAAAAACATTTATAAGTTAAGCGTGTCCAAAGGAAGGAAGTTAGGATGGTGAAGGGTCTGAAGACATGATATGAGGATCAGTTGAAGGGATTGGGCCTGTATTTGAGAAAACACAGGAGAGACATGATCACTGTGTTCAGTATTTGAAGGGCTGTCAAATAAGGGAAGGATTAAACCTATTTGAGAAGAATAGGTAAAAGTTGAAAAGAGGTAAATTTAAGTTTAACATCAGGAAAAACTTAACAGTTAGAGCTGTCAAAGGCGAGTGGGCTGCCTTGAGAGGTACTGGCTTCTTCTCTCCACCCCCAAAAAAGCAGTCAAGTTCTTTGAGTATAGAGGATATTCCTTCATGTGTGCATTAGACTGGTAGGTGACTGCTGAGGTTTCTTCCAGCTCACAATTTCTGTGATTCATGATTTCCTGGGGTGAGGGGTAGGGGTGGGGAAGAACCACTCCTCAGTTTGAAATGACCTGTTTTCCAAAAGGTAATTTTGAGTTCTTGATTTCCCCCCCCACCCATTGTCAACAGGACTCATACATGTTGCGTCTTCAATATTTGTGGTGAAAAATGAAACTGAAACTTCGTGCATAATGGCTAACTTCTCAGCTGCCTTTTTTGTGAACTACAGCAGTGAGAGTGGTATTGTGGTAAGTAATGGCTTGATTTGAACAAACATTGAATTTCATCTTATTTTTTTGACCTTCACCCAGAGCCATGGTTTACTTTCAATTCTTTCTTAACCAGCTCTTATATTGACACTATTGTCATTTGTACTCTTAAAGCAATTTTTAACCTATTGTTGGAAGGGTAAAGAGGCTTAGGGTTTCTTTGACTAAAGTGTACCCAAATGACAAGCTTTTGAAAAAAAAAAGTATTTGTTTCCCTGCCCTAGGGAAGGGTTTAATTGGGATCTGTCTCCCTGTTTGGAAGTAGTTCTTCTTTAAGCTGGTGCTTTGCATGAATGTCTTCTCCTCACTCTGCCGGTAGTCTTATTTCAGTGAAAAAGTAGGTTGTAAAAATAAATTGGCAGCTTACACACTACATTTTAAATTGTACACTTTTCTCACTGTAAGTATCGGTAATTGAAAACAGATACAGAATGTTATTGACAGGTAACATTGGGATTTTTTTCATTTTTTGCTTAAATGCAGTGAAATACCATTCCTTTGAACATATCAAGGTGTTTCATTATAATATATTATTATTATTATTGTAACATGTAATAGGCTAACTATTTTATATCATGTTTTTGCTACTGTATTTCATTTGGACTGTTTTTGACTTAGGGTCTTTCTGAGAGAAATAACGTGGCCAATAAAAAAACCACCCTTAGAAATCAGAGAATCCTGGGGTCATCTCCCACCTCTGGGTCATACCTGTTGTGTATAGTCAAATCACTTAGCCTCTCAAAGGCATCTTACTTAAGAATACATGTTGTAGGACAAGTGCTGATCTGTATTGGTATAGAGGGAGTTCCCTTATGAGTGAGTGAGCTCTGCCCAACAAATCACAGGTACACATGATACCTGTGAATCCACTTAATAAACTTTATTCTAACAAGGTTTCAATGTAATTGTCTTGTAGAATACAACTTTTGAACTTCCACAAAATGCAATGGTATTGAATAGCAGCAGTTGTGGTAAAGAGAATGCTTCTAATCCCATCCTAGTGATTGGTTTTGGAAAAGGACATACTTTGACTATGAATTTCACAAGGACTCCAAAGAGTTACCAAGTTCAACTACTACGTTTCACTTTTAACTTGTCGGATGAAGCTTTTTTCCATAATGCAAGTACAAGTTCTGAAGGTAAAGAAAAATGTGTTTGATCAGTTTATGGAGAAAATTTAGGGAGGGATTTTTTTTGTGAAATTATGCAATATTTGTGTTTTTGTTATTTTATAGAAGTGAGTGTGGAATCCAAAACTGATATTCAGGCAGACATAGATAAAAAATACAGATGTATCAGCAGTAACCAAATAACTATGAATAATGTAACAGTTACCTTCAGTGATGTCACCATTCAGGCATACCTTTCAAATAACAGCTTCAGCAAGGAAGGTAAGTACTTTTAATTACTCCATGATTTTGTCTTGTTTGCAACGACTAATCATTACTATGTTGATATCGCACTATGTCTGGGTAAAATAATTTGTGGATAAGCATTCATACTGGCAGACAGTAAGTTGGTAAACAGTAGTGTTTAAGTAGAGCCATTTGCCAGACCACCCTTTTCTTTCAGCTAAATTGGCCTTTCGGATTAGGGTTGGTGAGTACAGATAAAAAGGGTAAAGTGCTGGGAACTTGTACCATCTCATTAGCTTCTATTTGGGCCCTTCTAAGTTTGTTTCTTGGTTAACATTTTGTACCTCTTGTTCCAAGCTGTTAATATCCTTTCCATTTTTTTTCCATAGCTCTTATATTTCTAGTTTTTTCCTTTAGCACTCTCATTTGATTTTTTTAAAAAATCATTTTTAATACTTTATAACTCTTGCTTCATCTCTTTCAGGAACTCTAGTTGAACTTGTTTCCCAAGCTGTGTTTTTCTTTGAGGCTTTGCTTGTAGATTCCCTTCTGTGGGGTTTGTGTCTTCAGTTTCCCTATCACCATAATTGTTTTTAATTGTGGGGTTCTTTTTTTGTTCTCTCATTGCCCCATCCTACTTCCTAACTTCAGACCTTATATTAGGGCTGGACTCTATACACTTCTGGAGGGAAGCTATGGTCCTGTTGCTGCTTCCTTGGGATATTGAGTGTTGTATTATTCCAGGGTCTCAGGGATATCTCAGATTGGGAATCTGCAAGCTTTTAGTTCTCCCAAAGTGACCTAATCCAGGACAAAGTCTGAACATTGCAAATTCCTGACCTAGGGTTTGTTGTGAACAGTAGCCATGTGAGCATGCCCCATTTGGAGTTTCAGTAGACTACTGCTGGATTCAGTAACTATCAGCTAGCTGGAAAATTCTGATCGTTCAGAGTGACAGAATTGCAGGTTCCCTTTTGGTTTGGTATTCCTGCCCTGCTTATGCCAATGCAGGCTTCAAACTGGGCTGGAATCTGAAACTGATACCTCACTTTGCTCCTAGGGTTGGAACCACAAAACTGCTGCTTGCTTCTGAACTAACTGCTTGCTCAGAGCACAGCCTAGACCTAGAGCATAAAACTATTCCTCAGCCTGGAATGTCACCCCTAAGCATGAGTTCCTTCCTCAGTCTGTCCTGGATCTATGACCCAGAACTGGGTATTGTGCAAAAGAAGTGCCAGTTGGCACTGTTCCTGTACCCTGCATAAGTTTATTTCCCTCTCTTCTGGATTTGGGACGTCTTCTTACCTGGTACACAGCCTTCCTGCTAGATCCCATCTCCAGTGTCTGTAGATGGCTCTGATGTCCAAAGTTCACTTGTACCAGAAAAAGGGCTCACTGTAGTTTTTTCTTCCATTTTCTGATCAGAATGAAATCTAGTTCGTTTTCTAGATCTGTTTGGAGTAGGCAGAGAAGTAGACCTTGTTGGTGCTTCTTCCCTACTGCTTCTCTGTCCTGGTTCCCGTTAACCTTATGAAAGCAAGCAGGCTAAATACCCTAATCCTGTCTCAAGTATAGAGGAGAGACCCGCTTATCTTTATGAGTAGGTCTAGAAAATAATTTGAAAGTTTGCTATGTTCTTTTGTAGAATTTTAGACTTGGAGAGTTTCTTACAAGAAAACTGAGGCTTAGAAAGATTTTTGGTTTGTCCACGGTCATATAGCTTGGTTAGTGGTAGAAGTAGAGTTGGGGTTATGTTTACTGACTCCCTTTCTAGTCCATTTTGTTTTTTATTACATGTGAGTTCCCTTTCTGTCATTTGTTAGTCATGTGATTTTTAGGCATATTACTCATTATCTGAATTTCTTCATCTATAAAATGGGAACCAGTTATGTATTTGGGCTGAATGCCAAACCAGTGTCTATCCTCTATAGAAGATAGAAGGGAATAAAATCCAACAAGCATAACTAACCTACCCACCTATAGGAATTCAGTACTGAATGCTGTGGTTCTGACTGCAAGTCCTTTCAGAAGATAGTGATCTTTGCAGTTGGGGTTGCAGTGGGATTGCTATCATGGAGGAGGAAGGGTCCTCTAAGGAGGGATTCTAAGGCATGATTGTAGACATGTGTAGGAATAGATAGAATATTTGACTTTGTAGTATGAAAGTTTCATTTTGAGGAATAATAGGGGCATGAGCTGTTCTGACAGCTGAGCAGAATAGTTTGGACTTAATGCTGTAGATGAAAAAGAACAATTTTAAATGCTTGGGGAGATAGGGAAGATGATGAAATTGATGTGTTAGGGTGAGAAAATACTTGCACTGTTGGAAAGGATGTAAGAAAATGTTTCCACATTTAAAGTAGTAGAGTTAGACAATTGAAAGGAACTAAATGATCTATAGACAGAATTTCAGAGTTGGAAGGGCCCATAATGGCCATCTAGTCCAGCCTATGCCTGAAAAAATCTACTCTGGCACACCTCTAAGTTCATTTGAAGAGCTTCAATGAGGAGAGACCGCTAATTTCTTAAGGCAGCCCTTTCCACTTTTGGGTCATGCTTAAGTGTTAGTTTATCCTGGTATCAAGCCTAATTTTGCTAAGCAGAAGAAGTCTAATCCATCTTCCATATTGACAGCCTTTCAAGCACTTTTGGTTTGTGTGTGTGTGTGTGTGTGTGTGTGTGTGTGTGTGTGTGTGTGTTTTTTTTTTTTTAAGACAGTTGGGGTTAAGTGACTTGCCCAGGGTCCCACAGCTAGTAAGTGTCAAGTGTTTGGTCTGAGGTTGGATTTGAAGTCAGGTTCTCCTGACTTCAGGGCTGGCACTCTAACCACTTTGCCACCTAGCTGCCCCTTTTCAAGCACTTTTGAAGACAACTGTTAGGTTTTTACCATCTGTCTCCCTTTCCTCCTCATCCTTCTTTCCAGGCTAAATATCTCTAGCTCCTTCGGATGATGCTAATGTGGCATGAACCTTAGACTGTTCTTTGAGATTGCCGTCGTCTAGCTTGTCAGTGTTCTTTTTAAAATGTGGGGCACAGAACTGAACACAAGACTCCTAATGGGGTCTGACTGGGCCATGGTACAGTAAGTAGGTCTATTACTTTATCTGTGTTCTTGTTAGCTATTCTTTATTGTAGCCTAGTATTAAATTTTTTTGAATACTGTATCACGCTAAGTTACTAAGTCTGAAATCAACTCAAATCTCTAGGTCCTTTGAGTCCAATTACCCAACTAGTTCAGAATGCATCTAAATATAGTATCTAGCCCACATCGCTCCATGTTTACTATATAAATAGCATGAGATATTTGATCAGACAGTATATATTTTGTATTCACTTATCTGTGTTGGTATTGTTCATGTCCTTTCTACACTGTAGATTATAGAATGTAATCTTCGGAACATAGAATGAGAGTTTCAGGGGACCTTAAAGGTCCTCTATCTAGTCCAGTCCCCTCATTTTGCAGATGTGGAATTTTATTGAAAAGGTCAGTACACTTGCCTCAAGGATAAACAGTTTTTTGGTAGAAAAATGACAAAGCCTAGATACAAACCTAAGTCCTTTTATTCTAGAATCCAACATGTTTCTGCTGTACCAGGCTATCTCCCATTGAGGGCAAGGTCTGTTTTTGTCTTTGTATTTCCAGGACTTGGAACCAGTGTCTGGTATACAGTAGGTGCTAAATACTTTCTGCATAGGTGAGTGAATGCTTTCTTGAAATCTAGGCGAAATAGATCTATAACATTCCCCTTATCTACCAATTTAGTAATCCCTGTCAGAAAGGAAATATTAGTTAGGCACCACCTGTTTATGAAAACATGCTGTACTAGCTCTTTGTGGTCATTTATTTCTTTTTCGAGATCTTTATTAACCATAACTTTAAAAATGAATTCTAGAATTTTATTAGAAATTAAGTCAGACTCTCTGGCTTAGAGTTTGGCAGTATTGTGCTCTTATTTTTTCTAAGATTGAAGCCTTTGCCTTTCTCCAGCTCTGCCTTCAACTTTCACAAACAGTGGCTTGGTCATAGCTGGCAGTTCTTATAGTACCCCAGGATATACTGTTTGTTTGGGTGAGGTGATTTATTTCTCATTGAGTGCAGCAACATTTTCTTTCATCTCCTTATTTCTATGGGATACCAGCTTTCCACGAGCCATTGTTATGTCATTTTCAGTCTAAAATGTATTTTCCTTGGCAGCAAAATCAGGCCAAATAAGAAATTAACAGCTTTGCCTAGTCTCTTTTGAGTCATTTACCCTGGTGATCTTATCTTTTCTCTGGTCCTTCCTTCTTCCCCATAAGGTGGAGAAACTTTGATCATTGTTGAAATTGTTCTGCTTCCATGTACTTTGCTCTCCATCAGCTCACAGGTTTTATGGTGCAATAATGTCCTATTACATTCATCTGTCACAATGGATAGTACCAATTGATGGGCATTCCCTTTCCAGTTCTTGGCCAGCATAAAAAGTACTGCTATTAATATTTTTATTATATAGACAGTTTTTCTCTTTGGAGTATATGCATAGTGGTGCAATCACGAGGTCTAAAGGAATATTCAGTTCGATGGAAATATTCTCCAGAACAGTTGGACTAGTCAACAGAGAACTCCCTCAATAATCCATTAATGTGCCTATCTTACCTATCTTACCACAGTCTTTCCAGCATTTACCATTTTTATCCTGATACTATTCATACAAAATTGCGCCATGTTTTTCTATTCTTACTGTTACCTTCCTTTGCTTCCATCTTTTGGGTATTGATCTCAACCTAATTTCTCTCAGCCTACTTTCTGGTTTTTGCATCAGTTCCTTGTTAATAAAGAGTTCTTTCCTAGGTAATATATATTTTGCAGTTTATTAAATATCGGGTAATCGAGTTCAAATTAATTCTGATTCTTCTGTGTCTGGTATTGTTTTATTGACCTTTTTTTTCTTTTTTTTTTTAACCAGTATTAAATGGTTCTGGTGATTATACTTTATAGTGTAGCTTGTGTTCTGGAAATACTGTTTCAGTACCCTTCATTCCTGTCTTTTCCCAGCATTTCCCTTGATGTTTTGCATCTTTTATTTCTCCAAATGCATTTTATTATTTCACCTAGCTCTGTAAAATAGCCTTTTGGTAGCTTGTGTAACAGTTGATTTCTTAGTAAATTTAAAAACAAAAGTCAGCCCCCAATCTATTAGGGTTCAAAAACTTCCTTTTTATAAATTAACTTTTGGATATATTTCCCCATAGACAACAGTTTTGGTAAAGTAATCACTTTTTTAATAATATTGCCACATATCGGAGGATTGTCACAGGCACCAAATATTAATTTATGCACTGGGTGATAGTATAGCTCGTTGTATTCACAACTGGTTGAATTCAAAGAAGTGGATTAATAGAGCAGAGTCAACCTGGAGAGAGGTCTCTAGTATTTTGCAGCAGTGATCTAGGTTTTGTTTAATACTTTTGTTGATTTGGATGAAGTGACAAAAGCCATACTTTTCAAATTTTTGGGTTGCAGAAGCTGCAATCAACATAGCTAAATTCTGTCATCCGATGAATTAATTACTTGCCTCATAAGATTTCTATGCGGAGGGTACAATCTAACTGTAAGTTATTAATCAAGATTCACAAAAATCTTAGTGGGCTAGAATTGGATGATAAACTGAAACGAACAAATTGAAATATAATAAGTATAAATGTAAAGTCTTCTTCTTGTCTTAAAAAACAGTTGTAAAAGAACAGGCCTCATAGGGGGAAAGAACTAGGATTTTTAGTAAATGGGAGTCCATGACTGCCAAGAAACCATTGTAAGATCAAGCTTCATTCATAAATATATGATGTCCCGAATAAGTGAGGGTAGTCATTTCATTGTATCCTGTGTTGGTTAGACCCACATCTGGAATATTGTGGTCGGTTCTGTGAATGCATTTTAAAATGGTTATTGATAAACTACAATGTACCCAGAAAAGGGCTACTAAAATAAGAGGTCTGGAAACTTTGGCAGGGAATAAGAATAATTGCTGTTTTTGACAGACTGACTAGCTTACCAAAAAAACATTCTTAGCCTTAACTGTGATTTTAATCAGAATTTGGGGTCCTGGGAACATAGGGTCACGAGACATAAATAAGACTTCTCTTTTGGGGGAAATGAAAATTATACACAGATACTTGGAAATAGATAAACTTTGTTCCTTCTCAGTTGAACAGCTTGTGGATGACAAAAGCTGGAATCCAGATAACTACATTGTCATCTGATGGATTACTATGGTTGCTGTAAGGAAAAATTGATCTAAAAAGGGAAGCAACATAAGCCAAATCTCAGTACCATGTAGGCTCCTTAGTCTTATAGAAGTATTTGCATTTTTAAAGAGTTAATACTTATTTTAACCCAAGGTTCAGTTGAAGAAGCAAAATGTTTTTAATAAGAGGACTAAGTCCTCATCATTCCATCCTTGCTTAGTGTTGTGTTTTGTGAGTCAGTACTCCCAAACCATTCCTGCTTTTTCTCTATTTCTTTATCTTCTGCTTTTGAATCTACAGATTCCCTGTTGGCTTGAGGCTACAAAAGCAGGGAGAGAAAGGTCAGAGGATCCTAGAGGTTTGGAAGGGACCTTAGAGGTTCATCTTGTCCTCTGTGCCTTCGTTATACAGGTGGGCCTGTCTGCCTTGTCTCTCTTCACTCCAGTCCTCCACTCGTTTACCAAAGAGCATTTCCTGGTGTTGAGGTCTGACCACATTCTCTTTCTTGGGACCCAGCCTTTCCGTGCCACCTCAGATCCCCTCAATAAAGTCCATTAGTTCCCTATTACCTCTAAGATCGAATATACACTCCTCTGTTTAGTATTTAAAGCCCTTTACAACCTAACCACAGTGTACCTTTCCAGTCTTTATGGTTCCCTTCACGTAATCTAGAATCCAGCTATACTGGTCAGCTTGTTCCCAGACAACACTCTGTCTCTTACCTTCCAGACATTTGCACTTGCTGTCCCCATACCTGGAATTTATCTTTTCTCACTTTTCAGGTTCAGCTCAAGCTCCACCTTCACCAGGACACCCTTCCCTATAGTCACCCTTCATCTCCCTCCCATTTTCACTGTCTATATCTTGGACATATATACAGTCTTTTCACTTTGGGTTTCCCGTTAGAATGTGAGCTCCTTAGGAGCAGGGACTGTGTTTTTCTTTTTCTTTGTATTCCACTGCTCAGCATAGTGAGGGTGTACATAGGTCATAGAAGGTGCTTTAAATAAATGCTTATTGATTGATGAACAGGCTGAGTCCCAGAGAGGTGTGAAATTACTTTCCCAGGCATATAGTGGCAGAACCATGACATTTCAGCGTTTGAACTTCAGATCCAGGGTGCTTTGTACTTCATTGTGCATCATCTTAATTGCCATTTGTATTTATACCGCATTGGGGGGCCTAAGTATTAGGGGTCTGAATGTGGTGGTTCCTTTCTCACTGCTAATAAATATAGTCAAGAAATGTTGAAAACTGTATTCTGTTTACATTTATTATCCAGCCAGTTTTATCTGTGGATGTTTTAGCATTGTATGAATGTTCTTAGCATTGTATGTTTTTCCCTCACCCGCCATTTTATGTACTGCCTGTAGTCTCTTAGCACTCTTCTGTAGTAGTTTACAGAGGAGTTTGTATTTTACATTAGTGTGGTCCTTTGCTGTCACATGTCTCTTTAGGAAGGAGAAGAGATGTTAGCTTGCTTAGATTGTTTCTGATCACTTTTTTGTTTGTTTGTTTTTGCAAGGCAGTAGGGTTAAGTGACTTGCCCAGGGTCACACAGCTAGTGAAGATTATGTGTCTGAGGCCGGATTTGAACTCAGGTCCTCCTGACTCCAGGGCTGGTGCTCTATCTACTGTGCCATCTAGCTGCCCCTCTGATCACTTTTAGCCTCTTTGTTTGGTGCCTGTTTTCCGTTGCTTAAAGTTGCAGGAAGCAGGAGTGATCCTAGTCCAGGCCTCGCAGCCACATATGACCTTGAGGCTGCAGGTTCCCCACCCCTGTCAAGTCATTATATTGTTGCCTTTTTTCTATTTTGCAGTTTTCATATTGCACAAGTCAGACTGAAGTTGTTAGACATTGCTTAATATCTCTTCCTCATCCTTTGATAAATAACTGGAGAAAGTTCTTTAAACAATAAGCCTGTTTCCCCACTTTTTGGGTTGTTACTGCCTTTTAATTTGATGTTGATTTTGACCTTT
Source organism: Phascolarctos cinereus (assembly GCF_003287225.1). Taxonomy (NCBI): domain Eukaryota; kingdom Metazoa; phylum Chordata; class Mammalia; order Diprotodontia; family Phascolarctidae; genus Phascolarctos; species Phascolarctos cinereus. The sequence goes on from NW_027556180.1 coordinate 170,449,812, forward strand.
GTGGAAATTAGTCTGTGTTCTGATGGTGCACAGATAGCTAAATCTAATATGACTCCTGCATCAGTAACCAACCAATTGTTTCCTCTCGGGAATTGGTTTCATTTTTGTGAATGTTCTTTTGTGTATACCATGTCTAATAACTTCTTTCTTCTAGAATAGAAAATATTCATGGCACTTTTTTTTTTCGTAAGGCGATGGGGTTAAGTGACTCGCCCCACACAACTAGTAAGTGTTATGTGTCTGAGGCCACATTTGACCTCAGGTCCTCCTGAATCCAGGGAGGATTCTCTATCCACTGCAGCACCTAGCTGCCCCCCATGACACATTGACATGAAGTTTCTAAGTGCTTTTTATATTTTTGCCCCTTGAAGTACAACTTCAAATCTGAACCATAATTTCTGACATTTACTGACATCTCCTCTTCTCCAATACATGTTGATGAATAAATTTGTATTTCTCCATCTTTTGTTCATGTTTTTAAAAGGGCACAGCAAAAAATGAGATGACCCAGTGTCCCATGAAACCAGTTCAGACAACTTCTTTCTCTTCCTTGGCAGAGAGCCCATGAAGCAGTACTTCCATTTAGTGGCAACTTTTTTTTTTCCCTAGTTTCATTCATCACAAAAATACCAATCTTGAAGTTGTTTAGCTTTTCTTTTAGTTTGTCAGTTCAGTGATCACTGGACACAGATCTCACATCCAGAATAACTACAATGAATAGTTATAAAGACTAGAGTTCCAGAATTTTCTGTCTTTCCCTTTTTTCCACCACTCCATTTCATATTTGTTTGGAAAGGGAACCACATGAGACTAAGGTGAATTTTTTGTTCTAGGGAAAGTTGGGATCTCTGCCTTTGCAGTGCTTTAACAAGCACAAATCTTTAGTTTCATTACCAGACCCAACAGTATCAGTCCACGTAGGGCACCACCTTACACATACAAATTCAGAATTCAGGTTGTCTTGAGTGTATTTAACCCTAAGATTAGCTGAGAAAGACACATTCCCTGAAATTACATGGTGATAGGATGCATACAACTCCAGAGGTTGTTGTAAGTTGTTTGTTTTTTTTTTTAAGAGGCTTAAGATTCATGAAAAATATGAAAAGCTGAAAAAACTGTGGGACAATTAAAGTAATTAGTGATAAAAATTTCAATTGCAAATTGTCTTTGTAAGCAGATTTTGCTCTGGTTTAGGCAGCTACAGACCTAATGAAGAATGCTGACCTCAAAATCAGGAAGACCTAAGTTCAAAAGCAGACTCGGACAGTTACTAGCTGAGTGACTCCGAGCAAGACACTTAACCTCATCTACTTCAGTTTCCTGAACTGTAAGAAGGGGATTAATAATGGCACTTATCTCTCAGGTAGTTGTATCAAAAGAGATAGTATTTGTAACATGTTTCACACAGTGCCTGTAGTAGGGACTTAATAAATACGTGTTCCCCTCCCCTTCCTTCTTAGTAGCTATAGTCCTGGCTAAACTTCTGTTTTCTACTTAGGCTTTTATTTCGGTCGTCCTGCCATTGGATGTATTTTACTCTTGTTTTCTAAAGTTTTATTTGTAGAATAAACTCTTTCATGGACCATGTCAAAGAAAAAAAAAATTAGATCTCAAAATCAGCACTCCAGAAGCATGTTTCTTCTTTGTCTTCTGGAATTGGAATTATCCATTATGTTGATCCAGTTCCTAAGTCTTTGAAAGTTATTTGTCTTTACAATGTTGTTGTTGCTATATAAATTGCTCTCCTAATTCTGCTCATTTTGCATCAGTTGACACAAATCTTGCCATATTTCTCTGAAACCATCCCCTTCATCATTTCTTACAGCATAATAAATAGCCTTCTTTCACATACATGTACCGGCCATGATTTGTTTAGTTATTCCCTAATTGACAAGCACCCCCTCAGTTTTTCATTCTTTGCTACCACAAAAAGAGCTGCTGTATTTTTGTACATAATGGATCCATTTCTTTCTTGGATTTCTTTTGGAGCATTGAGCTACTAGTGGTATGGCTGTGTGAAAGAGCATGCACAGTTTCATAGCTTATATCTCCCCAAAGCCTTTCAATATTGACTTTTTATTATTAATCAGATGATTAATTTCTAAGTGTGAGATGAAATAGAGAGAGAGAGTTACTGATTAGCTTCCTTCTACTTAGAATGGACTAGATTCTATGGGCTAGATTCTCACTGCCTAATTGAGAAAAAATGTTGGGAGGATAAAGCAAAAAAGATATTTGGGTAATAGATGCTATTTGCAACTGAGTAATAGCTTGGACAGTTTGAAACAGTAATACGTTGGTGTTTTCTTTGGATAATCCTGAAATTTTATTAACTAAATTATAAAAAAGGAACATCATGATTATATGAAGTTACTAGTACCTTATGAGTTGAATGTATTTTATTTTAGATAATTTAAAATACTGAGAATAGTAATATTATTCTGTTCAAAAAAGCCAAGCATCTATCATTCTGGTTCTTCTTAGCTAAGGTTTTAATTATCTTTTGGGGTTTGGGAGTCAAGTTACTACCTTAGTTTAAAAGACAAAGTCACCTTTGTGTACCATGCAGATATTTAGGGACAGCTGTTCCCATTATTAATGGCATGTTGGTTAAGCAGAAAAACAGACATTTTCTCCAGATTTAGACAAGAGTTTTTATTCATAGGAGAGTGCAGTTCTACTAAAATAGATTAAGGGGATATGGGTAAACTATAGCAAAAGAAAATTGTATGAAAAAACTCTCCGACAGGTGGTATTTAATATTGAACATTGGTTAACAAAGCAGGCTGTGAAATTTCCTTCTCAAAAGCTCTTTAAAATTCTACTGATGGTTTTAGATATGTTATTTCCTTCGTCTCTTATGATTTCTTCCAGTCTTGTGAATCTAAACAGATCAAAGTTTAGCCCTATTTAAAGACACTAGATTTTATGGAAGCTAATGGTTATAAGAAACAGGAACTTTCCATTCCTTCCTTCATCCACATTCAAACCTCTCCTTGTTCCTCCAGAAACTCGTTGCAGTCAGGATATGCCTTCCCCAGCCCCAGCTCCTACTTCACACCCAACAAGTGCCCCTGTACCAGCACCTACCACGCCTCCTACACCAGGAACTCCACCTGTCGCCAAGTATAATGTGAGCGATAGAAATGGAACCTGTCTGCTTGCCAGCATGGGCTTACAACTGAACATCACCTATGAGAAAAAAGACAATACGGTATATTTTTTCATTGCATATGACATCTTTAGTGAGATTTTATTGTTGGTGGTGGCTTTTTTTTTTTTTGTGAGATGGTTGGGGTTAAGTGACTTGCCCAAAGTCACGCAGCTAGTAATGTCAAGTGTCTGAGACCAGATTTGAATTCAGGTCCTCCTGACTCCAGGGCCAGTGCTGTATCCACTGTGCCACCCAGCTGCCATGTGATAATTTTTCTACATATACAAGTTTAGGTTTTATAAAATTGATTACAGTAATTCTTTCCCAAGTTTCAAGTCTAATATAAGCTTTGTCTTCTTAAAAATCCTACATTTATTGATCTTTTTTATGTCACCTTCATTTCTAAATATACAGAAAAGAAGCAATTGCTTTTAACAAAGATTTAAAAGGAGATAAAAAAGCATTTCAGCCAAACCAAACAACATATGTAACAGTATGTGCAGTGTTCCACACTAATAGTCTGCTCCTCCCCTGACCCTGCCTCCCTACCTGTGCAAAGAAGCGGGGAAGGTATTCTCTGGATTCTTCTCTGGGCCACAAGCTTTGTCTTAATACAGTTATCAGTACTATACTAAGTGAATAATTTAGGTGACAAATTGAGTTTTTCTCAGACTTTGGTTACCTAGGACTCATTAATGACTCATCTTTTTGCTTCCCATGTCAAGTAAATTGTGTGTGTCTAACTTTTTTTTATTCTGGGTTTTGATGGGCTAGAGCAGGGGTGAAGGATCCTGTGGCCTCAAGGCCACATGTGGTCCTCTAGGTGCTCCGGTGCCGCCCTTTGACTCCAAACTTCACGGAACAAATTCCCTTGATAAAAGGATCAGCTCTAGACTCCAGAGCTGAGCAAAGTTTAGGAGATGTGGGCTATGACATTCTTTCGTTAGACCTCCAGAGGCTTCATTTTTTATACTAGTAAGCAGCATTTTAGGAATAACCAACAACAGCAGGGGATAATTCCTTTGGGAGACCCCAGAGATCTGCACATTCATATACTTTAACATTTGTAATGTGTTCATTTTCTAATGTGGTCTTCCTGCTGTTTTTTAAAAAGATATAATAGCATAGGATTGTTTTTAAAGAATGAATGGTCACAGTGTAGGAGGAACAGTAAAAAATGAGGAAAAAGGAATTAATTGAGAGCATACAATCTGGCAGGAGCAAGGAATGGGAGAAGTAGTTAAGGTTTCTGCTATTAATATATATATTGTATTAATATATTGCTATATTAATTACACATATTATGATGTACCTGTATGGTTGATGTTTGTTAAATTGTTACTGCCACAGTGAGGCCAGCATACAGGAGCACTTGAACAACACTTGAGAAGCTCAGCCAAAAGCTTGGGAAAACCTCAATGTGTGATCAGTTATTTGATCCTTCAGCTGGCTTTGTTATCCATATCAATATAGATCAGAGTATAAATGATGGTTTTCAGAGCTGTCCACCCTTCAACCAAATTAAGTAATTAAGTAATGCCTATGAAAAGATTTTTTTTTTAATAACTTCATTTCTACCTCTGTATAGGGTTAGGGATTTGCTCAGAGACTTCTCGTTAATTTTCAAAATAATATCTATAGCATTGGCTACATTTGTCATAATAAAGCAAGCAAGAAGAAAAAAATATTTTATTTGGAAACAGTTTGAGAACAACCGTAATGTAATTTTTTTCTACAAATGATCCATGGAATAATAGCTAACTTTTTTTCCCATTAGAGTGTTAGAAGAATATTTAATATCAACCCAGATAATACCACTGTAAATGGAAGCTGTAGCCCTCAAGTGACAACCTTGGAGCTGAAAACTGAAAATTCCACTCTTGTTTTCCGTTTTGGAATGGTAATAATTTTCATTTGGAAAGGGGGTGGATGGAGAGGGATTTTGAAGGGGATACTATGCTTGCTTCAGTTTAGTCAACCTTTATGTGTTTTACGTCTTACCAGAAAGCTAAAGCTGTTCTCTGTACACACTTCTGTGCCTTTCTTTGTATATATTATATCTATATCTACACAGGAATTCTTTTTCCTCCCCCAGTAGAATGTAAGCTCCTTAAGGGAAAGGGATTGTTTCCTTTTTATCTTCCTACTGAGCATCTGGCATGGTGCCCAACACATTGTAGGTAGTTAAAAAATCCTTGTTGAATTGAATTGATAATATGGAGTATTTTCTCTAATAGATTTAGGAATCATTTAGAAATGAGGAAGGGTAGGAATAGGTATTATAGTATGAGGCCTCAGAAAAAGAAAGACTAGGTTGGAATCCCACTTCTCACATATACTGGCTTTGTAACCTTAAACCAGTCACTTACTTTGCCTGTATCTTAGGCAAATTTAAAACTACACATTCCAGAGAGTGTTTGTTGGGGTGGGAGGTTATTATCATAAATGCCAGTGAAATCACAGGTCTTTTTTAAAAATGGAAAGAATTAAGTAATGAGTCTTTTTCATTCCGTCTTCATGTTTCTTTTCTGTTTGAACAGTCATCTCAGAAAGGTACCATTAGACCATGTTGCTTTACAGAAATATAAGTTACTACTTAATTCTTCTGATTCTGTGAAAAGCTTGCTGAGGAAATTTATCTCCATTGTAATAGTTGCTGTGACTTCTCTAAACAAATATGGGTTTATGCTAGTTCCAAACCCAGGGTTCTATTTGACCAATCTTATTATCAAATATGTGTAACATTTAATGTCTTTTTTTTTTAAAGAATGCAACTACCAGCAAGTTTTTCCTGAAAGGGATCCACTTAAACACAGCTTTTTCTGATGCTAAACGTAAGAATTTTACTCTTTTCTTTATTTGATCATGAGTAACTTATGCTTTTCTTAATATTTTGCAGAATTATATTTGACTTATTAAAAACTTTATATATGTTATATAGAACCCACTTTTGAAGCTTTCAATGATTCATTAAAGGAGCTACAAGCCACTGTAGGGAATTCTTACAAGTGTAATGCAGAAGAAAATGTTCAAGTCACAGACTCTTTTTCAGTCAACATATTCAGAGTTCGGGTCCAGGCTTTCAAAGTTGAAGGTGACAAATTTGGATCAGGTGAGTAAAACCTGTTTAAAATATTTGTAGGTCTTCAGTAGTCTCCTCGAAAGCTTTAAAGTAATCTTACCAGGATGGGATGCTATGGATTAGTAAGATCATAGATTCCTGTTGTTAATCTCTTCTATAAGGCTACCTTCCTTTTTCAAATCTAGAATCTATTGGGGGAGAATTACTCTTTCTGTGATAAATAGCATAATTTAAGAGTTCTTTGTAACTCTTAAGTTATACCAAATGTTTAGGAACAGTGTAATTACTTTAAGGACTATAGCTCTTTAGTGATGGAAAGAATGGACTTGCTCTGCTTTGTATTTGCTGGGTTTGTATAATCTGCTGTCCTCTTCAAGCTAGCTTCCCCCACCCCCCATGATATTTATATAAGCCAGGAAGTATGAGGCCACAAAGTCTCTTTTTTTTCTTTTTTATTAATTTATTTTGATTTATCAACCATCACTTCCATATGCTTTTGAATTTAAAATTTTTCTCCCCCTTCCTCCCCCCCCACCCTCCCCAAGATGGCGCACAGTCTGATATAGGCTTTACATTTACATACCCATTAAACATATTTTTACATTAGTGAAGTTGTAAGTAAAAAATTAAAACCAGTAGGAGCAACCATCAGAAAGAGGAAACAAAACTCAACAGAAGGTAAAAATAAGTGATAGCGATTCGACTTCCATAGTTCTTTCTTAGGATGTGGACAGCATTTTCCATCCTGAGGCCTCTGGAGAGGTCTTAGATCCTCGTAATGCTGAGAAGGGTTCAGTTTATCAATATTAGTCATCGCACAACATGGCTGTTATTGTGTACAAAGTCCCCTTGGTTCTGCTCACTTCATTCAGCATCACACCATACAAGCCTTTCCAGGTTTTTCTGAAGTCATTCTGTTCATCATTTCTTATAGCACAATAGTATTCCATTACATTCACATGCCACAACTTGCTCAGTCATTCCCCAATTGATGGGCATCCTCTCAATTTCCAATTCTTTGCCACCACAAAAAGAGCTGCTATGAATATTTTTGTACATGTGGGTCCTTTTCCCATTTGTTTGTTCTCTCACAAAGTCTCTTTTAAACAAAGGCTTAATTTTGGAGAAAAAATATTCTCATTTAACCATTTGATGCCTCCTTTTCATTTTAGTGGAGGAATGTCTTCTGGATGAAAACAACATGCTGATCCCCATAGCTGTTGGAGGCGCCCTTGCTGGACTGGTCCTCATTGTCTTGATTGCTTATCTCATTGGAAGAAAGAGAAGTCATGCTGGATATCAGACAATTTAATGATTGCACTTATTTATCCACCACTGTAGATCAACAGTAGTTGCAAGAAGCCTATGGTTCATTTCCCTGAGCTTAAATTGGTATTGAAAGGGAGGCACACTTTCTTGCAAACTGCTGTCCCCTTCCTCCCCTCCTCCCCCATCAAAGTCTGCTTTATCAAATGTGAAGTCCATCTTGCAACATTTACTATGCACAAAAGAGTATCTTCTGAAATGATGGTGTTAATTTTGCTAACTTGGTTAAATATTTTGCTAACTGGTTAAAGATTAATATTTACCAAAGTAGACATGTAAGCTAAGGTTAAGAGTGCTTTTCTAAATTGGCATTGACTTCATTATCATTTAACTTTTTAAGACTGGTGTTCATTTATTTCATTCTTTACTTCAGATGTAAGCCTCATAAAGGGAAAAACTTCAGTCTTACTACTTATAACTGCCCTGTGATGTAAGTTAGCAAACTGTTATGCTGATACACTTAAGAAATTCAAATAACAACTGAGAAATCAAAAACTAAACATTTTAAAGTACTGCAGAAGGCAGGGCTCTGAAACTCTTTAAATTAAGCTTTAAAAACCGGAAAATGCCTGGCATGTGCAGAGGGTGAACAATGCAATATTCAGACCTTATAGGAATTCAATTGGACATAATATTTCTTTGGTATTTTTAATGCTCTGCCACTTAAAGAGATGGTACTTTTTTAAAATAAAATGGGTGTTATTTTTATTTACATTTTTTGTAAAGTGAATTTCACTCTTCTGTTTGAAGTTCCAGGGTGATCCTATTTCTGCACATGTGTACAATATAGATTTCACTCTGCTGATTTTATCTGCTTAAAGCTTGGTTGGGGTTGTACACTTTAAGGATCAGTTCATATGTATGCATTGCCTGTAACAATGCTAATAAAAAATTCTTTTTCTTTGTTTGTCTGGACCTAGTACTCTTATCACCTAACATTTAGGTGTGTCAGTAGGATTGTGTGTTTACCCTATGTTGTGTGTTTTTTTAGGTAAGGCTGATTAATTGGTACAATGTTTGGGGAGATGGGTCTCTTTGAAATTTAAGTGGATTATGTCTGAGATTGCATGCTCTGGGGGAAAGGGTTCAGCCTCGAGGTTCCTGCTAGGTTCTCAAGTGCGGCCCTTTGAGTGAATCCAAACTTGGTAGGACAAATCCCTTTAATAAAAAGATTTGTTCTGTAAAACTTGGACTCAGTCAAAAGGCTGCACCCAAAGACCTAGAAGGCCACATATAGCCTCAAGGTCCCAGGTTTCCCACTCCTGCTCTGGGGTATATATGTACTGGGCAGGGGGGAGGGTGGGGTGGTGATGGGGTCAGGAGCCAATTTCTTTTTTTTTTTCTTTTTATCTTTCCAATATTTATTTTTTTGATTGTACCATGTTACAACTTTAAATAAGTTCAGATATCCAGGCTGACATGCAGTAGTTGCTAAGATTTTGAAAGAACTTATAGTTTTGATAATGGAACCACTCTTGATAATCTTTGAAGAATCTGGGAGAATATGAGCAATTCTAGAAGCCTGGAGATGCACAAATATTGTTCTCTTTTCTTTTTTTTATTAATTTATTTTGAATTATCAACAATCACTTCCGTAAGCTTTTGAGTTTTAAATTTTTCTCCCCCTCTCTCCCCACCTCCTTCCCCAGGACAGTGCGCAATCTGATATAGGCTATACACATAAATTCCTATTAAATATATTTTCACATTAGCGATATTGCAAGTAAGAATTAGAACCAATAGGAGAAACCTCCAGAAAGAGGAAACAAAACGCTATAGAAGAAAAAAAATAGCAAATAGTATGCTTCAATCTGCATTCAAACTCCATAGTTCTTTCTTTGGATGTGAATAGCATTGTCTATCATGAGGCCTTTGGAGATGTCTTAGATCCTTGTATTGCTGAGAAGGGTTGAGTCTATCAGTATTAGTCATCACACAATGTGGCTGTTACTGTGTACAACCTCCTGGTTCTGCTCATTTCACTCAGCATCAGACCATATAAGTCTTTCCAGGTTTTTCTGAAGTCTGCCTGTTCATCATTTCTTATAGCACAATAGTATTCCATTACATTCATATACCACAACTTGCTCAGCCATTCCCCAATTGATGGGCATCCTCTCAATTTCCAATTCTTTGCCACCACAAAAAGAACTACTATAAATATTTGTGTACATGTGGGTCCTTTTCTCATTTGTATGATCTCTCTGGGATATAGCCCTAGAAGTGGTATTGCTGGGTCAAAGGGTATGCACATTTTTATAGCCCTTTGGCATAGTTCCAAATTGCTCTCCAAAATTGTTGTATCATTTCACAACTCCACCAACAATGTATTAGTGTTCGAATTTTCCCACATCTCTAACATCATTTTCAACAGGAGCTGATTTCTAGGCTACTTAGTCCTTGCTCTGTGCCAGGGGTTCTTAAAACTTTGGTTTCAGGACCTCTTTCCTTGAAGAGCTTTAGTTTGTATATGCATTTACCATAGCAAATTAAAGTGCATTAGTGTTACAATGAAAATAGTTCTGACCTTGCATATACCTCTAGGGATCCCTGGACCACAATTTGTGCATTCATTCTGTGAGCTGAGTTATACTAGGTTTTTAACAAATTCAGCAGATAGTTAAGTGCCTGCTGTGTACTGTGCTGAGGATATTGAAAAACAAGACAATGTTAGCCTTCCCTTTAAAGGAATTTAATTGAAAACACTACTTTGAAACTCTTCTTCTTTCGCATACACATTAATGTCATGTAGTCCTTTTTGTCCACACTGATAGACCATGTGTGTTATATTCAGTTTTACCTGTGCCATGGGAAGTGAACAACTCAACATCTAAACACATTTCTACAATGCTGTCATCACAGGAAACATTTTTAGAATTGCCTTCAGAGTCGTCTGTTTGAAAAGGATGATAAATCTTCATTATTTGAGGATTCAATTTTGGAAGACAAGCAAAAGTCAATGGTAATTAAGTTTGATGGAGAGATTTAATAGATAAAAATGTGAAAAACAAACTAAAAAAAACCCAGGACAAACCTTCGACTTTGCCAAACATACCTATAGAGTTTATTGTGCTAGATGAAATGCCAAAAAGACCTAATGAAGGAAAGATGGCTCTGAGAAGGAGGTATCAGCCAAAGCAGTCATTAAAAGATAGGTTGGAATTCTGTTTGAATATGAGGGTGTGTCGGTAACCTTAAAACATCTCGGGCACATGCGAGCACACACGCACGCATGCACGCGATCATCTTCAAGGACCTCTAGAGAAATGTGATACTGAAGCAACATATGCCTAGTAATTGGGAGGAAAGGGAAATGCACCACACTGGGGAAGGGGTAAGTAGAGAGTTTCATATTGGAGGAGATGGTTGAGTTTAGGCCTAAAGAAAGATAGGCAGAATGTTTGGCATCCTACCTTCGGAAGCTCTTCGCCTCAAAGTTAGGGATAACTAGATTCAAAAACATTGAGAGGCTAGATTGTTACACTAAGTTTGATAAGCCAGGGATACAAAGTATTAAACACGAGTTCAAAGATTCATTTTCACCAACACTGACAAAAATTCAAAGGGTTTTAATGTCTTGTGACCACCTGATCTACTTGTTTTCTTCATCCCATCCCTTCCCACCTCTTTCTTTAATCTTCCCCCTGCATCATTTCCTGCCCTTATCGGGCTCCTTTGTTTCCTATAAACATAGTCCTCAAATCTTCCAGATCTGCAAAATCTTCAGTTGGCTGCCAACCCTAGACCTACAATTAATTCTGCATCTCTCCCCATCCAAATAATACTGCTTTCATGACCATTTATTTCCTTTCCACCTAGCTTTCTGTTCCACCCCTCAACAAACCTCTCCAAGGACAAAATCTGATGGCCTTTTTTCTTAAGCTTTACAAATTGCTGCTTTTGGCTCCTGAAGGCCTTCCTTACCTCGTAGCCTCTGATTTTCAGCTGTTTCTACCAGTTTGTATTCCTGTCTTCTTTGGTAGATGGTAATCCATGTCTTTTGCCCTAACTTTGTAGCCTTCAAGCTCTGTCCTGGGCACTTTCTCTACTCTCACTACAACTCTGTTTTCAGCATCGACCATGGATTCAATTATCTTTCCATGTATGTCTGCCAAATCATATCTAGGCTTAGCTGTACCTCATGATTAGATCTTTAAGATGACTCTGTGTGGCTGTCCCATAGGTGTCTTTCAACATATCCAAAAAAGAACTTGATCTTTCCCTTCCCCTCAAGCCACACCTAACATACTTCCTTTTTTCCTGATAAGGTTCCATTTTTGTACCTCCTTGGTATCTAAATAGTTTCCTAGCTTATTACCCTTTCATATCCAATTGGTCATCACCCTAGTTTAGACAACCTTATCTCTTCTTACCTGAGCTAAAGCAAAAGCCATTTCCCTGTTTGTAGTCTCTTCTGTCTATTATTATGGTTGTCAAAATAATCTTCCTAAAGCACGGTTTTGACCTTGCCACTCGGAGGAGTATAATTGCGTTTTGGATAAAATACAAACTCGTGTTCCTGAGTTTAAATCTGGCCCCAGACACTAGCTATGTGACCCTGGGCGAGTCACTTAACTTTGCCTCAGTTTCCTCCTCTGTAGAATAAGCTGGAGAAAGAAATGACGAACCACTACAGTATCTTTGCCAAGAGAACCCCGAAGGGGCCACAGGGAATCGGACACAACTGAAACATGACTAAACAAGAGAAACTGCTCAGTTTGGCATTTAAAGTTCTTCACAATCTGGTTCAGTCTATCTTTCTGAACTCCACAGACTTGACACTCCAGTAAAACTGGCCTGCTGTTCCCCAAACCCAACATCTCATGTTTTACCTCTTCTTTTATACAGGCTGTGCCTTAAGTTTGGCATGTTTTCTTAGCTCAACTTTTGAGAATCCTTAACATCAAGACAGCTCGGTTTTCACCTGAGAGAAGCATTTCTGGGCATGAACACTGCAGTTACTGTTCTCCAACTTCAAATTATTGACCTTCTTGTTGAACAACAATTTAGCTGCTTAAATGTATCCCTCAGTAGAGCCTGAGTTCCCTTGGAGTAGGGATTGCTTTCTCTTTTTATCTTTGTAAATCCAGTGTTTTTCAAAGTCCTTAATGTGGCCAAGAAAGCTGATATGATCAGGCTGTATTAAGAAGCATAGGTTCCAAAATGCAAGGTAATTTGCGAAGGGAGAAAGTGTATTCTGCCCTGTTCAGACTATATATGGAGTATTATGTTTAGTTCTGGGTCCCATATTTTAAGAAAGCTATTGGTTAGCTGGACAGTGATCAGAGGACGGCAAGGAGGTGAATGAAAGACCTCTGTCATACCATATAAAGATCAGTTGAAGGAGCTAGGGATATTTAACTTGATGAAGGGTTAGGAGGGACATGCCAGCTGTCTTCAAGTTTGCCTCTTTGCAAAGAGGCATATTTAGACTTGATTTCTTGGGAGAAATGAACAATTAGAGCTATTCAAGAGCAGGATGGGGAGCCTTGAGAAGTGGGTTCCTCCCTGTTGGAAACATTCAAGCCAAGGCTTTGTGACCACTTTTTAAGTGTGATATAGTTGAGGTCTTTTTTCCACATGTGAGTTGGACTAGAATAGCCTCTGACTTTCCTTCCAATCCTTAGCTTTTGTGACAAAAGGCATACAGGCTGGAATTTTAAGCCCTTCTCAATTGGACTATTTAGTTTTCCATCCAGGTTTTTTCACATTACTCCTCTCTCTCTCTCCCCTCCCCTCGCCCCCCAATTCTATCTTCAACCTTTATGCTTTGGTGCTGTTTCTCATGCTTGAGATGCACATATTCTTCATCTCTGCCTCTCAAAAACCTTATTTTTATTAAAGACAGATGCCACGTCCTGATTGAATACCTCATTGATTTCCATAGTTTTTATCTGTTTTCTACTTAGTCATGTGCCCCCAGTAGAATGCAAGTTCTTTGAAGGCTTTTTTTGGTCTTTGTATCCCCAGCCCTAGCTTTGAACATTGTAGATAAGTTAATACATTTTTATTAAATTGAATTAATATGATTTATGCACAGATGCTATGAAGATATAAGCAAGAGGAGTCAGAACTAATTGGATATGGGAAGAAAGTGAAGGACAGGAGAGTTTAGAACTACTTTCAGTATATAGACCAGGAAGATGGTGGTGCTATCAATAGAAAAAGCAGTAGGGTTGAGGGAGGAGTAAATTAAGGAAGATGAGTTCCATTTGGACTTGTTTGAGATGTTATAGGGACATCTTCTCAATGTCCACTTGGCATTGAGGGACAGGTGATAGATGATACATCCGGGGAAGATTTTGAGAAGGAAGCAGGCAGGGAGGAGTGAGTCAATCAGTAAACATTAAGGGCCTACTATGTGCTACACCTAGAGAAGGAAATGGCAAACCGCTCCATTATCTCTGCCAAGAAAACCCCAAAATGGGGTTATGAAGAGTCAGCTATGGCTGGAAACGACTGAACAAGAAAATGCCATACTCTGTGGAGGGGCCAGTGTCACAGAAAGCAATGGAAGAGAGTGTACTAGAAGAGGATGGTCAATAGCATTGGAAACTTCGGAAGTCAAAGAGGTTAAGGACCCGGCTTAAGGAACACGTCATGAGATTTGGCAGTTGACAGGTCTCTGGCTAACTTGAAAAGTTTCAGGAAAGTGGTAGGCTCAAAAGTCAGATTACAAGGAATAGAAAAGTGAGTGGTGAAGAAATGGAAGGCCAAAAGAAGTAAGGCTTTAGCAGAGAAAGGATATAAGACAGCTTGGGCAAGGTCAATTGAAAGGGTTTTTTTTGGGGAGGGTAGGCAATGGAGTTAAGTGACTTGCCCAGGGACACACGGCTAGTAAGTATCAAGTGTCTGAGGCCGGATTTGAACTCAGGTCCTCCCAACTTCAGGCCCGGTGATCTATCCACTGCACCACCTACCTGCCCCCCAAAGGTTTTTTTTTTTAAATATGCATTACTGTATTTGTAGATAATTCAGCAAGTATTTATTAGATGACAAGCATGGTGCTAAGCACTAGAGATATAAAGAAAGAAAAATCAGCCCCTGGCCTCAGGGAACTTAATATTCTACTGGGAACGAAACCAAATGCCAGGCAGAGATTGAAGAAAAGAGGAAGGAAATGGTTAGTGTGGCAAGATCCTGAAGGAAATGGGATAGAATCAGCCACAAGTAGAGGGGTTGGCCTCTGCCACCTCTTGCTTAAAGCCTGGGGTGAAGAATGCAGCACATGCTTGATAATTATTTTTAATTTTAAGGAGAAGGCTGGTAAAAGACCGAGTATGAGGTGTGGAACAGGAGATTGTGTGAGTTCATATTTTGTTGATAAAGCAGGAGGTTTTATAATCTGTTGAGGGACAGGAATGTGGCACTGAGGGCTTGAAAAGGGAAGCTTGAAGCAGCTGCTTTGCAGAGTTACGACAGTCAATGGTGGAGGGAAAAAAATGCTATGCAAAAGAGAGGGCCCATATGAGTTAAGGTCACATGTATTTGTAATGGACTTAGTCACCTCCTTTGGGTGCCTTTTCCTAAGGCATTCAGCAGCTTAGTAGGTTCCAAGAAAGCAGATGGGAGGGTTGATCCATGTTTGAGGATTGGTGGGTTTGAATGGCAAAATGGGACAAGAGACACAAAAGACTGACAAGTTTTTTTTTTTTAGGCAAACAGTTGGTTAAGTGACTTGCCCAGGGTCACACAGCTAGTAAGTGTCAAGTGTTTGGTCTGAGGCTGGATTTGAACTCAGGTCCTCCTGACTTCAAGGCTGCTGCTCTATCCACTGTGCCACCTAGCTGCCCCTTGTCTTCATTTTTTTAAGAGGACCAATGACATCACAGGGTGACATCTTGACTCATGCATGAATTGGATTTTAAGTGAGGCAGAGTGGCGTAAAGTCATCAGCCTCACTATCTTTTCCAGAGTTATCGAAGTCTGGCGGCAAGGCAAAAGTCAGGATGACTGGTGGTGGCCTGGGATGCAGTGAATAACTTTGGCATCTTTGATGTCTGACTAAGCTCAGAGCATTTCACAGTGTCCTCTTCAGCCGCCTTCGTGGCTGTTGGAACATCTGATTCCTGGGGCGGGGGGGATTCTTCACATTCTTAAGGTAGACACCCCACTGGATTTGTGGCCCTTTGTTTGCCTTCAACCTGGTTTAGCCAACTGCCAAGACAGCTTTACTGCGGAGCAGCCACTGAGCATGCTGCAACTTCTTGGAGCCACAGGTGAGAACTGAGTGCTACATGGACACCAAAGGCGGACGAACGGCCCTGAAAAGGGCTTGGCAAGCCCTCACATGTGAGGAGCTAGTCCTCCTTGAACAACCATACACCCCTTTGCACCAGTATAAATGAAGTAGCTGGTCTTGGAGATGGTGGTCAACATTGCTTCTCTGTTCAGCAGTAGCACCCTTGGGCCCTTGGAGGGGCTAGAAGGCGCCCCACCCTACTAGAGAGTTCATTTTTATCTCATGAGAGCTAGAATGAAGTAGGGGATCCAAGGTACCAACCAAACTGTTCACCCATACCTGCAGCTCAGGTGTCATCACCATAGCTGTCTTCCCCGCCATCAATAAGGATGACAGGAAGTATTGAGTAAGACTAGGCTTCTGGGCTAATATTTAGAGACTGAATGTAGACTACATTCGAAATTGGCATTGCTATTACAAGGATTAATGCCTAACCACAGGAAGACTAAACAAAGTTAGAAGCAAAAGGTAGGGGCAGCTAGGTGACACAGTGAACAGAGCTCTGGCCTTGGAGTCAGGAGGACCTGAGTTCAAATCCAGCCTCAGACACTTACTAGCTGTGTGACCCTGGGCAAGTAAGTCATTTAACCCCGATCGCCTCAGCAAAAAAAAAAATAAAATAAAAGGCAAAAGGTAGACAAATCAAATTATTTGTAGATTATGGAAAACATTTGAATTTCACTCTATGGTAAGCAGAATGGGCCTAGTTCACTGTTGTACCCATGCTTCTGTCACTTCACATGGATCCACATCTTGAAAGCTGCTGGTTGTGTTCAGTCACAAAGAAAGAACCACGTGGGTTGACATAACTTTATTTAGGTACAAATACTTAGACAATGTGTACAGATAGTTTAATTTTATACTATTATTATTAATGCCCCAGATAAAAATATTTCTCTTCAGAAATCAATGTGTAGCTCACATTCTAAGTGGAAAACAGAATGACATGATTTTGAATCATTAAAAAAAATCATTATCAAAGTTTAGTGAAACAGTGGGAGTATTTACACCCACACATATGAGAGAAGCAGGAAAACTTAGTCCTGTCCACTGTGGAAGAGACAGTTCTCTCAGCCAGTGCAAGTGCAGGAGGAATGTGGAGTTTAAGACATGGTTGGTTTATCCCTGAACAAGTAGCTTTTCTCTACAGTTCTTTCGAAGTTTGGTGATGGTGGCCGTGGACAAACTTCCAGGTTCTGTAAATATTTTCTGGAACAGAGAAAATTAGTTAGGAAATGGTTTGCAGGTTCTTAACCCACCAGGATTACTGGGTAGAGGATTTATGGAAACAGAAGATTCAAAGAATATGAGAAGGCTTGGGTGGGTTGATAAATTAATTCCCCTGACAGAAGGAGTACCCACACGCAAGATCACAGATCCATTAACATCTCTATCTATTCTTAACGCTATTCACTAAGTTGAGATGGATAATTACAATTTACTAAGTGGTTCCTATAGACAGGACTTTAACAGCTTCTGGATGAAATGAAAACCCAGGCATAAGACCATGTACGTAATATAGCTCATTTAATTAAGACAAAAGAATCTTTTTTTTTCCTGTTTTCCTAGAGCATTTGTTTCTGTATTTCTCCTTTGCCTCCATTATTCCTTACCTAATATGTAGAATTCCCACTCCCAAATAAAAATTCAGCTTGTGCAGGGCAGAAACTATTCCATTTAAAAAACAATTTTTTATCCCTCGGGCATAGCATATAGTAGGCATTTAGTAAATGTTTACTGAAGGAATTAATGAACTCTTTAGATCTTTTAATGAATTAGTAGTAGTATCAAAAGTATATATACAATTAAATCTTACAAAAAGCACCCTCTTTATTCAAAATATTTTAGTTACAAAATGTTAACATATTGTCATTGACTTGATATGAAATTGTGGGAAGGTGGCAATAAGTTAGGACCTAAAGGAGCATAGATCCACCACAAACACCCACAGGTAAAGCTCAAAAAATGCACCAGAAGGAAGAGAAATAGTTCTAAGTTTCATCATCCTGCCTAGAACCCCACAAAAAGACTGCCAGAGTGTGTATGCAGCCCAAATCCATGACAGCAGATAAGAGACCAGGGCCAGGCCCAGCCTTCACCTTCCATATCTATAGCAAGAGAAAATAACGGGGTAGCAACTGAGAAGCAAAGTACCTGGGGTCTTGTAGGGGGCTTGCTCTCAGGACAATAAGAAACATCTGACTGGGACCCTTCAGGGTCACAGCAAGAGAGAGAGTCAATTCTGGCTTCAGAATGATGCGAAAAGGAGATGGAGAAGGGATTGAAGCCAAAACTTAAGTTAAGCAAGTTGGAACCTGAAGCAAAACACCCAGGGAATTCTTACAGAAGGCTGGTCCCAGTCTTGGGGCTTGTCCATACCATCCAAAAGTAGAGATAGATAAATAAAGCATTTGTTAAGCATGTACTATGTACCAGGCACTATGCTAAGTGCTGGGGATACAGATAGAAGCAAAACAATTCCTTGCCCTCTCATTTTAATTGGAGAGGACAGGATATTAAAGGGAAGCTGAAAAAGGAGAAGGAAGGGATATGTATCATGGAGGGGAGATTGCCAGGAAATGGTATGAAGACGTGGTTCCTAGCAAAATAAGGTCAACATTCAACTATCAGAATCAGGGGACACACAGGCTGAGTACAGGTTTGTGTTATAGGGAAAAGAAACTAATGGCCAGAGAGGACGTTGAGAAAATGGTGGGGGAGCAGAGTATGACATAAGCATAATGCCCCCATCCACAAATGAGACAGAAGATATGAGCAAACAGAAGAAAATGACTCAGCAATTAAGAGGAAGAGAGTAACTCCAATTAAGTCCAAGGAAAGACTCAGAGAAAAGAATGTTCTGGCCACAGAGACTGCTAGAGTATCTGGTAGAAAAGAAGTTAGAGATAAAATGTAACGTTAAATGGAATAACAACTAGGGAAGAAAGAAAGGCAAGTGGAATTAATAGGTTAGAACAGAAGGTGGTAATCTTTACCCAAGAATTGGTCTCCCTGAAAACTAGAATGACCCAGAAAGCAGTAATTGTATGAGAAAACAAAACTCCAAAAGATTAAAAAAAATAGAAAAAAATGTACTATCAAAAACAATTGACCTGGAAAACAAGTCAAAAAGCCCTGTTTAATGATCTAAAATTCACTGGGATATCTGAAAATTGTGACCATAAAACAAAACAAACCTGAGATTCCATATTTCAAGAAATTATAATCGTTGTCATCATCATCATCATCACTACTATTTATATATTATACATAAATGTTATATATTATTTATGGACTAAATGTTATATATTATTTAATGGACTAAATATATTTATATAAAATATATTTTATATATTTATTACATTTTACATAGTACTTTAAAAGTTACAGAATACTTTCCCGCTGGTTCTCCTCACAATAAATTTGTAAGGCAGAGAGATGTTATTACTATCCCCATTTTACAGATGAAGAAACTAAGACTTCTTAGAAGTTCATTGATTTCTTTTTTTATTTTATTTTTTTCTCCAAATGACCCTTGAATAAAATGAACTCAAGACCCTTCATTATTTTGGATGACCTACTCTTGATGCTCTTTGGCTCATTGACATCCATCTTAAAATATGATTCCCAGAACAGGACCAACTCTAGTGGGTATTACCACCTCCTTATTCCTGTATCCCTAGTTTGCTTCTCATTACAATCCAAATGGGTCAAATGACTTGACCTTATCAAGGGCATCCAGGTACTCCTTATTTATCATGAGTATCAAAGTAGCTTCCTAATTTCTATGTTTGAACTTCAAAGTTTCTGTGTAGCTTTAGTCTTTTCATCAGCAATGCCTGGAAGTCTTCTATTTCATGAAAGGTTCATGTTTTCCCCTCTGGCATTATACTCAGTTTTGCTGGCTAAGTTATTCTTGGCTGTAAGCCTACATATCCTTTGCCTTCTGGAATACTGTATTCCAAGTTCTTCACTTCTTTATAGTAGTGGCTGCTATATCATGAGTTGTCCTACTGTGGGTCCACAGGAATTCATTTTTCCTGGATGCTTGCTGTAATTATTCTTTAACCTAGAAACTAGATTTTGGCTATGGTGTTCTTGGGAGTTTTCATTTGGGGTTTTTTTCCAGATGACAAGTAGATTATTTCTACTTCTACTTTGCCCCATTGTTCTAAGAAATATCTGCAGTTTTCTTTTAAGATTTCTTGAAATATGGTGTTTAGGCTCTATTTTTGGTCATGGTTTTCTGGTAGTACAATTCTTAATTTTTTTCTTTGTTTTCTACATTGGTAGTTTTTGCTATGAGATACCTTATATTTCATTTTATTTTTTCAATCTCTTAACTTTGTTTTCGTAGAGTCTTTGGCTTCTATTTTATCTGTTCTAATTTTCAGGGAATTTGTTGCTTGGATAAGATTTTGGATATCTTTTGCCAAGCTATTCATTCTTTTTCCAATTCTTTTTCCATAGCTCTCATTTCTTTTCCATTTTTTTTTGTCTCAAGCATTTATAAAATATTTTAACTCTTTTTTTAAACTTTTGGTTCATCTCTTCCAGGAATTCTAGTTGAGTTTGTGCTCAAGGTGTGTTTTTCTCTGAGGCTTTGCTTGCAGATGTTTTGGAATTATTTTCTTCTGGTTTATGTTTATGACAACATAATAACTATTTATGGTGGAATTATTTTTTAATTTTTTTCATTCTGCCAAGTCAACTTTCTGACTTTGGGCTTGATGTTAGGGCTGGGACTCTACTGCACTTCTGGAGGGAAGATCCGCTGCTTTCTTTGTGTATGGAGTGTTGTATTATTCCAGAATTTGTGACATTTTGGAGACCCACAAACTTTCATTGCATCCAATGTGGTCTAATCAAGGGCAAAGTCTGATTGCTGCTTCTCTGCTCTGAGCTGTGCAAGACTGCTGTTGGACTCAGCTTCTGCCAGCCTGCTAGAAAGCTCTGTTGGTTCAGAGTGACAGAACTATATATTTCCCTTTGGCCTGGGATTCCTGCCTTGGTTATTCTTTTGCAGGGTAGGCTAGGTGCCAGGATGGAGATCTCGTTCTGTTTCTGGGATCTGAGGCACACAGCTGCTGCTTGCTTCTGAACTCTCCAGGGTCTCCCTACATGGGAATGCCAACCCCATTCTGGTCCCCTTCTCAATCCACTTTGAAGCTCTGAGAAGGGGGTAGTAGGCACCAAAGATACCGGTTTGGTGTTTGTCCCTCTCATGGCATCCCCTTATGGATCTTGCTCTGGTGTACAGCCTCTCCTGGCCCTGGAGTGCTTCCCAACTCTTCTCCTCTCCCCCAGTCCCCAGTGTCTGCAGACCTCTCTGTCTGCTTATACTGGACAGACTTTTTCTGGATTTCCCCAACAGGATTCTCTTAATTCCTGTGTTTGAACTTCTAGGTTTCTATGTAGCATTAGTCTTTTCATCAGGAATGCTTGGACATCTTCTATTTCATTAAAGGTTCATGTTTTCCCCTCTGGCATTATACTCAGGTGTATTTCCAGATCTGTTTGGAGGTATCTTATGGAGGGGAGCTCAGTTGTATTGCTTCCTCCTACTTCACCATCTTGGTTCTGCTTCCTATCCCATATTCTCTGGCTTGTTGTCCTGACAACAGTGGAACCTGGAAACTTCGGTATCTGTTAATCCAAAGGTAGCCTCTAACTTCCCTTACAAGCACTCAGGTTAACAAAGCTTCCAAATACAGAATAATTCTAGTTAAGCAGTGACGTATACAGAAAAGACTTTTACCCAAGCCCGTAGACAGAGTCAATTGGATCCATTCTCCTATGGGCCACTATGTTTCCAGAAATCTATGTGGTTTCCATGATTTACAGTTCTGTCCTTGGTAGGGACCCCAGATCCAAAACACTGGGTTTTGCTGCTATGTAGCCACAGTCCTTT
Source organism: Phascolarctos cinereus (assembly GCF_003287225.1). NCBI lineage: Eukaryota > Metazoa > Chordata > Mammalia > Diprotodontia > Phascolarctidae > Phascolarctos > Phascolarctos cinereus. Next base: position 170,471,527 of record NW_027556180.1, read on the forward strand.
TCCGTAATCCTTTCATCTGCTCCCTTCCAAGTTCCCATGTGGGTCTTTTGCCAGTAGCTCTCCTCCAATCACTGCTTCCCCGTAGTTCCTGGTAGGTCCCATGGGTCTTACTGTTATTGCTGTCACTCAATTCCATGGCTATCTTCAGTTCAACTCTCCTCTAGCAGGTAGTATTGATTCTTTTCTTTTCTCTTTAAGCAATTTGCTCTATGGAATGAATCTCAAAGTACAAAATCTCCTTCATGCTTCCATGTGAGATTGCCCCTAGCCTTTTGAGATTTTCTAGGGTTTTTTTTCCTTTTCTTTTTTTTAGCCCTCTGGTTCTACAGCCCACTCTTCATACACATGGCTTCTTTAGATAGCTGGGGGAATTCCTTCCCTCCATTCTGGGTATAATGACTCACTCATGGTGAATCTGTCCCACTTGCCTCTTCTACAAGGTGGACCACGTACCTCCTCTTTGGATCAGCATCTTCCAATGAGTCTTGGAATTTAATGGAGGCAGTCTTATTTTCTGTTTTTTCTCCAACACAGAAGACCCCATGGCTTCTTTTTGAGAGCGCTCCAAAAGGGAAGGGAAAATGGGGGACCTGATACCTATAGAGAGACAACCTTGTCCTGAGGATGAAAAGCTGTGTCCTTACCATATCTACATTATATAAGATTAAAAATTAACCAGTAACTGCTGGCAAAACTAAATGAAATTAGAAACATGTTCTTAAAATGAATACTTCAACAATTTAGACTTATATTTTTCTTTAGCTTTTGTTTCTGCTATTTCTTGCACAAATTTCCTCCCCTGATTTTTCATTATGGCATGCAGATGACCCTGGTTCCCAAAGGCTATGCTATCATAGCACAAGCTCTAGCAGGTCCTAATCAAGGTGGAAAAACTTTGAGTATGAGCCTAGAGATGGAGTGACTTGTCTATTGTTTAAAAACTAGCTTACCTAAATTCAAGTTATCCTCCAAGTTATATAGAGGGATAGTGAGCTGCCTTAAGGGAGGCAATACTTATACCAACAAAATCATGTATCCTTGCAGTAAGTGCTTTATTCATTTAGTGGGAGAAGGATTTCTGACTCTTCTTATTTCACTTTGTTTCAGTTCATATAAAGCTTCCTTTGTTTTTCTGCATGCTTCATATTCATTATTTCTTAGAGCACAGCAATATTCCACTACATGTATATACCACAAATTATACTGTCATTTCTCAACTGATGGCAATCTAATTTATTTCTAATTTTTTTTTCCCTACTACCAAAAGAGTTACAACAAACATTTTTGTATATATGGGACCTTTTGTCTTATCTTTAATCTTCTTGGAGAATATGCTTAGCATATTAGCATATGATCTCTTGGTCAAAGGGTACGAACATTTCAGTCACTTTCTTAGAATAATTCCATATTACTTTCCAGCATGGTTGAACTAATTTGCAGTTTCGATAACTGGCATATCAGAGTGCCCGTCTTTCCACTGGCCTTCCTACATTAACTAACTCTATCCTTTACTAGACTCTTTTCTTCACTTTTTTTTTCTTTTTGGTGAGGCAATCAGGGTTAAGTGACTTGCCAAGTGTCTGAGGCCGGATTTGACTCTTTTCTTAAAAACACACATGCCTAGAAACCCAATAAAATTTTTTACTGAGTACTACATTAAAGAACAAAATTAAAGACAAATACTAGGAGGACAGTCTTACTAAAATTGAAGCCATTGGTGATGCTGAATGTATGGGCTACCAGTGAAGTCCTGAGTCCCTCACTTCTATTAAATTTTTCCTGCCAAGGAAACAGGCCTAGCAGGATGAAAGCCAACTCCTACGGCAACTAAAAGACTGGAGGCATTAGCTTTCACTCACAGTACTGCATTGTCCCTCTGTTGAGGAAGAAGCAGCAGGAACTGAAACTTCCAGAGGGTCTTCACAATTTCCTTGTCCCCTAGTACAAACCAGTGTATCTGTCATCTTAACTTTCTCCTTTATAAAGCCACAAAATTTTTTGATCGGCCATCTGGAAGCCAAAATTAACCTGAGAACACTTACGTAAGCCCCCTAGAGAACTTGGAACTTGTACTAACTTACTCTAAATAGTCCTTTGATAGGCTCTGCAGCTGACAGCCTGTTAAGGTTTGCATCTTACTTAACAACCACTCATATCCTATAAGACTACTATCTGTATCTGTATTCTACTTTGTTCATCTCATTAGCATGGGGATATATCTTTTAAATGGCTACGGCCTTTCTCTAAGACTGCCTGCTAATGCAGGAAAGATGTTGCAGTCTGCATTCATGTGGCAGTACCAACACCCATGAAATCCTGCATCTCTGAAACATCACAGTATTTATTTCTCTCAAACACACCTTTAAAAAGCCACTAAGATTTTTTCTTTTCTTCAACAAGGAATCCAATCTTCCTTTGGACAAAAGTGTCCTGAATAGGGTTGGATTACTCCAAAGAATCAGGCCAGGAAGATTTCCATGACGCCAGACCCCTAGGCAGAGTTTCCAGTCACAGTCCTAGCTGCTCCACTCCTCCCATCCCCCCTTCGTACTCTTGATCTTCTTGATTTGGCTTCTTAACTGATTGTACTGGATCTATAATGGTATAGTTAAATACTGTGAACTCTCAATTTCCCATAAGAAACAGGACAAAATTAAAGCCACTGAAATCTAGTCAATAATTTTAACTACCTTTTCTCCTGTCCTCCCCAAGATTTTTGAGAGATGCAACATAATAAATCAGTATTCATTTTAGCTTTCTCTCTGCAGTGTCCCTTCCCTTCCCACTGCCTCCATCCCCTACATAAAGGTAGAGCTCCTACTTTCCCATGAGGTAGGTATGAAGAAACTGTACAAATCCACACTAGAGTACTTCCAGGGGAGAAGCCAAGATGGCAGAGGAATGAAAACACTCAACTGAGCTCTCTCAACATTCCCCTCAAACATAACACCTCTAAACATTAAAATAACACCTCACATTGAATTCTTGTCCATTCCCGACTATCGGACTATAATTTGGGACTAGGAGAATTATCTGTCGAGGCTTTGATAATCCAGTTGCTATCATTCAATCTACCAACAAGCTTTATTAAGCTCCTATAAATTGCTAGGCATTGTGCAAGTTGGAGGAAATAAAAATACACAAATGAAGCAATCCCTACTCTCCAGAAGCTTACATTCTATTTAGAGAGACAGGAAAAAAAAAATATATATATATACATATATGTATATATATGTGTGTGTGTATGTGTGTGTATACACACATATATATGTTATATATATTATATATTTATATATACACACATATACATACATATAAATAAAATGTATATATGTATATATTTGTGTATATCATAGAGATATTAACCTCTTTCTCAACAAAAGGTCTTCTAGCCCAACCCAACTTAGTAGGTTGAAAAGAAAGAACCGTGATATGGGAGTGAAGGCCATCCTGGAACCAGTCGGGGGACACCAGAGGTGGCAACAGAAGCCCTCAAGCCAGAGACTGTACTGGGACCTGGCAAATGGTCAGAAAGTGGTCACAGGGACCCTTGTGCTTACACTGAATGCAGCACCGAATTCTCTTTGGCAACTCCATTGCCTATAACCATTCTGGATCATAGTTCAAGGGAGCAGAGGAGCACTTTCAGTTAAGAGGAAGCAGAAGCCCTGAGGAACAGTTATCGCTTTTGGTTACCAGGGATCAGGGACCAAAGAAACAGATCAATTGCAATCTCAAGAGATCAAGGGCCCTTCATCAGTAAGGACCAAAGTGCAGACCAGGAGAGCAGTGACCACACTTCTGCCCAGATCACACTACCTTGGAAGCACCAAAAACTTCCAAATCCCAAGAACTAGCTCTGAAAACAGCAGTGTAAAAAAAGACTGAAGCTTGAGACAGTTCCCCTCCCTCTCACTTCTCACCTGTTAAAAAAAAAAAACCCACCAAACTATTAATTTATCTCTTAACAAATTCCTGTATTGGCCCTATCAAAAAATATCTGTCTCATTCTGCACCCTAAGTCCATCCCCTCTCTTTGAGGAAGTGGGTAGCCTATTTCATTATGGGTCCTCCAATACTGCGGCTGGTTATTGGGTTAATCAGAGTTGTTGTTTGTCTCTACAAGGTGATAACACCCAAATCTTCATATCCTTCACCGATTTTTTTTAAAGCCCTAGAAGCTATGCTTATAAGCAGTAAATTAGCTAAGCAACAGAATGGGGGAGGAAGCAAAAGGCTTATCATTTAGATAGCTGGTGGTCCCTGAATAAAGGAAGCGTTGATGAAATAAGAGCAGAGTGTAACTTAAAACATTATTTTTAGTAGCATGGGGGTCAAGACACTTTTTAAAATATAAAAACCATTCTCAGCTTATGGGTCAAACAAAAACAGGCAGATGGGCTGGATTAGGCCTGGGGGTTGCAGTTTTCCCAGTTCTGGTCTGGTATATTATTTGCAAAGGACATCTACTACTACAGCTTCTCCTCCTTTTCGATTAAGCATGAAACAAACAAAAAAAGCTTACCTGCATGAATGTGTGACATTCGGTGACAAATGGCCCCTTTGTGACCTGCTTAAATTTTTCACATATATCTGGGAAATTAGTAGCTTCCAGAATAGAGGCTTGGTGTTGCTTAATTAATGTTAAGGCCACACGAAATATAATTTTTGAACCCTCATAGAATAAACAATCCCAAATTCGGAGTACCGTCTGTAGAAAAACAAAAGTGGAAAAACAGACTACTTAATTGTATGCAAAATAAGTTAAGTATATATTCAAGATTTAAAAAATGCTAAGGGAATGTCATAATGAAATGCATTTAAGTCCTTACCTCTACTGGGAGTATATCAATAAATAAACAAATAAACCAACGGGAGACTACTAAGGTCCACATGACGTTGTGTCGGTCCATTAGGTTTGCCACAGATGGAATTTTCATCTTCACGAGCTCACCAAGAACTTCCTGGTCTGTTTTCAGACCCATCATTGCAGGACTATAGTAATCTTTGTTAGAGAGAACAGGGGGATGGAAAAAAATAACATGTCGTTGAATATCATGTATTTTTTAAAAAAGGTGTATCAACTCAATCATAAAAGTCACAGGATTTTAGAGTTGAAAGGCACCTTAGCACAATTCTCTCCCTTCACAGATGAGGAGGATGAAGCCCAGAGAGTTTTAGCTATATTGACTCTTATGAGCTGAGATTAAAACCCAGACTCCAAATCTGGTACTCTTTGGACTCACAAATAGCTACCATTTTCCCTGCTAACCTTAACACATCTCCTTTGTTCATTCAATTTTTAAAAAACAAAACTAGCACCACGGGACACACGTTCAAAATGAAGATGACCAAATTAAGGGAAGAAATACATGGAGGACTCCCCTCAGTCATCCACAAAAACCTAACACTGTTTTGGTCTGGAAGTCAAACAGACTTCAATAATTGCTTCTTGAAATGACCACTGGGGGGAGCACTGGTGCTTTAAAATAAAGTATGCTCTCAGCCATGCACTCACTGCCCTGTTCAGTTTATCTGATACCTACAAACTGCAGTTGCTGTCTTTCTTCATAACAGGAGGGCTGGAAACATGCTTGAATTTGCTGAACAATGGGCAATTCAATTTCAGTTGCAAATTTTTGGGAGTCTGCAAATCTCTTTCACTGGAGCCAATAAGCAATTTACTATGGCACTTTTCAGAGGGAATTTCCAGGGGAGAACCCCCAAAACAGGGCAGCTCAACTTGAAAACTAGGAGGAAGGGATGCTAAAGGAATTACTGCAGTGACTGGTCCAAAGAATTTGTGCTTTGCTTGTGTTCCTGCCTAAGGTCACTGATTGCATGTGTGGCCCCTGAAAGCTGATCTGCCTATTAGAAGAGAAAATAAAGCGTTTGTAGAATACTTCTTGTCTTTTAATTTAATAGAGAAGATTAATTTAATAGACAGGATGAAAGAAATAAGTCAGAAAGTAAATATGAATGAAAAGGATTCTGAAGAGGCGACGGGAATCAAAACTAGTATTGAGTAGAAGAATGAGACAGAAGAAAAGAAGTGCTCCAGTACTGGAGAAACAAATTCATTAGACCCTTCCCAAATAGGATGAATTTAGACCTTCTGAAGAGATAGCACTCTATTTTCCAGAGACAAGAAAGGAAAGACTAGGGGGTAGCGCAGAGGATAGAGCACCAGCCTTGGAGTTAGGAGGATGTGAATTCAAATTTGGCCTCAGATACTTGACACTTAATAGCTGTGTGACCCTGGGCAAGTCACTTAACCCCGACTGCCTCACCCAAAAGCAACAAATAAAAATAAAAATAAAAAAAGAAAGACAAGAAAGTGATGGAGAAAAGGTTAATAATGAAAATTAAACTTAGTTTGTCCTGTGCACGTTCCAGAGAGCTGGTTGTTAAACACTTACCGGTACATAATTTCTAGCATCTAGAAGGTACACAAAATTCCACTGGGGGGGCAGGGAAGAGGGAAGGGCATAAGCATGCATATAGCACCTACTATGTGCCAGGTAAAACAATGCTAAGCACTTTTATCTCATAACTACCTTTTAAGGTAGGTATTGTTATTATCCTCATTTTTACAGCATGAGGAAGCTGAGGCAATCAGTGGTTAAGCAACTTGCCTAAGGTCACACATCTAGTAAGAGTCTGAGGCCAGATTTGATACATTAGAAACTTCTCCTCAGGTTGACACTGATCCATTAAGCAACACATTAAAAAGAAATGAAGGCATTAGAAATGTTTAACCTGGAGAAGGAAAGGCTTAGGTGGAACATGATAGCCGACTTCACGTGTCTAAAGATTTGCTTCCTAAAAGATGACTTAGGCTGGTTTTGTGCAGCTCCAGAGGACGGGACTGAGAACAATGGGTAGAAATTACAGGGCGGCAGGTTTTGACTCAACATAAGGTAAAAAATTTTTAAACTGGAACTGCTTACATTTTATTTTATTTTTGCCTATATTTTAAAGACTTTGAGCTTACCATTATTTGGGTCTCTACAAGTAGAAAATAGATGATTGCTGTCAGAGTATTGCAAAATCAATTTCTTACACTGAGTGGGAGGTTAGATTAATAATAACAGTTCCTATTTAAACCATCCTTTGTAATTAAAAAAAATTCTAACTAGGACACAGAGATAAAAGAGAAACAGCTCCTGTCCTCATGGAATATACATTCTACTGGGGGAGGTGCATATCTATATCTATATCTATATCTATCTACACACATAAATGTATATATGTGTGTATGTGTATATATGTATGTATAATAAAATAGCTACAAGGTGATTTTCAGGGGGAAGGCATAAGCTGCTGAGGGGAATCAAGAAAGGCTTTGAAGAGCCTTGGGATTCTACAAGGTGAGATGAACGCTGCATTTCAAGCACAAGGAAGAGCCAGTTCAAAGGCAGGAAGATAAGTAATGGAGTGGAGTACATGAAGAGTAGTAGAAAGCCAGGGAATGAAGGGGAGGACTGTGCAGTAAAGTCTGGAAGTGCCAACCAGAGAAGTTTCTATTTGATCCTTGAAGTGATTGGGAACCACTGGAGTTCAGGGAATAGGGGAGTGACAGAGTCAGATCTGCTCTTAAGGGGAAATTACTGTGGAAAATGGATCGGAGAGGGGAGAGATTTGAGACAGGGAGGCAAATCAGGCAGCCACTGCAGAAGGCTAAGCAGGAGGTGATCAAAGCTTTAGGTGTTTGTGTGGGTTAGAGATGGGAACAGATGGGAGATAGGTTGTGGAGGTAGAAAGAAAAACAATTCAGCAGTTAACATGTGGGGTAAAGGGAAGTGAAACGTCAAAGATGATGCCAGGGTTCAAAAGCTAGGTAACCGGAAGGATGGTGCTTCCCCTGACAAAAACAGGAAAATTCTGAAAAAGGGTGGGTTTGAAGGGGAAAGACAATGAGCTGTATTCTGAACATTCTGAAAAAGAATTTAAGATGACTGTGGGACAACTGGTTTGAAATGTTCAATCTGAAAGTTTGTTCAGTTTGAAATGGCTATTGTTGATGCGCTATTCAGGCTAAGGAGATAGACTAGGGCTGGAAATATAGATCTGGGAGCCATCTGCATAGAAATGAAAACCCAACCCATGTGATCTGATGAGGTCATTAAGAAAGAGGAGAGAACCTAGGATGGAACCTTGGGGTACACCCACAGTCAGGGTGTATGGGATGGTCATCCACCAGAGGAAACTAAGAAGGTATTGTTAGGTAGGAGGAGACCCAAGAGAGAGATGTATTTAAAAAAAAATCCCAGAGAAGATAGTATCCAGGAGGACACCACCATTTTACATATGAGGAAACTGAGACTTTAAGAAGGAAAGCATTTTGAGTGGGATATAGGCAAGAGTATGTCAGAAGTGGATCTTGAACCCACCAAATTGGCTGATTTTATGTCCAGATTTCTTTCTATTACAACACATTAGATGGCTTCTAAATTATCTAATCTCAACTGAGCCCTCACTGAGGCAAGGCAATCCTTTTATATCTCTCTAATTGATTCACTACTCCACTCACCACAGTGCCTTTTCTAAACCTTGTCAACCCTTCTCAAACTATCTCATGGCTTCCCTCTCAGCTGAGAATCCTGCCTCAAATTTCACTGAAAAAATCGAGGTCATTCTCCAAAAACGCTCTTATCTCATATCACTAAGATTTTTTTTCCTGCTGTTATCTCCTATCTCACATGAAGAAGTGAGCCTGCTGCTTGTAACCTCTATTTGCTCAAGTAATCCCCTTCCATTCCATCTTTTCCAGCAGACTGGCCCTTCTACTATGTCTATTCTCTCACTACTTTTCTTTTAAAAAAAAATGAATACTGATTTATCTTTAACATTCATTGTTTTTTAAAATTTGAGTTCTGAATTCTCTCCCTTCCTCCCCTCCTCCACCCATTGAGAAGGCAAGCATTGTGATATCAATTATACACACTCTTGTCTGGTCGTTTTCAGTTACGTCTGACTCTTCTTCATGATCCCGTTTTGGGGATTTCTTGGCAAAGATCCTGGAGCGGTTTGCCATTTCCCTCTCCAGCTCATTTTAGAGATGAGGAAACTGAGGCAAACCGTGACTTGAGATCACACAGCCTCCGTCTGAGGCCAGATTTGAACTCAGGAAGTTGAGTCTTTCTAACTCCAGGCCCAGTGCTCTTCATGATGACACCAAGCTTCCTTGCTCTTTGATCTCTCCCTAACCCTACTGTCTACAAACATGCCCAAGCCTCCCCCATCTTCCTTGATGTTCCTTGCACATCGAACTTGATCTCTCAACATCAGGCATTCCCCCTGCCTGTATACACTCCCTACTCAACTCTGCCTTCCTCGATTCCCCGGCTCCTTCAAGTCCCAACTAAAGTCCCACCTTCTGCAAGCCCTTCTTGATTTTAGTGCCTTGCTTCCGAGAGTATCTCCCATTTATCTTGTATGTATCTCGCCTGTGCCTGTGCATAGCTGTTTGCATATTGTCTCCCCCAGTAGGCTGTGAGTTCCTTGACGGCAGGAGCTGGCTTTTTTGCCTTTCTTTGTAGCCCCAGGGCTTAGCACAATGCCTGGCACATAGTAGATGTTTAATAAAAGCTTAGTAACTTGACTTGACTTGAAGGAGGAATTGGCCTAAGAGAAGGTAGGAGATAGCCTTGGGCTTCAAACCAATTCTTGAGAGAGAATTAGGAGGTCAAGAGGCTCCTTGGCTGGCATTCCTTAGGGTCAGGAATAGGCTACAGGTTGTGGCGAAGAGAAAGGAGATGGCTCCTGGCTTTTTAGTAAGAGCCTTTCCCCAGACATGCAAACCAGCTAGGGGCTATGAAATAGGAACAGCAAGTGGATCCTTTAATTCTTCAAAATGTCCCAGCGGTACACTGAAAAGTTCTGAGGACACAAAAACAAACCACAGAACCACAAAAACCCACACCCAAACCCAGTTCCTGCCCTCAAGAAGCTCACAGACTGATGGGGGAAACTACATGCAGACGACTATGCAATAACAAGAAATAGGATAACTGGGAGATAATAATCAAGTGGGAGAAGGCACTATGTCAAGAGGAGGTCAGGAAAGGCTTCTTCAGAAGGGAGGATTTTAGCTGAGACTTGCAGGAAGCCAGGGAAGCGAGGAGGAGGAGAAGGTGAAGAAGAGGTAGAGCAGTTCAGGCAGGGAAAACAGTCACTAGGAAAATGTGTGTCATTGGGAGTCTTGTGCAAGGCTAGCAAGGAAGCCAGCATCACTGAGTCAAAGAGTAAGGAGTGAGAAGGCTGGAATGATAGGTAAACATGGAAACTGCAACCTGAAAGTCATTGGAGGGAGCTGGATCAAGAGGGTGAAGGTCAGCTCTGAAGCTCCCCTTAAACATGATGAACCTGTACTGAGTCTGTCCCATGTGGACACTGCTCTCAGCCGATCTGGGGATGATACTAGGATAATGATCATATAATGTACGAAACTTGTTAGCCAGAACCACATTGAATCTTAATTCTATCTGTTCCCTGTATATAAGCAGAATATTCTCAATTATCTACACTGGATTTTCTACAGAAAAGGCTATCACCCAGTTGGCCCCCTTGACCCTTTTCCTGTACCTATCATTTTAGGTTAAACTTTCCTTATTTTTTTTGGCCTCACCAAACCATCTCTTGTTTTCTCTGTCTTCAGAATTTTTTAAAAAACAACAGATATATCAGTTAATGCTGTTTACTGTTTATATGTTTACCAGGAGATCCTGAAGAATGTGCCAAACTCCCTTACCCTTATGAGATATGATGGGGGAAAAGTGCTAAGACAGGCAAGGCTCCCCTACCTTCCTCTGCTCCCTTTTCATTATATAACATCCCACTTGCAGGGGATAGGGATGGGAACAGTCTTTTAACAGCACTTCTTCTCCTTTTTATTGGAGTCTTTAGCACAGACTTGAATTCTACAAGCAATGCCTGTGACAGCAAAAACAGCCTAAAATGAAATTGGCTTCCAGCATCCCTGAACAATAACAGGATTTGCTGAGAAGAAAGGATAAAGGCTAATCCTACCATGACCTTGTTCTCAGTTACAGAGAGCTTAAGAAGAGATTCCCAAAATAAAGTCCCTGTATCAGAAACTGTAATATGCTTAATCACAAGGCTCAGGTCATCATGGTATGTTAATTAAATTAAACCCAGAACCTTCTCCACTTTCCCCTCTTCACAAGCCTGAGGTAGGACAACCATTACTGATTCTGGAACTGCCTATGGGATGCCCCCGCACTGCCCCCAGCTCCCAATACTGATTCTTAATCAGATGGACATCAGATCAAAGAGATTTTAAGGAAAGGTAGCCCCCATGGCATAGCAGATGGAGCATTTGTATTGGCATAAAAAAGCCCTGGGTTCAAGGCCTGACAGAACTAAAACGACAAGCAAAAAACATGTTTATTAGTAGTTCTGCTTTTTTCTTCATAAGCCTGGTATTGCTACATATATAAACACATGTATATAAAAACGTGTCTGTCTGTCTCTCACCAGAGAGAGAGAGAGAGAGAGAGAGAGAGAGAGAGAGAGATGAGGAAAGGCAGAGACCTAGGTCTCAAGCAGAGCTCTGAACATGGAATAAGGTACAGAGTTATCTAGAGAATCTTAAAATATATAGATGTATTTCATGGGTATATATATACACACACACACACACACACACACACATATGCATACATACATATGTGTATGTACACATATAGTATATACACACATGTGTATGCACTTAGATATAGATACTCATGAAAGACAACATGGAATAATGGATTGAAAGCTAGCCTTGGATTCAGGAAGCTCCAGATTCATGTTCTTCCTCTGACACATATGGCTGTATGATCTTGCACAAATCACTTCATTTTAAGTGTCCCAGGTGACTCGAAGACTATAAGTTACAAATGAGTCGGCTGCCTGCTAATTTACTTCGGTATTCCACACTAATGAAATTTCAGTTCTAGGGGGAACCCCCCCCCAAAGGTAGCCTTGCACAAATATGAATGGAAGGAACTAAAGGAAGATGTGTTTGGATGTCACATAAATATACTGAGTTTAAATGTTACCAGGAAATATTTTTTGCTTTTTTAATAAAACTGTAGCAACAAAAATATAAAAAGAAAGCCTTGACTAAGTAGGTACATAATAAATAAATGTGTTTCATCATATTGCTATTGTCATCCTCCCCACCATTTTCATAAAAGTTTAGCGTCTTTATGGACATTCACACCTTTGAGAATAATTTAATAATATGGTCAATTCTCCTTCTTCCTCCCTCACTCTAGAAATACAATAGAGAATTTTTTGACATTACCTTCCTCTTAGAGGGAATTCATTAGCTAAACACTGACGTCTAAAACAATGTTCTGTGTATTATTAATGATGCCTTCTATGAGAAAACATAACCTTATGACATAATGAGCTCCTAGAAAATAGATGCCATTTTTGTATACTCAGGGTACCAAATGGAGTAGGTGAGGGCTTAACGGTATTTGATGGCAGTTTGTAAAGAAAGAAAGTTCTATAAATCTCAATGCCCTTATCTTTTTATACTCCCTACTAAGAGTTTACAAGCACCATAATATTATCATAGTAAGAATTCATTCCTCCTCTTTCATAGTATTTTTTCTTTTTTTGGTTCAGACCCGTGATTTTAGCTGTATAGAGAAATACTAGTAAGGAAATTCGCTCCAACTGATTCAGATTGGCAACTGTTCTGTAATTTTTAATCTTTTTTTTCCCTTTACCCTCAGGTAGTTCACATTCTTTTTATTTTTTAAAAAATTTTATTTTATTTTTAATTTATGGAATAAAACAAGCATTTCCATAACATAAATAATAAATGTAATTTTTAATCTAAAGACAATTACTTCAGACCCTACAGTGTGATGCAGAATAAAGAGTGCTGTATTTGGATTCAGATCCTGAATTAGTTAGTCACTTACTACACTGGGGACCTTAGGAAAATCACCCTCTAAACCTCAGTTTCTTTAACTCCAATTGCTAGATGAGTCTACACAGTCCCTGGAACAAAACTTGAATATTCTCATTTCCTTCTATGAATTCCCATATCATTTATTATCTCCCAGCCATTTGGCAATCATACTGACCCTTGCCCATTACATAAAGATATATGCCTATACCTTTATTTAACAGTAGTTTGGGAATCCCGGGTATGGCCCTGAGATTCCTAGGAAGGGAAGATGAATCTTATCAGTCAGTCAGTCATGAAAAGACACTTATTAAGCCCTTAGAATTTTCTAGGCACTGTGCTAAAGGATGATATATTATAAAGGATATAATTATAATTATATAAGGATATAAAGTCCTTGCTTTATAGGAGCTCACACTCTAATGTATTCCCAAGCAAAATCTTGGCTTCACACATGTACTTGCTCTCTGAGTAGTAGAAAGCTCCTAAAATTATTATGATGCTGCCTCTAGCTCCTGGCCATACCATCCACAGCCCATGTGGACTCTCTAGGAAGTGACAAGATACACAACAGGCAATGTAATGACATGGAAAGTGTAGTCAGAGAACCAGGGTTTGACTCCAGCTCCACATGTGAGTGTGGAAGGATGTGCACTGAATTAAGGTAAATAATGGGAAGTAAAGAAAACAGACCTACAAAAAAGAATATTTACAGAATTAAGATATATGGGGAAAGTCCACATAAACACCAGGATGAGTGGATAAAGATAATATTTATTTGGTGACCGCTTTATTAAAAAGCCACGTTTTAATATACATCTACTCTGTCTCTATTTTTAAAGTTAATCACAAACTACTTGGACAAAAGAAAAGAAGAAAAAGGATATAGGACATAAGTATTTGAAACTCCTTCCCAAACTGTGTTTGTGTAGCCTGTGACATATATGACTATATGCACATAAGTGATATGGCAACATATCTAAGGTCTACATATGCACTTTATAATAGCTAAGATTAAGCCTGGATAATTTTAGCATTAGAAAGTTACAGTGGCAAAATGGCAGAGTACAGGCAGCTACCCAGTTGAATTTTCCCAACGTTCCCCTCTAAAGAACTTTAAAATAACTCCTCAAATTGAATTCTGGAGTGCAGAGCCAACAAAAAGTCAAGGTGAGACATTTTTCTAGCCCAACACAACTTAGGAGGTCAGCAGGAGAGTTCTGTAGTGGTAGTGGTCAGCCTGGAACATAGCACATGCCACAGCAACACCAGCAGCAGGCCTTGGAGATGGCTGCAAGAGCAGCAGCAGCTTCAGAAGCTCTCAGCCCACAGATGGTAAGAGGGTCAGACAGCTGGTCAGGAAAAGATTACAAGGGACCCTTTGCTGGTGCTGAGTTGATAACCTTGTTGCGTTGCCCTCATGCAGTTTCAGGGCAATGAGGAACACTAGTGCTTGTGGTCTCTGGAGAGCAGGGGTCCAAGTTGCAGTTCCAAGGCCAAAAGGAGCATTGGCACTTGTAGCTGCAGAGGAACAAAGTCCCTTCCTGGGTAAAGACTAGAGCACAGGCGAGAAGAACAGTGACCTTACCTCTCCGTGGGTCACACCATCTTGCAAGCACCAAAAACTTGCAGACCTCCAGAACTAGCTCTGAAATCATCAACATGAAAAACCTGAAGCTTGAAAAACTGGCTCCCGACAGACACCCTGGGAGCAGAGCCTGACTTTAACACAAAGTTAGAGTTAATAAGTCAGAAAAACAATCAACCAACAACAACAACAACAACAACAACAGATCTTGACCATAAAAAGTGACTATGGTGACAGGGAAAATCAGGACATAAACTCAGAAGAAGACAACAGTGTCAAAAAAGCTATAAGAAAAGCCTCAAAGAAAAAGTGTGAATTGGACACAAGCCCAACGAGAATTCCTAGAAGAGCTCAAAAAGGATTTTGAAAATCAAATAAGAGAGGCGAGGAAAAAAAATCAGAGTGATATAAGAAAATTATGAGAAGAGAGTCAATAGCTTGATAAAAGAGGCACAAAAACTACTGAAGAAAATAACACCTTAAAAAACAGAATTGACCAAATGGGAAAAGAGGTACAAAAGCTCACTGTTAAAAATTAAGAGTTGGGCAAGTGGAAGCTAATGACTCCATAAGACATCAAGAAACAATAAAACAGTTAAGAGAATGAAAAAAATAGAAGAATGTGTGAGATATCTCTTTGGAAAAATGACTGACCTGGAAAATAGATCAAGGAAACATAATGCAAGGATGACTGGACTACTTGAAAGCCACGATAAAAGCAAAACAAAACAAAACACCCTGGACATCATATTTCAAGGAATTATTGAGGAAAACCTCCCAGGTATCTTAAATCTAGAGGGTAAAATAGAAACTGAAAGAATTCATCAATCATCTCCTGAAAGAGATCCCAATAGGAACATTCCAGAAACATTGTAGCCAAATCCCAGAGCTCTCAGATCAAGGAGAAAATATTGTAAGCAGCCAAAAATAAACAATTCCAATATCGTGTAGCCACAGTCAGCATAACACAAGATTTAGCAGCTTCCACATTAAAAGAGCAAAAGGACTTGTAATATGATATTCTGGAAGACAAAGGAGCTTGGATTACAACCAAGAATAACCTACCCAGCAAAACTGAGTACAATCCTTAGGAGGGAAAATGGATATTCAATGAAATAGAAGACTTTCAAGCATTTATGATTGAAAAGACCAGAACTGAATAGAAAATCTGACTTTCAAAACAAGACTCAAGAGAAGCATAAAAAGGTAAACATGAAAGAGAAATCACAAGGCACTACTCAACAAAGTTAAATGGTTTACATTCCTATATGGGAAGATGATATCTATAACTCCAAAGAACTTTATCATTATTAGGGCAATTAGGAGATATACACACATTCAGATGGCATAAAAGTGAGTGCATTATGTTGGGATGATCCCCGCTTCCAAAAATTACAGGTGGGGAAGAGGAATGCACTGGAAGAAGAGGGAAGTGAGAGGAAGAAAAGGAAAAATTATCTTACATAACAGAGGCATTCAAGGAACAGTTTTTACAACAGAAGGGAAGATGGAGGGGTCATGGGCAATGCTTGAACCTTACTCTCATCAGAAATGGCTCAAAAAGAGAATAACATAAACACTCAGCTGGGTAAAGAAATTGATCTCATTCAACAAGGAAGTAGGAGGAGAATCAGATAAGAGTAGGGGAGAGGGCTAATAGAAGGGAGGGTGGATTAAAGAAAGCAGAGGATAGAAATAAAATAGACTTCTGAGAAGTGTCAGAGGAGGCAGAAAGAGGGAGAGGGAGAAAGGGAGGGAGGGAGGGGGAGAGAGAGAGAAGGATAAACAGGGAGGAAAAGAGGATGGAGGGAGATACACAGTTAGTAATCATAATTGTAAATGTGAATGGGGTGATTTCACCCATAAAATGGAAGCTAATAGCAGAACAGATTAGAAACTAGAATCCAACAATATGTTGTTTACAAGAAGCATACTTGAAATAGAGAGACACATAGAAAGTTAAAATAAGGGGTTGGAGCAGAATCTATTATGCTTCAGTTCAGGTTAAAAAAAAAAGACTGGCGTAACAATTATGATCTCAGACAAAGTAAATGCAAAAATAGAACTAATTAAAAGAGATAAGCAGTGAAACTACATTTTGCCCAAAGTACTATACACAATAAAGTAATATCAATACTAAACATATATGCACCAAATGACATAGCATCCAGATTCTTAAAGAATAAGTTGAATGAGTTACAGGAGGAAACAGATAGTAAAGTATACTAATGGAAGACCTTAACTTTCCTTTCTCAGAACTAAATAAATCTAACCATAAAATAAATAAGACAAGGAGATGAATAGAATCTTGGAAAGGTTAGATAAGAGAAAACTGGATAAAATGGAAGCATGCCTTCTCAGCTGTACATGCACTTTTATAAAATCTGATTAGATATTAGGACTTAAAAGCCTCATAAACAAATGCAGAAAACCAGAAATATTAAATGCATCCTTTTCAGACCATAATGCAATGAAAATTACATTCGGAAAGGGCCATGGAAACACAGTCTAAAAATTAATTGGAAATTAAATAATCTAATCCTAAAGAATGAGTAGGTCAAAGAACAAATCATAGAAACAATCAATAATTTCATTAAAGAGAATGACAACAATGAGACAATATACTAAAATTTATGGGATGCAGCCAAAGCATTACCTAAGGGAAAATTTATATCTCTAAACACTAACATCAATAAAAAGAGAAAAAAACTGGGCATGCAATTAAAAAAAAACAACTAGAAAAGGAACAAATTAAAAATCCCTTGGTGTTTATACCAAATTGAAAATCCTGAAAATCAGAGGAGAGATGAATAAAATTGAAAGTAAGAAAACTAAGAGCTTGGTTTTTTCTTTTTCTTTTTCTTTTTTTTTTAGTATTTTATTTTCCCCAGTTACATGTAAAAACAATTAACATTTGATTTTAAAACTTTGAGTTCCAAATTCTCTCCCTTTCTCTCCTCCCCTCCCCCCCACTGAAAGGCAAGCAATTTGATGTAGATTATACATGTGTAGTTATGCAAAACATTTCCATAATAGTCATGTTGTGAAAGAAAACAGAGACAAAAAACTTCAAGAAAAATAAAGTTAAAAAAAAAGTATACTTCAATCTGTATTCAGACCTCATCTGTTCTTTCTCTGGGGATGGATAGCATTTTTCATCATATGTCCTTCAGAGCTGTCTTGGATCATAGAATTGCTGATAATAGCTAAGTCATTCACGGCTGATCATCTTACAATATTGCTGTTACTTTGTACACAGTACATTTCACTTTGCATCACCTTATGTAAGTCTTTCCAGGTTTTTCTGAGAGCATCTTGCTCATCATTTCTTATAGCAAAATAGTATTCCATCACAATCACATACCACAATTTGTTCAGGTACTCCCCAATTGATGGGCATCCCCTCAATTTCCAATCCAATTCCAAACCAGAAAAGAGCTGCTTTAGATATTTTTGTACGTATAGGTCCTTTCCCTTTTTTTTTAAATTTCTTTTGGCATACAGACCTAGTATTGGTATTGCTAGGTCAAAGGGTATGCACAATTATATAGCCCCTTGGGCATAGTTCCAAATTGCTCTACAGAATGGTTGAATCAGTTTACACCTCCCCCAACAGTGCATTAATGTCTCATTTTTCCCACATCCCCTCCACCATTTGCCATTTTCCTTTCCTGTCCTATTAGCCAGTCTAATATATATATGAGGTACTACTTCAGAATTGTTTTAATTTGTATTTCTCCAATCAATAGTGAGTTAGAACATTTTTTTCATATGGCCATAGATAGCTTTGATTACTTCATCTGAAAATGACCTTTTGGTCATTTGTCAATTGGGGAATGACTCTTATTTTTATAATTTGACTCGATTCACTATATCCTAGAAATAGGATGGAAGGAAATAAAATTATCAGTAGTTTTCATAGTTACTATTGATAATTTTATTTCCCTCCATCCTATTTCTATTCTCTATTTTATATTCTATGCTCTCTCTCCTTTCACCCTGTTCCTCCTCAAAAGTGTTTTGCTTCTGACTACCCCCTCTCAATCTGCCTTCCCTTCTGTCACCCCTCCCTTCTTTTATCCTCTTCCCCTCCTACTTTCCTGTAGGGTAAGACAGACTTCTATACCCAATTGAGTGTGTGTGTTGTTCCCTCTTTGAGTCAACACCTCCCCCCTTCCTTTCCACTGTAAAAGCTTTTTCTTGTCTCTTTTGTGAGATAATTTACCCCATTCTACCTCTCCCTTGCCCTTTCTCCCAGTACATTCCTCTCTCACCCCTTAAGTTTCTTTTTTTTTTAAGATATTGTCCTTTCATATTCAACTCACACCCATGCCCTTTGTCTACATATACTCTTTCTAACTGCCTTAATAATGAGAAAGTTCTTTTGAGTTACAAGTATCATCTTCCCATGTAAACATGTAAACAGTTTCACCTTATTAAGCCCCTTAGGATTTCCCTTTCCTGTTTACCTTTTTATGCTTCTCTTGAGTCTTGTATTTGAAAGTCAAATTTTCTGGTGTTTTCATCAAGAATGCTTGAAAGTCCTCTATTTCATTGAATATCCATTTTCCCCTTGGAAGATTATACTCAGTTTTGCTTGGTAGGTGATTTTTGGTTATAATCCTAGCTATTCTGCCCTCCAGAATATCATATTCCAAGCCCTCCAACCCTTTAATGTAGAAGCTGCCAAATCTCTAATATCCTGACTATGACTCCACAATACTTGAATTGTTTCTTTCTGGCTGCTTTGCAATATTTTCTCCTTGACCCAGGAGCTCTGGAATTTGACTATAATGTTCCTGGGAGTTTTCATTTTGGGATCTCTTTCAGGAGGTGATCAGTGAATTATTTCAATTTCTATTTTACCCTCTGGTTCTAGAATATTAGGGCAGTTTTCCTTGATGATTTCTTGAAAGATGATATCTAGGCTCTCTCTCTCTTTTTTTTTATCATGGCTTTCAGGTAGTCCAGTAATTTTTAGATTATCTCTCCTGGATCTATTTCCCAGGTTGGTTGTTTCTCCAATGAGGTATTTAACATCATCTTTTATTTTTTCATTCTTTTGTTTTATTGTTTCTTGATTTCTCATCAGGTCATTAACTTCCATTTGTTCAATTCCATTTTTTAAGGAATCATTTTATTCAGTGAGCTTTTGTGCCTCCTTTTCCATTTGGCCAATTGTGCTTTTTAATGAGTTTTTTTCTTTAGTGAATTTTTATGCCTCTTTTCCCATTTGGCCAATTCTGCTTTCTTTTTTCTTTTTCGGTGAGGCAATAGAGGTTAAATGACTTGCCCAGGGTCATGCAGCTAGTAAGTGTCAAGTGTCTGAAGCCAAATTTGAACTCAGGTCTGACTCCAAGACTGGAGCTCTATTTACTGTGCCACCTAGCAGCCTCCAATTCTGTTTTTAAGGCAGTCTTCTCATTGGATTTTTGGACCTCTTTTACCACTTGGCTTAGTTTGCTTTTTTGTTTTTTCCTTAGTATTTTTTGTGTCTCCTTTACTAAGCTAGTGACTATTTTTTCATGATTTTCTTTCATCGCTCTCATTTCTCTTACCAATTTTTCCTCTACCTCTATTACTTCATTTTCAGAATCCTTTTTGAGTTCTTGCATGACTTATCATTTTCCTTTCTGTTATATTAGCCAATCTGATAAATGTGAGGTAGTACCTCAAAGTTGTTTTAATGTACATTTCTCTGATCAATAATGATTTAGAGTATTTTTTCAATTCATCAATTGATCAATTCATATTTTCTTGGAGACTTTAGATATAGGAGCTTTGATTTTGTTATCTTCTTCTAAGTGTGTATTTTTTTAATTGTGTATAATTTTCTTTTTAAAATTTTATTAATTTATTTTGATTTATCAACAATCACTTCCATATGCTTTTGAATTTAAAATTTTTCTCCCCCTTCCTCCCCACCACCCTCCCAAGATGGCACACAATCTGATATAGGCTATACATTTACATTCATATTAAACATATTTTCACATTAGTGAAGTTGTAAGTAAAAATTAAAACCAATAGGAGGAACCATCAGAAAGAGTAAATGAAACTCAACAGAAGGGAAAAAAAAAGATAGCAATTCAACTTCCATAGTTCTTTCTTTGGATGTGAATAGCATTTTCCATCATGAGGCCTCTGGAAATGTCTTAGATCCTTGTATTGCTGAGAAGGGTTAAGTTTATCAATATTAGTCATCGCACAATGTGGCTGTTATTGTGTACAAAGTTCTCTTGGTTCTACTCACTTCACTCAGCATCAGACCATACAAGTCTTTCCAGTTTTTTCCGAAGTCAGCCTGTTCATCATTTCTTATAGCACAATAGCATTCCATTACATTCATATACCACAACTTGCTCAGCCATTCCCCAGTTGATGGGTATCCTCTCAATTTCCAATTCTTCGCCACCACAAAAAGAGCTGCTATAAATTAAAAATAATTTTTGTACATGTGGGCCCTTTTCCCACTTTGGCATATAGCCCTAGAAGTGCTATTGCTGGGTCAAAGGGTATGCACATTTTTATAGCCCTTTGGCGAGTGTGTGTTTTGATCTTCCATGTCACCATGGTAACTTTCTATGGTCAGAATTTTTTTCCCATTGTTTGCTCATTTCCCCAGCCAATACTTGACTTTTAACTCTTTGTTAAGGTAGGGCTCTGCTTCCAGTGTGGAGGGTGAACTGTCCCAAGCTTCAGGAGTTTTGTGCAGCTGTTTTCATAGATACTTCTAGGGACCTGAACATTTAGAGTTCTTCCAAGGTTGTATGATCTAAGAAGAGGCATGTTTACTCCTCTCCTGGCCTGTGTGTGACCACCAGCACTCTCTTCTGCCCTGGTACTGTGAGATGGGTTCCTGCTCCACTGTGGTCACAAGCTCTGGTGTGCTAGTGCTCCTACTCACCCTGGGACTGAGACCAAGGACTGAGACCCAGATCCAAGTATAAACAAAGCAACAGAGTCCTGCCCCCAGTGCCAGCAAAGAGAACCCTGTAATCTCCTTCTAACCGGTTGTCTGTCTGTGGGCTGAGAACTCCAGAAGCAGCCACTGCCACTGCCGATTCAGTGGCTCCTAAGACTTGCTCCTACTTTGCTGGGGTCAGGGCTGGACTGTGCTCCACTCTCACCCAGGTATAAGAGACTTTTCCTGCTGACCTTCTAAGTTGTCTTTGGCATCTATGGGCTGAGAGGTTTGGAAACCACCAATATTGCCACTAATTCAGTTGCCCCAAGGCCTGCTCCTGGTTTTTGTGTTGGCGTGGACTGTGCTCCTCTCTCACCATGGTGCGACAAACCTTTCTTGCAGATCACCTAAATTGTCCTGGGCTGAAAAATTGTTTCACTCCATCTTTTTGTTGGTTCTGCCACTCTAGAATTTGTTTGGAGTCATTATTTAAAGGTATTTGGAGGGAAATTGAGGAAAGCTCAGGCAAATCCCTGCTTTTACTCAGCCAACTTGGCTCTGTCTCCCTAGGAGCTAGTTTTATGGGGGGGAAAAACCAACAACCAACAGAATTGATAAGCCATTGGTCAATTTGCTTAAAAATTTTTGATTAAAATTTGATTAAAAAAAGAAAACCATATTACTAGTAACAAAAATGAAAAGTTTGAATAGACTACCAAAGAAGATGAAATTAAAGCAATTATTGGGAGTTATTTTGCCCAATCATATGCCAATAAATCTGACAGTTGTGTGAAGTAGATGAATATTTCCAAAAATATAAATTGCTCAGACTAGCAGAAAATGAAATTGAATACTTAAGTAACCCTAGCATAGAAAAGAAATCGAACAAGGCATTAATGAGCACCCTGTGAAAAAAACAAACCCAAGACCAGATGGAATCATAAGTGAATTTTACCGAACATTTAAAGAACTATTAATTCCAATATTATGCAAACAATTTGGAAAAATAAGCAAAGAAGGAATCCTACCAAATTCTTTTTATGACACAAATATGGTGTTGAACCAAGAAGAGCGAAAAACAGGAAGAAAACTATAGCCCGAGTCAAGGTAATAAAAATGACAATTCTACCTAAATTAATTTACTTATTTAGGACCATACCAATCAAACTATCATAAAATTATTTTATAGAGCTAGGAAAAATATCAAAATTCATCTGTAAAAAACAAAAGATTAAGAATATCAAGCAAATCAACAAAAAATGTGAAGGAAGGTGACTGAGCAGTACCAGATCCCAAACTATTACAAAGCAATGATCATCAAAACAATCTGGTACTGGCTAAGAAATGGAATGGTGGATCAATGAAGCAGATGAAGTACACAACTGTATGCTACAGTACACAGTAGTAAATGACCATAGTGATCTAGCCTTTTACAAAGCCAAAGTTCCAAGTTTTTGGAATGAGAACTCACTGACAAAAATTATTGGGAAAACTGGAAAACCATTTGGCAGAAACCGGGTATAGGGCAGGGCTTCTTAAACTTTTCCCATTTGCGGTCCCTTTAGCACTTCTTAAACTGTGACTCACAGTTGGAAAATTTTACCTGTCAGATCTATGGATAAGGGAAGAATTTATGACCAAGTAAGAGACAGAGAGGATAACGGGATGAAAAATGGATAATTGTGATTACATTAAATTGAAAAGGTTTTGCACAAACAAAACCAATGCAGCCAGAGTTAGAAGGAAAGCAGGAAACAGGGGGAGGAGGGGAAAGGGAATTTTTAGAGCAAGTTTCTCTGATAAAGGCCTCATTTCCCAAATATATAGAGAACTAAGTCAAATTAATAAGAATATAAGTCACTCCCCAATTGATAATTTGTCAAAGGATATGAACGGGCAGTTTTCAGAAGAAGAAATCAATGCTATCAGTTCAGTCATTTTTTAATCATGTCTGACTCTTTGTGACCTCATTTGGGATTTTCTTGGCAAGGATATTAGGGTGGTTTGCCATTTCCTTCTCCAGCTCATTTTACAGATATACAGTAGTAAATGAGGGAAACAGGGTTAAGTGACTTGTCTAGGGTCTGAGGCCAGATTTGAACTCAGGATGATGAGTCTTCCTGACTCCAGGCCTGGCACTCTATCCATTGCACTACCTAGCTGCCCTATCAAAACTATTTATCATCATATGAAAAAATGATCAAAATCATTCTTAATTACAGAAATGTTCATTAAAACAACTTTGAGGTACTACCTCACACTTATCAGATTGGCTAATATGACAGAAAGGAAAATGATAGATATTGGAGGTGATATAGAAAATTGGAACACTAATGCATTGTTGGTGGAATTATGAACTGATCCAACCATTCTGGAGAGCAATTTGGAACTATGCCCAAAGGGCTATAAAACTGTGCATACCCTATGACCCAGGAACACCACTATTAGGTCTGTATCCCAAAGAGATTTCAAAAAAAAAAAGGACCTATATATACAAAAATATTTATGGCAGCTTTTTTATGGTGTCAAAGAATTTAGTAGAAATTGAGGAGATGTGCATCAATTTGGGAGCGTCTGAACAAATTGTGGTAAATGATTGTGATGGAACACTATTGTGCTATAAGAAATGATGAGCAGGATAATTTCAGAAAAAACCTGGAAATACTGGAAATGATGTAAAATGAAGTGAAAAGAACCAGGAGATCATTGTACACAGAAATAGCAACACTGTATGATGATCAAGTGTAAATGAATTAGCTATCATCAATACAATGATCTAAGAGAATTTTGAAAGACTTATGATGAAAGATGCTATCCATCTCTAGAGAAAGAACTGCTATAGTCTCTTTTTTGTTTGTTTGGGGTTAAGTGACTTGCCCAGGGTCACACAGCTAGTAAGTGTCGAGGGTTTTGGTCTGAGGCTGAATTTGAACTCAGGTCCTACTGACTTCAGGGCCGGTGCTCTATCCATTGCGCCACCTAGCTTCCCCTGCTATAGTCTCAATGAAGATTAAGCATAATTTTTTCACTTTTTTTTTTGCTTCTTTTTAAAAACATGGCTAACATGGGTTGGAATCATTAATACATATTTCAGGCTACTCTGTCCTCCAACCTTCCTCATCATACTAACAGAAATCTATTTTAGAAATAAAAGTGTTTATGCTTCTTTCTCCATACCGTTTCACTACAAAGCAGATGTTTGTCTATAAAAGCTGGCAAAGCCACAGAATCTTCCTTTTGGTTACCACCCAATTCTATGGTGCGATTGGCTGACTTAGGGACATTTTCATGAGGCCAGTACCCAGACTTCAAAAGGAAAGAGATACTAGTAACAACAATTCTATTGTACCAACTACTAGGTGAGCAGTCTGGTTTCTGTCCGATGTTAGGACAAACAAACTTTCACTTCCTTCCTTATATATACACATAGTCCTTCCCAAGAACAAAGTGTACCCATTTTATTTTGTGAACAAAGATTAAAGTGACACAAGATTTCCCACTACATCAGTGCATTAGGGTACACTGTGATACACCATGAAGTAAGAACAAAGGGGTAATCAAGCTGGATGGGAAGGTAAATGGTCAGATTTTTACAATGTGGTTTTGTTTTCTTATAAGCTTTCAGAATTCCCAGAACAGTACAGATCCTGATATTTAAAAACACAAGAACATCTACTTGGACACACATGACCAGACACAAAATTATAGCAAGAGTAAAGAATAACAGGTAGGCAGCCTGTGTTTCACAATGGTACTACTAAAACATTACAAGATGAAAAAGACTTGCAACATAGTAGATATAGTTTGTGGTTAATTTATGGAAAGACATGGACAAGAATCACACAAGGCAGATAAGGGCTGTAATCTGTATCAACCCAAGGAATGCCCACATCCATGAGATCACATATTCATCTAAGTGCCTGAATAAATATGAAAGCTTTCCAATTAGTCAATCAGCAAGAACCTATTAAATGCCTACTAAGTGCCAGGGACTATGTTAGGTGCTAGGAATGTAAGACCAAAAATGAATCCGTTTCTGCCACCAGGGAGCTTACATTCTAATGAGAAAGCTGATATGTATGTATAAAAATATACAGAATACAGACAAAATAGTTTCAATGTGATTTGGGGAGGAAAAACATAGCGGGAGCCATCAGAAGGCATTGTGTGGGCTGAGTCTTGAAGAAAAAAAAAGATTCCACACACTTGGAGTGAGAAGGGAGGCATGCCAGGCATGAGGAACAGCCAGAGCAAAGGCACAGAATATCGTGTGTGAATTTTGAAGGCCCTTTTGGCTGGTCCATGAGGTATGGGAAGGGGAGTAATGGATAACAAAGCTGGAAAGGTAAGTTGGAAAGGTCATGTTGGGCTTTAAATGCCAGAGAAATTTATATTTTATCCTAGAGGCAATAGGATGCCACGAAGTTTGGTGAGTACGGGAATCAAACCTGAGCTTAAGGAAAGTCAAAGAAAGCATAAGTGATTTTTTCTTTTTTTTAAAATTAATTTATTTTTAGTTCTCAACATTTGCTTTTACAAGATTTTGAGTTCTAAAATTTTCCCTCCTCCCCAAGATGACATGCAATCTGATATAGGCTTGTACAAGTGATTTGTAAAACTAGACATCATTTGGGATTTTTCACACATCTACTTGAATCTACTAGTGCAGACGGTTGAGAATTGACTATCTATAGAATCCATTTTAAATGACAAAAAAGAACCCGAAGTAGGAAAACTCAAGAACTGTACTATCTTTAACCTTCTTCCCTTGATCCTGGATAAAGTGAAAAAGAGAAAGAATGGGAGATAATGAGGAGGAGGAGGAAGAGGACGACTAACATGTATACCATGCTTACTATGTGCCAGGCACTCTGCTTAGTGCTTTACAAATATTATCTCATTCAATCCTCATAACAATCCTGGGAGGTAGGTGCTATCATTCACATTTGACTGTTAAGGAAACTGAGGCAGAGAGAGCTCAAGTGATTTGTCCAGGATCACATAGCTACTACGTGTCTGAGGCTGAGCGCAGGTCTTCCTGATCTTGCCCAGTGTTCTGTCCACCGTACCACCTAAAGGAGGTAACTCATAAATTTATATCTCCAACTTGCACCTTTTACTCTAACTGGAATCCAGCTAGCTATGAGACATCTGAACGACTCACCCAAGATCCATCACACCCAAAACAAAATTTCCCCCACAAAACTAGATCCCCTCCCAACTTCTGCACCTTTTAGTCAATAGTACCACCATTCTCTTAAGTCACCCAGGTTTGAAACCCAAAGAAATGGAAATCGTATTTAAGAAGATGAAACTAGAATGAGTGTCTTGCCTAGGCTAAAACAAGGTAGAAGAAGTTCGCTAAAGGCGACTGAATTTTAAATATGCTCATGTTATTCAAGATGCCTCAAAGATGTGAGGCAGCTAGGTGGCACAGTGGAGAGCACTGGACTTGGAATCAATTTGAACTTGAGTTCAAATCCGGCCTCAGACCCTTACTAGCTATGTGACCCTGGGCAAGTCACTTAATCCCGTTTGCTTCAGTTTCCCCATCTGTAAAATGAGCTGGAGAAGGAAATAGCAAACTACTCCATAATCTTTGCCAAGAAAATGCCAAATGAGGTCACAAAGAGTTAGACACAACTGAAATGATTCAACAACAAAGATGTGAAAGTCCAAAAGAATGGAAAAGATGACAGACAATATTATTAAAAGAGGACTGGTTTTGAATTCAGATGAGATGGATTTGCATCACAGCTGTTAATCACCATTGCTCCATTCCTTTCTAGCCTATACTCCTGACCTTCCACAGGACTTTGTCTACCCAGCCACTTCACCCTGGAAGCTTACTCTACTCCTGGACTACTTCTCACACTGGAATTACCCTCTCACTCCTGCTTCTCCACAGGATTTTGTCTATAACTCTCCCCTTATATACCTCATTTCCCTTCCCCTTCTCAATTTTAGCTCTCTTTTATGTGTTTGTTCCCCCTTTGGAATCTAAGATTCTTGAGGGCAGATTGTCTTTTTTTCCATTTTGTTTGTATTTACAGTACTTGCCCAGTGGTAAGAGCTTAATAAATGCTTGGTGACTTGTTGACTTCTGTCTATGTGGCTTTGGGCAACAACTTTCCAGCCTTAGTTATCTATAGTAAAGTGAAGAGATTGAACTAGATGATTTCTAAGATTTTGTTTAACCCTAAATCTATAATCCTGATCCTATTCCTGATTAGGAAACTGAAAAGACGCCAGCAACTACAAACCCACGCTTCATATGACCTCGTCATCATTATAAAATTTTTGAGAATGGTCTAAGTAGGTTTCAAGGGTATCCTTGATGAAAACATGTGAAGGAAACATAGCCTTTTTGCATATGATTTTCCTTTCCTTTCCTTTCCTTTCCTTCCTTTTTTTTTGAGAGAGAAATGAAATGATTTATTTAGAAACAAGATTTTAACTGAAGCCTTACTTACTCCAAGTCTAACACTATACACTGGGCCACTCAGCTGCCTGTATTATGTCCTACTACATAGGACCTTAATACAAGTTTGTTGAAAGAGTTGCATTTTACTTTCTACAGTAGAACACAATAAAAATACAGGATCCTGCACGGCACCCTTCCAACAATTCCCAGTGCCACAAATACATATCTTTTTAACTCTGACGTTATAGTGGTGACGCTGACGTATATGATCTGTGAATCATGGGTAACCTTACAGGGGTGGGGAACCTACAGCCTTGAAGCCACATGCAACCCTGTAGGTCCTCAAGTGTGGCCCTTTGAATACAAACCGCATAGAACAAATTCCCTTAATAAACTTAACAGGTACTAATTAAAAAAATTTTTTTTCTTAATCTCTAGAGCAAGAGTGTGAGGTATTATGTGTAAAAGAAATTACCTCCCCCCGCCTATAATAAGACAGAAGGCATAAAAATGAAAACTCTTCTGGTTAAGGGGCCACATGCAGCCTCGAGCTTGCAGGTTCCCCGCCCCCTCAAAGAATCAAAACTTCAGTACACAATGTTATCAAAGCAGAGCTCACATTTGGATTTTTACACTTATATTTTAAAATGAATTACAAATTATTTTCTTTATAATTAATTTTGATTTAAGAATTTCATGTTATCCCCTGAAATCATTTGGGGACACCTGAGTTATGTCCCCAAACCAGAAGTGAACATCATTATTCTTAGTACACGTCTTGGTAACTACTGACTGATGGGTCTTCATTTGGGCTACATGGCTCCTTAAAAATGCTAATGTAGAAAGGATGATTTATCAAGTACATGCATCTAAACGGAAGATACCTGTGCCAGTGGTGGAACTCAATAATTACATAGAGGAAGAGAGTAGAATATGCTTCCTGAGTACAAGATTAAAGTGATGGATTATCTAGAAAGAGAGAGATATTTAATCAGCTAGCTTTTTAGCAAGAATTCATTGTGAAGTAAAGAGAGAATGCTGAATGTTCTTATAAACATTTGCATGATTAGTTAAGTGTTATTATATCAACACTATTTATAGCTATAAAAGAAACTATCTGAGCTTTTGTTGAACAGCTAGATGCTATGCTCAGTACAGAGGATATGCCATCTCACCTTTAGGAGTTTTATAGTTAAACAGAGAAGCAATTAAAGAATATATGGCAATATGTAATCAAGTTCTAAACTAGACTGGACAGATAGTAAGTAATGTAGGAATTGAAAGAAGGCAGATGGGTGGAACAGTTAATAGAGTACTGCGCTTAGAATTAGAAAGACTCCTCTTCATGAGTTCAAATCTGACCTGTGACATTTTCTAGCTATGTGACCCTGGGAAAAATCACTTAACTCTGTTTGCCTCAGTTTCCTCAACTGTAAAATGAGCTGGAGAAGGAGTTTTAGTATCTTTGCCATGAAAACCCCAAACAGGTTCATGAAGAGTTGGACACGACTGAAAAATGACTGAACAAAGACATGAACTGAAAGAAAGGGAAGGCTACAACAGATAGGCCTGGTCACAGAAGAAAAATGAGACTTGGACGAAATTTTAAAAGGATGGGGAGGATTTGGCTAGATAATGGAATTTCTATCTTCTCTTCCTGTCAACATACTGTTCCCATAATTTCCTGATGCTTCCACTTCTTCAGCAATAAATAACATTAAGGGTCAGCTAGTTGACACAGTGCGTAGAGCACCGGCCCTGGAGTCAGGAAGACCTGAGTTCAAATCTGGCTTCGGACACATAACCCTCACTAGCTGTGCGACCCTGGGCAAGTCACTTAACCCAATTGTCTCACCAAACAAACAAACAACAACAAAAAATAATGTTAAGTGATATATTCAAGGCCATATTAAATATTATTCAAAATCATAATTCAGTCACAATTCCTATCATAATGACTTTTAAGCCCAGATCAGAGCTTTAAAAAAAACAAAACTTCAATTGTCCAATTCAATTTAATGCAAAAAGCCTGCAATGGATGCCAACAATGTCCTTGATACTTAGTAGACAAAATTAAAAAAAAACAGTTCTGTCTTCATTCTTACATTCTACAGTAGCAATACAACATTCACACAAATAAATAAATAAAAGGTCATTTGAGGAGGGAGAAAATACTAATGAGTAGTATCTGACACTTAGAGTTATCTTTTGTATTTTGTATTTACTTATATACCTATGTGCCATTTCTTCTTC
This sequence comes from Phascolarctos cinereus, assembly GCF_003287225.1. Classification (NCBI taxonomy): domain Eukaryota; kingdom Metazoa; phylum Chordata; class Mammalia; order Diprotodontia; family Phascolarctidae; genus Phascolarctos; species Phascolarctos cinereus. The sequence goes on from NW_027556180.1 coordinate 170,501,630, forward strand.
TATAATGTGAATTCTCTGAGTTAATTCATTTTGTCTTAATGCCTTCAACTTAATACCTGTGCCTACAACAATGCATGGTACACAAGTAGGTACTTAATACATGCTCACTGATTGATTAGTTGAGATCTATCAGTCTATCTTATAGTAGGAAGCACCTGAGTTTAGCCTTGAAGAAAAGTAGGGATTCTAAGAGGGAAGGTGAGGAGGGGGTCTATTCTGGGCATGGGGACAAGCTGTACAAAGACAATTTCAGTGAGACATAGACTATAGAAAGGGGAATAATAAGTAATAAATTTTGAAAGGCAAAGAATGAAGGGCTAGAGAATGAAGAAATTTATTCTTTTTAAAAAAAATGTTTTTCCCAAAAACAATTTTTAACACTCATTTTTTTTAAATTTGGGTTCCAAATTCTCTCCCTCCTCTCCCCCCTAACTAAGATGGCAAACAATTTTATACAGGTCATAAATGTGCAATCATGCAAAACATATTTCTTTATTAGTCATGTTGTGAAAGAAAACAGAGACCAAAAACAAACAAAAAAAACCGTTAAAAAAAGTGAAAAATAGTATGCTTCGATCTGCAGTTAGATTCTATCAGTTCTTTTTTTGAAGGTGGATAGCATTTTTCATCATGAGTCCTTTGGCACTGAGATTTATTCTTAAAATATATTCTACCTATCACACGAGGTTGTTAAAAAATGGATAATAGTTTAAAAATTTGACAAAGGTACCCTGTGCTTAGAAGAAATAATTTATATTCTATAAATAGAAAATAGTTACAAGTATGCCTCTCAGAGTGAATTAAGCAGATGAAAATAAAATTAACGATAACTACAACGATATAAATGGAAAGAAAGTAAAGAAATTGATCACTGCACATTTATAATGACCAGTTTTGGCCCTGAATAAGAATTGGGAAATGCCTTCCTTTCTATGAAGAAATGGGGAACTATGAGTCTGGAATATTGTATATACTGCCTGAAATGGTTTACCGTGTGCTAGTTGGTTTTGCTGAACTGCTTCCTCCCACCTTCCTCTGTCTTTTTAAAATCTTTGTTACAAGGGCAGGCTCACTGTGTAAGGAGTGCAGGACTGAAATAAAGGTGATGTAAAAAGAAAAGCTATCAATATAAAATAAAATTAAAAATAGAGATGGATTAAAAATAGTATATGTCTTGGGAATCTGACAGTGGCAGTTCCACCAAAAACCACCAGCAAGACAACAGAGCTTACAAAACACAAGGATGACAACGGGGCCGAAATCATGTTCTTTAAATTAGATTTCAAAATAATTTCAAACATCAGAAAAAAGCTGTCTTCCTCCAGAGAAAGAAGTAATGGAGTCTGAATGCAGATCAAAGTATATGTTTTTTAACTTTATTTTTCTTGGGTTGTTTTTTTTTGTTTGTTTGCTTGTGTTTTCTTCCACAACATGACTAATACACAAATATGTGCTACATGACTCCACATGTATAACCTATATCAAATTGCTTGCCTTTTCATTGAGGGTGGAGGGAGGGAATTTGGAATTCAAAATTTAAAAAAAAAGTTAAAAAATTTTACATGTAATTGAAAAAAGTAAAATACTTAAAGTGTAATATTTCAAACATCAAAAAGAGGTAGAAAAAAAAAGGAATTGTCCTTTGGCATTAGGGAAAGTAATTTCTTGAACAAGATGACTTAGCTGATAAACTTATTACTATTCTACCTCAGGTCTGTATTCAAAAAGGAAAAGAAAAGCTTGAACAGGTAGACAGTCGACTCTCCTATCTGTGCTGATTACAAGGATTCCTTGTACACTTGACCCAAGAGACAAGATAATCCATAATATCTACACAAAAAAGATTTATTGAGCACCTAGTGCAAGCCACTGTGTTAGATGCTCTGGGAGAAACAAAGAAGAGACAGAAGGAAGTAAAAGTAAGATACTACAAATTTTGATAATAATAGACTTTCTTTCCCTCCCATACAAAGATAGCTATTGTGGAGGCAGCGTTGCACCTCAGCAAGGTACTATGCTCTCCTTTCCCACCATGGCAGAATATGCTGTTACTGATTGAACATGTGGGTACAATATTATTTCAAGTTTCCTGAGGGTCAAATAGGCTTCTGAGGGACAGTCTGGGAACCAGCACAGGGTGCTTGACTTTGAGAAGATGCGAGTTCAAATACTTCTGATACTTCCTTGTTGTATGACCACAGGCAAGTTGCTTCTCTTTTCTGAGTCTTTACATCATCCATAAAGTGGAGATAACTGTATGTACCTGATTGTTGTTTGTCTTTCCTTTTAGAAGAGGACCACTGACATCGCAGGGTGAACTGAATTTGGCAGAGTTGCACAAACTCATCTCTTCTGGAGTCACTGAAGTCTAGTGGCAGGAGAAAACAGCCTGGGATGAAGTGGATGACCTTGGCATCTTCAATGTTTGACCAAGCTCCACATTCCACAGCACCTGCTTCAGTCACCGTCATGACTGTTGGAACAAATTGTTCTCTTCTGCCCATTCCACCAGGGGAAATTTTCACAGGCTCGAGATAGACATCCCCCTAACTCAGCAAGGGCTTGAGGTCTGTTGGCTAATCTCAACATGGTTTAGCCTTTCAGCCAAGCCGGTTTACTGGGGATGTGGCCACTGAGCATACCACAGCTTCTTGGAGCCACAGGTGATAACCGAGTGCCAGGTAGACACCAAAGGTGATCAGCCCTGAAAAGGGCTTGGCAAGCCCTCACACCAGAGGTGGTAGTCTTCCTTGAATACTCTATATATCCATGTTCTTGAAAGACTTCTTGTGAAGATCAGGTGAAATAACTGTATGTAAAGTTCTCTATAAACTTTAAAAGGTCATATGTCAGTTGTTTTATTTTTTTCCTCTTTGGGAAAATGTATCTGGCATTTCATATGACTAACTCAACTTACAGATGCAATTTTATAATGCATCTTTTTCAGTAGCTAGAGACTACTTGTAATGAGATGATGATTTTTTTTAGTGACAAATTTTAACCTTTCAGTTTCTTCCTATAAAATTTCTATCCATGAACACAGTTTTATTTATTTTTTGAATTATTTATTTTTAACATTCTTTTCTTTTTAAATTACAAGTTCCAAATTCTCTCCCTCCCTTCCATTCACTGAGAAGGCAAGCAATATGATATCAATTATAGATGCAAAATCATACAAAACATTTCTGTATTAGCCATATTGATGATGATGATAATAATAATGTCTAGAATTCATATAGTGCTTTAAAATTTGTCTGCAAAGCAGTTTATTTATCTCACTGGATCCTCAGAACAACTCTGTATAATGTAGGTACTCTACTAATTATGTTAAGAATTTGACAATAAAATCTGCCACAAATAAAATGTCTGGGAACAATAGAGAGTTGACTGCTTATAAATATCAGTATAACATGGCCTCACTTACAAAGTGAAAATTACTAGCTGTGTGACCATGAGCAAGTCACTTAACCCTGTTTGCCTCAGTTCCTTCATCTGTAAAATGAGCTAGAGAAGGAAATAGCAAATCACTCTAGTATCTTTGCCAAGAAAACCCCAAAAGGGGTCACAGAGAGTCAGATATGACTGAAAAACAACTGAACAAGTGTAAAACATATGCAAAGAAAACACAATTTCAGGAGTGAAGGGATAGTACTAGCAACTGGGGCATCGGGATAGGTGTCATATAGGAGATGGCACCTGAAATGTGTTTTGAAGCAATTAGAGATTAAAAGAAGGAAGGAAGGATATGTGGGGGATAGTCTGTGCAAAGGGACAGAGGAGGAACAGGGCATGTTGTATATAGACAGCAGCAAGGATGCTAATTTGGCTGGAATGTTGAAGATATGATATGGAATAATACACAGTTGGTCTGGGAAGATAGGTCAGAAACAGATTGCAAAGAGTTTTAAATGCCAAATAGACGAGTTTAGAGTTTATCCTACAGGCATTATGGAGTCCTTGAGGCTTTCTGAGCAGGGGAGGGCCATGGTCCTATCTGTATTTTAGGAGTGTCAATTTGGTTGTTATGTGGAGGATGGAGAAGAGTATCTATCCCTGATATATATACGTGCGCGCGTGTGCGCACATGCACACACACACACACACACCAGAACAAGGGTTACTGGATAGTATATGTGTGTATACTTATGCATATGTGTACGTGGACAATAACAGTAACTATTGATACATATTGATAAGTTAGTGTCTAGAGAACAGCAAACAAGTTGGTGAAGGGCCTTGAGTTCAAGCCATAGGAGTATCTGTTGAAAGAACTGGGTTGTTTAATCTGGAGAAAGTAGACTTAGAGGAAATATGATGGCTGCCTGAAGAACCAATGTATGGAAGCATGACTCCAGACAAACTTTGTATGGCTCCAGACGGCAGAACCAGGAGCAATGTTCTTGTTGTTCACTCTTCATTCTTGAAGAAGGCCAGTGACATCCAATGACATCAGGAGAGTGATGTCTTGACTTGCAAGTCAAGTGAATTATATTTAATTGAAGCAGGGCTATGCGAAGTCATCAGCTTTACTTAATAAGCAGAAGCCACAAAGAAGCAAATTTGGGATTATTATTAGGAAAAATTTCCTAACAGTTAGCAATGTTTAAAAACAGACTGAGCTGCCTTGGAAGATAATGGGTGTTCCCATCGTTGGAGATTTTCTATCAAAGGCTGGATGGCCACTTGTCTGCTAAGTTGTAGGGGAGATTCTTTTTCAGAGTTCACGTTGACATATCTGACTTTTGAGGACTCTTCTACCTATATAACTCTATGATTCTGTGAATTAATCTTCTTTTAGTTCACATAGCCCTGATTTAATGGAATGGAAACCAATGAATAATCATGATATACAAAAAAGAAAAAAGTTTTGATTGGCTTAATCTACTGAAAGATTTCTCTCACCTCCCCCCCACTTAAAGTGGTGATTTATTCACCCATTAATCATATTAAGAATTCGCACTCTTAGTCAATTCTGAGGTTGAGTGAACTTGAAAAGGTTGAGTTAACTCCTCAGGTTTCCTGTATTATTAAGTAAATTGATACAGTATGAATGATGATGAATAAGCCATATTGTTAGTTGAATTACAATTAATATAAGATCATTATTACTTTAAAAAGTACACTTTTATAAAAAAAAAGCCTGCTGATAATCAGATGATATTATGTCTGTGTAGAAATAACTCCCAGGAAAAATGAAATTGTGTCCATATAAAAGACCTGAAAAGTCATAGTGCTTCGATCCAAAAAATTGCATAGCATAAGTCAGACCCTGGAGAGAATATTAAATATCTAATTTTAAACTTATAAACAACTTGCTTTCAACCTAGTATGCATACATATATCGCTTCCTAAGTAATCAGGTTGTGTATCCCCTTAGTGACAGATAATAAGCTCTCTCCAATACAGAAGAAAAGATTCTTTTCCAACACCTCCTGCATTCTCCTCCCCCGCACTCCTCTCTACCCCATGCTCAGGAAAAGAAAGGAGCTGGTTTCTGTTCCAGGACCCACACTGCTGGCTGCATACCACAGTACAGCACATATTAAAAAACCCTACCATTTATGACAGCAAAACCAACTTAAGTCTCTCCTCTTCCACTCTTTGCACCAATGTTATGCTTGCCCATCCACATAAATAGGTATATAAGGAATGGGCGTGAAATTGAGAGCATAGCTATCCAGTAATGTTAGAAATAACAACTGCCACTGTGGATTGTGTCCCCCACAGAAGTATACCCACAATGGAGAATGCACCTGCCCTATCCTCCCAAGCCTGAGTGAAGCTGTCCCTAGATGCTCTCTGCATAATGAAAGAAGAACCAGGTTTAACCAGATTTTCAGGCCACTCATATATTACCTTAACTGCTCCAGGTCAGAATGAGTCATCCAGATAGATAATCATACAGAATAGCTCCCTGGGCTCAGTGTTCTAGAATTATAATGGGGTACCCCTGTGTGCTTCCTGCCTCAAAATTCCTACTCTGCTTGTGTGCTAATAAAGTAAACAAATCATCTCTGACCTGAAAATATGACAGAGGTTGCACTTTTCTCCCTGAGTCCTTTTCAGGGAAGCTTGAGGGAACTAAGCCTTGGCTTAACCACAGTGATTAATTGTGAAAGTTACTTAGCGAGTTCAAAGAAATATTTGTACCATGGAAGTCGTAAGTAGAGCCCTGGAGGTCCAAAGGAAAATGCAAATTAATTAAGTTAAGTTAAGCACCTACTAATATTGATTCCGAATAGATGGTCAAGAAGTGGTCATGAAGGGAGTGACCAAGATGGTACAGTTAGAGAAAATAGCACAGCACAGCCTTCTTTCAATAATTACTCCAATAAATATCTAAGTAGAGTGCCGGACAAAGAATTGATTAGGAAATCCAAGGGGAAAAAACAGTAAGTTCTGTAGTCTAGGGAGCAGGAACAGGAGCTAGCTAGGAGTTGTGTTTGACTCGGACAGCTAAGATTTAGAAGGAGACATGAAGCTAGGCTCAGCCAGACCTGAGGCAGTGTTCTTGGACAAGGAGTGGTCACAGATCCAACAACGATTAGTGATACTCTGTACCTTGCAGGGTGCAGGAACAGGACGCCAGCCAGCAGCTGTGCCTCTGTGACCTCAGAACTAGGTTGGAGACACAGTATGGACCTGAGGCTAAGCGTGAGGCTGACTTGCAGCTGTGTTCTAGGGCAAAAAGAAGTCACCTATCTAGGAGATCCACATCCTGAGGCTGTGGACTGGGCAGGAACAGAATCAAGCAGCAGCTATAAGGCAATAACTCTAGAGAGAAGCTGTGGATTCAGACCTAGACCACTCTGAGGACAATCTGACAGACCAGGGAAGGGAGCTCAGACTCAAAGGGAACACACAGTTCTATTGCTCCAAATTTGAAGATTCTTGCAGCTAGCAGATACCAGGGGCCAGCCTGCAGTTGTGTCAAACAAACCCAGACTGGGATTTGCAAAGTGATCAGACTTCACCCTAGAACAGATTGCTTAGGGTGCATTAAAGTTTGCAGGTCCCTGGTCTGAGGGGCCCCTGTGATCTCTGAAGAACACAATACTTAATACCTTGAGAAAGCAGCATCAGGACCCAGAAACTATAAAACAGGACTTAAAAAGGCCCTGACTTACCCTCCAGAAGTGTACAGAACTTGGCTCTAATACAACTCAGGAAGTAAGCTGGAAGAAAGAATAAAGAACAACAATAACAAAAAGATTCCCATGAAAAAGAGCTATCATGGTGATAGATGCTCAAGACACAAACTGGGATGGAGAAAATAACTTCAAAAGACCTACCGGCAAAGCCTCATAGAAAAACACAACTTGGTCACAAGGTCAACTAGAATTCCTGGAAGGAAGGAAGCAAGAAGTTTTAAAAAGAGTTTTAAAACATTACAAATGAAATGATAGTGCTACAGGAAGGAACTGGAAAGGAAATAAGAGTTTTGGAGAAAAGACTTGAAAAAAGTTAACAGCTTTGTATAAGATGTACAATACCTTACCAAACAAGAGAATCCCTGGAAACTAGAATATACCAAACAGAAGTTAACAAGTCCATGATACAAAAAAAAAAAAATTAAAGCAAAGTCAAAATACTGAAGAAGTAGAAAGAAATGCAAAGTATTGTGAAGATTAAAATTAATCCTGCTTCATTTTTTTAATTGATCCTATTTACAATTAATTAATTTTGTCCTGTAAGTCACAATTCTCTGTTTATATAACCTAGTTCAGAATTCAGCTAACTATAATAGGTTAAGTTTAGAAATCCATTTCTCTTAATAATCATTGTTCTGTTCTTGCCTCAAGGGATTTAGTTAATGTTGGGGGAGTGGGGCTTAATATCTTTATACCACCAAGCTATCCTTCAAGGATGTCTGGTTTGCTGTCCAAAGAAGTTTGGGCCACCATCTTACAGGTAGACTCAAACAATGAACATTTCTTAGTCACAGGAGGGAATTAGAGGGATTGTTGCTAGCCCCCGTTCCCAGATTTAACCAGTCATATTGTTCCCCATGCCTCAGCTATGTAAACAATCCATGTTGCCTTCAACTCCATGATGTCACCCACCCTGTTCTGTTCTTTGTTCTGTACTCCCCCAAGAACCTACAAAAAGGGAGCTGTCATTTTGCTCAAGGTCTTTGGCTGGAAACTGAGGCAGTCATTGACCCATCTTATTCTCAGGCCGGTCTTGATAATAAAAAGGTTATTTTGCTCAGAGAAATATCTCAGTTTGCCTTTTTGTTAAATCTAACTTGTGACAGTATATCATAGAAAAAAACACTGACCTGGAAGAAAAATCAAAGAGAGATAATTTAAGAATCACTGGACTACCTGAAAGCAATGATTCCCCACTGTCCTCCCTCCCTAAAGAGCCTGGAAATCACATTCAAGAAATAATGAAAGAAAACTGCCCAGATCTTTTAGAACCAGGGAGCAAAGTAAAAACAAAAAGAACGTATTGGTCATTCCTGAAAGAGGCCCCCAAATGAAAACTCTCAGGGACACCAGGGCCAAAACACAGAATTTCCAGGTTTAAAAAAATATACTGCCAGTAGCCAGAAAAAAAAAAGTTCAAATACTATACTTAGAAGTCAGTCAGAATTACTCAGGATTTAGCAGCTACGACTTTAAAAGGAGCAGAGAGCTTGGAATATGGTATTCCAAAAAGCAAAAGATACAAGCTTACAACCAAAAATAACTTATCCAGCAAAACTATAATACAAGGTGGGAAAAAGGATCTTTAATGAAATAGAAAACTTACAAGCATTCTCGATGGAAAACCCAGAATTGAACAGAAACTTAGAAATACAAATGCAGGAGCCAAGAGAAACACAAAAGGGTAAAATATAAGTGAACAATTAGGAAGAGACTACACAAAAATGAAGTATTTATGTTTCAGTGGGCGAGTTGATATGTCGGCTCAAAACCCTAGTAAAATCATGGTTCACTGAGGGAGTTAAACAAGACAATGGACCTGTGAATGGTTTTATTATGTTTTAATGATCATGAAAGAATGAAAGGGAGGGAAAACAAAAGGGAAGAAAGGGGAAGGAAAGGTTCAACAGCTTATCTTACATAATTGGGTTGGGTGATAGAAAACTATACAAATAATGAGAAAAGGGTAGAGGGAGTGGTTGTCACTTGACCTTCATTTTTATCTGTACCAGTCAAAAAGGGGTAAACACAAACATACATAAACATATAGAGAAAGAGTTTGGTGTAGAAACATATTAAATTCAACAAAGAAATAGGAAGAAGGGAGACGGCAGGAATAAAAAAGTAGGTAGGCTTAGGGATGTATTAGTTATAAAAAAACCAATTCTAGCTTCAGAGGGTGGCTCATGAAGAGGCATTTAAAAGGAAAGAAAGGATAAGAAACTGGGTTCAGGGTCTCGATGAGGGGAAGAGAAAAGTGACAGGAGAGCAGATGAAGATTATTTGAATTACAGACCACTAGTGCTAAGTATACTCCTCTCTTACCACATTCTTTGTAAAGAGAGTTTAGGGAGCAAAGACAAAAAAAATATGTAAGAAAACTAGATGGTGGTAAGTGTACAATTAGTGATGATAACTATGAATGTGAGATAAAATTCACCCATAAAATGGAAGAGGATAGCAGAATAATCTAGAAAGCAGAATCCCATAATATGTTGTTTATAAGAAATATACTTGAAACATAAAGACTCACACAGAACTAAAATAAGGGACTAGAGCAAAATCTATTACGCCTCAGTTGAACTAAAAAATTGGAGGGTAGTCAACATGATCTTAGACAAAGCAACAGCAAAAATACTTTTAATTAAAAGAGATAAACAGAAAACCAACATTATTCTGAAAGGTAGCATAACGAATTAATATAAATACTTAACATATATGCATCAAATGGCAAATACCTAAAGGAAAAGGAAAAAGAAGCATAGCTAATAAAACTATAATAATGGGGCACCTCAATGATTCACTTTCAAAGGTAAATAAAATCTGACAAAAAATATAAGAAAGAAGTTAAATACCTGAATAAAATTTTAGAATGGTTAGATATGATAGAACTCTGGAGATTACTGAATGAGAATAGGAAGGTTTGTGTGTGTGTGTGTATATATACACATATATGTATACATACATGCACACATATATGTGTGTGGGTATATATATTTCTCAGCTGTGCATAGCACATTTATAAAAACTAACTATGTATTAAGGCACAAAAACCTTAGAAACAAATACAAAGAACCAGAAATATTATACAACATCATTTTCTGACCACAATGCATAAATATTATATTTAATAATGAGCCATTGAAGAAAGCATTAAAGTGAATTGTAGTCTAAATGGCTAAACTCCAAAGAATTCATATGTAAAAGAACAATTAATAGAAACAACAGACAATTTCATTAAAGACAATGACAATATTGAGATAACATACCAAAACTTTGGGTGATGTAGCCAAAGTAGACCTTATTGGAAAAAAAAATTCTAAACACTTTCATAAATAAAAGAGAAAAAAGCTATATCAATGAACTAGACACGTAACTAATAAAGCCAGAAAACCAGTAAGTCCAAAAAATTCAGTTAAACACAAATATGGAAAACCTGAAAATCAAAATAAAGATGAACAAAACTGAAAGCAAAGAACCAATGAATTAATAAATAACATTGGGAACTGTTTTTGTTTTCAATAGAAAAACCATTAATTAATTTGATTAAAAGAAGAAAACCAAATTACCAGTATCAAAAATCAAAAGGAGAATTTGCAACAAAAGAAGAATAAAGGAAATTATTAGAAACTGTTTTGTCCAATATATCCCAACATAACTGGAAAATCAGATGAAAGAATGAATATTTACAAAAACATAAAATGTCTCAATTTATGGAACAAGAAAAAAAGAATTGAAATAAACCAATCTCAGAAAAATAACCTTTCTGGGATCCTGACCTTTTTGGACTCTACCATGCCAAAAGAGCTTCCTTGACCCTAAAAGTTCACTCTATTCCTATGGCCTCTTCCTCTTATTGACTGTTTCTGTAGGCTAGATTCGTGAATATTATTACTGCTAAAAACAAAGTTGTATAAATCAGCATGCATCTGAGTGATGGATCAGTACTGGGTCAAACTGACCAAGGCCTGAAAAAGTAGTAATAGGAAGATAAAGATTTTAATAAAAATGTATTCATAACACTTATGCTATGGGTCTTGACACACGAGTGCTTGCTCACTCACTATGATTAAATTCATAGATAGATATAGCATTTATTAAGCATTTGCAATGTGCTAGGAACTGTTCTGCTAGGGATACAAATACAAGCAAACAAGAAAGTCCCTGACATCAAGGAGGTTACATTCTAACGGTGGAAGATGACATGTAAAAGGGAGATGGAAAGGATAGGATAGCGGAGGCAAGGGGCAGATAGGTGGTGCAGTGGATAGAGCACCGGCCCTGGATTCAAGAGGACCTGAGTTCAAATCTGGCCTCAGACACATAACACTTACTAGCTGTGTGACTCTGGGCAAGTCACTTAACCCCATTGCCTAGCAAAAACAAACAAACAAACAAACAAAAAGGATAGTGGGGGCAAATGAGTGGCACCATGTTAAGGAGATGGCTTAGAAGTGACATGGAGGCCTGGTTTTCAGCAAGAAAAGAAGAAAGCTCATCTATCAAAGCCCACCAGCCCAAAGGCTGAGTCCAAGGTTTAAGTCGGAGGGAAATGAGATTGATGGCCCAGGTGTAAGAGGCATGGTATGATGATTCGTAATCATTAGGGCAATGGGAAAGGCTAGTGAAGATTCCCAAGTCCAAAGGAATTCAGGTATCTATAAGGCAGCTGTTGGTTTTCGGTGGTAATTCAAAACCAGATCTCTCTTAACCAGAATTTAACATCTCTAAGAATTATGAGGCCAAAATCTAAACAATAAAAAAATTTCCTTCCAGAAACTAAAGGAGAAGGCTGACTTAATTTGGATAACTAGATGTTTGGCTAATATTCGAATATTTATTTTTAGAGTACGTAGTTACCTGTCTCCCATTCCGTTGGGTGGCTCCAGATTGTTTAAAAAAAATAGCCTATTTCAAAGCAAATTATATTTGGGATGGGGAGGGGGATTTACGGTGTGATATAATTACCCTAAATCTTGGCCCACCCTCTAGAGTTTTCCCTGGGACCTGAACTAATATAGGAATTCAATTCAATATCTGAGGGCTAGGTTTGCGGTTTCATGAGTATAGAGATTTCTAAGTATGGAAACTCCCTCCATGTATGCAGGCTGGATTTGAACTCAGGTCCTTCAGACTCTAGGGCTGGTGCTCTGTCTACTGCACCATCTAGCAGCTCCTACACTTCTTTGCAAGACATCTGTAGTCATGATTGTGTCCTTCTTTCTATTCCCCACAGTATTTTGTACAGAATAGTGAAGCAACAAATGTTTACTGATGGACCCAAAAGTAGGGAGGGGGATTTCCTTAAAAAATGTCCATTTAATTGGCAGTGTCTAAGAACACATTAACAAGTAAGCCCCTTTCATCCTTTTTAATGGCTAGGATAGAAAATAGCTTAGCAAGAGATCTAATATGTCCCTTGAAGTTTCATTATAATGGGCACAGATTGACCAACAGATGATCAAGTGTATGGCCTTAGTCCAACACTGGGATCTGGAAGGAAGTGGGATAAACTGCAATAAGTACTAAAAAAGCTCATCTGTTCTATCTGAAAACAATCTGATTCAATATTTTTCCTACTTCCACCTGAAATGCAATAAAATGATAAACCTCAACTCCCAAACCACTGACCTCTGTTTTAGCTAAATGCCGACTCATTAGCTATGCCAAAAAAAAAAATTAACTGATGGCTGGAAGAAAATCCAACATTACAGAAGGAGCTTTCAACATACCAGGCAATATTCTTCCCACAAGAGCATCCAGTAACCAAAAGGATTGCTCTTCACTCTTTGTAATGAGAAGCAGATATCCTGCCAGGAAATTCATTCCCTACAATAGAAAGAACAATGAAGAGGAATTCATAATGGGCTTTAAAATATTCTTTAAGTTCACATTAAAGACCAGTTTCCAGTTTACCCTGTCCGACCCAATAAATATAATACTTCAGATATAGAAATAATAATAATGATAATAATAAATGAAACTCTGGAAGCCATTTGCATTCTTCCTGTTTGGTTATGAATTATAATCAAGTCTCTTTGGAAAGGACTGGGAAATGGAGGAAAGAAGGAAAAGAAAAGATATTTAATAAAACTATTCTAACACTTCCTTTGAATATTGATGTTTAGCAATAGTTTTCATAATTTGATGACAGCCTAAGGAAAGAAATCACTTATCACCTATATAATATATATATATATATAAATATGTAAAATTATATAAAATAACCTATACCAGGTTTTCCCAAACCTTAATCTAATATACAAGGTGTCTCAAAAGTCTTTAATAGCTTAAATCTGCACTGACTTTTGGGACACTTTTTAAATCAGTTACATAAAAATTATCATAGAGCATAAAATATACTAGACAGCTAAAATTCATATGGAAATAAATAGTAGAGGAAAAAGTCTATTAAGAAAAGTAGCTGTAATGATTGTCAGAAATTTACAAGGTAATTTGGAGATCAAAACACTAAATATAGAACCAGGGTTTGTTGAAGAAAAAAATAAATAAGCCTTGGTAATAAAAGATAAGGTTTCAGTCTAATTAACTCTAACAACAACAACAGTTTTGGCTTCATACATTCAATACTTATATGTATACAAAAGAACATGTAAAAATATAATCTAGTGAATTATTTAGATGCAGTGATAACCAGTATCTATTATTGCTCTTTGAGGCTGGCTTTTTGAAAAGCTTCTCTTATTTCATTCCTCTCTCCTGTACCTTCCCCCTCCTTCCTCCCTTTCCCCCAGAATTAATCTGTGATGACAGGCAGCTAAATGGCCTTGGGTTCCTCAAACTGTATCCAATCACAAGAGAAAAACAGTGTTCCAAATGGAGTAACACAGCTAAAATCAACCAGATTCTGCTGGGCAGAACGCCACATTAAGCAAGTTACTAGAACCATCTTGCAGAGCTGAGTTTTAAGTGGAGGCCACAAGCTATTTCAGTTATCTGTCACTGGCCCTTTCCAAAAACTCTTTGAGTCAGTCTGGCTTTCTCTGTGTGTGCCTCATGCACTAAGGCCTAAAAATCTCAAAAGCTGCTTTTCAGTCCTCATGACAGCAGATAGCTTGATGCCTGCAACCATGGTGACAGAAGCCTGTTTGGTGCTTTCACAGAGTGGGCACAAAAGACAGCTCTTCTGAAAACATTCCAGGAGGCAGCATTTCAGTAGCCAGCAAGGTCTGCAGAACAGAAGCTTACAAGGCTGGACTGGCCCTCACCTTCAAACTCTCTTGGTTTGTTTTTTTTTTCCTTGCCTGGTGCTTTGACCTTTACTCTCTAGGAAGCGCAATAACTGAAAAAGTATTGCCATAGAAAAAAATGCAGACAATCGAAAGCACGTACACACATAAACATACAACGTCTGACTCAAACAGCTTCATTAAATGTAAGAAATAAGTGTTTTCCAGACTGACACCACTTTACACGTACATCACTGGGAAGGACTTTTTTTTCTTCAGTAATTCATGCAAATTTATACTGAAAACTAAGAACATGATGAAAGCTTAAAGTGCTTTACAAATGTTAGTTATACTGATAATAATATCAAAACCATGTGGGATCAGGACACCATGCCTGCTGTTCTGTCTACAATTAGGGTTGCCCTGAAGATATTTTTAGTGAGCCTACAGAAAATGATCTTAGATCCCAATACTCTCCTCCAGTTACAAAAAGCAGGCATTTTACGTACCTATTTAACAGTTTACATAATAATAATAGCAAGCATTTATATAATGCATTAGGGTTTACAAAGTACTTTACAAATATCTCATATATTCCTCACAACAACCCTAGGATGTAGGTGCTATTATGATCCCCATTTTACAGATGAGGAGCCCAAGACAGACAGCAGTTAAATGACTTTTCTAGTAAAGGTATAAGGCTAGATTTCAACTCAGGTCTTTCTAATTCTAGGTCTAGAAGATAAAATAATAATAGCAGGATACAGACTTTCATTCAATTACAGAAAGCAGTCATTTTATCCAGCAATGTAACAGTTTGAAGAATAACAGAGCATAAAAGAATAGTAGCAAGACAAAAATTCATCCAAGGAGTTTAAGATCATTAAGAATGTCTTCAAAAAAATGAGAACAAAGTATTATTACATATCATTTTTGATTGTCCTGTCTGCTGATGGAGTTATCCTGAAAATGCTTTCCATGAGCATATAGAAGACAGACTGACATTCAGATACTTTAATTCAATTACAAAAAGCAATCACTTCACATTAAACATTTGAAAAATGGCTAATAGTATTTTAAAGTTTGTAAAGCATTTTATAGACATGCAAGGGTTGGGTAGAGCCCCAGTGAGACCAGCAAAAACATGAAGGTCTGCAGAGGCTAAAAGTCAGAGATACGGAAAAGTAAAGTGAGAAAACTTCAGGTGGAAAGCTGAAAGGCTGGGAGGGATAAATAAGTCAATTGCATATTACGGAAACATATTAAAAACCTCCTTAGCTCAAATGAAAATTACATTTCTCAAATCTAAAAACTCTTTCCAGACTTTTTTTTTCTTTTGAAAATGTATAAAAGGTTAAAAAAGAGAGCTAAGGTGCCAGGAAATAGATCAAAGGTGATGATCAGATTTAATGCTTGCCTTGTTTAGATCATTGCCTTCTTACCTCTTGGAGTGGCAGAGCTATTAAATTACTCTTCTTCCTCCATTGTTTTTCCACTGAGAAAGGATTAATGTACTGATCTCAGGGAAGAGGTGTCTTTGATTACTCCAGAACACTTTATGGGAGTGGTAAAACAAGGTATCGAATAGTGACTATTATTTTGGAATATTAACTCCAAACTGTATTTTAATATATAATCATCTTTCCCTTGTTCAAAATGTCTATAAATATAACTTTCAAACAATCTTAGAGAGAGGGATATCTAAAGCCATGGTGGAGGGGAGTGCTACCCCAGTTTGGACATTTCTCTAATGTTTTTAAAAAACGGTTTCAGGAAGAATTGTTCCTAAGACTCACAGTACAGTATTAATGTTTTTCTTGACAATATGAAGAAGCCAGCAAGATGATGAATACGCCTCCAGGTCATAGAAAGCATTTATACCTTTGTTTCTAGCCCCTGTCTTCATAAAATTCCCAAAGGAGTATAGAACGTAAAAATGACTTGAATTAAAACTAATTACCCTAAGGTAACATGAAACTAATTACCCTAAGTAGCTCGTGGAGGGAAGGGACTTTTGAGAACGGAAAAATGTTGCCATAGCTGAAAAATCTAGCTGACTACAATTTATCCATCAAAAAATGAGTGCTGGAGATAAGCTGATTGACCTAGCAGACCCAGTCTAGCAGAAATGTTGTGCCCTAAGAGCGCAGGCAATAGCAGGAGACTGGTAAGGAGCCAACAGTCACTGAGTGATCTGCTTGACCCAGCCCAGGGGCAGATTGTCCCTTCCAGCCAACACACAGAAACCCTAGGAAAAGCAACTAAGTTACATGTCCAGTACAGCCTCTGTGCCCTGCAAGAAGCCCGCCCAGCAAACTGCCAGCCCAGCTAACAGCAAAATGAATTGTGGCGAACCTTTGGCCACATGGGCATCCTCCACTTGTACCTCATCACTACCATACCTTAAGTTTGTGCCCATTCTTTTTGACCTTGGACTTGGTGTATATATGGGAAAGCATGCTCCTGGCATCAGAGCAAATGTTTTCAAATCACTGCCCTTGCTATGCCATTTGAGTAAATAATGACTTTGCTAAAGAACTGAGTCTATTGTCTAATCAAGGAGAAATGTACCAGTGGAGGCTAGTGAGCTAGTGTTCAGGATAGCCACACGCAGGGTCATCCCTAGATCTCTGGAAGTAGTAACAGCCACCCGTCTGGGGACCCAAGCTACTAGTAGTGTTATACACATGATCTCATTTGAGCCTCGTAACAATCCTATGAAGTAGGTGCTATTATTATCCCCTTTACATATGAAGAAACTGAGGCTTAAAAAGATTAAATGACTTGCTTAGTCACATAGCTAGTAAGTGTCAGAGGCAAGATTTCATAGTACATCTTGCCTGATTCCAAGCCCAGGACTACATTCCCTCTATGTCAGAAATTAACTTCTATATCTGCAAGGAATAGCTCTTAATGCTCAATATATTCATGGCTGTTACTTTTTCATCTATTTATTACAATTATTTAGGGTAGCTTAGACTGTACTTACCTGGCAATATCCTACACCTCGATTATGATGTCCATATGCTACCAATACATTGTACAGGGTATGTTGTAAGCAGGGATCAGCAGTCTGTCTGAATTTTACATTGTCTGGAAATGTCCTGTTCATGTCTATGGATGCATATGAGAAGAATAAGAGGAAGATATGAACTGGGAAGACAGATGAAAATAAGCACTCAGAATGACGGTATGTCTAACACACATAACTACTGGGAATGCTTATGACCATGCCCTGTAATGTTCTTGTATTTTATTTAGACTTCAATTCATCCAATAACTCCTCCTTAAGGCAGGGAAATTTTATAGTCTCGAAAGGATTCAAGATGGAGCAGTGATTCCTTCACTATTGGATTCATCCCTAAAGAACTTGTAACTTCCTTTAAAGTAACTGGCTTATATGAACTCACTCCTTCAAATCAGGGAAAGAAATGAACACACTCCATGGGTTCTATTGATGGGAGCGCAAGGTTGGGTTGACAAAGGACCATTAGAGACTGCTGGGGAAAGACCCAGAGCTGTGTGCTCCATCTGCTGCAACTCAAAGTAGGAGGGTCTGGAGCTCTGTGCAGGGAAACCATGAAGCAGGACAGGAATGAATGGGATTCTTGATGCTCTCATATTTGAGGGCATCCTTGAAACATGTATGAGGGTCATAGGAACATGTATGAGAAAAAGAAAGAGGTCAAAAGTGCTACAGAATTTTGTCTCATTCCTTCCCTATCCCTTTCTATGACTGTAAGCAAATTCCTTCTCCTCACCATATCTCACTCAAGTTATTCTCATAATTAAAGATTAAGGTACACTCAGTTAAAGAGGATTTTTAACTGTAAAGGCTATGGGCTATGAATAATAATAGATGCAATTTTTTTTTGCCTTGGATTTGGAAAAGAAGTCATAATTCTGTCAGTTCAGAAAAAGGGGAGATTTTTGAGACCTCTTCCAGAAATATAGAGACAAACAAAATTAAGTGAAATTAAATGCAAACCTTCCTCCCCACTTCTTTGCAAAGGTGGGACGAGGGTAAGGGTTTAGGGAACACTACATGTATTGTCAAACACCTAATTTATTATTGGTTGCTATTTTTCTTCCTTTTTCACTCTTTGCTACAAGGTATGGGTCTTTGGGTGAGAGGGTAGAGAATATTTGGAAATCAAGGTAAGAAAACAAATGATATTAATAAAAATTTTAAAAAACAAATTTAAATTGGTTTAAAAAAACAAATTAGATGAAAAGCATTAACCCGACCATTGTGTGCCCTTCACTGAAGCCTCTTTTAGCCAGAAGAGCCTCTTTGCCCCACCCTCTTCCTTCGGATGCTCCCCTGCTTCCTCCATCCTTTCAGTATCTCTCACATTCTAACATCTTTCAGCAAGGTCTCTCTTTACCACATCATCTTTCCTCTGATCCACTCTATATTGACAACCAATTCTGTAAAATTTTGACATTTTAACGGTTTTTCAGAACTTACTATTGCCTTGTGAGTGGCCAGACATCACTAAAATAAGCTGCAACATTTTAAAATTGATTCCTAAATGTTAATTTTGTACATAAGCAGTAAAAACACAGATTCAATATCAATTTTATGTTTTCCCCTCTTCAAATCTGGGGGTGGAAACTCTCACTTAAATCAGTAAGTGTTTGCTATCCCATCATTTATGGTAATCCTAATGGACACTGACAATTTTACATGAAAATCAGTCCTTTGGGTCACAGCTCTGGAGCTAGATGGGACATCTGAGAATCTTTTAAAAATTCTTTGGATTCTTCTGTTTTTTACATCATAATAGCTATCCCCTCTCATTCTCTCCCTCCACCTCCCACAGAGTCATCCTATTGAAAAAATAGTACTTTTTTAAGAGGAAAATATGATCAGTACCATTGATCGAGACATTGAAAAATATATACAACGTGTAACACTGTGGACCTCCCACCTCTGTGAAGGAGTAGGTGGTGGGCATTCCCAACCTATTAATTTTATAGATAAGAAAACTGAGGCATGTGGAGGTTAAATGACTTGCTGAAGGTCACAAAGGGAGTGTCAGTGAAACTAGCTCCTCCAATCTTGGAACTAGAGTTTGTTAGATTGTACCAGACTTCTTCCTTACTTGGAGCCATCAAATAAGAAATATCCAGACAGCTCATAACATCACAAGGAAAATTATCATAGGGATCAAATGAGAGTAAATTTTATGAATTATCATGGATTGTCTATAACTCACCCTGGGTTTTAATCCCATTCAATTTAAAAAATTTAACCTCATTGGCAATATGGCCTAAGAGACAGAGGACCAGACAGGTTTAAAACAACAACAACATCCCATTCTGTTTTCCTAATCTGAGCATTCTACCCCAAACCAGGTTTTATTGTTCCAAATTCAGAATGAGCTGTTTTAGCCACGATGAGTGACTAACAGCCAGGCTGATTATCTGGGCAGTCACCTACTTAACTCATGCTATGAGACCTTTGGCTGCACATCTGTTCTGTGCTGACCTCAGCTGACCAAGAATTCTGAAAACTGGGGACAGGTTGACAACCATTGACCAGAATGCCTGGTTAGCTCCCAGTTCTCTGGTCCTCAGCTGGAGGCCCTTTGAACTTTGAGTTCCAGGTGCTGGGGAAAATAGTCACGATAAGATCACAGGACCAGGAGCTATTGCAATTGAGGACGCACTGGACCAAAGTCTCATTCGTATCCAAGGAAATGCAACTTTTGAATAATTACAGGTATTTTAAAACTCACACCATTAAAAGTTCATTTGATCTCCAATAAGACATTAAGTACAATAGGTCTACATTTTTATTTCTCTCAAAAAAGGTAAGATCTAAGAGGCAGAGCTATTTCAAAAGAACATAGACACGATACAAGATGTGATAGGTTTTTTTTTTATAAGTTCTCTCAACTGGCAAAGTACATTCTACTCTCACTCTTCCTTTTTCCACCCTTTGACAATTGATTGTCATTTACAATGCAGAAAGGTGTAAAATGAGAGGTCTATAGGTAGGAATATTGGCCAGTTAATTCTAAAATATCACCATTCATTATTTTAGTTTAGTCTTTAAAACTCTCATATCCTGTTACCTGAATTGTGTTACAGCATCAAAAAATATTGATTCTTCCATATGAAATGAGAAAACCAAATGCTAAGAATCATCTTCCATTGACATTTTAATGGTAATCAATTCTAAGATGATGTGAAGATGAGGTGGACACAGAGATAATAGATGAATAACATGAAAGCAAATAAGAGACTAGAAAAATCAGCCTCCTTGGAAACTTATTATAGATTGATACTAAAAAGGAAGTTCTAAAAATTGAAACCTAGGTGTGGGTATCTGTATGTCCCCACCAACTTCCTTCCCCACATGTTCAACCCTGCTTTTTTGTTGTTGTTCTGTTGTGATTTCCCTAGTGGAGGGGAGCTCTGGGTATGGAAACTCCCTTTGCCAAGGTAGAGTTATAACCTGTCTGCTGCTTATAGTCTTAAAAGGTTGCCTTGGGGCACTGAGGGGTTATGAAAATTGATGAGGGTCACACAAATAGCATGTATCAGAAGAAGAATTTGAAGCCAAACCTTCCAGACTCAAATGCCCTCTAACTACTACATCTTTCATTCTCACCTTCTCCCACTCACTCCCCCCTTTTAAAAGAAGACCTGTGGTTTTATTGGTGTAGGGATCTCCTAGGGAAGGGCTTCTCCTTCCAATGCCAGTCTTTGCCTGTTCTGCTCTTTTGAATCTAAAGGTAACCCAGAGCCCTGAGAATACCTTGCCTAAATACCTTGCCTAAAGACACAGGTCTTCTGATTCTGATTCTAACTTTCTACCACACTGCCTCATATTCATTTCTCCATCTAAACCACCAAAACCATTTTCTTAAATGAGCTACCTTTTCAAATTAAGAACAATTTGTTAATCTTCATTATTATATCCAATATACAATTTCATTCACTAGTGCTAAGTCTAATTAAATGAGTCAAACTGTGAGAGCAGAGCTTGCTGTCCCCTACAGCACTGTCTAGTTTTCATCATTAACACTCACTGCCATTGGAGTAGGAATGAGGAGGATGTCACCTGTCTTGATCGACTCCACCAGCTTGTCATTTCTTTCACCTTCCAGTAGCTTCCGATAATATCCTGGGTTCTGGTCCATCTGTTCCTGGGCTCCGCTTGTGGCCATCCAAACAAATGCGCGGTGTTCATTGGGAACACCTTTCCTTACATATCGTTTTACTGAAAGAAGAAAACACCATAAAGTCAGCTTTGGAAGGAAAAGACAAAGCCTAAGTAGAACTGGAAATCCAGAGAAAAGAAGGACCTTGGATCAAATAGTAATGAAACTCGAATGCCTCCAGCCCTTGCCACACAAGCTTAATGACCACAACAAAAACCTGATACACCTTCACCAAAAACTGTACACACTCCAAAACCTATTTTAAAAAATAAAATATGCATAATCAATAAGCAATACACATTCTACATCAAGGCCAAATTATTTATCAACCATCAATCAATAAGTTATATGTGCCAGGCACCATCCAAAGAAAGCAAAAAACAGTCCTTATTCTTAACTAACTTATAATCTAATGGGGAGGACAATTTTAATAACATTGTTCTAAGTGTGTTCACAGGGCAGCTAGTGAAGTGAATAGAATGCAGGATCTGAAGTCAGAAAGACTCATCTTCTTGAGTTCAAATCTGGCCTCAAACACTTACTAGCTGTGTGACTCTGGGCAAGTCACTTAATCCTGTTTACCTCAGTTTCCTCATCTGTAAAATGAGCTGGAGGAGGAAATGACAAACCACTCCAGTATCTTGGCCAAGAGAATCCCAAATGGGGTCACAAAGCATTGGACACAACTAAAATTGACAGGTGTTTCAATGCTACTAGTTGTCTTGTTGTTTTAATAAAAAGTCATGAGCCATAAGGCGTTTATCAATCATTAAACATTTATTAGTCATCTACTGTATGCTGGCACTGTGCTAGATATTACAGATACAAATACAAACATGAAACAGTCCTTGCCCCTGAGGAGCTTGTAACAAATATGTAAAAACATAGGTATTTTAAAAGTAGATAAAAGGTGATTGGAGGTGGGTGGTGGAGTAGAAGATACTAGAAGCTGGGGAAATAAGGAAAGGTTTCATACAGGTGGTGGCCCCTTAACTGAACCCTAAAGGAAACCAGAAAATAGATCCAACACTTAGGATAACTCATAATAATAAGCTCTCTGTTCTCTCCTCTTGCCTATACTATTCTCAACCAGGCCACATCTCTCTCTACATTCCTTTTCAGGACCTAGTCCCAGAGTCACTCCATTTAAGACGTCTCTGTTGACTAAACCCTATTTCATGTTGATTATTGCCATGTCTTATATCCCTCAGAACTCACATATAGTTTGTATGTCTCCATGGTACTGCAAATTGTTTTTGCTCCCTAAGGGTTTCTTGTCTCCTTGACTTGAATGAAAACTGTTTGAGGGAGGTCCCTGTTTTTTACCTTTTAACACCTTCTGGAGCCCTCAGAACAATACTGCAATTATAGGAGCCATATAACATGTTATTGAATTGGTTTGGAGTAAAACCATTAAAATTAAATCAGAATCAATCAATCCAGGGGTTGAGCAACTTTCTCAAGAACAAATTAATATGTGATGGAGGCAGGATTCTTCCTCTCTCTCTAAATCTGGTGCTCTTTCCCAGGTATCATACAGCTTTTGTTATGAACACCCACTCAGATCACTGGCACATGCACATACACACATGCACACACGGGAAGTCAAAGAAAAAGGAAATACAATCACTTATTGTATTGTTTTCTAGAAACTAAGAAGACATTGGTAAAAATAGGAAGGGATGCTTAAATAACCTTCCAAGGATAAAGAGACAGAATTCGTTACAAAGCACCAAGCAACTGAGGCCAGTCTACTCTTCAATTAGGGTTCGTTGTAGTCACAAAAGCCCCTCCATCGTATGTGGAATCAAAATTGGGATTCTTTAGTTCTGAGGGCTCTAAACCCTCCTGAAGGTCTGAACCAGACTAAAATGTAATTGGGAACTATTAAATAAAATTTTAAAAATGTGGTTTTCTAAGTCAATGTGTAGCCAGCAAAGATCTTTATTTTTTTTAAACTTTGTTTATTTATTTATTTTTTTAACACTTTTTGGTACCCAAAAGTATTGATGAAAAGTTGTCTCCTATCCTTTAAAAAAGAAAAGAAATGGTTGCTCCTTTGGTTATAGGCTTGTTGCCTATAACTACGTTGTACTTTGGAAGCATGCTTGTTGCAATGAATGACATTCTTCCTGGCCAGGTCAAGGGGGAAGAGTGAACAGTTTAGCACAGTTTGAAACAGAATCCTCCCCAGAAGAAAGGTGTCCTTCCAGTGGAATGTATTGGAAAATGCTTTTATTTCTTCTCGGTGCTCTTCAAGTTTCACCAACCTGTTTTCTTTTGAGATGGCAGAAAACACTAGAAACAATAGTCCTCAAAATGTTGAGGTTTAGGGTGTACCCCAAAATGTTGGGGTACAAGGTCATCTTGAAAGAATTTTCTCAGTCCATTTCTAAATCAAGTAAAGGCATTTATTGTGTATAACACAACACACCAGGCAGGCTCCTCCACCCCTTAAGGGAGACGCAGCTTAAAGGAGATCCCAGCTTAAGAGGGATGGCAGCTCCCCAAGGGAGAGGGTTGCTTCAGGGAGATGGCTCCTTAAGGGAGATGCTCACTTAAGGGGGACACCTGCTAAAGGGACATGCCCTAAAGATCTTTTGCTATGGTTTAGCGGCCCTGTTTCTATCTAATTTCTGACATCTCTCTTTTAGGCTAGCTTATTCGAAAAGCTAATTTTAGGCAGATCAACCTGAATTAAAGAAGAGGTTTGTGACTTTTTCAAGTCAATCCACAACATTTAAGAGGCATCTTATTGTTTTGTTGTTGTTCAGTCCTGTCTGACTCTTCATTGACCCCATTTGGGATTCTCTTGGCAAAGATATTGGCGTGGTTTGCCATTTCCTTCTCCAGCTCATTTTATAGATGAGGAAACTGAGGCAAACAGGGTCAAGTGACTTGCCTAGGGTCACATAGCTAATAAGTGTCTGAGGCCAGCACTGAACTCAGGAAGATGAGTCTTCCAGACTAGTACTCTATTCACTGAGCCACCTAGCTGCTCCTAAGAGCTATCTAACACATAGTAAAACCAAGAATGGTATTGGATGCAGACGACATGGGCTAAAGTATCACTGCTACCAAAGGCAAATCACGTCCCGTCTCTGTGGCTCCATTCCTTCCTTTGTATGAATGAAGGGCTATGAATAGATAGATGACATCTATACATCTCTAGCTCTAAATCCTATGATTCTCAGGTATGCAGTCAAATAGCCAGACTTTTCCACCTTACTTTGGCCAGAGGGGAAGGATGAAATGAAGAAAATGCATGTCTTTGAAAGGCCAGGGCCATATGCAAAAAAATTTGTATTAATATTCAGAAATCATTATGGAATACACAAAAGTATATAACATATTTATACTATATGTAGTATATACATACATAATATATTTACTAAATCTATTTACCATATATTTAGTAATTACATTATATTATAATTGTTTACTAAATAATTATAAATCTACTAATTTACTAAATAATTATAAATATTTAGTAACTATATATTATATAGCTATATGTTTATATATAAATAACATCCTAATTATAATATATTTACCAAATACATTTTTACTAAATACATTGTATCATACATGTTACATATATTATATAAATATGAAACATAATTTTGTGTATTCCATAATGATTTCTGAATCTGCATTAGTACATATTTTCTGCATATATATACATGTGTGTATTCTATAATTATTTTATATATCCCTATATGTATAAATCATATATAAATACAAATTTTGTATGTTCTATAACATATGTAAAATATTCTATAATATATGAAAGATCCCTCTATATCTTTTGTTTTTACATCACATATTTTCCAATGTGTCTCTCCTCTCTCCCCGTCCCAGAAAGCCATCCCTCATGACAAAGAATAAAAAAGAGAGGTGAAAAAACTGCAGCAAAACCCAAGCAAGATTTCAAAAAGTCTGACATATGTAGTATTCCACACACATAGTCCCCCACCCCTGCAAAGAAGTGGGATTCAGTGCCTTCTTTGAGGTCAAGCTTGATTATCAAAACACAGCATTTGGTTCCAATTGTTTTGCTGTTGTTCTTTCCATTTAGAGGCAGCTAGGTGGCTCAGTGGATAGAGAGCTGGCCCTAGAGTCAGCTGAGTTCAAATTCACCCTCAGAGTTAGTAGCTATATAGCTATATAGTTACTTAAACAGTTTGCCTTGGTTTACAACAGGGATAGTAACACTTATCTTGCTGGGTTGTTGTGAAGATCAAATGAAATAATTTTTGTAAAGCACTTAAGAACAGTGCCTGGCACACAGTAGGAACTTATTCTTTTCCCTTTCCTCTTCCCCCATTTACATTGTTGTATTCATGGTGTAGAGCGTTTTCCTGGGAACACAAAAGCATCCAGGTATCTCAGAGCAGCTGGGAGAGGACCTTCCTGGCAGGTCTCAAACAATGTGATATGAACCAGTGCCACATGCTAAGCATGATTACAGTCCTTAAAAGAATACTCTTAAAAGAGATGGATTGATATAAGCTATTCCAATATTAGTATTATGATATCAGTATAATACTCATCAGGTATATACCTGAGTATATACCATCAGTACCACTCATGGTAGACAGGGGCCTTCTTCCTCCTCCCTGGAGCCTCTCTAACATTTATGGCCATTGCTATCTATGCCTTTATGGGTATCGATTACAACTACTTCTCCACATATAGCACCTGGCACGGGCCGATGGCCAGTGGTGACAGAAACAGAGTCACAGAAGCTTACCTGCTGCTACCAACCCTCTAAGAACACCCAGCAGGAGCTTGATGCAGTGACTTGAGGTTAACTGGCCAGTGGCCCAGCTGTCCTTCTGCAGGAGGGACTCTGGCAGGATAGGCTGACTCCTCTTACCTCCTAACTCGGGCAGCTACCGCTACTCCTTCCAGGAACAGAGAGCTTACACTTCCTATTTGACTGCTGTCTGAATAAGACTGTCCTGTGCCCTTCCCCTGAAAAATTTCTGAAAAGTTGTTTCTTGCTTCCCTATATTCTGTTCTACACCCACCATTTTCCAAGTCACTAACATGCTTGAGATTGCTGCTTCCCTCCAAGGTCTTCTGGTGCTGCCAACACCTCCAGCTCACGCTATACTTTTTTACCAATAATCTTGCTCATCCTACTTACAGTTCTGTCTTCAGGGAGTCCTTTAATCCTCAAACCCATAGTCCTTAAACAACCCAATGACACCCTTTGTTTCAACCTTAGATTCGGTGTTGATAACTACCTTTAAACACACTCCCTTACCCATCTCAGATTTTTACTTCTCAACCTGCTGACTCTTCAGGCCAGCATCTCCTTCTATCACCAGCTCCTTCTATTCTATACCCATTGGCACCATTGGAAGCCATTCTGCAAATGAAATGACATCTTCATGAGTTGTTTATCTGCCTCACCTTTCAGTTTCATCTCAGGCACTGCTAGACGAGGTTATTACTTCTTTAGGGATGGATTCCTTGGCTAGCTCCCCACATTGGGTGCTTGAAACCTTGCATGTTACAGTAGAAAAGAGAGCTGGAATTGATATCAGATAACCTGAACACACACCAAAGAAAATCCAGTCTCTGCCAATTACTACAGACCAGGGAGAAGTCATTTCAACTCTCTGGGCCTCAGTTTACTCATCTGTAAAATGAGGAATTTGTTCTAAAGTAGGCATGATAGTAGCACCTATCTCATAGGATTGTTTTGAGGATCAAGCATATGTAAAGTGCTTTGCAATTCTTAAAGCAACATATACACGCTACTATTATTAAAGGGCCTGCCTAGGTGATTTCATTTCTCTTCTTAAACTTGCTACCTTCCTAGATAATCTCATACCTTAAATGAATTTACCTCAAAACAATCAAGGATTCCTATTAACATTTCAGTATATCTCTAAGAGAATGCAATTCCTCCTTTCTACAAAGGCAGAGGAAGACGATGGATGTAGAATATTCCATATGCTGTCAGATGCATTTGCAGTATTGGTTTGGCTAAACTGATTTTTTTCCTCTTCTTTCTTTTTTAATCTTTGTTATAAGCATATATTGAGCAAAGGAAAGCAAAGTGAAAATAAGAAATATATTTTTTAAAAAGAGAGGCTGTCATAGAGGATAGAGCACCGGCCCTAGAATCAGGAGGACCTGAGTTCAAACTTACCCTCAAACCAGACACTTGACACTTACTACCTCTGTGACCCTAGACAAGTCTCTTAACCTCAATTGCCTAAAAAAAATGATGTAAAAAGAGAGTCTGTGTGTGGTACATGTAGCAGAGAAAGAGCTGGCCTCTGAGCCAGTAAGATCTGGATTCTAGTCCTGCCTGTCCTATGAAGGGTCCCACTCCTCCATTCAAGTCTTCAGCCCAGTCTGGCATTTCTACTCATTTCCTTCAGTAACACCTTTATTTAAAACAACAACAACAACCAGAAAAATGTTCACTTGACCCTGTTCAACTCTCATCTTATTTTTATCTCCTAACAGGAATAAGCTTCTTAAACCTTATGTCTTTCTCCTGCTATATATCTCCTTTACTTAATACTCCTCCCAACCCCCTAGCTAGGTGGTAGTGTATAGAGTGCCAGCCCTGGAGTCAGGACGACCTGAGTTCAAATATGGTCTCAGATACTTACTAGCTGTGTGACCTTGGGCAAGTCACTTAACCCTGTTTGCCTCAGTTTCTTCATCTGTAAAATGAAGTGAGCAGAACCAGGAGAACATTATACCAGGAGAACAGTAACAGCCATGTTTTGTGATGACTAACTTTGACAGACCTAGCTCTTCTCAGCAATGCAAAGATCTAAGACATCTCCAAAAGTCTCATGATGAAAAATGCACATCCAGAGAAAGAACTATGGAGTTTGAATGCAGATCAAAGCATACTATTTGCTCTTTTTTGTTTGTTTGTTTTGTTTTGCTTCCTCTTTCTTGTGGTTCCTCCTGTTGGTTCTAATTCTTCCTCACAATATGACTAATGTGAAAATATATTTAATAGGAATGTATATGCAAAGCCCATATCAGATTGCACACCATCTTGGGGAGGGAGGTAGAGAGGGAGGAGGAGAAATAAGGAAGTGATTGTTGAAAACTAAAAATAAATTAAAAAAAAAGAAAAAAGCAAATAAGAGTAATAGAAGAAAAAGTGGAAAAAGAAGTAAGAGCAATGTGAGAAAAATATCAAAAGACAATTGGTAAAAGAAGCACAAAAGAAATACTGAAGAAAAAACTTCTTAGAAAACAGAATTAGTCAAAAAGGAAAAGAAGTATTAAAGCTCACTAATGAAAATAATTCCTTAAAAATTAGAATCGGGCAAGTGGATGCTAATGACTACCTGTGAAATCAAGAAACAACAAAACAAAGTCAAATGAAAATAGAAGAAAATATAAAATATCCAATCAGAAAAGCAACTGACCTAAAAAATAGATTCAGAAGAGATCATTGAAGAGTTGTTGAACTGCCTGAAGGCCATGATAAAAAAAAAAGCCTATGCATCATATTTCCAGAAATTACAAAAGAAAACTATCCAATATCCTAGAACCTGAGGGTAAAATAGAAATGGAAAAAACCCATCAATCACCTCCTGAAAAAGATCCCAAAATGAAAACTCTTAGGAATATCATAGCCAAATTCCAGAGTTCGCAAGTCAAAGAGAAAGTATTGGCAATATATCACAAAAATCACATACTATAACCACATGAGATTTATACTAGGAATGTATGACTCATTTAATATTAGGAAAACTACAAGCATAATTGACTATATTAATAACAAAACAAAAAAAATCATATGATTATATCAATAGATGCAGGAAAAGCTTTTGACGAGATACAACTCCTATTCCTATTAAAAACACTAGAAAACATAGGAATAAATGGAACCTCTCTTAAAATGATAAGTGGCATCTATCTGAAAGGAAGAGTCAACCATTATCTGTAATGGGGATAAACTTGAAGCGTTCCCAATAAGATTGGGGTAAAGTAAGGATGCCCATTATCACCACTATTATTCAATACTGTATTAGAAATGCTAGTATAGCAATAAGACAAGAAAAATAAATTAAAGGAATAATGATTCTAGAGAATCAACTAAAAAACTAGTTGAAATAATAACTTCAGCAAAGTTGCAGGATATAAAATAAACCCACATAAATCATCAGCAGTTCCTTATATTAACAATAAAACCCAGCATGAAGAGATAGAAAAATTCTGTTTTAAATAACTGTAGACAATGTAAAATATTTGGTAGTCTATTTGCCAAGAAAAATCCAGGGACTATAAGAACACAATTACAAAACACTTCACACAAATGGGGACAGATTTACACAACTGAAGAAATACTTATTGCTCATGCGTAGGCTGAAGCAATTTAATAAAATGACAATTCTTTTTTTGTTGTTGTTTTTTGGGTTAGGCAATGGGGTTAAGTGACTTGCCCAAGGTCACACAGTTAGTAAGCATTATGTGTCTGGGGCCAGATTTGAACTCAGGTTCTCCTGACTCCAGGGCCAGTTCTCTATCCACTGCGCCATCTAGCTGTCCCCTAAAATGACAATTCTACCAAAATTAATGTATTTCTTCAGTACCATACCAATCAAACTACCAAAAGATTTATTTTATAGGGCTGGAAAAAGCAGTAACAAAAATCATCTGGAAGAACAAAAGGTCAAGAACATCAAGGGAATCAATTAAATAAAAAATGTGAAGGAAGGTGGCAATAGCAGATTTCAAATTACATTGCAAATTGGTGATCATCAAAACATTCTGGTACTGGCTAAGAAATAGAATGGTAGGTCAGTGGAATAGATTAAGTATACAACCTAGGTACCATACTGTGTACTGTGGTACAATCTCATGCAACCTGATTTCTGACCTCATCACTCAGCTGAGGCTACTCTCTACAAAATTACCACTAATCTCTTAATTGCCAAATCTTAGTCCACATTCCACTCAACTCTTCTGTAGCATCTGATACCTGAACTACCCTCACTTCTTGCATACTCTCTCCTCTCTCAGTTTTTGTGACATTGCTCTCACTGGTTCTTCTCTCCTTCTCAATTTCCTTTGCTGGATCATAATCTATATTCAGATATTCAGTCCCCTGTAGCAAGTGTACTATAAGGCTCTGTCCTGGACCCTCTTCTCTTTTCTCACTACATTCTCTCTCTCTCTCTCTCTCTCTCTCTCTCTCTCTCTCTCTCTCTCTCTCTCTCTCTCTCTCTCTCCTCTCTTCTCTCTCTCCCCCCCCCCATCAACTCTTGAGGATTTGAGTATCATCTCTATGCATATGACTTCCAGATCCACATATCCAGTTATACTCTTGCCTAAGCACATTGTGCATCACTAATTTCCTATTCAGCATTTCACACTGGATGTCCTGTACGCATCTCAAACTCATCATGGCCAAGCCAAACTCAGTTCTCATTCCCAAAGACATCCATCTTCAGAATTTTCCTATTTCTGTGGAGGGGTACCACAAACTTTCCAGTTACCCAGATTCACAGTCTTGGAGTCATTTTTATCTCTCCTCAATCCCATATACTTATTCAGGTGCCAAATCTTGTCCACTACATCTCTCACATATCTCCTCTATACTCACGTGGCCATCACTCAGGTTTAGGCCCTCATCACCTCTCATGTGGATTACTGCGATACCCTCAAAATTGATCTTCCTATTTCAGGAAGGAATTTTGAGGAGGAATTTTCTCCAATTTATCTTCTATGTAGTAGCTCCTGGATTCTAAAATGAGGGAAGGTGGATATGCATTTATATAGCACCTGGTACGTGCCAGGCATTGTGCTAAGTGCTTTTATAAATATTATCTGATTTGATCCTCCAATGACCCTGGGAGAGAATGGCTATTATTATTGCCATTTTTGTTGTTATTTAGTCACTCTCAGTTGTGTCCAACTCTTTGTGACCCTATTTGGAGTTTTCTTGGCAGAGATACTGGCAGTGATTTGCCATTTCCTTCTTCTGATCATTTTATGGTTGAGGAAACTGAGGCAGAGGTTAAGTGACTTATCCGGGCCACACAGCTAAGTATCTGAAAATGGATTTGAATTCAAGTCTTCCTGACCCCAGGACCACTGCTCTATCCACTGTGCTACAAACTGTCTCTGATCAAATATAAACTCTTCTTTCAGTATTTAAATTGCAACCTGATTCCAACATGTCTTTCCAGCTTTATTATACATTACTTTCATTCAAATACTCTGTGTGGATTAGTCCAACTGATTCTCTTACTCTTTCTCAAACTAAACGTTTTCTCTCACCTCTACGCCTTTGCATAGTCTGTTCTCTGTGCACAGACAGCACTCCCTTCTTCACTCCTCCTCTTAGAGGTCCAGGTCCGGCTCAAGTGAGACCTTCTGCATGAGGCCTGTCCTGATCCTGCCAGCTGCTTATTCCTCTCTCCCTAAAATTACTTGGTACTCAGGGATGTGCTGCAGTTAGCAAAGCTCCAACCAGCTTGAGAATTGCTAAATTTTCAATGCTGAATATTTACACCTTGGAAATCAGCAAACAGTATAAAGAAATGCTTGATCTTTAAAAAATTGTCTAGACTTAAGAGAGTGATAAAGAAAGTCAATATTCAGATTAAACTGAAAAGTGTGTCCTAGATACATTCTCCTTCCCCCCCCACCCCAGGAAAGCTGGTTGTTAAACAATTATCAGAACACCCTCTGCCTGTACTTATTTTTATATATTTATATATGTCTCATATATATATATTCATATATATATTCTTATATAATAATATATATATGATAAGAATATATATAAGTATATATATATATATATTCTCTTCTTTTGTTGTTAGGCAATGGGGTTAAGTGATTTGCCCAGAGTCACACAGTTAGTAAGTGTTATGTGTCTGAGGCCGGATTTGAACATATACATATATTATATATATATAATATACATATACATATATATATATATATATATATATATATATATATTCTTTAGGGGAGAGAATGCAAAAAGCTCTTGAGGGCATAATTATTCTTGACTTTGCAAAGCCAGGTTCCATGTACTTAGCCTGGCATGTAATAGCTGCAATATTATCATTCCCTAACTTTCCCCCAACTGAGATTCAATAAATGCTGGTTGATTAATCCCAATCAATTAGTCCATCGCTCTGGGTGGCTTTATCACTTTTTAATTTATAGATATACACAACTGATGTGTTGCTTTGTAATTGTTCTCATATTTGGGGTATCCCAAAAGTCTTAATAAAGTTTTAAGATTTAGTAAACTGCATTAAGACTTTTGGGACACCCCATGTGAACACAGTTCACAAAGGACCTTAGGGATAACCTAGTCCAACTTACATATTTTAGAGATTAGGAAACAGGGTCACACAGGAAGCAAGGAACAGAAATGGGCTTTGGATTCAAGTTATTTTCTGAAGTTTTGTTTCCTTTGTAACCTGAAGGCACCTTTACTTCTACAGGATCAGAGACCATGATTTTACTTCTTTTTTTTTTCCCTACCCCCAGCATCTTCTATAGTATTGTCCACAGAGTAGGCCCTCAATAAATGCCCAAGTTGCATTAGCCTACATATTCTCCAAAGTCCTCTCTAGGTCTAACATTCTCTGATTCCAAAGTTTAGCACAGTACCTGGCACGTAGTAGACACTTAATAAATGTTTATTAATTAATTGATGGCTCTAGATCTATCTTCTCTGATAGAGAACCTTAGCTAATGGCTTAAAAGAATTTAAAGCTGAAAAGAACCACAGGGGTCAACTTATGCAACCCTCTAAGGTCCAGAGAAGCATAGCCTTGGCTTGCCAAGGCTCACACAGGTAGCCTTAACCCATATCAAACTCTGAATCCAATGCTCTTTCTACCAATCAAATTTGAATACATCTGTTTTTGCAAGAATATTAGTTAAAAAGATTTCAGTGGAAATAATATTAAATCTTTTGGTTCCTGAATTTCAGTTTTGGTAATTGCTCCAAACTCTCCTAAAAAGCATGTATACCAAAAGTCTGGTTTGTTGAGTTACTGTCAAATACTCATTTTCAAGTAAGAGAAGTCCTCACACAAAAGAAAAAACTAATATTGGTTGAGATATTTAAAAGGAAAAAAGCTTAGCACAAAAACTGTTTTCTAAATGGCAAAATTGAAAGTTATTTCATATTGACTCCAGTATATGGATTAAGTATTTCTAATACTCATTTTAAATGGCAGCTGGACTGCTAGAAATTTGAGAATTAAAGAAATGAAGTAAAAACTTTCTATAGAAGAAACCTTTATATCAGAAGGTTAATGGCAAATGCCTAGAAATCAGTGTAAAATCTGAGAAGGAGAAACAATTCTTACTTTCAGGCAAATTTTATTTTGCTAAATTTCCATTTATTTTGGCACATTCTTCATCCTGTTTCAAATGTTTGTCTCATGAGTATTATTAGGTACAAGTATGGGAGTATTCATTCATACATTGTTTTCCACTAAAAAATGAATCTAATTAGTTCTATACAAAGTGCTTTCTATGAGTAAAAAATTTGTGTAAAAGTGAAACTAGTACAATTTCTAACAAATATATAAACACAGAAGAAAGGGAGGGGGTTAAGGAAACTTGAGCCAACCTATTTTTCATTAAGTAACCTTAGAACAAAAGGGACACTGTGTAGCTGACATTCAAAGTACGTCCAAGCCTTAGTGTACAACATTGTTATTTTGAGGATGTTGCCTTACCTTGAAAAGAAGCTACATGTTCTAACCAAACTAATGTAACTATTTTATTTTCCTTTAACAATGTTTTAAAGTACTATTTTCATATGCAATCATTGAAAAAACCGACAGCTACTTATAATCAGTGAATTTTTTTGAAGTGAAAAAATAACCCATTAAAACTTTATGGTTACTATTAATATGGCCCAAAGGAATTTTCTATTCTATTTTCTACTTCTTATGTTAACTATTAATCTTTCCATAACATCTGTGGGGTAGATATAGAAATACCTAATTTCTCCCATTGTACAGATGTTAGGATAGACAACAGAAATTAGGCAACTGTTAGTACTTTCTCCTCCTGAACTGACTTTACATTTCCCTATCTGTGTACGTGTTGCATCCCCCAGTAAAATGTAAGCTCCTTGAAGGCAAGGGCTATTTCATTTCCGTCTTTGTATCTTCGGCATATAGAACAGAACCAAACGCAGAATATATACTTAATAATTGTTGAAATGAGATCACAAGGGGAAAACAGGAACAAGCACGTATAAAGCACCTATTACTAATTATATATAGTTTTAGGCACTGTGCTAAACCCTTCGTAAATATCATGAAGTCGAGAATGGATTTATGAGTCTCAGGAACAAAACTAATATGTCTTATTTATACTGTACTGGTTTACTGATGCCATAACTAAAATAGCATCGAGTAAGAAAATCTTGATGAATTTCCATTACTCATTCTGTCTTTTGTCTGGTAATAGCCAGTTTTTCTATTTATGTTGCTGTTCAGTCATTTCATTAGTGTCTGACTCTTCGTGACCCGTCTTGGGGTTTTCCTGGCAAAGATACTGAAGTAGTTTGCCATTTCCTTCTCCAGCTCATTTTAGAGATGAGGAAACTGAGGCAAACAGGATTAAATGACTTGCTTAGGGTCGCATAGCTAGAAAGTGTCTGAGGCTGTATTGGAACTAAGGTCTTTCTGACTCCAGGCCTGGCACTCTATCCACTGTGTCACCTAGCTGCCCGTTGCTATATGTACATACATGTATATTGCAGGCACACTTCACATAGGTCACCTGACTATTAGGGGATAAAGTAGAGACTTTATAAAATGTAAATGTTACGTAGTAGTAGTTATATAGTCATGTAGTAACATGACCGTCCTAAAATATATACATTTGTTTCATTATCGATATACATAGATATGCACATCTATAATTGAAATATGTTTACATGTTTAAATACATAAATATAGCCAAATGTACATATACAAGTGGGCAGCAAGATGGCACAATGGATAGAGCACTAGGCTTGGAATCAGAAAGACTCATCTTCATGATTTTAAATCCAGCCTCAGACACTCACTAGCTATGTGACCCTGGGCAAGTCACTTAACTCTGTTGGCCTCAGTTTCCTCATCTGTAAAATGAGCTGGAGAAGGAAATGGCAAACCACTCCAGTACCTTTGCCAAGAAAACCCCAAATAGGATCGTGAAGAGATAGACTTGACTGAAATGACTCAAAATTACATATGTGTATGTGTGTGTGTGTGTGTGTGTGTGTGTGTGTGTGTGCATGTGTGTACATGAGAGGAGCATAGAATAGTGAATAGAAGGTTGGCCTTGGAGTCAGGAAGACTTGGATTCAAGTCCAAACTCTGACAAATACTGGCTGTGTGACCCTAGCCATATCACTTAACTCCTCAGTATCAAAAGATATTGATATTATAATTAATATCATGTGAGAGTATGAGAGTTTCTTAATGTTTAAAGGGGGTTGGGGATCCCTATAGGATGCCATCTGCCTAATTCTGCAACCTGTTTCCATTTACCATAACTTACTATACATTGTAGCATAGAATTAAGATCATTTCTGGAATTTTTTGGTAGCAAGTGTCTTATTTAAATTTATAATGTAGATCTATTCCTGTAGGTGAGAATTAAATTATTTAATTTCCTATCCAGATTCTTGTTCTTTCCCAAATGCTAAATTAGGTTTTTAGAAGATCAAAAATTATGACTTGGGGTAATGTGACCGACCTAACTCAAATGGCTGAAGGAACAGATGGCAGATGCCCGATACAATCAACATTCAATTATCTATATCAAAAGGGCTGAGCAGTAGCACAGACAATTCAAAAGGTGAGAAAATCTCTAGGATTTCTTATTTTCAGACTTTTAAGAATGTTCTTGCAATTGCCATTTGTGTATTGGCATTCTGGAAACTCATAAGCCTCCCAGCCTGCTCCCCCCAACCCCCCAAACTAGGCACACTGTGAAGCACTTAAGAGAAGCCAGAAGGTTATTCACGCTTTGTCGTCTTTTCTCCCTTATAGAAATATACCTTCCACTAATGAAATTTGTGTCAGAGTGAGAGGAAAGGTTAAAAGTCAACAAAAAGATAGAGAGACCTTATAAGCTTACTGGATTTAAAAGTATTTCTTAATTTAGTTACTTCTTTCCTGGTCACTGGGCATAAATGAATGTGGCCCCTTAAAATGCCCCCCCACCCCTTTTAATGGTTTCAGAGAAACCTGGGAAGACTTGTAAGAAGTGATGACGAGAAAAGTGAAAAGAATCAGGAGAACAATTTATACGACAACAATATTGTGAAGACAATCAACTTTTTAAAAACTTATGGATTCTGATCAACACAATGACCAACCATGAGCTCAGAGGACTCATGATTAAACAGGTTACACATTTCCTGTTGGGTGATGGATGATGAGAGGAATCATTTTTTTCTTTGACATGGTCAATGTGGGAATTTGTTTTGCTTGAATATGTTGGTAAGAGGAGGGTTTTTTTGTTTGCTTTTCAGTTAGGGTTTTTTGCTTCCCTAATTTGGGGGGAAGGGGTGAGAAAGAGAGAAGGTACATCTTCATTTGAAAA
The DNA here is from genome assembly GCF_003287225.1 of Phascolarctos cinereus. Classification (NCBI taxonomy): domain Eukaryota; kingdom Metazoa; phylum Chordata; class Mammalia; order Diprotodontia; family Phascolarctidae; genus Phascolarctos; species Phascolarctos cinereus. Next base: position 170,538,731 of record NW_027556180.1, read on the forward strand.
AAAAATTAAAAATTACTCCCCCTTTAGATATTAAGCTGAAGGAAAAGAAAAACAAGAAATATTTGATTGTAACACCAAATGATTGATACATATTCTGCTTATGCTAAGAGAACATAGAAGTCATACTTGTGGTTAATATTGTGAGTTGGAGACAGCAAGAGCTGGGAGGTAGAAACTGTTTGTCTTTACTTAAACCTGAAGACATGATGATGGGGGAAATAATGAAGATGACAGGAAAATTCCAAAGAATATTTTTTAAGCACAAGTGAATCTCCAGAGAGGAAAAGAAAATAAATAAGGGCCAAAAACAGTCAAAAGTTAAAGAGGGGGACGAGGTGATCTGTATGTATGTATGACAATTTCAAGTGTGTGCATATTAAAAATCAGTGACATGATTCTTAAAAATTATCCATTTGATTACTAATTTCTAGAGTGAACATGTATTATTCAGTCCCATAAAGGCTTTCACCTTAGGATGTCACAAAGCTGATTATACTGAAGTTAACCTAGAAAACCAAAGGTGGAAAATTCATGGGATTTATGCATTCATAATTAGTCCAAGCATAACAATTTTGCGCTTGATATTTAATCTCTAATGATGTGGTCATGCTATCAGCCTTCTACCACTGCCATACAAAAGAAAGAAAACCCAAACTCCAGAAACAAGGTTAAACACAGTATTCAAAAGGATATTAAAAAAGGAGAAAAGATAAATGGGTTTAGTAGGTAGGATCTTAAAATAAACAAGCAATAATGAGATCAGCAAGGGAAAGGACACACTTAAGAATCGGAGGCCAGGGTGTTGGTCCTAGGTAGCTGTCACTCATTAGTTGGGACACTTTGAGTCGGTTAAGGCAACCTGGAGGTCATGTGAACCTAGAGTGCTGGTCTTGGAGTGAGAAGCGCCAGGGTTCAAATCCTGTCTTTGATACTTACTAGCTGTGTGACCTTGGGAAAGTCATTTAAATTCTCTCAGCCTCAGTTATTTCATATATATACCTGTAGTATGTACCTTGAAGGATTGCTTGTGAGGCTCAAATGAGATGATGCATGTAAATAATGCATATAAAAATTTTGCAAACTTTAAAGTATCACATAAATGTCATTATTTTTTAACACTGTAAATTAAAGACCTGATTTAGTGGAGGGAGTGTTTCTTTAGAATAATAACAGTAGCTGACATTTATATATTGTTTTGAGATTTGAAAATTTCGTTTGATCCTTATGAGGGAGAGAATACTTTGTCTGTTAGTATGCCCATTTGACAGATGAGAAAAATGAAGTTCATAGACCCGGCTCACATGGTAAGTGTCAGAGGTGGAATTTGAACCTACTCTCTTCTGATCTTGAGTTCAGGACTCTTCTACTATAGCAAAGGTGTCTTCTAGTTCTGGCACTTAACAGCGTCTGGCACACAATTGCTGTCACTTAGCTAGAGGCAGATAGGTGGCTCAGTGGATAGACTAATGGGCCTGGAGCCAGGAAGACCTGAGTTCAACACTGGCCACAGACAGTCACTAGCTATGTGACCCTGGGCAAGTCACATAATCTGTTTGCTTTAATCTACTGCAGAAGGAAATGGCAAACCACTCCAGTATCTTTACCAAGAAAATCTCATACCAGGTCACAGACATGACTGAATGATCGGTATGTAGTAGGTGCTTAATAAATGTTTCTTGATTGATGGATTCTAAATCCTTGGTCCTCTTTCCCCCTCCCATTCTCTACCTTTCTGTAGTAGGAAAGAATGCAGCAAAAATTCACAAAACCCTTTGCAGGTTTTCCTAGCAATAGGGGTGACCACCTTCATAGAAAAAGCAAGAGCAGAGACAGCTAACTAGTCCAATAAACAATTCAAAAGCCTCAATCCAGTTTAAACCCTTGAAGCTGTAAAAACTTAGAAAAAACCATCTTACACTCCCTTTCTTTCTCTATCCCACAGAAATCCTACTCAATTGTCAGAGTGCCACTGAATTTCCTGAGGGTGTTCTCCCCCTCCTCCAGCTCTTACTCCTTGGATAATTAAAGTGCTCAGGCTGGACTGCTGCCTTGTAGCATTTAAGTTCAACAGCCTGGCCCTAAAAATATCTAAGCCAAAAAGTTCAGCACATATCAGCTTCGCTGAAGTTGCTACATAATGAAGTTTGTCCATTTTCAAAATAGCACTTGATGAGAATATGAATGAAATCACGTTGGTGTACGACAACTTAAAGCTCACCTTTCATATTTTTCTGGACGCTATTTTTTCCCTTCAAAAGCTTTGACCACTTGATTGCTCTGTTAGTGAGTATCCTTAGATAGGTGGAAAAAAAGTCTTCATAAGAGGCATAATCAAAGTCTGCAGGCCTTTCAAATCCATATGGATCGATCCTGATATTAGGAGAGGAAACAAGTACAATTAACTTTGTAAATATTTTGCATTTCTTTCTCTGTGTAAGTGTGGTTTCATTCCTTTCTATCCCCATAAAAGCTCTGTGAGCGTTATTTTTATCTGTTTCAGAAGTGCCTGGAACACACTTTATGAATGCTTAGGGAATTGAATAATAATTTTAAACATAAAGATGATAGCTGCTAATAATTTCATTAGGCTTAGCTCAAAATTGTACTATCAAAGCAGGAAGTTAAAAGCAAATACATGGTGTACATATACACCAACTTAAAAAGGATATGTGCCTACATGCTTGGATACCTTGAATACACAGAATAAAACTTTCGATCACCTGCTTCTTTTTAATAGGAAAGATTTTTATCTTTAACTCAAGTATGTTTAAAACCCAGACACAAAGTCTGAAGCTTTTTTTTTTTTTAACATTTAACTGAAGCTAATTCTCTGTTTTTACATTCGGGAGATCTACCCCAGCATGGGCAACAACGACACAAGGCTATGTGGACCAAAAAAAGACAGTCTCATGATATGCCAATACTTAGTATTTAACTGTTGTAAACTGAGGAAAAACAGTATGAAGTAGAACAGAGCTAAGAATTTGGTAGCAGAGCTGGGACTGGAACAGAGGTCTCCCATGTACAAGGTGGGGCAGTGAAAAGAGCCCCAGGATCCAGATCTGTATTCAAACCTGGCCTGAGACACCAGCTGTGTGACTCTAAGCAAGTCATTTAACTTCTCTCTGGCTCAGTTTCATCACCTGTAAAATGGGATAATACTACCACCTGCTTTCCTGGGTGGTTATGAGGATAAAATGAGATAATATTGGTAAAAACAATTTGCAAACCTGAAAGTGCTATATAAATGGTAACTACTACTACTACTACTACTACTACTACTACTACTACTACTACTACTACTACTACTGCTGCTGCTGCTGCTGCTGATGCTGCTGCTACTAGAAGTCAGATCTGGTTTTACTTCCAATCGTGCCTCTTGGACTAACTTGCTGTGATCTCGACAAGTCATTAGGCCTCGGTTTCCTCATTTGTAAAATGGTGACCTTAATATCCCTTTCCTGCTCCAAAAGTCTATAGTTTCCAGAAAGAAACCATTAGTTATCAAATACTCTTCTGTTAGGTGACTGAATGAATGTCTTCTCTTCCTGCTTCTCAAAGGGAGACCACAGCGACCAGAATGGGCTGAGGCTCTCTGCTAGCGGGATTTCCAGCCCACTCAGGTCGAAGTTCTACCTTATTGGGTGGGGGACAACAGCACTGTGGGCCCCTAGAACGAACCCCTGTGGTCCTGGAAAGAAATTGTCGTTCTGCCAACTAGAAAGGAGGCTTCTGGATACTATTCCAAGTGAAATGATTATAAATATAACGATCACAACTCTGCCAGGCAGTTGTGGTTTACTGAAAGAGAGAGAGAGAGAGAGAGAGAGAGAGAGAGAGAGAGAGAGAGAGAGAGAGAGAGAGAGAGAGAGAGAGAGAGAGAGAGAGAGAGAGAGGGAGAGAGGAGAGAGAAGAAAGAAAGGGAGGAACGAAGGGAGAGAGTGGGAGAGGGAGGAGTGGGAGAGGCAGGAGAAGGAAAGGGAGAGAGAGGGAGGGAGGGAAATCGAGCACCTACTGTGGGGAGGGAGAATGGCTCACTAAAAATCTGACTAGAAAAGAATACGCCCTGTGCCAGGACAGCCCCCTGGTTCCTCACTCAGCCCAGCTCCGCGCAGCCCAACAGCGCACACCTGCAACCCTCCGGTCCGGGCGGCGGTTCGTGCCCTCCCTCTCGGGGGCCGACCAGAAGGGCCGGAGTTGGGGAAGCTCCGAACCCACCGCAGATACCTGGGGATCCGCTCCCTGGCCACCTGCGATGCCTCGTGCTCCCCGCGCCCCGTTTCCATGGAAGGCGGCGGTGATCTCCGCGAGGGTTCCATCCCGAGCGAGTGACGGCTGCAGTTCGAGCGCTGCGTCCAAATGTGGGGCAGGGGCGGGATGGGGAGGCGAAAGAGCCGGGGTGGGAGGAGCAGCCCGGGGCCGGGATGAGAGGAGAGAGCACCGGCTAGGACGCGAGAGGAGGCTCTCTGCTTTTCGCTAGCTCGGGGCTGGCAGCACCACCCGGCACGCTATGTCCCGTCGGAGTGAAAAGTGTCCCCACTAAGAACAGCGGCCTCCGCAGCTCTTGCGGGAGCCAGGTCCGATAAGAAAGCAGGAGACCAGTGGAAGGAGGGTGGTGCAGGGTCCGAAGTTCATCGGCTGGGATTCCAAGAGCTACTTATCTCCTCTCCGGCCTGAGAGCCACCGGGAGGAGATAGAGCAAGCAGAAGAAGGAGGGCACGGGGCCAAGGGAGCCCAACGGCCTGGGGGCACGCCCATCACTTAGGACCTGGGGGCGGTGGGCAGGCTCTCGGCCCCATTTGCTCTCTCTCCGCTCCCTTCAGCCTCAGGTTCTTTGGCTCTCACCAGAAGGCCTGGAAGCAGCCAAGCGCAAAGGCGCAGGAAGTCACCTAGGCTACACCTGGCCCTGATCGATTTAGACAGGTCACACTGTGGTTCCGCAGCAGAGAACTTCACGAGGAAATCTTGAGCTAGAACCCCAGGGACGGCAGCGCACACATCTCCTGTTCGCACTCCTAACCTGCTTCCTCTGGCTTCCCACTGGCATCTAGTTCGCTTCCCCCGCGTCCGCGTCTCCTTTTTTCCCTTTGCCTTGACCCAGGCTGTCAGTCATACGCCGAGGGCGGAGCCTGTCTCTCCACCCCTCTGTCTCCTACTTAGCTACCCGAGGAGCTGGATTGGGAGTGGGCTAGCAGGGAGTGGACTCCCGGATTGTTTGGGTCACCAGCTTGCCCTGGTGGGACCTGATGAAAGTCACTTCTAACAGCTTGTGGGAGCTGGGTAAGGGGTGCTCAGAGGCGCTGCGGGCCTCAGGGGTGGCCCGGGACTTGTCGGCCCCTCCATCTCTCCTCTGATTTAGCAGCAGTTGTGGTTCCGAGCAGGAAGCATGATGTTTGGACTGGCATTTGTAAGTTTAAGGCGTGAATGTGAATTCTTCTCCAGTCCAAGGAAAAGCGAGAGAGAGAGAGAGAGAGAGAGAGAGAGAGAGAGAGAGAGAGAGACCCACCCAAGGGAAGGAAAATAAGGTAGAAGTGGGGTGAGGAAGGGAGGGTCACCAAAATAAAAACTTGAAAAAACCGGACGTTACCTAAACGCCCGTAAGAAACGACCGACCTCTGTGATCCGGCCGGACGACTCAAATACCAGCTGCTTGGCCACCCCTGTGGGGGGAGGGGGATCGCAGGGTGCGAGCCATGGTGTGCAAGAGGCGAAGGCCGGGAGCTCTCGTGGAATCCTGCAAATCCTGGCCACCAGTAGAATTCAGCTACTCGTGGTTTGCGGAGTGTCCAGCCAGCTTTTTAAGGAAAGAAAATGCTATTCCCTCCTCCTCCCGCCCCATTCTTCCCGGAGCTTAGTAGAATGCAAATTTTTAGCTATAAAGATAAAGGCGAGTCTGAAAGCTCAGACTTAGTTCTAGGTTTGTGTTTTTATTTACATCTGCAGAAGAGATAACACTACTACAATTTTTTTTCTTTTCTCCCTTCTAACCTCCCTTCAGACGTGGAAACAAGTCCAACAACAGCACTTCCATACCCTCAAAACTGATTAATCCCGTATCCCTCCCTCCACTTGGAGGACCCACCTAAAAGTGGTATGCCTCATTTCCTCCTTACTTTCGGCAGCCACGAAAACACCCCCGGGGGGTTATAGCTAATTGCCTGAAACAGACTGAGAAACTGAAGGAACGGAGGCAAAGCCATAATCTTCTTCCTACTCTTCTTGCCTCCACACCCTTAATCAAATCCTGACTTTCCAGTGAGCCAGCCTTTGGAAAATTATAATTGCTGCCAGAGAAACAGTCGGTAAAATAGTCAAGCAATGGTTACTGAAAAGATTAGCAGATGGGATTTCTCAAAAGAAATAAATCCATGATCCCTGCCTAGTATGGATGAGGCCACCTTGTTGGTTAATCCCAGATGCCCTAAGGAGATATTGCTCCCAACTGAAAACGGAGATAACTAGGAAGACTTGGTAATCTTTTCCCCTCCTCCATGCAACTTTGCTGCCATCTTTCCAGACATCATAATTTCATAGTCTTGGGAACATGAGTCAGAAACCTAGGTACTTGCCATACTTTTTGCAGGAAAACACAGATAAAATTGCCTTTTGCTTTTGGATCTTAAAAAGGCAAATAACCAAACTGTTTGTTGCTACAAAGATTTTATCTTCCCTCGTGTAGTCCTGATTTACAAATGATGTTTGCGACTTCATCCCCTACTGAAGTGTGTTTCCCAGTCCTTTGTCAAGGAATTGACCTAAATGGGTATCTTCAGTAATGCAAATGTGTAGAGCTAAATGATTTGTGGCCCAGATCTCCATTACTCTCTCCCCTACCCTAACACCGTCACCCCCCAGCACTCTAGTTTCCATTCATGTTGTATGAATGGATGGACCCCTCCGGATGCATTTTCCCGTAAAAATCAATGTTATACAAAAAATATAACTTCGGCAGTTTAAATTTTGTACCTAAAGTGAGTAAAAATTTGAGTATGAATCCATGCTGTGTGGATTTGGACAGTTCACTTAATCTCTGAAATGTGATTTTCTCATCTGTAAAATGGAAATAATAATACTTGTATATAGTTAGCAGCCTACATGTTGTTTCCACCAAACAGAATGCAAGTTCCTTTATGTCCTTGTATCCTTCCTACCTAGTATAGTGCCTGGCTATATGCCAGTAGGAGCTTAATAAATGGTCATTGATATAGCCTATCTTATAATATATTTGAAAGGAAAGTGCTTTCTACATAATGAAGTGATGGAAAATGTATCTCCAGTTTATTCTGTATATATCTTGTTTGTACATAATTGCTCGAAAGTTGTCTCCCCCATTAGCCTGTGAGTTTCTTGAGAACAGAGATAGTTTTTTTGCTTTTCTTTGTATTCCCAGCTAAGCTTAAGCACAATGCCTGGCACACAGTAGGCACTTAATAAATGCTTGTTAACTAACAAAGTACTATAAAAATGTGAATTATTGTTTGACACATTATGGGTTGACTGGCCTAGGAACCCAATTACCATAAAGAATTTGTTTTTATGGGAAAATACACTGAGTTCCAAGCAAACTTTTGGGATACAACCAGTTTGTAAGCTAAAGAATGCTATAGAAACCTTTTTTCCTCTTCTGAATTCTAACTAACCTTGAAGAATACTAAAAAAGGTTATCGCCTGTTTTACCATAGCAACAGTTCCTGGGTGCCACTCATGCCCTCACTCTTAGTTTGCTGAGTGTGTAACCATAAAAAGCTTGAAGACTTTAGGCTCAATTGAGCAACCATAGTGTCCTTTTTCATTATGTAAGTTTCTTTGTCTAAAGGTCCTCCTGAGACTCAAATGGTGTAACTTTGCAGTAGATGTAGAGGTAGAGAATGGAGGCTCTATTCAAACATTTGAGTATGAAACATACAGAAGCATTCTGACCTCTAAACATTAAGAACATTAATGCGCATTGAACAGAGATTGTAAGTAAACCATTTTGATACTGAAACTGGTTAAAGGATTGCTTTTTAAAAAATTATTACAAACTAGTGACAGTCAGGGGTCTGTTTGCTGTGTAATCCATTTATCAGAAATCATTGCATAGTTGTCCCCATGGTGGAACAGTGGCAAGAAGAAAGAATGAGTAGTCTGAAGACAGGAGCTAGTCCTAGCTCTATCACTTAATAGCATGTGACCTCTGGCAAGTCATTTAATCACTCTAGACCTCAATTTCCTCACTTGTAACACAGGACTGATAACACATACTGTCCTTGTCTTAGGGAATCATCATAGGATCTCTTGTTAGGTTACAGACTTGTAGTAGTGAGGGACTTTAGGGATTACCTAGTTTATCCCATTAATTTTATAGATGCATTGTAGAGAGTGCTTCAATAGCTTGAAGCATAACACAGCTAGTAAGAGTCTGAAGTAGGATTTGAACCCAGATCTTCTGACTTTGAATTCAGTACTCATGCCACTCTCTTGTGCTGCAAGAGGATCAAATTGGATTTAAGAAACACTTGTAAAATATGTATTGTGTGCAGAACACTGTTAGACACAAGAATTTCTACATCATTACTCATGTTTACTCTTTTGCTCTAATTTCTAAGAGATGGCCCTTCTTGCCAAGGACAGTACATCTACCTGATCCTATCTTCTTCCACTGTCCACTTCTCTCCACTCAGTCACCATCCTGGCAGAGACCTTATCACCTTGAACCTGGAGTATTGTAATAGCCTCCTAATTGGTATCCTTGCTTCAAGTCTCTGTCCATTCCAATCTATTTCTCACTGATTGTTGTTGTTCATCCTTCATTCTCGATGAGGACCAAGGACATCAGGAGGGTGATGTCTTGACTTGTGAGTGAACTGAATTTAAGTGAGGCAGAGCTGTGCAAAGTTATCAGCCTGTCTCTCTCCTCCATAGTCAACAGAGTCCAGTGGCAAGATATAAGTCGAGATGATTGTCAATGGCCCTGGGTGCAATAGGAGACCATGGCCTTTTTAGGCTAAGCTGTTTACCAGATCTCAGTTTGTCTGAGGCAAGGCCCATTCAAAAATTAAAAGCAAGGTAAGATTTGAGGCAAAAGATGGCCTAGTTTGCCTTCATGAAAGAATCAGTCTGGGAAGGGAAAAACCTCAGAATTTCTGGCCAGAACAGAAATAGTTGCTATTTCCAATCTCTTCTTCACACTGTTATTTAAGTGATTTTCCTGATGTCCACGGCTGACCATGCCACTCTCCTATTAAATAAATTCCTCTGACTCCATTAACCTCTAGAATAAAATATAATTTCCTATGTTTGTCTTTTTTTTTTTATACAAGGAAACCTGGTCCACTCCTTTTCTGCTCTACTGTTGTCAACTGTGTGTCGGTTCAACTTTCCCTCCAAGTTAGCAACAAACTGTTCCTGTTCAGAGAAGCATTCTAATCTGTTGACATTAAGTCTTGTAGTCATTTTGCCCTGGGACCACAACTTTTGTTGAATATGAATATTTAGCTTGGAGAGGATAAGTCTATGATCAGTTCAGCACCTTAATCACTCTCTCATCCTGTCTGTCTCATCTCCTTACAATAACATAGTCTATTAAGACTCCAATGATTGCTGAAAGGGTACATCCATAAGGTTTTATTGCATTTAGGTAAATGGAAAACAGTGTTGGTGATGAGAAGGTCATGAGATACACAAGTCTTCAATAGTAAGTGACCATTATTGTTGCTGTTTCCAACTCCATTCCTCCTAAGGACTCCTTGCCATGTCTGGTAGTCTGAGCCTTCCTAGCATTAAAGTCACCTAGGATTATAGGCTTGTCCTCTTTTGCACATTGATGATAAGAGTCTCTAGATCTTCATAAAATTTTTCTTTAACCTCATTGGGGTTCATCATGGTGGGAGCATAGGCACTGATAATGGTGGCATTTTCCAGCAAGTGGCAATCGCATTGTCATGAGTCTGTCATTCACTCCTTTTGGTAGGCATACAAGCCTGTTCACTAGATTAGTTTTTATTTCACAACCTACACCAGCTTCAAGGTGCCCCTCTTCACTGCAGCCACTCCAGAAAGAGGTGTATCCTGCTCCAACTTCAGCAAGTTGGCCTTCATTTGCCAGCCTTGTGTCACTCAGGGCTGTTATTTCGATGCGATACCTGCTGAGTTCTCTCACAACAAGAACTGTTTCTCTTTCAGGCCCACTGGATTTTGTGTTGTCTATAAGTGCGCACACATTCCACATACCTATGGTAAGTAGAACCATCTTTGCAGAAGTTTTTCTACATTTTTTTTGTGTTTCCACCACAGGGTGGGATCCCTGCCTGCTGCGGTAATCAGGCCAAGGTTGGGTAAGCAGACAATTTTTAGAGTGCCTTTTCTAGCTCCTTCCTCACACCAAGAGGTGAGCAGTGTGGGCCTTCAAAGGCTGCTCAGACACTGAGGGGACTGCCAAATCCCACTGCTGCTTCCAGTGAGAAGATGACCCTATGGACTGGGCCACCTGTGTGCAGGGTTGTGACTAGAGCTCCCGGTGTTTCCACACCTGCTGCTTTGTCACTTGCCTGTCAGCACAGGACTTTGAGATAGGGAAAAATGGTAAAATGGTATGGGTGATGTCTTTTGATTCATGTGTAAATTAGATTTAAGTGAGGCAGAGTTGCACAAAATTGTCAGTCTCACTCTTTTCCAGAGTCGTCACACTCCAGTGGCAGGACAGAGTCAAGATGACTGGTGATGGCTCAAGATGCAGTGGATGACCTTGGCATCTTTGGTGTCTAACCAAGCTCCACAGTGCCTGCTTCAACGGCCTTCATGGTTGTTGGAACAAATTGTTCTCATCCACCCATTCTACCAGGGGAAGTCTTCACATGCTTGGGGTAGGCACCCCCTAACTCACCTATGGGTTTGAGACCCCTGGGTTACCCTCAACCTGGTTTAGCCCGTGTGCCAAAATGGTTTACTGGGCTGTAGCTGCTACTCATGCTACAGCTTCTTGGAGCCACAGGTAAGAGTTAAGTGGAACAGGTAGACACCAAAGGTGGAAAGTGACCCTGAAAGGCTTCAGCAGCCCTCCCACCAGAGGTACTAGTCTTCCCTGAACACACCCTATACTCTAAACAGGGAAATCACATCATGTTTAAAGGTATCATAGATATAAAACATGCCAAATGTACATACACCCAGTGGCATAATATCTAAATTAATAGAAAAAAAGTCAATTGAATTGCAAAAAGATATAATTAGTGTATCCATTATGCTTTGGTCTTACTCTCCCAGAGTAAGACCTGTTGGGAGAGTAAGACCTGCTGCATCTCTCCCTCAGGATTTTATGGGTATCCTGAGGGGTTCAAGCCCCCACAATAGGTGTCAATGAGTAGTACCTTAATTCCATTTTAGACACTTAGCACAAATTAGCTTACTTCAAAGATATAAGAAGAACAAAAGTAAAAACATTTCCCCCTCAACATCAAGGGGGCACACTCCCTCCTTGTTCTCTGGGGAGTACAAGATCACTCAGCACAGATTCTGCATAACGTTGTTCCCACCAAGTTCATGTTCACATGCATGTTGACTACTAGATGACTTCTCATCTCAGCTGAGTCCCAAGGTCTCTCCCTGCCCCTCTGGGCATCAGATGCTGAGCTGGCTGGGAAAATGGGACCCTGGGATACAGGGATGCTTGGATGCCCAGAAGTCCAAGTTACTTGCCCTCCTGATTTTTTGAAAACTCACGAGATCAGAGGCTCCAATCCTAAAATGGAAAAGAACAAAGGCAGAAGCCAATGATGTAGACCCATGGAGAAGGCCCTTCCAAATAGCTCTCCTTAAGCATTGTCTCTGACTCGATGCTGTCAGTGAAGAGTCAAGTTATCAGAGTGAGGCCAAAGAGAATGGGTGAGGCTGTCTTAGTTCTTTTTGAATGCCTGCCTAGCCAATCAAAGGGCCTCCTATCCACCATATGATTGGAACTAGTAACCACATGCTATGTGTGTTCCACTATCCATCCATGGAACTGCCATACACATCATAATGATTCTGCCAAAAGCAAGATGCCCAGCCACTCCTGCATGGAGAATTTGCTCAGCCAATCATGATGATGCACTCTCATGAATGTGGCTAGTCCCTTTTATGTTTTCTCAGCAAATCAGCAAGGATGTTTTGAACACATTGTCTATGTTTCTACCCCAGAACAATCCTCTTGGAGTCCTCGGGTGGCATAAACATTGTCTTTTGCTTGCTTCCTTAGTATCGTACAGGAAAAAGACAACTTAATATGATGCAACTTGATATAGTCTCATATGCTAAGGTAAAAATCACTAGCCAAAATTGTTCCCAAATATTCATGTAGAAGGTAGCCCTGATGCAGATGCAACAAACAAAGAATATTTCACAAAGTTTACCAAAGATTATTACTGTTTGCTTAGAAGTTAACAAGTATCTTCCTTGGTACTCAAAATGGCCTTTCTGAGCCCATAGGCAAAAAAGAAAAATAAAAGACAAAAAAAGTGAACTTATTGTTTCTAAAGGAAACCTGATTCCCATCAAGCTTTGCAGACTATGAGTCACTTTCCCCAAACAGATATAGGACCTGAGGTCTCCTGGAAGTCACCTCCTCACTTTTAGGCAAGAAACCAAATGAAATTTGGTGCCAGCAAATCATCTCTGGGTGCCAGGAGGCTGGTGTACTTTACCTTTCCTCTATTCTATAAGGTATCTCTCCTTTTGGTCTGGAGCCAGACACAGAAAGTATCTCAAAAGAAAAAGCAAATGAAACTTCCTAAGTCCAGAAAGCTGAGTCTACACAGAAATCCCAAAGCATGTAGGATTCTACACATATGGATTAGGGACCTGGGCTTGACTGGAAGTCATTCCTCTGTTAAGCCTTTAAAACCCTTCACAATCTGGCCTCAACTTACCTTTCCAGCCTTATTTTATGTTACTCCCCTTTGATGATCCCATGGTTCAGCCAATTTGACTTTCTTGCTATTTCTCATACATGATCCTCCATCCAATGCTTTTTTATTGGCCATATATTATGTCTAGAAAGCATATGCCCCCTCACTTTGATTTCATGGAATTTCTCTCTTCCTTCAAAATGCTGGTTAACACTACCTTCCACAGGAAGCCTTTCCTGATCTCAACTCTCACTGCCCTCTCTGCCTCATTACCTTGTATTTAGCTATCTTGTACTTATTTTCAATTATTCCCTTTATCTTTATTCTTATATACTTATATATGTACTTGTCTTCCAAGATAGAATGTAAGTTCCTTGAGAGGAAGAACTGTTTTATTCTTTGTATTTATATTCTTAGCACCTAGGACATGACCTGGTACATAATATGTGTTTAACAAATAATTGATGGACTGATCAAAAGCTCAGCTAAAGGGCTACCTTCTACATGAATTTTTTCTCGATTCCTCCAGCTGCTTTCCCCTAAAATCACCTAGTTAACTATTTTGTATATTAGCTACACATGTGTATGTATGTACTAGATACATATGTATATATGTGTGTAGTGTTGTTGTTCAGTTGTTTTCAGGTGTGTATGACTCTTCACGACCCCATTCGGGGTTTTCTGGGCAAAGAAAACTGGAGTAGTTTGCCATTTCCTTGTTCAGCTCATCTTACAGATGAGAAAACTGAGGCAAATAGAGTTAGGTGACTTGCCCAGGGTCACTAAAAATCATATATATGTGTATGTATATATATATATATATATATATATGTGTGTGTGTGTGTGTGTGTGTGTATGTTGTGTGTGTGTGTATGCATGCACATACTCATGTACATATGTATGTACATGTATATAAATATACACATTTATCTAGTATATAGTAAGTATGTACTAAAGTTGTATGTACTGTATACAGTAAGTTCCTCAAGGACAGAGACTTTTACTTTTGTCTTTATATCTGTAAATGACCAGCACAGTGCCTGCTATATAGTAGGTACTTAATAAATGACTGGTAATTGATAGATTTGAGCTTGACCCTCTGATCATCCTTTCTCTTTATTATTTTCTATCCTTTTTAAAAGACTAACTTTTCTTGTTGCTTATAAACATGTCCAGGTCTCCCCTAGCTTTAAAAAAACCCTTTACTTTGTCCTCAAAACTCAAAGGCTTAGTAGAGAATACAATAAATGCTCTTTAGTTAAAAAAAAAACAAAACCCTTCACTTGACCCTACCATGTACTCAAAAGATTTCCCTTTATCTCTCCTCTCTTTCTTAGCCAAACTTCTAGAAAAAAAAAAGTAATCTACATTTTGTTGCTTTGAATTCCTTTCCTCCTACTTCTTTTAAAAAAATTGATTCATTTTGTTTTGACACAATAAATACTTCCTGACCATCAAACACTAAACAAACCCATGTTGAAAGTAAATTCCTATTTAAAACAAAATGAAATAAAACAAAATAAACTTGGATGTAGATAATCTATGAGATGTTTTTGCTTAAATTGTTTTTATCTGTTACAAGGGAGAGTTCAGACTGAAGGGATGGTATGTTGAAAATGACTGATGTAAGGACTGAAGGCATCAATCAATAAAATATCCCTTTTAAATGAAAAACAAAAGTTAGATTATTTTGGGAGTAGTCCACAAGATTAACATTGATCATTATATTGGACTAGAGTTTTGTTGTTTCCCCATGTTGATGTTAGTTAACATCATGATGTCATAACATCATGTTAAAATATGATGTTATGCTTTAGTCTTTTTATCTGTTGCTATCTTGACTCTGCTTTCTTCACCTTGAATCACTTTTTTTTTTTAGGCAATTGTGACTTGCCGAGGGTCACACAGCTAGTAAGTGTCAAATGTTTGGTCTGAGGTTACATTTGAACTCAGGTCCTCCTGACTTCAGGGCCGGGCTTTATCCACTGTGCCACCTAGCTGCCACCTACCTTAAATTACTTTATATAAATCTTTCCATGTTTCTCTAATGTCTTCCTATTTGTAATTCTTTTTGACACAATAATCATTATATTCATGCACCATAATTTGTTTACCCATTCTTCAATCACTGAGGGTCTTTCCAGTTTTTTTTTGGTTCTCACAACCTAACTCTCTACTCAATCTCTTTCGATCTGCAAGTTACCAAGCCTTTTAATTACTAAATCCAAAGTACTATTCTTGATTCTGCAAGACCTCTCTGTAGCTTTTGAGAGTGTCAAATGCTCCTGGATACTCTTGTCTCTCATAGCTTTCATGACACAGCTCTCTCCTGCTTCTCTAACCTGTCTGACCACTCTGTCTTAGTTTCCTTTGCTGAATCATCATCCATGTCCCAACACCTAAACCATGGGTGATACCCCACCCTAGATCCTAGGCACTTTTCTCTTCTCTTTCTATATTTTCATTCAGTGATCTCATCACCTTTCATGGGTACAGTTACCATCTTTATGTAGATTACTGCTTAATCTATGCATTTAGCTCTAATCTCTTTCTGAGCTCCAGTCTTGTATCTCCAGTTGCCTGGTAGGTTAGACATTTTGTACCTGGATGTCTTGTAGACATCAAAAACTTCTCTAAAATATAATATCTCTTCCTTTCAAACCTACTGATCCTCCAAATATTCCTGCTCTTTTGAGGCCATCACCATCCTTCTAGTCAACCAGATTTGTAACCTCAGAGTGATCCTTGACTCCTTCCTCCCCTTCTCCCCTTCCTCCATAAATAATCACTTGTTCTTTAATTCTACCTTCAAAACACTTTTTGCATCCATTTCCTTCTCTCCACTCATGTGGCTGCCACCCTAGATCAGGTGTTTATTACATCCTACTTGGTTCATTGCAATGGTTTCCTAAGTGGTCTCACTGCTTAGTTTTAGTCTCTTCCCTTTCCAATTGGTACTACCCATAGCGGCCAAAATAATATTCCTATGGCATAGGTCTGGCCATGGTATGACCCTGTTCAAGTAGCTAAAGATAAAATACAAACTCCATTTTAAACTTTTTACAGTCTGGTGCTAGCCAACCTTTCCAGACATATCTGACACACACTCTTTTCTAGTCAAACTTGCCTATGTATTCATCTCTATACATTTCTTTTCATTTCTCATCTCCAAGCATTAGCACATTCTGTACTAGGAGGCATTCTGTAAAAAAAAAAAATAGTTGACATGGATTGGTTAAGTGGAATTGGGGTGCTAATCACTGTTAGTCAACAGTAGGAGAATGAACTAGAATCAGCACTTGAGCTGAAGGAATTTCTGAGAATCACCCCAGTTCTTTTGGGATACCTCTAGAACTCTAAGGGGGAGATGTAACCAGCCTCACTCTAGGAGAGTAAGGCCAGATTATTGTCATATTTAGATATGCTTTCTTTCTCCAAATAATGTCATTTTGGTCATTTCACTGTCCATCAGTCTAAATAATTAATATCCAGATACCTCAGGCTCACCAGGTCCTATGATACCAGGAAAGCAGCCAGGCACAGTGGATAAAGCGCTGAGCCTGGAGTAAGGAAGACTCAAATCTGGCCTCAAACACTTACTAGCTATAAGGCACTTAACTCTGTCTGCCTCAGTTTCCTCATCTGTAAAACGAGCTGGAGAAGGAAATGGCAAACCACTCTAGGATCTTTGCCATGAAAACCCCACATGGGGTCATGAACAGTTAGACACGATTAAAACAACTGAACAACAAATGATACTAGGAATAGTGAAGCATCAGGAAAGCTTATTATTTTTGGTATCATAGGACCTGGGTTTTAGTCTAGCTTCTTATGCTTACTATTGGTGTAACCAAGTCACTTAGCCTCCCTTAGTCTAGTCTTAGCCTCATGTGTGAGGCTATGAAGTGAGATTGGACTAGATGGCATCTGAGAACCCTGCCAGCTCCAAATCTATGATCCTGAGGTGTTTGGATTTTAATTATCTAGTCTCTCTCCATGATAAATGAGCTTAGTTCAGTTCCACAAGTATTTGTCAAGGGTCTATTATATCTCAGGTGCTATACCAGATGTTTGAGATACCTAAGCAAAACAAAACAATTCCCAATCAGTCAATCAACAAACAATAAACATTTATTAAATGCCTACTATGTGTCAAGCACTGTGATAAGTGCTGGGGATGAAAAAAGAGGCAAAAGACAGTTCTTGCCCTCAAGGAGTTTACAATCTGATAGGGGAGACAAAAAGCAAAAAAAAAAAAGTGTGTGTGTGTGTGTGTGTGTGTGTGTGTGTGTGTGTGTGTGTACATACACACACACAAAGCAAGCTGTGTATAGGATGAATTTTGTTGTTGTTCAGTCATGTCTGATGCTTTGTGACCCCATTTGGAGTTCTCTTGGCAAAGATCCTGGAGTGGTTTGCTATTTCCTTCTCCAACTCATTTTACAGGTGAGGAAGCTGAGGCAGACAGGGTTAAGTGACTTGCTTAGAGTTACACAGCTAGTGTCTGAAGTCAGATTTGAATTCAGGAAGATGAGTGTTCCTGACTCCAAGTCCAGCAGTCTATCCACTGTGCCACCTAGCTACCCATATAGGATAAATGGGAAATAATTAGCAGAGGGAAGGCCTCAAAAAACTTACATTCTATTGAGGGGTCACAACTTACTCCCAGTTACATAAAGGCAAACTATATACTAAATTAATAAAATGTATTTGGGAGGAGGAGCATTACTTTCTGGTCATCAGGGGCCATCAGGAAAAGTCTCTTGTGGGAGCTGGCATTGAGCAGAGCTTTGACTGGAGCTAGAGGTTTGGAGAGGTAAAGGTCAGGAGTGAGAGCATTGCAGGAATGGAGTACAACCTCTGAAAAGGCAAGAGGTAGGAGATGGGAATGTTGTATATTGGACAGTAAGCAGACATGTCTGTCCAGAATATATTAGAGGGAATGAGGTATAATCAGCTTGGAAAGACAGTTTGGAACAAAACTACAAAGAGTTCTAAATGTCTAAAACAGAAGGTTGTATTTTATCTTAAAGATAATATAGAACCACTGGTTTCTTTTCTTCCTTTTTTTTTTTCTGTTGGTGAATCAATTGGGGATAAGTGACTTGTTCAGGGTCACATAGCTACTAAGTGTTAGGTGTATGAGGCCAGATTTGAACTCAGGTCCTCCTGACTCCAGGCTGGTACTCTATCCACTGTACCACCTAAATGCCCCTAGAAGTTTTTTTTAAGGAAGGGAATTCCTAAAGTACATTTTTGTGTGCTATTGTTACAGTCCAGACAACAGGTAACTCAGACTTAAACCATAGTGGTGGCTATGGGAAGGGAAAGGATTCAATGGATGTGAGTTGTAGATGTGGAGATGAGATGGATGTTGTAAAGGCAGTCAACAAGACTTGCCAACTTTTATATGGGGGGGTAAGGGAGAGTGTGACGAGTTGAAGATGATGTTGAAGTTGCAAACCGAGGTAACTGGAAGGATGGTGATGCTATAGTTAGAAATGGGAAAGTTAGGAGCAGTGGGTTTGGGGCGGGGGGTGAGCTGGCATATCTGTCTTATAAAAAGTCTATTGTTAACTTTCCATTGCCAAAATTTACTCCTCGGAAATCTGCAAGTGCTACAAATCAGGGCTTGATTTTTTGTTTAATTTACATTATGAACATTTTCTCTATTACTTTCTGAAGTCTAAACAATCAACTAAATTTAAGAAAGTAATGAAGAAAATGTTCATAATGCAGATTAAACTTAAAATTGTAGCATATGAGGGACAGCTAGGTGGCACAGCTCTGGAATCAGGAAGACCTGAGTTCAAGTCCAGCTTCAACACTTACTGGTTCTGACCCTGAGCAAGTCACTTAACCCCATTGCCTTAAAGAAAATATAATATATACTTTTTTTTGTCCCAGAAAGTCAGTTGTTAAACATTTAGCAATACACTGCTGGTTTGGGGAAAAGGCAATGAGTTCTGTTTTGGACATGTTGAATTTGAGATGCGTAGGTGATTTCCAGGCAGAGATATCTAACTGACAGTCGATGATGTAGGGCTGGAGCTCCAGAGAGAGATGAAGGCTCCCACATGTACATTTGGGAGGCAAATGTAAAAAAAATGACAGTGAAACTCAAGAGGTGACCAAAAGAGAAAAGGATTGAGAAAAGGAGTTGTCAGGCACATAGCAATAGAACTATGAGAAAGCAATATAATGAAAAACCAAGAGTATCTCTAAGAGGGGGCTGATCAACAGTGTCAAATGCTACAGATGAAGATGGATAAAAGGCTATACAGCCATAAAGAGATAATTGATAGCTTTGGAGAGAACATTTTTAGTAAACTAGTGAAATTGGGAACCAAACCACAAGGACTGAGAAATAGGTGGGAATTCACAAATAAAGGCAGTGGGTATAGACAGTTTTTTTCTAGGAGTTTGTTTGTGAAAGTGAAGGATTATGGGATCATATGTGTTGAACTAAAAGAGACGTTAGAAGTCATCTTTTCCAACCCCTTTATATTACACATGAGAAAAATGAGGGCTTCACAGATGTAAGATGACATCTTAAGGTGGAAAGGAAGATAGAATCAGGTACCTCTTTGAGAAAAGAGAGAAAACGGTCTAGCAACCTCTAGATTACTGCCTCCTGGATCTGGGTTCAAAACTGGCCCTTTACATTTACTATTTGTGTTACTCTGGAAAGTCATCTGAACCTGTTTCTTTATCTATAAGATAAGGAAGTTGGATTGAATGGCTTCAAGGTTCCCTTTCATTTCTAAATCTATGGACCCATGATCCTGTGACCTGGATCTCTATCAGTACAGAGTGAATCTCAAAAAAAGGATGATTGCTGAGTGATGATGACAGGGGGAAAGTCTAGAAGTGAGAAGGAAAAGCATGAAACATGTCTGTTCCTCCTGATGGGCCCACTGTTTTAGATAGCATGAAAAGTGATAAATTCAGTACTAGACTCAAGAAGATGGATATAAATGCAGTGTCCTCTAGGGGGAACCAGGTTTCTGATTTTGAGAAAATGGAAGACATAGGACAAGAAGACATCTAGTAAAAAGAAATGGCAGTTCGTTAGAGTCCCATGGGACTGTAGAGTGGGATAGGGATACAGGATACAGGTAGGGCTGACTTGGATGGGCATGAGAAAGGAAGTTTTCACCTGTGACTCTGAATCATAAGGATTCTGAATGGAAGAGAGCTGGCTAGGAGCAGTGGTAGCCATCCCCCAGGCCTCAGCCTTGAGTTCATTTGATGATCATTCACTTGGAAAAAAAAGGGGAAGAGTTGAGGCAACGTGGAGATTGGCTAGCAAGAGGCCTGGGTCGGAACACTGGCAACCAAGTACCCTGGTACTGAGGAGTGGGAGGGGGGTAAAGAGAGGTTAGATGATAAACTTGTTGAATATGGGTTGGGGAGCAGAAAAAGATTCCTAGTATTATAATTTCTGTGGTTGGAATGACTATCTCATGCTGATTTTTCTTTTTAGGGGGAGGGAAGAGTAGAGATAGGAGAAGAGTCTTTGGATTTAGGCCATAACTCAAATCTTTAATCTCTCTTTCTCTCTGTCTTCAAACATACCCAAGTCTCCTCTATTCTTAAAAAGCCTTCACTAGACTCTAGTATCCCCTCAAGTATCATCTTCTCTCCATTTCTCAGAAAAACTCCTAGAAAAAGCTATTCATATTGCTTTCCTTTCATTCATTTCTCAACCCTTCAGCATCTGACTTCCATTATCATCATACAATTGAAACTGCTCCTCAAAGTTACCAATAATCTTTTTTAAAATTAAAGTTTATATTTTTCAGGAAGCAAAAATCATCCTTTTCTTCCCCACCTCACTGTCTAACCAAGTGAAAAGGAAAAATAAAACTCTTGTTATGAACATATATAGTCAACAAAACAAAATTTTGCCTTGGTCACGTCAAAAAATATCTTATTCTGCACTCTGAATCCTTCACATTTCTTTCAGGGGGTAGCATGTTTCATCATTGGTCCTCTGGAATTGTAGCTGGTCACTATGTTACTCAGGGTTTGTAAGTCTTTCAACATCGTTTGTCTTTACAATAATGTTATCTTTTGAAATTATATTTTTTTCAGACAGCTCACCCTCTTCCTTCTCCACCCACATAGAGAACAAAAGAACAAACTTGTTACAAATGTATTGTTATTCAGTCATTTCTGACTCTTCATGACCTTGTTTTGGGGTTTTCTTGGCAAAGATAATGTAGTGGTTTGCCACTTCCTTCTCCAGCCCATTTTACAGATGAGGAAACTGAGGCAAACAAGGGTTAAGTGACTTGCCCAGGGTCACACAGCTAGTAACTGTCTGAGACCAAATTTTAACCCATGAAGATAAGTTTTCCTGATTCTAAGACAGTGATCTATCTACTGTTCCACCTAGCTGCCCTTACTAATATGTATAAGTCAAGTAAAACAAATATTTGCATTGGTCATTTTCCAAGTAAAATTCGTCTCATTCTGTACTCTGAGTCCTTCATCTCTCTATCAGGAGGTGGATAGCAAGTTTCATCACTCGACCTTTGGAATTGTGGATAGTCATTACATTAATAAGAGTTCTTAATTCTTCCAAAGTTGTCTTTATAATATTATTGTTTTGTTTAAATGATTCTCCTAGTTCTGTTCACTTCACTTTCCATCAGTTAGTTCGTACGAGTCTTCCCAGGGACTCTGAAACCATCTCCTTTATAATCTTTTTATAGTATAATCACATTCCATCATATGTATATACTATAACTTGTTCATCTCTTTCCCAATTTATGAACATTCCCACAGATTCCTATTCTTTGCTGCTTCAAAAAGAGAAATATTTTTGTAATCCTCAGAGTTTGTTTTGCTTGGGACAAATAGCTCCCTTAATCTACCCTCCTTCTAAATTCCCCCACCCCAGTTCTCTTCTCTCTCTCTTATTTCCCTATTGAGTGAAATGCATTTCTATAGTGTCTGTGTATTCTTCCCCTGATTAAACAACTCAGACGAAGGTGAGGTTGAAGTGTTGGCTGCTCCCATCACCACCTCCTCCTTGTTTAACTTAGTACTTTTATTAGGCTTTTATTAGTACTTTTTAATTTTTTTATTAGTACTTTTATCAGATAATTTCCCCTAACTTTTCTTTCCCTTAATTCCTCCCCAGGTTATTCCCCTTCCTCTCTCTTTGCATTTTCTCTGAAGATTAAGATATTAACAGAACCATTTCTAGACCTTGTCTACTTAGATTCCTTCTATGATACCTGATGATGATAGGGTTCAACAGAGACACATGTATTATTTTCCCATAGCTAATATAAGCAGTTTAGCCTTTTTTTTAGTCCCTTTAACTTTATTTATATTTACCTTTTTATACTTCTCTTAATTCTTATGTTTGAACTTCAAAGTTTCTATGTAGCTTTGGTCTTTTCATCAGGAATGCTTGGAAGTTTTCCCCCATAGGATTATATTCAATTTTGCTGGGTAAGTTATTCTTGGTTGTAAGCCATTTATCTTCTAAAATATCATATTCCAAGCATGTTACTCCTTTATAGTCACTGCTAAATCATGTGTGATCCTGACTGTGGCTCCTTAGTTCTTAAACTCTTTCTTTTGGACTATTTCTTTGACCTGGAAGTATTTTCATTTAGGATTTCTTGAAATATGATGTCTGGGTTCTTTTTTGGTCATGTCTTTCAGGTAGTTCAATGATTCTTAAATTGTTTCTCTTCAATCTGTTTTCTAGGTCAGTTGTTTTTGCTGTGAGATTTTCTTTAATTTTTTTCAGTGTTTTAACTTTGATCAATATTCCTTATTTTCTTATGGAGTCTTTGGCTCATATTTGGTCCATTGTAATTAACAAGGAGTTTTTTGCTTGGGCAAAATTTTGTACCTTTTGTTCCAAGCTACTAATTCCTTTTCCAGTTCTTTCTTCCATGACTCTCATTTCGTTTCCCAAGTGGTTTCATTTCCTTTGTAAATATATTTTTAAATTCTTAAAAAAAATTTTGCTCCATCTCCTCCAGGAATTCTAGTTGAATTTGTGCCCAAGCTGTGTTTTTCTTTGAAGCTTTACTTGTAGAAATTTTGGAGAAATTTTCTTTTAAGTCTATACCTCGAGCATCCCTGTCACCATAACAGTTTTTAATGATGGGATTCTTTTTCTGTTTGCTCATTCTTCTAGCCTACTTCCTGTATTTGGACATTTTAGGGCTGGTCTCTGAGCACTGGGAATGTCTAGGCTTGTTCTGCTGTTGCTTTCTTGGGTTATTGAGTGTTATGCTATTCCAGGATCTCAAGCATAACTCAGGCTTGAGACCTGCAAGATTTTGGTATTCTTAAAGTGATCTATTCCAGGGCAAAGTTTTGTCCTTGACCCCCTAATCTGAGTTCTACAAATTTCTGACCTGGGTTTGGGTCTGAACAACAAGCTTGTGAGTTTGCTTTGTTTAGATTTTCAGTAAGCCTGGGACAGCTAGGTGGCACAGAGGATACAGTGCCAGGCCTTGAGCCAAGAAGACTCATCTTTCTGAGTTCAAATCTGGCCTCAGATTTACTTGCTGAGTTCAGACCCTGGGCAAGTGATTTAACCTTGTTTGCCTCAGCTTTCTTATCTGTAAAAGGGGGACACACTAGAGAAAGAAATGGCAAACCACTCCAGTATCTTTGTCAGGAAAACCCCAAATGGAGTCACAAAGAGTTGGACAGGACTTAAAATGACCGAACAGCAACTGCTGCTGGGGTTAACCAGTTATCCGGAAAGCTCTGTTGGTTAAGAGTGACAGAGCTGCTTGCCTGAGATTCCTGTCTTGGTTATTCTGAGACCCAGTTTTGCTCTTGAGGTCTGAGCCACACAGCCACTGCTTTGCTGGGCACTGTATCCACTGTGCCACCTAGCTGTCTTAGGCAGCAGCAGTCTACTGAAAGCCTAACAAAGCAAACTCACAGGCTTGTTGTTCAGAACCAAACCCAGGTCAGAAACTTGCAGAACTCAGACTAGGATAAGACTTTGCCCTGGAAAATACCACTCAAAG
Organism: Phascolarctos cinereus; assembly: GCF_003287225.1. Lineage (NCBI taxonomy): Eukaryota > Metazoa > Chordata > Mammalia > Diprotodontia > Phascolarctidae > Phascolarctos > Phascolarctos cinereus. The sequence continues at coordinate 170,562,612 of NW_027556180.1, forward strand.
AGTACCAAAAGCTTGCAAATCTCAAGCCTGAGTTATGCTTGAGATCCTGGAATAGCATAACACTCAATACCCCAAGAAAGCAGCTGCAGCAGAGCAAGCCCAGGCATTCACAGTGCTCAGAGCCCAGCCCTAAAATGTCCTTCTATGCTGGATCCGGGACCTCTCCTTGCCCTAAGCTGGAATGCTCTGCATTTGTGCTCCTGGCCAGATTCCATCAGGTGCAAATCTGTCTATCTCTTTATGTCCACCTGGGCGAGGAAAAAAAAATATCTCAATGTGATTGCTTTCTTGATTTTCCCAGTCACAATTCCATCTGGTACATTTTGTTGATCTGTTTGGAGGAGTTATCAATGATCTCTTAATTGTCAAATCTGTTGGTCTTTATTTTAAAAGTTTTATTTATGTGCTTTATTTTTATGTTCCAAATATTTATAGATTCCTTCCTACTTCCTGAGAGATCCCTTGTAACAAAGTAAAACTAATAATACAGTGACCTTGTCTGAAAGTGCATGCAACATTTCACATCTGTAACAACCACTCATCTCTCTATTAAAAAAAAATAACAAATCTATTTTTCTCCCTTCTATTCTCACCACATTGAAAAAGAAAAGAAAAACAAAATTCTTGTAAGTAATGTGCATAGTCAAACAAAAACAATTCCCTCAAGGATTATATACAAAAATATAAGTGTCTTACCCTGTACCCTAAATTCATCACCTCTCTATAATGGATGCATGTTTCATCATCAGGCCTTTGAATCATGAATGATTATCGTATGGCTCATGGTACTTAAAGATTTCAGAGTTGTTTGTTTTTAAAGTGTTGTTGCTATTGTATAAATTATGCTCCTGGTTCTGCTTATTTCATCCTTAACTAGTTTATAAAAATCTTCAAAATTGTTCATTTTCCTAATATTGACATTACGGTATAAATAATTCTTCTGATTCTGCTTACTGTGTGATGTTTCATGTCTTTCTGTTTCTTTTTGAAAATATTTCCTCATTTCTTATACCACAGTAGTTCTCCATCATATTCATATACTATGATTCAGTCATTTGTGAATTGTTGGACATCCCCTAAGTTTCCAGAGTTTTGCCACCACAAAAAGCTACTATAAATATTATATACATAAAGGACTTTTTTCTCTTTCTTTCATCTCTTTTGGGCATAGGTCTAGTAGGAGTATGTCTAGGTCTTAGGGTACATATTATTTAGTAAATTTTTAAATATAATTCCAAGTTGATTTCCAGAATGGTTGTGCCCCTTCCCAGGGCCACCAACAGTGTATCATTTTGCCTGCTTTCCCATAGCTTTCCAACATTTATCATTTCCCTTTTTGGTCTTCTCTGATGGCTGTGAGATAGAGCATCAGAATTGCCTTAATTTACATTTCTCTAATTAGCAGTGATTTTTTTTATGGTTTTTTTTTTCTCACTCCTTATCCTTCTTAACTTGCTGCTGCATTTAACACTCTGGATCGTTCTCTACTCCTAGATACTCTCTCTTCTCTCTGCATTCATGATACTCCTCTTTATTGGTTCTCCTATCTGACTGATTGATCCTTCGCAATCTCTTTTATCGGTTTGTCATCCATGTCAGAGGTTCCCAAAATTATTTGGCCTACCACCCTCTTTTAAAAAAGAAATGTTAAGATAGTGGAGCAAGCAGTAAGTCACTCATACTCTCCCTTATTGGCCTCTAAAAATCCAGAAAATATTGCCACAGGAAAAACCCTGGAACAGCTGAGCAAGCAGAGAGATGGGTGCAACAGTCTTCTAGCCTGGGAAGCTTGGAGGATTAATGGTAAAGGTCCCTCTTGCTCTGGTGGAAGGGGAGCAGTAGATGACAGGAGGTGTACCAGCAAACCAGTGGCAAGCCCCACCTCAGCAAACCAGTGGGAGATCTTGAGCCCCAGGGTGGTGGAGCGGGCAAGTGCCACCACCAGAATCCCCTCTCCCCTGAGTGTGTGAGCACAGGCAGGGAAACTGGTAGATTCCAGCTTGAAAAACCACTACGTGTGCCAACAGGCAAGAGCCCTTCAGCAGCCACACCTTCCAGTGCTTCAGAGCAGCCCAAGTGAGCAGGCATCCTCCAGGAGCCAGACCTCTACCCCACTCCAAGAGCTTCCATGTTGCTGACCCCAGCTTGACACCAGGTAAGCTGCCAGACCCCTATAGCCTCAAGCTGCCAGCACCAGAAGCCCTAGCACACAAAGCCAGTGACCAGGTTCCTGGCCCCCAGCACAAGAAGCTTGAGTCAGTGCCCCCTGTGCTCCATCAGGAGAGCTCAACTTTAAAAGCCAGGAAATAGGCAAACACCATGAGCAAAAAGCAGAAGCAGACAATGACGATAGATTCTTTCAACAGGGACAGGGAAGATCAAAACACAAATTCAGAAGAGGACAACATTGTTAATATACCCACATCTGAAACTGCAAAGGGGAATATGGACTGGTTTCAAGCCCAAAAAGCCTTCTTGAAAGAGCTCAAGAAGGATTTTAAAAGTCAAATAAGAGAGATAGAAGAAAACTTGGGAAAAGAAATGAGAGGTATGCAAGAGAGAGTCAATAGCTTGGAAAAGGAAGGACACAAAAAATGACTGTAGAAAACAAGTCCTTAAAAAATACAATTGGCCAAATGGGAAAAAAAAAGTACACTGAAGAAAACAACTCCTTAAAAAGTAGAATTGGCCAAACAGAAAAGAAGCACAAAAACTCACTGAAGAGAACTCTTTAAAAAGTAAAATGAGCCAAATGGAAAAGGAGGTACAAAAGTTAATTGAAGTAAACAAGTTGTTAAAAATTAGGACTGGGCAAGTGAAACCTAATGACTTTATGAGACATCAAGAATCAGTCAAACAAAATCAAAAGAATGAAAAAACAGAAGAAAATGTAAAATATCTCATTGGAAAAACAACTGACATGGAAAATAGATCCAGGAGAGATAATTCAAGAATTACTGGTCTACTTGAAAACCATGATCAAAAAAAGATCCTGGACAGCATCTTTCAAGAAATCATCAAAGAAAACTGCCCTGAGATCCTAGAACCAGAGGGTAAAATTGTCATTGAAAGAAACCACCAGTCACCTCCTGAAAGAAATCTCAAATAGAAAATGCCAAAGAATATTATAGCTCAATTCCAGAATTATCAGGTCAAGGAGAAAATACTGCAAGCAGTCAGAAAGAAATAATTTAAGTATTGTGCAACCACAGTCAGTATTATGCAGGACCTTGCAGCTTCTACATTAAAAGATTGGAGAGCTTGGAATATGATATTCTATAAGGCAAAGGAGCTTGGATTACAACCAAGAATCAACTACCCAGTGAAACTGAGCATAATCTTTCAGGGGAGAAGATGGATATTCAATGAAATAAGGGACAAAAAAGTAAACAGGAAAGAGAAAAACAACAATATGTTATCCAATAAGGGCAAATTGTTTGCATCTCTACATGGGAAGATGATACTTGTAACTCTTTTTTTTTTTAGGCAATTGGGGTCAAGTGACTTGCCCAGGGTCACACAGCTAATAAGTGTCAAGTGTTTGGTCTCAGGCCAGATTTGAACTCAGGTCCTCCTGACTTCAGGGCTGGTGGTCTACCCTCTGCACCACCTAGCTACCCTGATACTAGTAACTCTTGAGAACTATATCTTTATTATGACATTTAGAAGGGATATACTTAGACAGAGGGTGTAGGTACAAGTTGACTTTGATGTAATGATAAAAATCCAATTAAATGGTGAAAAGAGATTGTACTGGGAAAAGAGGAAAGGAGGAGGCAGAAAAAGGTAAATTACATCACAATAGGAACAAAGACCTATTGCTGTTTGAACTTTGCTCTCATGGAGTTGACTCAAAGAGGGAATAACATAATCAGTGAGGTATGGAAATCTAACTTACTCTATAGGAAGTAGGAGGGGAAAGGGGAAAGAAAATGGAAGGGATGGATAGAAGGGAGGGAAGAAGTGGTAAGGGAAAAGGGAAAGAAAAGGGAGGGGGCTGATAGAAGGGAGGGCAAACTGAAGGAGGTGATGCTCAAAAACAAAACTCTAGTGGGAAGGGAAAAGGAGAAAGGAGAGAGAAAAGCATAAACAGGGGGCAAGGAATAGGATGGAGAGAAAGAGACAGATAGTAATCATAACTTTGAATGTGAATGGGATGAACTCTTCCATAAAATGGAAATGGATAGCAGAATGGATTAAAAAAAATAACCCTACAATATGTTGTTTACAAGAAACACATTTGAAGCAGAGGGATACACATAGAACAAAGGTAAAAGGCTGGCGTAGAATCTATTATGTTTCAGTTGAAGTGAAAAAAAAAAGCAGGGATAGCAATCCTGATCTCACACAAAGCAAAAGCAAAAAATAGATCTAATCAAAGAGATAAGGAAGGAAACTACATCCTGCTGAAAGGTATCATAGACAATAAAATAATATCATTATTAAACATATATGCACCAAATGGTATAGCATCCAAATTCTTAAAGGAGAAATTAAGGGAGTTACAGGAAGAAACAGAAATATAACCAAACTAGGAGAGCAAAGAATAGCTTACCTGTCAGATTTATGGAGAAGAGAAGAATTTATGACCAAACAAGAGATAAGAGAACTTTATGAAATGCAAAATGGATTTTGATTACATTAAATTGAAAAGTTTTTGCACAAAACCAAAGCTAATGCAACCAAGATTAGAATAGAAGCAGAAAGCTGGGAAACACTTTCTTTTTTTTGCTTTTTTGATGAGGCAATTGGGTTAAGTGACTTGTCCAGCTAGTAAGTGTCAAGTGTCTGAGGCTGGATTTGAACTCAGGTCCTCCTAACTCCACAGCCGGAACTCTGTCCACTGTGCCACCTAGCTGCTTCTGGGAAACAGTTTTTACAGCCAGTGTCTCTGATAAAGGTCTCATTTCTAACATATATAGAGAACTGAGTCAAATTTATAAGAATGCAAGTCATTCCCCAATTGATAAATGGTCAAAGGATATGCATAGGCAATTTTCAGATGAAGAAATTAAAGTTATCTATAGTCATATGAAAAAATGCTCTAAATCACTACTGATTAGAGAAATGCAAATCAAAACAACTCTGAGGTACCACATTACACCTATCAGATTTGCTAACATGACAAAATGGGAAAATGATAAATGTTGGAGAAGATACGGGAAAACTGGAACACTAATGCACTGTTGGTGAAGTTGTGAACTGATCCAACCATTCTGGAGAGCACTTTGGAACCATGCCCAAAGGGCTATAAAACTGTGTATACCCTTTGACCCAGCAATACCACTTCTAGGTCTGTATCCCAAAGAGATCAAAAAATGGGAAGAGGACCCACATGTACAAAAATATTTATAGCAGCTTTTTTTGTGGTAGACAAGAACTGGAAATTGAGGGCATGCCCATCAATTGGGGCATAGTTGAATAAGTTGTGGTATATGCATATTATGGAATTGTGCTATAAGAAATGATAAGCAAGCAGACTTCAGAAAAACCTGGAAAGACTTATATGAACTGATGCTGAGTGAAGTGAGCAGAACCAGGAGAACATTGTACATAGTGACAGCAACATTGTGCGATGACTAACTTTGATAGACTTAGCTCTTTTCAGTAATGCGAGGATCTAAGACAACTCCAAAAGACTCATGATGGAAAATGCTACCCACATCCAGAAAAATATTGAGTCTGAATGCAGATTGAAGCACACTATTTGCTCTTTTTTTTTGTTTTGTTTTGTTGTTTCTTCTTTTTCATGGTTCCTCCCATTGGTTTTAATTCTTCTTTATAACAAGACTAATGTGAAAATATGAAAACCAAAACAAAATAAAAATTAAAAAAAAATCATTCAGCACCCTGCCCTGAAAATCTAGTTTCTTTAACCCTTCAATGATTTTTTTAAAAAAATTTGTATCATTTAAAAAAATATGATTTTTAAAAAATGATGCACCTTAAATTCAATAATTTATTGTAAATTTGTGGGCTTTCTCTTGCATTGAAATTTTGATGAGGCAATATTTGTCATGTAACCATACAGTATTGTATCATGAACAAGTTATTACACACATATATTCCCGCTGATGCATGCTGGACTTCCCAACAACAGGTGATGTGATAGCTTACCAAAACTTGCTTGTTAAGACCTTTAGGCGAACTTGACCACTGATTGGTTATAACTTGCATTTTGCATTATTTATTTGGAAAATAATGTAATAACTATACCTTTACCTCTGTTACACAACAGACAAAAGATGTATGAATGGTTTTTCAAAAATTTCTTACCTTCTCTTCTTATGCCCCCTTATTTTTATTCAACACCCCTCAGTTGCACCTGAGGCTACTTCCAACCCCCTGGAATGTTTCCAGTACCCCCGAGAGGTCAGTATTGCCCACTTTGGGAACATATGATTCATATCATGCCCCCCAACTGTGGATGTTCCCCCATGGTTCTTCCTGGGTCCTCTTCTTTTCTCCTTCTTTCTCTTGGTGACTTCTTTAGTTCAACAGGTTGAATAGGTAACTCAGATCTGTGCATTGAGTCCCAGTCTCTCCCTTGGCCTTCAATACTCCATCACCAAATGTTTATTGGACATTTCAAATTGAATTTCCCAGAGCCATCTCAAACTCAACATGTCAAAAGTAGAACTTGTTATCTTGTTATTGAGTTATATTCAATTGTGTCTGACTCTTTGTGACTCCATTTAGGGTTTTTTTTGATGGAGAGAGGCAGGTCTAAGAAAGAGAAGGAGGGAGAGAGAGAGAGGTATTTTTCATATATATACATACATATATATATGTATGTATATATATACACACACATATATATGCATATACACATCTATACACACATATGTATACATACATACATACATACATATCTTATCTCTCTAAATAGAAGGCAAGCTTCTGGAGAGTAGGGATTGCTTCATTTGTGTATTTTTATTTCCTCCAACTTGCACAATGCCCGCCAATTTGTAGGAGCTTAATAAAGATTGTTGATAGATTGAATGATAGCAACTGGATTATCAAAGCCTTGACAGATAATCCCCCTAGTCCCAAATTATAGTCTGATAGTCAGGAAGAGACAAGCTTCCTGTTTCCTCACCACTCCCAAGTCATAACTTATTCAAACTGTTTACCCATTGCAATAGATAATCAAGAACTCTTTTATCATAAAGAATAAAACAAACTTCTCATCACAGAACTAAGGCAGAAGGCAGACATGGTAGGCCTTGCATCAGTGTTATTAGATGATGGAATTAAGTTAATTAGTTACTTGTCAATGAAGGAAGATGTCTCCTTGTATCAAAAGCTTATTTATATTTGCTTAACTCAAAGCAGACTGAGGCTATCAGTCTCACTGTGAATTTTGGTTAACTGGTTTGCCCTAAGAAAATGATCTTCCTTTCTTATCATCTCATAAATGACAAAAGTGTCCCTGGGGACAGGCAGAGTTTGGCAGCGTTCCAGCCTTCCTTTGGACTGTTGATGAAGCCAGTAATTCCCTTTTATATCAATTCATCAATTGGGGATATGTCCTCTTGATGGTATTTATATGAAATCTAATTGGCTCCATAAAGCCTAGGGAGTGGTAGAGTGGAAACAAGATTGGCTTGTTACTTATTATCTGGACAACTTTGGGCAAAATTTCTTCACTTGCCTGGGCCTCAGTTTCATTGTCTTTAGGATGAGGGAGTTCAGAGGATCTTAAGTCAAGAGTTGGAAGGGACCTAGGAGGCTCTCTAGCCAATCCTTGCAATCTGCAGGGCCTAGTGAGGTTTTGGGACTTGGCCAAGGTCACCCAGGGAGTGTCAGAGGCAGGACCTAAGCCAGATCTTCTAACTCCAGATCTAGTGCTCTGACCAGTATACTGTGCTGCTTCCTAAGGACCCTTCCGGTTCTAAATCCTATCATTCTTCCCTTCATTAAGGTACAGAAAACATTTGAGTGTTTTGGAATCCTAGAGACTCTGAAATCAATCTTTTTTTTTCTTTTTAAACTACATAATCATACTCATTGGGGAAGCTAAGTGGCACAGTTGATAGACATAGGGGCCTGAAGTCAAGAAAGACTCCTCTTCCTGAGTTCAAATCTGGCCTCAGACACTTACTAGCTGTGTGACCCTGGGCAAGTCACTTAGCCTTGTTTGCCTCAATTTCCTATCTGTAAAATGAGCTAGAGAAGGAAATGGCAAACCTTACTCCAGTCATCTTTGCAAAGAAAACCCCAAATGGGATCACAAAGCATCCAACATGATTGAACAACAAAAACAACAAATCATACTAATTAACAACAACAAACCTTTAATATTTATATTTTTTCATAAATTTATTTTTAGTTTTCAACATTCATTTCCATAAGTTTTTGAGTTTAAAATTTTCTCCCCCTCTCTCACCTCCCTTCTCCCCAAGATGGCGTGCAATCTGATGTAGGCTCTACATATACATTCTTATTAAACAATTTCACATTAGTCAAGAAGAATTAGAACAAATTGGAGGAATCACAAGAAAGAAGAAATAAAACAAAACAAAAAAAGAGAGAGAGTAAACTGTATGCTTCAATCTGCATTCAGACTCCATAGTTCTTTCTCTGGATGTGCACAACATTTTCCATCATGAGTCTTTTGGAATTGTCTTAGATCCTTGTATTGCTGAGAAGACCTAAGTGTATCAGAGTCACTCATAAATTGGTCTATAATTTTCTTTCTCTGCTTTGACTCTTCCCAGTTTAGGTATCAGCACTACATTTGTATCATAAAAAGAATTTGGTAGGACTCTTTCTTTGCCTATTTTTTTCAAATAGTCTGTATAGTATTGGAATTAATTGTTCTTTAAATGTTTGATAGAATTCACTTGTAAATCTATCTGGCCCTGGAGATTTTTTCCTAGGGAGTTCGTTGATGACTTGTTCAATTTCTTTTTCTGAGATGGGGTTATTTAAGTATTTTACTTCCTTTTCAGTTAATCTGGGCAATTTATATTTTTGTAAATATTCATCCATTTCACTAAGATTGTCAAATTTATTGGTATACAGTTGGGCAAATAGTTACTAGTTATTGTTTTAATTTCCTCTTCATTGGTGATGAATTCACCCTTTTCATTTTTGATACTGGTAATTAGGTTTTCTTTTTTCTTTTTTTAAATAAAATTGCCAAAGGTTTATCTATTTTATTTGGCTTTTTCATAAAACCAGATCTTAGTTTTATTTATTAGTTCAATAGTTTTCTTAATCTCAATTTTATTAATCTCTCCTTTGGTTTTCAGTATTTCTAATTTGGTATTTAATTGGGGATTTTTAATTTGTTTTTTTTCTAGCTTTTTTAGTCACATGCCCAATTTGTCAATCTCCTCTTTCTCTATTTTATTCATGTTAGTATTTAGTTATAAAACTTCCCCTAGGAACCGCTTTTGCTGCATCCTATAAGTTTTGATATGTTGTCTCATTATTATCATTCTCTTGGATGAAATTATTGATTGTTTCTATGATTTGTTATTTGACCCACTCATTCTTTAGAATTAGATTATTTAGTTTCCAGTTAATTTTTAGTCAGTCTTTCCTTGGCCCTTTATTACATATAATTTTTATCGCACCATGATCTGAAAAGGATGCATTTAATATTTCTGCCTTTTTGCACTGGATTGTGAGGCTTCTATGCCCTAGTATGTGGTCAATTTTTGTGTAGGTGCCATGTGCCACTGAGAAAAAGATATATTCCTTTCTATCCCCATTCAATTTTCTCCAGAGGTCTACCACATCTAACTTTTCTAAAATTCTATTCACTTCCTTCACTTCTTTATTATTTATTTTGTGGTTAGATTTATCTAGTTGGGGGGGGGGGTTGAGGTACCTTACTAGTAGTTTTGCTGTCTTTGATATTTATATAACAGGACTTTACTGAGAACGTCCCAAATACCTAAGATGGAAGCACCCATGTGGGAGATGTCAGGATTCTGCTTCAGAGATAAATAGCCTCATACATGACCTCTTTTTCTGGGCTTCATAGTTTGAATAATCTGTCTTTAAAACTATCACAATGGAAATCTCTCTCTCTCTCTCTCTCTCTCTCTCTCTCTCTCTCTCTCTCTCTCTCTCTCTCTCTCTCTCTCCCCCTCTCTCTCTCTCCAGCTGGTGGGATTGAAGTTTCTATTTTCTCAAACCTTTGCTGCCATGCATTGACTTGGGTGCAGATCAAAGATTACCTTCCCTTTCTCCCTTTAAGATCCAAATGGCTCCATGCTCCCTGTGCCTCCAAGGTTTGAGCTTTGGGTTTTGATCTGTTTCATCTGTCCTTTTCAGTTTTAAGCTCAGGTGGTGAAGTCCCCAGACTGAGGAGCTAGAGCCATAGTGACCTTAAAGGAAGGATTCTAGGCAGAATGTTGTTATCAGCCTAGCAGGCAAACCCAGAGAATCCAGGGTACCAGAACAAAAACCCAGGAGGGCTCTGCACTTGGAACTTGGTAGGACTATGGTATATAGTAACTGAGGCTGTAAACCTAATTCTTCTTCCTTCCCCAGACACTGAGGTAGTATGTATGATGTCAGGCAGGGATTTTGTGTATTTATTCTTGTTATACCTTTGAAGTAAAGATTCCTTTGTAAAAGGTAATTAAGTGTTTCTACACCAAACTCTCTGTGTTGGTGTTCAGTTGTTTCAGTCCTATATGACTCTTCATGACCCCATGACCATGGGATTTTCATTTCCTTCTCTAGATCATTTGCTAGATGAAGAAACTGAGGTAAACAGGATTAAGTGACTTGCCCAGGGTTACACAGCTAGTAAGTGTCTGAGGCCAGACTTGAATTCAGGGAGATGAGTTTTCCTGACTGTAGGCCCAGTGCTTTATCTACTATGCCACCTAATTGCCCCAAATAGTATGATTATGTAGCTTTTAAAAAAGGAAAAAAATTCAAATTCAGCCTCAGACATTTGACACTTACTAGCTGTGTGATCCTGGGCAGGTCACTTGACACTAGCTGTGTGATCCTGGGCAGGTCACTTAACCCTGATTGCCTCATCAAAAAAATGAAAACAAAAACAAAAGGAAAAGAAAAGATTGATTTCAGAGTCTCTAGTATCCCCAAACACTGTGCCCCCTAGCTGTTCCCACACAATAAGATACCTAGATGGAATCCATGCCATATAGTAACTTACAGTCTAACACAAACATCTCTGAAACAAGCAGACACAAAGGACATAGAGGAACTGAGTAACAAATAAACAAATATTATGGGCATTTCTTACCAGCTAAATAGTTTGCTGGGATGGTGGAAAAGGAGTCATGGGAGTACATTTTTTGACAACAAGGAATGGGGGGCGAGATTTCATGTCAGAAAAACTGAGAGATATGCCTATTGGGAAAAAAAAGGCCCTGTACAAGGCCAAAGACGGAAAGAGGTGGGGTACAGGAATGGATAACCCTAATTCTTTGGAAAAATACGGGACCATTCTGCCTTTCAACAAAGAGGTGGTTGACTAGGTGAGGAATGAAACAAAGATTTTCAGAAATGGACAACAGGTTTTATTTACCTGTTGCAAGGGAAGGTTCTATTGGTGGTGGTAGTGAGGAGCCATTGGGAATGAATGAATGAATGAGAAGCATTTATTAAGTTCTTCTTGTGTACCAGATACTATACTAAGGACTGTGGACACAAATAAAAAAGTGAGAAAATCCCTAATAAATAAAAGAAAAAAAGGAAGTTGGGGCCTCTCAGTTCTCTAGCTTATCTAGCACCATCATTATGTTTCTGACTCAGGCTTCCAGCTTTGGGAAGAGTCATATGGCTGGACCTCTTTGTGTCCAGTTTGTATATCTATTTGCTTCCTAATCCTCAGTACTTGGAGAGTATTATCAGGCTTTCTCCCAAAACCTTTCATCTTGCCCAGAGTTGGCAACTATAGTTAACTATGACAAACAGAGAATTCCTGAATCAAAGAAAACATATTGTGTACACAAACATCTTTTCTCCTATAAATAGAAATTGCCCTGCCCCTGATGAGAAACACTGGTTTATTAGTTGCTAACTTTCTTTCCTCCAGTCTTGTTTGACCATCCACATCACTTTCCCCAGAGGTTCCATTAAGACTTGCAATTAAATTTTCATGACTGTGTTGAAGTCATGCCCTAGCAACCATTAGATAAACATATATATTAAAATGCTCAACATAAATGTGTAGTGGGGCCTGTTACAGGAAAGAAGAACATGCACAGCACATATGGAAAAAGAAACATTAAGCATGAGAAGAGACCTATTTACCCAGTTGTCTAAAGAAGAAAAACAGGTTGGGGAGGAGTACAAAGTCCATAGTTTGCACACCCTCCTTCTATAGCTTATAGATTCACAAAAACATATACACCTAAGAATTGTGGTGAGATGCAGACGTCAGGGTGGCTTGTGTATGAGCTTTCTTGATATTCTGCCCTGAGCATCATAACCCAGGAAGATTCAGCACAAAGAGGAGTTCAGGTGGCTACAAGAAGAAGGTGTCAGGAGATTGCTAGGATTAGAACACAGAGTAGAAAGAGAGGGTGGCATGAGATGAACACCATCATATTTGGGCCTGTTGGAATGTCTGAAGCTCTTTCTCTTGAGATACACTGAGTCACTGATCTGGCAAGGTCTTATAAGATCCCCTTATCCTACTTGCCTTGAAATTTTATCCTAGGCAAAAGTTCTGGGGTTTAGCTGCATTCCAATTCTGAACCAAACCCAAGAGTTAATAATAACAATAGCTAGCATTGCATAATGCTTTAAGGCTTACAAAGCACTTTACAAATATTACCTCATTTAATCCTCACAACAACCCTGGAGGTAGGTGATCTTATTACTCCCATTTTATAGTTGAGGAAACTGTGGCAGAATATAGTCACAAATGAAAATTTGTGTGAATAAGTTGTGTCTATATTCTTGTGATCTCTCTATGAAATATGAAAAGAACCATGTAATTGGGTGAGCAAACAGGCTAACCACACCTCTGGGGGCTTTATATACAAATATTATTATTCCTCACTTCATAGATGAGGAACTGGAGGCTCTGAAATGTTAATTGACTTGCCCAGGGTCTCATAGTTAATAAGTATCTCAGGCCAGATTTGAACTCAGTTTTTCCTGACTCCAAGATCAGAGATCTATCCGCCATGTCACCTAGCTGACACCTAAATTCATTCTCAGAGTGAAGCAAAGCCCTCAGTTATCCATGTGAACCCAAGAATGAACTTCAGGTCCCAGAATTTATCTAATTACAAGGAAGTCCTGTAGAATAGGCCCAACATGAACCTCTCTGAGCCACTGTCAATTGGCTGGATGAAGCATCCTGTGGCTTCCCTTCCCTTTGAAAATCCTCATGGGAACTTACCTTCTCTTTTTATAGTCTCTTCAAATAGTACTTTATTTTTTCTAATTACATAGAAAGACAAATTTTAGCATTCATTTGAAAATTTTGAGTTCCTAATTTTCTCCCTCACTTCCTCACCTCTCCCCTCTCTAAGATGGTAAGCAATTTGATAGAAATTATATATGTGCAGTCATGACTTACCTCCTCTTCTGACACTCAAATTTAGTCCTTTACATTAGCTGAGAATTTTCCTCACCTCCACTTCAGTTTTTCCTTGGCATCTAACTGGATATGCAGGAGGAAAACAAAGGGTACCTGCAGCTTTTGAGCAGTTTTCACAATACATGTTACACTAGATTATATTCAGTCACATTTGCAGTCAGCTGAAGCAAGTTGGCTTAGTAGATAGAGGGAGCCTCAGTGTCAGGAAGTTGTGGATTCAGATTCTGATTCTGAAACATACTGGCTGTGTGACCCTGGCAAAGTCATTTAATTTTTCAGTGCTCTATGCAATTAAGAATATATGTTACAGAGACGGAGCCAAAGTGAATTGGTAGAGGGAGTTTCCTCACCCAGAAATTCCTTATATCAATTTCATGACAGATCTAGTACCTATCCTCTATCCCAAATGATTGTCTGTTGGTCACCAGTGTCGTCAATTAGTCAGCAAGATATCACAGAATTGAAAGAATCTCTGACCAGAGATGTTATAAAAGAGATTTTCCCCCCCCAACTTTGTAATTCTTGGTATTTTGCTGACTAATTGATTATACTGATGCAGCCTAGTAAAGTGGCCCCTTCCATTTCATGATAGATCTAATTATCAGGAGGGTTTTCCTTAGTTCAGTCCAGAAAAAATTAAATCTCTCTACCCCATGACAGCCCTTCAAGTCACACAACTAAAACCAGCGGTGACCACTGCCGCTATGGGCACAACCCTAAAGAATTTAAGCAAGCCCAGGTGAGTTTTTAACCTCATGTCTTGATGGTAAACAAACAGGGAAGGACTGACCTGGGTCAACATATAAATCAAGTTCTAGGATTAAATGCCGCATTCAATCAGGAAAGAATCCAAAGCTCTAGATTAATCTTCTGAACAACAGCATTAGTACTACAAGTGAGATGGCGCATATCTAATAGAGTGGTGTAATAAGCCTGGTGTGCTTTGCATGGCTGGCACCAAATTGACCACGTGGCCTTTCATGGGGTCTACTTGATCACGAAAGAAATGATTTCCGGGTACATAGGCATCATTTGGTGCTCCAGGAAGGTTCTGATTTAAATAGGAATAAGATATGGAAGTAAAGAATGCAATGTAAAATGAGTACATTGTTGAACAAGTATTTTGTGGGTGGGGGTGGGGAGAACCCAGAAAAAAGGGGAAAGTGGGACTGGCATCTGATTAGCTTCTTTTGCCACAACATCCAAAGTGAGCCCCAAGGAGCCTGGGAGGAATAATGAGGATTCTAAGATCAGGGGAACCCTCATTTAGTATACTTCTTTGCAAAGTTCAGTTTTTCCTGAGGTGAGGCCAACTTTCTATCCATTATGCCATGCTGACTCTCAATCTCATATAGCACTGTCTCCTATTGTTTAACTCTTTCCTGTGCGCATCTTTTCCCTCTATTGAGGACATGGATTTTGAAGTCATCTTTTGTATTCCCCAGTGCATCGCAGACAGAACTGAGAATATAGTAGGCGGTGTTGTGGCAGAAATAAGACTATACTCTGGTTAGCAGGTAGGTTGTTCAAAGTTTATTTCTCACAACTGTGTAGCTGGGTAATTTGGGTAGAACTCCAAGGCATTGATGGACACTCAGGTTCTAGTTATACAATCATAACTCCAAGGGGCTCTGTCATGGATAGGAAGAAGGCTGGCTTTAATAATTAGATCAAAAAAGTGGAGAGGGAAGGGATCTCAAAGATTTGACACTCATATTAGGGTGCACAGTCCTGGGAAATAAACGAGAAGGAGGAGAAAGATTTGGGGTGAGATATAGTACAGCGTGCAGTTGAGAGAACATCTGTGAGATTGAGAAAATTATGGAGACAAAGTTACTCATGAAAGGGTCCTACCTCTTAAAAGTAAATATCTACATGAAGCCAATTAAGAAACAGTCAATGACCTTGAGTATCTGAGAAAAACAATAAATACCCTTTTCTTCAAAATAAAGTTGATCAAACAGACCTTTTTTGTTTCTTTTTGTTCATTGAACTAGAGTGTGTATAGAATTAGAATGTGGTTTAGAGTTAGAGTGTGGTATAGAATATAAAGTAACAAAATAAATGGGAAAGTAGATACGGCATATTTTAGGTATAGCTAAAGATGTCTTTTTCTCCCACAGTCTTTAATAATTACCAGCCCATCAGTATAGACACTTCAAAAAAATTATTGTATTCTCTCTTACATTTAAACAATCAACAAACTCTTTTAAAATGCGTACTGCCTACTACCCACAGTTCTAGGGTCTGAGGTTCCCAATGCAAAGAATAGAATCATCCCCACACTTAGGGAGCTTCCATTCTAATGGAATCTCTAGTGGAAGAGAGTAATAGTATGGATAAGGCAATATAATAGCTATCCATAGAGATTCCAGCAGACGATTACCCTTATTCCCAGATGGGTAATATAAGCATGTGTGTATGTATATGTAGATGTGTATTTATATGCATATGGAGAGGCAGAGTTGGAAAGAGATAGCTCAGTTGTCAATTATTCTTGACACATCTCCCCAAGCACAGGGACCAAAGGGGATTTCTTCAGCATTCTTAAAAAAAAAAAAAAGAATCTTTTTCACTGATAAGAGTCTAAAACACTCCCATCTCCATGACACCTGAAGTAGTCCACCTGATCCATAGGAGGGTCATCTCTCCATAGGTCAGCTGGTTCCCCAGATCACCTGCTACTAATCTTTGTGCTTCATGTGCAAATAATTTCTTGGGGATGTATATTCATTAAAAAAAAAAAAAGGAAAAGGCCACATTTGGTTGAATGTTTATTCTCTTTAATGCTAAATCATTATATTTTTAAAAAATTTAGTTTCCATTTAATTTCTTCCTTTGGATCATATTCAAATCTTCTGATCCCTGAATGACCCCAATGAACTATTTTTATAGTATAAACTCCTCAGGGTATCTTGTAAGGTTATGTTTACCTTCATTTGAATGTGATTATAATAGAAGCAATAAAAGGGAAATGTCTTACTAGACATGTTTATATTGCCATTATACTCAATCATTATTTGTTTAAATAAAGATTTTCTCAAAATATCACAGAAGTGTCTGGGTATGGCTATATAGCAGAGAAAACAGTTTTCTTGAACTTGCTATGTGAAGAAGGAAGAAAGAGAATTGTGGGCCATGTTCCCTAAAATCCAATATAATAAAATTTTATTTGGGTCACACATTCTAAATTTCTGATTATTGGGAATAATAATATGAGATGAAGGAGATATGGGAGCTACGCTGCTATAGAGCATAATAATGGCATTCAGGTAAAGTTAAGTGTGACCTAGATTGTCTCTGAGGGCTTCTGAGGATAACAAAAGGGTTTCTTGTTTCCTCTTTTTAGAGAAAGGGAGAGAAAGGGTCTGACTTTTACTTGGGGTCTGTGGGACAATAACTGACCACGGAGAGAAAATAGAGCTTCTCAGATCTTACTTTATTTCTGTTTTCCCTGCCAAGAAGAGTGACCTTGAAAATGACAGAACAAGCGAAATGATCAATAGGAAATTAATACCCAAAATAAGTAAGGAAATAGTATCAGTGCACCTACTTGTCCTTAATGAATTCAAGTCACCTGGCCCAGATGAACTCTACTCTCTTACACTGAAGGAAGTGGCAAAAGTGATTGCTGGGCCCCTGTCAGTAATATTTTTAAAAGCATGAAAAGTGGTTGAAGTACCACAAGACTGGAGAAGGGCACATTTCTTTCTCTTTTTTTCTCAATTTTAAAAAACATTTTTATTTAAATTTCGAGTTCCAAATTTTGTTCCTCCCTTCTCCCCTCCCTGATATGGTAAGCAATCAGATATAGATCAAGACATGTGCAATTATGTAAAACATTTCCATATTAGTCATTTTGTACAAGAAGACTTGAATAAAAAGAAAAAAAATGACAGAAAGTGAAAAATAGCATGCTTCAGTCTGTATTCAATCAATATCAGTTCTTTCTCTGGAGGTGGATAATGTGCTTCATCATTAGTCCTTTGGGATTGTCTTGGATCATTGTATTGCTTAGAATAGTTGTCATTCACAATTCTTCACTGAACAATATGTTTTTCTTTTGCAGCATGGATGATATGGAAATGTACATGTATAATCTATATCAAATTGTTTGCCTTCTCAAGGAGGGGAAAAGGAAGAGAGGGAGGGAGGTAATTTGGAACTCAAAATTTTTAAAAATTAATATTAATTTTTTTTTGTTTACACATAATTGAGGAAAAAATAACATATTTTCAAAAAATGTGTCCTGTGTACATTTTTTCTGGAAAGCTGGTTTATCAGCTCACCACTGCCTGTAGGCAAAAAAAGCAAACTTCCTTGTTGAGCATTTTAAAGCCCTTTACGAAGTGGCTCTTTTTTTCCTGCTCCCTTTCATGAATTCTTCATTCCAGACAAACTGGCTTAGTTGCTTTTCCTCTTATACCCAACATTCCATCTCCCATCGCCTTTATTTATTTTTTATGTACATCTATGAGCACGTCTTGTTTGTGCTGATAGAATGTAAACTCTCTGAGGGCAGGCGTTTTCATTCTTGTCTTTGTATCCTCAGAACCTAGCAAAGTCTATTTGTGTGGGATCTTTGGGGTCAGGAACCAAGAGTCAAAGATGACATTAGAAATAGAAGCAGCTGGGGCTAATTTTTGGAGCTATAGTACTAACTGGCAGAGAGCCATAGATTGACCACTACCTGCTGAATGATAAGAAAAGATTCAGTGTGAGAAACTACAAAAGACAGGGAAAAAAAACTGAATTGATTCATTATTTAATTAATGTATGTTGCCATCTGCTGGAGGATGGGGAAAACTACATGGGGAGAAGCAGCTGAGAAAGCAGGCAAATTAGTGTTGCCATGGAGAATGGCAAATGACTGCCATCTCCTGGGAGCCGAGGAGAGATGCAAGATGCGATAGGAGGTGCCAATGTAGAGGACCACTCTTGTGTTCCTTGATGGCCTCCTACGTTGGACACTCTATTGTAAATGAGTAAGACTATGTAGATCTCTGGGGGATGGGTTGCTTGCTAGTGGATAATGCTATTTTTTGTGGGTTCTGAAATGATTTTTATTTTTGATTCCTTTAAACTCTAAATAAATCTGTTTATTTTGAGCCTAGTGAGACTCTGTGCTTGTAAAGGGAACTCATGACTACCCTTCTGGGAGTGATGTCAATTCCTAGATTATCCACTGGGCCCTTTGTGTTAAGGAGTAACTATCACAAGGGTTATAATTGTAAAATTGCTTCATAAGATGTTGCGTCTTTCCAAATAGAACTTAATTTGACAAATTCAATTAAAAACACTTAGCAACAGTCTAATATAGAACAATGTGTAGGCACTAAGGGGGAATATATAGATGGTGAAGAAAATATGGGATGTGCTCTTTAGGAGTTTATACTTTAAAAAGGGAGGAATATGACATTTCAACAGAGAAATATAATTCAAAGTAAAGTGTAAAACTGGACAAGAGACACAAGCAAAGTGGTATGAGAGTTCACAGGAAGGAAAAATAATTCTTCAGGCACAGAAATCTTTCCTTCTGCCCTCTCCCAATAATGTCACCAGTGATAGGTGATACCAGGCATATAAGTTTGTATTTGTTACCCATCCTCTTTTTTAGAAATCTTTTCTTTAGAGCAAATTACCAATAAGCCCTGCTCTTAGATTGATGAAATACACCAAACTTGGAATCAGAAAACCTGAATTTGCAGCCCTGGCTTTAGTCTTTTGTACCTGTATAACACTGGGGGAAGGCTTTAACCATTCTGAGTTTCAGTTCCCTTATCCATAAAATGGGGATAATCTATGCATTGCCTACCTCATAAAGCTTTCTAAATCTTAAAAGATCTTGAGCAAGATGAACTGTTATAGGGCTGATACCTTCAGTTACTCCAACAGCAAGTGTACCTTGAGCATAGCTTATGCAGTCAAATACACCATTTAGTGGCTTAGAAAATTTTGCAGAAGCTCTGCAACTTTACTATCAAATTCTTTGTGAAGACTTTCTGGTCAGACTGTTAGGGAAACCTTTTGGATTTTGCAAATTTGTAAGTGGCAAAAGTATGCCATGCAGCCAACTCCTAATTAGGGTTGACAGGATCTACAACTTTTTCTCTCTATTTATCAAGCATTCCCCACCCCTTTCCACTCTACTGGATTTGGAGTAAAAGGACTTGGACTCAAGTGATGGCTCTGCCACTTAATACTCATGTGACCTTTGGCAAATCATTGAACTCCTCTATTCTTCTGTGGAATGATGGAGTTGGACTAAACGACATCACAATAATAGCTATCAATTAAATAGCGCCTTAAGATTTCTAAAGTGATTTACAAATATGTATCTCATTTTATCCTCACAACAACCCTGGGAGGTAGGTACTATTATTATCTCTATTTTACAGATGAGGAAACTGAGGCAGGCAGAAGTTAAATGATTTGCCCATGGTCATATAGCTGGTAAGTGTCTAAGGCAATATTTGAACTCAGGTCTTTCTGATTCCTGGTCCAGTACTCTATCCTCTGCATCACCTAGCTCTCTTCTAGCTCTAAATCTATGATCTTATGGTGATCAACATGTTTCTTAAAAGTATGATTAGGTATAAGTCATTACTTATTACATATTTATGCTACTGATTGGGAAACTGAACCTGTAGCGCAATGGTCCCAGCATTAAAATGTCTGTGATGATCCACTCTTAATTTATGTTCTTTGTTGAACTCTTTATACTATGTTTCCTCTGTATGATGATCATAAGAAAATAGAACAGATCCTCAGAGGACCCTATAAATGGATTTTGTTTAATGAGGCACCAGAAATAACCAAAAGGCACTTAAAAATATAAGTAACTAGAGGGAGGGGACTTTCACTCAGATTCCCAAATGGGATACTGCTCTCATAGGCCTTGGTTCCTCACCTCCCTGGTATGTTTTCAGGAAATCCTTTTTGTTCTGTGATCCTAGGCTCTGAAATAGCACAGAAACAAATCTCAAGTCAAAACTTTCAGGAGAATGTTTCTGTGGTGAACAAAAAGGAAATTGGCATGAAAAACCAAATTCCTACTTTGCATTGCAAAGTAACTTTTAATAGGTTATTTTGCTTAGATGAATGAGCATGTACACAGGCTTACTTGTCTTAAGGGTAAATTCACCTGGGATGTGAAGGATAAATAGGCAGGAACAAATGAGTCTGATCTGGGCTCAACCTAGCCTAATCCTGGGCTCCCAGTTTCCTTCCTTTGATTAACATATTGACCTTGAATTCAGGGGAGACACTGCCCTTAGGTGGGTCATGGTTCCAATCACTTCAGGTAGATGGAGAGGCAATGATCTTACTTAGACCATAGTTAAGTGTGGTTATCACCTTTGGCCTGTGGTACCCATTTTCCTAAAGAGAAAAAAAAAGCCTGGAAAGAGATTTAGGTTGGAGATATGTTATTTCTTAATATTTTCATTTTAACTAAAAATGAAGATTTTGATATAATAACAACAACTATAGCTAGCATTTATATAGCTCCAACTCTGTCAGACACTGTACACTTTACATATGTTATCTTATTTGATCCTCACAACAACCCTTGAAAGACAAGTGCTATAATTATCACCATTTTACTGTTGAGGAAACTTGAGAAAGACAGAGGTTAAGTGACTTGCTCAAGGTCACACAGCTAGTAAGTGTGTGAAGGTGGATTTGAACTCAGGCTTCTTGATTCCAGGCCCGATGCTCTATCTACTACTTTTCTATACTCTATAAAACAAATATTAATTTATCCTTCCAGAACAGAAAGACGTGGAATAAGTCACATTGTAGATATGGCTCCTGTCTGCCCAGGCAGAGGTTATGTTAATGTTTAATATTTTTTTTCATTGTGCTCAAAAATATGTTTTTATAAATATTGCAATGAGCAGAAAAGATTAGATGAAGGAAACAGACAAGTTGTGGAGACAAGAAATCTCAGGGCTTCTCTGAACTCTATATTTCTAGTGCCAATTAACTTACGTAAGTTTTTCCAACTGCAAAACAGGAAATATAAGTGTTTTGAGTACTAATTAAATTTGTAATAAATTGAATTACTTATGATAAACAACAATTATAACTATTAATTTAAATCACACTCTTTAACTACTCTAGAAAGGCTAATATTTTTCCTCTGTCTTTGTTACCCCTCCAGTGATTCACTCCATGAGGTTGCTGCCCTATCTTCTGTCTAATTTGAATTTGATGTTTCCATAGCTATTTCCTTTCTCTCTCCCCCGACCCCCAGCTGTTTATTTACTTTTGTCTTTTCATCCTGAAATGTGTTTTTCCTTGACCTATGTGTGGTGTCAGTATTGTACAATGTCATTTTGCATTGCTTTTGCTGTCTCATGTTTTTGCCTGGGTATGCATCACAAAAAGCAGTTTAGTATAATGACCGTGCCAAACTTAATATTAGGAATCCTTGACTAAAATCTTTCCTCGGATGCTTATCTAGCTGTGTGACCATGGCGAAGGCTCATAATCTCTGTATGTCTTAGGCAGCTCTGTAAGAAAAAACACTGTGTTATTGTTCCTCAACACCTACCCTCTATATACCTGCTCCTGATTATTAATTGTAATTTAAGCTCTGTGAGTTCAGGGGAGATGTCCACGTAAATTACAACTGTGTTCTTTATTAAATGCTTCTAAAATAATTATAGCATTATTATTGTTTAGTCATGTTCACTCTTCATGATCCCATTTGGGGTTGTCTTATACTGCAGTGGTTTGCTATTTCTTTCTCCTGCTCATTTTACAAATGAGGAAACTGAGGCAAACAGGCTAAGTGACTTGCCCAGGATCACACAACTAGTAAGTGTCTGAGGCTGAATTTGAACTTAGGTCCTCCTGACTCCAGGCTTGGTGCTCTATCCACTGCACCGCCCATCTGCCCCAATTATAGTATTATACTTTTACTATTTTCATTCTTATTTATATATGAAATCCAATCTTTGTTGTTGTTAGTCATTTCAGTCATGTTGGATGCTTTGTTACATCATTTGGGGTTTTCTTGGCAAAGATATTGGAGTGGTTTGCCATTTCCTTCTCCAGCTCATTTTACAGATGAGGAAACTGAGGCAAAGAGGGTTAAGTGACTTGCCTGGGGTTGCACAGCTAGTATCTGAGGCCACATTTGAACTCAGGTCTTCCTGACTCCAGGTCCCACGGTCCATGCACTGAAATCTAGTCTACTAGTGAGTAAATAAATTTCACAAACTTCATAGAATGAATATCAAAATTTGTATACTTTCTGTACATAATAATACCTAATACTGCTAATACCATTTCTCTGGTGCTCTAAGGAGTATGAAGTACTTTTCTCTCATAAACCCTGCGTGGCAGAAAATGCGCATTATTGTCTTAATTTTTCAAAGGAGGAAACTGAGACTCAGAGAGGTTAAGAGACTTGCCCAGTGTCACACAGCTAATCATTGTTACAGTTTCGATTTGAGTGTACTTCAGTCTTTTAAAAAATGAGGCACTTCCATCAGGGACTACTTTATTTCAATGTGCAATGAATGGCATCATACCATGTACTTGGGGACTCTTCATAAATACTGCCTTATGTTGAGAATAGATCTGTCAACCAACCAGTAATTAATTATTAAGCCCCACGCTATACTAGGCAGGGGGAATACAAAGACAAAAATGAAACAGTCCTTACCCTTGGGGAGCTTATATTCTATCAGAGATGGGCAATATCTAATATGCCCAGTCAAGAATCAATTAGTATTTTTAAGCACCTATTATATGCCATGGGCAGCTGGATGGTGCAGCGGATAGAGCACTAGGCTTGGAATCAGGAACATTCATCTTCTTGAGTTCAAATCTGGCCTCAGACATTAACCAGCTGCGTGACCTTGGGCAAGTCACTTAACCCTGTTTGCCTCAGTTTCTTCATCTATAAAGTGAGCTGGAGAAGGAAATGGCAAACTTCTCCAGTATCTTTGCCAAGAAACCCCCCCCAAAAAACACCCTCCCCATGGAGAGTTGGACACAACTGAAATGACTGAACAGCAGCAACTACAATAAAATATTCCAGGCACTGTTCTGGGTGCTGGGGATACAAATACAAAAAAAAAAAAAGGAACAATATCTGCTCACAAGGAGCTTACAATCTAATAGGGAAAGTGACATACACATGTACAAAACAAATTTAAAGATATTAAATGCAAAGTAGTTGAATACTAGATTGTTGTGAGGAGGGCACTAGCATTTGGGGAAAGCTTCATGTAGAAGGCAGTGCTTGAAGGATTAGAGGGAATTTCAGAGAAGGAGGGGAAGAGGGAGTGCATTCCAGGCATGGAGGGCACAAAGATAGCACATGCAGTGCCATGTTTGAGGAACATAGAGAAGGCCAGCATGGCTAAATTGCAGAGTGGAAGAGAGTGACTAACGTTAATTGAGGCTGAAAAGATAGTTTGGGGCCAAGTTGTGAAGGGATTTAAAAATTCAACAGGACAGTTTACATTTTATCCAAGAAGTGACAGAAAGTCACTGGTGTTTACTGAGTAGGAATGTGATATGGACAGTGATATGCTTCAGGAGTATCATTCCATCATCTATACAGAGGATGGACTGAAATGGGGCAGAGAAACCAAAAACAAGGCAAAAGGTGATAAGGCCCTGCACTAAAGTGGTGACCACGTTATTACAGAGAAGGGGTCAGATGAAAGAGAGTTGGTGGAGGCAGAAATAGCAAGATGTGGGAACTGATTGGATTTATGGGGTGAGGGAAAATGAGGAAGCTGGGAAAACACCAAAGGTATGAACCTAAGAGACTAGAAGAATGGTAGATTGTCAGATAGTATTGAAAAGAAGGAACCAACCAAGGTCAACAGCTCCTGTCTGTCCATGGGATCTATCCTGTAGGAAGCAAGGGTCATATTAAGTGATCTACTTTGTTTCACAAGGCATGTACCCAAGCTAGATGTTGACATCCTAGTTTATATTTATGTGTTCATGTATTTTCCGTGCCCTCATCTGTGTTTATTTTACTTCATATAAAGAAAGACTAAGTTAACTTAGATGGAAAATTTGTGTTAGACCTTGGGAATAGCATGATAAATGATAACACAGCTGCCACTTCCATTGCTGTCATTGCCTTCCCTGCAGGTTTTATTAAAAAAAAAAAAGCCCTGGAGAGGGGGCTTTCCAGTCTTTGGAAAAAAAAAAAGTCCTGACCAAGCTAATTTCAGAGCAACATGTGGCCTACTGTTTAGCCACATGAGGAGAACAGCATTGGTCCCATTCAAGTATGAGTCAGGGAGTATTTTTAGTATTGAGAGTTATCAGATTTTTTCTCACTCCCTCCAGTACCTGGTGTGTGGACAGCCCCTTATGCATAACACGCTAGCTCCATTACCAAAGCTATCTTTTTCTGGTTTGTTTTTAATTTCAACATAGCTTTCTTTTTTTGGCAAGTATCTTCTGTGCTTTCTTTGGAATGGATGAGTTACAAAAGTCCAACAACATTCCTATGTCCAGAAAATAGCCACAATGCACCTGTCAAGGCACAGATGTTGTGATTTGTCACAAGGATGGCAAGCCTCGTGCCTTTAGGCTGGCTAGCTGTTCAGTAAATAAACCTGGCTTTTTACTCTGAGTGAGTTGTTTGTTTTAAGAGGCCTTCCAAAGACTGGCTTGGAACCCTCAGGACTTGTCTCCAAAATTGTAGATTGCCACCATGGAAGAACATTAGCAACAGACAAACAGGGGTCTTGTTTGTTCCTGCTCATCCAGAATAACCTAAAGAAGCCAGATCCAGCAAAACAAACAGCCCCTGAAAAGTCACTGGCCTTTAGAATGTCAGAATTTGTAGCTCAGGCAATAAATAATTAAAGGAGAACTTGGGAGCCTGCGAGTGTACCAGGGTTATTTTTAGAGGCTCTCTGGCATTTATCAACAACAGCCCTGCAGGCATCCTAGGCATGGGCAGAGACAGCCAGGCTCTGTTCAGGGGCACACCAAGAGTTATAGCTGCTGATAGCAAACATTTGCTTGCCTAAAAAAAGTTTCTCTAACTGATTGGTTTCATTATTCTTTTCTCTCCTGGCAATTCAAAGGCTATTCATCCTTTAAGGTGCAGCTGCTCAAGCTCCAACCTTCCCTGACTTCAGCAGCCCCCACAAGCTCTTTATGGGCAATGAATTATTATTATTGTGTCTCATACAGCCTAGCACAGTGCCAGGAAGATAATGGGTATTTAATATGATTGTGGGAAACAGAGAAATTTGTGAGAAACAAAAATGACTTTGGATTAGATATTTCTAAGGGATGTTTCAGCTTTATAATTCTGATTCTATTGTAGTGGAGTTGTATTCCATGGTGACTTTCTTAAGGACTTGGATGCTTCAGGATTATTAAGAAATCCTTTAGGGGCAGCTAGGTGGTGCAGTGGATAGAGCACTGGCCCTGAAGTCAGGAGGACCTGAGTTCAAATCTGGCCTCAGACCAAACACTTGACACTTATTAGCTGTGTGACTCTGGGCAAGTCACTTAACCCCAATTGCCAAAAAAAAAAGCCTTTGATTAGTCTCTTACCCCTGTGATGGATGTGAGTGGGGATGCATCAGTTTAGAATAGAGAGATAGCCACAAGGTTACTCACTTCCTTGAATGCCTGTGTAGCAAGCTTTTGCTTTCTCTTTTTTAATTAAATTTTCTGTGACTAGGTGAGGGAGGGTGGCACTCTTTCCTTCACTCTAGAAGCATGGTGTCTTTCAGTCCATGGCAGTGAGTTAAGCCTGGGTCTTGGAGACCCTGACTTCCTTTTTTATATTTTGCGTTTTATTCCCTGAACACAAGTGATCAAACAGGGGTCCTAAAATGGATATTCCAGCCTTGGAGGCAGTCTTGTGAATTTGAGACTTGAGGGATACTAGGTTCCTTGGTTGGAGCTGATTGACAACAAGGGAAGTCTATGCATCAGAGAACATACTACCAATAGGGAAAGGAGCTCAACACCTGGTCTGGCTTTCAAGAAGACATGAAACAAGAGGAAATTGTTCAGCTAGTACAAAGCCTAGGTAAAATGTAAAATGCCTTTTTGGTAATACCAGAAAGTGCATCATGTCTTGATGTTTTAAGTATCAACCTTCTGGGAGAGTTTAACAGTAATTATGATTACCAGAGTTGCTTGTTTTACGTCTTTGTTAATCTATGCTTGTAAATGTTGTTTGTGTTTATCATTTCTTTTGTGTGAGGGAAATAAATAACTGTCCTATACCTGATTCATACTATACATTGAGTACCCGTCTTTTCCTTTCTTTGGGGAGATCCCAGACATAAGCAAAACTAAACTTTAAGTAATGTTTCCCTCAAGTTCCAGAGTTGGGGTATAAAGAGCCAAAGAATATGGGAAAAAGAGCTTATCCCTGCTCATTAAAGGCCAAGCTCCCCCTGGAGTGAATGAGGTCACTATGTGCATGGGTTCAGAGCTAAGGGTACAGTACTCCACCCCTTTGTCCCAGCAATAGTTCTTTATTATTATACTGTGACATATCAAGGGAGAGCTTATCCTGAGAGGTTTAATGGTAGATTCTGTATGGAATTTGGTCATAAGTCAAAAATCAAGAAAGTGACAAGATCCCATTCTATCCTATTTTCTTCAGTGCAGATAGAGACAATCATTTGTTGCCTCATCTCTTCCAAAACTTATCCCTATTACTAGAAAAAAGTTTTTCAGAAACATAAGGACTTTAGAGATAAAGGGGGCGGGATGGGAAGCATCAGCCAAAGAGAACAATTAGTTCCATAGTTATTATGGTAATGTTCGAGATGATAACTTTTTGACAACAAAAAAAATACTCCTCACGAGATGTTCTAAATTCATCTGACTACCTTTTCCCAGAAGTCATCCTTTAAAGCCCAGTCCACATGGCATTTCCTTCATCAATTGGTCAATAAGCATTTATTAAGTGCCAACCATGAAGCCTTCCCAGATTGCTACAATTAATCATTGTCTTTCTTCCTTTGGACCTTACATATCTCTCTTTTTTACATGCCTTTAATGTATTTATTTATTATTTTGTGTTACAATTGCATGTATGTCTTATATTTCTTTCTAAGCTCCATGGAGCAAAGATTACATCTTATTGAAATTTTGTATCTCCCTCAGCCCCACTTAGTGTACCAGAATGAATATTTGTTGAATTGAACTGAATTTAGTTCAGTTCAGAATGAATCAAGATTAGTTCATTTATTTTATAGAGGAAAAAACCAACTGTACCAGTGAAGTGGTTTGTCCATAGCCAATTATACAGCCTTCCAACAATACAATGGCTTAGGAAATGTTACATTCATGAATGATGGAGATCATATGTGTGCTTGTAAAAACATACACACAGTCTTGATTGTGCCTCCTTTTTATAATTTTTATTCTTTTAAAGCACAGATTTTTTTCTTTTTTCTTTTTTAGCTCGAAATTTTCTCCCTTCCCCACCCAATGAGAAGGCAAGAAAAACAAAACCTACTACAAATATGTGTAGAAATGCAAAACAAATTTCCACATTAGTCATGGAGATAGCACATTTAGTGAAAGGCTTCTGAGGCAACTTTAGGAAGATGGACTCCTTGACACTTCTAAACTTATATACCAATAATGTTTTTAATAGGTGGAATAGTTAAAAATGAAGAAAATGTCACTGTTGTCATACTTTTTGGTTAAAAAGCA
This sequence comes from Phascolarctos cinereus, assembly GCF_003287225.1. Classification (NCBI taxonomy): domain Eukaryota; kingdom Metazoa; phylum Chordata; class Mammalia; order Diprotodontia; family Phascolarctidae; genus Phascolarctos; species Phascolarctos cinereus. Next base: position 170,590,846 of record NW_027556180.1, read on the forward strand.
ATATTATAGATCTAATTTTAACAAAAGTCAGGACCAGGAAAGATTTAACAGCAAATTAATATTTACAGGTGCTGTTAATATTATTATGACCTTTTCTTTAAAACAAAAGCAATTAATAAAAATTTGCCTGAGTTGATAGAAACTTAGGAGAGCCCTCTAGTGGTCCCAGGAATATTTCTGTGCATTCTCATTGCTGAGGCCATAGTTGAGAGTATAAGGTCTGGTTGATCTTGAATAAAAGAAAAGAAAGATGTGGCATGGTACAGAGAATTCAGAGCGTGGAGCCAGGCAGATCTGGGTTCACATCCTGCATCTGACACATTAGCCAAAGTGCTAGACTTGGAGTCAAGAAGACCTTCATTTGAATGTTGCGTCTTCACTTCCATGATATATGGCACTGTGGTTTACTGAGCTTAGAATCAGGAAGACTTATCTTCCCGAGTTCAAATCTGGCCTTAGACACTTACTAGCTGTGTGACCCTGGGCAAGTCACTTAACCCTGTTTGCCTCAGTTTCTTCGTCTGTCAAATGAGCTGGAGAAGGGAATGGCAAGCCACTCTAGTATCTTTGCCAAGAAAACCCCAAACTGGGTCACAAAGAGTCAGATGTGACTGAAATGACAAAACAGCAGAGTCACTTCACTTCTCCAGGCCTCAGTTTTATCCTTTGTAAAATGAGAGTGTTGGACTCAATGACCTCTTCAGTCTCTTCCAGCTCTAAATCTATACCCTGTAATTCATAACTTCTGATAGATCCCTCAGTTTTTAAGATAACAGATCCTCCTAGACTCACATAAAAGAAAAGATGTAGCTTCCTCTGGCTGATGTAGACCAGGAATGTTTGAAAGACATAGGACTACATTCTTCCCACTAGCACACAAGATGCTGTTTGTCATGTTCACTTGTTTCAGGCTATATCTAGAGGGGTTGGGCAAACAGAAGGTTGGCATGACCTTCTACTAATTGCTGGTGTCTTTGAGATGTGGCAATGATTGCATCAATCACTGAGCAGACTGAAAGCTGTCAGACAGCCTCCACCTCCAATATGACAGGGTGGGAAAACTGTGGTGGTACATCTCTAGTTCCATTTTGGCTGGAATCCCCTAAAAATTAGAGCAACTGAAGACAGGAGACCATTCACAATAAAAAAGTCAGCCAGTCTCAGATTCTTTCAGAATCTTAAATGAAAATCAAATCCCTTTCAGGATCTAGAAAGTATTAAAAGAGTCTCACCCTTCTCATTGTTCCATCATGTATCATCTCCTCTCGACTTTTTACTTCATTTTCGGCTTGCTACATTGAGAGGCTTCTACTACCAGAGTCTATAAATACAAGGATGATAACATTTTCATGTTAATAATTGTTTACTGGGTGATTAGTGGGTGCTAGAAGGTTTTTTTAGTACTGTCTATGGGGTTTTCTTGGCAAAGAGACTGGAGTGGTTTGCCATTCCTTCTCCAATGTACAACTTTTTTTGTCAGAACTCTCTATTATGACCTGCTGGGAAGAGAAACAAAGAACATGAATTTGGACAGACTTCAAGAGATAGTGAAGGATAGAAAGGCCTGGCAAATAGATAGAAAGTCTGTGGGTTCATGAAGTTTTGGATGCAGCAACTGAACAACAAAAAGAAGTCTGCTGGTGCTTTGTGTCCACCATAATGCTATGGAGATTTTCTATCTATAGCTTCTAACAGTGGTTTGTTCCTTTTTTTAAAAAAATATTTTATTGATATTGCTTTCTTTTTCTTTCGCTGTCACTTCCAAATGACTTTCTCCTTAAAACCCTCCCAAATAAGAAATGATTATAGTCAAGTAAGACAAAGTTTCCCACTACCCTCATCTGAAAATGTATTTCTTATTTAGCACCTATAGGCTACCACTTCTCTTTTGAGAGGTGGGAGGCATGTTTAACTCTTAGTTCTCTGAAATCACTATGTTGATCAGAGTTCTGAAATATTTTTAAAAAATCTTATTTTTATTAATTTCTCCAGTTTTTACATAATTTTCATTTCTAAATATATCCTCCTCCTCCTCTCCTCAGCAAATCATCCCTTCTAATGAAGATTTAGAAAGAGAAAAAAGTTCAGCAAAAACAGTTAAAACATTAATTTCATCTGTAGTATCTGTTACATTCCACATATGCAGGCCCTCATTTTTGAGAAGAGGAGAGGAGGTGCATTTTCTCATTTCTTCTGTGAGGCAAACTTGATCATTATAATCACCCAGTATTCAGTTTCTTTTTCTGTTCTTTTGACTACAATTTGTAGTTATTGTGTATATTGTTTTACTGGTTGTAGTTACTTCATCTTGCATCAGTTCATATAAGTCTTGTATGGTTTCTTTGAATCTCTCACATCGATCATTTCTTTTCTTTTATTCCATAATTAATCCATTTATTGTTAGACTATATATAAACACATGCACATGGTCTCTATCATTCATGAATATTACATTTACTAAGCCACTGTTGAAGGGTATGTTCTTGGCTGTGGAAAAACCAATCTTCACTCCTTGGTGCTCTTTGTTACAATCAAAATAGTCTGCCTCCACAGTGCTCTCAAGTTCCAGAACCCTTGGGATGGGGGTTGAGCAGACCTGTCCACTTATTCCAATTCTGCCATTGCTCAAAGCGTTTCTGGAACTTGTAAACCACAAAAGGGAATCATTCTCTTTATTTTATGGCCAACTATGCTTTTGGGGAAAAAAACACCTCATATTTTATTGTTGTTAACACAGAGAAAGGATGGTCATGTTGTGTTAGTTAAATCCTCTCTCCATATAGTAAGTACTGGTCTTCATCACCATTATGCCAGGCCAGAGAAAGGCCCCTTTTTATTTTTCATTTCTTTACCCCTGGCTGAAATCATATCTTGCTACAGAAGCCAAGAGGGCCACCAGCCAGAACCCTGATCTTCTTCTACTCTCTGTGGCACCCCATAACATCAGCTCTGTTCCAGCTTAGCAACTGATCTGGGGGACTCAACACCGAAATGAGTCATCCACAACCAGAAAAAGGCAGAGATTATCTGTGCAGCTTCAAAGGAGGAGAGCGGGGAGGGGAGTTTTAAGGTGACTCCATTGAAGGTAACAACCATCATTCAGAATAGTTCTGGTAGGTTTGTTTTTTAAAAATCAGTCACATAATTTTATAAACTCCTTTTATATTTGGCACTATTTTTCCACTTCCAAATTTTTAATAAGAGATATAATGTTCACTATTTCAGAAAGCACCACAGGACTATACAGTGCAAGCCATCTAAGGTTTTCTAAATTTTTTAAAAAATCAATACCTTTTGTTTTTATATTACCTACATCTCTCTTCATAGTCTTCTCCCTTCTCCCTCACCATCCATCTCTTATACTTAGAATGCTTAAGAATTTTTAATTAATTATTAATTTATTTTTAGTTATCAACAATCACTTGCATAAGCTTTTGAGTTTTAAATTTTTCTCTCCCTCCCTTCCTACCTCCCTCCCCAAGATGGTGTGCAATCTGATATAGGCTCTACATATACATTCCTATTAAACATATTTTCACATTAGTCATGTTGTAAGGAAGAATTAGAACCAATAGGAGCAACCATAAGAAAGAGGAAAAAACAAAACAAAACAGAAGGAAAAAAAGAACAAATAGTGTGCTTTGATCTGCATTCAAGCTCCATAGTTCTTTCTCTGGATGTGGTTAGCATTTTCCATCATGAGACTTTTGGAGATACCTTAGAGCCTTGTATTGCTGAGAAGGGCTAAGTCTATCAATGTTAGTCATCACACAACATGGCTGATGAGTAAGATGAGTAATAGAAGGAACCTGGTAATTGGTAGAGGCTGGTGGGAAGTATAGAGAAAAAAATAACTGAGGAAAGAGATCATGGAGGTAGAGCTGACTGGAACCTGAGAGGTCACCTAGCATAACTCCTAAACTTGCAAATGAGGCACAGAGAGGGAGTGGCTTGCAACACATTTTCCCCAACGTGAAACATAACTCTCTTGACACTGTGATATTTTGTCTTTTGGATACCCTATATCATTTAGACATTTTTAATTATAGAACCAGTTCCCAAGCTCTGAGATGAAATTTAAGGGACAACACATACACAGAAAATGGAAAAATGTATTAATATTTCTTTAATGACCTAGCCTTATCATTTAAGACAATGGATTCATCATATTTGGATACTTACATTTCAGACTCCAATTATGTTATGAGAAAAGAAAAATACATTTAAGAAGATGAAGTTAGGAATGACAACTGGATACACATTAGAAACCCATGTTCTGTTTTTGTATTCCCAGAGACTAATGCAGCATTAAACTTATAATAGGCGAATGAATGAATGAATGAAACCCATGAGGGTGGTGATGGAATTTTGAGAGCATTGGAGGATTAATTTTAGAAATATCTCAAATCCCCCTACTCCCACTGAAAATACTATAATGAAATACTAGGCAATTATAGTCCATTCTCTGAAGCGTGTGCTGATATTACCTGACTGGTCTTAGTCCTAGTGACCACGTGGAAAGTTGGTAGGGAACCTGATTTTGGCCATGGTGACTCAAAGTTAGTGCCAGTGGTGTGCTAGAATTGGTTCATGGGCTCAAGGTAGCCAACTGTTAAATTTTCAGTGTGAGCATTCATACCTAGGAAATGGCAAATGTCTACAAACCAAGGCTTGATTTCTTGTTTTGTCGATTGCTACCTCTGCACTTAGTACTAGGTGATAATGAAAAACCTTTTAATCAGCTTCAAAGTGTAAAAACCAGATATCTCAGCAAAGACTAAGCTACACTTGAGTGTGAATATAAAGAGTGTGAACAGTTGGTCCTCCACTCTCCTTCCTGAAGGCTTTTGAATGAGGAGGATTGTTTGGATTTGCCAACGTGGGGAAGGAAGCTTGCTATTCCCTCCTCCCTTCTCCAGTCACTATGTGTGTTTGAGCACAAAGGCGACGGAGAAAACCATGAAAGTCATAAGAGATCCAGGAAACATCTAGAATTGGGAACAGACTCTGATGGAGCAGCAATGACGGACGACAAAGGAAGTACCTGAAGGGAGAGGTGGAAATCAGTTCCTCAAAATGGTGGCAGTTTCAGAAATTTGACCACTCATGACGTAGAGAAATGCTGGCTATGGATTCTAGAAAGGTACTGGTATACTGAGCCCAGGAGCTGTACTTAAGGAGAAACCTCATAAATGAGAAAAGGATTTTCAGTGTCAGGATTTAGAAGGTACCCTTTGTCTACACATGTTCTCTCTATACCTCATTACCATTGTACTTTGAGCTTGATCCCATCCTCCCCAGGGATCTTGTGTATTAAAGGGGAGAGGATGTCCCTAGTTTGGTCAAATTGTTTTTTAACTATTATTCTTTGTGATACAGTTTTAGTAAATGCCTTTTTCTACAAACTAATAGTGTTTTATTGATTTATTAATATGGAGAACGCATCAAATGGGGGTTTGTGAACAATAGTACACACTCTCCCACCAGACTCTTACTAGACTCTCCCACCATCTCTCATAGGTTACTCCTAGAAATCTGAGGGGAATAGTAATCAGCTACCTGCTGGAGACCCAGCCTTCCAAAATGAGTGTGAATCGAGAGAGCTTATACCCAGAAAGGGTGCTATCATATCAATGATTTTTAAAAAATTGTAGATAGTATTATTACCCCCAAAAAAGGTAATTAAGGGAATATCAACAACTACTGATGCAAAAAGACTGCTTTCTTGTCACTATATAATCTTTATAAGAGTGATATATGTATCTATGGAGAGTATACTTAATAAAAGTTGTTGTTTGTCCTTCATTCTCAAAGAGGACCATGACATCAAGAAGATGATGCCATGACTTGCAAGTGAATTGGATTTAAGTGAGGGAGGGCTATGCAAAGTCACCAGCCTTACTTTCTTTTCCAGAGCCATCTGGGTCCAGTGGCAAGATATAAATCAAAACAACCAGACTCGGCCCCCACTTAATAGAAGTGTAAGAAATAAATAGGAAGGCTTTTGTATGTAATTTTCTACAAATTGCACCTTCAGTCACTTAGGATGTACTGCCAGGGAAACAGACAACTCAGGCATCTTTTCTTGCACAGGAGATATGACACTAAAAAAAAAATGGAGAACCTTAATGATTAATCCTAAACTTGACTGAGAAAGTACATGAAATAGGTGGCCGTGTTATGCTGTTGAAGAGAGCCATGAAGAATGGAAGGAAGCTAGAGAAGGAAAAAAGCCCTCTTCTCTACCTTCAAAGAGCAGAGAATACCAGATGAATACAGGACTTTTTGGAGAAAGGGTCAATTAGAGGAGTGACTGTAAAGCATTTTTGTCAACTTAGGGATTTAGAGAGCTCTCTGAAACTAATGATCATTCAGGGATCATCTGTTTTGTTTTCCTCCTTAAATAAAAATAAATAAATAAAATTCTTGTAATATTGTCAACCACGTGCTTGTAAATGGAAAGTCAGTCTCAGTAAATGGAGGATTACTAGTTATCAATCAATCAAGCATTTATTAAGCATTTTCCTGTGTACTAGGAACTTTGCTGAATCCTGATTCCTAAATGTATTCATAGGACTGAGAGCTAGAAGGAACCATAGACAAGTCATCTAGTTTGGTCACTTTGTAAGTGAGGAAAGTAAGACCCAAGGAAATAATTGAACATGGTACACATCTATTTCCCTGGCTGGGGACTGTGAGCCAAGGGAAATGAGAAAGTTCCTCAAAATGTATTGCATTTCATAAGAGTCTCAGACATAGGGATTACATTTTAAGGGCCTGTCCAGGATCATGCGTTGAAATGTATGCCTTTAGCCTTAGCTGAGTTTGACAGCTCCCCTTGCAGACTGTTGCTTCATTGGTCACTACTGATGTGCATTATTGTGTAGGAGTGTGCTGTAGTAATAGTAGTAGTAGTAGTAGTAGTAGTAGTAGTAGTAGTAGTAGTAGTAAGTAGTAGTGATAACTAATATTAACACTTTAAGATTCATAAAGCACTTTGCTATAAGAAATGATGAGCAAGTGGATTTCAGAAAAACCTGGACATACATGAACTGATGTTGAGTGAAGTGGGCAGAAGCAGGAGAACACTGTACACAGTAATAGCCACATTGGGCCATGACTAACTTTGATAGACTTATCTCTTCTTAGCAATGCAAGGATCTAAGACATCTCCAAAAGTCCCATGGTGGAAAATGCTATCCACATCCAGAGAAAGAACTAAGGAGTTTGAATGCAGATTGAAGCACGCCATTTGCTCTCTTGCTCTCTTGCTTTCTCTTTCTCTCTCACTCTTTTGTTTTTTCTTTCTTATGGTTTCTCCCATTGGTTCCAATTCTTCTTTACAACATGACTAATGTAAAAATAGGTTTAATATGAATGTATATGTAGAGCCTATATCAAATTGCATACAGTTTCTCCAGTGAATGCCCCTACATTGTTGGTTGAATTACACAGTTGCTTTGACTTAAAACTGGCCATCTCAAACTTGCCACAAGATGGCATCTTCCTACTATGGTTGACTGTCATCCTCAGTGCTTTGGGAGGTTCTTTCTTTGCCCATAAACCCATGTAGGCAGTCCCTATGTAGCATGGTGAACCTTCTTTAAGGAATCTTTTAAATATATGCTAAGTAAAGAAATATAGATCACATTTTACTTATTTTTGTTTACTTTCTTTCAAATGAGGTCAACAAGGAGAGAATTCAAACAAAATTCATTTAGTATTTATTATCCTTCATTTATCATCCTTCATTAACATTATGATCCATCATTTAAAACCAAACAAATGATACAAATAAGAAATGTAAATAAATAATGGTGGCAGTTCAACAATAGTCACCAGATTGTGATTTAAATAGTAAAAGTGTCCTCCAGGAGAGAATAGAGAAACTACACTGAATCTCTGACATTTCAGACAAAAATTCTACCTTATAGAATAACTTTAAATATACTTTTTCAGGGTCATAGTTTACTTGAAGAAAAGTTGTTTGCTCTGAGATTGTGTGTGCACATTTTCTATAAGATTTTTTTGGTTCCTAGGCAAGACGATAAATCGTAAAAAAAGAAATTGTAAAAAAAAGTGCTATTTGTAATTAAATAAATAAGTTACCATACAAATATACAAAATCAAGTACATGATCCAAAATTCTTTAAAAGTCTCCTATGACATTGCAGTTTTTGAAAAGTATATCCTCCCTTTGTACATATTATCTCAGTAGTAATTAGACCCAGACTTTAGCTTGGTTTTATGAATTTTAACAGTTCTTTCTTTAGTAGAGATGACGGTAATATTTTTAGCATAAATATACACTCTGAACTATCAACTGATCTTTAGAAATTTAGAATTTAGAAATTATTGAAAAGCTTCATGAAAATTACTTATGGAATAACTTCTATTTACCTAAACAAGAATGGATCTAGCATTTAAAAACTTGGATGGAATCAAATACTCTAGCACCTTTAGCAACATTAGGAGAAACAGGCATGTAGAGCCAGATGGGTGGGGCTTACTGGCAAACTTAGGTAAGCCTGACATGCAACTGCTAGATGGTTTTAACAGAGACTGACTCTGTCTAACTTCTCTAATGAGATAATCTGGAGAAGGAAAATGGTTATTTTCCATTACTTAAACTTAAATGACTAAAGACATTCTTTTGTCTTCTAGTTTAATAGGCACCTTAGGCAGCTAGGTGGTACAGTGAAGAAATCTCTGGGCCTGGAGTCAAGAAGTTCTGAGTTGAAATCCAACCTCATACACTTACTAGCTGTGTGACCCTGGGCAAGTCATTTAACCTCTATTTGCCTCCTTTTCTTCAACTATAAAATAGGGATAATAATAGCAGCTACTTCCCAGGGTTGTTGTATAAAATAATATTTGTAAAATACCTGGCATACAATAAATGCTTAATAAATGCTTGGGGTTTTTTTTTTCGTTTCCTAATAATACAGCAATTAAAACCATAGCTTTTTTTCTTATTTTATAAATAAAATGCTCAGTGACTTTAGCATTTTCATCTTTTCTTTTTCTCTACTTCTGGTTGTCCCATATGCCAAATAAAGGCCCAGGAACCTGATTTGCTTCTCTATAAGCATCCCCATGAATGGAGAGCAGTTAGATTACTTGTTGGCCTCAGGAAGCTCTAAAACAGCTACTTTTTGACTATGTTTATCATTGTCATCAGCAACAACCATGGTTATTGAGCACTTACTATGTATTTAAAAATACAATTTTAATTTTATTTTAAAAGTTTTATTTAAATGTATTTTAAAAAGCCACAAAAACTAATAATCAATGGATAGAAGTTGCAAAGAGGTGGCAAATTGAGGCTTGATGTCAGGAAAAACTTCCTAACACTAGAGCTGTCCAAAAGTGGAATGGGTGGACTCAGGAGTTGGTAGGGTCACTTCCTTGGAGGCCTTCAAGCAGAGACAGAGTGACCATGTATCCTATTTGTGATAGAGGGGATTCTTTTTTGTATATGGGTTGAAAAAGATGATTGTCAAGGTTCCTGAGAACCCTCAAATTCTGTGAATCTGTAAAATCATTTAGGCTTCAGCTCATTTGCTTCACAGGCATTAGCATTACCCAGAAACCAAACTGAAACCTACGAAAGAACTATTTTAATTGGCTCCTTCTTTAGCAGTATTTCCATCTGATCTTACTTCCTCTGTGGAACAGTACATTCCATCGTTTATTCCTAGTCCAGACAGCTGAATTGTATAATAAATATGTATGTTACATACTTACTGACATTAGAAATTATAGATGAGGATATAAAAGGGGAGAAAGTTAGATGGAGCTTCTAACTCCATAGAAACACAATGAATTAGGAAAGGTTTCCAGAGCACCTTCTCAAGATGTTAAAAGATGGATGAAGTCCTCAACTCTTCCAAAGGAGGGGTTGTAAGCTTGCTAATATCCAAGTCAGAGAAGTGCATATTCAGGAGACATTTATAATAACAACAGAAATAATAATTAAGACCAACACAGTGCTTTACAGTTTTCAGAGTACCTTTACATACATTCGATTATTTGATCCTCACAAAAATCCCATCATACAGTAAACCAACATTTTGTTATTCCAGTTTTTACAGACAAGGAAAATGAGGTTCAGAGAAGTTAATGACTTGGCATTGATCGTGTGGATAAGTAATGATAGAACCAGTATTCTACCTCCTGGTTCATTGTTCTTTGTCATTGTAGCTTCTCTTAAGGTCTTCCATTATTTGAAGTTATTTCATTTAAAGAATTTATACAATTTCCAGAACTTAAAAATTAATTACATAGTTGGTAAAGGGGAGAACTCACAAATGGAATGAAATTTGAAACCCTTGCCTACAGCCTGAAAGCAGCTCATTTGCATGAACTTTACACCGCCTGATTTGCTCTGTAACTTTCCAAAGCTTTGTGCCATTTAAAAGATTATGGGATTGCTTTTAATTGGCTGCTTTAAGCAGCTTGACCTTTACTGAACAGATCAGACCTGCCAAAATCCTTGCTGTGGATAGTAATGAGTGATAATTATTAATGAATCAAGTCCTTACTAACAGCCCTTAAAAAAAGTTTTAATTAGCAAAGGTTTGCCTCTGCAAGAATATATACAATTTAAAACAAAAGAAAGCAGCCTGAACATGCCCCCAGATAATCTCTGCTGCACAAATGCAGCATATTTAGAAAAATGTAACTTTGTAACTTTATCATAACTCAATGTCTTGGGAAAGGATAGGAAACCTCACAAAGTCTTGGCACAGTTCATCCCAACGAACACTGAGACAGGGCAAATGACTTATGCTCAGAGGGATCATTCTCACCCATGGAGAAATTCACCTCCCCTTGGAAAGTATCAGTGACATTTGAACATCTATCTAGGTCCCAAACACTTGGGTGTTTTTTAAGGAAACACCACCAAGATAAGACTTTCCAGTTCCTATCTCTAGTATTAGTGACATCTTTTGATTGACAGGACACAGAAGGAAATCTAGGACAGAAGAGATAAATTGAAAGTACCGAAGAAAACACACACACACACACACACACACACACACGTAACTCTCCTCAGCCTAAAGCTTTTAAATGGGAGTCCTTTGCACAAATCCAAGTTTGTGTTTGCCAAAGTCATTTTGTGCAAACTGATCCTGGACAGTCACAATAGCTAATTAAAGCTCTCTACCTTTCTTTCATGACATGGACAATTTGGAGAAGAAAACATGTGCATTCCCATCATTGGTTTCTATTTTGCCTCAAAGCTTATTGGTTGGCACGCCAATTTGCCCCAGCACTTTGTGTCAGAGAGATCTGGGCACCTGCCAGTGGCCATATTCTCTGGGATACCTAACAAGGCAGCCAGCTGCTTCCATAATCCAAAGGTGGAGCTACTGAAGTAGTTCTGGAAAGATCTGTGCCTGCAACTTGTTTTGCAAAGGAAGGGGAGTAAATGCCCCTTAAAAACACAAACTCACTCTTTAACTCCTTCAAAAGGCAAGGAAGCATCTTGTGGTGATGGCTCCCTACTGGTACAGAAAAAAAAATAAGAGGTTACCCTGCTTTACAACAGCACAGACAGAAATAAAAATTCAACATCTTAATAATGAACATGATTATAAAAAAAAAAGAAAGGAAGGGAGGAGGGAAGGAAGGAAATCCTACTTCTTTCTGGATTATGAATATTCCCATGGCTGGAAGGAATAGAAATATGACTTTTCAGGATATTTCCCTGCCTCTGGGGAGCATAGTTCCTAAATGCAAAACAAACATTTATTAAGTCTCTATTAGGTGCCTAAAGTTCTTTAAAACTCTCCAGAAAAGGATTTTTTTTCACAGCCTCCCTTGATAAAGCTTTCCAGTATAAAGAGCACTCTTGATCACTAAATTCTTCCAAGTTTCAACCCTTTCAATATACATTTCATGTAAAATAGAATAGGGAAGAAATACTTCACTAAATCAAACAATCCCATATGTTAAAGTCAGGATGAGGTCTTGTAATAGTTTAGAGGTGGTAAGAAAACCATCTGATGAACAGGAGTGGTGAGCTGATAGCATGATATGTAAAGTGTTCATTTATCTTATTTAGGGAGCGTAAATGTATCATTTGCTCTAACAATCATCGATTTAAATGATAAATCAAAGGAGGCTTGGTCACTGAAGCTTTGGGCTTTGTATTTAGCAAAAGATGCCAACCTTGCTTTTTTCTCTGGTTCTTTCAATTTATCTCTTCTGCCCCAGATTTCCTTCTCCTCCTCAGGATAGCCTCCATACCTCTCTGGGTCACTGGCTGATGGGATTTGAGGCCTCTCGGAATCAGGACACAGTGTTTCACCTTCTATAGGAACAGAATCAGATTTCTCTAAAAGTTCAGGGGAAGGTACACTGATCCTTTTTGTGATTTGTTGGGTACCTTTTGACTTTGAAGTAGTGTTTTCTTTCTTCCTTACATCACTCAATGATGGCCTCTGAGATTTCTCATTGCTGTTGAAAGTATCTTTTTTATCTGTAATACTGCTAACAGTCTTCTCCAAGTCATCTTTTGTTTTCTTGTTCTTGGGCTGTAATTTGGAGATAGACTTCATTTGTCCTACAGAAGTGCTGCTTAGAGGCTTCTCAGCATTCTTTGGAGGTACTAACTGGTTCTTCTCTGCTTGGGCACTGCCTTTCTGAACCAGACTATTTTCATGCTTTGCCACCTCATTTGGCAAATGTAACTGGCCCTTCTCTAAGCTTTGGCAGGCACCCTTCATTCTGCCAGAAAGGTTTTCAGGTCCTCCCAAATCACTTGATGATTGTATCTGATGCTTTTCAGGAATGCTGAAGGTAGCCTTTTGGCTTCTAGATTTGATTTCCTTCATCTCAGAATCATCTGGTGGTGGCACCTGGGATATCCTTGGGTTACTCAAGCTATTATTCTTTTGCATCCTGGGATATCCCTGCCTCCCCACATTTTCCAGGGTTACTCGGTGTTCTCCACAACTGAACTTGGAGTTATCTTCCTCTGCGATCTCAGGTTTGTGCTTTGTAAGTGTATTGGGCAAAGGTAATTGGTACTTGTTTAGAATGCTTTTCTCTTTTTCCAGACCAACATCTACTTGTTTCACTACCACTTTTGATAATGGAGCTTGACAACTCTCCACGTCAGAGGTCTTCTCTGTGCCAATAGAAAGTCTTGCTGATTCGGTGTTGCTTTTTCTCTTTGCCAATTCAGTAGAAGCCAACTGTTCCTTGTCTAAGCAAGGGCAAGAATTCTCTCTTGCACTAATTTCTTGAATCATGGAATAATGAGATGTTGGAATTTGGTTCTTTTCAATATCACTCAATAAAGTCCTCTCTATTCTTGGCCTATTTTCCTGTGCTATAGCATAATCTGATGTTGTACTTTGTTTCTTTTCAAAATCACCCAAGATACGTTCTGTCGTTGTTGCATTGTTTGCCTGTGTCTTGGCATAACTCGATATTGGCATATGGTTCTTTTCAATATCACCCAAGGTATTCCTTTCCACTGAGGCATTGGTTTTGTACTTTGCCATCTCACTTGAAGTAGGTAATTGGTGTGTGTCAAGCTTATGATGTGCATTATCTTCCATAGAACCATTTCCAGGTGTCAAAAGATACTTTGGTGCTGAAATTTGGTACTTCCCATTGTCACTGAGGAGACTCCTTTCTGTTGATGTACTATTCTCATGCTTTGCTGGTTCATTTGATGCCAATAATTGGTGCCTGTCAGGTCTACGAGAACAATTCTCTTCTACAAGATAATTTCCATGTGCCACAAAATAATTAGTAGATGATTCTTTTTCCGTGTTGTTGCTTAAGCTATTCATCTGTCCTCTAATATTATTTTCTGTGTTTGCGGTGTCACCTAGTGACAGCGCTGCCTGTTTCTTATAGTTTCCCTCAGCCTTCTCCGTGATGGCATCGTTGCTAGGTTGGGGCATGTCAGTGGATGAATTCCATTTGTACTTGCCAACAGCATGATTAATATTTCCTTTAGTTATGTTTAGGGCCTGAGCAGAGTCCTCTAATGAAGGCACTTTGAATTCTTCTTGGTTACATGAGCTTTCCCTGCCCTTCTGAGTATGGTTTTCAGACTTCATCAAGTCACTGGATGGCATACTGGTGTCGCATGCTCTATTTTTCTCAACCGATATGCTATTTCTAAGCTCGGGCTTCTTGTCTGATCCAGGTAATCGACGTTTCTCAGTGCTAAGATAAGTATTGCTCTTTCTTCCAAGATTGCTTTCATGATTCGTGAAATCATTCTGCAGAGGCAAAGGGGGTCTTTTAAAGACAGACTTGTTCTTCTCTTCTCTGGTGTCATTTTCTTGAAATTTCTGGTTCAGAATGGTGGCTGGGGGCTTATGGTTGAAATTAAACACATCACTCAATGCTGTACTTATCGGTCTGCTTGTGGTTCTTGGATGTTTGGATCATTTTGCTTGGAGGAAATAGAGAGTTGAGTCAGATTTTTAACTAGACTGCTGGGTGTAACTGTGTCTTGGTCATTGTTTTTGTATTCAGCAGGGGATAATCGTAGCTTGTCTGTGAGCTTGTCCCTGCCTCCAGGCACACGTAGATGATTGCCTTCAAAACTGGAAGCACTTTGTTGAGTGGTTGGAAGGGGCGGCATTTTGTAAATAACTGGCAGATGAATTGTTACTTGTGGGGGGTCAATTGTAGACTGAATACACGAGAAGCCTCAACAGCAGCAGAAAAAATGTTGGAATATTTTCTGGTGCTTTCTGTTCTGTGAAGCATTTTTGGGATGCAAATAGTGGCTCTCTTTCTGAGTCTGGGATTATTATTTCTGGTTCCTCTTCTGAAGTAGAGACACTCATGGTAATTTCTGGAATTTCCCCCGCTCCCACACCCTGGAAGCTACTGTGTGATCTATCCTGTCCAGAGGCACTGAGATGAGCTAAATTGACATGTGGGCTAGATTCCAATAAACTGTCTGCTGTATTCTCTCCCCTTGATGCTAAATCAGGTCCAGCTAATCCAGCAACCCCTTGCACGCATGGACTGTGTGGAGCTATAATGGGAGGACAAGCTGGAAGACCTTTGTTTTCACATAAAGCAGGAGAGGAACCTATTATCGAAAGAAAACCAGGTCCAGCATTGAGGCTGGCTATTTGATTAGTCGTGACCTTGGGCGTCAAATATTGCATGTTTTCAAGCTGCTCTTTGTTCTCTCTGTCTAGCAGCATGTTTTCTGGCATTTTAGTCTCATCAGGTTTGATAAGCTGGGGGCTGGAAGATTTGCTCATTTCTCTCCTGGGAGCAGTCTGAGAATAAGACCGACTAATTTTAGTGCTGTGTGACATCCAGCTGAAAGGGCTGCTGATTACAGAGGCAAGGCTGAAAGCAGGCATGGGCTCAGCTGTGCAGGCTAAATGTTGAGCCAGCGGGGTCTTTATATTGCTGCTAGCCAGTGTGGCCAGATGTAGCACTCGGATTTCTGACTTGTGCATCTTTTTCCTTTGCAGAATCTTTTTCTTCCTGTCCTCTTTACGCAGAAGCAACACATTTGCCTCTGAGCAGAGTGTACCACTTTGTTCGAACTTCTCCTTGAGTTTGGAAAAGACTGGGTTCTTTTTGCCGACGATCTTTGGCAAAGCCCCATTGGGTGCTCTCTGCTTCCTGACTGGAGGGTTCTCTCTTGCTTCCTTCTCTTTCGTTTCCTTCTCCTCTGCTGCCAGGAACATCTTCAGAATGTTTTTCACTGTGCTCTTCCCAGTGGGGTTAATCCACCTGGATTTCTCAATGGGGGATGGCTTTTTGTTTTCTCCTGTCTTCTCCTTGGTTTTTTCTAGGAGCTTGTTAATGGTAGAGTTTACAAAGCTCCTGTGTTGGCCCCCTGTCTATCCTTAAATATCAGTCTCCCTACTTCCCTTGTCTTTTTGATGTAGGGTTCACGGTTTGGGTTCATGAACTTGGACTGTAGAATCTGGAACTTGGTGGGCCGCCTACAGTTGTTGGAGTCCTGGGACTCTGGGTTACTATACCTCTTGCTCTCTTTGCTTTCTGCCCATTTGGCCTTCTTAGGGGGCACCTGGGGAGACCCATCACCACGGTCTGTGATATAGAGCAGTAAACTGCTAAGGATGGCAAACACCCCCAGGATCAGAGGTCATCCTGTTCATCTTCTTTTTCAGTGCCACTGGATCGATCAGCGTCTTGTCAATGGAAGCCTTGAAACTTTTATTGCTGCAAAAGAGAAAACAACAAAAATTTATATGAGTCTCTTTTATCTGTACTTTCCAAACCTACATTTTATTTTATTTTATTTTTGGCTAGGCAATTGGGTTAAATGACTTGCCTAGGGTCACACAGCTAGTAAGCTGAGGCCAGATTTGAACTTAGGTCCTCCTTGCTCCAGAACAGGTGCTCTATCCACTGCACCACCTAGCTGTACCACGACCAGCTTATATTTTGAAAGAAAATGTTGTATTACTATATTTTCTATAGACTAATCCCACTTGAAAATGAAATGTTTTAAGAGATAGAATGGCAAGGGTCCTGGCAAACTGTGGCCTGGTAAAAATAGTATAGATGGCAATTAGGCAGTGCCTTAAGATGCTTTACATACCTCATTATCTTACTGTTAAAAAAAAAAGCCTACAGGTAGCTTTTGTAGGCATCATTTTCCTCACTTTACGATGAGGAAACTGAGATGGATGGAAGTTAAATGACTTGCCCATAGTTAGTAAGTTTGGGTAGCATTTGAGTCTAAATCTTCCTGATTCCCAGTGTGACACAGTACCACTTATCTATGAACTCGGAATTTCCCAGTCAGGAGATGAGGTTCACAGTGAGCTATAGTGAATCTTGGGTTTTGAAATCAGAAGACTGATGCTGGAGTCTCAACTTTGCTACTAGCTGGTGACCTTGGGCAAGTCACTTCATTTCTCTGGGCCTCAGTTTCCTCATTTGTAAGTTGAGGAAACATATTTGTACTTTCTACCTCACAGGTTTGTTGTGGGGATAGTGTTTGGTAAAGTGCTATTTTATATATACATATATATCACACACATATATTATAGGCATAAAATACACATGTGTTATATATGCACACACACATAAATACACATGTACATATACACATATAAAACAGCACTTTACATATACACAGATCTGTATATATACACATCAATATATGTAAAATGTATATATACATTTACACACACGTTAATGTATATACATCGATACATATATATGTATTACCCTTGTGTATATGCATGTATTTATATATGTATATATTTATAAACACAAGCTATCATTACTACCCTTAAGACTTGTCATTATAATTTAATCCAAGAAGCATTTAAGTGTGTACTATATACATAGCATCAAGAAACAAATAAGAAATACATCTTTCCCTCCCTTGTTTCCCCTCACCTTTTCTTCTCTCCCCTCCTATAAGTAAGGGACATGAGACATATGCAAATAAGTATATTACTAAAATGGGCTTACAAATTCATAAGAGAAGCATAAACATAGGAATAAGGCAAGGTTTCCTAGAAGAGGTGACATTTGAACTAGTCTTGAAGGATGAACAGAATTTCACTGGGCAGAGATGGGGGCAGGCACCTGGCACAGGGAATCACATGATTCTCCTAACCAGAAAGAAGCAGGAGAGTCTGCAACTTGTCCAACATCAGCAAACACTCTAGAGCAGAATAGTATAAGATAAGGCAGGGAAAAGCTGGGGTGCCATTTAGTGGACAACTTTGAATGCCTGTCTAAGGAATCAGGGCTTTATTCAGTAGTTAACAGGGAGCCTTTGAAGATTTTGAGCAAAGGAGTGACATAATCAGCCTTCTGTCTAAGTAGATTAATCTGGAAGCAGAGTAAGGGATAAGTTGAAGAGGAAAAAATCTAAAGGGAGATGAAAACACTAACTAAAAGGCAAATGCAATAATACAGGCTAGTGGCAAGTCTCAACTAAAAGGCAAATGCAATAATACAGGCTAGTAGCAAGGGGGACCTTATTAGAGCAACAGCAGTAGGAATAGGAGAGGACTGACGTGATAATAGAAAAAAAGGGAATAGAATATGAGCAAAAAAAAAAGTGGTAGTAGAGAGGAAGGGATATAGGGAAAGGTATTTTAGCAGTAATTGCCATCAAAACTTGGCAGTGAGGGGCAGCTAAATGGCGCAGTGGACAGAGCCCTGGCCCAGGAAGATCTGAGTTCAAATGTGGCCTCAGACACTTGACACTTACTAGCTATGTGACCTTGGGCAAGTCACCTCTCCATTGCCTCACCAAAAAACAAACAAACAAAAAAACTTGGCAGTTAATTGGAGGTAGGAAACAAGAGTTTATGATTTTAAGCAAGCCTTATAGCCTTAATGGGCCTTGATTTCTTCATCTATTAAATTGGGATAATAATATCTATCCAAGCAAAATATGGTTGTGAAGGCTACACAGAAAAATCAATGTGAAATTGCTTTTTAAAAGAAATCAAAAGTACTACATAATTGTAAGAAAAATGGTAATTACCTGAAAGCTTTGCATTGAAATTCCCTAACTCTGGATGGGTAAGTAAAATTAAATGAAAAGGAATCCTACAATGCTATTCAAACACAACACTAAGGTCATTAAGGACTTACTGAATAATCACTTCTATATACTATCATAGGGATTCCTTTTGTGTATGGGCTGGGCAAGATGGCAACTGAGGTTCCTTCCAGCTCTTAAATTCCATGATTTTGTGATTCTGTGACTGTAATGTTTCTGGTGCTAGAAAGTTGATCACTTTTGGGTTATTAAGTTGTCCATATAAAAATAAAGTATATAATAGATTAAAAAACTAACCAATATAGTCCTATCCTAAACTAGGACATTCCAAGCTTTTTGTGAAGAAGAGCTACTTTTTTTGGTTTCAAAGTTGCAAGATTCCCTGATACAGGAGGAGAGAGGATGTGACAAGCAAGTACGTGAACGAATTTTGTGAGTATTTATGGGGTAGAGGGGAGAGGAAAAGAGTAAATGTGTGTGTGTGTGTGTGTGTGTGTGTGTGTGTAGGAAGGGGAGGAGTGAGTGATAGTGAATCCTTTGAGTGGAGGGGGAGTGCTTGCTGCCTGGGAATTTTCAGTAAGCCTTAGAGAATAAGAATAGGACTAGATTTTTGTTGTTGTTCAGTCATTTTCAGTCATGTCTGACTCTTCATGACCCCATTTGGGGTTTTCTTGGCAAAGATACTATAATAGTTTGCCCTTTCCTTCTCCAGCTCATTTTACAGATGAGGAAACTGAGGCAAAGTTAATTTACTTGCCTAGGGTCACAGCAAATGAAAGTGTCTTGAGGCCAGATCTGAACTCAGGAAGATGAGTCTTCTTGACTCCAGGCTGGCATTCTATCCACTGTGCCACTTAGAATTAGATACCAAATTAGAGATGATAGCTGGTTTATAGGCCTACCAGGTTAGTCTTCAATATATACCATTATATCATAGAGCTTCTCCTTGGGTTAGCAAATGTTATTTTGCCTGATCCTTTTGGACATCCAGTGTGAGTCAAGCAGTCCTGGAGAACAATCCCTTACCCCTGTGAAGTGAATGAATTCTTAATCAGAGAATTGAAAATGTATCCAATGACTCATATCAGTGTGTTAATGTTCTCTTGGGTCCTTGGGAAATACAATGCAACTCCCCCAGCAATGAGTTTACTCCCAAAGACAGGTTTACTCAATGCCACAGAATCTAGCCCTTTAAAAACCTCCAACAGGTGCAGCTTTAGAGAACTCTTTTAAGTGGTATGAATCAGTTACTAAATAAAATGGTGAACTCACTGCAAAAGCCATAAAAGAGAAATGAAATAACAATGGAGTGAGTGTGCTGGAAGCAGGACAGCAGGGGTAGCAGTCTAAATCAAGAGAGATCACCTTTCTAGCACCCAGAATATTGGGAAAATTACTTCATAGTACTCAATACTAACGAAATGAATGGACTCTAGGTCACATGCCTGGGAAGCCTTCATCTTACTCTTCAGTGACCTCAGAGCTTGTAAACTGAGCTTGATGAAGTCATGCCTACATCAGACAATGCTGGTGTGATTCATCAGCTAGAGAGAATTCAATACTTTGGCTACAGTACTGGCAGGCCAGACAGTCAACATAGGCATAATGACAAGACCTAGGAGAGAAAGCAGATTTTTAATTTTTATGAACAGCCGAATATAGGGTATATTAACTGTGGGCACCTAGCTTAGAAGAGGCAGCCAGGTGGGCTCAGTGGATAGAGTGCTAGGCCCGGAGTCAGGAAAACTGACCTGAAGTAGGAGTAAAACAAATCTAATCACTCTCCTGAATGACAGCCTTTTCAAGGATTTGAAGACTGGGATTGTGTAGCATCCTCCAGACTTCTCTAAGCTAAAGTGTTGTTGTTCAGTTGTTTTACAGTCATGCCTGACTCTTAGTTATACCATTAGGTTTTCTTGGCAAAGATACTGGAGTGGTTTGCCATTTCCTTCTCCAGCTCATTTTAGACATTCTATAATGTTCTATGATAATCTACCTGTGGTGCAACATAGGTCCCTTTGTTACAGGCTGTATTTTTTTTACATTCTGTAGTTATTATTATTATTATTATTATTATTATTATTATTATTATTATTATTTTGGTGAGGCAATTAGGGTTAAGTAACTTGCCCAGAGTCACACAGCTAGTGAGTGTTATGGGTCCTCCTGACTCCAAGGCCGGAGCTCTATCCACTACTCTGCCCCTTATAGGCTGTATTTTACAAGATTGTGGCACGTATGCCACCTGTACCACCCAGATCACCGCTAAACCAAGAATGGTATTATATTCTCTCTTTTAATAGGGGCTTAAAAGTCAATGCAATACAAGTCTAACAGAGACTCATTTTATACTGGTGTCCTATAACTGAGTGGAATGGAGTACTACAAGATCCTTTTTAACTTAAATAAACTTCACTTTCAGAAGAATTGTGAGCAAGATAGCCTCCTAACAGGGTGATAAGAAGGGTATGGAAGGAAGGGAGGGAGGAAAGGAAGGGAATAAGCATTTATATAGCACCTGTTAGGAGCAGCTAGGTGGTGCAGTGGATAGAGCATTGGTCCTGGCGTCAAGAAAACGTGAGTTCCAATCTGGCCTCAGACACTTAATAGATGTGTGACCCTGGGCAAGTCATTTAACCCTGTTTACCTCAGTTTCCTCATCTGTAAAATGAACTGGAGAAGGAAATGGCAAACCACTCCCATATTTTTGCCAAGAAAACCCCAAATGAGGTCATAAAGAGTTAGACGTGACTGAACAATAGCATCTATTATGTTCCAAGCACTGTGATCTTCACAAGCCTGAAAGGTAGATGCTGCTATTATCCCTATTTTACAGTTGAAGAAACTGAGGCAAACAGGAGTTAAATAACTTGACCGGAGTTTCATAACTAATAAGTATCTGAGGCCAGAATTTGAACTCAGGTCTTTTTGACTCCAGGCCCAGCACTCTGTCCTATTGTACCACCTAACCGCTTCAAATCAAAAGGACTACATTACATTCTATTTCCTCCTTTCCCTTAACCCCCTACAATTTTTGTATGGAAGAAGTCAGGTTAGAGTGGCTATCCAAAGCTGACTTAGGGAAAGAAGTTACAAAGCCTGAGCTGTTATCTGTGAAAGTTCCTGTGGAAAAAGTAGGGAAAGGAGAGGAGCAAAGACATATTGTCTGATCAAATGTGTATATATGAACCTCCTATCTTTTTTATTTTTAAAACTGTTGGCTGGTAGATCTATCTCCTTCTACCCTGCTGGCTGAAGAGGGGAGAGGAGGGAAAAATTTGGGTCACAGGATGATCACCCTGCTTCCCCCATTCTAGGGAAGATTTTGATTATACCCTGCTTACTCTTGAAACTGCTTAGTAAGTGTTGAAATTACTATGAAATTTCATGAATTACATGACAGTAGATAGTTTCATACCAGAGGTTGGGTTAATCAGGGCCATTTAGTGACATTGTTATCCTTATCTCAATAAACTGCCTGACCTTCTTTAAGGAAAAACAAAAAGATTTCCCTCGGAAAATCTAATTTCCTCTAGGATATTTTTCTTAGTAGGTCATCCCATATTAACTGCAACCTGACTATGAGCATGTTCGAATGATGAACAGGCCCAGCTGTTAAGATAGTTGAATTGGTTTCTGAATCAGTCATCGTAAAATGAGTAAATGTCAGGCTAATCCTAGATTTTATATCATAGAAGTTTAGGGCTAGAAGTTAGTTCTAATTCAAGCTACTCATTTCCTAGATGAGGAAACTGGAAACCCAGAGAGTTGCTCAAGATCACATAGTTGTCTATGGGTACAATAGGAACATTTTCCAACTTCCAACCCAGTGCATCTGATGGGTAAATGATTATATTTGCAAAAAGGCCTAATATTGGCAGGCACTCTGTATTTCACGGATGGAAAAACTGAGAATAATCTTGTCCTGATCTGCATGGAACAAGGTGGGAAAACACATTCAACATCCCCTTGGGAGTCCCCGAAGTTGTACCTTTTTCTGCCGAGTGGCATATGCCCCTCTCCTTGTGAACTGTGAGCTTGGACTCATTTGCTGATCCAGTTATTTCAGTCATCTTAAGTAAGGACTTTTCAAGTTGAGTCATTAAGATGACTGAAAAAACCAGCCTGACGATCTGCAAAACTAATGTTGTATTTTGGTTGTCTTAACACATTGATGATCAGTGCCCTTCCTCCTCCTCCTTTGGGAGCATGCTCAGTCACTGCTCCAGATGACCACGTAGGAAGTAGTAGGGTTCTGGGATGGCCATGAGGAATGGAGACTGAGCATACTCAGCAAGGGTAAGCACTGGGACACAACTATTCACCAGCAGTAATTAGCCTAACAGTCAATTTGCTGTACCCCGTAACCCACTTTAAATATAAAAATAAGATTGATATGAAATTCTAGTTGCCCTAAGGTTACCACTTATTACATAAGTTTTGAATTGGGAGAGATAAACAGTTTCTGAGATTAAAATAAATACAGATTTGATCCTAAAGAATGCCTTTAAAAATATAACAGTATATTCAAGGTGTTTCCAATCATAGCTTAATATTGAAAATTTATTTCAGGTAATATATTGTATTTATAATACTGGTTGGGGAGCATAGGTAGTAGGATCATAGGATAATTATGTAGAGCTAGAAGAGCCCTTAGAAGGAATCTGGCCTCTTTATTTTACAAGTTAGGCTTTTTCTTCATGTGGTTTCATGAGTTAAGATTTAAGGCACCTAGTGGGTCAAGTGCCAGACCTGTAGTCAGGAAGACTCATCTTCCTCAGTTCAAATCTGGCCTAAGACACTGACTAGCTGTGTGACCCCGGTGAAGTCACTTAACCCTATTTGCCTCAGTAAAATGAGCTAGAGAAAGAAATGGCAAACCACTAATATCTTTGCCAAGAAAACTCCAAAGGGGGTCAGATACAACTGAAAATGACTGAACAACAAAAATCTAAGTTTATATAACATTGATAATGGATTTCTATTATATTTAGATTTTTTTTTTTTTGCTTTTTGTGAGGCAATTGGGGTTAAGTGACTTGCCCAGAGTCACACAGCTGGTAAGTGTTATGTGTCTGAGTCCGGATTTGAACTCAGGCCCTCCTGACTCCAAGGCCAGGGCTCTATCCACTGGGCCCACTTAGCTGCCCCTCTACTTAGACTTTTTTAAAAGAAAGCTATAATTGAAACAACACAATGCTATCATGTAAACAATTTAGCATTAATCACTCTACTAGAATGAAAGTGAATAAATAAGTGATATTGTTCATTGGCTCTGAGCTCCATTTTGCCTGGTTAGTGCTAACTAAATAGTTTTGTTGAATTTAATTTGGTGACATTTCAACAGCACATGGGTTTCATGGTTTTAAATGATTTTGGAATTCTTTCAGAATTATATTGTCTCAGTTCTTCCCCTCTAACACAACAGTTTTTACCCACTGAGAAGGTCAGAATGCTTTTTAATCAAGATTGACAGGACAGTAATAGGACACGAGGCCAGAGCTATGATGTTCACTCTGGTCAGCTGAAGTTTTGCCAAGGTGATCTCACCCACCAAGTAGCAGCATGATGTATTTGCAGAAAGGTAGGATAAAGTCCCTGGACCAATATAAGGGGCGGAATTCTCCATGTCTTCCAATAGACCATCTGTGTTTAATGACTCTAACCATCAGGAAGTTTTTCCTTTATTTTGACCTGCACAACAATCCTACCCAATCCCCCAAACTCCTGCATCATAAGCTTATTTTTTCTTTTTTGTTCCCTCTTCTACTCTTCTGCCTTGCCCTCTACCCCACTCTTGTGCCTATTATAGGATACCTTGCTCAGAACATAATAGGTGCTCAGTAGATGTTTGTTCACTTACCAGCTTAATAAGGCTGCAAAAAAAGCCAATCACACACATATGTAAGCTATGTCAAATTGCTTGCCTTCTTAATGGAGGATGAGAGGGGAGGGAGAGAGATTTTAGAACTGAAAATTTGAAAAAAGAATGTTAAAATTGTTTTTACAGGTAATTGGGAAAAAAAGAAAATATTAAATTTATTTTTTAAAAGCTAGTCACCACCTTCCGTGACAAAAGGAATAAAGACTCATCCTAGGACGCTTAGTCTTCTCTATGTATCATTTTAGTTTATATTATCTTTCCCTAAAGGCTTGATTTTCAGCAGTCCAAAGAATTCCTAACTTTTCTTTCTTGTTTATCCCTTTCTCTATATTGTAAAACCCATTCTAAAATCACTAACTTGCTGACTCAGGGCTGGGTAGAGGTTGGAATCTAACTTGAAGCTATTCATGCTATTTCTTAGGAACTTGGAAGTGTTGTGGCTCACCTGCATCAGACGTGCTCTCTCTGCTCTCCAGAGAACACGAATGGAATATATTTCTTTTAGGTGGTCAAATAAATAGTAGGTGTGCTAAACTTTCCAAATTTAGTTGTGCAGGGTGTTTGACTAGCAGGTAAGGTCAAGGCACTGGAAAATGTAAAGAGACCACAGAAATGTGCACCACACACCTTTCTCTGGTCAAACTATAACGACATCAATGAAAAAAAACCAGAGAGAATCACTAGCATTGATGTGGGATGCCACTTTACTATTTATGTAATCTTGCATATATCAGCTTTGATATCTCTTGAAGACCTGTTGCAGCTCTGATTTGACCTCTCTGAGATTCCATTTCCTCATCAGTAAAATGGAAATGAAAATATGTGCTACCTACCTACCGGGGTTGTTGTGAGAACAGATTCTTATAAACCTTAAGGGACTGCATAAATATGAGCAATTTTTATTATTCAATTAACTTCCAATAGGAAACACTTAAATAGTTTGTGAACTATCAAGGTCTCTCAGCCTCTGTAGTTCTTTTATACTTTTAACTATTTATGAGTATTTTTTCCAGAGAAGAAGCAGTGAAAGGGCTCATAGCTAGAAGCAGGAGGGTGTGCTGGTAAATGTTTAACAAACAGATCTCAGAAAAAATATATGAAGGACATAGTTTTCAGTTTAATCTGAATTATTAACATTTTTTCCATTACTTTTTAAAAAGTTTTTGGTGAGGGGAAATTGAAAAGCAAGAAAAGAATCCACTTTTTTCCCCTCTGTTATTGTTTACACTGAAAAGAGGCTGTATTGGTTTCTACCGACTTATACACTTTCTGAAATAATCCATTAAAATGTCAGTGCCTACATTTTCCAGTATCTATAAGCTGATGTGCAGCTTCCATGAGTATCTTGATAAATGTCATGAATTGGTAAGTAATTTTTTTTTTTGGAGACTGGACCTGGCTGTCTCAACAAAAGCTGTCTCAACAAAGCCTTGCCTAGACCAGAAATGTAGCAGCCACTCAGCATACTACTGTTGAACTGGGGATTGTCACAGAAGCTTTGACCTGTTCCATTTCTGCCCTTGACTTGAGCTAATTCTTTCCTCTGTAGGCAGCCTGGTGACACCCCTACTTCCAGGGACTTACCATATTGGTGTTGGGCTTACTGGATGGGTATTGGACACTGGGATGGGCTTTAGATCTGCTGGAGGTCAGATTCCAGAGCTCAAGAGATCTATCAATCTGGCCTTCACAGGTAGTAGGGACTACAAGCATGGCTACTACTGACCAGAAATTGATAAATAATTTGCATATTCTGCTAGTCGTACTTTGCCTCTTCCCTTTCTGCCATCAGAGACCTAACCCACAAAGCTGGAGTCTCTTTATTCACAAGAAACACTTAGAGTTCTCATTTTGCTCTGAATCATAAACTATAACAAACCTTTGGGAAGATTTCCTTTTTTTCTGTGTGGTATCATTCCACTTTAAATTTCTAAATAAGATTTATCAAATTTGTTTTTTAACAATAATTTTAAAAAGTAATTGAATCCAAAATATGATGACTCATACATAAACTTTGCACCAAAAGTTTAGATCCCTGAAACCCTATGAGAAGGCAATGGGGTAGATAGGACCACTGACCTCTCATAGAGCTACAGGCTCATCCCTATCTAGCTTGGAATCCCTGCTTTTAGGGTCACTAATGGTTTGCAGAACAAAAATAGGAGAATTATCTTTGAGAAGGTCACCCCTAACCCACTCCCCATCACTAAAATCAAGATGTGATGGGAACAAATATTTTCTAGGAATTAGCTTATCAGATTGTCCTGAGGATACCAAAATACCATCTCAAGATGCAAGGAGATAAAATGCAGACAGGTAAGTTCAAAGGAAGAAGGGATATATGGTGCAGGGGCGAAGAGGGTGGAGGGGGGAGAAAGTCCCACTTGTGGAACTGACTCTAGGTAAATTAAAATGAAAGGAAAGTTTCTTTCACTATCTTTTCCCCACTCCAACCATTCTTTTTATGAAGACCTTTGCACTCAGCTGCTGTCCAAAAACTTGAGGTGCTTTGTTTGCCAAAGGTATTTGTATTTTAATGGAGTAAGGAGAGACCTTTGGGGACCAAATGAATGACTGCCTAATGAGGTATTTATTCCCTGTGGCAGACAGAGGAGATATCTCTGGACATAGGATCCTGCCCTGACCACTTCTTGTAGGCAACCTTCTTCTCCATCTATGTATAAGGCAGAACCTGTCTTACTGTTCCAAAGATACATTTGACAGGCACTCAAATTCTTGGACTTCAGCTAAGATATTGGGCACAACAATTTTTTTAAAAATTTTTCTGTTTTTATTTTTGTTGGTGGGTCCATTTGCTGGTGGACTAAAATGCTCCACACTTAGTTCCAGACTCAGAACAACTGGGATGTTTACTCCTTGGAAAATTTCTACTGGTAATTTTAACAGTGAAACCTGATACCTTAAATGTTCTTTTAAATAATAACCAAAAAACCCTCAAATCTACCTCAAAGTCCAGGTTTCAAAAGCACCTATTTTTTGGTATAGGGCTCAATTCCTCATTTTCAAAATTCCTATTATAAAAACTTTAGACTTAAATTTTTTTTCTTATTTGTTTTTTCCCCTGTGGTAAGGGACTAACCTTGTATCAAACCTTTCCTGTGATGGTTTCAGCACTTTATAAAGTCTCGCCTCTGGCACATACTTCTTGGCCGACTCTTTTAACCAGGAATTCCCTACACTAGTAAAATTATAGGCCTGGACCAGAAAAAAAATCTGATAATAGACTTCCCCCCACCTTTATATATGAGGAATACTAGAAAGCAAAAGGCAAAATAACTTCCTTAAAATCAACAGAAAGCTAAGAACCCCAGTTTCTGGTGTGAAACTTTCTATCGTCACATCATTCATGAAAGTTTAAAGTTGGAAGGTTACCTAGAAATAATCTAGTTCAGTCCCATAATTTTACAGATAAGGAGATTAAGATGCAGAGAAACATTAAATGAGTTATCTGAGGTCAAACAGCTTGTTGATGGCAGGGACTGGAATAGTACCAAGCCCTGAGCTCTTTTCATTCTATAGAAAACACTGATTTTTTTTTTTAACAAAAGAATATTTTTTTTTGTCCTGAAGAAACCTGACTAAGAATGTCTTTCCTAATCTCGGTAATCTTGTAATTGTTGGCCATTTTTTTCTTTGTATCATTGTGCCTGTTACATAGTAGTAGGTGTTTAATTAACTGTGTGCTATGTATGCTGATAACTATGTATGCTATTACTGCTATTGCTAGTGCACTATTGTTGAGTATGAAGAGAGGGAGACTTAAGACAAGGTAGTTTATAGCAGGAGAAAACCAGGATGATTCTTTGACAAATGGAAAATTCTTGAACCTTTCTCTCCCTTTCTCCCCCCACTTTCTTCTCTCTCTTTGCATTCTGTGTGTCTCTGTCTGTCTGTCTGTCTGTCTCAGAAACATTATCGGATCATGTCTAGAGCTGGAAGGAGCTATGTATCCCAACCACTTCGTTTTAGTAATTAAATAACTTGCCCAAGGTCATATGTATAATAAGCATCAGAGGCAAGCTTTGAATCCATGCTCTCTTCCTCCAGTGCTTACGTTCCACTTTACCACAATTGCAAAAGGCAGATATTTAAAGTTGGATGAACCTCTCATGACCTCTCAAAGAAAAAAAAACAGAGGGATGGGTGAGGGATCCACTGGGTACATGAACTTTCATCGTTGTTTAAGATGCATTTTAGCCATCAGACTTCACAAGTACATTGTATAACTGTAGCCAAGGATGTAGCCAAATTCAAGGTCCCTTTCTGAGAATTTTAAAAAGCAAATTAACTCTGGGGCTGAGATTTTAAGCATGAGGACATTCTCCTGAGTAAGAGGCTGTTACTGAATATATAAATATAAAATAGCATTCTCTAAGAGGATTGCTGAGAGTCTATTAGTGGGCAGAACACAGCTGTCAGGCAGTCTCATTGGCAGAGATTTTAAATGAAACTCAGGAGATGTGGACTGCTTGCCACACAGAGGTAGCCTTTATTAGTTACTTTTATGTACACCTTTTGTGGGGGGTAGTTATAGATTGTCTTTTCAATTAGAAGACAATAGTTCAAATCCAGCTTGACACCTACTGGCTGTGTAACTCTGGGCAAGTCACTTAACCCTGCTTGCCTCAGTTTCCTCATCTGTAAAATGGGCTGGAGAAGGAAATGGCAAACTATTCCAGTATCTTTTGCCAAGAAAACCCCAAATGAGGTCACGAAGAGTTGGAAATGACTGAAACAACTGAAAAACAAAACTTCTTTTTAAAAATACTTAGCAGGTTCAAAAATGAGAAAAATAAAGACCTGTGTTTTAAATAGGGATAGAGACTGGAACTGTGATTTCACTGAGGGTGTGTGTGTGTTGAGGGGTGCAGTGAGGAGGAACACTAGGATATCACCTCAAAGGGCACACCCAAGCAGGACTGAGACCAACAAGGGTGGAATTCATGATGGGGGAGAAAGGATGCCGCTTAGTAACCTCTTCTTTTAATTAATTATTCTTAATAACTACTTGCTACAATCTGATGATTGCTTACCATCTCAGGGAGAGAGGAGGGAGGGAGAGAATTCAGAACTCAAAATTAGAAAAAAAACCCAAATATTAAAAACTGTTTTTACATGGAATTGGGGAAAAACTAAAATATTATTTAAAAAATAACATGTTGCTAAGATCAGGTGTTTACAGGTTGCCGTAAGGGTTTTCGGGGTCCTTTAAATTTTACCACCTTGAGAAAAAGTCCTGGTTGCATCACCCTAGGTATGACACTCTTTCTAGTCTATAAACATCTCTCTACACAATAGCAGAAACAAAAATAATAGTTTCTATCTCCCAACTGTTCTATCCATCTTTCTAAAACAACAAAACAAAACCAAAAATACAGTTTTGATAAGAAGGCAGAACAGATGGACGATCTGGGCAGAAATCTCAAAAGTCCTACATCATCATGAATAGTCAATACTTTTGACTGGTTGTGCAATAGCATTCCTAAACAATTTTTTTTGACCATGCTCCATGAGATAGCCCCTGTAGACCCATTCAATCTCATGACAGTCTTTTATCGACTGACTCTTTTCTACTTTCACCAAGTCTAAATAACTGGAAGGATGAAAATGAGAAGTAACAACAGCAACGGCACCATCGTAGCAGTTGTGATTCTGATTCTAAAGACTTTGCCACCATGATTTAGTTATTCTCTCAATCTGGAATTTCTCTCAGTGCCTGGGCCTTCTCACCTGCCATGCCTGACCCCTTCTCCTGTTGGTAAGTTCCTTTTGGGTCTTCCATTTTGGAAAGAGGCACAGGCCCCCCTTTTTTCCTATTCCCTTTTATACATTGTCTTTCCCCATTGGAATGTAACCTCCTGTCTTTCTAATTTCTTATATTTGTATCCTTGATGCTTGACCCATTACCTGGCACATAGTAAGCACTTAATAAATGCTCATTGTCTTGCCTTCCTTATGTCAGCCGGTGTCCTGAGCTGTTGGAAGAGCTCTGCTATTAGGCCCTCATGAATGTAATTAATAAAAATTTTTATTCTGAGTATTAAGGTCATATTTCCTATATTCATTAATTTTCATGTTACATAGCTGGGTATATGTATTTAATCTATCTCTCTAGTTCTTGATTGCAAAGAACATATCAATGTTTACAAATTAGAGAGAATATTTACAATTCTTCTACTATATAACTTTCCACGGTCAGAATTTTTTCTACTATTGTCTCATTTTCCAGCCTATTTATTGAATTTTAACTCTATGCTAAAGTGGGGCTCTGTTTCCAGGGCGGAGGGGGCACTGACCCAAGCTTTCATCTATAGTATAGACAGCACTATGCTTTTTCTAGCTTTAATGGATATACATGAAAGGCTTTAATTTTGGCATTTTTTTGAAATTTAGATTTAAAGTTAATTTTGGACTTTTCCATTCTCTTCACCTTTGTTGTTTTATTTTAAAATTCAAGAGCATTTTCCCCTCTCTTCTTCCAACTCTTTTGTGACCCCATTTGGATTTGTTTGTTTGTTTGTTTTGGCAAAAATATTACATTGGTTTGCCATTTCCTTCTCCAGCTGATTTTACAGATGAGGAAACTGAGGCAAACAGGGGTTTAAGTAACTTACCCAGGGTCACACAGCTAGTATGTATCTTAGGCCGTATTTAAGTCAGGTCTTCCTGATTTCAGGCCCAGTACTCTATCCACTGTACCATCTACCTGTCCCCAAGAGGCAACTAGCAGGAAGCATTTCTGTGAAAAACAAATGATGGATCTCAATCCAAAGAGATTGCTGCCAGAAGCCCGGTCAATAGAATTGAGTTCTAGTATCAGATTTTTATTTATATGATCTTAGTTGGGTTATTTATTTCTCCCACGTTATAGATGAAATAACAGAGGCATAAGGAGTCATTGACTTATCCAAGACCATTCAGCTAGGATGTGTCACAGTTGAGACTTAAACTCAAGTCCTCTGATTGCACAAATGGTGATATTGCTACTTCACCATAATGCTGCACATCTTCCAAGATCTCAGTTTCTTCACTTGTGAAGCAGGGATGATATGTATAAGCATATATATGTATATGTAGTATGTATATATATATGTGTGTATGTATTTTTTTTTGAGGGAGAGCGGGGTGGTCCAGACCTGTTAATTCATGTGTGTAGAAAACTTCTAACGTGGGAACTCTCTCCACAGATGCAGATGGGCAACTAATTAATGATTTGTAATCTTAGAGAGTTAAAGTGACTTGTCAATGGTCACCCAGTTAATATGTATCTGAAGTAGGAGTGAAACTCCAGTCTCTCTTACTGCAAGGCTAACGGCCCGCTAGCCACTAAACTTAGCTGCTACATCTCAGAGATGATAATTTTAGCCTTAAATACTTCATAGGAATGTTGTAGATACGAAAACCTAGAATTTCTCTTGCATTCTTTTCACCTGTTAAATTCTTATCCATCCTTTAAAGACTACTTCAAATGCTACCCTTTCTAATAAAGACTTGTCTTATTGTTCATCAAGCAATAATGATCTTTTCTCCCTCCAGTGTCACATACCACGCTGTTTTGCATTCCTCTAATGCATTTATCATGTCTTAGTATGTACTATAATTATTTTCACAGGGCTTATCACTCTCTTAAACTGTAAATCTCTATGAGGAGCAGGAACCAAGTCTTATCTGAACTGCATTCCCCCCAGCATCTAACACAATGTTTTGTACACAGAAAGTGCGTAATAACTATTTGCTGGTTTGAATTAAATGGAAAGTATTTCCAAAAAGTTGTATATAATTTAAATTTAAAATTTCCCAAGAGGTAAAGAAATTTAACAAATTTGCAATCTGATGTCCAAATTCTCCAAAGAATAGCATAATACAAAATAATACTATAAAAATATAGACAAAATACAAATGCTATAGAAGTGACTTTGGGGCAGCTAGGTGGCGCAGTGGATAGAGCACCGGCCCTGAAGTGAGGAGGACCTGAGTTCAAATCCAGTCTCAGACCAAACACTTGACACTCACTATCTGTGTGACCCTGGGCAAGTCACTTAACCCCAACTGCCTAAAAAGAATAAAAAAAAAAATTAAGAAAAAGAAGTGACTTCAAAATTTTGCTTCCAAAGGAATATTTGCATGGAGAAATATGGGAGATGGCAAAGATAGCACGGAAGCACTGGCCCAGGAAAATTGGAAGCAGCTTTTTCTCATGAGTGATATCATTGGCTATTTCTAGAACCCTAATTCTCTCATGGTAGGACCACGGTAAGGGGTAAAGTTCCTCCTCTCTATGTCCACCTTGTCAATTGTCACAATTATCTGATTCTTAGTCTACCCTAACATCCAGCTTCAGGATTCACATCCTCATTTTCTATTCCTGTGTGAAATGAAACTTGGAATGTGACATTTCTTATTATTGTGGGAGGAGAGGCCAGGTACCTTAAGTTGCACCTTTGTCTTTGCAATGAGAAACCATATAGTCTTAGACCTGTCTTGAACTTCTCTTACTTCTCAACTATTAAAATACCCCCACGACATAAGGTGTTCAGGGTGTGGTGAGTTCATTCATAATAAACGTTAGCACTTTGACATTCTTGGTGGAGAGCCTTATGTCATTCATTAGTATGTCATTGAAGGAATTGTCATTGGGGAGGGGGATAGCTAGAGAAATTATATCATTAAAGCAAAAGCAAGAGTTTTGTGGTTTTAAAAGAATTGTCTTGAGACAGCTAGGTGGTGCAATAGATAGAGCATTGGGCCTGGAGTCAGGAAAAACTGAGTTCAAGTCAGGCCTCAGACACTTACTAGTTGTGTGACCTTAGGCAAGTCACTTAACCTCTGCCTCAGTTTCCTCAACTGTAAAATGAAGATAATAATAGCAACTTGCTCCCAGGGTTGTTGTGAGGATCAGACAAGATGATATTTGTGAAGTTCTTAGTATAGTGACTGGCACATATTAGGTACTTCAAAACTACTACATATTAATATTACGATGATGATGCTCTGGATAACATTTTAGAACAGTATAGTGAGATTGGTCTTCCTTTTTCCAATGCCTTTTTACCCTTCGTGCTGCTTGTTCTAATTCTGCATTTCATGGGACCAGGAGATGGAAGGGCCCTTAGAGATCATCCCATGCAGTAGTTCTCAAAGCATGGCCTGGAGACTCCTTTCAGAAAGTCCGTGAAGTCAAAATTATTTTCATAATAATACTAAGCAGGGTTAATTTTGAATATGATAAATATTGGTAGATATAACCCACATAAGGAAAAGCTCTTTTTTTCAGAGTATAAAGTGATCTTGAGGCCGAAAGGTCTGAGAACCACTGGTCTCATCCCACCCCATCATTTTATAGAGAACATGGAGGTCAAATGAAGAGAAATAGCTTGTCTAACATTACAAAAGCAGTGAGCAGAAAAGCTGGGATTTGAGCACCTTAGTCCTTCAACCCCAAATCCAGTGCTCCTCCCACTGCCCTACTTTGCCCCTATTGTTACAGGATAATGAAATAGAAGAAGCATTTTTCACATCCAGTTTATATAATTAGTGAAATTTTCTGGTCCACACAAACTATTAAGTTCAAGATTCAAAGGCCTCAGCAGGAGTAATTTCCTAAAATTGAAAGACAACTGCTGATGGTAATTTTAATTCAACTGATCTTCATTTGCCTAAGGCCTATCTTTGCATCACGTAATTTCATAAAGAAAGACTCTATTTAGGGGCAGCTAGGTGGCACAATGGATAGAGCTCCAGCCTTGCAGTCAGGAGGACCTGAGTTCAAATATAGCCTCAGACTAAATACTTGACACTTACTACCTGTGTGACCCTGGGCAGGTCACTTAACCCCAAAAAAGAAAAGAAAAACTCTATTTAGCACCAGATGATCAAATATATCATTTCCAGATCCTGAGCAAAAACACATTTTATAAATCTGAAATATGTTTCTCATTTTTTTTTTTGTCCCAGACTTGTGATTTCATAGCCTAAGGAACTCCTAGTAAGGAACTTCCTTTACCAACGCAGATGGGCATCCTCTCTGAAATTTATAGTTAGGACACATGATTTCATGAATGTATGGAACTCCTAGGATAGAAGCTTCTTCCATGGATGTGGACAGGCAGTATGTCTGGGTCTTTTAGTCTTAGAGGTTAAGAGAACTGCCCAGGGTCACAGAGCCAATATGTGTCAGACCTGAGATCTTCTTGACTCTGAGGTCAGCTCTCTGTTTAGTATACTATGCTGTTTCTCAGACATTTCTATTTAACCCAACTTAATTACATTTCTCCTGGTAAAAGGTATTTTTTATTGAGTTTTTACTCAAAGTAAGTACAGCATGTTAACCCTAGTTTCTCTTTTGTCATTATCTATAATATTAAAGCTTTTTCTCCTGAGTTCTCTTGACTATAAAGCCGTGCCAATATTTGGCAACATTACCTCCAATTGTTTAAAAATGTGAAATGCAAAACCCCTTTGGTTCAATGGTTTGAAGACTTCAGCAGACATTATCTTTTCCCTGAAAAAGGTAAAGGAGCCCAACCCACAAATTCCTGTTCCCACTCTGCATACCTCAAGTCATTTTTGGTTTCCCATTTGAAATTCACCTCAAACGCTCTGGTTACTCACACATGATGAAGGAAGAAATTTGGGAGATAAAGAAAAAGCGGAGAGTTTGAATTATCTCAAGCAGTAATTCCTAACCTGGGGTCTTTAAAGTTGTTTCAAAAATACCTTTATATTTCAAAGTGGTTGTCTTTTGTAATCCTATATAATTTGTGCATTTAAAAATAATCTAAGGGGCAGCTAGGTGGCACAGTAGATAGAGCACTGGCCTTAGACTCAGGAGGACCTGAGTTCAAATCCGACCTCAGACACATAACACTCACTAGCTGTGTGACTCTGGGCAAGTCGCTTCCCCCCAATTGCCTCACCAAAAAAACAAACAACAGAAATATTCTGAAAAGAGGCCCATAGTCACCAGGCTGCCAAAAGGATTCATAACACAAAATTAGTTAAGAGCCCTAATTTAAAATACAATTGATTGCTTGAACTCAAATGTCAGGATGCTTAGGTAGCTGCAGCTTTTGACTCCCACATTTCCAAAGATGATTTTGACCCCCTCCATCATAATTAATGAGCACCTCTCTTCATCAGTCTAATGACACAAAACAAAACCCAAAGGGAAAAAAAATATGAGTAAAGGGCACTTTTCCCAAGAAAATAATCTTATACACAAAGATATCTAGCATCTGTGTATGATTGCCTTGTGGTGTTAGACTGGAAGCCATTTGAAAGTAGGAATCATGCCAAGAGTACCTGACATGCTCAATGAATGGATTGACTAGCATGTTCTACTCCTGCCATATTTTAGCTGGAGAGGTGAAGCAGCCTGAGCTCTGTACACATTCCACAGCTTTAGGTTTCCATTCCATGGAATGTCCTGGGGACCATATTCTGGGGGGCAGGGTCTTTCAGATACATATGCAGAGTACATAAAAAGGGACGAGAAAGTATGTAGCCAAGCTGCAAAGGGGAAATGGTGCCAAAGCGTATGTAGTGTTAAACACGTAACTGTCTTTTGCTTGTTTTATTCACACCAGATGCTACTTTTTTTCCACTTAAGTTGTCCAGAGTGCAGTTATTTTTAACAAGGGAGCAACTGCTTTCTTTTTTGGGTCTCTCAGAAAGAGAAATTTCAGTCACAGGGAAGACATCACTTCCGGATCAGTGAGCCTGAATGGGGAAAAGCTGCAGAAGACCTAGACTGCAGATTCTCATGCTGACCTCATCACACGTGACAAGCCCAGACCAAG
Organism: Phascolarctos cinereus; assembly: GCF_003287225.1. NCBI lineage: Eukaryota > Metazoa > Chordata > Mammalia > Diprotodontia > Phascolarctidae > Phascolarctos > Phascolarctos cinereus. Next base: position 170,627,057 of record NW_027556180.1, read on the forward strand.
GAAAAAGAGAATGATGTTTGTGAGCAACACGAGAGAGAACCATTTATTTTCTAGTTTGCTTAGGAAGTTGCTTAAAAAAGAGTTTGTTCTAGAAGATCTAGTGTGATTAAAAACACAGGCTGGAAATGTTAAACACAATGTCATTTGGCTGCATCCTGAGTGCACAAAACTGCAGAATTTTTTCCCCATCATAGAAACATCTCCAGCAATAATACAAAAGCATCATCACACCAAGAAAGGATCAATGTTTCATCAATAAATCTCTGGAGAGTATTCAATTTGTTTGTGTGCAATTCATAAAAATACAAATCCAAATGGGTGAAGCCAATGGTGGTGATGGAAGAAATTTACAATCATAGGAGACATTTCTGAGGATAGCCATTGACGTTAGCTTTGTTGAAATAACAGAGCAGACAGCATTAGTTTTGCAGTACAAATAAAATACACAGTTGTCCGGGAGATTATTGGTTTCTTTGGAGGTTTGAGTGGGGCAAATTATATATAATTGCCACAATAAAATGGGTTTGGATCAGCTAATTTAAAAGAATATTCTCACAGGACAAAAATGTATTTCACACAGCAATTAGGAGGTTGGAAAATCCTTGAAATTGGGCTGTGGGGTTGTGCTTGCTTGTGGCCAATTATGCGTGGACCTCTTTGCTAGCTGAAAACTACACACATACATTATTACATAAATAAAAACTCATTTAGCCTGTGCTGTGAAAACTAAGGGGTTACCCATAGGACTTGGAAAGAGTCTCTACAGAAAGGGAAAGTGGCAGAAACTGCTTTACTTTTCTTCTGTGGATATGCGGTAAAGTGCTTCGCCCAAATTCTCAAGCTTCTCTTTGTGTTCCAGGTCCTGGTACAAGCCTTTAGGAATATTGTTCAGGCCGTAGAGCAAGCCGTATATACATCCAGCAATAGACCCAGTAGCTGCGCTCTCACCTGAAACAGGAAACAAGAGAGTGCTCAGCCTTAGAAAATCCCAAGGTTGGGAAATTAGAGCTCATTGGTTCCTACCTTCCCCTCATTTTTTACAGATAAGGAAACAGATCTGTCCATCAATTACTCAACAAACATTTATTAAGCACTTATTAAGTGTCAGTTACTGTACTAGGTGGAAAGAATACATAGACCAAAATGAGACAGTCTCTGCCCTTGAGAAAGACCAAATGTACTCAGATAGGTATAAACAAAATAAGTAAATATAAATTTGGAGGGGAGGCATTAGCCACTGAAGGGCAGTTAAGTGGCTCAGTGGATAGAGCACTGGGTCTGGAGTCAGGAAGACCTGAGTTCATATCTGACCCCAGACACTTACTAGCTGTGTGACCCTGTACAAGTCACTTAACCTCTGTTTTCCTTTATCCATTGAAGAGGGATATGGCAAACCATTCCAGCAGCTTTGCCAAGAAAACCTTATGGAGAGTATGGTCCATGGGGTAACGAAGAGTTAGACACAACAGAACGCCTGAACAACAAATTAGCCACTGGGGGTATCAGGAAGGACTAATTTGCAGTGGGAAGGATCTCCCAACTTGAAGCCTTTCTTATGGCTCCCCTTGGCTTGGTAGATTACCAAATAGAATTAAAACACAGGGCAGTCCTTTGTCAGGATTGTGAAATAGGCAATGTTTAGCCACCCTTTTTCTAGCCCTACTCTATTCACCTTCAGATGTCTAGTGCCCTCACCTCTCTAAAACCTACTACCCATTTAGGATCTACTAGCAATTTTGACAATTTAGTGTATCCTTAAAGCAGTGCATTTCTTCTTCCAGGGAAATTTTCATTTATCTTTTGATCTTTAGAGCATCTTGTTAAAGGAATCATTGTGAGTGGGTGGGTCCTGTTACAGCAAGTGTGTGATGGTGCACCAACATATTTGCCCTAAGAGTAACTTAACATTAGAGGTATGGGATCAGGCTGAGTTAAACTAGTGATTGTATTGTGTTTCCTTCTTGGGAATAAACTCTTCTTTCAGGCTCTCCAAGCTCCTTCGGATTCCATCTGGCAATACTTGCCGTATTTGGGAACGTGCCAAATTTAGCCTCTTACTCTTATATCTCTTTTCCCTTTTCATCTCTTTTGACTACCGTCAACACCTCCTTCTGATCGTCCTCCACTTGAACCGTTGAAGGCTCCTTCTGTTCTCCAGCTAAATTTCTCTCATGGATAACTAGGGAGACATACCTACTGAGATTACCCACCTTTTCTGTTCCTATAAAAATACCCTCCAATCTCAAAATCTTTCACCACCTCAATTTCAGTTTTCTTATGAGATGATTCCTCTGTGACTAATTTTTTCCTGATCACATTTCCACCCTGCCCCATCCTCCTTCCTACACCTCATCTATCTGTCCTCACTCTGATCACCATAGCTCCCTTCAACTGTTTATTGACACATGACAAATGGTCATAGTGGGGAGAGTGTTAGGATTGTAGTCAGAAAGACAAGGGGTTAACTCCTTCCTGCTCCTGACACTTAGTAGTTGTGAAGTCCTGGACAAATCATTTAATCTGTCTGAACTTCGGTTTCCTTATCTTTAAAATAGACTAATAATAGTATATAATTCACAGGCATGTTGTGACGCTTAAATGAGAAATATATGTAAATTGCCTTGCAAATCGTAAAGTGATATATAAATGTCAGTCATTTTGATTTACTGACCCTTTCCAACTCTTGGGTTGGTCATAACTCCTCATAGAACTCCCCCTTTCCCCTTTCTCCCCCCTTCTCCTTTCTCCTGTCCTGTTTTCTCCTCCCCTCTTTCAAAAAAGTCCTAACAACCTGCCTCTATTAACCAGTTTTCAAACCTCTAATGATGAGGTATTTTGTAACTTCACATATTAGCTAGGATTCTTATCCAGGTCTCAGAGATTCTATGTCATTATTGTTGTTGTTTAGGTGACTAGTCATGTCCAACTCTTCGTGAACCCGTTTGGGGTTTTCTTGGTAAAGATACTAGAGTGCTTTGTCATTTCTTTCTCCAGCTCATTTCATAGATGAGGAACTGAGGCAAACAGGGTTAAATGACTTGCCAGTAAGTAAGGCCAGATTTGAACTCAGGAAGATGAGTAATCCTGACTCCAACCCTGGCACTATCTATTACCCATTGCAGCACCTAGCTGCCCTAGAGATTCTCTATGTTATAATTTTATTTTCAATTTTACCTATCATTTTGTGCTACACACTTCTTCATTTGATCCTTCCCTGTTATATGGCAATAGACCAGATGTCTAAAGCATAGTGTTAAAGGGGAGGTCTGTCATAATTTCCCTCTTCCCTTAAGGGAAGCATGATGTAATATTTATTGCACCTGTGTTGATTATAACATTAAGTAAAACAATCCCTCTAACTTCAGAGAATCAAAGCATCTTTGAATTATAGAAGGCAATTCAAAGATTATAATATAACCTTTTCCCTACATCTGCACACCACACATAGAGACAAAAGTCAAGTAATAACATAATCGTTGACACTGCAGAAACAGATATTGGCCTGGTCAGCCCAGCTGAATAAATTCTGCCTTAGTTCTGGGCCAGCACTCACGAAGAATTCCCACCTGCTCCAACACAATACATTTGATTTTTTTCCCTCCCACTTGAACTGGGAGAAGTCGGCATAAGACTGCATAGAAAACATGCTTGCCATTGGTGTTTCTGAGTGCTTGAAACCAACAAAAAAAAAAGAAAGAAAGAAAGAAAGAAAGAATAAGGAACGGGACATAATGATTTACTTTGCTCCAAACTGTCTCCTTATTTTGGGGGAATGTGCCACTTAAACCGCACTAAGACTTCTGGGACACTGAGGATTGTCACAAATTTGCTATATGTGTAGTCAGTGTGCCCATATTTTCATGTGCTCTCAATTTTCCGTTTAGTATGATTTCATATCTACATGTCCATGTTTGGATAGCAACCATATACTTGTTCTTTTAAAGAGTTCCTTAGTATCCTAGCATGTTAAAACACCATGGTTTATTTTGTCATTTTCTTATTTGGGGACATTTTAGTTGTCTCAGTTGTGTCCTGCTGTAAGCTGTGTTCTGTGAGGCTTTATAGATGTGGAGAGACCAACCATTCCTCTCTAAACCCAGGTGGTATTAGTCTTCGGTGCTCTTATATTTACACATAATGCCATTTGGGCAGGCTCATAAAGTTACGAAGAGGATCAGGTTCTAATGAGGGGACGTATTATGTTCTGGGGAAACTAGATGGCACATTGGATAGAGCACTGGGCTGGAGTCAGATTCATCAACCTGAGTTCAGATCCAGCCTCAGATACTTATTAGCTGTATGACTCTAGGCAAGTCACTTAACCCTGTTGGCCTCAGTTTCCTCATCTGTAAAATGAGCTGGAGAAGGAAATAGCAATCCACTCCAGTTTCTTTGCCAAGAAAACCTCAAAATGGGGTCATGGAGCATTGGTAACAACTGAAATGACTCAACCAAAAAGGTATTCAGCTAATACAATAACATACTATCTTTGCATAATTGATACTATAACATCAATATCATAAAAATGAACAGTTTTGAGGACTTTTATAAACTGGTAAAGAATGAAATGAGCAGAACTAGGAGGGAGGGAGGCATATATTAAGCACTTGCTATGCAAGCACTTGGTTGAGAACTTTTACAAATATTCTCATTTGCTCCTCACAACAACCTTGAGAGGTCAGTGCTATTATTATGACTGGCAAGTGTTTGAGGCTGAATTTGAACTCAGGTCTTCTCAACTCCAGGCCTAGTTCTCTATTTACTATTCCACTTATCCATGATTCTAGAGGACCAACAATGAAATATGCTGTCCTTTAAACAGAGATGATGAATTAAGGGTGCAAAATAAAATTCTTTCTCTCCCTCCCTCCTTCCCTTCCTCCCTCTTTCTCTCTCCTCTCTCTCTTCTCTCTGTCTCTGTCTTTCTCTCACCACAAACACACATACAGGCTTACGCACGAGCGCACACACACACACACACACACACACATATGTTGCTGGTCCTTCATTCTTAAAGAGAACCAATGACATCACGAGGGTAATGTCTTAACTTACCCGTGTGTGTGTGTGTGTGTGTGTGTGTGTGTGTGTGTGTGTGTGTAGTATAGTGTATAGCCATTCAGGAAACTTGTTTTACTTGACTATGCATACTTGTTACAAGAAATTTGTTTTACTTGTTTTCTCAATAAAGTGAGAGATGGGATGGAGAAACTAGATGTCTATTAATTTAAAAAGAGAGAGCTATGGATGCTACAGATGTGAAGAAATGTCACATGAACTTTCAGATGAGTTCACCATATTATTAGCTTTAATTAAACTGTTTTATTTTACTACAAGAGACCTCTCTGAGGAGGTGAGGGTAATCTGTAAATGTCTGTAATGTACAAAAAAAAATCATATCAATGAAATTTTTTTAAAACTTAAAAAACAAATACAGTTATACATGTATGTATATATGCATGTATATTGACTATATACAGGTGTAGATGTATGTGTGTATATGTGTACATGTGTATATATGTTAGAATGTGCACGTGTGTATATGTGTGCATACGTATACATATATATTCCTGCTGGAGGAAGACTTTGGAAAGAGGCATTGGCTATTCCAAAGACCAGAACCTCAAAAATCATGGAATGTCACAATTACCAAAATTCCCAAATGTAAAGAAAAAAAATTGACCTCCATGAAACATGGCCCGGTTACAGAGCTCTGTCCAGTTGTCCCCTGCTCCCAGAAGAGCGTCATATGCAATCATTGGTGCATCATGGCCCCTTCTTCCACCTCGACCTTCTGAACTCCATTTTCTGTAAGTCTGATGAAGTGAACCAAGGTCAGTTATTTGAGCTTTAGAAAATCACTGAAAAGATTTAGCAGTTTTATTCTGGGTTGTTATTGCTGTTGTTTTAGCTCCAAGTGTGAACTTGGAGTACTTAGAAAGTCTTAGCTGGACATGTCCATTGTGTTTGGCTCATGATCACCATTCAAATAACTGAGGAAAACTAGACTGGTAAAAACAAAGTTGATGATGACATCACTTATTAATAAATAACAAAATTGATTTGGTTTCATTGGGGCATTCATGAAATGCCATCACAGCAGTGCTATCTTATCTCTTAAACCAGGCTGTGATTTTGATAGGGAGAAGGACTGGACCAGTATTTTCACTGATAATAAGGAATTCCTAGCAAGGAAATTCTCTCTATCAATGCAAGATGGAACCTTTCCTGCAATTAGGGAGCTGCCCAGAGCACCAAAAAGTTAAGTGACTTTCCCAGGGTCAGAGACAGAATTTAGACCCAAGTCATCTTGGCTTTGAGGCCAATTCTCTACTTCTGTACCACTTGCCATACTGCCTTTCATGTTAATAGCCACTCCTAATTTTATACCTTTATTCCAAAGAATTCTTAATTCTCCCCCAACTCAGATATACCATCTTTTTATCCTCATAGTATTTCTTATGTGGTACTTAACATCCCCAACATACAGATGGAAGCCTGAAGGGCAGAACTGTATTTGAGAATTTTTTCACCTTGGGCAAGTACCAATAATTGTGTCCTGGGTAAAGTAGTAGGAAACAAGACCTCAGTTAAGAGGTAGTTAATGTTGATTAGGGCAGTGTAGGAAAGGAGTTCTGCCCAGCCCATCATCCAGTAGCTTCTTCTTTTACCTAATTATTCTTACTAAGTAGGTGCTAAGCTGGTTGTCTCTGCACAGTTGAAGGACTCCAAATATTATATCAGCAATTTGCTAAAATTAGTACCCTGGGACAAAGCACTCATCCCCCTGTTCAGAGTTATGGCTCTCACCAAAGGGCAGAAAAGATAATAGTTGAGGGTACTAGAAGAAGCTAGGACTAAAATCCAAGCTTTCTGACTTACCAGTGTGGTGCAATGCTCACACCAGACAATTTATAATTTTCCTGATAACTAACTGAGCAATCTAAACTTATAGTTATTGTTCAGATTTGAGAGAGAGAGAGAGAGAGAGAGAGAGAGAGAGAGAGAGAGAGAGAGAGGGAGAGGGAGAGAGAGGGAGGGAGAGGGAGAGGGAGAGGGAGAGGGAGAAGGAAGGAAGGAAGAAGGGAGGGAGGAAGGAAGGAAGGAAGGAAGGAAGGAAGGAAGGAAGGAAGGATGAAAGGAAGGAAGGAAAGAAGGAAAGAAAGGAAGGAAGGGAAGAACAGTAGCTAGAGGGACCCCTGAGAATTCTGCTTTCCAGTACCATGGATAGTATAACCACACTTAGAGTTCTTATATCCAGGATTATTCCATTTTTGTTTTGGAAATAATTTATATTGAATAAGATTATATGAAAACCATAGGCAGAAACAAACATTTAGTAGACTGCAAGTGTGTATTTAAAATATTTGATTTCCTAAAGTGTTTTTACAAAAATACAAATAGTCAGTATTCTCATTCTTGAATCTTTTACCCAGGCTAACAATCTACTCCCTGAAAACTACAAGGTGAGTCTTCAAGAACCCCCTACAGAATGCTATGAAGACAGTTAATATTGTGAAGTTTTTCTGAAGGAAAATCATCAAATTTACCTTATCTCTCTCCTCTGCATCATAATGATCAGGAAAAGTGGCTTTATTATCTTGGTCTTCGGCAATTTTTCTCTCCTCCAAATAAAACTGCCACTTGGCTTCAAAGTAAAACCAGTGTTCTTGGTATTCTAAATATAAAGGAAATCAACAGTGATATTCAGTCTTGGCAGAGGAGTCCTTGAAATACTCATTCTGTTTAAAGGGGTCCTGAAAACAGTTTTTTGGTGGTATCTTTGGTTCTTATGTATTATATACCTCATCCTACAATAATTTGCCAAATCTCATTGATTCAGACTTTGCAATACCTCTTGTCTCCATCCCTTCCCCTCCAGACCCACCAAGAACACTCTAGTGTAGACATTCATTACTGCCTGACTGGATTATTACAATAGCTTCCTAACTGGTCTTCTAGCTTCAGGACTCTGGCTCAGCATCATTAAAAGGGTGAGGAGGAGAGTAAAAACACTTATCGCTTATTTTTTTAAATTAATGCCTTTTGGTTTTAATATGATTCATTTTCAAATATATCCTCTTCCCTCTCCTCCACAATGAACTAAGCCCTTGTTTCAAACAAATATTTTAAAAGAAAAAATAAAAGCAATTTAACAAAACCAATAAATATATAGACCACAAGGAACATTATATAAAATATGAAATTTCACACCCAAAGTCTCCTACCTTTGCAAGGAAAGAAGTACATTTTCTCAACTATTCTCAATGTCTAAGATAGGGCATACTTATACACTATCTTCTCACTTTCTCTCTTCATTCCCACCCTCTACCGTAGCCCTCAGGCTTCACCAAAGTCCATCTCTTCACCAACCCCTAGCTTTCTCTGCCATTCTCCCCACTCACCTTCCTCATTCCCCACCCCCAAACTTTGTTTCAGTTATAGTACTTAACCCATTCCCAGTTCCTTAGTCTCAGTTCTTCAGTATCTATCTTTCAACCTTCAGCTCCTTATCCTACCTTCTTCTCCAGAGGGAAGCGGCTGACCTACAGAGGGAAGGGGCCCCTCTAAGTCAGCATTTTATACTACTGCTGAATTAACTTTCAATTTTGCATAAAGATGAATCTCTTTACTCTGCCCAAAACCTTTAATAACTTCTCATTGCTTTCTGATTACTCTCCAATTTCTTAATCTGGCATTCAAGAACTACCACAATCTGATCTCACCATACCTTCCAGACTTAAGTCGCTCTTTCTCTTAACTTATGCCCCAGGACACAGGATCATCTGTAATACTCTTTTCCAGCAAACTGCTGCCCAAGGGCCAAGTCTAGCTTCTTCCTAATTTTGTACAGCCCCAGCTAAGAATAGCTTTTACCTTTTAAAATGTAATAAAATTTTATTTTAAAATGTAAAAACTATTCTCAGCTGTAGCCATATAAAACAGGACTGCGGGAGGGGTATAGTGTGCCAACCCTGGCAACATTTTCCATTCTTTTGTGTCTTTGCTCATTTTGCTCCCCATTCTTATAATGCTTTCTTCACCCTCTCTGTTGCCCCCTTCTCTGTCCCATGAAATTCTATCCGTCTTTCAAGATCTAGTTCAAAGGCAGCATCCTACAATTCTTGCCAATTGAAAATGATCTTGTTCTCTTCAGTCCTCATATAACCTTGTTTATGCCTCTCACACACTCATGTTCCATTTTGTATTAGTTATTTGAGTATATGTTGTATTTAGAAGATTGTAAGATCCATAAAGCCAGAATAAACCCTAAAATCTGAAATAGTTTAAAAAAGAAATTTAGAAAGGCCACGCCTCCTTTCTAGCTCACTCTTCTCTACTAAATGACCTAATAAATTTATATCTACCCTTTTCTGGCACCAAATACATAATGCTGTGCACACAGCAGATACTTAATAGATGTTTGTTGAAAGGAATGTGGCCACAATTTTGCTTTTTCAATACAATAAGGGCAATTCCCAGGAGATATCATGGTGCAATGAGAAAAAAAAAACATTGGATTGGAATCAAAAGCAATTTGGAACCAAAAACAATGGGAACACTGGATTTGAATACTGGCTCTGCTACCTGTCTAAGGTACGTGACCTTGGGCAAAATCCTTAATCTAAGATTCAGTTCCTCATCTGGAATGGGCAGGATATTGAGATTTGTATTAGTTACTTTATAGCATCTGTTAATAGAAGACCTAAATAAAATCACATATATAAAAGCTTTCATTGTATAAAATGCTATTTATTATTATTATTATTATTATTATTATTATTATTACTACTACTGCTGTTAATAATGATAGTAATGACCTTACTCTTCTGGCATAGTTTGAACTCTGACTCTGACAGGGTCTACCAAACTGGAACACATCAGATACAGACACAGCAATGGTCTGTTGTCCATGGACCAGTCTAGCTGACTGCAGAGGGGTTTATAACCATAAGACTGGCCATGAAGTGATCAATATTTGATGAATCAATATGGTGGAACTGAGAAAATACTGGCTGTAGAATTCAAGGAGACCTTAATTACAATCCTGCTTCTGACAGGATCTACCAAACTGGAACACATCAAATATAGACACAGCAATGGTCTGTTGTCCATGGACCAGCCTGGCTGACTGCAGAGGGGTTTATAACCATAAGATTGGCCATGAAATGATCAATATTCGATGAATCAATATGGTAGAATTGAGAAAATACTGGCTGTAGAATTCAAGGAGACCTTAATTACAATCCTGCCTCTGACATTTGCTAGTTATATGACCACCACAGACAAGTCACTTCTACAAACCTCAGTTTCCTCACCTGTAAAATGGGGATAATAGTAGTTGTGGTAACTCATGGGGCTATCAGGATCGAATGTGATAATATATGTACAGCACTTGGCAAATTTTAAAGAGCTATGAAAATTTTAAATAATAATAAGAATTTATTTTTCTTAATACTAATATCATCATTGAAATCACCTTCATTTAGTTTCACTGTTTCTAGTTCTAGTGACTAGCTCCTCTATGGAGACTTCTCTATCCCCTCTTTGAGTTGCTGTTTTTCTCTCTTCTTCTCCAAATTGCTTTTCTTTACCAGGGTCTACGTGATAGCCTCTCGAAAGAATGTCTTTAAGGGCAGTGATTTTTCTTTTTGTAGTTGTATCCTGGCACCTGGCATGGTGCCTTTTATGTGCTTACTATACACTGACTGAACTGAATTGAGTATTATTTTGACCACAGCAAGTCCTAAAGACCATGGGCATGAAGGGGTAGTGACCTGCATCAATGGAGAATTACCTACACTGAAGAAATTACAAATCTTACAAATAAATAATAATAATTAATAATAATAAATGATGGTACAAATGGTAATTAGACTCCCAGGCTAGGCCACAAAAACTTAAACCATTATACATTGGAAATATGTTGCACTAATAGTACCACAGATTCTCTGGGAAAATATATTCTGAACCCTGAACTGCAGTGATAGTCAATAAACTGTCGGCTATGTGCCAGACACTGCATGAAGCACAGAGGATACAAAGAAAGGCAAGATAATCCCTGCCCTCGAGGAGTCGCCCAGTCACCTTCACATTCCCCTATAGGTCAGTAGGAGCTATGATTTGATGGAGGAGGGAGCCAGCAATGGATAGGGCTTCAGGAGTTGAGAATGAGGAGCTAAGATTAGATTAAAAAGCTGAAAAATAGCTTGGAATTGGGGGGTAGTAAGGAGTGAGGAGTGAGTGAGGTGGTCATGGGACATAGAGCTAGATGTGGGGTGGAGATCTGGGGTGGGACAGGGTTGGGGAGTGAGGAGCTGGGATGAGGAACCTGAAAGGGGGGGAGAAAGGATGAAGACTAAGGAGCTTGTGAGGAAGCACTGTTATAAAAGTCTTTCCTTCCTCCTTCCCCATTCCCATCTTGATGTTGCTAGGGAGGATGGGGTAGTGAAGGCATGGGCTGCAGAAAAGTGGCAATCAGTGGTCAGTGAAGCGATCCAATCTTGGGGTATAATAAGGGATAATGATGGTAAGGTAGTAAAAGAACTTAATGCAAATTTGAAATTCTAAGGATGTTGGCAGATTGCAAAATCAGTTTCACTGCAGGATTCTCACCCCCTCTACACACACCTCCCTATTCCCACCTTGATGTTGCTAGGGAAGGTGGGGTAGTGAAGGCATGGGCTGCAGGAAAGTGGCAATTCCAAATTGTGGTCAGACAAAGCAGACAGTGGCTTCTGACACCTGGTACAACAAGAAAGACACTAGCTCTAGAATCTGAGAACTCTGACATCCATGGGAAAGCATTAATTGCAGAATGGGAGGACTCAGGTTGAAATCCTGCCTCTGATTCCAAGTTAATTTACCTGCTGAGCCTCACTTTTAATCTGTAAAATGAGGAGATTGGGCTAAATGACTTGTGAAGTCTCTTTCAGATCTACAGCTATGACAGCTGGAGTTCCTTGGACCCTACTCAACTGGGGCAGTAATTGTATGCCAGAACTATATAGAAATGCTGGGTAAATAAATTCAGAACTACCTGTATATTTTAATGTGGTTGCATTGTATTTGTAAGATGGGATTGTTATCAACCCAGTGTCTACTAAGAAAGAAAAAGTGAATAAAGCGGGGAGGGAGAAAACGTTATTCCAGAACTGCTTAACTGAACTTTGAAAACAGAAGCAATTAACATACCTCTGCTTTAGTTTTGCAACATGGTTTCATCAGTGTAATAGAGATATTAAATGTCAGATTAGTTGTGAATCCCACTAACATCATGCTTACAAATCAGAGAGATAGGAAGTCTCATTTAGCCTGCTTAATAGTCTAAAACACATTCCCAGAAATGCTGAAGTATCTATTATGGGGTCACTCTACCAAACAGGAGCAGAATTAGAATGTACCTAACCACTCTGTGTACTAGCATGTACTTAACTGCTTATGTATATAAGTACATTCCACCTCCTTTAGAAAATAAAACCGAGAGTGTGTGTGCATGCGTGTGTGTGTGTGTGTGTGTGTATGTGTGTGTGTTGTGTGTGTGTGTGTGTGTAGGGGGTGAGAATCCTGCAATGAAACTGATTTTGCAATCTGCTAACATCCTTAGCATTTCAAATTTGCATTAAGTTCATTTAGTACATTATCCCTAATTATACCCCAAGATTGGATTGCCTCTCTGACCTCATTTTTCAGGTGGAAAGAGTGAGAGACAGAGACGTTAAGTCACTTGTCCAAGACCACCCAAAAAATTCACAGGAGACTCAGAATTCAAAGTCACAGCCTCCATTCCCTCATCTGTAAAATGTGGAAAATAATAGTACTTGTACCTATTGAAAGGGTTGTTGCGAGGATCCAATGAGATAACACATATAAAGAATTGTTTTGTAAATCTTAAGGGGTTATATAAATGCCATCTATTATAATAATTATTATTATAGTCTAGGTTCATGTACGTAGTAGGGACAGTCAGGAGCAACAGTGGACAGAGTGGTGTCAGACACTTACTAGCTGTGTGACCCTGGGCAAGCCACTTAACCCTGTTTGCCTCAGTTTCCTCATCTGTAAAATGAGCTGGTGAAGGAAATGGCAAACCATTCAGTATCTTTGCCAAGAAAACTCCAAATGGGGTCACAAAGTGTCAGACACAACTGAAAAAATAACTGAACAAGGTCATGCGAGTAGTATCAGAAGCAAGAATTGACCGTAAGATTCATCTAACTCTAGAGCCTATATACACTTTACCCTGTATCAAACTGCCTCCTCCTAGGTCCCACTCAGTGGGCAGAGTGGAAAGGAAGGAAAAGTGGCAGGAAAGATTGGTGCCATAGGTCCTGAGCTGCCTCAACTGAATAGAACAGCTTTGGGGATGCTTATAAGCTCTTGGTGGAAAAGACTGACAAAAGGAACTAAACCTAAGGCACCTAGACTGTGTCCTTAGAAGTCATTGGCTTGAGACACAGCAACAGATTGGTTAAGGGCTTTCAGGGTCTGGGAGAAGTCATTGTTTTAATATATTTAATTTAGTTGCTTTTGCTTCTATGGGCAAGAATAAAGAACTGAATCAATTAAACCTAGCTTGTGCAATCAACTCCATCACACTATGCTAATTTGATTAAATGGAAATGACGTATCAAGGTGAGAGGGAAAAGTTTTCTTGGAGGATGAGGGCTGAGCCAAGAGACTAATCCAAAGTCTAATGAGAAAAACACTGCAACCCACAAAGGGGGTGCAGCCAAGAGATAGAAGTAGTTAGTCTCTGAGAAGCAGAGCATCTGGGTGATGCAGCTAGGTGGTACAGTAGATAGAATTCCAACCTTACAGATGGGAAGACCTGATTTTGAATCCTGTCTCAAATACTGTGTAGCAGGGTGACCATTGGCAAGGCATTTAATCTCTCTCAATCTCATCTATAAAATAGAGATAATGATAGCATCTGCCTCACAGAGTTGTTATAAAGATCAAATGAAGTAATATATGTAAAGTACTTCATAAGCCTTACGAGCTATATGAGTATCTGCTATTAACCACAGTGGGACTTGGTGTTCCCACTGAATGCTCTCTGACATTGGGTGGAACGAATAACCATTTGAGTGAGGTGGAACTACCAATCCCTGATCCTTATTAACTAATAAGGTCAGGCATCTTGGCAGCGGTGCCTTCTGGTGGTTGAAGAGATAAACAGTGGTGAAAAGCATAAGCCACTGTTGGGCCAGTGACAGGTTCTTCAGAGTTCCATGGCACATGTAAAAAACTCAGAAATGAAAGACTGATTAGATTTTTTTTAAGTAGAGGACACTTAAGAAAGGAGTCTTGGTACAGTAAAATAAGGTTAAGACAGAGTTGATTCAGAAGTGACAGGATTTATCATGCCAATGAGCCCAGCTATCAGATCTGTCTTCTTTGCATTCAGCTAATAACATATCTGAGAGCTTGGTAGAAAACATCATTTGGATCAGAGAATTATGGGAAGATAGCATTTAGAGGTTAAAAAAAAGACTTTAGAAAGGAAGAGAAGGAACTCAATGAATATTTGTTGAGATACGTTGAATTAATCGAAAGGGTGCTTCCTTAGCATTAGGGATAAATATAGTTTTTTGTTTTTAACTAGTTGCATGATAAGAAACCTAAATACAATGTTATTTAGCAAAAGCCAAAATTCAAACACAACCTCTGACTTAATTAGCTTTGAGAATAAACGTACAAAAATTTGTTAATTGTTCATACCTTTTACAGACATTGACATATAGGAATAGATATTTAAGAAAAGAACTTAGAATCTGAAGTTCTCTTTCCCCCTCCCTCTCTTCTCTCTCTGGTTTCCTGTCTCTTTTCCTCTGTCTCTCCTCCTCTCTCTTCTCCCTTCCTCCTCTCTGTTTTTCTGTCTCTTTTCCTCCAACTTTTCTTCTCTCTCCTTCTCTCCCTCCCTTTCTCTTTCTGTTTTTCTGTCTTTCCTTCTATCTTTCAATCTCTCTCATTCCCTCCTCCATCTCTTTCATTTCTTCCCTCTTTCTCTCTCTTTTTCCCTCTCTCCTCTGTCTCTCTCTCTCTCTCTCTTTCTGTATATGTATACATGATACACAAACAAATATACTTCCTTTGATATTGATATTGATATTTAAGCATGTCTCTATATTAATACTGTTCAGGACTTCAATACGTAAAAGGTCCAGTGATTTCATTGGAGTGCATACTCACTGCACCAACATGTTATGACCCTTCTATACCTAGCTTTAACTGGAAAAAAATATCATTTGGCTAAACTTATATCAATATGCTTCTCAGTACTTAGCTATGGGAGTCCTTGGACAACAGATACCCATTCCATCACTGGTTCTGTACTTTAAACCATTCCAGTTTGGTAGGACCAGATCTTGTGCTTTATTGACATAACATTAGAGAACACAGAATCACCTGACATGATGAGGTGTTGAAATTGGGCTTTAATGAAATTTACCCTTGACTATTGGGGAGGGGGATTAGAAATCACGTGATCACGATACTGAGAGTGACCTCAGAAAATTCTCTATGTTTCTGTTTCATGGTAGTATAGAGCCTGAGTCATATGAGAAGGACCATTAACAGGGGAAAAAAAACACTTAGAAAAAATAATTTAAAATAAACATCTATCTTAATACGCCATCTTAAGTATGTTGAAATCAAGGCAATTTATTAATATTAATATTAATTAATTAATTAATTAGTTAGTTAGTTAGAAATAATACAGCTCTTACGGCCATATTGTAGTTGTACGAAGATGTAGCAAACCCATTCAAACATGTTTTTTCCTTAAAAGGCATTGAAATCATCCTTGAAAGTTGATTGGATCAGGGGAACAATGACTCAGGCTATTAACATCACTTCCTGATCACCCACTTACAAAACAGCCTCAAGGCTCTGTCTGATGCTTGCCTGAAGATGGGCAACTCAGAGGCAGGGAGCTTTGCTCATCAGAATCAATTTGGGGTATTCTCAACATATGTTCTCATTGAATATCGTTTTCCTGCTGAGCAAATCTGCTTTTGTGAGCTGCCAAATGACTGTAGGTATCTCATTTCAATCTAATAGGGAACATAAACTACTAGGAGACTAGTCCAAGGCTGGCCTAGCCTAGAACAATATGAATCAAGGCTGTTACCCTCTCTCCAACAGCAATTACACCAGAAAAATAAACCATCCCTACCTGCCATATGTCGAATTGTCTTTTTACAGAATTCTTCAGCCATCGGCACCACCTTCATCATATCTCTCCCCCATTGCACAAGTGGTTTTCCTTGGATGGCATAAGAAACGAAGAGAGCTGTGCATAGGGATCCCAGGAAACCTAGACATTGGAAAGAGCAGCAGAACAGAAAGAATAAAAGGCGACACTGTTGTCATCTAATCAGGAAGTCACTACTAACCGGCATGCGCTTTTGGACATCTCTGAGCTTATGTAACCAAGT
Source organism: Phascolarctos cinereus (assembly GCF_003287225.1). Classification (NCBI taxonomy): domain Eukaryota; kingdom Metazoa; phylum Chordata; class Mammalia; order Diprotodontia; family Phascolarctidae; genus Phascolarctos; species Phascolarctos cinereus. The sequence continues at coordinate 170,643,499 of NW_027556180.1, forward strand.
CAGCCAACAAACATTTATTAAATGCCTAATATGTGATAAGGGTAGCTAGGTGGTGCAGTGGATACAATGTTGGTCCTAGAGTCAGGGGGATCTGAGTTCAAATCCTGTCTTAGACATTTACTGGCTCTGTGACCCTGGGCAAGTCCCTTATCCCTGTTTGCCTCAGTTTCCTCATCTGTAAAATGAGCTGGAGCAGAAAATGGCAAATCACTCCAGTATCTTTGCCAAAAAAATTCCAAAAAGGGTCATAAAGAGTTGGATACAACTAATTCACACACACACACACACACACACACACACACACACACACACGCATGTGATAGGGGCTAGGAGTACAAAGGCAATAGTGAAACAGTCCCTGACCTCAGGGGACTTACATTCTCTAGGGAAAACAATATATATACATACATAAGTATAAACAAAATATATACAAAGAAGAGACAATGTTGTTCTGGCAGGGAAGGCATCAAGACAAGTGGGGGGACCAGAAAATATTTCATATGGAAGGAGGTGTTTGAGTTACGTCTTGGAGGAAACAAGAGATCCTAAGAGGAGAGAGAATATTCTAGTCGTGGAGAATAGCACATAAATGAAGGCTGTCTAAAGAGCCAAGAGGATTTTTCATGTTGTGGAAAGATATTCCACGTGTTAGCCCTCTTAGATAATTCAGAATAGACTCTTCCATTACATCCCTATCAGTATTCCCCTCCATATGACTACACTCCAGGCAGACTGGCATACTTGTTCTCCCATAAATGTTTTGCCTGTAAGCTTCAGCTGCCCCTTATCCTTGAAATGCTCTAAATGTGGAGGGGATACTTGGCCAGACACAAATCGGACTAGGTGCCCTCTAAGCTCCCTTCAAACCCTGAGATTCTATGATACTTTGAAATCCTGCCCATCCCCTCAGGGCCCATATCAAGTGCCACTGCTATAATGGAACCATCCTTATTCCTTTTCCCATACCCCACCTGTAAAAATCCTGCCCCTCTTAGACTTTGTGTTACACTTGGATGCATCTCTCATATGTCTCTATATTTTAGTTACCTGTGCATTGAGCATAACCCCTTATTAAGTTATAAGCTCTGTAAGGGCAAACATCATGCCTTAGATGGTACAGTGAATAGACCAGTGGACCTGGATTCAAATCCAGCCTCAGACACATACTAGCTATGTGATCCTGGGCAAGTCACTTAACCTCTCTCTACCTCAGTTTTCTTATCTGTAAAATAGGGATAATAATAGCACCTCTCTCCGAGGATTGTTGTGAGGATCAAACAAAATAATAAGTAAGTGCTTAGCACAGTGCCTGGCACACAGAAAGCACTATATAAATGTTAGCTATTATGAGTATTTGACCTCTGTCTCTCCCCCAGTGCCTAGTACATTGCTCTGCCCGCAGTAGTTTAGGTGCTTAGAAGTCTGTACTATTGCTGAGACAAGAACCATTACTTTTCACATATGCTGCCTTCTGTGCATTGGTTTAATAAGACAGCCCACAATGTATAATTCCTGTATTCAAATCCCAATAAAAATATAATGCTGAAAAGCCAGTAATTATAAATATATAGAATGATTGATTCACCTACATCTGAAGTAATGTGCACTACCATTTGGTTTGGTAAATTAGGTTTTAAGGTGTGATGTGATTTTTTGTATATTTTGCCCTGTATGAACCCAGCTTGTACTAAATTTATCATCTTTGATTTGTTCTGCTATATTTTTGGACTGGTTCCTGGCCACAAATCAGGAACTTCCCAAATGTTTCCTTGTTAAAATGGGTTTTCTATCCTAGATTCTAGTTCTTTTCTTCTTCTAACTTTCTTTGGCTAAATGTTATCTCACAGTTGGTGGGGTCACTTTTTTTTCTTCTATCCGTTGGGATTAAAACTCACATAAATCTGGGAATGCGTGCTTAAGCAAAACACGCACATTTACAAGTATAAATAAGAAATAACAAAAATAAAATTCCTAGCATTCAAGTCATTTGGACAGAAAAAAGTCTTATTATCCATCAGATCTATTTAGAGAGAACAGTAGAATGACTCTAAATTCATGCAAATGCTCTTTAAAAAGTGTTATTCTTGATGTGTTGTTTTGATTTTCAGGAAAAGAAAAAAAAGCGAAGGTGAATTCTTCAAATTATTGATGGATGAACTTTATTTTGTCTCTTCCAAAATTCTATGGCGCATTATTAAAGGGATAAGTTGTGAGCACTTCGAAAGAGAAGCAGTGCTCTCTGTAAGTCAGTTTGGCTTTAGAAAAAAAGTGGCATGCTAGACTAATCTGATTTCCTTTTTAATTGGGCTGCTTACTAGTTGGGTAGATCAGGGTAATACTATCAGTACAGTATTTCAGAACGGCAATTTTAAAAGTTTCTAATGGTATCCTTATGGACAAGATGAGGAGATATAGATGGAAATCTACAACTGGTTGAATGGTTTGATCCAGAGTTCTGATTAATGGCTCCTCAGCCTCGAAGGAGTGTTATAATATCCCATGGCTAGCTTCAGTTCTGGATGCCACATTTTAGAGAGAACCTTGATAAGCTTTTCGACCTTTGTTTTCGAAGAGGACCAATGAGCAATTCCTCTGTGATGTCTTAACTTGCATGTGAACTGGATTTGAGTGAGGTAAAGCTGCACAAAGTCATCAGCCTCACTCTGTCCTCCACATCCATCAAAGTCCAATGGCAAGACAAAAGTCAAGCTAATGGCCCCAGAAGGGGTGGATGATCCTGGCATCTTCAATGTTTGACCAAGCTCTAAGAGCTCCATACCTGCTTCAGTTGCCTTCATGGCTATTGGGACAAACTGTTCTCATCTGCCCATTCTGAGTGAGGAAGTCTTCACATCTTGGGGTACACACCTCCTTAACTCACCTATGCCCTCTAAGGTCCCTTCAAACCCTGAGATTCTATGATACTTTGAAATCCCACCCCTCCCTCAGGGCCCATATCAAACGCCACTACTATAATCGAACCATCCTTGATCCTTTTCCCATACCCCACCCATAATAATCCCTCCCCTCTTAGACTTTGTGTTAGACATATTTCTCATATGTCTCTATATTTTAATTATCTGTGAATTGGTTTCAGGCCCATAGGTTACCCTCAACTTGTTTAGCTGAGACATCTGCTGAGACAGTTTTACCATCACTGGCCACTGTGCATGCTACAGCTTCTTGGAGGCACAGAAGAGAGTTGGGTGACAGGCAGATACCAAAGGCGGGTGAACAGCATGGAAAAGCCCTCACACCAGAGTTGCTAGTCCTCCTTAAATACCCCACGTACCCTATCTTTATAAGCTATAGAACATCTAAAGGAGGATGACCAAGAACTCAGAATAATATCACATGAATACCTGTTAAAGAAACTAGGAGGGGCAGCTAGGTGGCACAGTGGATAGAGCATTGGACTTGGAGTCAGGAGGACCAGAGTTCAAATCTGGCCTCAGACACTTGACACTAGCTGTGTGGCCCTGGGCAAGTCACTTAAACCCTGATTCACATACACACACACACACACACACATACACATTGAAAATTTAAAAAACTAGGAACATTTAATCTATCAGAGAGAATACTTAGGAATGAGTAGGTAGAAGGAATGGGCATTTAGGTGGCACAGTGAATAGAACACTGGGCCTAGAGTTCAAATCCAGCCCCAGATATTTACTAGCTGTGTGACCTTGATCGGGTCACTTATCCCTGATTGTCTCACACACACACACACACACACACACAAATTAAAAATTAAAAAAAAAGAAACTAGGAACATTTAATCAATCAGACAGAATACTTTAAGTATAAGTATATTGAGTAGGTAGAAGGAATGGGCATTTAGGTGGCACAGTAAATAGAACACTGGGCCTAGAGTTCAAATCCAGTCCCAGATATTTACTGAGTGACCCTGCACTTAACCCTGTTTGCCTCAGTTTCCTCATCTGTAAAATGAGCTGGAGAAGGAAATGGCAAACCATTCCTGTATCTTTGCCGAGAAAACCCCAAATGGCATCACAAAGAGTTGGACGTGACTGAACAACATCAAGAAGGTGGAAGGAATATTCAGTTCGTTTATTTGACAGGGCATCATGTGAAAGAGGCATTTCAGAAATCAGAGAGTAAAAGGCAGAATCTTTTTAGAACAAACATAAATAAATTCTTTCTGGCCTTGAAAGTTCTTTATAATGTGGCCTCAACTACCTTCCCAGCCTTATTATATGTTATCCCCTTTATACATATACAAATACATACACACACACACACACACACACACACACACACACACACACACACACACATATATATTATTCCCTTTCAGCACGGTACTGTTAGCTAAACTGCTCTTCTCACTCTTCCTCCTCCAAGGTATTCCACCCCCGTGTGTTTGCATTAGCTGTTCTCCATGTACATCTTAAAACTCCTACTTTCCTTCCTGGCTCTGCTTAGGCACTACTTTCTACATGAAGTATTTCATGTGGTTCATCCCCCCTCCAAGCTGTTATTGCCTTCACGTTATTTTGTATATTATATACCTATATATATGTATGTTATCTCCTCTAGCCAGATCATATGATCTCTGAAGGCAAGGACAACGTCACTTTTGTTTCCTACTAAGGCTTAATCGACATTCCTTGATCGATTCATTGACTTGTTTTATTTTGTCCCTAATAACAAAAACAACAATAGTAACAGTTAACAATCATGTAGTGCTTAGTACACGTCAGGCTCTTGTCAATGATCATTTCATTTGATCCTCACAACAACCTGGCAAAGTAGATGCTATAATTATCCCCATTTTGCAGATGAGACAAACAGAGTTTAAGTGACTTGCCCAGGATCACACAAATCTGAGGTCACATTTGAACTCAGGTCTTTCTGATTCCAGGTCTAGTGCTCTATCCACTGCACCACGTAGGTGTCCAGCTAGGAATACAAGCACTGGGCTGATGGAGCAAAGAATAGATTTTAGCTGGGGAAGAACTTTCCAATAATTATTGATATTCAGTGTTTGGGTCATGTCTGACTCTTTGTGACCCCATTTGGGGTTTCCTTGGTGAAAATATTGGAGTGCCCTTTCCTTCTCTACCAATTTTCTTCTTCCAAAAGTTACAGCTGACAAGAAGTGGAATGAGTTATTTTAGGAGATAATGAGGTCGCTGTCACTGGAGGTTTTCAAGCAGAGGGCTGGATGATACATGGTAAAAATGTGAAAGGGCATTTCTGCTTGGGTTCAAGTACAAGATTAGATGATCTCTCAGGTCCCTTTCCACCCTGAAATTCTAGGATTCTCTACATGCAGGTGACACTATTGATGTCTGCTGTCGGGAGGAAGGCAAATATTTTGAATTCTTTTGCCAAAAGGTGTAACAGATCCGCCCTAATTTATCTGTGCTCTCTTCTCTTGCTCCCCACTGTCTACATTTCTAAGACAATGGGCCGGTGGTGGGATTTGTCAATGGTTATGAATCAGAAAGAAGTAAATGTCCATGTAGGAATCAGAACTACGACCTTTTTTGTTATCAGTCATTTTCAGTTGTGTGCAACTCTTCGTGACCCTATTTGGAGTTTTCTCAGCAAAGATACTAGAGTGATTTGCCATTTTCTTCTCCAGCTAGTTTTATAGCTGAGGAAACTGAGGCAAACAGGGTTAAGTGGTTTGCCCAGGGTCACACAGCTAGTAATTGTCTGAGGATGGATTTAAACTTAGATTTTTCTGACTCCAGGTCTGGCACTCTATCCACTGTGCCACCTAGCTGCCCTCATTGTTGGCCTCATTATTTTAATAATATGCAAAGCTTAAAAGCCAAAAATATCCTAAATATCCTTTAAATCAAAACCAATTTAAATTATTCATTCTCTATCTGTGAATAACATACTAAGTCAATTCTTAATACTATTAGGTCATTTCCACTGGAAATAATCTAATCCAATAAACATTAAGTGCCTTCTATTTGCTAGGCACAGGGGAATACAAAGACAAAACAAGCTTACACTCTACTGGGATCTTTTAGAGAGATTCTTACCTAGTTTGGAAAAGTCATTTAATTGGATGGATTTTTGTCCATCTGCTTTGGAAAGATGAAACTTTTACGTGACAATAACAAGATGGTTAAAAGACCTAAATTAAGTCCCCAAGTCCTTGGGGAAGCTATCCTATGGATGATTTAAGAAAGAATATGAATGAATCCCACAAGATGAAAAATACATGACTAGACTATGAGCTGCACTTTTGGAGGGATGAAGGCACAGATCTGTTGAAGTATTGATATCTGTTGATAGGGCCTTTGGAAGGCAAATTGCTAAGCACAAGGTTAAGAAATATAGTTTATGCCTCAGTTGCCCAATAAGCATTTATTGAGCACCTACTATGTGCCAGACAGCTGGGTGGTGCAGTGGATAGAGTGCCGGGCTTGGAGTCAAGAAGACTTGAGTTCAAATCCAGCCTCAGACACGTAATTGCTTGTGTGACCCGGGCAAGTCACTTAACCCTGCTTACCTCAGTTTCTTTGTTTGTAAAATCAAATGGAAAGGAAATGACAAACCAGTCCAGTGTCTTGCCAAGAAAACCCCACATGGGGTCACAAAGAGTCATACACAACTGAAATGACTAAATCACAATAATGCATGCCAAGTATTATTGCTAAGCACTGGAGATACCCCCCAAAAAAAGGCAAAAAATTGTCCCTGCTCTCAAAGAGCTCACCATCTAGTGAAGGAGATAGCATGCAAAGAATTGCATATGATAAGCTAAATACAAGATAAATAGGAAATAACCAACAGAGGGACAGCATTAGAATTAAGAGGGATTTGCAAAGGCTTCCTGTAGAAGGTGGAATTTGTTTCATCTTCTTAAAGCCACTCTGCCCTTAGCTAAGAGCCTTTCTCTTGTTTTGCCTATCACAAAAGCATTAATTATGGACCGTTTCAAGAGACTGGAGTTTAGAGTTGATGGAACAAAAAATATCCCAGTTTGCTTTATAAATCCATGGTGCCTAGTTGTCCTTTTGAATACTATGATATCACTCCACTTCCCCTCATGGAATGTTCTAGTCTTGTGAGAACACATGTCACAACAAAAATAGTGACACATGTTGCTGAAGTTCATGTTTAAAAATTTAAAGGGGAAGGAAGTTTTAAAAAAATGTATAACTGCTCCAATTTCATGCCACGATATTTCTTTAGAATGTTGTCATAATACTGATACAAGATTAGTAGCTACAATTAAAATATATTTAAATGTAAATCCTCTTGAAAAAGAAGAGTTTATACTAGCAAAGTACTGTAAGAACCCTACTAAATTATGTTGCCAGTTTCCTTCTTTTTAAAAGTAATATTTTAATTAAATAATATAAAAAATCACATCTTATATAATAATTTATATTTCATATAAAATTATATGATTTCTGTAAAATAATATATAAAATATTTTGTGTAAAATAATTCCACATAAAATAGTAATTAATATTTTATATAAAATAAATGTGTTTTATATAAAACATTAAAATAATTTGTTGTATATAATATTTAAATTTTTTAAGCAATTAAACCAACTAGAATATGCTCTACTCCAGAAAAGTAAGAAAAATTTGAATGCCTACTAGTTGAGGTATTGAAATTGATGCTGAAAAGTGACAATATACAAGTTCAATGGAATATGATCATGAGATAAAAAATTATGAATATGAAAAATTCAGGAAAATGTGGAAAAATTTGTGTGAAATAATGTATGATGAAATAAGCTAAACCAAGAGAATAATATATACAGTGAGTACAAAATATAAACAAAAAAATCAGTAATGAAGAAACCAATGAAGGACCTGTGGAAGATTTAATAACATATTCCTTTTTTTCTGATAGCTGAGAGATGAGGGCCTTTTAGGGTAGGCTGCTATGTACACTAGGGTTCTCTATGGGATATTTTTGCTTAATTTTTGAGGAATTTAATATGGTGTATAGACATGGAAAATGACTGATATTAAGGCAAAAATCACCAATGATTTTTTTTTAATTGAAGATACAATGCCTGGAATAAAATGTCATTTAAAATGAAAAAAATAAGTTTTCATTATATTTTTTTAAACTTTAATTTGGAGGGTTTTAGTAACCAGTTTACTGAGTTTATTGTTCAGGCTATCATGAGCAGCAATAACACATTTAATATTCTGGAATTCATACTTATACACTTAGCACAGCATTCATCTGACGAATAGAAGTCTGCTCTAGTTTTATGGAATGCCATTTCAAATCTTTCTATTTCAATCTGCTGAGCTGGTGTTTTTTAGTCACAACCTCCGGCACCATTATTTTATACAGATGAAGTTAAAATTAACATCAAGGCAAGCTCGGCCCCAAAAAAGAGATATAAGAAGGTATTTCTCTCCACTGCTTTGCAGAAGCAGTGGAGTTGGGGGAGAAGGAGGAGGCCACAAGTGTTGAATAGTGAATATATTGTCAGAATTTTTTTTTAATATATTGATTGACTTTGTTGGTTTCCTACCCCTTTTCATTTTTTTAAAAAGAAATATTCTTTGTAATAAGGAATGGCTGGATATAGGATGAGGAAGAGGAGATACAGGAGGAAATTTAGATTATGTAGAAATAAAAGATAGCAATAAGAAGATTTTAGTTTTAAAAAAATGAACATGAAGGGCAGTCTTGGAGGGAAAAGAAGTCTGAAAAGAGTAACATGGGGAGTGTACGGGAGCATGCAGTCCTACACACTTTGTTTTAGTGTAGGTAAGCATTTCACTGAGTGTATGTGTCAATGTGTGTCTATCATGAGATGGTTTAGCTACCTCTTTCTCCCATTCTCAAATCGCTTCTTCCTTTCCCAGTCATTTTCTAGTAGCTAAATGCTGCTCAATGCACAGGGTACAAGGAGGTGGCCATAAACTGTCATATCCTTGGGATGACTGTATTTCAAGCTACTGGAGTCCTTCGTCTCATGGCCATAAACTATATTAGCATAACGCCCATTCTGAGTGCCCACACATTCACATATATTTTCTGCATTTGTTTACATATTTATTACATGTATGCTTTTACATGTATGTAAATACAGAAAATATACATTTGTATGTATTTTTTGGAAATAGGAAAATTCTACTTAAGATGATTAGATACTCAAATGGATTTGTGGTCTCATCAATATGAGTATTCCTTCCATTAATGCAGATTGCTATGCAACCATGTCATTCTTGCTCATAATTAGATGAAACTAAGACACTTATCCTGGTTACTTCTTCTGGGTCTTTGGGATGAAGGAGAATGAAGGGCCTCTTTACACTCTGTTACAGGGAATGTATTCAAATGATAAATTAAAAGTACCAATACGAGATATCAATGACAAATGAGAGAGACAATGGCAGTAGAGATGAACCATTCTGCCAGGTGAAGAAACAAGAAATAATACTTTTCTGACTGACTATATAGACACCAGTTTATTCTTTTCTCTCTTTCACACAAACTCCAGATTAGGTAATGTGTAATGGCACAGGATTTCTGATTTCATCATGGGGAAGATCAACAGTATGGATTCTTGGTTAACTTGGGATTAGAGGGTCTGATACTTTTAAGAATAGCTAGCAACATCATTCTAATGGCCAGGGGTGGGGAACGAAGTTTAGATTCAGTCAAAGGGTGGCACTTGAGGACCTAGAAGGCCGCATGTGGCCTTGAGGCTGCAGGCTCCCCACCCCTGTTAGCCCAACAGATCAGCAATTCATTGTAACACAATCATTACCTGTTGGATGATTGTGGGTCATTCGCCCACACTCAATGCTCACTTCGATGAGTGTCTCCAACCTCTCAGGCTTCCAATATCTCATACCGATGGACATGGCTTTGGTGGCAGCTCCAAATCCCGAACCTATGTAAAAATGTCATTAAAAGGCTTTAAACATTCGTGTTGTCTTTTATTGTCATGTTCTTTGCCTTTACAGCTTTGACTGTTCAAATCCCACCTTTGTTTCCAAGCACAGGCAAAAGGCTGTCTCAGCTCCTTCATGACCCTTCCCAAAAGAAGTATTTTCTCTGTCCTCTGAACTTTGACGTCCCTTCTTCCACTTCCCACATCTCTTGTGCTCTTATAGTCTGCCTTGATTTATACATGTTTGTTGAATTGGATCTGTGCACATCTTGCTAAATTCTAAGCTCCATGAGGACAGGCACAGTATCGTCTATGTGTTCTCCATTGTACCTAGCACAGTGCCTTGCCCATTTGCAGGCTCTCAGTCAGGAGTATGCTGGAGCAAACTTTAGCTTTAATTTTCAGTATGAACATTTATGCCTCAGAAATCAGCAGTTGCTACAAATTAGGGTTTGATTTATTGTTTATTGATCGGCTAGACTTAAGAAAATGTTAATAATGCAGAATAAACTTAAAGGCGAGTGAATAATACATTTCCCCCCAGAGCCTAGTCTTTAAGGAAAGCTAGGTGGCATAGTGGATAGAGTGCTGGGCCTACAGTCAGGAAGACTCATCATCCGAAGTTCAAATCTGGGCTTAGACACTTTACTAGCTATGTGACTCTAGGCAAGTCACTTAACTCTGTTTGCCTCAGTTTCCTCATTTGCCAAATGAGCTGTAGAAGGAAATGGTAAACCCTTCCAGTATCTTTGTCTGAAAATTCCAAATGGGGTCACAAAGAGTCAGACATTGAACAACAACAACCAGATGTTAAACATTTACCAGCACACCCATGTATTGCTCTATAAATACAGCTTGAGCTCAGCAGGAGCAAAGAACAAGGCTCAGGGAATGAATCATCAAAAGACTAGAGGCCTGGTGACTGTAGGACGACGACGATGATGATGATGACATAACTGGCATTTATATAGAGTTTTAAGGTTGGCAAAATATTTTTGCATCCCTTACCTCATTTGAGCCTCACAACATTCCAGTGCTTAAGCAAATATCTGTTAAAGTTAATTGAATGAGAATTCATTTATTTGTCCTGAACTTGGGAAACAAGAATTTAGGAATCTCATTTCAAACAACTCTGAAGCTATGATTCCAATATACATTCCAGTCATATACACTGAAGAAGAACTTTAGGCTGTGTGTTTAGCACCACAGGGTCAAGTCACTCCCTGTTGTCCTGTTCAGCATGGCATAATTGAAAAAGCATTGGATTAGGAACCAGAAGAGTTTCTAGTTCTACCACCACTAGGTACATCATCTAATTTCTCTAAGATTCAATTTCCTTATCTATATAATGGGAACTACTATAACTATATAATAATAACAACAAAACAACTTATATTGTTATCTAATTATATGGTTTGTAAAGCACTTTGAGGTTTTTTCTGAGGATCAAATGAGATAATATAGTATTTGCTTTCATGGATTTTCTGTTCCAGTCAAACTGTTTTGGTTTTTGGGCCCCATTTTCTGTCTCTAGAATGTGTTTCCTCCCTCTGCCATACAGAATTCCTAGATTCCCTCAAGGCACAGCCCATGTCTTTTTTGCACAGCTCCTACAGGAGGCCTTTTTCCATGTCTTTGTATTCTTTGCACAGTGATTGGCATATAGAAAATGCTTGACAAATGCTTCTTAAAATTGAATAAAAGTGCTTTGAAAACTATGAAAATACTATACTAAAAGTACTGTTGATTATATTATTAGCAACTAGTAAGTTGATAATGAAGCAGCTAGATGGCTCAGCGGATAGAGCTTTGGGCCTGGAATCAAGAAGACCTGAGTTTAAGTCCAGCGTCAGACAGGCACTAGTGGGCGACCCTGGGCAAGTCATTTAACCTTTGTTTGCCTTAATCCACTAGAGTGGCAAACCACTCTAGTATCTTTGCCAAGAAGACCCCACGCGGAATCACAAAGAGTAGGACACTATTGAACAACAGCAAAGTTGATCATAGAAATTGTAGGTGTCCATAGTGGTTCCTTTTCCCATGTAATTATTATTAATAGGTATAGTTAATATTCATTCTTTCTTGATTTCTAAGTAGTTTTTCTGACCTTGCTGCTGGAATTAAGCAGACGTGAAAAAAAAATTAATTTGAGTGAATTGGATACAGAAATAACTTCAGCGAAAACATTTCAATTGCTTTTTATAGGTTCTTTATTCTAAAGAGTCTAATGGAAAGCACACTGAAGTGGAGTAAGAGGAATCTAAATTATGTGTTTAGTGCCATTACCATGACTAATTGATCTAGAGAGACACCCATCGAATTCTGGAATTGAAGTATGAGAAGACATGGGGCAGCTAGATAGCACAGTGGATAAAGCTCTGGCCCTGGAGTCAGGAGGACCTGAGTTCAAATTCAGCCTCAGATACTTACTAGCTGTGTACCCCAGGCAAGTCGCTCAACCCTGATTGCCTTAAAAAAAAAAAAAGTATGGGAAGACCTGTCTTTATCAACTAATTCTTTTCCTACTGCTTTCAAACACGCTCAAGTTAAGAACAAAATACCTTTCATTAGACCCTACCATCCCCTCAGTTATCACCCCATACTACTTGTTCACTTGTCAGCCAAACTCCTTTAAAAAATTCATTTACACTCACCTCCTATCCTCTTATTCATTCTTTATCCCTTTTCAATATGGCATCTGACTTCCTTACTCGAAAACTGTCTCTTCCAAGTAACTAATGACCTTTTAGTTGCCAGGTCGGATGGTCTTCTTTCAATCCTAATTATTCTTAGCCTGTGATGAATTTGACACAGTTAACTACCTTTTCCTCATTCTCTCCTCTCTGGGTTTTTGTAACACTATTCTCTCCAGCTTTGTCTCCAACTTAACTGATCACTCCTTTCCTAGACCATTCATTATCCACATCCCACACCTTAACCCTGGGTGTAACTCAATGTTCCATTGTGGGCCTCTTTTTCTTCTCCCTTTATATCAGGGGATCTTAAATTTTTTGTGTGTGTCATGGATCCTTGACAGTCTGGTAAAGCCTCAGAATGTTTTTAAATGCACAAAGTAAAATGTATATATTACAAATTTTATTGAAATATAATTATCAAAAAATGTTTTAAAGTTCATAGACCCCAGGGATAGGTCAGGGAGTTTGAGTAGGAAAGTAGTGTGGCATAAAGCTTAAGAGGTAGGTAAAAGGTAAATTATGGTAGGCCTTGAATGTTAGAGTAAGGAATTTGGATTTTATCCTATGCGTAAATAGCAACCATTCATTTGGCCTTCTCTTTTCTTCATGGAACTGTTTAATTCTGGTGTCATCCACAGGCTAGCTCTCTATCTCTTATTTATCTCACGTATTTTCTCAAATCTTTGAAGTGACTCTCTTCTTCCTTGATTTAATTCCTATTTTTAGTACTGTAAGAATGAGGCATCTACTTCCACCCTCAATTAATGATGGAAAGCCCAGACATCTTGATCACATTAACAAATCAAAAGTATAAACTAGGTGTGAACAAATCATTAATCTATTTGAGAAGAATAATTTGCCTTGACCATTGAATAAAGAGAGATGACCCATAAAGGAGATATCTTGTGATTGGCTGAAAAAAAAAAATCAGACACACCTCTGGAACTATGTATAGCATAGCAAACCAATTTGGAATTCTGCAGTCCGGCAGTAAGTCAGTAGAATGATATTCAAATCTAATGATGAAATACTCTTGAGAGGGAATTGTACTTGGCAGGGGAAGGGGGAGTTACAAAGAGAGGAGCGAGTCCTTCCCCACTCCCACCCCTTGTCTTCTCTGTCTCTGTCTCTCTCCTCTCTCCTTCCTCTCTCAGTGTCTCTCAGTCTTCCTATCTCTCTCTGTCTCCCTCTGTCCCTCTTTGTCTCTCTCTGTCTCTCTCTCTCTCTCTCTGTCCCTCTGTCTCTGTCTCTTTCACCTCATCAGCTCTCATGGGTTTAGCTATCATTTCTATTTATATAATTCAATGATCCACAAATCTAGCTCCAGTCTCTCCTCTGAACTTCAGTTCTACATCACTAATTGCCTATTGGGCATTTCAAACTGTGCATCTCTAAAAGTATTCCCTTAAGGGTCAGAGGGATTCTGGACATGTGGTTTGAACATCCCTATGTTATACTGTATTGTGAAAACTAGGATAAAGTTCTGAGGTAGGTTTTAGAGAGTTGATTGACTCCCTTCCATAGCTTGGGGAATATGTATGTGGAAGTTGGGACGAACTTTATCTCCCTCATGGATTGGGGTGGGAAGTTTCTATATTAATATGCTCAGGGTTACCTGCCAAGTTCAAGGTAAACTGAGAATATAGCTATTGTTGGCTCATCTTAATTAATAAAATAATATCCAAATACAATTATAGGGAGGAACCAATTTGGTAAACTACGTTTTGTCAAGAATATCCACAATTACAGCTCTATTTTATGTGTGAAAATTCCTGGGATCTTCCAAGGAGCATTTCTTCAAAAATGTTATTTTTTTAACTGAGGGGCTACAAGTGATTCAGAACAGAAATTATCTTATAAATTGATAACGAGGTAGTTAAGTGGTACAGTGGATAGAGCACTTGCCCTAGAGTAAGGAAAGCTGAGTTTAAAGCCAGTCTCAGATACTTACTAGCTGTGTGACCTTGGGCAAGTCACTTAATCTCAGTTTGACTCAGTTTTCTCAACTGTAAAATGGGGATAATAAAAGCACCTACTTTCTAGAGTTGTTACGAATACAAAATGAGATAATTATTGTAAAATGTTTAGCAGGTTACTTGATACATAATAAGTGCTACCTAAATATTAGCTGTTATTATTATCACTGCTGTTGTAATTGTTATAACATTCATGTAATATAGGATTTGACTAGCCTAAATCTTGTCACTTTAGAATTGAGAAACTGAGGTTGGTTAAGAGACTTTCCTCAAATCAGAGCTAATAACACCAATTCAATAGGTATTAATAATTGTCTACTTCATAGGCAGTATTCTCTAGTCTACAAAGATAAGAGCAGACACAATCCAGACTTTCAGAGAACTCACCCTGCATTGTATTTAGTTACTGTTGTTATTCAGTCATGTCCGACTCTTCATGACCCTATTTAGGGTTTTCTTGGCAAAGATACAGGAATGGTTTGCCATTTCCTTCTCCAGCTCATTTTATAGATGAGGAAACTGGAGGAAACTGAGGCAAGCAGAGTTAAGTGACTTTCCCAGGGTCACACAGCTAGCAATTATCTGAAGCTGGATCTGCACTTAGGTCTCCTGACTTTAGGCCCAAAGCTTTCTCTCTATCCACTGCACCAACTAGCAGCCCCATTCATCTGTATAGCACTTAATAATTTTTTATTTATTTATTTATTCATTTTTTTGCTTTTAGGCAATTGGGGTTAAGTGACTTGCCCAGGGTCACACAGCTAATAAGTATCAAGTGTTTGGTCTGAGGCCGGATCGGAACTCAGATCCTCCTGACTTCAGAGCCGGTGTTCTATCCACTGCGCCACCTATCTGCCCCAGCACTTAATAATTTTTAAAGAACTTTTTTGGACATAATATCTCATTAGAGCTTCACAATAACCCTCAGAGACGGACAGAGCATGTATACATTGTTATATTCTTTTTAAACATAAGGAAACTGAGCTCAAAGAAATTAAATGACTTGCTCATGGTCCCAGTGTTAATTAGGAGCAGCTGGGACTAGACTCCATCTCCTGGCTTTAAATCCAGTGCTTCTTCTACTGTGCCATCTTGTTTCCTGAGGAGTTAGAAGAGGTAGCACTGAGTTTGGTGTTTCCGTCTAGGCCTTCAGGCACGGCACACGTGCATGAACTGTTCCTTTCAAAGGCCTAATTCAGTCTTTTTATTATCTCCCATCTGGATGCCATGTTGGTTAACCTCTGTAAACACTAATCTGTGTCCCTCCTATGCTGCTATTGCAGAGCTGGTCAGGGGAGGCATAAATAATCTGTGGGAAGTCTATACGGGTTTCCTTTTTTTTTTTTCCCTCCTGGGAAAATCCAGTTCAAGTCCAGGGAAGGAACAACTGCAGCTGACTTAAAAAAAAAAAAGTTCAGGCATCATAAGAATTGCTGCTGCCTTTTAACCTTCTATATAAAACACAGAGGGCAGCAGGCCTGTGATCTTTGGAAAGAAGACATGTCTAAGTCCTTAACCACAGGAGCAATGAGTGGTATCTGCTTTCTGCCCCAAGCTAGGATGAGCTTCTACGGCCTGCTAAGGGTCAGAGGGAGATTTATGAAGCAGCCGTCTCCCTAGCGACACAGAGTGAGCCTATAGGAACGTAAATGGAAAGGAGTGGAAAACATTCCTTAAAATAAACCAGATATCCAATGGCAAAAATCTTTTTGGAGACGCTTAGTGCCGAGCAGGAAGACTTTCTTTAAATAGATGCCAAAGAGGGTAGGGTTGACTTTCAAAAGGACATACTGCCCTACAAAAGGAATTTTTGGCAGGTCCCACACCACCTTCAGGCAAACCTGGATCTGTTTTTCACAGGGCAGGGGAGAAAAGAAGAGATGGGCTGGAGTTTATAGCCTCCCGAAAATAAAGACCACACTTTACCCATCAAGGCAGGCCTGAAGTGAGAAGGCATTATTCCTATTTACCTTTTTCATTAAAAGGGGTGTGCCAGGCGAGCAAATAGTTGTCTGGCTTTAGCTGCAAGCAACCTTCTGCCGTGGCTGGATCCGGCCTCCGTCCGGGAAGCTTCTCTACAATTTCAACATAACGTTTTACCATCTCACGGTACAGGTCATCCAGGCACCAATAGTCTGTGGAGAAGAAAGGGAAAGAAGAAAGAGAGTCAGGAAAGGTGTCAAAAAACAGCCAACGATTCCCAAAGGGCCATCGGGGATGGGTGTGACTATGTGCATGTGTGTGAGTATGGGTGTGTGGTACAGGACACAGAGCACGAAGCCATTAACATCATAGAGCTGGAAAGGCATCCGTCATTTAGTCCAACCTTTCCATGTTACACATAAAGAAATTGAGTCCCGGGGAAGTGAAAGTGACTTGTCTGGGGCCACACACCAAGTTTTTTGACTCCAGGTTTGCTGCTTTCCGCTCTATACCACATCTGTTGGACATCGTCTCCTGGGCAGTGGATGCTGCTGGTGCCTAACAAATGACTTCTGTTGTTGAGTTATTACAGTCGTGTCCGACTCTTTGTGATCCCTTTTGGGGTTTTCTTGGCAAAGATACAGGAGTGGTAGGTTATTTTCTTCTCCAGCCCATTTTATAGATGAGAAAACTGAGTTAAGTGACTTGCCCAGGGTCACACAACTAGTATGTGTCTGAAGCCAAATTTGTACTCAGGGAGATGAGGGTTTCTGATTCCAAGCCCAGTGCTCTATCCACTGAGCCACCTAGCTGCCCCAATAAATAACTTATGCTATATAACAATTAACAGAGGAATAATAAGAATGATGATTGAAGTATGGATTTCATTTATAAACAATTTTAAAAGTTAGGTGGGCAAAACTTCTGGGACTCATCCCTGGGCAAACTTAATTGGCAAAACAAATATAAATGGATAAAAATAGCATTTTAAGGTTTGCAGAGGCTTAACAATTACTATCTCCAAAAACCCTGTGTTTTTCTATTCTTACCTCCATTTTACATACGAGGAAACAGAGGCAGACAGAGGTTAAAAGTGACTTGCCCAGGGTCCATAGCTAGTAAACGTCTGAGGCAGATTTAAACCGAGGTTTTCCTGACTCTAAGTCCAACACTCTACCCAGCAGGCCACCTAACTGTTTACTGAATGATTTTATAAATAAAAAAATTCTGACTTTTCTCTTATTGTTATTGTGTTTCAGGAGAATGTAAACTTCTTGAAGATAACAGACCGCTTCATTTTTGTCTTTATATCTCCAGGGCTTTAGCACAGTGCCTGGCACGTACTAGATGCTTAAGAAATGCTTTTTGAGATGCTGAGTGAAATGAGCAGAACCTGGAGAACACTGTACACAGTAACAGCCATGTTCTGAGATGACTACCTTTGATAGACTTAGCTCTTCCCAGCAATGCAAGGATCTAAGACATCTTCAAAAGTCTCATGATGGAAAATGCTATCCACATCCAGAGAAAGAACTATGGAGTTGGAACGCAGATTGAAGCATACTGTTTGTGCTCTCTCTCTTTCTGTCTCTCTCTTTCTGTCTCTCCCTCTCTCTCTCTCCCTCTCTCTCCTTCTCTCTCCCTCCTCTCTCTCCTCTCTCCCTCTCTCTCTCTCTCTCTCTCTCTCTCTCTCTCTTCCTCCCTCCCCTTTCTCCCCCCCCCCGTTTCTTCTTTCTTATGTTGGTCACTACTCCATTTCATTCAGTAGCTGCTCACTACTGAAATGACTCAACAACAACAACATAAAAATGAAAATAAGCAAACCTGCCTCATAGGGTTGCTGTGAGGACAAAACAAGGTCACATATACAAAGCACTTTGCAAACTTTAAAGTGCTCAACACAATACATTTTTTTAGTTTCTGGGGGAAACCTAGCTGCTACTGGGAATATATACAGCACTTCAGGGAAAGGGAGAAGGGAACAAGCATTTCTATGTACCTACTGTGTGCCAGGTACTGTGGCTTTTATGAATATTATCTCATTTGATTCTCCCAACCACCCTTTTAGGTAGGTTAGTAATAATTTAATATATGTCTTTCTTTAAAAAAAAACTTTTTCGCCCAATTACATATAAAAGCAATTTTTATCATACATTGTTTGGTTGGGTTTTTTTTTTAATATTTTGAGTTCCAAATTCCATCCCTCCCTTTCTCTTTTTTCTTCTCTCTGAGACAGTAAGCAATCTGACATAGCTTATACATGTGCAATCAAATATGTGTCTTTTCAATGAAAACCTTAGGGCTCTTTTCTGGGAATGAGAAAGGAACCTGGGAAAGAGAGATTGTCCCTTTTTCTAAAATGGAGGGAATATTAGAAGTTAAAAGGAGTCACTGGTTAATGCTGTTTAACTCCTGAATTGGAAAGTATTAACCCTGTCAGCTGTTACTGTAGGTGGTGTTCTCTCTCATGCTTTTACTCAGTAACAGCTGCTAGGGATGATTCATTTTCAGAGAAGCAAGCTAATTGGTAAGTAACCGAGATTTGTATCCTTGTATTTTCCCAGCATCCTCACCAGACATCTTTGCAGAGGGTCCTGGGAGGCTTTGGAAAAAGAGGGAGGGAGAGGGGAAAGGAGAGGAAGAGGCAGAGGAGAGAGAGAGAGAGAGAGAGAGAGAGAGAGAGAGAGAGAGAGAGAGAGAGAGAGAGAGAGAGAGAGAGAGAGAGAGAGACAGAGACAGACAGAGACAGAGAGAGACAGAGAGAGAGAGACAGAGAGAGAGAGACAGAGAGAGAGAGCTATTCTAGTCTATATGGAGCTTTATACTGAATTAATTTTCAATGAATCCACTTTGCATTCTGAGACATCTCTACTGCAGGAGAAAAGATGCTTCAATTAATTCAATGGGATTAACACACACAGGGATGGGACACAGTTTATATTGTTAACCCTTCAAGAATAAAACGTGGGTATAAATTTTCCTATTGGAAGTCATGTGAATCATTTGGACATGCTTGGTCTGTTTGTAAACTGAGAATGTCTTTCTTTCTCACACATCTAGATGTGTGATGTGACTGAAAAAATCCTTCTTAACACTCAAATCCAAGTTAAGAAGCCTGAACCTTCCTTGATGTACCAAAGTGAACTAGAAACATAATGGAGAAAGACAAATACAACCTAATGGGCATCAGTGAGACTTACTGAGAAGCTGATGTAGGGCCTCAAACAATGAAAAGTAGACTCGATTTAGAGTCCCTGGCTCTGCCATGTACTTGCTGTGTGATCTTGGCCAAGTCATCAACTTCCCTGGGTCAGTTTCCCCATCTTTAAAATGAGGAGGAAGGCCTTTAAAGTTTCTTCTAGCTCTAAATCTATAATCCTAAATTGTTACTTCCATGATTTATTTTATAGCATCTGGTGAGTGGTTTCTATGCCCTTTCTTATGATGTATATAAAAATGTTTTCTTCTTAAGATTTTGTTACTACAAGTGCCACCCACCCCCTGGGAATGCAAATGAATTGATTTTACATGCTAGAGAATACATATGTGCATATCACCTTTATATTCAGCTATAGTCATAACTGAAGATGTTGTGATCTTTGCGTATTGAATGTATGTTTTTTATTTCCTAGAGGAGTTAAGTTAGCATTTTTATGTAGACTCCCAAGGGGAAAAAAAGCTATAAGCACTTCTATCAGAGGTGCTGGAGCCCCACTTGAGAGAAAAACCCTAGGCCATCTTATGAGAAACACCCTGGAATGCAGAGACAGAATTCCCTGGGAGGACTCACGCTTGCATTAATTGGTTACTATCCTATATACCTTTGTATATTGAATTGCTTCTTTACTCTCTTTTGCTTTTGCCTCTAAAACAAGCTGTGAAGATCACCCTTGTCTCCCTATTACGTTTTTACAGCTAACTGTTCAATTGGACAAAAGAGCCCCATCAGCATTGGGAGCAATGAATAAGCTGTCCTCAAGTAGTTGGGAGGACATTCTAGCCCTGTGCCTCTTATTCCTCTCACTCAATTTTGGTTCACAAAACAGAGGTACTAGGCAGCACCTTATTTCCCTTCCAATAATCACCTGGAGTCAATCAATCAAATAGCAAGCATTTATGAAGCACTTGTATGCCAGGTACTGTGTTGGGTGCTGGGGATAGAAGTTCAAAGAATGAAGCAATCCCATTCACAAGAGAGTGTCTCTAATACTCATGAGAAATGAGACTTTTCGTGTATAAAAGGGGAAAGTTAGGAGGCCATCTTTGTAGCTGCCACCCCCTCCAACCCCCATCT
This sequence comes from Phascolarctos cinereus, assembly GCF_003287225.1. NCBI lineage: Eukaryota > Metazoa > Chordata > Mammalia > Diprotodontia > Phascolarctidae > Phascolarctos > Phascolarctos cinereus. Next base: position 170,664,259 of record NW_027556180.1, read on the forward strand.
ATATGCAACTTTAGAAGACTACCATCTTCGTTCTGAGGCCTTAGCGGATTATTCAGAACATCTTTCATTGTTTTTTGTTTTTAGCTAGGCAGTGGGGTTAAGTGACTTGCCCAGGGTCACACAGCTAGTAAGTGTCAAGTGTCTGAGGCTGGATTTGAACTCAGGTCCTCTTGACTATGAGGCTGGAGCTCTATCCACTGTGCCACCTGGGAGCACCCCAGAACATCTTTTAATAAATCTCATTTGAACATGTAAGTCTTGTACCTGGGTTTTCTCTTTTCCCTTTCTCTAGGGTGACTGTTCAATTGCCATATAATATGCACTTGCAAAGGCCTTTGCCACCAAATGCAGGAATTGAAATGAGCTGTTCATTGTGTCTGACTCTTCATAACCCCATGGACCACAGCATGTCAGTATTGTCCATGGGGATTTCTTGGGAAATATACTGGACTGCTTTCTGATTTCCTTCTCCAGTGGATTAAGGCAAACAGAAATTAAGTGTCTCACCCAGGGTCACACAGCTAGTGAGTGTCCCAGGCCAGATTTGAACTCATTTATTCCTGACTCCAGGCCAGGTGCTCTAGCCACTGAGCCACCCAGCTGCCCCCTATTAAACTTATTTAACTAGAAAATGGGACATAGACATAGTAGAAAGGAAGGGAATAAACATTTATATAACACCTTCTCAATGTTAGGAACTGTGCTAAGTGCTTTACAAATATTATACATAGTATATCTGGATTTTAGCAAGGTATTGGGGAAAGTCTCATGTCAAGAGCCAATGTGAAGGAGTAGAAAGAATTCAATAATTCAATTTAATTCAACAAGCAATTCCTAAGTATCTACTATGTATCAGGCACTGTCAGGTGCTAGATGATGATAATAACAATAATAATAATAATAATAATAATAGTAATATAGGGCATTAAGGTTTGCAAAGTACTTTACTAATATTATCTGATTTGATCTTTGAAACAACCCTAAGCAGGTGTTGTATTATTCCCATTTTACAGATGAAGAAACTGAGATAGAGATAGAGATTAAGTGCGGCTAAGTTGCTCAGGGTCACACAGCTAGTAAGTTCTGGATACAAAGTAAAAAAAAATCAAAGAATGGTGAAGTTGGAAGTCAGGAGACATGGGTTCAAATCCCACCTTAGTCACTACTATGTAGCCATAGGCCAATTACTTTCTCATATTCTATTTCCTTACCTATAAAATGAGGTTGATATACTCACACTTCCTACCTTAAAGGAAAGTATTTCACAAAATAAGAGAATTTCAGAATTGCAAAGGATCTCATTGGCCATCAACTCCAGATCGTACTTGAACAAAAGTCTCCTCTATAACTTTCCTGACAATAGGGCTTACAGCTTTAAATATAAAAACTCTAGTGAGAAGAAGCCCGCTACCTCCTAAAGCAACTCTTTTCTCTTTTGGGTATCTGTAATGGGAGGACTCTAATTTGAAGGAATTTTCCCTTGCCTCAGGGCTCAACTTTGTCTCATTGTAACTTCCTACCCCACTACTAGTGGTACAAAACAAATGTCATCCCTCTTCCTCAAAGCAGCCCTCCAAATATTTGAAGATAGCTCTAGGCCCCCAAATTCCTAGGCCCAGGTTAAACATTCCCAGTTCTTTTGACATCAGGACTCAAAGTCCTTCAGCATTCCATTTGTCCTTCTCCAAACTCTTATCTTATATCTTATAGATAGCCTCCCTAGTGTGGTGTCCAGAACCAGATATAATACTTTAGATGTGCTCTCATTAGAACAGAGTACATTGGAACTATTACCTCATTAATTAAGATTTTGTAAGCTACAAAGTGACGTAAACATGAATTATCGTTATTGTTATTATATTCTTGCAGATAAGATAGAGATGTGGGCTGGATGATAGCAAGAATGAGTAGACTCAGAGAAAACTGGGTAGAGGTCTTAATTAAAGTGTTGCAATGTTCTGTCCTTGGCACTGTTTTAAAAATATTTTTATCAATGATTTTGTCAGTGTCGCTAGGAAAGTTAGCATGTCAGGACAGAATGGTGCTTTTACTCGTGGAGAAGAGATAGCATGCAACATCCCCCCATTATCAGCGCTACCAAAGTCAGCTGACATAAGCGATGGCTGATGAGGGCAGCTAGATAGTGGAATGTGGACTGATATATCTTGGATTGAACCAGTTTATGAAAGGAGGTGAAAAAGAAAATCATGTAAGAGAATTGAGCCATGTTGCAGGAAAGAGATGGTCAGAGGAGTGCAATTTTAGTGCCTTTGGTCTTTGCTCCTGGGCATTTCTCATTTCAGAGCCCACACCAGTTTGAGTCAATGGTGATGAAAGCCATGTGGTCAGATCCTGTCCAGAGCTCCCTGTCTGAATTATATCAGATGAGCTTACTCCCAATTTCCTGTCCCTAGAGAAGGGTATCCAGCAGCAGCCAGCAGGCATATAACAGACTTGGATGAAGGAATAGATGGCATGCTTATCTAATTTGTAGATGACACATAGCTGAGAAAGGGTAGTTACTACATTGCATGACTTAGGACCCAAGAAGATGTCAGAAGACTGAAATGAGGAAACAAACCAAGCATATAAAAATTTAAAGGGATACATATAATAACATTAACATATGTGTGTCATGGCAATTGAAATAACAAATATGATCTTAGGTTATGCCACCAGAATTAGAACAACCAGATGAGAGCAAGCTAGTTCTGTATTCCACCCTGGAGAAACTACATCTACATTGTTGTTTGCAGTTCTGGGTACCACATTTTAGGAAGGACACTGACAAATCGGAGAATATCCAAAGGAGGGCAACCAACATGGGAGAGGGGATAGGGACCTCTGATTTCATTGCTATATAGGGGACTCCCTGATGAGGACACTTCATCCACCAATGCAGGTTGGCACCTTTTCTACAACTAATGCTTAGAGAATTGCCTAGAGGCTTGAGACATTAAGTGACTTGACCAGGGTCACATAGTCAGTACAAATCAGAGGTGCAACCTCACCCCAGGATACCCTGGCTCCAAAACTGGTTATTCATCCACCATGATGTGCTGCCTTTAACCAATACAAGCATTCCAGGGTGCTGAGTCTGGAAAAGGAAAGCTGTACTGGGGGACATGGTCAGTGACTTCAAGTATTTGAATTGCTGCTCCATGGAAAAAGATTCTAAGTTGCTCTGCTTGGCCCCAGAAGGCAAATCTAGGAATAGAAAGCAATGTGTAAGAAAAAAAGTTTCCTAGGGATTAGAACAGAAAGTAGAACGGACTACCACGGAAAGTTGTGGGGTCCTTATCACAGCATGTCTTCAAACAGAAGCTGGATGACCCACTTGCCTGGACTGTTGTTAAGTCAGTCCTTGCATAGTTAGGGGTTGAACTAGATAACCTCTGACCCAGAAGTCATCTGGGATTCTACTCTCTGGAAAGCTATGATTCTATGATCTTCTCTGTCCTCTAAACTCACAGGTTTAATTTCATTCTTGAACCTGACGATGAGAATGATATAGCTCTTTAACCCATTAAGTCCTATTTGTTTTTTAGAATTAGATTATCTGAAGAAAAACTCAGCATTTAAGAGAAACCAGTTCTTTACTGAACCATGATCTAAAGAAGCCACTTTAGATATATTCTAAATGTCTAATGCCTTGTCTCTAAGTTACAGGCTTCAGGAGCCAGTCACATCCAAATCCCTTTACTTATATCTTTATCCTTTTTTTTTCTATATTCCATCTGCCCAGACACCTACAAGGCAAGAGAAAACAAAAACAAAAAAACTTTGCCAAAGCAAACATCAGACTTTATATTGCTCTACCAACCTCACAATAAACAAAGTACTCTGGTAATAAAAGTTTTAAAATCTTTCCAAAGTTTTCAGAAAGCAAACAATTCCTCTTTATCACTGACTAGTATTATTAGTCCCCCAGACTAATAGGCAGGGACAAATTATCTCCTATCTCGGCGGGGATCTTCTGCTCATAATTTAATAATCACCTCTAGATTCAGATAGGAAATTTTCTTTGCCTGTGGGCTGTGTACCTTAGCTTATTTGCACACAGGCTGTTTGGTGATATGTTTTTTTTAATGGGCTCTTCTCAAATTGGACTGTGCCATAATTCAGAAAGAAGACCTGTCCCATTCTTGTAGCGTGACAGTAGCCATAATGGCTAGCCTGTTTGACTGTAGCAATGAGATCTGCTGACTTAAAAACACCTATAAAGTTATTTAGAAGAGCTTTCAGTGGAGAAAATGAACTTGAGGACATTCTATCATCTTTTATAGCAAAACTATGCTGACCTCATCTTTGTATTTTCTTCATCATACATGTTTGATCCTGCATCTCTCACACAGATTTATATAATATGAATAGCAGAAGAAACTTTAGAGATTTTAATGCATTGCATACCTGAACAATAATAATAGTTAACACGATTGCTTTAAGATTTTCATGTTTATACGAACACATATGTGTATAAGCACATATAGGTACATATGTGTGTAGATACATACACAATATGTGTGTATAAATATATATTTATATAAATATATAATTTATATACAAATATGTAAAATATATAATTTTACATATAAATATATATATTTATATATAAATATGTACTCTCATTTGAAACCTTGTGAAGCTATTATTGTTTTCATTTTCAGATAGAGAAACTGGGATTGAAAGAGTCTAAGTGACTTGCCACAGGTAGAAAATATTTATGGCAGCATTCAAACTAGCTCTTATAGGCTTCAAATCTGAGGTGTCAAATATGCTGTAGGCTGACTATACTTCTGAGTTTGGCCTGAACCAGATTAAAAAGTAATTGAGAAATATTTAACAAAATAAATAAAAATACAATGAAAGAGATATTTTTGTTTGGTAACGTCCTACTCTTTGTGGCTCTGTAGACCACAGCACACCAATACTGTTCATGAGGTTTTCTTCGGAATGATACTGGACTGGTTTGCCATTTCCTTCTCCAGCTAATTTTACAGATGAGGGAACTGAGGCAAACAGAAGTTCAGTGACTTGCTCAGGGTCACACAGCTAGTTAGTGTCTGAGGCTGGATTTGATTTTAGGTCTTCCTTATGCCAGGCCCAGTTCTCTATCTAGTGAGCCACTTAATTGCCTCCAAAAGACAAAGATAACATTACATTTTTCAACTAAGTCAATATTCAACCTGCACTGATCCTTATATATGGTTTAGTGACCCCTCATTTCTATGAGTTTGATATTGCTGTATTACTCCACTTGCCTTTAACAACAAACTCCTTTATAACCGCGTGCCCAAGTTACCACACTGTGAATACCCTTTGACCCAGCAAAATCACTCCCAGGTCTATATCCTAAAGAGATCATAGAAAGAGGGAAGTGTCCCAAATACACACTCATACAAATATAAATAGATAGATAGATAGATAGATAGATAGATAGATAGATAGATAGACAGACAGACAGACAAAATCTTTTTGTAGTGGCAAAGAAACTAAGGAGGTGCCCATCATTTTGGTAATGGTTGGACAAAATATGGTATACGAATGGAATACTATGGTGATATAATGGGCAGTTAGGTAGTGCAGTGGACAGAGAGGAAATGGCAAACCACCCCAGTATCTTCACAAGAAAACCACAAATGGAGTCATGGAGAGTCAGACACAACTGAAACGGGTGAACAACAAAACATGGTGGTGAAGAGAGGGACAGTTTTAGAGAAAACTGGGAAGATGTATATGAAATGATGCAGAGTGTAAAGAGAATAAAAAGAACAATTTGAGAATATTAGCTATATGGTATATATGTAATTAACATTATGAAAATGAACTATTTTGAAAAATTTAAGAACTCTAATCAATGGAATAAGCAACCATTATTTCAGAGTACTGATGATGAAGAATGCTACCTACTTCCTACAGAAAGATGATAGATTAAAAAGCAGAATGAAATGCATATTTTTTTTGAACATAGGCAATAAGAATTTGTTTTGCTTGGCAACACTTACTTGTTACAAGGATTTTGGTTTTTTTTTCTTTTTTTTCCCAGAGGAAAGTGGGGTAAGAGAGAGAAAAATAAATGCTTGACAATTAAAAATAAATTTTAATGTAAACAAAAAAAATCAGATCCAGGAAAAAGAAACTCCTCTACAATATACCAAAGACCCAACAAGGTGTTATTTGAAGACCTTCGCTGAGGAGAAAGTGATTCTGGATGACCTAAGGTCTTTTCTAACCCAAAGTATGGGTTCCTTTATCTGAAAGACCGGTGATTGATAAGAAGTCTGTCATCTTTCCGTTCTACTTTTGGGCAGTTCTAATTATTGAGAAGTTTTTTCTTTACATCAAGCCTAGATTTGCCTCTTTGCAGTGTGAATACTGGACTTGAAGTCATTTTAATTTGAGTTAAAATCCTGCCTCAGATATCCATCAGTTGTGTGACCCTGAGCAAATCAACTAATCTCAGCCTCAGTTTCTTCATCTGTAAAACAGGTATAATAGCACCTACTCATAGGGTTGTTATGGGGATTGAATGAGATAATATAGCTAAAGTGCAAACCTTAAATTGCTATATCAATATTACAATTACTGCTACTACTTAACTACTACTATTACTATTTCTATCACTACTATTATTACTACTACTACTACTTTACTACTACTACCACCACCACTACTATTAGTTCTACTACTATTATCACTACTGCTATCACCACTACCACCACCACCATGATCACTACTACTGCTATTACTACCACCAGCACTACTACTACTACTACTACTACTACTACTACTACTACTACTACTACTACTACTACTACTATTACTACTACTACTTCCATTCTGCTTACTGGGCAGACCAAAATAAATTCAACCTCTCTAAATCTTCTCTTCTCCAGGCTAAACATTCCCAGTTTTTTCTACTAATCCACCTACGGACTGACCTCAGGGCCTTGTACCCAACCATTTTCTATATTTGTGTAATCTAATTGTATTGTAAGCCTCTTAAGGATGGGGTCTTCTATTTTTGTATTCTCCACAATGCTAGCCCTCTAAATATGCATTTGATAAATGCTTTTTGAATGACCAAATGAGCCAGCGCCACAGATAGGCTCATTTCATCCAAGATACAGCAGCCCCCTTCCTATTATCTACTTCCTCTAAATATCCTGGCAGAAGCTTGGGAGCAATCAGCCACCACTCACTTAAGCTACTCTTGGCAGCCCCAGTATATCTCGAGAGCTCTTCTCTCCTCAGCCCCAACCCCCATTTCAAGGGTCAGCCTGCTGTCATCTCCCACAACACTCCATAACATGGACTTCCCACTAGAGGGGCCAAAGTTACTATCACTTCCATTTTAGGCGATAGAAACCCGAAGAGCTTGATTCCCATCCTGACTTTACATACTTTTGTGACAAAGGGCATATCTCGAAGCTGGGTATCACAAATACCATGTCAGTCTTATGGGAACTTCCATCAACCTCAAATCAAAAACACATTGGACAGATACATAGTTGCTAAGAATAGCTTGCCTTGAAGAGAGCTAGTGTGGCCGTGATTGAACTAGTAACAACAATGACAATAATTATTATTAAATTATAAGTGATTTTCTATAGCCCTTTACAATTTACAAAGTGATTTATGTGTATCATTTCATTTGGTCCTTGCATCAGCTCTGTGACGTTTATCAATTATCACTAATTGAAACTTCAATAAATCTAATGGTAGCCAACTCCAGGAAGGAATGGGGGGAGAGAAGAAAAAGGAGAAAAAAGAGAAAAAAGAGAAATTTACATGATGTTTATTATATATTTAAAAGGAATAATAAGTTGTCCATAATAGACTTGTAGTTTCATGTGCAAGAATTTTTATGTTATATTATGTTATGGAAATGCTTGTTTTATTCCTTAAATTAAAAATTAAATAAATAGAAATTTTTTAAAAAGTCAGGCAACACAGGAACTAGGTGTCTGATGGGGATTGGTAGCCAGATGTTCTTTTTTTCCTCTTTTTTAGGCAATTAGGGTTGAGTGACTTACCCCGGGTCACACAGCTCGTAAGCGTCAAGTGTTTGGTCTGAGGGCGGATTTGAACTCAGGTCCTCCTGACTTCAGGGCTGGTGCTCTATCCACTGGGCCACCTCGCTGCCCCTGTAGCCAGATGTTCTTGACTCCTGGTCTAGCAGTTTTATTCACTTTGCCTTGTGCATCATAGCCATTTAGTGGGGTCTCATTAAGTGACAGATTAAACCAGAAGGAAAGTCTTAGGAGGTGCTCAGCAGCAGGACTAGACTGGGAAAACGGCTTACTCTAAGGCAAGATAGGATTTCTCCAGTCTCTATGGTCTTTGTTGCATAAGGGAATACAGCACCCTTATAATGCTAAAGTACTTGTCATGGAATACTTGCCAACCCCTACCCATCCCCTCAGACACCTTAAGGAGGAGCTGGAGAGCATCAGCAAGGAAGATAATAGGGAAGGAAGAATTTTTGGCACTTCAAGGAAATGAATTGGTGAAGTAATGAAGACAAAGGGCAAGACATCTTGCCTCTCGGGTCTTCCCTTGTTTTTCTTTCTTTCTTTCTTTCTTTCTTCAGTGAGGCAATTGGGGTTAAGTGACTTGCCCAGGGTCACACAGCTAATAAGTGTTAAGTGTCTGATGCTGGATTTGAACTCAGGCCCTCTTGACTTCAAGGCCAGAGTGCTATTCACTGAGCCACCTAGCTGCCCTTGTTTTTCCACGACTGCTTTTCATGCTGCTTTCTGCTGCTTCTAAGAGATCTTTTCATGGGCTGGCTGCATTCTTACTAGATTAAGGTCCTAGAACTTCTTGGCCTCTGGGCCTAATGTCCAAATAGATGTCTGGGAAAGCATAATCCACTTCAATAATGTTTTATGTAACTATTTATGAACAAACCCAATTTAATATTGATTCAGCACTTTTTATATGGAAGGCAGTCTTGCAAGGCTTTGGAAATATAAAGATACATATGACAAAGGTCCTGTTCTCAAGGAGCTCATAATCTACCAGGTGGAAACATGTCCACAAATAACGGTGATAAAATGGAGTTTTTGATAAGAACAAAAGTAGAGGGCCAGAAGGCAAAATCTGAGGAAGACCCTATTATGTTCTTCTGAGGCAAGTGTCAAGGAAGGCTTCAAAGAGGAGGTATCACCTGAGCTGGTTCTTGAGGGGAAGAAGGCAGAGACTTCAAAAGATGGACATAGCTATGGAGTATGAAATGAGCAAAGGCAAGGAGATAAAAACAGGGCAATTAGATGGTGCAGTGGATAGAGCTCTAGGCTTGCAGTCAGGAAGACCCATCTTCCTGAGTTCCAGTCCTGCCTCAAACACTTACTAGCTGTGTGAACCTGGGCAAGTCATTCAACCCTGCCTCAGTTCCTTCCTCTGTTAAATGAGCTAGAGAAGGAAATAGCAAACCACTCCAGCATCTTTGCCAAGAAAACCCCAAATGAGGTCACAAAGAGCTGGACACAACTGAAGAACAAGAATGACAGACAGAGAATACTTCAGTTTGAAGGGGATCAGTGTGAATTAGACTGCAAAGGTGGGTTAAAGCCAGCCTCTAGATGGTATTAAATGCCAGGATCTGGAATTTATACCTTATTCACTAGATAACAGGGAGCGACTGGAATCAGAGCAAGGACTTCTAGAATGTATTTCAGGAGGCAAGACCAGTTTGAATGCTATTACAATAGTCTAAATGTGAAGAGATGAAAGCCATCATGAGAACAGAAATGACAGGATCAATGAGAGATACTGCCAGATTAAAATTGATAGTTGTTTACTAATTGGCTATATGGGATGATAGTAAGAAAAGAGCCAAAGATGGCTATAAGATGATGAAACTAGATGAGTAACAGAATGGTAGGAACATTAAAAGAATGAGAGCTTTGAGGGAAGTGGGGCCAAGGGATGGATTTTTTTCTTTTAAGGCTCAGAGGGACCTGACCCTATTTATCTACTGAGGAGAAGATGCCAACAGAGAGGGAGAGATTGAAGGTGCTTAAGAGAGAAGGATGATTGATAGAGCAAGGTCACAAAGATAGTAGGACGGGCTGGAATCAGGGATAGAGGGATTAGTCTTGGGAAAGGCTTTAAGGAAAGAGGAAAGAATAGGTGAAAGCACTATGGTTTAGATTAGTGAAGGAGGAGAGTTCATGGAATTCATGCCTCAATTTTCTCAGTAAAGTAGTAGGTGAGGTCATCTGTCCTGAGAGAGAGTGTGGGTATAGGTATTCCTAAGGACTTGAGAAGTTATGGAACAGTCATTGTGGGGAATGGGATAGAGTCAATAACGGGTACATAAAAACACATTCATATTGCACTTTAAATGTTGTTGATCAGTTGTGTATGACTCTTTGTGACCACATTTGGGGTTTTCTTGGCAAAGATACTAGAGTGGTTTGCCACTTCCTTCTTCAGCTCATTTTAGAGATGAAGAAACTGAGGCTAACAGGGTTAAGTGACTTGGCCAGGGTCACACAGCTAGTAAGTGTCTGAGGCCAGATTTGAACTCAGAAAGATGAGTCTTCCTGACTCCAGGCCTGGCACTCTATGCACTATGGTGCCCCCTACATGCCTTACTTTAAAATTTACAAAGTGCTTTATTTGAAAGAACCCTGAGATGGAGGTAAGTAGAGGTCTTATTATCATTACCCTTTTATATTTTAGGGAAATGAGCTTTGGAGGGGGCAAGCAAATAGTCTAAAATCAACTAGTAAGTGGCAGAGGCATCCAGCACTAGGTTTCCTGCCGCTAAAGCCAATCCTTTTCCTTTGATGGGCAGCAAAGAGGACCCAGTGCAAGCTAGAAATCTGCAAGGGATCCAGTCAGTGTAGTTTTTTCTCCATCCACATTTGGTCATTTAGGACTAGGATCGGATGAGGCAGATAGTTGCCTGTTCAATGGTGGAAGGAGCAATGTTCAGTGACGGAAGGAGTCTAATGGAGGCAGAAAGGGATGAAATGGCGAAGGAGTATTATTGCAACAGTTCCCCTTAAAGGTCAATTAAGTAATGAGAAGCCAAGGGTAGAATGGCTGAAAGATTAGGAAAACAAGGTCACAGAGAGGGTGAAGAATAAGTTTTTAGGGGGGAAGGCCGTGGAAGAGGTAGAATCTTGGAGGTGAGGCAGCTATGGATGCTGGGAGGATTTTGTATTACAGTAGAAATTCCCTGTGCAAATATGGTAATGGTTTATTTGGTTTCGAGCTAAATTTTTCTCTAATTAATAAATGATTGGCAGCCATATCATAGAATGTGTCGATTTATTTTGTTTTTATATCACTTTTATTTCCAAATCTATCTCTTCCTCAAACCAGCAAGATGTTCTCTTATAACAAATAAAATAAAGGAGAAAAAAGCAATTCATCAAAATCATTCAACATGTTAATGGAATCTAACAACGTATGCAATTTTCCATAGTCTACCTTACCCCCAACATCTTCAAAGAGGGTAAGGGAATATATTTTCTGAAATTAAAGAATTAAAATCGAAGGTCACTCTCTCTAGTGAGGAATGGGGAGGGAGGGAGATAGTTTGAAAGGTAAAATGAAACAAAAAAATAAAGGAAGTTAAAAAAATAATAATTTGAAGGTCACTCAAAGGACAGTGTATTCGTGCATGGTGAGGATGAGCAGGCTGTAACATATTACCCCGGAAGAACTGAGAAACAGCATCGGAACAAAGGGTGTCATCGTAGAGATATATAAGTGGGGGAAATGAGGATCGGCTGGTCATGTATCTTGAATGAGGCATAACTAGAAGGCATTGTGATTTACCATTCAATGTCAAAGGCTAGACTAGAGCATATTGCATAGACCTCCAATGAAGAATATGGGCATAAATCCAATGGGACAGGCAGGCAGAGAGATGGACTGTGATCTGTATCACTGAAAAGAGGGCTCATACCAATGATTTCACATAGGCCTATCAAAGTATCGAAAAAGTGAATGTTTGTTTTTGTCCTGTGTATCCAAGCAGTACGCACCTCTGTTTTCAAGGAAAAATCTGCGATTTCCTCAGTACAATCAGCCATGATGCACCCTTGTCAATATTTGAAAGCTTATAGGGTTTAAGAGCAAGCTAGTTCTGTTGGAACTTTGGGGTTAGCCTCATCAACACTAGTGATAGAGAGTTCAAGCCCTCTGGTAGAATGTGAATTTGGAAGACCCTATATGGTTATATTGGGCAGCTAGGTGGTGCAGTGGATAGAGTACCTGGCCTGGAGTCAGGAAGACTCATTTTCCTGAGTTCAAATCCAGCCTCAGACACTTACTATCTGTGTGACCTTGGGCAAGTCACTTAACCCTGTTTGCCTCAGTTCCCTCATCTGTCAAATGAGCTGGAGAAGGAAATGGTAAACCACTCCAGTATCTTTGACCCCAAAGTCACAGTCAGATGACTGAAAAACAAATGAACAACAACAACAACACAGTTATATCATCCATAAGAATCAGAGAGATTGGAATGAAATCCATTTTCCCCAATTAGTGAGCAGGGAATGGAATTGCAAGGAAATGGAACCACATGTTAAGAAAGATAGTGGTTAGTAGGTCTGACTAAACTTTATTTCATCCACTGCTCAGCACAGTGTTCTGTGTTGGACAACCTTCAGTCACTTCAGCTATTGAAAGGGTTAGAGAGAAGAGAGGAAAGAAAAGTGTTGTTCTTCAGCGATTTTCTGGGTTAAACAGATGCTTTGGGTGTCAATCTAGGAATTAAGGAGCTGCCATTGGTAACATTGCTAGATGTGTCAAAGAAACTGCTGCTCCGAAATCAGCGACAATGGCTAAAATTCAAAGTTCCCAACTTTGGATTACAAAGCAATATTTTTTTCAAAGGCAAAAAATAAAATTCTCTGAAGTTTCTAGACCCTTCATTTTATTTTCTGAATATACCTTAAAATGTGTTCTAAAAAAACAGGGTTCTTTCGAATAAAGCACTTTGTAAATTTTAAAGTAAGGCATGTAGGGGGCACCATAGTGCATAGAGTGCCAGGCCTGGAGTCAGGAAGACTCATCTTTCTGAGTTCAAATCTGGCCTCAGACACTTACTAGCTGTGTGACCCTGGCCAAGTCACTTAACCCTGTTAGCCTCAGTTTCTTCATCTCTAAAATGAGCTGAAGAAGGAAATGGCAAACCACTCCAGTATCTTTGCCAAGAAAACCCCAAATGTGGTCACAAAGAGTCATATACAACTGAACAACAACATTTAAAGTGCAATATGAATGTGCTTTTATGTACCCATTATTTATCTATCCCATTCCCCACAATGACTGTTCCATAACTTCTCTATCACTAGTGTTGATGAGGCTAACCCCAAAGTTCCAATGAGATTTGCCATGAGATTGTAGCTTACTTAGGGAAGAAAAACTTCTATTTGAAGATACCATGTTATCACTTTGTACAATGGCTAACGACAAGAGTTTTAATCCTGCATTTATTTTTCATCAAAGAATTAGGTTACAGATATCAGTTTGTGCATAACAGATGAAACTAATCCTTTGGATGGACTAAGGTAACCAGAGTATTTCTTAAAGAAGATTGGCTATTTGGAAACCAACTTCTCTATGAGAAATCACAAGACTGAATTTTTAGTTTTTAAAATGGTCTCTTTAAACTTCAGTAGAAAGAAGATAATCTGCCAGGATCACTTTCAACTTTTACTTTTTACCCATAGAGCAACCAGAACCAAGAGAACATTATATGCAGTAACAGCAATATTGTTTTAAGAATGACTTTGAGCGAATAAATTATTTGACTATTATAAATACCCAAATTAACTATTTGCAATTCGCAGCCAGAGAAAGAACTGATAAATAGATGTATGTATAAAATAATTTTATATATATACACATATATATACAAATATATGTGTGTGTGTGTGTGTGTGTGTGTGTGTGTGTATATATTTGTGCCTAATGGTGGCCATCTCTGGGAGGGAGGGGGAGAAAAAGAAATTTATATTATAACTTTGTTGTATATATAAAAGGAATAGCAAATTGTACATAGCAAATTTGCAGTTTCATGTGCAATCTTTTTTTATTATACTATGTTATGGAAATGCTTGTTTTATTCCATAAATTAAAAATAAATTTAAAAAACAAAACAAACATAAAGGGCCACTGTGTCAGAGAACTGGGATAGTTTCTGGGGAAAGAGGAAGGTATAAAGTACAGAAAAGACAAAGTTTCTTTCCTCAAGAAGCTTCCACAGTCAACAAGAGAAGAAAGATCTCAACTCACAGACCTATAATACTCAAAGCCATAAGACCAGTGAATCAAGAGAGCTATAAAATGAAATAGGCTTAAAGGGGAAGGTATAATCACAAGAATAGTAAATAGTAATAAATTCATATCAGAAGGCAGCATCATATTTAGGAAATATTCTTCACTCTTAAAGAACAGCTAAGAAATTTTCTGATTTTGCAATTCTCTACTTTACTGTCTCAAGTAAACATATTGTTACAGAGAGGAGTTTAGCTTATCCAACTTCAGGTGGAATATCATCACCAAGCTAAAACAGCCGTACTTTCTACACCCTAAGAGAACTTAAAAAATGAAAGCATTACGATCAATAATGATAAATATGTAAAAGGACACTGAGACATCTACAACTCTATGGCTGACAGTGCAAATGAAACACACAATTACAGTATATCCAAATATATTTGGCTTAAAGTAATATTTCTTTCCATGTTTTGGAATATTTCCTCAGGTACTCCCCAGAAATTTGTTTGGTCATTATTTTATAATTTCTATTAATAGTTCCACTGCACTGTTTCATTATGCTGAGCTTACAGACAAATGGAATATAGGTGAATATTCAAGAACCAGGAATCATGTTCATTTCATCATTGAATAAGCTCAGAACTATGTGTCAGCATGCCCATACAATGACCATTAGGACTAAATTTAGCATGTCAGCAGTGGCTAAAACCATGAAGTCAATTGCTTAATTGAGATTTCATTGACTTAGTACTTGCTCAAAAATTTTAATTTGTAAATATGTTCCAATTTTAATTATTAATGTCCTAATTTTAATTATTGAATTAAATTTGATTGTTTACCAAAAAAAAGCCTTTTGAGAAATGCACTTCACATTTACACATATTTCTCTATATACTTGTGTAAACAGCCTGTGATTCTAGAATCTTTGGTACAGTCTACCATATGTTCATGATCAGAAGGAACTTTGAAAATTCAGCCCAGGCAAGTAAGTAAAAAAACCACCTGATATTTAAGGGCATTTTCTTTCTGAGTAACAAGCCATCACCAAAGTTGGTATCCCTTTTAGTAGATGTTTTTGATATGTAAATTATACCCCTACTCCATTGGGAATTTTGTAATGCTACATCCCCTTGGATGAGAAATTACCTCAAAGTAACTTGTTCTAAATAGATCTACTCTTTGAATTTCTTTATTTTTTCTTGTTCTGAAATAAATTCATATTCAGAAAAATTATTTTCTACAGAGGAAAATGAAGGCAAAAAAACCCAAAAAATCTTTGTTGGAGCCCTGACAATTTTTCTGCCTTTTATGTGAATTGTCTTGGTTAATCTTATAAAAGGGGAAAAAGGCAAGGAAAATACTGTTAAAAAAAAAAAACTAAACCAAAAACCTTGACTTTCTGGCTGGTAGAAAAAAATACTCACACTATCCAAAGAGATGTCGCATGAGAAATACGATATATCACATATATAATTTGTCGTGGGGCAGTGGTGTATATTAAACTGTCACTTTTAGCAGCGGCATCAAGTAACATCACCAGATGAAAAGCAATTTCGGCTTTTAACTGCACTCTGTTCCCAAGGCTTATTTCAAGAAATCCAATATCAACTCGGCTATTTTTTTCCCCTTTTTTCCTTACCAGCCTGCGTTGGATAATTCCAATTTTACCTGTGGTGAGAGCCTCTGCTGTTGCCACATGCATGAAGGTGTTGTCACTCACTGGCCATTTTTCTGCTGAAAGCACCAGTTTGTCCAGTCCTCCAAGTTCTTTCAATTCCTCCTGGATCCTTGGGCCTAAAACACTGTTTTCTCGGCTGATGTTTCTGTAACCAAGAGCATCCCCCACACCTCCCAGGAGCAGAGCAGCCTTAAATTTGTCCATTTTGAGGTCTGTGTCCTGGCTACTTTCTCTTTTGCTTTTACAGCTGCTGAATCTAACTAAGCCTTTGTTGCTTCCTTTGCTTTCTGTCTGCCCTTCTGACATTTATATTGGTCATTGTATCACTGTCAGGGGCTTACTCTAAATGGCAAGGCACTCCTTTTCTGGCCTTGCAGGTGCCACCTCTTATCCATCAGCCAATGAGAAGATGTTTCTAAATTCTAGCATCTTTTCACTTTACTTTTAAATACTAAGAATACTGAAGTGCCATGGTCTTTAATGTAAACTTTCTCCAGCAATCCTGTCTCAATCATATTAAGGAAGAACTCCGCTAAAGAATCCTCAGTTTTTCAACACCCAGAAAGATTCCAAAGTGGCTTTTTTAAAGTACCTTTTATTATAGTTCTGATTTGCTTTAACTACATACATAGTTTCCCTCTTTGGAAACTGCTGCTGTAGTGAAGACAATGAGTGCTCTGTACCTTTATGGGGTTATAATTAAATAGAACGGGAATATACTAAATTTATTGATGTCATATTAAACATTCATGAATCCATGCAGTTTTCAAATCAATAACTGAAAGTTATTGCTAGAGCTAGTTATTAGATGCCAGAGCATCTAAAACTCAAAAGTAGCATCTTATTAGTATTAAAAGTTTTTTTTCGGTCTGCAAATTCACCTCAAAGCAATGATCAGCAACATTTTTAAAGTAGTTTGTTTATTTATTTCTCTTAGCTAAGTCCAGACCTCAAGATTTATTATCAGGTCTTTTAAGAAACTTAATTGAATTGTAAAATATTAGTTGCTCATGGGTAGGCTGAGCCAATATAATAAAAACGACGATTCTATCCAGATTAATTTACATATTCAGTGCCACACCAATTAAACTACCCAAGAATTACTTTATAGAGCTAGAAGCAATAATAACAACATTCAACTGAAGGAACAAAAGGTCAAGAATATCAAGGGAATCAACTAAAAAATGTAAAGGAAGGTAACTTAGCAGTACCAGATTTTAAACTATATTACAAGGTGGTAGGCATCAAAACAATCTGATACTGCTTAAGAAATGTTAGATCAGTGGAATAGATTAGGTACATAATACACAGTAGTAAATGACTATAGTAATCCAGTGTTTGATAAATCCAAAGCTTCAAGCTTTGGGGGGGAGGGAAATTCACCATTTGACAAAAATTGCTGGGAAAACTGGGGAGCAATTTTTGGCAGAAACTAAGTATAGACCAACGTCTCACAAGGTATGCAGAGATAAGGTCAAAATGGGTTACATAATTTGGACACAAAGGGTGATATCATAAGCAAATTAGGGGAGCATGGAAAATTTCACCTGCCAGATGTATACGTAAGGGAAGAGTTTATGACCAAACAAGACAGAGAGAGGATCATGTAAAGTAAAATGGATGGATAATTTCAATTATATGAAATTAAAAAGGTTTTGCACAAACAAAACCAATGCAGCCAAAATTTGAAGGAAAGCAGGAAACTGGGGGAAATATTTTTACAGCAACTTTCTTTGATAAAGGCCTCCTTTCTCAGACATATCAGGAACTGAGCCAAATTTATAAAAATAAGAGCCATTCCTCAATTGGTCAGAGGATATGAATAGGCAGTTTTCAGAAGAAGAAATCAAAACTACCAATAGTCACACAAAAAAATGCTCTAAATCACTATGAGAAATACAAATTTAAATAACTCTAAGGTACTACCTCACACCTATCAGATTGGCTAACATCACAGAAAAGGGAAATTATAAATGCTGGGAAAATAGGGACACTAACGCACCATTGGTGGAGTTGTGAACTGACCTAGCCATTCTGGAGAACAGTTTGAAACTATGCCCAAAGGGCTGTAAAACTGTGCATACTCTTTGACTCAGCAATACCACTATTCCCAAAGAGATCAAAGAAAAGGGAAAAGAACCCAAAAGTACAAAAATATTTATAGCAGTTCTTTCGATGGTGGCAAAGAATTGGAAATTGAGAGGATGTCTATCAATTGGGGAGTGGCTGAGCAAGTTGTAGTAGATAATTGTGATGGAATTAATATGCTGTAAGAAATGATGAGCAGGATGCTTTTCGAAAAACCTGGGAAGGCTTACATGAACTGATGCAATGCGAAGTGAGCAAAACCAGGAGAACTTCGTACACAGTAACAGCAATATTGTAATGAACTGTGAAACTGTGAAAGACTTAGCTACTCAGATCAAGACAATGATCCACAACAGCTCCAAAGGACTCATGATGAAAAATGCTATCCACCTCCAGAGAGAAAACTGATGAGCTCTGAGTGCAGATTGAAACATACTTGTTTTATTTTCTTTCTATCTCCTGCTTTTTATTTTATTTTATGCAACATGGCTAATATGAAAACACATTTTGCATGACTTTACATGTATAATTGATATCATATTGACTGTCTTCTCAATGGGTTAGGGGAGGGGCAGGAAGAAGGGGAAGAATTTGAAACTCAAAAAAAATTTTTAATTAATGTTAAAAATGAATCAATTAAAAAAACTTGAAGTATTATTTTAAAAAAACAGTTAGTTGAAGAGAAAGCTAACTGCTTCAGCATTTGCTTGCTTTAGTATTACAATTCCAACTGCTCTAAACAAAAGACCTCCAGTTACCATTTCCTCCATCTTTATCTTCCCTTAGGACTCTTACTATCCCAGGACCCAGAGAAGCGGGTATGTATTCCTTTCCCCCCACCCCTGAGCTTCAAGCCTTGATTGGAATGTATTTGTTATGTATACCTACCCCCTCAAAACTCTCAGTTACTGTTTAAAGAGTTATTGTTAAAGGCACTGCTTTTACCAGTTTGCTGCTGTAGAAGGAAATTCACTATAAACAAAGCTCTTTAAAGATTGGGATAAAGGAAGGAATCAAGCATTTATTAAGTGCTTACTAGGTTAGACACTGTGCTAAGCACTTTACAATGATCTCATTTTATCTTTACAACAACCCTGGGAAGTAGGTGTTATTGTTATTTCCATTTTACAGTTGAGGCAAACAGAAATTAATTGACTTGCCCAGGAGATCACACAGCTATGAAGTGTCTGAAGTTGAATTTAAACTCGGGTCTTCCTGATGCCAGGCCTCAATGCTCTGTTTGATTTGCTCTCTTTCAGAGAGAAAGGTCCAATAGCAAAAAAGGACTCAGGAGCCAGTAGCTGGCTCAGTCTCATTTACAGATACCAGTTTGCTTTAGGGGATGTTTTTTTTTTTTATAGTTCTACTATAACTCCTTGCAACACCCCAGTTTGAGAAATACTGTTTTACATTTCTATAACACTTCCCAATGAAGACAAGTTCCTTTGCATCCAGAACATTAAGCTTGATTTCCTCTTCTGAATATGCTCCCAAATTTATAGATTTTTGATTTAGAAGAGCCCAGTGCACATCTGATTCAACCTGTATCTCAAAAAGACTCCCCTGAAAACAGAAACTCTGGATGCCAAGCAACACTTGGCCTGGAGTTAGAAAGACCCAAGCCTTGAAGTACTGGCCGAATCTGATTAAAATATAATTGGGAAATGTTTTACAAAATAAATAAAAATTTTATAAACATATACACACACACACACACATATACATATACATGTACACACACATATGTGTATATAAAATTTGTGGTTTTCTAAGTCAACATGACACCAAGGACATCTGTTTCTGTTTGAGTCTGACATTACTACCCTAAGACATGATCATCAAATAGCCATCGAAGCTTTTGAGAAAACCTCCATTGGAGGGAAAACCACCACCTGCCAAAGCAAACCTATTCTGCTTAACATGCTTTAATTTCAAAGGCAGGAAAATATTAATATTCACTTTTAGAAATATTCCAAGTGTCCAATATATACCCCCCCTTTCCTCTCTCCAAATGCTCCTAAAAGCAGCCTTAGGATGAACTGGCCAATTTAATGGTATAGACACTAAAGTATTCCAAATCAAGGGTTGAAGTAGGGTCTAGGTGGGGAGGGAGAAGGAGAACCTATCATATGCAACCCTATTCCTTTCAATTTTAGGTGGTGGGGTGGGACCAAAAAGAGGAAGAGAAAGGATTGTTCTAAGGCAATTGGTACTTAATCCTGGGGACCAGGATTAAATCTTGCCAAAAGAAGCTCCTTGAAGGGAGGAACTGTTTCATGGTTCCTTTTGTATAAAAGGCAAAAGTTTATGGAAAAAAAAATTTTTTAAGTTTTGAATAGGAACACTGGCTCTACTCAAGTACTGACCCAAACTCATTCTCATCCTTGAGATAGTTCATTCAAAATGGAAGAATTGTATTCTTGCCATCTGGGTTTACAAACATACCTAGCTCCCATGGAAGACCTCTTAAACCTTCTTGACATCATCTGACATACGGGTTTAAAACAAAAGAGTGGTTTGTTGGCTGGCAAAAACAAACACAAAACAAAATCTTACCACCAAATATTTTTATTACCATTAAATAATGTTTTTCTTTCAAAAATACATTTTACTGATATCTTTTGTTTTTACATCACCAACGTTTTCCTTTGTTATTCCTCCCCCACCCTCTGAGAGTCACCTGTTATTTAAAATAAAAAGTTTGGCAAAACCAATATATTGAAAAGTCTGACCTATGAAATGTTTTTCAAATAATTTTCCTGATTTTTTAAACAGTCCATGGAATAGGAAGGAAAAAAAATTTGTGAAACAAGTAACCCAGTGATAATGAAGATCTGTAACTCAAAACTAGTGACAATTTGGAATGTATCAAAATACTGTACACATCTAATTTAAGGATGGCTATAAATCTCAAATATCAGCAACCATTTTTAAATACAAATTACTTGTAATAGTTTTGCTATCTCTGCGAAGGTATTTTTAGTATTAAAAACAAATCCTCAAACTGTATTTTTGCATGATTTAAAGAGGTTCATCAAGTTAGATACATTAAAATGTATTTAAGGAAATTTGTTGGTTCTTACAAATGTACTGTATTCTTAGTTCTTCCTCACTCCTGTTATGAAACACAGAGATACTGACATCTAGTGGTAAATATCTAAGCAATTAATACATAAACAGTAACCAAAAGCATGAAGAATGCCAGAGCTAGAAGATACCTGAGAGGTTATTTAATCCAACCTACATTAGAAGCATGAATCTCTTCTATGTGGTATTTTGAAAACAAAACAACTCGCAAAAACAAATACACACAATGATTTATTTAGATGTTTCTTAAGGACTTAGCACAGAAAATCTGTACAAATGAGACAAATAAATACAAGCTTTTCCCTCTTTCCCCTCCCCCAAGTCACCACTCTAATAGCATACATGATTGAAACTCGTACAGTAGAAGAGTGCAAATAATGGGCATAATTCTTTCAATATTGTCCAATGTCATTGAGATTCTGATAATTATTTTAGGGGAAGATGCTACAATTGAAGAGTATTTCTTTTAAGGTTGATTGTACAGAATTGTGTGAATTGTACAGCAGAATGAATCCAAAGAGATTAGAACGCCAGGGCTGGAAGTCTTTTTACTGGCCATCTCCTCGGACCCCTCATCTCGGGAATGGGAGGACAGGAGCACAGAATTAACTGATTTGCCTTGGGTCACAAAGCTCTTAAATGGCAAAGCCAGGACTACAACTGTGGTGCTTCGAGTCCTGCTCCAGTCAGTGTTCTTTCCTGGTAGAACCAAGTTGCCTTTCCTTGAGGAATTCTAATCCAAAGCAGTCTCAGTTCACATTCTAGCAACATTAAGTTGTACCTTGCTTTATACATCAGACCGATAAAAAGTTTTTCAGGAATGATCTAGTTTTTATAAGCCAATTTGTATTTTTTTGTGTAGTAGAAAGGCTAGCTAAAGAAAGGAAACCCGTGTTAAGTCCTTTAAAAAAAGGATCACCTTTTAAAAAATTCAATCCCTAGCATCTGTTTAAGTTCCAAATTGTAGCTAGCCAAATAAGGTAAGAATTGTGCTGTGAAGATCATGTATGGATGTGTATTTCAAAGCTGAGGTAGGACTGTCACACAGGGATTCCACAAAATTATATGCCAGCTCTTTGCCAACAGAAGAGCAGGAGAAATTCTCAAGCATTAATTATGCTTTGGGGAAATACCTAATTCATCTTGGTGCCACACTACAGTGGTGACTGGGACAAACTGAAAAACAGATATGATAACATAGTGCAAAGATAAATTTGTCCACTCAAATCAGAGGGATTTCTCCCACCCCTCCAGACTATTATGTTCCATATTATCATAATATTTTAATTTTCAAATATGTACAATTTATAAAAATGATTGCAGTTGAGATATATCATACATATATGGATGGTTGCAGGAAATCAGCTTACTTGATCTTGGAATCCAAAATTCATAACTAATAAAGAAGTATTTTTAAAATGGAAAAATACCATTTTAAATATAATATAAAGAAAAATAATTTGTGAACAAAACAGACTATAAGTACTTTTGGGGAAGTTCAAGAAATAAAAAACACTTTTCAAAAAATAAAGAATGTTCACTGACTTGCAAACAATCTAAAAAAATTTTTCCTTAAGTTACAGTGTGGCCATCACTGTGCAAATTGAAATGGGGGTATTAAAACCATTAAATGATTTTCAAGTGAACATTAAGAAAATCAAAACAAAAAAATAGATCTGGCAAATTGATATAAAAAATATAATCTAGTGTACTGGCACCGAGTACAAAAGTGTCAGTAAGAGTTCATTACAAGATCATGATCATTAGGGTAAATACTTTCAACAATATTGACTTGTATAAAAATATAACCTACTGCTTAAATTTTATATAGGGACTTAATTCATACCACAAATACTGCTTTTAAATATGTAAGTACTCTATAATCTCTAATGACAGTAATAACTGCTGGTGTTTGTTCACCTTAGATCATGAGCTGAATGACATGCTGTGCAGTTTTAATTAAAATGGGCTCTAGTTAAATTCTCCTAAGTGTAAATCATGCAATTATCTCTCACCAAATGTCAGAACCAATATAACAGTCAATCCCCAGTATATCCCAAAGCATCCTGGGCTATCTTCTGAGCACCTTCTTGCAGCGTCCATGAATCAGCATCATTTTCTTGAAGGAGAGTAGAAGTGGTGATTACAGCTGGGTCAGTGGCATACCATGACTACTGAAATCAGTAACCATGGACATAGTTATTGGCCAAAATGTCTTCATTACCTGATACAATTCAGATTATAATTTTAGTCCAGTTTTATACCTAGGGTTAAAAAGTACTGCGCTTTCCTTTTGTGACGACTGGTCTTGCATACTCTACAAAATCATCTATAAGAACAGGCCATGCTCCTAAAAGAAAACCAAACAGTTTTTAAGGAATGTTTTCATACAAGAAGTTTTACAGGCCTACTATTTAAATGTCAAGAATTGAAGGCATCATGCATTAATGAATCTTATGATTAATAGAACCAACTAGCTGAAAGAAGCAGTATAGTATTGTGCATAGAAAGGTAATCTTGAAGGGAGCAAGATCCAGGTTCAAGTCCAGCCTCTGACACATGCTGACTGTGTGACTTTGGAGAAGTCACTTAACCTTTCAGTGATCTAGGCAACTCTCTGAAACTAAGCTACAGAGAAGGTGCTTGGTGGAGGGAGGACACGTATATTTATGGTGGAATGCTTTCCTCACTCCCCTCCATTGATCAAGGTCCAATTCATCTAGATTGTGTCTAATCTCATAATCTTTCTATTTTTCCTAAATGCAATACAAATTAGAATAAGGTATTTATTGTATAGTTACACTGAACATTACTTGATAAAAGTTTGCTGATGTCCCCCACCTCTTCTGTGAAGCCATTCCAGACCACTCTGGTCCAAGGTAAATTCTACTAACCCCTCTGGGTGGCTAAAGCATTTTCTGTCCTTTTCACACCCATTTGCTGCAATATGCTGTCTGACTGTTCTTTAGAGTACCTTTTCTCCCTGAGGAGACTGCAAGTTTCTAGGGAACAGGAACTATACCTTATACTTTATGTATTTTCCATAATGCCTCGCTCAAAATAGAGGACTTGAATTTTGTTTGTCTGATTTACAATACTATTAGGTGAATCAGAAAACAAGATCTTACATATAAAGTATGAGAAAATCTTAAAATGTCCTATCAGAGTAGAGCAGAATAAACATCCTAAGAATGAACCATTATGTTAAAATATTTTTTGTCACTATTTCAGACATTCAAATTTAGGCATATGATGGTGGGGGGGCAGTTAACAAAGCTTTTAAAGTTGAGGAAGAAAGTTAATTTCACAGTGGATTTATAAAATGTTAGAAGTATATCTCTGAAATCTCAACTTCTTTACCTTCTTCATCATAGTTAGACATATCATCTGCAATCATATTTCCAAAATCTAGTAGAAGGTTCCAAGTGTCCTTTGGAATTGATCTTTTGTGATGTTCCTAATACATAAAAATTAATGGTTATATTTAAGATGAATTATATAGTATCCCTATAAGAGCCCTTCCTGGTCTCTCTCCCTTCTTCTATATTTCTTGGTGACTCTGGATATCCTCCTGGTCCTTATAACATCTCACTTTGAATCGTTACTGTACATGTAGTGTCCTCTCCATGACACCGTGACATTCTTGAGTGGAGAGCCCACTGTCTTTCATACTTATATCCCCATCACTAAGTATACATCCTTGCATACATAAGGTACTTGATGTTTGTGGAATGGAAGCAAGGACAGCAAAGTTGTTGAGTTTTTACAACTTGGCACAGGCTTTTGGCAAACTGTATCTCTTTGAAAAGAAGACAAATCCTTTTGTCTCCAACTTAAAAATAGAAACATACATTGGTTTCCTTAGAAAGAAAGAGTAAAAAGAGAGCTGCTATTGTTCAATTTTTAGTGACAGAATGCTATGAAACTATTAATTTGTACAAAGACTACATGATAATGGTAAATAGAGCTTTAGCTTTACAAACAAATGATGAAAAGAATTCTTTTAATGGATCTGACAAAAAACAACAGTATCTGAATACATAATAGCTGGCATTTATATAGCATTTGAAGGTTTGCAAAGCACTTCACAAAAATTCTCATCTTTATCTTCATAAGAGCCCTTCAAGGGCTACCTTCAAGGTAGGTGCTATTATCATCATCCCAATTTTACAGATGAGGAAACTCAGACAAACAGAGATTAAGTGATTGCCCAGGGTCACACAACTAGTTAAGTGTCTGAGGCAGAATTTGAACTCAGGTCTTCCTGACTCCAAGCCTAGTGCTCTATCCACTGTGTCACTGGCTGACCAGAATAAAAACTTCAACATATAAGAACTAAGAAAAAGTATAACCAAAAAAAGATTTTACTAAAAAATGTGCAAAAATCAAGACTTTAGAGGGTACTTAAAACAAATCTGAAGGATCAGATCAAGATGGAGGCTGTAGTAGGGAAACTCTGGATCAGAACAACTCCCATATATCTGTCCTATGTTCTCTTCTTATAACCAGCTTAAAATCAGATGTGCCCCAAGTC
This sequence comes from Phascolarctos cinereus, assembly GCF_003287225.1. Classification (NCBI taxonomy): domain Eukaryota; kingdom Metazoa; phylum Chordata; class Mammalia; order Diprotodontia; family Phascolarctidae; genus Phascolarctos; species Phascolarctos cinereus. Next base: position 170,689,896 of record NW_027556180.1, read on the forward strand.
TGGTTAGGTACATGAGTTTGTTTTTTTTTTCTAGACCACTGGATTCTCCAATATGCAATGGAATATTCTAGTGTTCCTAGTGCCCATGTCTGCAGTTGCCAAAAAGGTTAGACAACTGTTTTTAGAGGAAAGCACCATCCTTATAATCTACAGATTTGACTTAGGCATTTGAAGTGATGAAGGAGGCAGGGGGCATACTTACCAATAAAAACTTATTCCAAAGATCTAAAAATTTAAACCTTCCAGATAAGACTAAATTCCAATAGGCAACAGCCATTTCTAAATCTGCAAAAGACAAAAAAAAAAGCCAGTTAATACAAATTTCCTTTATTCAAAATCATTGTGCAGTACTAAAATTACTTTATTACAACAATGGTAGTAAGGTTTTTTTTTATAAACATTTCATATTTATCTGGCCTAGAAATATATGAACCTTGCCTGTAAGTGACTGAAAATTGTGCGTAATTAATTTCTGCAAAACTAGCATTTTAACGTCAGGAAACTCTTTTGAAAGGATGTGAATTCTTTTACAAAATGTGTACAATTACACCGAAAACCAAAACATTTGTAAGTCTCATTTTCATATAGCAAAGTTTTCTTTGTGCTGGGTATGCTTACATTGATATTTGATAATATTCATATGCATATAATTTATAAGAGTCAGTTTTTTTCTAAAGTAAATATCAAATAATTTCAGTAAAGAATTCACATGTGTTTTTCTAGACAAACCCACCATGATATACCAGGAACTCTGTTCAATACAAAGTAATGAAAGTATCATAATAAATAACACAAGGTAGAAAGGAGTTTCTATTTTACATCATAAAGCGGAAACTGTAAGAGCTAGGGTGTGAAACAAATAGTCCTCACTGTTAAGAGGAATATTCTAAAAATTGTGGGATATTCAAAGATAGATCCTAAAATTTCCCCCTGGATGGAAATATGCCATTACTTCATAACTTATAAATTGTAGGACTGAATTTTTTTTCATTTGAGACTGGGTTTTCCTTTCTGACGCAGGCCAGAAGGGCAACAGTGACTTGAGGTCTGATCCTATTGTGGATTGTCATGGAAGCTTTGACCTGCTCCATTTCTGTCCTAGGATGCTTCACCTCTTCTCAGGCAGCCTGGTGGCCCCCATTCCCAAGGGCTCATTAGACTGGTACCAGACTTACAGCAGACACCTGATCATCACTAGCCCTAACAGCTCTAAACTCCTGGATACTCAAGCTGGTGTCAGCCTCTCATTAGCAGGGATTATAGGTGTATCCTACCACACTTGGCTTTTAGACTGAGATCTTAAAAAAAACGTATCTTTACGTGGGAGATAAATGCTGAATCTTTTTGACTGACTTACATTATTCCCAGATCATGATATTCAGAAATAACTTACCTCAACTAGCTAATCTTTTTTTCTCATGGTGCGATTGAAAAAGTAGATAAGGAGATAGGAAACTTTTTATCTTTGTCAAGCTAACAATCCTTAACCATGTTGAGCACTGCTCACTACTTGAGAAATAAAAACTTTGTTAAAGGGTGTTTTCCTAGTTGTAGATCTACAAATGAGTATAAGGTAAATAATAATACAAAATACATAAGAATAAAGGCAATGTCACAGAATATCTCACCACCAGGCAACAAACTGCATTAATTTTCAAAGGATTCTCTTTGGTTTTTAGTCCCACTATAGAGTTTTATTCATTAATATTGATTAATAAATTTGAAGTTTACACTATTGAAGACTTCCAGGGTCAGTCCTTATAGAGAGCTGTTGAACTAAAAAACTATGATTCAAATTCTGATGTTTCAACTTTCTAGCCACTAAAAAGAAGGGTCCATAATATTATCCCTTGATCTTACATTGCCAGGCCTTCGAGTTTTAATCTGGAAGAGACAATTAAAATCAACATCATAACCAACTGAGAAGGACAGAACTGCTCTCTCAACCTTACCTATAGCACCCGTAGTACAATGCTAAGTAGATGCTTAGTCTGGTCCTGCTCCTAAGTCTACACTGCTTATCACTTGGGAAGAGCATTAATTGAAATCTACATTCAACTCTCCCAGCTGGAATTATCATAATGATATAAAGCACACATAGAGAGAAATGGAGGTTTACCTAGGGGGAAAAAGAAAAAAAATAAAGTTTCATGAAAAATGATGCTTAATTTGGATAATTTCTGGTCATTTTAACCCTTGACTGGATTAAAGGCCCTTGGAAGGAACTTGCTTTCTATGTTTGTATTACCAGTTGTTTGTAAAAGCAAATTTATCTTCAGTATTAATTTATATAAAAGAGCCAAGAGTATGTAAGAGTAGATTTATGTGAAATCCATTATTATGTTTGTAGGATAAGCAGCTTGCATGGGGCAATAAATAAGTTAAAGTTGTCTTAAAGCAAAATGAAGGAAGATGAGATAGGAAAATGAAAAGGAACAATCATTAGGAAAAGGAACAAACATATCATTATTGAGTACACCATGGGATTCATAGAATAAAATGGATGTTTGGAGCAGCTATATCTAAAGATTCCAGAGAGCATTAAACCAACAGAAGATAGGAAAAGATCCTTTAAAATACTCCGCTGGTCTATCAGCTTTATGTTAGTTATGTTATAGTTCAGGCAAAGAGAAGACAAAGTGCTCATCTTCAAAATGTTATCTTACCATTGCGACAACAGCAGTTGTTATGATCAAGATTCCATCATATTCCCCCCCCTTTTTTTTCTCAAAATATATTAATTTCAGGCTAAGATTCTTACAAAATTAAACAAATAGGAACTTAACTTGTGTAAATAATTTTATTCAGTTCACACACAATCATGTACAGACAAAAAATATAAAATACTGTACCACAGGTAAACTTAAGGAGAAAATGAAGAAGCAGGTAATAAATGTACAAAGTATTATGGTGGTCATTTTTTTCTATTGCCCACATTTTTTTCACATTTTTTAGAAAGAGATATTAGGTCCTTTTAACATCAATTATGACAGTAGAGGTTCTTTAAATTTTTTTTATATCACGGACGCCTCTGGCAGTCTGGTGAAGCCCAGAGATCTTTCTCAAAAATAAAATTTTTAAGTGCATAAAAAAAATACACAGAATTACAAAGGAAAACAATAATATTGAAATACAGTTACAAAAAAAATGTAAAACAAGTTCATAGACCCCAGGTTAAGAACTTTTACATTATAATATTTTTACATCCATGATTGTATTCCTCTACTTAATTTTTCAAAAGATGGTATTCTAAATAATGTTTCTGGGCAGTTATACATATCATATGTCCTCATCTTTTTTTTTTGGCAATCATATAATAATCACTCTTCTAACGTTTCAGGGGAAAAACCTTCTATATGGACATGCTGGTGAAAGCATGGAGAATAATTCAGAAAAAAAGGAAACTAGATTCAAATTCTGGTTCTGGTACTTCTGAGTTGTGTCACTTAGGGCAAGTCAGGTCACTTCTTTCAGTCTCAGTTTCCTCATTCATAAAATAAGGAAATTGGACTCACTGATCTCTAAGGTCATATTCAGTTTTAAGTCTATAATCCTGGATATTGTTTAAAAAAAATCAAAGAACAATTATTTTAAAAGGACATTGTACTTTATTAGTTATTTATTCTTTTGCTCCTTCATTCAAATGGCAAAATTAATAGTTTATCTTAGTGTCCCCAACAGTTAGTTCAGTACCAGGCATAGAGTAAGTACTTAATAAATGCTTGTTGAATTGAACTGAATTCTCTTTAGCAAGGTATTAATTTACTGTATAAAGACATTCTGGGTTTTTCTTTAATAAAGAAAATAAGTATCTTAGGCATTCTGACTGAAAGATTGTTTTTTCTTTTTAATCAAGCACATTTGACAAATGTATTTGAACATATTGCATGTATCCTCAAATGTATTTGAGGAAATTTAATTCTTTTATTAACTGCCAGAAAATGTGCCAACTTTTTTTTCCTAAACAATGCCTTCCTTGAGCAGACCTTAACATTTCCTTTTTCTTTCCACATAAGTCACAACATGATAGACAACTAAGAGTTGATGGCAATGATCTAATTAGCAGTCATAAATACTTTCTGTCTAATAAGACAGAATGCATTTAAGGCTTCTGGTAGTCTACAAACATGATTTTGAAGACTAGAATATAGTAATAAAAAGGATGATTCATAACAACCAAATGATAAATAGTTTAATTATAGGACAAAAAAAGCATTCCAAAATCATTTTCATAGACTACAAACTATTTTCTTGCCTAGAATGATAGTTTAACTGGCAGAAGTTTTATCACTAATAAACTGATTTCACTGGTAGGCTAATCTCAGTGGAGCTCATTTAGTTTCCTGACGTATCATTGTTTCATCTGATGGCAATGGAATAAAATAATATTTTTTGGGGAAAAAAAAGGTAGTGAATCCACATACCTATTTGAAGAATTTCAACAGAATTCTAGGTTTTGTACTCATTTATCAGTTCATCATGTAGTTTAATAATGACATTAATATTAGGCTCCAAATGACTTTTCCATCTAACCACCTTCACTAAGAAAATCATTAACTATCATAGGACTGGAATGGAATAAAACAGAGAATACTAACCAAATTTATTATATTCCTCTATTTCAAGTAATGTTAGGCACTGACTCAATGAAAGCTGACTGTCACAGAAATTACTTGAAAGAAATGAAACATTTATGTTAGAACTCTAAGGCACATAAATGAGCTTTTTCATAAAGGAAGCTATTTCTAAATCAAACTTTACTTTCCGGTCATTTTGCAATTAAGTGATGTTCCACATAAAACTACAGCAAACTAATGATTTTTAAAATCATTATATTATATATTTTATTTTAAACGAAATCTTTAATACTATTCTAAAAATAATGCACTAGCTTTTACTTTGAATTTATATAATTTTGTGTGTGTGTGTGTGTGTTAGCATTACAAAATGGCTTAAAGGGCACTTGTAAAGAGAAGATTTAACACAACATCCTTTAAGTAAAAAATATCCCAATTCCACTTAATCATTACCATCCTTGTCAACTCACAAATAATTCGTAAGACCAAAATTTCTTAAGAACGTTCAAGAAGACAAAATTTTGTCTTCTCCTGGGCATCAATTACTAAACATTTATCTTTGTGTGAAATTCAGAAATTTGCTAAATATGGAACACATAAAATCAAACTAGCAAAATCATAGTGAAATATTGCTGAAAGTCTGACAAAACAAAAATAAAGAAGTTCAAGGGTAAAATACAGCCTTTTAATCCACATAACTCTGTATCTTGGTGCAGTTATTATTGGACAAAACTGATTTAAATGTTTTTCCCCCTCAATATTACTGCCCTTCTCTCCACAATCACAGTTTCACAAGGACTGATATCAACCACCTTTCCATTATATGCAGCTCTTTTTAATTTTCTCTTCTCCATTCTCTTCCATTTTCCTCCTCCCATTCTTCCTTCCTTGCCTTTGTAAACCTTAGGCTTACGAAGGACATCCAAGGGTTTGGGTTTAAGAAGTTGCAGACCCACTGAACTTGTATTTCCTTTTCCCAAAACTAAGTTGGAACCAAAACAGACAAAAAGTCTGTATCACAGGGGCAGCTAAGTGGCACAGTGGATAAAGCACCGGCCTTGAAGTCAGGAGGACCTGAGCTCAAATTCAGCCTCAAACCAAACACTTGATGCTTACTAGCTGTGTGACCCTGGGTGAGTCACTTAACCCCAATTGTCTAAAAAAAAAAAAAAATTTTTTTTAATTAAAAAAAAAAGTCTATACAATCCATATCTGACCCATTTGTGTAATCAGCAAATTCTAAGCTCCAAAGCAGAGTCTATCTTTGGGATGAAATTTTATATTATGAAGAATACAATGCTTTGTACATAATAAGATTACTTACAATGCCAGAAGATCATAAAATAATAGCTTAATATTTTCAGTTACTCATCAAGATTGCACTATTTTTTTTACTTCCCCCCAAGTACCTAGCACCAGTGTTGTGCATACACTTAACATATTGTTAAACAAAGCACTAATTTATGAATATTTCATATTCTTAAATTTCTAAAAGTTTACCAGAACATGAAACTAACAGATTTACTAGAGTTTTCAGTTATTAAATATATGCAATTTATGCCACCCACGAGGTTCTGATAAAATATACTATGGCAATTCCCCTACAGAAGTAACTTTTGGACTTCATAAGCTGCAGTTCTATGAGTGATACTTAAGGTCCCTTTGAGCTCTAAACTATGCTTTCTGCTATTAGTAAGAGGAACCCAACTGAATGAAGGAATTAAAGAGGAATAGGACCCAGGCCCCATTTTATGCCCACAATTGATGGCCACAGCCCCCTTAGCTCAACTTTTTGAGGGCAGCCGTGAGAACTAGCAGGCAGGGGGCAAGGTTGAGACCTAAACCTCAATCAAGGGCATATGTCTGGAATTTGACTGACAAATTTCCATTAAAGTCCTATTCTGTTACCTCATCACAGCGTGGTGATAATCTTGAGTTCTTAAGGATTATGCGAATGGATCAAAACCTCTGAAGATTCTACCCTAGAAGGACAAAGTAGATCCCACAATAAACTGTGCATCTGTCACTAGCACACCTAGTTAAAACCTGAGAGATTCCTCACCAAAAGGTTGACTACTAGATGAGGATTTATCTCCATCTAAACAAAGCACAGGACCATAGATTTAGGTCTAGAAAGACCCCCAGAAGTCATCAAGTCCAATCTACTTACTTTGCAGAGAAGGAAACAGACGATATACTAAGTTGTGTGATCTATATTGGCTGAGGAAGTACCCTCAATGAAATTAAGTATCTTTGTAGGGTTATAGTACAACTGATGAGAGGCAGCATAGCAGTATAATGAAGAGTGGTTGACTCTAAGCCTATGGGAACCAGGGTTCTAATGTCTAGTTTAGTACCAATTAGTTATAGTGTCAAATTACAACCTATCTGGGCCTGCTCTCTCAGCTGTAAAAATGAGGGTTATCATGCTGGACCATTTTCCCTATTCTGTTACTATGCACTTATTTGAGTTTTTAAATTATTTAATCAAAATTCTGGACTGAATTATTGTCTAGAAGGAAGAAGTGAGGGAAGGGTTTGAGACATGAGCAGTAACTTAACATAGGACAGTGATCACTGCCAGTAACTGAAAGTAGGGTTGCAGTGCTGTATACTGACCCAAAGGAGACTGTCCTCTCAGTTCAGCCAATAAGAGCTATTCTATGGAATGGCCACCCAGTAGTAGTGGGTCAGAACCCAAGCAGGAAGAGACCTTGTACTAAGAAGTTTGGGAGAAGCCAGACTCAGGCAGGGGGTAACAGAAACCAATCTTTATTGTTAAGGGCCACAGGGGCCAATGTAAGTTGAAATCATGAAATGGAAGAATCAATTTCACACATACACCCCCACTGCCCACGTGCAATCATCTGTTAAAATCTTTGATAGGACAGAAAGGATGAATGTAAGCGCGAGGAAGGAGAGCAAAAGGGACAGACAGAAAAAAGGAGAACTAGATTTTCCAGGCTAGAGCATAAAAATCTACAAGGAGAAATAAGGTCTGAAGCCCAGAAGCAGCTAATTTGGAAGGCTGCATAGGGAAGAAGCTCTTTTATTGAAGGATGCCAGTGAATAGGAACATTGTTTCCCCAAGGCATGGCCAGTAAGTCTTGGTAAGACAAGCAACTGTCAAGTGAGGTACAGTAAACCAGGAAGGCCATAAGACATGGCAAGATGAGGGGAAGAACAGGGAGTAGAGAAAGGGAAGCAAGATGGTAGAAAAGTATCTGACAGGAACACTTGCTCCCTAAGACCTAGAAATAAAAGTTAAGAAAGCAGATTTCAACAGACTAAATTGCCAGAACAGCCTTGCCAAGCAAATCTACCACCCAGAGACTTAGAAATAAGATTTTTTGGCAGGAAAGGGTCAATCAGGAAGAAAAGGGAACAAGGAATATTACGAGTTTAAAAAAAACTAAGGCCAACCCTCAAACTGGTGGTTGGTGTTATAGAAGATATGATTTTGGGGAGGAGGGAAAAAGAGGAAAATGAAAATAAAACACTCTACCTGACTTTCCTTTTAATTATCAGGAAGGACAGTTCTAACAGACTTAATTTTATATCCTCATGAAGGAATAAATAAAGGAAGACTTAGTTGCTTACACAGCTACAGAAAAATGAAGAACTCAAACTGGAGAAAATAGCCCCTCCCCCACCTAAGGTGAGCAACTGTGGAGCTTCAGGGAAGCCTCATCTATGGAAGATGTGTCAGATGCCAGCAAAACTCTGGAGTGACCTGAACCAGAGTAAAATGTCAAGAATAAATGAAAATACAATACAATATAATGTTAATTTGTGGTTTTCTAAGTCAATATATTTCCCTTAGGAATTCGCTTCCATTTGAGTGTGACACCACTGACCTCTGGCACTGAGAGTTGTTCATAAGTAGAGATTTGGAACTGGAAGGAACATTAAAAAATGAGTTAATATAACTACTTCATTTTAAAGATGAGGAAACTGAGACACTGGGAGGTTAAGGCACCTACCCAAAGCTGTAGAGATAGTAAGCGATAGAACTGGGAATTTGAATCCAGGTTCTCTGATTCCCAGTCCAACACTCTTTCTACTGAACAAATACAATCACGGGCCCATATGTTTCACAGAGGCACCTAATCTACAGGGAGTTGCTTAAAAATACAAACACATATTATTATATCAGGCTGAAATGTCTTCATTTTCTAGTGTATGCTAAAATACATGCTTTTCTCTTCCCAAGAGAGTTTATTTTAGGGGTACAGCTTAAAATTTGGGTGGATAAACAGAGTACTTAACAATTTGTTAAGGAAATAGGATAACATTATATGCTACATAATAAATGACCTCTGGGCCAAGTACACATAAAAAAGTGGATATCACAGTGTCAAAAAAGAACATTAAAGGGACAGAAAGGAAGACAGGGGAAGGGGAGGGCAGTACTAAGGTCCCTGAGGGAAGAACTGGATGACAGTTCTAAAGCAGGGACAGAGCTACCAGCAACCGGCTACCAGGATACTGGGGTAGGTTAATTTAATGCTTCTGTTCTTCCATACAGATATGGTATTACAAGAAATATTTTAAAACAAATATATTATTCAATGTTTCAAAGCATCTCCATAGGAATGAAAAATTCCTACAAGCCAAATTATTCCTCATCTATAGACATTACAAGAACTCAATCCAACAAGGGTCCAGTTGTCAGTTTTTGCAGTCCTCTTCTTCACAGCCACCTTTATTGCCCCCTCTAACATTTTCTGGAATATGCACTTATTGTGTTTTTTTATCCCTCTCTGGGTGATATGCTGATGTTCCTTATATATATATATATATTATCTGGCTAGTAGGCTAGGGAGACACCTGCAGATATATCCATGGTCAGAAAGGCTAGCATTCAAATCTTTTCTTCACCTAAGATATAACTTAGCGGAGGCAGACACAAAAGAGGGGAGGGGAACCCAGTTTGACTCCAGTTTTTTCTTCTTATTTCCAAAGAATAGCAGTCTTTCCAGTACTGACAGTGAGCTGTTACTCCCCTTTGTTTCTGTAGATTCTTGTTAAAATAATCAAGTCATCCTTTGAAGTCAAGCCAAGTAAAAAAATTATAATCTTCTTCCCAAAGAAAATAAGCCATAATCTTCTTCCCTTAGGGGTCCCATGAATTTGTTTATGTGACCTCAGCTGGCTTTCAAGAATTCTAATGAAGAAGAATACTGTGCTGTTAAAATTTTAATAAATATGAAATCTGCAAGACCCCTTGCTTTTAGAGCTCTAGCTGCTGTATTTTAACATAATTCACATGACTCTCAGCTTTGCTCACCCGCTTTCCCTGGTTAGGGAAAAAGACATCCATACTTCCCCAATTGTTCTCCCACAGGAGTCAACGATACTTCCAGCTTTTCATTTTTTAAGTGGATCGACTCAAGTGGTTTCCTTTAAAGGACCCTCTTGCTGAGGCCTGGCTGTGCTCCTGACGTGTCAGGCACGAGATCTGCAAGGCAGTGGCATGCAGGGTAAAAAAAGCTCTTTGGGATGTGACGGAGCAGCCTAAAGGAAACGGGAACGCTGACAACAGACTCACTGCAGTTCAAGAACATGAACAATTAAAAACCAAAAGAGCAATTCCAAAATATATGGGTGAAAAACAAGAAGGAGAAAAGGAAGAAAATTGAAAATCACCTTTGAAGTGGTTAGATAACAGGCAATTCGACACTTCTTTAATTGTAAGGCATTACAAACACCCTAACATATTTATAGCTCTACTTGACTCCAATGCAAAAGCAGAACATATGTGGTATTTACATGAAAATTGTAGGTAGGGGAGATGGAGAGCCTAGGATTGTCTGTGTGGTAGGCTACATTCTCTTTATTTTTCAAACCACTGTCTTATTTCCTCAAGTTTTATCAGCATCTTAGAAGTTTAGAAATACTTATGAATTCAAAACACTTTTTCTTAGTTTCTACTCTCTAACAAACCATAAAATGCTTTTAGGTTTGTAACTAAGACCTTATTGAGACAAACAAAAAAAAGTCACTGTAATTTTAGCTTAAGTTGTGGGTCAACGTGGGTTGCTAGATATTTAAAGATATGCTAAAGTACCTTACTATCTAGAAAAGGAAAAAAAAACCCAAAATGTCAATTCTTCAATAAATAATGTCATTCATATTCTTAAAGCTATCTGGACTACTAAGGCAACTCCACAAAAACATGGAAACACTCAAATGTAGCTTGATTTAGACTTAGCCTGAAGCATTGCATTCACACTGGACAAGATTTTAATATACTGCTGTTACTGTCAATATTAAAGTTATGGAGTTTAGTTAATCTCAGTAATAGCCAAAAGTAGCTAAGAACTGACACTATAAAAAGGAGTAAAACCTGTTTTAAACACCAGATAGATATTAAATAACATTAAGTGCTACCACCTTAACATATTGGATGTGGTCAATATTAACATACTATGGTGCTGTCATGCAAGGATATAGAGACATCTTAAGTTTATGTATATCACAATGCATTTTACACAACAAAATTTGTTCAAAGTTCTCCAAAATCTCTGAGAATATTTGAAAAGTCAAAAGATATCATCAATACACTTGTCAAAGTACATCCTATCCCAGCCTACTCTATCAAGTAACATTTTAAAGAAAAAGATAAAAATCCAGAGAAGTTTCTAGTATTACTATCAGCAATACTGAAGGTACATTGATCATGCCCACTATAACACCACTAGAAATCTGACAAAGCATTATACATTTGGCATTTATTATACTCACCTAAACCTTTTTGTCCAGGGTTCTTAGCAAAGTTAAAGGTAAACTGATAAAAATCTTTGAATTTTATTGCATCCTTTAGCTCTTGTTCTATTCTTGGTAAAAGAGCTTTTAATTTTTCTGTAGTATCACACCTATTGTAAAAAAGTTAATCAGTGAATACTATTTTTAATAGAAAAGTTTTATAAAACACATTTATTAACAGTATTGTATTAGTACAATAGAGTTTGGCTCCAAAAGTTAACATTCAATAAAATTACTGATAAAATATAATTTATCTTCTTCCCAATGAGATAATATTTAAGGACCTTTAAGCAGAAATCATAGTGAAATACAATAAAACTTGAGTTTTTTAAATCCATAACAAAGAAAATTGTCACATCTCACATTTTTTCAGCAATCTCATTTCACTGGAAAATAGTTTTTAAAAATGAGAAAGAACTTTTAAGAAGTCTTTGAGGAATGGAACTGCTGTTACAAAATCCACAAATGAATGAAAAAGCATTTTATTAAGCACTCCTTATGTATGTGCCAAGCATATACTAAAGTCTATTCAGAGCCTCCTGGCTTCCCTTACTGCCTACTTATTTTTGTTACATAAACAAATTAAAAACCTTTGTCAATTGCTTTCTCAGATAATAAAAGAACAGAAACAGCATCTTAGAAGTGGGGCAAACAACACCTATACAACTCATTAGGTCCCAAGGGCATCAGCTCCTGATAGTACAGCATGATAACTGAAGTTCTTAATGACTGAATTAAGCTATCAAGAAAAGGTTAAATTCTGTTCAGCATATAATCCCAAAAGGCTGGGAAACATGTCAGACAATTTAGTAAGCTTTTCATCCCAAACGGACATGGCAAAGTATTGATGCTTAAATGGCTAAAGGTCCATTATCTGAAAAATCACCTTATACAAAACACTTCATTCCTGAACTAAGTCCAACAATTACTTTTCTAATAGTAGCTTCAGGGAGAGCTTTCCACAACAGCAAACTAAAAATAATAATAAAAATTATTTCTAAAAAGTATCATTATCATTACAAATCACTGTTGGGATGAACAGATCAGAAACTAATAATAAGATAGTTCTCTAATAAGTCTCTTTTGCTCTGTACCTAAATATCTTTCATATGTATGTTATTGAGATATAAAGTGTCCCATTATAATGATTAATATTTCTTAAGCATCCACCAAGAATATGGCACATTACGGAACTGAAGAATCACATTCCAAATATTTATGCTTTCTCTCTGTTTCAAGAGAATTCTTTTATTTCAAAAGTTACAAAGCTTCCTTCTGCTGTCTAGTTCAAGGATTTCAAACCAATTCTCCCAAAACAATATTTTTTCCTGTAAGAGGGTCAAAACTTATAATCAAATAGGTTAGCATTTCCATTACCACAAGTTAGCATTTCCACTGCCAAATGAAATACAAGATAGTTATATAATTTCACCTATTTTCATTAGTATCAAAAAATCTGCATGAGAACATAAGAAAATCTTAAATATTAAATGTAAGCAATCCCTGCCCCCATCTTTATAACTCTGAAGTATTAAGGGATGCTTAGATTAAAAGACTGTAATTCAATGGTACAAAGTACCATTCTAGTTAACAGATTAGTGAAATGTATTTTTGTAAATTTTATCTTAATGTAAAATAATATAATTTTAATAAAGTAAAATAATAGTGAATAGTAGAAAAAGAAAGTATTCTACAATGTTGGTTTTGAGGATTCAAAGTTAGGAGAAGAAAAAAGTAGATGTGAATAAGTGATTTAAGGAGTAAAGAACGGCTAATCTGAACAAAAAGCTGCATTGGTTTGGTGAAAAGGATTCAGCAGAGAACTGGGTTTGAAACTCATTTCTAACATTTACGAGCTATATGACCACAGGAAAATCACTTCTCTGAATTTAGGTTTCCTCATACATAAATGGAAACTTATAGGTATTCACAGTCTCTCTCTCCCATGGTTATAGTGAGATTCTCATTTCAATTTCTATCTTTCTTTTTTTGGAAGCAACTGGGGTTAAGTGACTTGCCCAGGGTCACAAAGCTACTTAGTGTCTGAGGCTGCATTTGCACTCAGGTTCTCCTGACTCCAGGGCCAGTGCTCTATCCAGTCATCTAGCTGCCCCTCATCTGAATTTTACTCTGTAAACTTTAGAAAACAATACATAAATATCAACGATTATTCATGAGAAACAGCATAATCTAATAGCTAGAAAGTTGGTCTCAGTCTGTAAGACCCAGCTAGCTAGCATCAGTCTAGCCTCTGCCATTCTGCACTGGCCATGACCTTGGAAGTCACTTAACCTCTCCCCAGGTAACTCTAAAACCATATAAGTCCTGATGTTCATTGGAAGAGGACATTTCTCTTTACCAGGAGTTCCCTATACCAATGAAGTCACAAGTTCAGACCAAAAAACAAAAACAAAACCAAAAACACCTGACACGTACATATAATACCAGTAGAAATGAAAGGGAAACCCATTAAGTCACTTAGAAGAGATCAATCAATACAGGAAGACACAAAGAGACCCCAGGAATGATAAAAGAACTTGATGTCCATGGGCATCATCAAAAAAAAAAAATGAAAAAGAATAGTGAAGGTATATCATGAAAAGCCAAGCAAAATAAGACAGCAATTCTGCATTGTAGAGGTCATCCATTTACTCACCCCAGCTCTGTCATGCCGTCCATGAATTCCTTTTTACTGAATTCACATTGAGTGGCTGCCCTAAATTTCCATGCTATGACAAGAACACTGATATGGGCAGGATCTAGGCCTAAATCATCACAAAACTGCTGAATTCCGTCAATACCAATTTTATTCTCATCTTGTGGGTCTGTATTTAAAATTACAAAACAGAAGAATTATATCATCATAAACTGTTACCATAAAAGAATAAAAAGTCTAATGGTGCTTTGAATCCCATAGCTATAGCCACAGTTTGTCACATACAGGAAACAACAAACCTCACAACAATGCTAAGTCAAAAACAACTTTTACTTAATAAAATAATAACTATGGGTCTAGATGAGTAGAATCTTTTTTTAAAGTATTACATTGTCTTTGAAGAACAAAAGAGGGAAATAGAACAAATTAATTTCTATAGAATAAGACAAAAATAGCAAAGGTGACAAAAGAGCTACCTTGCCAATAGGACATAAGCATTACTAACAACAAAGCATAATTAAGGTACATAATAACATACTAATTATTATTTCTATAACAATGACTAAGAAAACTTCATTCAAATGCCACTATATCAAATACATTCTTCATTTAAATTTTTTTATAGGTCTGAACTTAATAGTTCAGATAATTTTTTTTCTTATTTCCAATTTGGAAATAAAATTAAAGATCAGTTTGCTTATTCACTGTATGAAAACTAAAAATGAGTTTGATTTTCTTGGTAATTAGAAATAATATTGTGTAGTAACTATCACACAGTATCAGTGAAAGCAGTTTGGCATGACTAAATCAAATTAGGTTTAGTATCTTCATGAAATATATTATTTATGACATAATCTGATATTATAATACAAGTTTATAATTTTGTTAGTAGTAGGAACTAAAGTTGGAAGAAAAAACGATAGAAATTCATTATCAATTGTTCAGGGACAAGACAAAACCTGTGCCATCAAACACAAACACTATATATACAGAGTAAAAATTCTTGTCAATATTTATGTATCTAATGACAATTCAGCAGAGACTAATAAATAGCTTTCCAAAACTTATTTATGTGTAGATTTGTTGTGTTGTAACGGGGTAGTACATGTTGCTTTTTTTAAAGGCAAAATTTTATTTTGGTCATTTAACTATGTTCTGGTTTACTTAGTTATGAAACCTGTGTTATTGCTAATGGCATAAATTTAATTATTATATTATAATTTCCTAAAACTTCAATCTTCCATATGTAGAAGGATATGTAAATACAACTATCCAAGATGAGCCAAACATGCGCACATGCATACACACACACACACACACACACATATATATACAGAGTATACACCTCAAAACATATGTGAAGTCACTATAATGATGCCCTGACCTCACAAAACACCATATCTGACTTTGCATATCTTTAGAGAAATGGAAAAATTGGGCCAACATGCTACCCAAGCAATGAAATAATTTTAGAAAAATGGTGACTAACAATATTTGATGAAACTTTAAAGTGGCTTAATTGCAGTGACATTTCTTCTACCTAATTATGTTTTTGAATTTTTTTTTGTATAAGACTCAATATTTGTGAATATACACACTTGGATTTACAGTGTCTTCTGGTTTAAGAATATTTAAAGGAGGGTTAGGGAGTTTAAATTAAAATGCTATTAAAATATAAAGACTTATTATTTGTACTCATTGAAAAATATTTGAAAGGCATATTTGAAAATATTTTGATTTTGATTATTTGATCAAATATTTGAAAAAATATTTGAAAGCCTTTAAAAAGTCAGTTCAATAATTATGTAAAAGTAATTCCAAAAAGCATTTAAAACTATTTTTATGTTTCAGAGCTTCATTACATATAAACTTGTGATTCTATCACAGAATGTTTTTAAACTAAGTATTTTTTTAAAAGGCTATATACATGCTATACTCAGTATTTTTAATCATATGCACAAAGGCTAAGCAAACCCCCCCCCCCATGAAATCCATGGCAATAAACAAACAGGAATTTTACTTAACAATATTTTAGTCTTAGATGCTACCAATAAACCTTAGGATAGATATGGCAATTTATACGGATTTTGGAAATCTCTGTTTTTGTGAAAATATAATAAAATCTTTTAAGCTATTAAGTCAATAAGAAAAGTAACTGCTCTGGTCTAAAAACTAGTTCTAACAATCTAAAACAAAATTGTTTTAGTTTGGGAAATACAAGATTAAGCAAGAGAACAA
The DNA here is from genome assembly GCF_003287225.1 of Phascolarctos cinereus. Lineage (NCBI taxonomy): Eukaryota > Metazoa > Chordata > Mammalia > Diprotodontia > Phascolarctidae > Phascolarctos > Phascolarctos cinereus. The sequence goes on from NW_027556180.1 coordinate 170,706,135, forward strand.
TTTACACAATTATCACAATGTAAAGGAAAACAAATTTGAAAGATTTCAGAACTGATTCAATGGCCAGTCATGACTTCAGAGGCTGGATGATGAGGCTTGGCAGAAATGAAATGGAGGACAAGTGGAACCTGACACATACATTCTCAGGTTTGATCAATGTGTTGATTTGTTTTGCACTTGCCTATATTAATCTGTTACAAGAGAGTGCTTCTGTGGGGGGTGAGGGTGGAAAGATGTCTGCGGAGTTAGTAGACAGTAACAGATACACACACAAAAGAAACATATATAAAACACAAAAAAATATACCTCTGAAAGCAAAAAAAGTTCAAAATGGGACACAAACAGAGCAATTTTTGTACTGCCATGTTTAAGATGCACTTTAAAAACCATGTAACAGATTACAATTTCATATACAATTGTCTTTCATTCTTTGTATACTGAACTTTTCATCTTAGATGATTTTTGTTAGAATTTAAAATAAAATATTAAGAAACACCCCCCCCCATGAAATCCATGGCAATAAAAACAAACAGGAATTTTACTTAACAATATTTTAGTCTTAGATGCTACCAATAAACCTTAGGATAGATATGGCAATTTATACGGATTTTGGAAATCTCTGTTTTTGTGAAAATATAATAAAATCTTTCAAGCTATTAAAAACTACCTCCAAGGAGAGGCATGGATATTGACTGTTATATTCATAACCACATTTAGGTTGGGAAACTTTATTCAAAAACATTGATTGATTTTTAAAGTATTAAAAAAAAAAGCAAAAAAAAAATCAACCACAGACTCCTTATAACCTCAAATCACTTCTTTTCAAAGAGGCTTTGTCCAAAGATTCAAACAATAGCTAGTACTAATGTTGAGAACTCTAACAGGTAAGTTGGAAACAATGTCGCATTCTTAATTCTGAATTAGTTTTTTGACTTGGCCTTCGAATTCCAAAAAAAAAAAAAAAAAAAAAAAAAAATATATATATATATATATATATATTTAACAGGAAATGAAGAAAAAAACACTGTCATAATTAGAAAAAAATTTATTTCAAATTCCATCAGAATTTCCCTAAAATTAAGTCAACAGATCAATTCAAAGTTGGGAAGCTCAAATGAGATAGAACATAAAAAAGCTCTCTGCAAACCTTAAAGCACTATGTAACTTCTTGTGGTTGACGATGATGATAAAATGCCTTATCTTCTGTTGCATTTGCCTTGAAAATAAGAGGCAGGAGGGAAAATCCCTCTACTTTAATGAACTGTTTTAGTAGTTGTTGGCTTAACTAAATTGGGTTTTGCAAATTGAATGTTAAGAGATAATGGGATTTGCACCTTAAGGAATTGTTTTACATAGTATCATATACTATATCCTAAAAAACATTATATCCTTTAAATAAGAGATGTTAAATGTTAGCAATGTTTATACAAATGTTTTAAAAGCCATCCTTACCTTTATACCTGTTATACAATTGTTCTAACTTCTTTTTGTCTACTGAATTTTTCATGGATTCTTTGTAGTACAAGTCTGGGTTCTGGAAGTAGTTGTCAGTTGCCACTTCTAGTTTCCACTCATTCTGCATTAAACAGTATATAGCAGTCTTTTCACCAGCCTGGGTAAATGTCATAAACTGGCGGATCTTGTCCTTCTGAGATGATTTAAACTTATGCTTTGGGATGCAAAAGAAGCAGGAAAGCCAATGAAGCTAATCCAGAAGTTTGTTTCAGCATTCTATTACTAATGCCTATATTTTAAGTGGATTTATTTTTCTTGTATGGTGACCCAACTTTCACTTCAGAATTACAGGAAGACAAAGCCTTGTTCTTCATCAGTTAAAAAGACTGCACATTCTTCTGAAAATTGAAATGACAGCATCTATATAGTAACAAATATGTAAAATCTACCTCTTAAAATTACTGTTATCAAGAATTTTATCAAAATTATTTTTATCAATAACAAATTTTTTTCACATAATATATTTTGATCTTCATACATTTCATTTTCAATTAAGCACAGTTACTTTTAAAAACTCTGTAAAACACGCTGATCAGAAAGCTGACATTCTTAAGTTAGTACAGGTATGTACAAATTTTTCCTAAAGAATAATATCAAGCTTCCGGTTTAAAAATATTACTGTACTTTCTTAGTCTAAAAAAAAATCACTAACTGTTACAGCTGTCTTAAATAGGAATTAATGAAAAAGAAATTTTAAAGCACAAAGATATCTTTCTAAATAGGTTTTTAAAACCCAAACGCCTAGTGAAAGTGGGCCTAGAAGGAACTTATGCTATGGATAGTTTAAAAAAAAATACTAATCAAACAACAATAGAGCCAAGAAGACCAGGGCCTTTAAGCCTAAGTAAACAAAAAAGTTAAGTTCTTCAACTCCATAGAATTACATTAAAACACTATATAAATACTCCTAGATTTTTTTTATATAGTTAAGTTTATAACCATTTAAAATCATGCTGATATGGCATATTTAGGAGTAAGGGGGGAAAAAAGCTCACTGACCCCTGAAGTTCATTCAGGAATGGCTACGTTGCTCAAGAACATGAAATGTGATCAGTGAATCTGTTTACTGCACTAGTGTAATGAATAAGCATTAAGCTGCTCCTTTCAGATATTTCCTCCGGATTTTAAAAATATTAAGACATTTAAAGTTATATATGTCAGCTAATATAAAGCAGACATTTAGAAACATTTTTTTAAAATTGCAAGCAGCCCATTTCCCACAATAATGTTTTATCACTCTACTGAATTTTAGACTCAAACTCAAGGGACAAGGCCCTGCTACCTACCACCTATATGACCTTAATGAAGTCATTTCTCTTCTAAGCCTCAGTGCTCTTCATCTCTAAAATGAGGAAGGTGGTGTAGATGACTGACCTTTAAGGTTTCCCTTCCATGGCTAAATCTGTGATGCTAAGATAGGAGAGAGCACAAAATTCTTGAAAATAGTCAATAGATTTTAAAATAGTCAATAGATTTGATCCTGAAAACAGAACTACATAACCTTGTCCAGTCCACGTTAACTTGTCTGTACATCAAAACTTTCCATGAAAAGAATGCAAGATATTGTCTTTAGTATAAGTACTTAAAATAGTCTAAGCCACTTAAGTAAAATAGGACATCATTGAAAATTCTCTCTTAGGCTTAATTACACAGTTCAGCAAATTGAACAACTAAACTGAACAAATCCAACAACCTGTTGGATAATTTTCATTGAAGTGATTATTCTTTTAGTCAAATGCACTGCCTCAAAAAATACAATATGTAACCCAAAAGGAGTGTGTCATCATTTATTTCTTTAGATATCACAGGCATAAATCACTTCAAGTATAGTCTATAAATGAAAAATCCTGATTTATAGAAAAGATAAATGGAGAAAGACTATAGGCTTTACAAAAGGTTCACAAGATTTTTAAATAGCAAAATTTCTGTTTCACAATGACCTGACTTAAAATGATCCATTTCATATACTTTTCATTCATTTCACATAACTTTTCATAATGAAATCCATTTGCAATAAAAGGAGGTACACACTAAAAAAAAATCTCAGTGTGCAACCTTTGGAAACCAATGGTTTAACGCCATTTAAATCACTTTACTTCCCTTTAACACTTTATCTAGGCTTTTCAGTTGTGCTATCGCCCAGAAAATGGTTCAAAATTACTATCTATTTGTACATCAGCTTCTTTTCTTTTTAATCAAAAGGCATCAGATTTCCCCCATTCCTATAGAGCACTGATTTAACAAATTTGGAGCGTGGAGGCAAGGATAAGCCAAGGGGGCCAAGGATTTTTTTTCTTACTTTTTAGATGGTCCTTAAGAGATCTAAAGCCCTTTATAAATTCTAAAATGTTCTAACTGCAATAAATAAAAAGTATTTAAATGAGCTAACAAGTATATGGGGAGGAAGGGAAGGGCAGAACTAAGCAGATGCAATACAATTTACAATTGGAGAGGGGTGAGAGCCACCAGATACTTTCGCTAATATATACACATATTTTATATACACATACATATATGTACATATATACATGCATACACACATACAGTATTCTATCCATATATACTACATAACCTACTATATCTTCCATAATTTTCTCCACCCTCCCTTTAAAACTAACATGTTTAAAATACACACACACACCCCAAGGCAGCAGCCCCCCCAGTGCACTCACCTCCGCGCCAAGTACAACCCTCCAACCCCACAAATAGGAGACTTAGCAAACGCCGTAGCCCCCGGGCACTTCGAATTTCTCGTAAAGGCTCCGCATCTCGCCCCTCTGAGCCCGAGAGCAAGGAGACCCCGCGAGGGAGGGGCGGGGGAGCTGTCCAACCAGCCCGGGGGGAAAACCGAAGGCCAAAAAAGGCTAAGGCAGCGGCCGGTGTCAGGTCTCACTTCTCCAGCCCGGAGGGGCCCCCTCCCTCCTCGCCCCTCCCCTCCGCCCAGCCGAGCGCCCCCCCCCTCCCGATGACCTTCCCTCCTCTCCTCCGCTCTCCTCACCGCTCCCAACGGCAACCCCAGCTCCACCCTCGCCTCGATCTCCCGAAGGAAGGGAAAGCAGGGAGATAACAGATAAGGTGCGAGGAGATCCGCAGTAGGGGGCGACGCGGGGTCCACCTACCATTTTAACATCAGCGCTCAGCCCCAACATCTCCGCCCAGCTATTCGCCGCTAGCGCCTTCCGCGCAGGCGTAGCCTCCCCTCCACCCCGCCCCTCCCCTTCCAGCCAGCAGAGGCGCCGAAGTCTCGGCCCGCTGAAGCTTGTGTGCCGCCCTCAAAATGTGCTGGGTCACTTGCGGGGGACGATGCTTGGAAACGGTGAAAACGGGATTCAAGCTTATCAGCCCGAGATGGAAGCGGCGTTATCGGGCTCTGTGGGCATCTCTCGCTCTTCCCGAGATCGTAAGGGCACCGCGTGCGTGGCCCTAGAAGGGGAACTTGTGGGAATGCGGAGACGCTGGGGGCGAGTAAAGTGTGGGAGGAGGGGAGGGGAGGCCAGGACTACAATTCCCGACATGCTCCGCACCTACTGTGGCCGCCGTGGCTGAGCGAGACTGAGATCCTTCTGGAGACTACAGGGCCCTAGATACTGGGCGCCCTCTACTCAAGCACCAGCCAAACACTATTTTTTTTTAAAGTATTTTATAATAAAGCAGTAACTTCAGAAACAAAGGAAAGTTCATCCTAACTCGTAAAATATGGGCAAAGTGCCCAGGGCCCTTTCTTTACAAATACTCAGATCTACAAAAAAACCTATCACTTCTATTTATTCTCTTAAAATGTAGCTGGAGAAAAGTGCTAATTTTCCCTAAACCTCATAGATGGCAAAGACCTCAGAGATGACCACTAGACCATCCTATAACTGAACAGGACTACTTTTTAAAATTCAATTTTATTTTATTTTCAGTTTCAAATTCTTTCCTTCAATCTTCCCCCTCCCCCACCCACTGAGCAGCAAGAAAATCAAAGCTACTACAGTATCTCTGGTCTTGCAAAACCTATTCCCTCGATAACCAACCAAGTGCAAAAAAAGGGAAGTAAAAAAATATGTTTTGTTCTGCACTTGAGTCCATCACTTCTATATCTGGAGGTGGACAGAATGTTTTATCATGAGTTCTTTGATATTGTGGTGGGTCACTGTTACTTAGTAAGTCTTTCAGAGTTGAATATTTTTACAGTATTACTGTGCAAACTGTTCTGGTTCTGCTCACTTCACTCTGCCTCAATTCATATAAATCTTCCCAGGTTTTTCTGAAAACATACATCCCTTTTATCAGGTCTGACAGCACAACAGTTTTCCAACACATTTGGTAAACTATAACTTGGTCAGCCATTCCTCATCCACTCATTTCCAGTTCTTTACCATATAACAAGAAGGGCCACTCACTATAAATATTTTTGTACATATGGGTTTTTTCCCCTTTTTTTGATATCGCTGGGTCAAAGGGTAAGTACAATTTAATACCTTTTTGAGCATAATTCCAAATTAACTTCCCGAATGGCTAGACCAGTTTAAGTTCCACCAAAAGTGCATTAAAATACCTGTTTTCCCACAGCTTCCCCAGCATGTCATTTTCTTTTGTGTCCATTTTGCCAATCTAATGGGGATGCAGCATTTCCTAAGAGTTGAGTTAAATTTGCACTTATCTAATTATAAGTGATTTAGAGAATTTTTTCATATACCTGTCGATAGTTTGGATTTTGCCCTCTGAAAACTGCCTTTTCATAACCTGACCATTTATCAATTGGGGAATGGCTTAGTCTTATAAATTTGCCTCAGTTCCCTACATATCTTAGAAATGAGAAACTTGCTGCAAAAATATTTTCTTAGTTTCCCGCTTCTCTTCTAATTTTAACTTTACTGGTTTGTTTGTACAAAATCTTTTTAATTTTACATAATCAAAATTATCCATTTTACCTCCTGATAACCTCCCCTATCTCTGGTCGTGAACTCTTCCTCTATCCATACATCTGATAGTTAATTTCTTCCACAGTCCTCTAATTTGCTTATGATGTCACCCTTCATGTATCCATTTTGAGCTTATTTTAGTATATAATGTGAGATGTTGGCCTAAACCTAGTTTTTGCCACTGTTTTTCATTTTTCCCAACAATTTGTTTAATAGTGAGTACTTGTCCCCCCATGGCTGGCATCTTTGGGATTACCAAACACTAAGTTATTGTGCCTAATCTATTCTATTGATCAACCTAGAACCAGATTGTTACCCAATACCAAATTGTTTAGGTCATTAAGATCAGGTACTTCCTTGCCATTTTTGTCCCTTACTTTTCTTTTTTTTTTTTTATTCATTCCCTTGATATCCTCAACCTTTTGTTCCTTCAGATGAATTTTATTTTCTCTAGGTTTATAAAGTAGCTGTTTGTTAGTCTAATTGGTATAGCACTGAATAAGTAAATATTAATTTGAGGAGTGTCATTTTTATTATCTTGGCTAGGCCTACCTATGATCAATTATTCTCTCTCCATTTATTTGGATCTACTTTATGTGTTCTGTAATTCTTTTTATGTGGTTTCTCTGTGTATCTTGGCAGGTATTTTATGCTGTGTTTAGTTATTTCAAATGGAATTTCTCTTCCTCCTGGATTTTGATAGTAAAATATGGAAATGCAAATGATTTCTGTGAGTATATTTTGTATCCTGCAGTTTTGCTGATGTTGTTATTGTTTGTTACTTTTTTATTTACTCTGTAGAGTCCTAAGTTAACCATCATATCATCTGCAAAAACTGAGTTTTGTTTCCTCTTTGCCTATGCTTATTACTTTTGTCTTATTGTTATAGATAGCATTTCCAATAAAATACTGAATAGTAATGGTGATAATGGATATACTTGTTTCACTCCTAATCTTATTAGAAAGGCTTCTAGCTTGTCCCCATTACACATAATGCTACCTCTTTAATTTTAGATAGCTATTATCATTTTAAGGAAAGTTCTGTTTATTCTTAAACTTTCTAGGAATGGGTGTGCTGTATTTTGTTAAAAAAAAAGTTTTTTTCTGCATCTGTTAAAATGATCATTTAATTTTTATTGTTTTTAGGACCCTTCTTTACCTATTTTTAAAAACAGCTTACATAATATTGGAATTAATTTTTCTTTAAATGTTTGGTAGAATTTGCTCATAAATACATCTGGTCCTGTTTTGTTTTTTTTCCCCTTTGGGAATTCATCTATGGCTTGCTCAATTTTTTTTTTCCAAAATAGGCCTACTTAAGGATTCTTTCTCGTGTTCTGTTAATCTGGGCAGTTTATATTTTCGTAAATATACTTCCATTTCATTTAGATTGTCAGTTTTATTGGCATATATTTGGGCAAAATATCTCCTAATAATTGCTTTTATTTTTTCTCCGTTAGTTGTGAATTTACCTTTTTCATTTTTGATACTGGTAATTTGGTTTCTTTTTTTAAAAAAAATCAAATTAACTAATAGCCTATGCTTTATTGTTTTGTTCTCTAAAAACCAAGCCCCTAGTTAAAAATTTTTTTTTCCCTTATGATTTTGTTAATCTTTCCTTTGATTTTCTGGATTTCTATTTTGTTTTTTAATTTGTTGGTTTTCTAAATTTTTAGTTACATTACCAATTTGTTGATCTGTTCTTTTTCTCCTTTTTTGATGTGTATTTAGAGATACAAAATTTCCAAGTATTGCTTTGGCTATATCCCACAAACTTAGGTGTGCTGCCTCATTGTTGTCATTATCTTTAATAAAATTACAGATTGTTTCTATGATTTGTTCTTTGATCCACCCATTCTTTAGAAATATTTAGTTTGGGGGCAGCTGGGTGGCACAATAGATAGAGCTCCTGCCTTGGAGTCAGGAGGACCTGAGTTCAAATCCAGCCTCAGACACTTGAAAATTACTGTGTGACCCTGGGCAAGTCACTTAACCCCCTATCGCCTCACCCCCCCCACAAAAAAAGTTAAATTTTTTTAAAAAGGGAATATTTAGTTTACAATTAATTTTTAATCTTTTCTTTCAAAAGTTCTTTATTGTAATTTTTATTGCATTATGGTCAGTAAGAGATGAATTTACTTTTTCTGCATATATTTGTGAGGTTTTAATGTTCTAATGGTCAATTTATTTGAAGGTGCCATACACAGCTAAGAATACATATACACCTTTCTATTCCCATTCAATATTCTCCAGAGATCTATCACATTTAAATTTTTAAAAATTCTATGAAAATTCTAACTTCATTTTATGATTAGATTTATCCAGGTCCTAAGAGTTTTACTGTCATATAACTTTTCCTTTAAGAATTTAAATCCTATGCCATTTGGTACATATACATTTAGTATTTATATTGATTCATTGTCTCTAGTGCCTTTTGTAGTTTCTCTGTTTATCTTTTAATTAGATCTATTTTTGCTTTTGCTTTGTCTGAGATGATTGCTTCCCCTGCCTTTTTTACTTCAGTTAAAGCATAATAAATTCTGTTCCAGCCCCTTATTCTAACTCTGTGTGTGTCCTTCTTTTTCAAATGTGTTTCTTGTTATAAACAACATACTGTTAGATTCTTCTTTCTTTCTTTTTTGTAGATTCTTGTTTCTAATCCATTCTGCTATCTCTTCTCTTTCAACAGTGAGTTCATCCCATTCCCATTTGCAGTTATGATTGCTAACTCTGTATTTCCCTCTATCCTATTATACTTTTCCTTCTTTTTTTTAAAATCTTTTCCCCTCTAAAGAGTCTGTTTTGCTTCTGACTACTGCCTCCCTCTTACTCCTCCTCTTTCCATTACCCCTTTCCTTCTTAATTTCTCTGTTAGGCAAGAAGCATTTCTATACTCAAATGTATGTGTATGTGTATTCTTAGCTCCTTTAACCATTTCAGATGAGAGTGTGATTCCATTCTCTCCTACTCCCCTCTAACTGCCCCCCTTGGTTGTATACTCCATTTATGTGAAATAATTTACCCCATTCTTCCTCTCCCTTCTCCTACTCCCAGTGCATTATTCTTCCCCACCCTTGAATTCTTTTTTTGAGATTATTTAAACATAATAGAATTATATCCAGGCCCATTGTCTAATTGGACTCCCTCTAAGACACCTAGGGATGACAAAGTTCTGAGGGATTATATATATTATGTTCCCATATAAGAACATAAACATTGTAACCTTGTTTAACCTCTTATCATTTCTCGCTCCAATTTTCTCCTTGTACAATTATACTCAGTTTTGATGGATAGGTTATTCATGATTGTAAACCTAGATCCTTTGCCTTCTGAAATATCATAAACTAGTTTTTTGCTTCCTTATAGTGAAGACTGCTAAATCTTATGTAATCCTGACTATGGCTCCTTGCTACTTGAATTCTTTTTTTATGGCTGCTTGTGGCATTTTTTCCTTTATCTGGGAGCTCTGGATCTTATATTTCTGGGAGTTTTCATTTTGGAATTTTTTCAGGACATGACTGATAGATTTGTTCAATTTCTACTTTGTCTTCTGATTCTAAGGTATCTGGACAGTTTTCTTTTATGATTTATTGAAATATGTCTAGGCTCTTTTTTTTTGCTCATGTGTTTCATGATGTTTCTTAAATTGTTTCCTCAACTTGTTTTCCAGGTCAGTTGGTTTTCCTATGAAATATTTCATATCTTTTTTTTTTCTTCAGACTTTTGACCTTGTTTTATTATTTCTTAATGTCTCATGGAGTCATTGGCTTCCACTTGGCCAATTCTAATTTTCAAGGAGTCATTTTTTAAAAATTAGATTTTGCACATCACTTTCTAAGCTTCTAATGATCTTTTAATCTCTTTTTTGGATAGCTCTGATTTTTTTTCCTATCTTTTCCACCACTCTTTGGCTCTGTATCCAATCTGCATTTTTCTTTGAGGCTCTGCTTAGAGATGTTTTCTTCATGAACTTCCCAGTCACCACTGTAGCTCTTTATGGTGGGGTTCTATTTGTTTGTTTCCAATTTTCTCCTAGATTGCTTCTTGAATTTGGCCTTTAAGTTAGTGCTGCACACTTGGGGCGGGGGTTGAGGGGAGGTGGGTGGACTGAGATATCTGGCCTAAGTTGCAGTCCTTTTACCTACTGCCCCCTCCCCAGCTGGGTCTTCAAGTTTTCTGTGTTGCCAAAATGGTGTGATCTAGGGAGAGAGGTCTGTTCACGGCCCTCCTCACCTGAGCTCTGCACGTTCCAGACCCAGGTTCGGGTAGATTGGTTTGTGCCAGATGAGCAGTTTCATGCTGCAGGCCTGTTACTATTAGCCCAGTGGCAGGTTCTGTAAGTTCTGAGCCTCAGAACTGCTCCCTCCCCTGACACCCCCCCCTTGGTCTGGAATTCCTCTACTAGTTATTTCCCTACAGGCTTGGCCAACGGGTTAAAGACTAGACCGAATGACTGCTCTGTTTCTGGGCTTAAAGCTCTGTTTTAGAATTTGTTCCGTGCTCAGGGCACAGCGGGGAGTGGCTGGTGGTGTTCCTTTTCTACACCCAGCACTCAGGGGTTCAGGAAGCCCTCGGCCTTTTTCCACCCTGGTTCCCTGTATCTTTCCATCCCTGGCACTGGAAGACTCCCGACATGGCCCCGGCGTCTGCCGCCCCCCCCCAACCCCTGCTGGAAAAATGACTCACTGTGACCTTTCCCTGGCTGCCCCCTCAGAACTCTCACAGGAAGGGTACTGCAGGTCAGCCAGGCCCACGAACCCCCTCCTACTCCCGCCATCTTGACTCCGCCTCCCCGGCGGCCACGCGTAAAGGGGCGGGGCCAGCAGGAGCGACCCCCTCCCCATCGCTCTTCCCTCCTTTCCCTTCGGTCCTGTCTCCCCCCCCTCCCCCAGGCTCTTGCCTGGATTCTGTTTCCGTTGGGGAAGGGGGCGGGGAGCCACGGCGGCCACGGCCACTTCCCGCCCTCACAGACCTGCCTCACCTGGCAGAGGGATGCTGGAGGAGGCGGCCGCTAGTCCTCGGGCTCCGGCGGCGGCTCCCTCCTCGCTCCGCCCCGCCTGCCCTGGCCGGCCGGGAGCCGGGACTGCCGGTACGGACGCCACCGGGAGGCCGCGGGTGAGAGAGCAGGCCCCAGCCGAGGAGGTGAGGATGAATCCCGGGGCTGGCGCTCCGCGGCTCTGGCCTCGGCCTCCTTCCCTCCCCAGGCCGGGGGAGGCCCAGGGCATGGGGAGGGGGAGCTGTCGGTGAACGTAGGGCCGGGGGCTCCGCGCCTTGAGGGCTTCTTAAAGCCGGGGTCCGTGGACTTGGAGGGTGTGGCGGGGGTGTGGTGGGAACAAAGTCCACATTATCCCACCGAATTGGTTTCTTTTTCTGATCTGATTTAAATGTGCATTTAAAAACATCCATCTGATGGACTTCGCTAAGGGCTGCGGGGCGCCTGGACCCCGAAAAGTTTAAGACCCTCCCAGGTTAAGCGGTTTTCATTTTGAATTTTGCCCTGGCGGCCCTTCCTCCGCGCTGGACGCGATGATTTCCGCAGGCTCGAGGTTTCGCTCAGGATCCGTTATCGCAGCGCCGGCCCGGGGGCCACGGCGACTGCCCCAGAACGGTGCCACGTGACCTCCCGAAGAGCTGCCCAGGTGGATGCTTTGGTCCGGCCCTGCCCGCGGGCGGGCCCGGGGCTGCAGCCCAGATCGCCCCGCTCCTCCAAGTCCGCGGGCACCACTGGAACCTTCTGAAGGTAGAACAGTGTTGGACTTGGAAAGATTCCTCCTCTGTTTAATTATGCTTCATGTCTGGAGACTTTGGTTGCATTGAAAGAGTAAAATTGCTGTTAGTTTAAGAAATCAAATTGAAATGACAAGGAGTGCATGGGCACTTGGAGGTTCGTAAATTTTGAGTTTTAGAAAGGACCTTGACGACCTTTCATTTGAGAGATGCGGGAACAGACCAGAGAGATTAAATGATTTGCTTCAGATCTCAAAATTAACTCAATCCCAGGTCTCCTAGAGGCTAGTTTAGTGCTCGTCAGTCTTACTCACTGATACTTTCCTTTTTATTAGTCCACTGCCAAAAAGCCTGATTTTTTTTTTAATAAAAAGGTTGATTATTAGAGATTAACTCAACTTTTATTAGTACTCTACTGAATTTTTCACTAAAGAAAACTTTGAATTGATCTGGTGATATCTGTTAAACTGGACTGATTCTCAAAAGCTATCCATTTGATTTCTTTTTTAAAAATTAATTTTTATTGATAACTTTTGCTCTTAAATCACCTGAATTTCCCATTGTATGCCTACCCCTCCTCTTCTGGAGAACCATCCCTTATAACATAGAATTGTCTTGAAAAAAAGAAAAATAGGAAGAGTGACCTCAGACCTCTATAAAGGATTGGAAGAGATACTCTCACATATCTCTAATCCATTTGATTTCTTAATATTTTATCTTTTTGTTTTTGTTGAGCCGGCTTTTCTGGTATGTGAGAAGAAAAATCTGTGAAATTGTTCTCCAGCCTTATTCCAGCACGTAAGAAATTTGAATGGTGACTGTAACGACTGTTATAAATAATTGTACAAATTTCAGCTACAATTAGATTCTAAAAATTAGATTTTAAGCTTTTGATATGTGTGTACATAGATATGCTTTTTTAGTGTGCTCTTGTGTATATTTCCCTCTTCTGTTTTACAGGATGACTTTGGTGACCTCTTTTGTAAAAATGAGATTTTTCTGTATAATCAATTATTGATTATCCACAACAAAAATTTAATCCAAATTAAATCTCTCTAATTTACCAGCCAGGTCTGGTAATTCCCCTCCTTCAGAATCTTCAGTGGTACCGTATATAACCTACTATCTGGATAAAATACAAACTCTTTACTCCAGCATTCGAATGCCCTTCATGATCTGTTTCTATCCCACCTTTCCAGTTACTGAGTAGATGGGCAGCTAGTTGGCACAGTAGATAGAATGCACATTCTATATTCAGTTAAATGGAATGTTCAGTTATTTTCCTCATCTTATTTTGTCCTTTTTTGACTTCCATTTGTATGTGCCATTCTTCTAGGCTAGAATGAAATTTTTCTATACATCATCTTGCTGAAGTCCCTATTAATGCCACTTTCTCTGTGAAGCCTCTTGAGCCCCCAGCTAAATGATTCCTTCCTCTTCAATTTTCCATGCTTTTCTATTTGACCTTTCTAGAACACTGACTTTGAATTCAGACCAGCATTCAAATTCCAGTTCTGATGGTGGTCACTTTTGTGACCTTGGACAAGTCACTTAACCCCTACCAATCACAGTTTCCCTATATGTAAAATGTGGAGGATTAAGTTCTACCTCACAGAGTTGTGAAGTTCAAATGACATAGTATGTACAAAATGCTGTGCAAATCTTAAGACCCTTAAGAAGTGTTAGCTATTACTTTAACCTTCTGAGGCCTCAGTTTCCTTATCTTTAAAATGAAGAAGGTGGGGGTGGGGTTGAACTAGATGGCCTCTGAGCTCCTGATTTATATGTAGATGGAGGTATTTGTGGTTTTAAAGTAATGCTTCCTTTCACTCTTGCCAGCTGAATGGGCATTACCCAGTTCTTTCCAATCCAATGAATATTAAGCATCTACTGAATACAGTGACAGTTTGGTATAGTGGAAAATATATTAGTGGCCCAAAAGCCAGGAAGACCTGTGTTTGCTGGCTGACATTGGCCAAGGAAGTGTGCTTACCCTTGAATTTCCCTATCACCAATGAAATCCTAGGTCTGTTCTTCATCCTTATTGTATACTTAGGTGCCCTGTTACATGCTGGAGCTTTTTTTTTTTCGTCTTTTGAACTGGACTGGGTACTACCTGAGTCAGACTGAGACCTGTTTAAAGCCCTTAGCTTGAAAAGGCCAAGGTCCCCCTCTGTATCCCGGCCATCTCCAGTCGTCCAGATCAATATCTTGGCCACTGTAACCAGATGGTTCTGGAGGAGAGAGTGAGGCTGTTGACTTTGCACAGCCCTCCCTCATTTAAATCCAATTCACTTGCAAGTCATGGCATCACCTCCCTGATGTCATGGTCCTCTTGGAGAATGAAGGACAAACAGCAGCTAGCAGCAAGCTATTTCACTGGTGTAAGGAGCTCTTAGTGAGGGAACTACCTCTACCAATTCAGTTCAGCACATATTCTGTACCTTGCAATCTTAGAGAATTGCCTGGTAAATTAAAAGATTAAGTGACTTTCCCATGGTCGTATAGTTAATAAGTCTCAGAGGTTGTACTTGAACCCAGGTCTTTCCTGACTTAAGTGCTAAATAGTGCAATGAATAGGGTGCCTGGCCTGGACTCAGGAAGACTTCTCTTTCTGAGTTCAAATCTGGCCTCAGACACTAGCTATGTGACCCTGCGCAAGTCACTTAACCCTTAGTTTTGCCTTAGTTCCTCACCTGTGAAATGAGCTGGAGGAGGAAATGGCAAACCACTCCAGTATTTTTGCCAAGAAAACCCCAAATGGGATCACAGAGAGTGGGATACAACTGGACAACAGTTGTGGTTGTTCAGTTGGATTGATATGACTGCATAACAACAACAAAGTGCTAGGGATACAAAGGCAAACAAATGAAAAAAGAGGCCCTACCCACTAGTAGGCATCCTACTAGTGGCATAAAACATGTCAGTGTACAAGTCTATATGATTATTTGAAGATAAGAGAGAGTATTACCAACTGGGGGCACCTGGCAACGTTTCCCCTCAGGAGGTGGCATGGGAGCTGAGCCTTGACTTCTCAGAAAGTTTCTGGCTTGTATCTGAGGGATTAATCTAACTTTAGCCCCAGTGATTAACATTAAGGTGAAACTATATTAAATTAGATTACAATATTAAAATATTTATGCGGCCTTCCTTTGGAATACTGAATCCATTAATTAACCTTTTTGTTTTCTGATCAGTATAGAATCAACACTGTAAGAATTTTTATAAATTTTATAAATTTAGCAAGGCTTTGTTGGTTTGGGTTTTTTTTAATATTTAGTACAATTGATAAGAATCTCATTAATGCAACCATTTCTAAGAATTTTTCATATAATGTGCCAATATCTGTATGCAATATTGAAGTCTAAACTGATTGTTTTAATCATTTTAAACCTTATTTTTCTATAGGACTGTTTTTGTAGCTTAATAATTTTTTCATGATTGTTTTTGTTAGAAGAACTTGTTATACTTCAGTGTGCAAAAATTGAAAATACACTTCTTAATAATCTCTATAGGATTTGCTGATAGTGCAGTTTAAAAGAATACTTTCCAAATTTTTCTTTCCTTAATTCTTCAGAAAGACACGAGCTACAACAATTAGCTTAAATTACAAAGATGCACTAGAACTAGCATTGTAGTTTGTATAATACTTGTTTTAGTTTCAAGGATATACTGAAAATGCTGTTTTTATTAACAAGAAGAGGCAACCTTATTTTATTGTAGCATAGCTTTGCTAAATTAACAAATCACCAACTCTCTTTTTAGAGATGTGTCCTAGGGTATGTGGAAAAAGTTTATGAGTGTGGCTTCCTAGTATGTTTTTGACATTAAGTTGGTTAAATTTGGACCATATCAACAAAAAAGATTGTATATACTATAGAAAAATTGCAAATATGATAGCAAGGATTTAGTAAGCATTTACATAGCAGATTTTATTATTTATGATAAGCCTGTGAGAGAGTCCAGTATTGTCGTCATTTTACTAATAAAGAAACTGAAGCTAATGTTGAGTAATTTTTCCATGGAGACTGATGCAGCTAGTTTATATGACAAAATGAAATAATCACATTTGTCTATTTGGAAGCAAAAGGGCCTTTCATAATCTAAGAGATTATTTAGAGAAATTTCAAATTTCATAGCTATGTAATAAAAATCCTCAACTCAGGTTTTACTCTTTTGTCTTACTATAATTATATATATATATGACTTATATATCTGTGTAATATATGTGTGTTTATGTATATATATATATATGTATGTGTATATATATATGTGTATATATATATGTATGTGTATATATGTATATATGTATGTGTGTATATATATATGTGTGTGTGTATATATATATATATATATATATATATATATATATATCTATCTCCAATTATATATGGGAGATATTCTGAGTTCTTAAAGTCTAGACCAGCTCAACACAAGTAACTGGTAGGCAAACAAGATTTTTGAGAGGTTTTAAAGCAAAGATTGTAGAGGGGATTGGTTGTAACATAAGAGGATGAATTAAGGCCACCACTGAGGTCCATTCTAACTCCAGTATTTTGTGATTCTGAGCATCAGCAAGGTGATTGGATTGTATTTAAATAATAACTGCTTAGCTGGTTCCTGATGGGTTCATTATCAGAAGTAACACTAACTGGTGATGATGGGCTTGGAGGGATGGAGGGATCATGGCAAATCATGAAGACTGTTAAAACATGAAGGGGTTGCAATTTGTGTTGGTGACATTTAATTTAATTTAATATTTACAAAATTTGATATTTGTAACAGATTTTTAAATATTCCTTTATACTTTCACCACTAGTGGAGACTGACAACCCAACTGTGTCTTTTCATCCTTTTCTATGTGATCTTGACTGTGTTCTTCCATAAATCCTCCATAGAAAATATCTCTTGGATACCTGGGCAGCACTGAGGCTGTCCATTTGTCATTTCTCTTTCTTGCTTTATTACCAGCTCACTTCCTTTTCTAGTCATTTGTGTCCTAGAAGTATTATGAAAATAAAATTGATCTAGAGTTAAATTAAGTAGAAGGTAAAATCCTGTAGTAATTTGTATCAACTTAGCACCCATTTGTGGTACAAAGTATTAATACACATGGTTCTTAAATCCATTAGGCTATGTATGCCATAGGAATAGCTAGATAATTCAAGAGACTATTTGTGAAAAGCATAAAAACTGATCACAGAAAGGAGTTCATCATACAAACAGCTCAGAATAGTCTTTCTAGAACATGAAATTCTAATCTTTTTAGGTTAGCATGGAATAGTGGCTAGATAGTAGAAAAGGAGTCAGAAAGACCTGGGATCAAATTCAGCCTCTCACATTAGCTTTGTGGCAAGTTCTTCCTTATCTGTAAAATTAAGGAGATGTACTAAATGATTTTTGAGATTCCAGGTCCAAATCAATGATGCTGTGTTCAGTATTTGAGGAGGGGTGGAGGAGAACTGAATGAGTCATCCAAGTAATAAATCAATTATATTGCTAAATCCGGGTGACTGACTTCTATTTACTTTTAAGGTGATGACATTTAGAGTTAAAGCTTTTGTGAAACTTTATCTTGGACCAGGTGACTTAGGTAATGTAAATAATACTTCATTTAACCACATCAGTGAGGAAATGAAACTTTGACACATAGGTGAATTCTCTAGATAACTGAAATTTATCCTGTAAGTACTAAGCTTTTTTAAAAAAAAAATCACTTTGGGTGGAAATGTTTCTAAAATGTATTGAATATTTCTCTACTATTTAAGCCATAAACTGAAAAAGAATTTTACTTTTCTCAATGATTCTATTTCATTTCTGTGAACCTCAGTTATTTCAATATACTGTCATACAGAGATGGCTTTAGGGCCTTTTGAAGTAGGTAAGGTTCTTTGCTCCCTGGAGAAACAAGCATCAAACTATTTTGAGTTCTTGGACTGCTTTTAGTAGGTTTTCTGTCCATCTGTCTACTTTCAGTTGTTACTTCTTGCTGCTCTCAGTATGCTCAAATTGGCATTAGCAGCTCCTGCTTCTTAAAATTTGTTGTTTTATTTGGATGACTGTAAGCTGAGAGGCTGTGGCAAAGGAACCCAAAGGATTAGAGATTGATAGCTGCATGGGGCCTTAGAAGTTAGCTGGTACAAACCCTCCTCCCCATCCCATTGTACAGATGAGGAAAATGAAGACCAGAGAAGTGAAGAGATCTACCCACAATCACATAGCATTAAATGGCAGAACTAGGATTCCAGCCTAGGTCCTCCTGCTCCACAATTCTGAAACCTTAGTTTCTTCATCTGCATTGGCTTTGATGTAACTTGTGGAAGAGAAAGGGTTTCAAATTTGGGTTTTGAGATTCCAAATCAAAATTTTTTTTAAACTCTTAGCCTGCTAGAAGTACATTGTGAGGGGCAGCTAGGTGGCACAGTGGATAGAGCACTGGCCCTGAAGTCAGGAGGATCTGAGTTCAAATCCGGCCTCAGACCAAACTCTTGACAGTAGCTCTGTGACCCTGGCAAGTCACTTACGCCCAGTTGCCTAAGGGGAAAAAAAAGGTACATTGTGGTATGGGTTTGGGTTTTTGTTTTTTGGTGGGGGCTTTTCTTTATTCCGAACTTAACGGATGTCAAACAAAATGAGAATTTATTTCCATATACATAAGATAAAAGATGCCTGAATATATAATGATGAATTGCTATAATGTAGAGATGTTCTTTTAAAGTATATTCAACGTGTAAGTTTCTAAGCTCTTGCTTTTCTGTGATTCTGTTCTCTTCTGTGCATTTAAAAGAAATGTTTCAGTGACCCTCTTTTTCCTTCTGTCAGTCCTATACTTATCCCCTTTTCTCATCCCGCCCCCTCCATTGAAAAGAAAAACAAAAGCAAAATCCTTATAATAAATATGATTGTCAGGTAGACCAAATTCCCATATTGGTCATGTGCAAAAAAATCGGTATCTTATTCTCAGTCTTGAGTCCATCACCTTTCAGGAGCTAAGTATTATGGTTTGTCATTGGTACTATGGTATAGTGAGGTAATTATTCCATTAAGGAGAATTCATAAGTCTTTCTTTGATTTCATTGGCATATGGGTCTAGTAGTGTTATCCCTGGATCCTTTTTGCGTAACAGTGGGTGTCTCCCAAGGTTCTGTCCTGAGATATCTTACCTTCTTCCTTAACTTCCTTACTGTCTTAGCTTCTGCTCTAGACTTTCTTACTTGGTGATCTAATCATCTCCCTTGGATTCAGTTTTCATTTTCATGCAGATGTTTCTCAAATCTGATCATTAACCACTCTTCTCACATCTAGACTCCCATCTCCAGCTGTGTATTGGACATCTCAAACTGCATAGACATCTGAAAACATGTCCAAAATGGAACCTGTTATTTTATCTTTCTTCCCTGGCCCCAACACTTCCTTCTTTCAAACTTCCGTATTACTATCCAGGGTACCACCAAACTTATGCAGTCATCTAGCCTTGAAACTGAGGCATTGTTCTCAGCTCCTCACTCTGTCCCACCTCAAGTAAACTCTTCTCTCCTCTGACACCACTTCAGATACCAGGTGCAAGCCTTCGTCACTTCATACTTAGACTATTGAAATGTGGCCTGATAGATGGACTCCCTGCTGAAGCAAGTCTCTGCACTCCAGTCCATCATCACTCAGCTGTCAAATCTTCCTAAAGCACAGATCTGACCATGTCAGCCTCTTCCCTCTCCTCCCATTCAGTAAACTCCAATGATGATGAAACATAAAATCCTCCATTTGGCATTAATTTAATTATAACTTGGGCCCTCTTAACCTTTCCATTCTTCTTACTCAGTCCAACATATTCTTTGGTCTAGTGACACTGGCCCTCTTGCTGTTCCTTTTACAAAGCACTTCATCCTCTGACTAGAGTCAGCTAGGTGGGGCAGTAGATAGAGTGCTGGACCTGGAGTCAGAAAGATTTAAGTTCAAATCCATCCTCAAATGATTTCTAGCCATGAGACTCTGAGCAGTCATTTAAAAACCTCACTTTGCCTCAGTTTCCTCAGCTGTAAAATGAGGATAACAGTAGTACTTACCTTGCAAAGTTATTGTGAGAATCAAATAAGATGATGATTGTAAAGCGTTTAGCACATAGTAGGTACTATATAAATGCTTTTTTCTTCCCTTTATAGGCATTTTCACTGACTCTGCCCTGTACCTGGAATTCTCTCCTTTCTTATCTCTGTCTCCTGGCTTCCCTGACTGTCTTCTATGAGATGCCTTTCCTTATCCCTGTTAATGCCCGTTCCTTCTCTCTGTCAATTATCTCCAATTTATCTTGTATATATCTTATTTACACATAGTTATATATAGGGATATACAAGATATGTGCAGAGTAGATAGAAAGGAGTCCTGATGAGGGAAGAACAGTGCTGAGGTAGGATTTGACTTGAGTCTTGAAGGAAGCCGGGGAAGCTAGGAGATGAGGTGAGAAAGAAAAGCATTCAAGCATGGGTGGGGCACAGCCAATGCAAAGGCACAGGGGTAGGAAATAGCCATAGGCCAGTATGGTTACAGCTGTTAGTGTATGGAAGGGAGTTAAGGTTAAGAAGACTGGAAAGGTAAAGGGGCCAGGTTTTGAAGAGCCTTAAAAGCTAAATATAAGATTTTATATTTAATCCTGGAGGTAATAGGGAGCTACTGAAATTTTTTTTGGGGGGGGTGGTCAGAGAGATGTGGTAAGACACATGCTTTAGGAAAGTCACTCAACTTTGGCAGCTGGAGGATGGATTACAGCAGGGAGGAATTTGAGGCAAGGAGACCAATTATAAGAGATGTTATCGAAATAGAAACTTTTCAATTTTGGCATCAGACTGGATGTGTAATATGAGTGAGTGTGAGGGGTGGACATTGACAACCAAAGTTGTGAGCCTGGGTTACTGGGATAGTGACACCTTTGACAGTAATGAGGACGTTTGGGAAAAGGGAAGGTTTGGAGAGGAAAAATAATGAGTTCTGATTTGGGCATGTTGAGTTTGAAATGCCATAAGATCATCCAGTTCAAAGTTTCCAAAAGGTAATGGGTGATGTGAGACTGGGTTTTAGGAAACAGACTAGGACTGGACACATAGATTTGGAAATCATTTGCCCAGAGATGATAATTAAGCCCACGGGACCTGATGAGATCACCAAGTGAAATGATCAGGTCCTTTTTAGCACTCTGGTGAAGCCTATGACTCCTTCATAGAATAATGTTTGTAAAAAATAAAAATAAAATAAAAAATAAAGGATTACATAGGAAACCAATTACATTGAAATATACTTATCAAAATCTTTAAGGAAAACAAGTTCGTGGCCCAAGGTTAACCCCTGGTCTAGAGGAAAAAGAGTAGAGGGTCCAAATGAAAGCCTTGGGGAATACCCAAAGTTTTTGGATTTGACCTAGATAAAGATCCAGCAAAAGAGATTGACAAGGCATGGTCAGACAGATAGCAGGACAGGAGACGCTAGGGTAACATAATCTTAGAGGGGGAGGGTAAGCAGTGTCAAATGTTGCAGAGAGGTCAGGACATATTACAAGACTATTAGATTTGGCAATTAAGAGATCTTTGGGACATGACCAGAAAGGTGGAGGAACAGACATATTCTTTTAAGACTTCTTAACAATAATGATAATTACAATTATAATAATAATTAACATTTAGTGCTTACTATGTGCCAGGCACTGTGCTAAGCACTTTACAAGTATTATTTTATTTGACCCTCACAACAACCCTGGGAGTCAGGTGCTATTATTATCTTCATTTTACAGATGAGTAAACTGAGGCAAATAGAGGTTACATCTACTAAGTGTCTGAAGAAGAATTTGAACTCAGGTCCTCTTGTCTCCAGGACAGTACTCTATCCATTGCCCCACTCTCTACCACAAAACTCCCTTAAATAAGAAATATGCACAAGAGTGAGTGTGAGGGGTGAACATTGACAACCAAAGTTGTAAGCCTGAATTACTGGGAGGATAGTGACACCTTTGATAGTAATGAGCTGCCTTCAGTTATTTCAGAATCTTGCTGCCAAGACACCAAGAAGTCTAATGATGTGACAACTTGATGTATTCACAGCAGATAAAGGTAATCCCCAGTCTTTAACTTGATTACTAAGTAGCCCTTCCATACTGCACAGAGGCTTGTGCTCTGGAATCCACTCTCAGCTATTGACTCCTTGCTGTCACTACAGTCTCTGTCAGCACACCCTGCTTTTGCCTTCACATTATCATTCTATGATAACAAGTAGCAAAATTCATTTCTGCCCACTCTCCCTTACCAGAAAATATTGTGCTTCAGAGTTAACATCGCGTATCTGGAGAGGGGGAATCGGCTTCTGGGAGTAATCTGCATCCAGAATCGTGGGAGGGCATGGACCCAAAAAAGAGATTTTATGGCAACTGGGAAAGAAAATGAACATGGAAAAAAGTAGGGAGTAGAAGTGGACCACATGATCCGAGATGCAGGAAAATTTCTACCAAGGGACAAATATTTCTATCCTTTCTGTCTCCTGTAGTAATTGATACTTCTAAGAGTGAGCACAACAGGAAAAAAGGAGAAAGTGACAAATTCTCCAGTTCTCTAAAATAAAAACTGTTTAGAAGGAACTCAGATTTGGTAGTTTAGAAGCCTTAGTTCTGTGAGAAACACAGACTAAATAAAAGGATCAAGGATCAAAGAATGAAAGTCTAGAATAGACAAAGGGAATGAGGGAAGGAAATCCTTTTTAGAAAAAAGTAAGGAAAATAAAAAACAAACAGTTGAGAGATTAAAGAGAAGGGAGATTTTACTGAGGAAAAAAGAGGGAAGAATTAGAAAAAGGAAGAGAGGAAAAGGAATTAACAGGTAAAGTAAAATTAGGGAAAGGAGTAAAAAATAGAGGGGGGGCAGGTTTAAGGGGAAGGAGTAGAGAGAGCTTATAGGAATAGAGTTAACAAAATAGAGCATTTTTTTTTCAAGAAATTAGAAAGCTAAAATAAAATCAAAATAAGTGTAATAGGTAATGTTAAAAGTTAAAGGAGACATAATTGGAAATAAAAAAGATAATAAAAGTGATAAAAACTAAAAATTGGTTCTTTGAGACAAAATTAACCTTTAGCCAACTTACAAGTCTTCCCAGACTGCTCTGAATTTGTTACATTCATAAATTCTCTTGGCATAGTAATATCCCATTATATTCGTGTACACAGTTTTTATTTGGCCACTTGTTGTTAAGCATCTGAGTCCTTTAACTTACACATGAGGAATTGAGACTGAGAGAAGTTAATGACTTGCCCAGGGTCAAACATGTAGGAAACGTTGGAACTGGGACTCAAATCAAGGTCTTATGACTCCAAACCTGACATACTTTAAACTTTACCAGGTAACTCATGTAGTACTTAAATAAGTGCGAGAGCCTAGACTTGAAGGAAGTAGGGTCAAGGAGGAAAAATACTGGAGGAATGAAAGAGAAAGAAGGACTCAGATTTGAGGAATAACAGGTAGAGACCAGTTTGGCTGGAATATAGAGTACACAAAGGGGCAGGGGAGAGAGGCATTTTAATGTGAAATAAGTCTGGCTGAGCGTGGTGGTGGTGGTGGTGGTGGTGGTGGTGGTGGTGGTGGTCTTTGTCCTTGAAGAGGACTAATGATATCTGGAGGGTGAGGCTTTGACTTGGAAATTGAATGGGATTTAAGTGAGGCTGGACTGTGCAATCATCAGCTTCACTTTCTCCTCCAGAGTCACCGAAGTGCAATGGCAAGTCATACTTCAGGATGACTGGCTATGGCCCAGGATGCAGCAGGAGACCTTAGCCTTTTTAAGCTAAATTCTTTCCCAGTTCTCACTTTGTCTGACATAACACCAATTCAGTGATTAAAGGCTACTTAAAAATTGAGGCAAAAGGTGGCCTAGTTTGACTTCCCCAGAGAGTCAGTCTGGGATGGGGAAGACCCTCAAAGCTTCTGGCCAGAATAGAAGCAATTGCTATTTACACCCAATCTGAGCCATTAAAACTCAAACATGAGCAAGTGAAGTTTGGGCTGGGACCTATTATTGGCCAGTCAGTGAGAGCCAGAGTGATTTTGGTTTGAAGGCAGAGTCAGGTAGCTCCATTTGAATCCCAGTGGGCTTTGTCAAAGCCTGGTTTGCTGGAGCTGAGTATGGTAGTGCATACCTCAAATCCCAGCTGTTAGACAGGCTAAGACTTGCTGATCTTCGGAGCTAGAAAGTTATGAGCAACAGTGGGCCAAGCTGATCAGGTGTCCCCATTTAGCCTAGCATCAGTGTGGTGATCTGGGGGTTGGGGGGAGGGGAGGGGGCACCAAGAGACCTAAGGAGGAGTAAACTGATTCTGAAACTGGTAAATACTCATGCTGAGTAGGGTTAGGGTGTGGTCTGTGGAAACTGAGTGAAGCATACTGACTCCATCTTGTGATTGCATTTTGGAGCTAGCTCTGGATCTGTCTCCCTCTCTATTTGGTTACGGGTCTAGTCTAGAAGTTCCCCCACTTATTTGGCATACTGCCCCCTTTTTAAAAAAATTACTCAGTGCCCCCTGGAAGTCTTTCACTAACCCCTTAACTTTTAAGAAAATTTGTGTCATTTCAAAAATATATAAACTGTGTTTTTTAAAATGATGCATCTTAAATTTAATAATTTATTATAAATGTATGGGTTTTTTCCCTGCATTGAAATTTTGATGATGCAAGATTGCATCATATAACCATATAGTATTGTATTGTAAACAGAGCACGTACATATATTCCTGCTGATGCATGGTGGACTTCCCGACAATGGGCAACATGCTCACTTGCCAACACTTGCTTGTTAAGACCTTTCAGCGGACTTGACCACTGATCAGTTATGTTATAACCGACTATAACTTGCATTTTGTGTGTTTATTTGGAAAATAATATTATCACTGTGACTTTATCTCTGTTACACAACTAATGAAACACGTACAAATGGTTTTTCAAAATTTTCTTCTTTCCTTGTGTTTCCACTGCCCCCTTATTTTTATTCAATGCCCCTCAATTTCACCGGGGGCTACTACCATCCCCCCATCTGTCCCAGGGGAAGGGGAGGGGCCCCCCACTCTGGGACGGTATTGCCCACTTTGGGAACTTATGGCCATAGGCCAATTTCTGGTTTGTGAGAAAACTTTATTCAGTTGTGAGAAAGTTTAATTGTTTTGTCTGAACCTAGCCCTGTATGGCTGGGAAGCTGGACCATTTCTACCTGCTGCTTAATTAACGACCGAGGTTATGCTAACTAGTCAGATATAGTCTGTGCAGACTAGACAGATCTAAGGAGTGATGCGAGGAGTTTTCTCACAATTACACATCTCAGTCAACTCATACATCTTATATGGTTAATCAGTTATTGTTTCCATGTTCCTTTGATTGAATACAGGCACTTGAGAGGAGTGGAACACTTCTTTTTCTGATTTTAGGGAATTGGAAATTTGGAAAGTCCCTAATCTTTTCTCCGGTTAGAAATCATGTTTTGTGTCCTGGTTAATTGTTTTCTTTTAATTAATTGGTTTTATTTGACTAATTGTTTCTAATACACAAAAATCTGTCGCTATATTCATGGTTTTTGGACTGATGGGAAGTCTCTTGACCTATTTATTATACATGTTTTGCTAATAAATCATATAGCTCAGATGATTTCCTCAGTTATTATCCATCATAGGCCCATAAGTAAAAGTATTTTATCCTATATAAGAAGCCACTGAAGATTTTTGAATAGGGGAGTTCAGTGGGCATGTCTATGCTTTGAGAAAACTAGACAGTCTAGAGAATAAATAAGAGAATAGAAAGGCTGGAAGCCAAGAATCCAACTAGGCTATTTCAGTAAGGTAGTATCAGTATGTAAGGATAGGAGGGGATAGATCTGAGAAATATGGAGGCAGAATGTACAGGTATCAGGAACTGGTAAGTTGAAGAGAGAAGGGGAAAGGGACATGGATGACTGAAGTTTCAAACCTGGGTGCCTGTGAATAAAATGGTGCTATCAGTGACAATCAGGAGGGAAGGCTGAAGGGTTTTGGTAAATCTGATGCTGTTCCTTGCAGTCAGTGTCCTCAAGACTAAGGCTTAGGGATCACTAGACTGTCTTTTAACAGATATGGCAGGGATTATAATCTTTCTAAACAAATAACCTTATACAGTTAATTTGTTAGGTAGTGTTTTTCTGGGTATAACTGACTGATCTTGTTATTCTGTTGTCTTCATTCTATGAGTCATTTTAAATTGTACATGTATTTACTATCTTTTCCAGCCCAACATGTGTTAAAATGCACATTTTAAATAACATCCATCATTGGACTACTCTGCTTTGCAAACTTGGATCATGAAGGTGATGGGAAGAATTTATCTTTGGATCTTGATTTCACTATTTCATTTGATAGCGTTTGCTGCAGAACATGAAGATGTAGCAAAACATGCAATAAAGTTGCATCGAGGGAAAGGAGCAGCTATTACTCAGAGAAAGCAGTGGGTTCTAGACAATTGTAGAAAACTTTCTGGTCTTCTTCGACAAAAGAATGTGGTTCTTAACAAACTAAAAAATGCAATAAGAGCAGTGGAAAAGAATTCTGGACTGTCAGATGAAGAGAAACTCTTTCAGGTACACACATTTGAAATTTTCCAAAAGGAATTGAATGAAAGTGAGAATTCAGTCTTTCAAGCTATCCATGGACTCCAAAGAGCCCTGCAAGGAGATTACAAAGATGTTGTAAACATGAAAGAAAGTAGTAGACAGCGACTGGAGGCTTTGAGGGAAGCTGCAATAAAGGTCAGTTTTTTCAGATTTTATTAAGTATTCACAGAGAAGATTTTACTGTTCATTTTGAGCTAGGAAGAAATATAGAGAACAAAAAGGAAAATGTTCAAGTTGCTAATATTTCAAGTATCTGCTTGCAGTAAAATATACACTCTCATGTCTCACATATAAGAAAACATTTTTACTTAAATACCTTAGTGTTCTCGCATATAACATTGCTCCCAGGATAATGAAATATACAGTGCACTCCATATTACCAAAAACCTTAGTACTAGTAATTGGTTACATTACCTATATTCTGCTAATAAAAATTAAAGTGAAAAGATATAGGAGAACAGACTTTCATTTTCATGGACATTTTATACATGCTGTGTATGTTACTATATCTTAATATGTATTTTCATAGTTTTTTACAATATAATTATAATTGTCAACATTTTTGTTCATGTTTCTGAAAATGTGCTTAAATTTTCCTTAGTAGCTGTTGACTCATCCTTGTAAAAACATTTTTAGCCATAATCAAAAATCTCATTATGTTTTTTGGACACTTTTCTACAGTAGTGACTAAAATATCTAGTACAGATAGTGATTACAATTTAAAATGAAAATAGATTAAATGTTAATTCTTTAATGTTTCAATCCAATATAGTTAACATTTTTAATTAAGGGTGGTGCAGTGGATAGAGCACTGGCCCTGGAGTCAGGAGGACCTGAGTTCAAATCCAGTCTCGGACACATAACATTTGCTAGCTCTGTGACTCTGGGCAAGTCACTTAAACCCAATTGCCACACACACACACACACACACACACACACACACACACAAATCAAGTATTCAGATTTTATGAGGGAAGCCTATATATAGCCTTGGATATTTATTTGACTGTGATTGAGGGCAAGGAGTAAGGGTTAGGGATTTTAGGGTCCCCTACCATGTGACTTTTCACAGGTGAGGGTCCAGCTCCTCTGTGGCAGAGGAAATCCTATCATAGACCAGGAACTGCCCACAGAGGAAGGACATTTCAAGGTATGGTCTTTCTAAGAAAGGAGGTTGCAGTGCTCCAAGATGAAGCAGGACTTGTGGGAACTCTAACAAGAGGACCTAGGCTTTTTTGGGAAGGAAGGACTCTTCTCTAGACCAGGGTTGCTGCCCAGAGTGATAGGCCACCAAGTGTATCAGAGAGATAAGTGACAGCTGAAAACGTGGTATCCTGGGGGCCTCCTTTTATCTAAGCAGCACCTGGCCTATTGAAGCTTTCCTTCCTGACCCAACTAGTACCTCATCCCCTAGAGTTGGGAAAAGCTTCAATTGATAGATGCTGCCAAGATAGAGCGTGTCCCCCTAAGACACCACACTCTCAGCTGTCTCCACAGTATACCTGTATTGGGAAAGGTGAAGGCTCATTTCTATCACTCTCTGCCCCACAGACAACTTGCAGCTTGTGATCCTGCTCTGACTCATTCTCCCATGCTCTTTCTAGGGCCTGACTACCCTTCTTCTGCCTTCCCCTCCCAACTCCTCACTTCCTACTATGGAGACATGACTAGCAAAGGACTCTGTTCAATGGATGACAAAAATAGAGAAAGCATATCTCCTCCCCCAGAAATGCTTAACATCATTCTTCTCCCCACTGCCCCCAAGATGCAGGTACCTAGGGAACACGCCAGTCACCTTCCCCTAGTTATGATAACTGCTGGTTTGAAAAGTGTCTCTTAATCCTTCATTCTCACTTCTGTCACGACTTGTATGGTTTTGAGCAACTTGCTTAATTAACCTCTCTGGGCCTCAGTTTCCTCATCTGTAAATAAGGAATTTATTTTAGATGGCCTGTAAGGTCCTTCCAGTTCTATCAATCCAGCGTTTGTTAAACGTCTGTTACATGCCAAGCACTGTGTCGGTTGCTGGGAATACAAAACCAAAGTGAAATAATCCCTGCTCTGTTGGGAGAAAGCAACACATGTACATATGTAAGTATATACAGAATAAATACAAAGTAGTTATGGAGGGAAGGGAGCCCACTAGGGAATCAGAAAAACCTTCATGTAGAAGGTGGTGCTTGAGTTGAGCCTTGAAGGAAATGAGTCATGGCCTGGCTAGTAAACAATTTTTTTAGCCTAGTTCCCCAGAACTTAACCATCCTGGGTGACCTTTTTCTAGACTGGAAAATAACTGGCCCTCCTGGCTCTCTGGTTATTCTTCATTTCCCTCTTATCCTCTTGAATCTGGTGCCACATAAGGATCCACCTGGGTACATAGCTAGAATACAGTAATGCTTTGTTGATCCTTCTGCTTTAGTTTCCTACTGAATGAGTGAGGATTGAAAACATTTTAAATTCCTAAAACCACAGCAGTAGCCCAAAACAACAGATCATCTGATTGCCATTGATAATTTTGTTACCTAATACACTATATGTAAATACAGCAGAAACAGAATTTTTTTTACATGTCACAAACCATTTGATTTGATTATAAATTCTTAATCATTGCTAAATGTTGTTTCCATTCATTAAAATAAGCTTATTGTTGCAAACCCTATGTGAGAATGTCCCCTTTGCTCATTTACCTTTTTACCCCAACATCCAAGCTAAGCAAGTAGCTTTTATAAATGTACTGCATTGGCTGGATATGATGGTGCATGTCTTTAATACCACCTACTAAGGAGGCTAAGGCTGGAGGATCTCTTTAAGGTCAGGAGTTATAAGCTACAGTGCCAGTTTATTATCCACACTAAGTTCAGTGTGGTGGGCCCTGAAGTGGGGCAGAGATGAGCACTAGATTGCCTAAGGAGGGGTCAACAGGCCCTGCTGATAAGTGGTGGAATTGGCTGTGGGTAGTCCCCAAACTTCCAGCCTGGGCAAGATGAGAGGGAAAAGGGATGATATTCATAGATGGATGGATGGATGGATGGATGGATGGATGGATGGATGGGTGGGTGGATGACGGCTTTGTAGGTTTAATGCTGACATCCATTTAGTAACTTGTTGGTAAATTAGCATAGTAGTCATGCTGAATATTATTGGTCCATTTGCCCTGTCTTTTAGAAAACCTTTTGTGTGTCCACATCTAAATCATGCATATAGAATTTACCTTTTCACATTAACTGATCCATAACAAAAACCATCCTGAAAAGAATAATGAACTTAGAGAAAGGAGGAACCTTGGTTTGATATCTGGCCTGATGCTTAAGTAGAAGTGGGAAAAGAAGTCATTTGAAGCACGCAGTATTGAGCAATGTAAAGCTCACTAAATTTGGAATCAGAAGTCCAAATCTTTGCTCTGCCATTTATTACCTGTGTCATGTTCAAGTCACTTTTTCTGAATCTCAGTTTCCTCATCTATAAAATGAGAAGATTGAATTAGGTGACTTCCAAAGTCCCTTCTGTGAGCTACTCATCTTCATTTTATACATGAGGGAATTGATATTTAGAGAGGTGGATAATACCTATACTGCCTTCTTCCCAGGGTGTGGTTGTGAGGATTAAATGAAGTGATATGTGTGTGTGTGTGTGTGTGTGTGTGTGTGTGTGTGTGTGTGTGTGTATGTGTGTGTATACATATATGCACATACACCCACATATATAGTGCTTTATAAATCATTTGGTTTTTTATGTAAATGAATGAATGAAAAAAGCATTTATTAAGGACTAACTGGGTCAAGCACTCTGCTAAGTGCTAGGGATACAAATACAAAAAGCAAGACATTTTTTGCTCTTAAGGAGCTTATGTTTTGATAGACACGGTTAGCATATTTTGGGAGAGGAGTAGTGGGCGTGGTATTTTGGTCACAGGAATGTTGAGTGGAGTCATAGGCAATTGATTAACCTGTCCTATTCATGAATAAATTATGATAATAGTGTTAGTTACTACATGATAGTAAATTAATTATAGCTGACATTTTTAAAGCATTGAAAGTTGATAAATTACTTTTAAGACTATCATTTGAACCTCCTGACAGATCAGTGAGGTATATGTAAATCCAGGTGGGGAGGATAGCCAAGTAACTATTCCTACTGTGAATGGGAAAGCTGAGGCTCAAAGAGCTTGTAATTTGCCCAAGATTATTTAGGTATTACTAAGTTGTTTTTTTCCTCTACAATATTTCTCACATCTGTTCCCTCCTTTCTACTCCATCTCCCATCTCTGGCTTTGCACTGTTCCCCACACCTAGAATGTTCCTTCTTCATCTGCCTCACAGAATTTCTCTTTTCCTTTAAGAAGCAGTTGAAGCACCACCTTCTCTATGATGCCTTTCTTGCTCCCAACTGCTAGTGCCCTCTCTTTCAAATATCGTAATTACTTGGTATTTTTTTTTATCATGTATATACTTATATTAGTCCTTGTCAACTCCCCTGTTAGAAATTAGAAACTTAAGCTCTTTGGGATTAGAGATTGCTTTATTTGTTGCATTTGTAGCCCCTAGCACAGTACTTGACATGTTGTAGGCACTTAAAAAATAACTTGCTGAGTGATTGATTTTTCTTCTATTAAAGTTACTTTAGTTCAGGCCTTCATTCTTTCTCACATGTACTATTTTAATAGCTTCCTTTTCTAGTCTCCTGACTCCAGAGTTTCTCTTAACCTGATTTATCCATCACACTGACATTTTAGAAAAAAATCAGTGCATTCAGAAATGCTGGTGGCTGGCATTTGCCCACCAAATGAAATGCACACTTTTTTTCCTGCTGTTCAAGGGCCTAGCAGCCTTTTTAGTCTTTTCATACTACTGCCAATGCTTTACGTTCCAGCAAACTCTTTTACTCCCATCCTTCTAGTTTTGTGCCTTTTATTCCCATTGTTCCTTGTACTTAGAATGGCTTCTCCTGACTTTTTCCATCTCTGCCTATTAAAGCCCCTCCCTTCAAAGCTCTGTTCCTGTCCTACTTCTTCCATGAAGCCTTTCCTTATCACCTTCTCCTAGACTCCCACCTGGAAGTGATTCTTCCTTCCTCAGACCTTTTCTGATACTTTGTTTTGAACTGGATATCCTACAGGCTTTTGGAACACTTCCAAAACAAAACTCCTTATCTTTCCCCCCAGACTCGCCCTTCTTCCCGACTCCCATATTGTCAAGGATATTTCTATTTTTCCAGCCGTCCAAGTTCTCTACCTACATGTCATCCTTTATTCTAAAACCTCACTCACCTCAGATATCCAGTCAGTGCCAGATCTCTTGTACGTGTCCCCTTCTCCCCCTTTGCCTCATCACCTCTCCATGTGCCTCAGCCACTCATCACCTCTTCTTACTCCCGACTAGCCTAAGTGTAGCTCTGACCATGTCACCCTCTATGCAGTCAATTTCTGTGGCTTCCTATCGCCTCTAGGATAATATTCTCTGGCTTTTAAAGCCCTTCTCAATCTAATCTTTTCCTGCTTTCTGGCCATCTTATTCTTTACTTCCACGTCCTACCTGTGGGCCTGGAATGCTCTTCTTCCTCACCTGAGCTTCCCTGACTTCCTTCAACAATCAGCTCAAATGCTCCCTTCTGAGGAGGTTTTTCCAGTCCCCCTAGTTGCTAGTACAACACTAAAATTAAGTGCAGTATATTCTGTATGCTTATATGTACTTATTTGTATACACGTTATTTCTTCCATTAGACTGTAAGTTCGTAGAGGGCAGGGATTGGTTTTGTTTTTGCTTCGTATCCACACTGTGGGTAGGGCACAGTGCTTCACACATGCATAGTAAGTACCTAACAAATACTTGCTTACTGATAGATTTTGTTGTAGTATAATTCTATGTTTACATGTTTATCATTCCTATGAGATTGTAAGCAGAGACAGTGTCTTCATCTTTGTGTCTCTAGTGCCTGGAACAGTAGCTTTAGCCCTTCACTCAATTAAACAGGAACTTATTGATTGCTTACTCTGTCAGCCATTGTTCCAGGCACTGGGAGTAAAAGTAAAAATTAAATCCCAACTTGAAGTGAGCTTATACTCTTACACATGAAAGGTTATTAACAATTGCCTATCAAGAAGGCAGTTGTTTGAATGTCTAAAGTGGAAACACTTTGGACCCTCAGTAAAGCTAATTCAAAGTAATTATTCTTTTTTCAATCCTGGGAAGGTGGTTTAAACTGTTATGAATAAGTTATTGCCTTGGCTTTTGTTATTGTTTTAAATCTCATTCTTAATTTTCTAAAAACTAATCAGGAAGAAACAGAATATGTTGAGCTTCTGGCAGCAGAAAAGCATCAAGTTGAAGCCCTTAAAAATATGCAACATCAGAACAAAAGTCTGTCCATGCTTGATGAAATTCTTGAAGATGTAAGAAAAGCAGCAGATCGTTTAGAGGAAGAAATAGAGGAACATGCTTTTGATGACAATAAGTCAGTAAGTAATATGATAGAAAAGATTTCTGGATTTTTTTTTTCACATATCTTAGCTTCACACTGAATCAAATGAAATATTGTTTAAGTGATTTTATACATTCAAATTTGGACTAGGTTGACTTGCTACACTGAAATTTTAAATATCCTCTATAGAAGGAAGTTCCCAGAGAGTAGCATATTTGTCAACTTTAGAGACAGCTGAAGGCACAGTGAATGGAGTGCTGGGCCTAGAGTCAGAAAGATCTGAGTTCAAATCCAGCCTCAAGACACTAGCTAGTTCTGGGATCCTGGAGAAGTCACTTAACCTCTGTTTGTCTCAGTTTCTTCATTCCTAAAATGGGTTTAGTAATGGGAGTAACTACCTTGCAGGATTGTTATCAGGATCAAAAGCACTTAGAGTACTGGCATATAGTAGGTAGGCTCTATATAAATGCTTATTCCCTTATCTTTCCCTTCCAGTTTGCTGCTTTTTCAACAAATATAGTTAGCCCCACTTATCATAAAATCTTTCCCACTCTTCTTACATAGCCTTATCAGACCTATGACCCCATTACTTATGTATACTATGGGAAGTATACTGTGGAGAATGGATGGGGTAGGGGAGGAGAAGGAATACTGACACAAAAGGGAGAAAGATCATAGGATGTAGCTTCAATAAATACCTTTAGCAGGAATCCATGCTTCGGAGTTGTATCAATGCACCTAAGATACCAATTAAAAGCTAGAACTACTACTGAAAATTGGCTTTGAACTGTATGTGTGACATAGGAAATCTGGCAGTTGGAAGGTGGTGATCATTGGCAGGCACAGTAAAGAAAAACACAGATCAGAGGAGAAAAATGAAAAGCAGCAAAAATATTTCTGAAATTGAGTAATTTCAGTTGAGAAGAAAACTATATTTTAAAAGCCTTTAACCTCATTGAACATGTCATCTGAGCCCACCAAAGTAGATGATTGAAGAAGAAGAAAATATTTGGAGTTTCTGTAAGTTGTTTTAAGTTTATTTTTTGAATATAAAGTTGAAGTTATTATTCATGCTGGTACATTTTTCAGGTGATAAGTTGATAATTGTTTTCCTACAATATAATTGAACTTATATTTAATAGATATATTGGAATTAATCTTTCATAGTCATTTTATCCATTTTCTCCCTAAAAAAAATTTGTTTTACCAAAAAAGGAATGCTCATCATTGAATTCTAAAGAGTTTTAAGTGCACATTATTGATCATTGTTTTATTTACTCTTACAGGTAAGAGGGGTCAATTTTGAGGCAGTTTTGAGAGTAGAAGAGGAGGAGGCCAATTCTAAGAGAAATGTATCAAAACATGAAGTAGAAGATAATTTGGGTCTTAGTATGCTAATTGACTCCCAAAACAATCAGTATATATTGACTAAGCCCAGAGATTCAACAATCCCTCGAGCAGATCATCACTTCATAAAGGTAAAAATATACTTATTTTTAACAATTGTGTGCTAGTTCTTCTAATTTTTATTTGTCTTAGTATACCAGGTTGCTAGGCTTCATTATCTGCATCAGGCCTGTACAACCTTCAGCCTACCGTCCTGGGCTTGCTTACAGCCAGAGGCTTGAAGCACAAAGATTTCAGTGAAAAATGTAGAGGAAACATCCTTTGAATGTGGAGGAAATCCTTTGGAGAGCCACAAGCTGCCTGCCCAGCCCACAGGCTACAGGTTGTACTGGCCTGATCTAGATAGTAACATAAAAAAAATTAGGAGCTTTCCTATTGTGGAGGATTCTGCCAGAGCAATAATTCTCAACTTTTTTTAAAGGTACTAAATACATTATACTTATTTCTTTGTCTGACAGCTATTCTTCCTCCTAAAAAAGTCATGAGTAATTTATTTTGTAAATTGAAATTTCATCTTTTGAAAATTTTGGTATATCTGATTGAAGGCATCCTAGAATCACCAAGTTAAGATTGCAAAGTATTTTTGTTATTCAAGGACTATAATAAATTTTATATTTTTCGTAACAATAATATGCAGAATAACATAGTGGATAGAACCTTGGACTTGAAGTCAAGAGAATTGGATTTATATGTTTAAATACTTACTGGCTGTATGAGTTCATAAAATAGAGTTGATAGTAGTTGTACCCAATAGAATATAAGCTCCTCGATGGTATAAGCTGTATTTAATATTGGTATTATTTTATCACTGTGCCTGGGGTGAGTGAAAGAGTGATTGTGTAATACAATTTGTAGTACACGACAAATTAATGTTACATCATCTCAAAGGGGCAGTCCTTTTAAACCTCTTTAATCAATTCACTCACTCTTCACAGTGACCATTCCATACATTCTCATATCTCTTCAAATTGCTGATTGTGTCCCTTCCTCTTGAGAACTTCAGTTGATATTTCAATGAAAATATTAAGGCCATTCACAGAGGGATTCTTTTTTTCCCTTTCTCTTTATCTTACCTCACTTAAGCAATGTTTCCTACAATCTCCTTTTTCACCCTTTTCTCACATGAAGAGGTAGCCCTTGCTTCAAAAAAAAAAATACCTAGAAAACCCCAACATACTCTGGTGAGTTTGGACAGGTGAAAGAGAAAGTTAATAATGTTCCTCATTGCCATAGTAGTCTACCTGAAGAGAGCATCCTTGTTCATTCAACAGTTATTTTTAATTTTTAAAATACATTCTTTTTTAGGACATTGTTACCATAGGAATGTTATCTCTACCATGTGGTTGGCTGTGTACAATGATAGGATTGCCAACAATGTTTGGTTACATTATTTGTGGCGTACTACTGGGACCTTCAGGACTCAACAGCATTAAGGTAAGAATAAGGTTTATATCTGTTTCAATAGTTAATTGATTTGAAAGGATATGTTAGAGATGGTTAAATACCAAAAAGAAATTTGCACCCCATCTCATAAAGAAAGTAGTTTCCCTTTGTTATCTGTATCAATATCACGAATTCCATGAAGCCATTGCTGAATCAGGAAAAAGCTTTATTAATGACCTGGGAAGGCCGGGTGTCTCGCATGTGTAAGAATGCATGTGAGAGCACATGTATGGACAAATGCACATCTTTTTATTTCCTGTTCCCCATTCTCTGGGTACTACACAGGTTACAGCCTATCCGAAGGGCCTAATTTCCCCATGTGAGTCTCTGCCCCTAATTACATTTCCCACTCCCCAAAATTTGACGACCCCTACCTTTATTTGGGAACTCCCCTTTTTGTGTTAGCCTCAGAACTGGCTTGTCCTGCCCCTGTCCCGTTCCCCCCACCTCCACTGGTTAGTCTATTTGTTTTGTTATTCTAACATAACTTCTTTTTGTTCAGCTTCCAGCTAGCCCCCAGACTGCATTCCCTTAAAGTTTCCACTTGGCTTTTTAGTGGAAATAATAATAACAAAAAATCTATTTCTCTGACTCCACATTCTGATTGTCATATGCAGAAGCAACATCCATATATCGCAAATCCTTAAACTAAATTATTGTTAAAGTGGTCTTTTATCTTTTATTCATGTTTTATTCAGAAGAAATCTTCCCAATGTTCATACTGGTCAAATCACCCAATTCTGTAAGGTTGCTTTTTTTAAAATTAGATCTGATTTAGAGATTTCAAAATGCAAAATTATTTTTAAGCACACATGTATTTAAGTAAATGCTAGGTTATGGCTGCATTGAGTATTAGCCTAGAAGGGACATGCTCTCTGAGATTGTCTAATAAATATCTCTGTGCTATATTTGTTTTCTTATATACTGTTGACAGTCTAATCCAGGTGTGGGGAACCTGCAGCCTTGAGGCCACATGTGGCCCTCTAGGTCTTTATGTATGGCCCTTTGACTTAATCTAAACTTCACAGAACAAATATAAGCACATGCTGTGTGCCAGGCACTGTGCTGGGCTTTACAAAAATGAAACAATCTTTACTATCCAGATAGTTATTTTGCATTGTCTTGGGACAGACAATGTCTTCATATCTTAGGAATGTATTTTGTGTGTTAGGCACAAGACTACTAGAAATACTTTTATCTTAGTTAACATTAATCTAGTATGCAAGCCATTTCTGTCAAGGGCAGAAGTGTCTAAACTGGCATAATTCTTATATATCCCCTCCAACAAGTCTCTCTGCCCCAAGGCAATTTTAGACATTTGTAAGAATCTCAAAGAAGAAAATCACAACATATAAAAATACTATTTGGGATTAGCATTCCAGAATAGTTGAGCAAAAAGGTCACCATTTTGTTCCTTCCTGGACCCCTCCCTTCTAGGAGTCCCCCCCCCCTTCTCCTCCTAGAGATCAGTATCAAGCATTTCTTTGGAGTAATAGAAGAATTACCCTACAATGGAATAGAAGGTACATCCTTTGGGTGGATCATAGGCTAATCCTTCAAGTGATAAAGAAGTCTAGAAATTCTCTTTGGTCAGTTTTCTTTCCATCCTTAATCCCTTTCCTCAATCTGTCATCTTGAAACAGGGAAGTCTGTAAAAGTATTTTTTTTAAAGATCAGATTTAGATTTTTTTTTAGATTTAAATAGTATTTTGTAATATCACTTTTACAGAAAAGGAGGTTATTTATTTATTTGAATTTTTTTTTTGAGTTTTTTTTGGTGAGGCAGTTGGGGTTAAATGACTTGCCCAAAGTCATACAGCTAGTAAATGTTATATGTCTGAGGCCAGATTTGAACTCAGGTCCTCCTGACTCCAAGGCTGGTGCTCTATCCACTGTGTCACCTATCTGCCCCTTTTATTTATTTATTTGTTTGTTTGTTTGTTTATTTTTATAAAAGGAGGTTTTTAACAGAAGGACAGAGCACATCAATGGACATAAAAATTTTCTTGGTCCTTTAAAATATTCTTAAAATCCCACTTCTTCTTAAATATGTTTTTGATAATTCCCCCTTTTATGCTATTTGCAGTTTTTTTTTTTTAATTTTTGCTAGGCAGTAGGGTTAAGTGACTTGCCCAGGGTCACACAGCTAGTAAGTGTTATGTGTCTGAGGCCAGATTTGAACTCAGGTCCTCCTGAATCCAGGCCGGTGCTCTATCCACTACGCTACCTAGCTGCCCCTATTTGCAGTTTTTTCAAAGCATAATCTTTGTTTATTTTAGAATCTTGAACTTGTGCCAGCTAGTTAGTAGTGACATACATTATTCTATCTGATCCAAAATATGGAGTTCCCTGTGTTTTGCCTTACTATAATGAATGCAGCAAAACGATGAATTGACATGGCTATAATAGTATACTAAGTGACATAACAGAGTTGTATCATTTCCTCGAACTGAGGTACAGAAAGCAATTCAGTGGAAGAAGATAAGGCAAGTTTTTAAACATAATTGAATCTCTAGCCAACTCTTTACTCACATGAAATACCCAGAAGACTATGCCGATTAGCAAAGCTGTCTGGGATCAAGCCAGCCAAACTTAAAGGTAGTTGGAACTTATTCTGTCGGTCATCTGGCAGATATGCAGTCTGATCCCCGTAGCTATAGCTGTTGCACATATTTTGAATCCATGTACCAGTTTTTCTAATATTGCTATAACTCATTTCAAAAGTATACTTAATATTATTTGTTGAATCCAACAAATCTTGTGAAGTACTGCAGCTACTACATCATCGTCTTAAAGATTTGTGCATACTGTTACTAGATGGTTGTAAAGGTCAGAAACTGATTTCAAGTACACCTAACTGTGAAATACTCAAATTCCTTGGAGGTTTGAGAGCTCCCACATAACAGGATGGGCTACTTAGTCCTGCATGGGTACTGCTCAGAGTCCCCGAGTCAGGGCTCAAACTTTCATGGGGCCATATATGTGGATGGTGCCTTGTGAACCTCTGGCGTGACTTCATGGCCACAGCTCAGAAGGGATTCTTAATTCTTTGAACTGTCTGGCCAGTCTTGATGAATGAGTGAGGTCAGTCCATCATAAATATGTATTAATTATATAATATGTAATAATTAAAATAATTAACATGTGTCACATACTGTGCTAAATGCTGGGACTATGGGGAAGGGCAAAAGATACCAGCTGTCAAGGCGCTCACAGACTAATGGAGGACGTACAGTGTAAATTACTGTGTACAAACAAGCTATCTACAGGATAAATTAGAAATAATGAACAGCATACTGAGAGATCAGTAAAGGCTTCTCATAGAAAGTGAGACTTAAGCTGGAACTTGAAGAAATCCAGGAGGCAGAGATGAGGGAAAGCAATCCAGACATGGAGGATAGCCAGTGAAAATTCTTGGAGTTAGGAGATAGAGTTTTCTGATCAAGGAATAGTTATTACAAAAGTTTACAGTTAAATCTCACATGGGGCAGCTAGATGGCGCAGTGGATAGAACACCGGCCCTGAAGTCAGGAGTACCTGACTTCAAATGCGGCCTCAGACCACACACTTGACAGTTACTAGCTGTGTGACCCTGGGCAAGTCACTTAACCCCAATTGCCCCCCCCAAAATTAAATCTCACTTCTCTCTCCTACTTACTTCACTAGGATCAGTCAATCAGTCAATAAACATTAAGCGTCTACTGTGTGCCAGGCACTGTGCTAAGCAGTGGGGATGAAAAAAAGAGGCAAAATATATCCCTGCCCTCAAGAAGCTTACATTCTAATGGGGGAGACAACATGCAAACAAATATATACAAAGCAAGCTATATGATAAGTAAGAGAGAATTAACAGAGGAAAGATACTAGAATTAGGAGGAGTCGGGGGAGGTTTTCTGTAGAAGGTGAGATTTTAGGTTGAACCTAAAGGAAGCCAGGGAAATCAGTAGTTGGAGCAGAGGAGGAAGAGTGTTTCAGGCATAGGGGACAGCCAGAGAAAATACCCAGAGCTGAGAAGAGGAGTGTCTGGTTCATGGAACAGCCAGGTGGTCAGTGTCACTAGATCAGAGAATAGGTGGGGGGAGGGCAAGGAGAGGGGATAAAGATTGAGGAAGAGGAGGGGAAGAGTGGTAAATAAGGTGTAATACTGAAAAGGTAGGAAGAAGGTAAGTTATAAAGGGCTTTGAATGCCAAGCAACATTTTGTATTATCTCCTGGAGACAATAAGAAGTCACTGGAGTTTATTGAGTAGGGTTGGTGTGTAATATTGTTGTGGTTTGGGGTGCTGGGAACCCCTAAATGGTACGGGAGTCTGCCTCGAAAGAATTTGACCACTCAAGCCTTCTTTCAGTCAAAGTAGTGAGGTTTTATTGTAACACCAGCATGGCAGGCAGATTCCTAGTAGATCTGCAGTGTTGTAACACCAGTAGGAGCTGGCAGAGTTACTAGTGAGTCTGTGGGGTTTGGTAGGAATAAGACTGATACTTACAAAGGAGAAAAGATAGTGAGAAGATCTGGTTGGAATTAAGGAGTGGTAAATAGCCTGGGGTGGTCCAAGCACAGCCAATGAAAGGAGTTAAGGGATCAGAGAGCCAGGGTGAAAGGGCATTTAAAGAATTATTGAGTATCTATGTGGGCTGGGCTGGGCCAGATGCCTCAGGCGAGAGGCCAGAGACTGGGTTCCAAAAATGTATGGGAAAATTAGGGTCCAGGTCCATCACCCCATCATTCCTCCCTTAAACAAATGGGATCCAAAATCTTTTGGGGTAAGAGGAGAAGATCTTGGCTTCTGAAACTGCTTCCTGCTAGCAAGGATTATAGAGCTGTCCCTGCCTTGAAAGGGTCCAGGGGAGGAGGTTGATTGGAATCAAGCATAGGCTGCATCCAGGGGATGATGAGTGGATATGGGCTGGTACCTACTGTTTGCTACCAACTGTAGGTGAATGGCCTGTAGTCTGGAAGACACAAATCTGTCAAGCAAGTTTAATATGGAGGACCCAAATTTAGGGAGAAGTAAAAGTGATGTCAGAATGGGGGAAAATAAAGGAAGGAAGGAAGGAAAAGAAAGAAAGGAAGGAAGGAAGA
This sequence comes from Phascolarctos cinereus, assembly GCF_003287225.1. Taxonomy (NCBI): domain Eukaryota; kingdom Metazoa; phylum Chordata; class Mammalia; order Diprotodontia; family Phascolarctidae; genus Phascolarctos; species Phascolarctos cinereus. The sequence goes on from NW_027556180.1 coordinate 170,747,285, forward strand.
GAGAGAGAGAGCCCCATTAGAATCATTCACATTTGGCATACAGGGTTATCTGATATTGTTACTTTCTCAAAAATTTCCATTCTGATTCCAATTCCTTTAGGAGGATCAGATGCTATTGGGAAGTAACAACACTTTTGCAGGTAGAAGTTTTCCACCCTTGGGTTCAATAGTTACATAAATGAATTTGCCAGAAACTGACTTTTACTCCAATTATAACAAAAGACATGGGAGGATACTGAAGTAATGACCAAGGCAAATAGATTACCTACTTCTAAGAAAATTGATTGCACTGAAATTCTCTTCCCCAAACCAAACTGAAGATGTTTCTGATTTAATTTCAGTTGTTTGGGATATGGAATGACTACACTTGGGGAGGTGGGATGGGAGAAGAATTTTGTGGTCTTGTGGTCATCTATTTCTTTACTGTGGAGGAACTACTAATTTTAAAATCAGACCTTGGGTTTTTTTAAAAATCTAAACACAGAACAGATTGAGAGACACTAAAACAATACACCAAACAATGAAGAAAATATCAAACTAATCAATTTTGGCAGGTTGGAAGTTCCTGGATAGTGAGCCATGGGATTATAGAATTCCCAGAGGAGTGGGAACAATTAACTTCCTGATCACAAACTGGGCCGCTGGTCCTAGACTATTTGCTACCTGACACTAAGAAAAGGGGAGGGAAAGCATCCTTTGTTACCAGTCCCACAGGCTTAAGGACAGTCTCCTTTGCTATCAGAGATGTTGAGTCCTTTCCCCTGTTGACCTAGTGGATCTGAAATTTGGCTTAGTTCTGACCTGGTAGGTGGCTTTACCATTAAAGGACTAGGGTTTAAGGCTTACCATATGTAATATACTGTACGAGGTGACTACAGACAGAGACAGGAACAGACACGAACAATGTGCACAATGCATATTCACTGATAGAGTTGGTCTTTCAGTCAGTCAGATTTTGTGAACTTAGAAATCATCAATACAGCATTTCTGCTTTGAGTAAGTTCTTATAACAGTTTAAAAGTCCTCCCACCTCTGATTATTTGGGTGTGGAAGTCTTTTGAAGAGAAGTAGTCTTAGGCCCATGCTGGCTTTCTATCAGGCATAGCAACATTTAACTATCAGAAGAAAAATATTAATACAATACTCTTATTTTAGGAAGTCTGCCAGGAAATGTGTCAGGAAGCCTGAGTTTGAACCCGATCTTAGACACTTAATCTATATGTAGCAGTGTTAGCCTGGGCAAGTCACTTCAACTTCTTTTAGCCTTGGTTTTCTTAACTAATGGGCAAAATAATAGTACAGTTGTCATAGGGTTGTTGTGGAGATCAAATGAGATAACACATGTAAAGTGCTTTGCAATCCTTGAAGCACTATATAAATGTACTACTTTAACTTAATTTAACATTATTTAAATACCCAAGCCATTTCTGGCTTAGAGAGCAAGATATGTCCAGACTGTCATAGTTCACCAGTGCCTTCCAACATGTCTCTGTCTGAAGACAATTTTGGATAACATATTAATCTTGAAAAAAGACATGGTCATTCCAAGTTAAAATACAGTTTTGAGTTAATATTCTAGTGTAGTCTCAGCTCAGTTCTTTCCAGAATATTTGTAACAATAATGGTATGTATGACAATAAAAGGCTGAAAACAAAATTAGTGTCCAGTGATTCTGGAATGGATGAACAAACTGATATAAATGCAGTGTCATGTTGCTGCTACATAAGAGTATGGAAATGAAGAATTAAGAGAATATAAGATTTCTATGAAGTTGTTCAGAGTGAAGGCAAAATGTACATGATTATAACTATATGAATAAAAAGTATGTTAATAGGCAAAAACCTGTGGCCAGAAATCATAAATGATGTTAATATCAAATTATTAAAGTATATATCCTTCCTTTCTGTTAGAAATTATTGTAAAAGTGAAAAGTATTGTGTATTATCAGTCACAGTTAATCTATTAGATGGTTTTTCTTAACTCTTTTTGGGAAAGTCCTTCGTGAGAGAGAGTTTAGTTCTTAAATTGAAACCTTGTTATGATAGCAATTAAAAATAGTGTGAGTATTTCAAAGGGGGAAGGGAATTGGTAGCTGCCTTTAAATTTTTGAAGGCCTGTCATGTAGAAGAGAGATTAATCTTGATAATTCCTTCTTTATCTGACTGGTCAAAAGCACACCTAATGTTCTAGTTATATTTTGGTGTCACTTGGTTAAGAGAAAACAGGGAAAATTTATCAGTTCCTTGTACAGTAATACTTAAATCTTCTGCAGGATTCCTTTATAAAAATCCTCATGATGTCAGTATGTTAGATTGATTTGGATTACATTCATGAATTTGTTAAAAAAAAAAAGGTAATAAAACATTACTTTTATATTTCTAAGCAATTTCAAAAGTGCTTTTGAATTTAAGAATTTTCTTTTTAGAAATAAGGTATTTTTAAAACTATTTTATGTTCTATGTGTTCACAAACGCTTAGGTCATTTCTAATGTTTGATAAAATACATTTGGAAGTAAAGTATGTGACTATTGGAGTAAAATATAATTTATATTTTAGTTAGTTAGATAATTTAGTTCCTGAAAAGGTTATATCAAATAATGAAGACTTTTGCTTTTTTTTTTCTCCCTTTTTGGTGAGGCAATAGGGGTTAAGTTACTTACCCAGGGTCCCACCACCAGTAAGTGCCAAATGTCTGAGGCCAGATTTGAACTTGGGTTTGAACTGGGGTCCTCCTGACTCCAGGGCTGGTGCTCTGTCACTGCACTGTGTAGCTACCCGTAGAAAGAGACTTTTGCTTTCAATGGGAACTTCACCTCGCTTATATTTATCAGAGTATTAGGACAGGCTCATTAAATTAACCAGTAACAAACTTTTAAATATAGGTTTATTATATTAACATAGTTATATGTAATTTATATTTAATTATTGCATCTTAATATAATTATATGTAATTAATATAATTAATATATTAATTAGACTTATTTATATCTATGCTTACATTTATATTAATATGCTTGTTATATTTTAATTTATGTATCATTTTTATGTCTTTGTCTTGCAGTCTATTGTACAAGTGGAGACATTAGGAGAATTTGGTGTGTTCTTTACTCTGTTTCTTGTTGGCTTGGAGTTTTCTCCAGAAAAGTTGAGAAAGGTATGTGAGAATTTGCTCTCCAAATCTTATTGTGTATCTGAAATACCTTAGTATAGTGTTTTGGGACCATTTACCCTCTTTACTATTTAAAACTTGTTCACCTTAGAGCTGTGATATGCTTTGAACTACATAATCAAGTGGTCTGAGTTACTTTAAACAAAAGATCATATTAAGTAGCAATAGCAGCTCTTAACATTGAGAGGAAATAACAATCCAGTGTCCACTTATAAGAACATATTTAACTCTTTTTTAAAAAAATTCTTGCTTCAGCTCTTCCAAGAATTCTAGTTGAATTTTCGCCCAAGCTGTGTTTTCCTTTGAGGCTTTGCTTGTAAATATTTTGGAATCATTCTCTTTTGGGGGGGGGTTGTGTCTTGAGTATCCCTGTCACCATAATAGCTTTTTATGATTGCATTCTTTTTTGTTGTTGTTGCTTTGCTCATTTGTTTTCTTCCTTCTTTCTGACTTCAGACTTTGTTAGAGTTCAGTCTCTGCCCACTTCTAGCAGGAATGTCTGGGCTAGTCCTGTTGTTGCTTTCTTGGGGATGTTAAGTGTTATGTTGTTTCCAGATTATTTCCAGGAGAACTCCAGCAGGGGACCTGTGAGTAATCAGCACTCCTAAAGTAGATTGCTTAGGGCAAAGCCTGATTTCTGTCTCTTTGATCTGAGCTCTGCAAGTTTCTGACATGGGTTTTGGATTGAGCAACAGGCCTATGGGCTTGCCCCATTTGGTGTTTGAGTGGATCGCCACTGTAGTGAGCCATTATTAACCAGTTTGGAGGGACAGAACTGCAAGCTTACCCTTTGGTCTGAAATTCCTATCCTGGTTTTTCTGCCGCAGACTTCAGACTGGGCTAGAAGTTGGGATTGAGACCCCATTATGTTCCTAGGGTACAAGTCACACAGCTTTTGCTTGCTTCTTGCTCAGTATGTAACCTAAGGCCTGTAGTTGCTTGTCACTTTGGAATACCACTCTTACGCCCAGGCTTCCTCCTTAGTCTACGATGGATCTGTGACTCTTAACTGCCACTTGGCTCCTGCTGTGCAGGCACCTGTGCACAAATTAAAGCTCCTCTGTGCTGGATCTGGGACCTTCTCTGCCCTGGTGAACAACCTCTCTCTGTGCTGGAGTGCTCTACAAAGTGCCCTTCTGGCTAGACTTTGTCATTCCCTCTGTCTGCAGACCTCTCTATTTGTCTCTTTTTCCAGTCTGGTCTGCAAATTTTCTTGGATTTCCTGATAAGGATTTAGTCTGGTATATTTTCTGAATTTTTTTCAGGGGTCATTTGGGAAAGAGTGAGATTCACTGTACTTCTTCCTGCTACTCTGATGTCTTGGCTCCACCTCCTGTTTACTTATCTTGTAAAGCCTATTCAGAATCACTTTAAAATAGTGAATTTCAAAATGAGTTTTGCGAAGGTCTTCTAGGGGCTTTGGTAATATTAAGTGTTTATAATGTGACCATACCCTTTTATTTGTTTCCAGAATTCATTACAAGAATAAAAGTAAAACAGTAACCCAGAAAGTAATGTTAGATATATGATAGGTGGAAGTAGATTATGGTTTATTACCAAAAATGGTTTGTGCATGAGAAAAGGAATAAAATAATTTACCAAAGATATGTAAAACTTGAAAAAGAAGTAGAGTTTATCTTGTAGCAAGATTTATCTTTGATATTTTTCAACGGAGTTTTTTAGCTTTTTGGATGTAGCCTCTATAGAGGATTAATGGAAAATATGGATGTGAATTATACAGAGGAGTTTTGAAGTGATGTGATCTTTTACTAGTTAGTGGAGTGAGAGCACAGATTCATCTAAGTATTTAACTGTTTATCTCTTTTGTGAGTACCTTGTGATCAGGAAAAGGGTCATTTTACAAAAATGCTTGTATGCCTAGTGCCTAACACACAGCTTTTGCACATAATAGGAACTTTGTGAATACTTGTGGAATTAAATTAACCCCCTATGCTTATACCATTTCATTCATCTGAGCAAAAATAGAACTATTCTACTTACGTTATTCAGGGAAACAGTTTTAATGAGATGGTCTTGGGGATCTTTGGTTTCATTAAAGTAACATGAACTTTAAAAAATTAAAAACTGCTGCTTTCAAGTCTTGAAAGTACCCAGAATCAATACTACATATTCAGTTTTTCTGTATGTTCTTATCATCTATACTTTTCCCATGTTTTATTTTTTTTTTTCATTTTGAGTAATCTCACAGCCATATCTACTTAATGAAAGATACCACATCTGCTCACTCATGGTTAGTCAAAAACACTAGGCAAAAAGTCGGGATACCCGATTATGACAAACACGAGAGGCCTTTAATATGTACTTGTTGAATTGAACTAATTATGCATCCTTAACCTCTCTGCTGGGCTTCATATATAAAATGAGAAATTAGACTAAATAAATTCTGCCCCTTTCAGCTTTAAAAGTTTCTCATTCATTTCATATCATTTTACATGTTGTTTTATACCCTCAACTGAACCAGTTCCCATATTGCCACAAAAGTACTTACTGCCACCTTGTGGCCATTCAGTGTTTTGGGAATCTCTTAGTCTTAGTGAAATGTAATATTTAATAATTAGACAAGGTACTTTCTTACAGTCTACTTTTAAATTAGAAAAGAGAAAAATTATCTTTAAAAAAATTGTTTTAATAATTTAAATAATTAAAAATTTTTCTTTTTTGAAAAAAGATTCCTCTATTCTGAAATAATATCTTCTTTGAGCTTCTCTAACAGTTAGGATCGCAGATTTAGAGCTAGAAGGTACTACAGAGGCAATATCATCCAAACCTCTTATTTTATGCATAAGGAAACTGAGGCCAAGCAAAGTTAAATAATTTGCCAGGAGATCACAGAGGTAATAAGTGTGAGGCAGGACTTGAACCAAGTCTTCTCACTGTACCATGCTGTTTCCCTGTTATCAGTATCTTTCCTAACTATTAGTATCACTCATTTGGCAAATATATCACATCTGTTATGGGGTAGGTTCATATTATTATTTAAATACACTTTCTTATTTGATATTTTACTTGTTGCATATCTAGTGTACTAGATTATAAGTCTCTTGTGGGTGGGGCCTAAGATTTATATACTACGTTGTATATTTGCCAGGATCATGGGCATAGCAAACGTTTCTTCCGTTTCGCTAATCAAAACAAAAGTACAATTTTGAGCAACCCTTTAAAATGTGCTGTGAACTTTGAATTTAAAAATAGCCTTTAAAAGTAAAAAAGAAATAGTTTTTCAGCTCATCATGTTCATTTATAGAATTGATATAAAACTGTTATTTTGGAATTTGTTGAGTCCATGATTTCTTAGGTGGGTATTTAAGTGAAAAGATGCAATTACTCTTGGCCACCTCTGTTCCAGTGAAATCACATATGTTTGTCATCAGTACAGATCCTACCTGTCTGTGATTTTTATTCACAGTTTCCGTAAGTTCAGTCTGGCAAGTCTACTTGATGCTCTAGAGGTCTTATTTTGATATTTTGGAGTTATCAATATAACACTTGGATCTATTATTTGTCTCAAATTCTTGATAACTGCTTAATATAGTGCCTCTTTGTTTGTATGTAACTTGATTCATGACTTCTACAGCACTTATTGTGTGAAGATTTTTTTTTTACCAGATCCATGATTCATTAGTATAAAGGATTTCCAAAAGAAACTTTTATCAATGTACCTTGTCATTTGCTCTGCAACTTATCTTAAGAGAGTTATGTAGGGGTGCTAAGAGGTAACCTATCATCGTACAGCCAGTGCATGTCTGAGGTTGGACTGTGCCCCACTGCACATGCAGGTTTTCATTGGTAAAGTGCTACTGCCTGATTATGTCTGTTCTAGTGCCCCATGATGTGTAATCATATAACATGACAGAGAATAGTAATGTTAGGGACATGACATGGCTGTACATCATGGAAAAATTGGAAGTCCCCTCTCTGCAACTTAGTGTCTTAGCTACCTGGAGCACTGAGAGGTGCAGGGACTTGTCCAGTGCGGCACAGCCAATATCTGTCAGAAGCAGAACTTGAACTCTGGTCTTCCAGACTCTAAGTCTTGCTCTTTATCCAGGGCACAGCACTACCCCTCATGTATCTCTTTTACTGTATGAAATATATTATGTGCATAATTATGTTAAATACATTATATATTACATGATCTGTTCATATTTATGTAAATGGTCAGTATGAACAAGCTATAACACACTACAAATGAAAAATTGCCCAGAAGCAACATGAAGGGGAAGTATACGCCTGTGAAATAACTGTGGACCAGTTAAGTAGTAGAAGCACGAACTCACTGAGGGGCAGCCTGTGTGCTCTGTCCACATAATATCGGGAGAACCAAAAGAAGGCCTCTGCCCATAAGTGATTGATGGTTGCATGGGTACTATCACAGGCTGGGTGGCTATGAATGGGTTACTGTCTGCATTATTGGAGGGAGTATCCACTTTGATGAGATCACAGTTTCATCAAAACATCTCTGTGAGTATAATTGAAAGGGAGAGTATCTATAGTTTTGTCTTCCCAACTGGACTAGTGCTCCTTGCGGACAGAAACTATATTCTTATCTACCTTTAGCAGAATGTGTTATTTAAAGGCAGGGACAGAGACATTGTTTATCTTTGTATCTCCAAGAACCTAGAACACTGCTTTGTAGGAGGCCCTTAATAAATGTTTGTTGAAGTCTTTTCTATTTCCTAGAGTGCTCAGGACAGTGCTGATATCACTTTATTCTTGTTTAGCACTTTAAGCTTTGCAAAGTACTGTAACACTCATTATTTCACTTGATACACAAAACAACCCTACAAGGTAGAACAGGGTCCCCATTTTAGAGATGACAAACCGGAGGCTAAGAGTTCAAATAGCTCATGAAGGTTGACTCAACCAGTATGTAGCAAAATTAGGGCTTGGACTCAAGTCTCCTCGTTTGCAAATTCATTGCTTTTTTAAACTTCACCATACTGCCTCTGGTCATAGTAGGCACGTGTTCAATTGTTTGTTGCTAGCCGTGGAAATTTTGCTGGTATGTTCAGTACATAGTTTAAATGTATAATCCAGTTTTATTTGTGTGTGCAGCATTTTAGGCTTTGGAAAGGAGATAGCCTATTAAGTTATTAAAATATTTAAATAAATTTGTTCTCTTTAAGGTATGGAAGATCTCCTTGCAAGGCTCATGCTATATGACATTCCTAATGATTTCATTTGGCTTATTGTGGGGACACTTTTTACAAATCAGACCAACACAAAGTGTTTTTATTTCTACTTGTTTATCCTTATCAAGCACACCCTTGGTGTCCAGGTTCCTTGTTGGTAGTGCCCGGAGTGATAAAGAAGGTAGGTGATATACTGTTACATGAATTTCTTCAATTACATATAGAGTGAATTTATTTTATAAATTAATGATTAAGTCAAGAGATAAAAGCATTAAGACTGTTGTGTTCGTCTTAGGTCTTCACTAACAAACTTTTTGGTAGTATTACAAATAGAATTAAGCTCCTATAAATTCATCTAATTCTGATCTACTGCTGACTTTAAAAAATGCAGCCCCATAAATTTGGACAGTTTGTAGTCCTGAAAGAAATGAAGTTAAAAAAATGAGTATGCAATGCAAATATGATTTATGATACTGGTACTGCTACAGTTGTTGCTTAATACTCATTAAATAAATGAAATTAAAAAGTGGTGTAAGAACTGATAAAAATGCTGTGTGGCCTAAAGCATTTCCAAAAACTATTTCCAGGATATAGTTGGTGAATTTTTGTTATGATGATATTTAAGAGCATATACCAAGGATATAGAAAACTATGACAGTATCAAACATATAAAATGTACCCAAATTTTAACTAGGGTGTTAACAGTCCCTTGGATTTTAATTTTGCACTCTAAGTCCTGTAAAATCTCTTAGAAGGATTACCAGACTTAACATGTAATAACCCTGCTATGGTGAATCACTTTTTCAAAGGCTTGGCTAGATACATCTGAGATGAGTTAGGCTGGATGCATGTTGCTGCTGATTTGCCTCCATTTTATCTGATGGGGTGTGTGTGTGTGCATGTGCATGCGCAGAATTCCATCTTTGCTTACAGCCAAACTTGCTTATAGCCCTGGCCCTCCACCACCACCATCCAAGGGAACCAGTAACGAAGCAGGACAGAAACAGTACAACTGAGGGCGGGGAGGTGCTCAATTTAGAGTCAGAGACCTGGGTTTGAATATGAGTTTTGCCACTTAACAACCTCTATATCCTACTTTTTTTTCTTTGGCTTTCTCTTATATCAAATGGGTGAACTAAATGACTCTTAAATCACCTTCCACCTCTGAATCTGTTATCTTTTCTTTTAATCAAGGTCAGTGTGAAGAACTAAACCTAAAATGAGATTTTGTAGCTGGTAGTATACCAGGAGTAAAAAAAATAGTGGTTAAATTTTGGTACAGATGGCAGGACTTGTTTTAGGAATGTAGTCTCATATATACATAATCTCTTGTAAATTATGCATTAAAATTTTCCTTAAAAACTTTTTTTTCCAAAAAAAAAATCACTGCTATTCAGATATATTTTTGGAAGTATATTGAGATGATGTGTTTGATTAACTAATGGTTTCAAGTAAGGCTGTTAGATTCTTTGGTTGAATATTGGGTACTACTGTCAATATTTTGCAAATTATTGAGTTTATAAAACTTAAGTGTATGAAACAGAAACTACTGCTTGTGAATTCAGGGCCCCTGATTTAGGTGCTCCAGAAGTGACTCAGAGCAGAGTCATTGCTTATATTTGTAAACCAGGATAATTTTGGTTACACAGTGTAATAAAAAATAGATATCAAAACCAGAATGGTCCTTTTCAAAATGCAGCCAGTTCATGATTCTTTTTTAAAAGTACTTAGCAAATATAAAATGCTTAGTTTAAAAAAAAATTTTCCTCTCTTCTTTCCCTTAGTTGTTCTTTTACTAGCATTGCACTGTTATTTCTGAACCATTCACCTTCAAATCTACTTTCTCTTCCACACACTTTATTTTTGCTTCATGTTAATTGTGCAAGCAGTGACAGCTTTGTAATGGGGAAATTGCTATGGTTGGCAAGAAGACTTAGAACCTGATCAGAGGTTTAGATTGAGTTGGGAGTAGAGATGTAGGTCAGGCCATTTTGACTAGCTTGAAGAACAAAATATGGATTAAGAAAGAAAGCTTCTTATCCACCTTTCTGGCACTGAAAGAAATTTGTCATCAATTCAAATGCAGAACTATCCTCAGCAGTATTACGTAATTTATGGAAAGGTAATGTTGTAGGCATATAAATGATGTAAGCATCTTTATTCTAAGAGCCCTTATTAAAATCTTCTTTGAAATATATTTATTATTTTACCTTGAAAAAAATTTTAAAATCTGCATTGTTTTTATATGGCAAAAAAAAAACCCTTTTAGTGACTAGTCTAAATTTTCAGACCAAGTCAGCATGACAGTATTTAGATGTGTAAGATATTTTATGCTGTTTTAAACCCGTATTTTAAATACCATTCTTTATTCTCAAACAGGTGATATTGACTACAGCAGTGTGCTTCTTGGCATGCTGGTAACGCAAGATGTACAGCTTGGATTATTCATAGCTATTATGCCAACTCTTATACAAGCAGGAGCTAATACATATTCCAGGTTAAATTTTATTATGCTTCCTCTTATATTATTTTCAGATTGGTTATTCATGAAATATTTCTGAAAATGAAAATATTATCAGGGTATAGCTGTCTGTATCTCCTCTTTATTTTAGCTTATGATTTTTACAACTCCATCATTCTCTGTCTCAATAAAAATAAGTCCTCAAACTTTAAGGTAGAATTTCTTTTGGGGGGGGGGTTGGTTAGAATTCATGTAGAAGGGGGAAAAAAGAATTCACGTAGAAGGTGTGAAAAATGAAAAGCCAGATGACAAAAGGAAGCAGATTTTGCTATAGTGGGGCCTTTTAAAAGGGAAGCATGACGTTTGGTACATTGATGAGCTTGAACTTGTATTCACACCTAGTCTTAATGGTTTTGGCAATCCTGAGCTGGTGACTTTGGGCCCTAAGCAACTCCCTAGTATTTATCTAATCTGAGAGTTCTCTACAACAGACTACTGATTAAATCACAGATATTCTTACTACCTTTAAAGAGTCTTACTGTTGTTTTAAAACTTACGAGTATTAATGTTTTAACAGTAATATAAGTGATTAAATACAAATTTAATGATTCAGGCAGCACTGTCAGTTTAAAATGTTAGTTATGTGGTGCAACTTCTTTTGTCAGGGTGGGAGGAAAGGAGGGGACAGGATTGAAGCCTCTAATTTCGTTAATGTGGGAAACTGTAGTTGGTAACTTATCTGTAATTTATAGTCTTAGAGATCTGTCTGGTGCCCTGGAAGTTTAAGTGGCAAGCTTATGATCACGCAGCCAATACATGCTAGGGCAGTACTTTAATGCCGAGGGTGGGCAGCTAGCCCCCTTATCCATGATGTCCCACTGCCACTGGAAGTGTGACTATAACAAAATAGAACTGATTTCCTAAAAATAAACATACAAGAAATTTATACATTCAAAAAAGGTTGTTCTTCACAATAGTCAAATCAGGAATCCTTTATTAAATACCTACTCTGTGTCAGGCACTGTACTAAGTGCTGGGAATTGAGAGAGACAGACAGACAGATAGACCTGCTCTCATGGAGCTCATAATTTCAGAGGCTAGACGACATGCAAACCGCTATGTACAAACAAGATATTTACATGATAAATTGAAGATAGTCTCAGAAGAGAAGCCCTAAGATTGAGGAGGACCAGGAAAGGCTTCTTGCAGAAGATAAAACTTTAGCTGGGATTTGAAGGAAGCCAGTGGAGTCAGAAGATAAGAGGTGAGGAGAAAGAGAATTCTAGGCATGGATGATAGCGAGTGAAAAGGCCCAGAATCAAGAGTTGAAGTGTCTTGTTTGGGGAACAGCAAGGAGGCTAGGGTTGCTGGATTTCAGAGTACCTAGAGGGGAGTGAGATATAAAATGACTGGAAAGGTGGAGAGAGCCAGTTTATGAAGGGCTTTAAATCTAAACAGGTGATGTTCTGTTTGATCTTAGAGGTGATAAGGAGCCATTAGAGCAGGGTTGGGGAACCATTACGTGTGAAGTTTGGATTCAGTTACAGGGCCACACTTGAGGACCTAGAGGGCTACATGTGGCCTTGAGGCCACAGGTTCCCCAGCCCTGCTCTAGAGTGTTTGTTGAGAAGAGGGGTAACATGGTCAGACATGACCTTTAGAAAGATCATTTTTTTAGCTGAATGGAAGATGGGCTGGAGTGAGGAGAGACTTCAAGCAGGGAGACTAACCAGCAGATTATTTCAGTAACCCAGGCATGCCATGAGGCACTGTACCAGGGTGGTGGCAGTGTCGAGAGAAAAGGGTATATACAAAAGATGTTGTAAAGGTTAAATAAATAGGACTTGGCAACAGATTGTTATATAAAGGGTGAGAGAGAGCATGGAGTCAAAGATGATACCTAGGTTGTGAAACTGGGTGAGCATACCCTCTACAGTCATAGAGAAGTTAGGAAGTGGGAAGGCTTGTCCCTCAGGACAGGGTAAGGGGGAGAAGATAATGAGCTCAGTTTTACTCATGTTGAGTGTGAGATGGGCATTCAATTTGACATGTCTGCTAGTCAGTGAGACTAGAGGTCAGGAGAGAATTTAAAGCTGGACAAATAGATCTGAGAACCATCTAGATGAAAGATGAAAAAATTGAAAATGGAGATGAAAATTGAATCCATGGAAGCTTATGAGATCACCAAGTACAGTAATATAGAGGGAGAAGAGAATAGGGTCCATGACAGCCTTGGGGGACACCCACTAGTTATGATGTAAATGAAGATTCAGCAAAGGAGGCTGAGGAGGAGTGGTCAGGCAGATAGGGGAAAACCAGGAGAAAGCAATGTCTTGAAAGCCTAGAGACAAGAGAGTATCAAGGAGAAGCGGGTCATTGACTTGTGAAGGGCTACAGAGAAGTCAAAAAGGAAAGGACTGAGAAAAAGCCATTAGATTTGGTAATTAAAGAGATCACTGGTAATTTTGGAGAGAGCCATTTCAGTTGAACAACAAAGGAGAAAGCCAGATTGCAGAGCACTAAGGAGAAAGTGAGAGGAAAAGAAGTGGAGGCCTTGATTGAAGACAGCCTTCTCAAGGAGTTTAGCCACAAAAGGGAGGAAAGATGGAGCATGATAGCTCCTGGGAATGAGCGTATGACAGGAAGGTTTTTTAAGGATTTGAGACTTAGGCATATTTGTAGGCAGCAGGGAAGCAGCCAGCAGAAGAGGAGAGTTTAAGGATAAATAAGAGTGGGGATACGAGCTGGAGGAGATGGGATGGGATCACTTCTTCATATACATGGGTTTGCCTTGGCATAAGTGAAGGAGGAAATAGTGGGGGAAGATATTTAAATGATGTGAGATGAGGAGGAAGGAAAGAGGGAGCTCTTGGCAAATGGCCTGAGATTTTTTAGTGCAATGTGAGGCAAGGTTCTCACTGAGAGAGTAGGGGTGAGGGAGCCATGGTAGATTTGAAGATGGATGGTTTGCAAAAGCTGCTATGTGAGGGTGGGACAGTGAATTGATTAGGGAGATATAAAAGGATTGCCTTGCCTCAGTGAGAGCTCACTTGAGATTGTTTAACTACTCTGGCCTATACTGCCTGATAGCCAGATATGTTACATTTCACCTTTTCCCCCAGGGTTCTCAGATAAGGAAGTTAGGCAGTGTCTCTCTCTATGATTGTTCTTCCCAAGTTTAGGGGCCCCCAGCACCCTAGTTCTGCTTAACCACTTAACAGTCATATTAACTGTTACCAAAGAATATTTACTTCAAAACTATTCCAAGAACAAATGTGTAAATACCCACTCCCACCATCTGGGGGGCATAATTACCCCCTCACCTTATACCACTTTAATCTCTGGGGAGGAGATTAGGATCACAGCTTAATGCAATTTCTGTGTAGGATAGCTCCACCAGGTTCCAAGTCCAAAGCCTCCCAGGGTTTGTGTCTGGGCAACCTGACTTCTCAGGGCATCCCTGCCAGGCTTGCAGCAACATCTAGCCTGCAGTCTTGGCTCCAAGTTCGTCATAGCTTGAGCTTCCAGGTTCAGGGTCTCTACTGCCTGTGCCTTGATCTGCAAGGGACAACTGAAACAGACCAAAGCCTCAAGGCCAGTTCTCAGAGCCACAAGTAGTGGCCACACCCAGCTTAGTACATAGTGCCCATGTTACAGGGGAGCAAGACCTTCCTTCATCCCGAGGTGCCATTGAAAACAGATCAGGACTGTCTAAGCCTGGTAGTTCTAAAGATGTCACCCATTCCAGCTCCCACTATGTGTCTTTTACCAGAAGCAGGTCCCTGCCGCCTCCTATGCAGGTGCCTCCATCTTAGGTAATGCTGCAAAAACAAGTTAGGTACGTAATATACATTTATTGTTTACTGAGTGAGCAGAAACTGATGCTTAAAATCTTTTTGGTGCTTTGGAATTACTTTCAGTTATTTTATAAGAATCAATTTTGTTACTTGATAGCTTCCTGCTCGGACCTAAAATGATATTATCACTGATGAATCATCCAGTGTATTCACTAAACTTGTTTCTGAATAATCTTTGGCTGTTTCCAAAAAGTAAAGACACCCTCAAAAGAGAAATATTTTCTACAAAGAGACGACTTCTCCTTTCAGAATTACCTTCACCTACCCCATTACATATCTTATATGTATAGATATTGTATGTATTCTCCTTTGAGGATAGGAATTGTTTTTTGCCTTTCCTTGTATTCCCAGCACTTAGCACAGGACTTGGCACATAGCAAGCACTGACTGTTTGTTGACTAACTTACATTCAAAAGATAATAACAAGCTCTTAATACAGTTCAAAATAAAGAGTTGTCCAGGAGTTTTCAACTGTGGTAATATCACTCAAATAAGTCTGTTATAATTGTTTTGAAAGGCTCACTGCTAATTTATTTAAGTTCTGCAACATCGTTTTATAGGAAGTAACTTAAGCTTGACTAATAACCAGGGAACATAAAATAGTTCTCCAAACCTGACTGAAAAAAACAAGCATTTGAGCCCTACATAATGTAAGTCAAAATTCCTCATACTCTTTTGAATTTTCCAGCTTAAAAATTATATTTACACTATAGGAAGCTAGTAACATCCTTTGCATATATTCCTCTCAGGAATATATTGACTAATAAATTTTGTTTTATGAAAATAGTGGGCCCACTTTCAGCCTGCCTTTTTATTTTTTGTAGACCCACATTAAAGTCCTATTGCAGTGCGTCATCATGACCAGTAGGTGACCTGAGGTTCCCAAAGGTTTTCCTAGTAGGATGTAATCTCTAGCAGAGTCTATCAGGCTGGTAATGCTGAGCCTAGAGAGTAGCTGTTTCTCTGTTACCTGAGGACCAGGCAGGCTAAATTCGGAGAGGTTCTTTATCAGATTGGCCACTGAGGAGGATTCATTTTTTTTCTTTGAAAGCTGTGGGATACTGAGTTACCAAGGGATTATAATCTTTTGTTAGTGGAGGCATGTCTACATTGATGAACTTGCATATTCTTGACATATTAATATATTTTTATACAGTTTAATTTTGTAATTAATTTGTACAGTTTAACATGAAAAAGGAGAATGTAAGTTTTTGTTTAGATTCTCTTTAACTTTGATCAAGAGAATTAAGAACTTGTGTTGACTTTATTTTCAAGGTCAAGTATCCTAGCCATCCTGGTCTCAAAGAAGAGTTCACAGAGGTCCATTGTAGATATGTTATTAAAAAAAAAATTTAAGTGCCTCATATATGCCAGACACTATGTGCTTGTGTGCTCTCTCTCTCTCTCTCTCGCTCTCTCTCTCAGTACATGTGTCTGTGTATATACACATTTAAAATATAAACTTGCTAATGAAAATTTGGCTAAAATATGTATTTTAGTTTGTAAAAATGCAGAATCGTTTGTATATGTACTCCAGGTTTTGAGGTATCCTGAATATGCTCTGATTTGTCACTTGACTTGCAAGACCACATTTGGAATCATAAATTTAGAGCTGGAAGGTGCCTCAGAGATCATTTAGTCCAACCCCCTAATTTTACAGATGAGGAAACTAAGGTTTAAATTAGTGAAGTGACTTGTCCAGAAGTTACAGGGGAAGAGAGTAGAGATGGTTCTTTCTTTATGAGCTAGGAGGTAACTCACCTTCCATTAAGACTTGTGGAAGAACCCAAATATTCTTTTGGTTATTTTTTTCTTTTCATAATCCTAAATCCAAAAAAAGCTTTTGTTATGTGGCGTTTTACCAGCCACTTGTAGGAACTGGTATTTCTAATTCTGCCAGTGCAAAATTTCAGTCTAGTACTAGGTACTTAGACCATTAAAATTCAACTTCAGTGTCAATACACTTTGAAAGAGATGTAATAATTCATGAATATTAAAGATTTCTGACTTTAAACAGAATAAATTTGTGGGAAAAAACTTTAATAAATTTCATACAAATAGACAGCAGAGAATTTTAGAAATACGTGAGATATGACAGGAATTTCAGAAGTGAAGTTTGATTAGGAGTTATGAATCTTAACCTTTTAGAGATGAAAGGGAGCTGAGAAATCCAACCCCTGGTTTTACAGATTGAAAATCTGAATTCCACAAAAGCACCAAGTAACATAGCTTAAACCTGGGTCTCCCCAGCCTTCAGTCCTGTGCTTTCCCTATTATAGCACGGGACTCTTGACTTAAGGGGCAGTTCTGAAAAAGAAGGGAGCAGCCAAAAACTTGAGGAGTCATAGTATGGGTAACTAAAGTTTTTGAACCTATGGTTAACCCATAGGTTGAGATAAAACTGCCTTTTTCAAGTTTGAATAGTTGTGTTTGTTGACTTCTGAATTATGCTTTTTTTGTTTCTTAGAAATTCAGCATTTGACTCACCACAGATCTTCAGTCTAATAACCAGACTTATCAATAGTAAAGTCAATACATTGAAGGAGACCGTGTAGTGATATAAACTAATCGTTGTTTCTGTTGATTTCAAAAATAATCAGATTAAACCTGTAGAATAAAATAAATCGTTCCCAAAAAATTCATAAGCAGAAAACAGATAAAGTTGGCAATAAATAAATTATTTTTTTAAAAAATAGTATGAAGTTTAATTTAGAAATTTATGGGGCAAATGCATTTAAGTTTCATATAGCCAGCTTTTACCATAGATCTTTGGACTTAAATAATTCCAGATTTTCTACTTTGGAGTGTAGGGTTTACTGGGGTTCGAGTAGTTTTGAAGGTGAAGTTTAAATAAGGTGTGACTTTACTAGTTAGAAGAATTGTGAATATAGAGACGAAGATAGATATTTAAACTGGACATCTGTACCACGGTTGCTAGTATAATGAACCTAGAGACTGAATCATATTTAAACTCTGCTATAGATAAAAAGCTAACAGCATTTAGAAGTTCTTGGGAGATGTCAGATAAATAGATTAAAATTTCTAGTATTTGTTCATTTGCTTTCCTCCCGTTGACTTCTCTCTGTTATCCATACTTGGTTCCATTCTTGCTTTTCACATCATATGGTCCCCACCTCAGGGTAGACTCTGATCTCCTGTACTACTACCCCTAGCTATTTGCATTTTCAGCACTGCTGCTTTAAGCCTGATTGTTCAAATAATTACTATCATATTATCCCTGATGAAATATGATGTGGTATATTTAGTCCATTGATCATTATAATTCTTTAGCCAGACCTGGGGGCTAAGTGTTCCTTCGCTCAATCTATGCAAGATAATAAAAGCTTTTTAACTATAATTACTAAAAATAAAATGTACTTTTCTTAGATTCTTGGTATAGTAGTAAAAACTGCTTATAAACTTTTGTACCCTTTTGGAGATTAGAAAAAGTAAAACAATATTCTCAGTGTGTTTGGATTAATAATTATGTTAAAATCTCTGGTGAATAACAGAGTTCTGGTTTAAAAAAAAGGATAAAAGAATATGCTATTAGAAGTTCAGTTAGCTGCTTTGTTGCTATGATTCCTTTAATTGTGTAACTCTGAGATGTAAGTCAAACTTTGGTATGTGTACAAGGACTTTGAAAGTATATTTATTCCTTTGTTGAATAGGCATTTTGCTGCATCAAATATTGCTCAAAAAAAGCAGGTAATAGGGCTTGTATTTCAAAATCTTTTCAACACAGGATTTTGGTCCTAACAATGTGTAGTTTGTTATGAATTTTATATCCTATATATGATTCAAATTACAATATAAAATGTAAAGTTAAGACTTTGGGACAGACTTCTATGTGATTTTGTGAATTTCATTTCAGAATTTCAAAATACATATGTTAATCTGGTAATTCATTTGAAGCAACATATTAAAAGAAAAAAATTAGAAGCTAATGTCAATAGAAATGGGAGAAACAGAGTTTATAGGTAGAATAACTTTTTTTTAATTTTTGTTTCCCTCCAGCGTTTTCCTGGAAATACTGAGAATATTCATTCTGATTGGTCAGATCCTCGTTTCTCTGGTTACTGTTTTTCTCATATGTCTTGTTATAAAGACTTATCTTATAGGCCCATATTATCGAAAGCTGCATGTGGAGAGCAAAGGAAATAAAGAAATCCTTGTTTTAGGAATATCAGCCTTCATCTTTCTAATGTTAACGGTAATTTTCACATGATAAAATATTTTTCATATATTTGAGATTTATGTTCTGCTTAAAGAAAAATGCTACATTATTAAATAGTTATTGAAGGATCTTAAGCACTTCTATAACTCTTAAATATTACTATATTGGTCCAGATTTAGTCCATTCCCTGAGGAAGGACAGCTACTTAAAGTTTAAAAAAAAATTGGTGGTGGGTGGGGCATATGTAATGAAAAATAATACTTGAATCAGGGTTTTTACAAAACAGATTTTAGGGATAGGATGGGACTAGTATGTTCTGTATTTGGACCAGTGTGGTTATTGTTATTGAATTATTTATATTGAATTACTTCTTGAATAGAGATTATTTGTAGTATCCATTGTTGATCTGTAGAGTACAATAACTCAGTTGACAGACCTCTAAAAATCCTGTGATTTTACTTTTAAATGCTTTACTCAAACTTTGTTTTTTAAACTGACATTTTAAAAGCTCTTCTGAGAAATTAGAATCACATTAGCTGCAATTTTAAATCTGTTCTTTCTTCATCTTAACTTTCAGACAGTTTCACATTTGAAATAAAAGTTCAGTAATACAAAAGCAGTTTTACAATGCCAACTTTTGGATAAAGTACAGTCATGTGAGGGCAGGTTTGAATTTTTAAAAGTAATAAATATGCAATTTCTCCAGGCAATAAAAAGTTCTTTTTATGTTAATACAGAACCACAATGGCATTTTTATTGGGATAAGAGAGCTGTAATAAAGGAAGTGGTATTCTATGAAATTCTGCTTCAGACAGCTCCTTTCTAACCGAAGAAGTTTCTAGCTACTGACTGATCATAGGGTTAATGGAATTGAACCTTTTATAACCTTTAATATAAAAACAGTGAATAACCAGAAATGTAGATCTCATTCTTAAAACTCAAGATGTTCAGAGATAAATGGGGTTTTTAATGTTTTGTTAGAGGACATAGATTTTATGAAATTTTAAAGACAGGCAATTTAATTTTTTTCTTATCTTTGACAAGGTGACCTAATTTAGCAGTTTCCTTATTATTAAAAAAAGAGAGAGACCAAATTAATGAGTAATTAAAAACAAAACTCTCATATCATCACATAAGTCAGTATAATTTTGTACTAAAAGGTAGAAGTATAGTTTACTGTTAAATTGCTAAAAGTAGATTCCTTCAGCTTTTATTAAGATCTTTTTTGATAGGCTTAATAATCAACTTTATTAAATGATTTTTTTTAAAAAGAGAGGGAAAAACCTCACTTCTTTTGTTAAAAAAAATATTTCTCTACAAATTATTTGGGCTTTTATGAATATTTTGTAAATATGTTAAACTGGTTTTCACTTCACCCTTCAAAAGAAGCTCACAATAACTGTCTTAGACTTTGCATAAATGTTAACATTTAAAGATATAGCTTTTGTAATCACTACAGTTTTTTGAATTTATTCTTAAACTATCTAATTTGAAAATATAAACATCTGAAAATAGAAAAACATATCCTTTTAAAGAAAATTCTATATGCTGATATTTTTAACGGGCTTTATTTTAAATGCACTGAAACCTGCAAGTCATAACCTCAGGTTTTGTTAAAGACTAGGGCAGCTGGGTGGCACAGTGGAGAGAGCAGCAGGCCTAGAGTCAAGAGGACCTAAGTTCAAATCTGACCTCAGATACTTACTAGCTGTGTGACCCTGGGCAAGCCACCTTACCCTGTTTGTCTCAGTTTCCTCATCTGTAAAATGAGCTGGAAAAGGAAATGGCAAACCACTCCAGTATCTTTGCTAGGTCGGACATGACTGAATAACAAGAAGTTAAAAACTAATCATCAGAATAGGAAATTCTAATCTTGGAATGTTCCTACTGTTCTCCCTAAATTATGAGAGGATAGTTCTCTGAATAGAATTATATAATATAATTTAGATGGGAATAAATCAGTGAAGATCTTACATACTTTAACTCTTCAGGGAATTTATGCACTCATATTTTTTGTCTGTGGTTTTGCCTTCTCTCAAATGGTGGTGATTCTATATCTTTTCTACTTGTTATATAAATTCAAATGATCATCTTCAACTCATCACCCAAAATTTTAGCCTACTACCTGTGGATTTAATGAGTGGAATCATTACAGCCATTTGTGTATGTGAAAAAAGCACTAATGTTAAGGAATTAAAACATCAGTGGCAATTTACAGGTAGTATATCATCAATTCGATAAATATCAAATGCCTGATCTGTCTATTATGTGTAGAACCTTGAAGAGATTACAGTCTAAGTAAATAAGGCATGCACAAGGACACAAGACTACATATGTCAGGTGTCACTATGGATATAGTATGGACAAAAAATACAATGGAGGGTGAAGATTAGTGTGAACCAAAGCAATTGAGAAATACTTTATTAAAGGGTAAAGCCTTGAATAAGGAACCTTGAGGAATGGACAGCATTTTGATAGTCAAGAATAGAAAAAAAAGTCATTAACAATGCACTGGAGCCACTTTGTACTAGTTTGTGAAAGCCAGTTGTTAAATTTTCACTGTGAGTATTTACACCTTGGAAATTGGCAAATGCCACAAATCAGGACTTGATTTATTGCTTTGTTGATTGGCAGGGATGAGGATCCTGCGGCCTCAAGGTCAGTCATATATGTCCCTCTAGGTCCTCAAGTGTGGCCTTTTGACTGAATCCAAATTTCACAGAACAAATCCCTTTTAATAGAATGATTTTTATCCTTTGGTATCCCTGGTAGACTTAGGAAATTCTGGAGAAAATATTAATAATACAGGTTGAACTTAGAAATGTATACAAGGTTTTTTTTTCCCCCTTCCCCTCAGAGAGCTGGTTGTTAAACATTTATCAGCATAGTCCTGGTGCTACAGTAAGGCTGAGGAGGGGGTGGGGGAATGAGCAAATTTGTGATGGCAGGAGAAAATGTGCCACATGTGTGGAAGTTATAAGACCAGCTTGATTGTAGTGGAAGAGACCTGTTGGGAAGTAGTGGGAAGTAAAGTTATGTAGGTAAGATGGAACTCTGACTGCCAGGACACAGAATTTGGATTTGATACAAAAAGCATTGGGGATCCATTGGGGGGGGGAATATTAATCTGGTAGTAATTGTGGAATATAAAGTACAGTCAGAGATCAGTTAATAGGTTATAACAATGATCAAGGTTTGAGGTAACAAGGACTAAAATGGCAGCAATGTGATTGAAGTGAAGGGAAGAGACTAGGCAGAAAGAACAGACGGTATAGTAACTGGTTGAATATAGGGGAGAGAAGAGTTAGAAAGGAGTTAGGTTAAGATGTCAGAAGAATGATTCCATTGATAGAAATAAGGAAAATCAGTTTCATAGGGAAGTGATGAGAGTATTGAGTTTTGTCTAGTTTTGTTGTAAGGTTCCAAGAAAATAATGAGATAATAATAACCAACATTTATATAGTTACTGTATTATAGTACTTCAGTGTTTGCCAAGCTCTAAGTGATATTGTATCTGATTCATAACAGTATTCGTCATCAATTACTTTTGACTTTTTAAAACAAAATCTTATTGAAAGTCACTACTGACCCTGTACACAGTGATTTTTTAATCATTCACAACATTAGACAATAAAAGAATATTTTTCTGATATGTGTATTTCCTTTGCTTTTATTAATTCTCATAGTCATCTTATTTTTTTTTAACTGTTAATACCAAAAATAACTTCTAATAGCAACTTTAAAGGTTTTCAAAGTATTTTCTACATTTCATCCTCACAACAACCCTGTGTGGTAGGGGCTTAGAGGTATTATCCTTATTTTATAGATGAAGAAATTGAAGACTAGATAGACTGATTTGTCTGCGGTCATATTGTTAATAATAAGCAACAGTGCCTGGCACATAGGAAATGCTTAATAAATCGTTCTTGACTTGACTAGTAAATGTCAGGTAGGATTTATACTGAGGATTTTTGATTCTAAGTCCAAAAATCTTTCCACAGGACTGTTTTGTCTGTGCCAGTACTTTAAACATATCTCACTTTGTCTTGTGCTAATTTTTGTTTCTGTTCTGCAGAAGACTTCCTAAATTAGCTATCACTTTTATTCAAATCAGTCATTCAACTAGCATTTATTAAGAACCTACTCTCTGGCACGTGCCTTACTAACTAAGTATTGAGGATATATAGGGAGAGGCAGACCCACTTTTCAAGTAGCTCACAGACCAATGGGGCAGCAAAATGCAAAAAACTACATTTAGATAGATGCAGAATAAATGAGATGTAAGCAGCAGAAGAAAGCTGTTAGTATTAAGGGGGATCATGAAAGGCTTTTTGGAGAGGGTGAGACTTTAGCTGAGACTTAAAAGAAGCAGGGAGGAGGCAGAGAACTCTAGGTATGGATGAGGGCTAGAGAAAAGGCACCAAATCAGGAGGTGGAAGTGTCTTGTTTGAAGGAATGGGCATGGAGGCTGGGGTTGCTGGATTTCAGAGGATTTGGAGGGGAGTAAGGTCTAAGAAGACTGGAGGGTTTTATAAATCATAAAATCTTCTGTTTTATCCCGAAGGCAATAGGGAAGCTGGAGTTAATTGAATGGAGGAAGTTGGTAGCAAAGAAGGACAGTTGTATATGACTTGGTCACTGCTGTCCTTGAGGAAGATCAATTTGACAGTTGAGTGGAGGATGGATTAAAGTAGGGAGATATTTAAAGCAGGGAAACCAACCAAATACTGTTGCTGTAGTCCAGGCATGAGTTGATGTGGGCCTACCTGAGGGTATTAGCTGTGTTGGAGGAGAGAAGGGGGTATCTATGAGAAATGTTGTAAAACATTTGACAGCTGATTGGATATAGAAAATGAGAGTGAGGAGTTAAGGATGACACCTGGTTTGTGAGCCTCAGTGACTGGGAGGATTGTGGTACCCTCCAACAGTAGTAGAGAAGTTAAGAAGTGGGGAGGGATTGGAGACAAAAGTAATGTATTTAACTTTGGATATATGGAGCTTAAGATGTCTATGAGACATCCATGTTGAGATGTCCTAGTATTAGGCTGTTCAAAATGCAAGACTGGAGGTTTAGTTTTAGAACTTACTTTGAGCTAATTATTTCTGCTCTCCAGTATTCTGTCACATATTCCATTTTTCTAGATTTGTCATGTTGTAAAAACTATCTTCTTAAGTATTTTGTTAATCTTTAAAGTAAACATTGTTTTTATTTAGAAAAAATAAATTTTGAGGCATAAATAAAAAGTGGGGAGTTTCTTTACTGGATCCCTACACCAATGAAATCACAGATTTCAACCACAACAGAGCCACCATTCTATGTTTTTCAAACCCCAAGTTTTCAGAATCCTGTTTTTTAGTTGCTTCCCAGTTGAATGTAAGCCCCACAGAGGGCAGAGACTATTTTTTTATTTGTGTCCCTATTATCTAGTACAGTACCAGGTACAGAGTAGGTGATTAATAAATGCTTATTGATTGACCTGACTCCTCCTTTCTATCCTGTCTAGGTTCTTTGTCAAATCCTGTTGATACTCTGTCATTTTAACTTCAGTAATCTCTAAACATGTTAAAATACAGGCCTTGCTATTTTCATTTTTCATCAGGGCAATTGAATGATCAATTCTCTATTCCTGAGTATTTTTCTCTTTGAAGTATATTTAATAAAACTGTCTTTTCCTTGCTCCTTTCTCTTTTTTGTAATCTTTCTTGAATAGGCCAAAACCATTTCATTGTTGGCTCTGTAGGTGATACATAAAAGTAAAAAATGCTTCTCACTTCACTGACTCTTATTTTCCCAAATGTTTATGTTTTTTATTTGACCCTGTATCTTACCTGCTCTCCCTTTGTTGCATAGTCCTTTACTGACCTACTTGATCTGACTAGATTAAGTATGCTTTTTTTTTGTTTGGAGCCTACATCAAGCTACAAACATTATAAAAATAACCCATCTTTTTAAGATGCCTGCTAATTTCTGTTGGCTCTTATAATATCATGCTTTATGTCTTATCAAGACTGTATTGTGTTTTACTGTATGTATTCAAACTGTTTAGAACATGTTTATTTTTTCTTTTGGGTTCTTGAATCGGTAAGAAGTACTAGGCTTCTTTTTAGTACTATATAAAAATTTAGATAAACTAAAGGAAATTGTCATTGATTCTGGATAGTTTGAGAGTATTGGGAAAGGGTGTGAGGGATGGGGAGAGCCAACTTGCCCGAGGATACTCAGCTAGAATGTAAGATATGGTCATTGAACACAGGCCTTGTGACTCCAAGACCCTTTATATCTGCTATGTCATGCTATCTGTATGAGAATTAAAATAGTCTTAAATACAGTTTGAATTTTTTCCAAACAGTTCTTATTCTATTTTGAATTTAATTTCTCACCAATGATCAAGTCACATTAGAACTGCAAGGAACCTTAGAAATCACCTGATCCAAACCTCTCATTTTTACAGACAAGAAAATTTTGGACCCACAGAGGTAAAGTGACTTGATACAGTTGATTAGTGGCAGAACCAAGCTTTTAAATCAGGTCTTCTGAGGCAGCTAGGTGGTGCAGTGAATAGAACGCCAGCCCTGGGGTCAAGAGGACCTGAGTTCAGATATGTCAGACACTTGACACTTACTAGCTTAACCCCAATTGTCTTATGGAAAAAAGAAATCAGGTCTTCTGAATCCTGGACCAGTATCTATTCCATTGTACCACCTAATTCCTCTTCTGTCAAACTATTTGAAGTGTTTTTTAAAGTTAAGTTTTAAAATTATTTTTTATTTTTATTATTTTACATATTTAAATAATCAGTTCTAATCATCTAAATCAGACATTTGCTTTTATGAGTATTTTTCATGTAAGTATAAGATTCTTGGAAGGAATCATCAAAGAAGTTAACTTCACTTTAAAAAATCATTGTGCTTTGCTTTGCGTTGATACCATATCAAGACACTTAACTTTAAATACCAGCCCTTTCTGACAGTTCAGCAGTGAAACGACTTACCGCAGAGTGACCTGATTTTCTGACATCCAAAGCTAGTAGACTTACCTGTAATCAGAAGGGAAAAGGACAGGAACTGGACCTGTCACTGGTATAGAAAACTCTCAGAATAAGGAACTTACCTCTCTCAATGCAGGTTTAACACTCGGTGCCCTTCTAGTCTTTGAGCTGCCTGCTCGGGGTCATCCAGTCAATGTGTGTTAAAAGGTGGATTTGAATTTGGTTTTTCTAGGCAGTAAGACCACTGATCCACTATATCATGCTATATAAGATATAGATAGATATTATGTTACTCTCTTCTTAGAATTTTAGTCATTTTTATTTTGTATAGTCAGTGTTTTTGTGTTTAACTGTTCAAAAGTAGACACTTCCAAAAGATAATATCTCATGGTCTCTTGCTGTTGGCTATCCAAATATTGTTGGTTATATCTGTTTTCTTAATAAAAGTAGTTATGAGCAAAGAAACAGTCATTTTGCATTATACATTTTCTTGATTCCCAAGCTTTGATTTTGAGGTGAGAAAAAAGGGCCAAAAACATTTTAAATTATTCAAGAAAGTATTTCTCAATATTCACAATAATATGCTATATGAATAATGTTTCGATTATTTTAAGTTTTCTTCTTAATCGAGTTTTATTTCATTATCCTCCTAGATTTTCAATGTTTAAGTGAAAAATACTTCTTTTGAAAAAAATAATTTATTGGAGGGAGAAACACATATGCCTTAAATCTCGTTCTCTTGACTCTGGATGATAATAAAGCCTATATTCAAGCAGTATGATTTTCACTTATGCATAGTTTACATGAACAATTACTGAGAATGAGCAGTGATTTAACCAAGTTTAAATGAAAATGTGTACTCTGTAACCTCTAAGAAAAATAAATTTAATAATTGAAGTTATAGCTTACTAACTAAAAGTCATCACGGAAGAGAAAATAATGCTTTGTTTGAGCCTGACAAGTAGATGTGGAACAAACAAAAGAACAAATTGATTGTATTGGCCTGCCTTCCTGTTTAGATTTGGCCTGTAGAGTTAAAGAGCTAGGTTGTTTTTCACAGCTAGTGAAATATAGATTAAGAAGGTTATCTAGATAATTGTGGAAAAAATCCATTTTGGTATGGGTTAATGTTTTTCACCATACATTGGCCAGTAGATATCTGGTAATATACAATTTATCTTATTCTTTTTTTTTTAATTGACAAGAAGTTGGCAGCTAAATAGGGAGGATACTTTTTTACATGAAATACTTTAAAATCTAGACATTCTTTAAGGAAATCATAATTATTAAGTGATTACATTCTTAAAGAAAACTGTTTTGTTCTATAAGGTTATTAATACTGTTAACCCTAACATTTTGTAGATACTTCACTATTGAAATTTTTTGTGTAAAATATTTATACTTAGTCGAAAAAGAATATTTCTATCTGTAATTATAATTTGGAATAAAAATTCAGAATAAAGGACTACCATATTGTACACTTCAAGAGTAAACTTTAAGCTTCTAATCTTCCTTGACAGATTACAGAGCTTCTTGATGTTTCAATGGAATTGGGGTGCTTTTTGGCTGGAGCATTGATTTCTTCTCAAGGACATATGGTTACTGAAGAAATTATGTCCTATGTTGAACCTATACGGGACTTTTTGGCCATCATTTTCTTTGCATCTATAGGTAACTTATGTTGTCATCATAACAATCTAATTTCATTTATTAAGCAATCTTTATTTTTCTGGCACTTATAATCTGTGTGTTTTGGGCCCCAGTCCTTTACACCAAAAACCTGAATATAGATTAGAGGGTGAAAGGGGAGGGATCTCTCAAAAATTGAGTCTGGCTCAACACATGGAAAAACCAGGAAATGTCAGTATCAGAGTTCTTTTGCTTTCGAAAAAGAAAGAATGATCAGCTCTCCTACAAGCACTCATTCTAACAAGACATTTGACTATAGGAAAGATTTTTATTAAACCTAACAGAAAAGCAAAATAGAACATTGTTGCCTGTCTGAAGAGCATAAGCAACCCTCTTCCTTCTTGTGGCTCCCATCTTCCCACAGAATTTTATAGTCCACATGGACTCATAGTGGTAGTAGTAATAGGTCTAGTTTACTTCTCAATACTAGTTCTCTATTGTATGTGTTTCTCTGACTAGCCCAAATAAAATCTGAAGGTTTGTGGCTTGGTTGCAGGCTTACCCTTTGCTCATGCTTCCCTCTAGGAAGTATGGAGGTGCACAAGCCTTTCTCCATGTCCTTAGTGCAGTTTGATATGTCATTCTCTTACTGCATTCCTTTGGGAACAGATCCCTTCTTACATATGTACCCTAGAACTTTCCTCTGCTGCATGAATCAGTAGAGAGGGTTACCTATGTCCCTTTATGTTCTCCCCCCAGTTCAAACTTTGTAGACCCTCTAATTTGTAGGCATGGATGAGATATCTTCCCATAATCATAGTAGACTGTCAACATACATGGCAAACCTACATATTCTAGATATATTTTATTTAAATTTCTGGTACACATATACCTTTATTCTCTGTGGTTAGAGCAAGTCTTATAAGAATGGGATTTAATCAGGGAAACTTAGTTTTGGTTGCTGTATATCAAAAATGTCTCTTTGACACTTTTCCATTCCATTTAAAACTTTTTTTTCTCCTAAGCTCCAGAAAAGTATAAATTAAGAAAAACTACGCATGTCATTTGCTTGTCATCTCTTGATCTCAACTTCAGTAATAATAAGTAAATTATAAGCACCACATGCTCACAGAGAACCTTAGACTCTAGCAACTTTCTCCAGAGACAGATTATTATAGATTCATACTTGATGATCTTTAATGATGTGAAGCACTTAAAAGTAGGGCCTGTATAATATTTTGTGGACAGCTTTGTGTATCTAAATAAGGTTTTAAATACCTTAAAGGGAAATACCGTTACCTATTTTTCAGGACTAATTTTATACTTAGTAGTGCAGCCTACTTTTGGGGGCGGAATGAGTATATTAACAATAAAAGAAACTTAATGTCTAAGGGAAAGTTGTGGATCAAGTCTATATTATAGTGTTGTAAATAAGAGGCTTTACCCCGTATGTTTTAAATGTTGATTTTTTTAAAGAGCTGGATATCCATCAATATTCTGCATTTTGAAATTTGTATATTTAAGTTTTTTTTATCTTTGAATTGGGTTTTTTAATGTGAATTACAATATGTTGCTCTCCAATAAAATAATAACAGTTTTACATATTTTGGCTTGAGTTATTTAGCTCTCATTATACAAAAGGTAGTTTGTGTTAATCATCTCTATCGAGTCAATTGATAAATTTATCTAAAAATAGCCTATGAAGTCATTTTAGGGACTTTTCTGGGTTAATCTGCTAATGAAGTGAAATTATAAAGATGTCAGGCAAGTGGATGTTACTTAAATAGGAAAATACCTTAACCTTCTTCATTAGATCCAAAAGCCAATGCTTTTGTTGGGCTAAATGATTCAATACCCTCTTAATGATTATTTCTTAATAAGTAAAATTTCTTCTAGAACATTTTTGGTTTAAGGACAGAGAAAAAAGGCTTAGCATGTAACCCAAAAAACACTATAGAAGAAATGACTAATTCAAATAAAACCTAATATAATGGAATATAATCATATACACACACACACGCATATAGTTACATATAGACTGGTTTTAATATCTTAAACGCCTTGTCAGTGGGTAAAATATATGCTTGTTTTTGTTATAATTAATTACTAATAACTTTTAATTCCTTGAATTTTTTTTAAAAGAAGAATGATTATTCAGTTTTCACAAAGCCTAAAAACTGCCTCTATATTCCTACAGTATTAAGATACTTCCCACTTTGTTAAAACCTCCTTTATCTGTAGAGCTTACTTTTAATTGTTATTTTTGTTGTTATCATTTTTACCCTTCCTTTTTTCCCATGCTAGTAGGTATTTTCATTCTAACATAGGAGTAGTGTGGGCATGAATTATTTAAGCATCTCACTTCTGTTAGCCACTACTCTTGGCAGCTATGAGTAATCTTTGAGATTGTTGCCTCTTTTTATTAATTAAAAAATGACCAAACTAATCTGTGACAAAGCTAATTAGAATCCAGACCTCCTTCTAAAACTTTTCTCTTGTTTATTACATACTATGGAGAATGCAGAAAAGAATAAGATATGCTCCCTGTTCTAAGGAGCTTATATTGTAGTAGAGATAAGGTTTAATGAAATCAAGGCTTTTTGGTGTCATATGTTTCTGAAAGAGAGATATGTAGAAGAAGATGCTTTGTAAATAATTGAAAAGATTTCCCCTTCAACTTTCAAGTTTAGGGCTTATATAACATTAATTCCAAGGAAAGACTAGCTAGTTTTTCCTACAAATCTTCGCTATTTCTGGTTCATCCAACCTCTACAACAGATCTTGTGTCCTTCCCCTTTTCTCCATTCACATGCCCTCTGTCTTAATTGAGCCCCTCTCACTTTTTACCAAGGCTGGTAGAGTAGCCCCTACTTGGTCTCCCTGCTGCCAGATTTTTCCTTCTCCCACGCTCCTAAAAATCTTCCGTAGCTCTAGATAGCATCTGGGATGAAAATACCTATCTTCAGCTTGGTATTTACAGTCCTCTGCAGTCTAACTACTTCTTTAGTTCTAGATCACAGTACTTTACATAGTCTTCTCCCTTCCAGTAAAAATGGGCTTCTATCTATTCCCCACATGGACATTCCCTCTCCATTCACAGGTGCTCCCCACATGTCTGAAATGGGTTTTTCCTCACTTCCACATGATAGAACTCTGAAGCACAGCTCAATTTCACCTCCTACATGTCTTTTTCTGGTCTCTCCAGGTTGTTAGTACTGTCTCTATTGAAATTACTTCACATTTACTTACTTATTTAAATAGTTTATCTCTAGGAGGATGCAAGCTCCTTGAGGGCAAAAACTATTTGTTTTTGTCCTTGTATCCTAAGAATCTAGCATGTTGCCTTACACATAGCAAATACTTCATACGTATTTGTTGCATTGAAGAAAATTGACAGGAGAGGAGGTACATTGAATCATAGGCAGCCCTGTGTCCCCATTCTAAGGAAAGCAGGAAGATGCAAGCAATAAGGAAGGATAGGAACAAAGAATCAACTGGATGGGAATAGAGGAGTGAGCCCCTCATAGCTCTTTCACGCAGTCAGCCAGTGTCTAGCTGCTGAATTCATTTGTTTATAAAGGTGTTCTCTTAGAGAAGCCTCTATTGGCAGGGTAGTGCTGTATAAAACCGGGGTGGGGGGATGGAATTATGGTTTTCTAGTTGTGTATTGAAGGAGCTGTGTAAGGCAAATATTTTTCTTGCTCTTTCAGAATTTGTGTATAAATAGTGAATACAGAAAGTATGTCAGTAGGTACAGTCTGATTTTCTCCAGTCGGTTTGCATGGGGTATATGGCTTAGTTCAGTGTAATCAAGTATGGATGGATAGTAGTATTGACTCTGCATTGTATTTTTTTACGTTTAAATTTCCTTGTGGATTATTATTTCTTTGTAGACAGACAATAAATATATCTTGATTACTAGAAACTAATGAAGGAGAATTAGCATTAGAGCTTGTTTCTCATGATGAGATCCAATTTTTTTTTTCAGAAGATGAGGAAACACACTTTCCTATTAACCAAAAACATTTTTTTTAGTCAGAATGAGGAATCACAGGGAATGGAACTGATAATCACATATTTAATGATTGCTTAGTGATTCAGGTAGGAGGTGATAGGAAGAAAATCCCCAAGCCCCCAGTTTATCTTATAGCAATTATTAGTTAAAAAAAAGTTTAGGGTATTCTTTTAAGGACAGTGTAGATAAGCACAAATGTTTTAGTTGTTAAGAAATTTAGAAGTAAAGCTCTTTTGCAGCTTATTCAGGTATATAAAAAGTATAAGAAATTAATTTGTTCTTTCCTTTTTCTCACAGGTCTCCATGTTTTTCCCACTTTTGTAATATATGAACTCACCGTTTTGATGTTCCTTACCTTGTCAGTGGTAATAATGAAGGTATAATTTTTATTAGTAGCTTTATTTGTCATTTCCAGCAAAATGGATACTATCCTTATATTTTGTTATAGAGCTCTGTCTTCTATAGTACTGAAATTACTTCCTGGTAATAGTAATCATTTACATTTACGTGGTGCTTATCAATCACTTTTCTTACAACACCTATGTGAGATGGTTGGAACAAATATCATTATCCCCATTTTACAGATGAAGAGAGACTTCCAGAAGGAAATGACATCTAGAAAGTACAGTAAATGAGACTCAAATCCAGGTATTCTGGCTACATTGAGAAAAAGAAAAGCAAAGTAGAGTTGGATCATCATATCATAGCCTTGTAGCTAATCCTAAATGTCACCTAATCTAACACTTCTACAGATGAGGAAACTGAAGTACAATGAGGTTAAATTTTTTTTGCTGAATTTGGCATAGTATAAAAGCCAAGATTCAAACTCAGGTTCTCTGATTCCAAATCTAATTCTTGTTCCACTGTATCACATTACCATCTAATTAGTGGCAGAACTGGGACTAGAATTCAAGTCTTTCCTCTTGTGATTATTTGCATTTGGGGTTATCTTCTGGCAAAAAGCCAGGTATCCAAAGTTACTGACTAGCATATATTTAATTTGCTGACTGTTTTGAAATCTCAGTTCTTACATTCCATGTTCTTCGTTTGTATGTAACGCATATATCATCAGAGAAGGCTTTGCCTCCCAGCCTCCAAGACGGTCTGAGAAAGAGAACTCCGTGTTGGGCCATTGTTTTATATTAGTCTGATATTCCTAACATGGAAGGTGGGTTTATAATAAGGATAATCACAGGATCATAGATGTAGAACTAGAAAGGATCTCCCAAACCATCTGTCATAACTGTCACCTTTCAAATGAGGAAAATGAGGTTTGGGGAGATTACGTGATTTGTCCAAGGTCAGACTCTGAAGTAGTCAGTTTTAGAGATAGGATATGAACCCACATCCTCTGCATTCAGAACCATTGCTCTTTCCACGGGCCAGAGGTTGGGATGAAGAAAGTAAAATGTTTATGTTGCCTTAAAAAAGTGTAGGGGTTAGTTGCCATCACCAGCCAGTATTTGGGTGCCTTAGCTGTGTTTTGTCATAGAAGCTGGTTGTTGGTAAAAAAAAAAAAAGGCTATGATTAACTCTGTTGGGCTAGTAATTAATATTATTTGGGTTTGGATTATGCCATCATCAAAACCATACGCTAGATTGGACTGGGTTTGGCATGATTGAGGAGTGAGGTCCTGACAATAGTGCCTTCTTAGTGATATTTTGCCAGTCTGGACTAATATTTTTTTAGACTTGATAATCCTATTAGCTGGATAGTTTTCAGGATTAAAAGTTGTTCTGAAATATTTTCATGATACATAATGTATAATAAAAAAGTTTAGAATAAAAACTTAATTAGCATCAGCTGATGGGTAGTTGCTAGGTGGCTTGGCAACTCCCAGTTTGTCTTTTTGTTCTTCACAATTTCATCACACTAATTTTTCATGCTGTTATTAACCATAATAACATTTATGCTACTTTGAGAAAGTAAGGTGCATTCATATATAAAATCTCAGTGTAATATATTGTTGGAATAGATCTATATCTTTCTCCTTTGACTTTCTGTATCTTCTGCGTGGTTTCTATATGTTAATTGAAAGTTTCTTGTTTGAACATTTCAAGAATAATAATAATGTGCATGTTGCTCTCAAAGTTTGTCTTGGCAGTGTTTGTCTTATCCCTCACCCTGCCAAAGAGCAGCCAGTGCATCAAGTGGATTGTCTCAGCGGGGCTGGCACAAGTCAGCGAGTTTTCTTTTGTCCTGGGAAGTAGAGCTCGAAGAGCAGGGATCATCTCGAGAGAGGTAAACTTCTAGTAGCTCTTTTGTAATTCCTCGCCCAGCTGACTAGTTCAGCACTTCCTCTTCTTTGGCTGTTTTAAAAATGCTTCATAACAAGTTGAATTGTTCTTAGGATAACACTGTGAGTTCATATTCTGACTTAAAGTATAGAGGACCAGGAGATCAAAACTGTTTTTAATTGAAAAATCTTAAATGTACAAGTGAAATCACAGATCCAGATACCCCTCCTCCAAAATAGATGGCCCTCTCACCCCACCCCAAACCATTCTATAGTTCATCAAACCCCAAGTCTTAGCAGTTGTGCTGAATGACTCCTTTCCTCGGTGAACATAAGCTCCTGGAGAGCAGAGATAGTCTTATTTTCATGTTTGTATTCTCACTGCTTAGTACATGATTAATAAATCCTTATTGATTGAATGATTTGTTCAAGATTATAGTTATTATTAGAGTTAAGATTTTGGATTCACTGCTTCTGTGCTTAATGTGCTATACTTTGTCATTTGGGTTATGTTGACTTTTTGTTATACTTAGCAAGCATTATGAAAAGGCATTCTAAAATTCCAGCTAAGACCCTTTTGTGGAATTAAAACTTTCTTTCTGGCTAGTATATGATTTCTAGAATTCAACTTACTAGTTAATCCTGCCTAGGTTGTCTTCTATTGATATGATAACTTAGTGACTCCATAACTACTTGCAAATAAGATCATGGGCTTAGGCTTAGATGTAGAAGAGGTTTTAAGGTCCTCTAGTCAGTCCCAACTTCTTCTTGCCGATGAGGAAACTTTGGGCCAAAGTGGTTAAGTGACTTGCCTCAGATCACTCAGGTAACATGACAAGATCCAGATTTGAACCCAGGTTCCCTGATTACTTACTAATTTAGCATTATTTTGACTGCACTTCGCAATCTCCTAGTTTACTGCTTTTTAGTTTATTTCTGCTTACCTTTTAAAGTTGAGTCAACGGACTGTTCTTTTAAAAGTTGTCTTCTAGTTCTCTAAATAATAGCTGTCCTGGGAAAGTTATTAAAGTTCATCTCTTATGACTAGTTTGGATATGAAATTCCTTTTTGTGACTCTTTTGTTCACTATGAGATGTGAGTAGAGAACCCCCAGCCCACAGGGCAAATACCAAGTGATAATATGATTTAGGCTTTTATAGTGTAGAAAACATCAGATTGAAAACCATAAGGCCTGTGTATTCCCTACTTTCCAAAGTAGGTTAAGGCCTTCCTCCTTTTAAAATAAAGTATTTAGGAAAACTGAGGCTTATGCATTTTCAGTAGATGAGAATTAAAACACTGCTGATGGTACTTGTTATTCTTTTATCTAGATATTATAAAGTTTTTATGCTTTTAAAAATTTCCTTCTCTATGAAAGAGCTATAGTTTCAATTGAGTGTAGGATCTTTGCTTCTAAGAGCTTTGGTAAACATCCATTTTGCATTTTAGCTACTATAAGCATATTAATTTGTATTTATTCCCTTGGTTGCCTGTTATATTAGCATGTAGCTAATGAGACCCTTTGTCTTTCTCTCTGCACCTTTGGTAAATGTCTTTCTAGAAGTCTCTATTATTGTAGGTAGATACGTATGTTTCTGTCCTTTAGACTGCATTTTCTCTCCCTCCTATATTTTCTTTCTCCTACTATTCCAATTTACTCAATCTTTTCTTTCTTTCTTCCATAACTAACTATGATATAGAAGTGATATAGTTCTGTTAAATTTATTTAATAAAATTGTGTATTCTGTGTTATTTAAAAACTTGATTGGAAAATGCTCTCTAAATTATATATTTCTCAAGTTAACTTTTTTTGCTTATTTAATCTTACTTGTTATTTTCTGAAGGGGCTCTTCAGAGAGAAAAGCTTCCCCATCCCTGCTATAAAAGTAAAATAATAAATTATTTAAGATTAAAATATTTAGCATCAAATGAAAACCTGAATTTTACTGTTCGGTGAAATATCTTAATTATTATTCATAGTTACTAGACAGATTGTCATTTTATTTATGAAAAACGTTTTAGAAGTTAAAAAAAGGCAAAACTAATACTATTATTTGGAGAAAATTTTTCACTAATAAGCAGAAGTGAAAATCAGATACATTTTAAACTTTTAAGTCACTACTGGAGTTGGACAGTCATCTAAACATAAATTACTTTATTTGCTCATAAAAAGCCTCTTTTGTTGACTGTTTGGCATACTTTTAAATGGCATACCTGCTACAGAGGGCCAGCAAACTCTATAAACTGTTATCATCAGTTTTGAACACATGTACAAAATAGGCCTGGTGGATGAGCAAGCTACAGGGAACAAGCTCTGCTCTGATATTTCTAAACTGGGAGCGTTCAGCACCAGATTATACAGAAATGAATAGGAAAACTGTGCGGGTAAGGTTTCTAGCACAGAAAGATCACTAGACCAATGACTTAGATTTAGATAGCTGTATAATCCAGTACATGAAGCCTGGGAATGCAAGCATGTCATTCTGTGCCCTTAAGGAACTCTCATTCTAATGGGAGGGACACACAAAAGGGACTTGGAAAGGAGGGGGAATGAAGACCACATTCACGTGGTTTGGAAATGGCAGCAGGGAAGTGATGAGGAGGCCGTGCTTCTAGGCCCTCATCAGAGTCCGGGCTGGCTCCATGGACCCAAGGTTCTGGTGAGGTGGGAGGGAATGAAGATGATGGATCTGATTTCTCTCTCAGCCATTTACTCATTTATGGTTTGCTTTGGGCAAATGATTTAGCCCCTTGGAGCATCAGCATCTTGTGTAAAATGGGAATTTTATAGAATCCTAGTATCTTAAAGCCATGGGTCAGTAGTACAGCCTGCTCATACACCAACAGGACGCACTTCTGATAAAAAGAACTGTGGCCCTCATTCTGGCCAGCCCAGCCATGCTGAAACAGGAATTTCTTAAAGTCATAATAATCTTTATAAAGCCTATATTGATATAGTCTTTTAAGTGTTACACCAACTGTTTTCCTTCTGCCTACACCTTGGCTTTATGGGCCCAGAGAGGGAAAGTGGGTAGAAAGCCAGCCGAGGAGCCATGTCTGCCTTCTTTTGGTGGGGACGCCAGATGGAGCATGTCCTCTCCATGAGGGAGAAGGAATGTGTGGCTGCCCCATGCCGGGAGAGACCTTTTGCTCTGCTTGGTAGTACAGTCCCGTCACTACCTTTCTCTCTTCTGACCAGACCTGAGGAGAGATGAACAAGTTCCACGAACAAGCTTTGAGAGGTTCAGGGACTCATTCTGTAACAAGGCACCAAACAAACAAGACTTGTTCCACATGATCCTTGTCGTACCCCCATAGCCCCTCCTCTCCGGGGAGGGGGAAGCCACCCCCTGAAATGCGTTCTACTTTTGTATGCCTCTTTTTATTAGGATGTTTGCCCTTACATGCATTTTGGCTTAGTAAAGCCTGGAGTGACCGTATTGAGTCTCTTAACCTCTCTTGAGCATGTTTCCTCATCTGTAGAATGAGAGTTTTAGTAACCTGTAATACTCACCTCATGGGAGCTGAAAGGTACATCAGAAGTCCTTTGGTCCAGTCAGTCACCAAAGATTTATGAAGCGTGTGCCAGGTGCTGAGCACCATGCAAGGCCCTAGAAGTACAAGGACAAAAACTGAAACAGTCCACACTCACGAAAAGCTTACAGTCTAATGGGAGAGATATTAAGTACCTCTATAAATACATACAACATAAACATAAATCGAATAACACAAAAATATACACAGCAAGTGAGGCTGAGAAAGGTTAAGTAGTAAACACAGAATCTGAACTCGGATCCTTTGTTTCTTCCTCCATAACATTTGTGAGGTGCTATTTGTTATTTATGTGAGTCAAAATATGTGTCTCTTCCACTTTGGCCTTAGTTTTTCCCTCTTCTGTTATATAAAACCACATCTGCCTGATAGCTCCTTTCAGGATCTTAGCTAAGAAAGCTGTTTGTAATGTATAAGATGCTATTATTCAGTTTATTCATAATGATTAGCATTTTTTTTAGTGAGGTTAAGTGATTTGCCCAAGGTCACACAGCTAGTAGTATCAAATGTCTGAGGCCCAATTTGAACTCAGGTCCTCCTGACTCCAAGGCTGGAGCTCTATCCACTGAGCCACGTAGTTGCCCCAATGATTAGCATTTTTACAACTCCTTTGTAGACATTTACTCATTCCTCAGAGTAAAATTATTAAACTAACTTAAAATTGCCTAGCCTTTTGGCCCTTTTTGAATATTCTTTCCTTTAGTTGAAATACATCGAGCATACATATAGCACTTTAAGGTTTGCAGAGCACTTTACATAAGTTATCTCATTAGATTTTCCCAATAACCCAGTGAAGTAGGTGCTGTTTATTATTCCCATGGATGAGGAAACTGAGGCAGACAGGTTAAGTGATGTGTCCAGAGTCACACAGTAAGTGACTGAGGCTGAATTTAAACTAAGGTTTTCTTGACCCCAAGCCTGGAGCTCTATCTACTGCTCCACTGAACAGTATTAAGGATGAAGTGAGAGTAGATTTTTACTTCAACTCATTCCAGTTTGTGACTCAGGAATATTCAGTAAAAGGGGGGTAGCTAGGCATAATGGATAGAACACGATTCAGGTTCAAATTCTCCCCAGATACCAGGCAACACACAACGGCCACCCTCATGCTGTGTACAACCTGGAAAGTCCCTTACCTTTACTGGTCCTCACTTTTCTCACTTGTAAAATCAAGGGGTTGGACTTGGTAATCTCCATGTTCCCCACTCCCTGCTCTAAACCTACAAGCACTGATAGAATTGCCATATTTTTATTCTTCCCAACTCAGCCCATCGGTTTCCTGTTGCACTTTGGTCATGCCCTTTTGGTAGCCTCTGAGCCCAGGAAAGCAGTCCCAAGTTATATAGTGGGAATGATCACTCCCAGGAAGCCGTGTTAGCACCTGGTTATATAAGCTGGCTCTCTAAAAAAGGTTGGGTTCCTACTGAAACATATAGTTAGCACCTGCCACTAACTCAAGATAAAATCAAAATAAATTTTGATTTCATTTGATCCTTGTACTTCAGTCATAGGATGCTCGCTTCCTTGACTCAGATTGTAACCCATCCACACCATCTCATCCTGCATATAGTTTTTGTCCATATTCTACCATAAACCTCTAAAAAATATACACTTATAATGCGCTAGAAGCCTCCTTCCTCTTGGTCTTCATATGGTTTGTGTGTACTAGTAGAACACATGAGCTATCCACCTATTATGATATCCCTTACAAGGGAATCCCTAATATGGGTTCAAGCTCAAGAAAATAAAAATACTTTTCCTTAAACACCTGGTTCCAAATGTCAATCTTAAAGAGGTCCTTTAGTCCAAACTCTTACTTTACAGGGGAAGGAAAGGGAGGAGATAAACTGAGGCTTATTTCTGCTCTCATCACAACATTCTGCTACTTCTTCCAAGTAAACACTTCC
The DNA here is from genome assembly GCF_003287225.1 of Phascolarctos cinereus. Taxonomy (NCBI): domain Eukaryota; kingdom Metazoa; phylum Chordata; class Mammalia; order Diprotodontia; family Phascolarctidae; genus Phascolarctos; species Phascolarctos cinereus. The sequence goes on from NW_027556180.1 coordinate 170,786,431, forward strand.
TCATTGTACTTCCCTGTATATCCCCTATTTCTAAAGTATAGGTCTCAACCTTTGAGAATGGAATTTTGTTTAAAGGAAGCTCCATCTTCAACCCCATCTAAGAGAACCAAGAAATACCAAAAGGACTACTTCATGAGGCATTTTGATTTAAAAAGGAGACCCAGAGGAAGAAGTGTAGTGAGGTTCCAGTCTATTAAATTACTTATGTTATTTATTAAATGAATACTATATACTTTGTAATTGTTATACTATAATTCCAACCTATTTTAGTCTAAGAATCTATTAACTTTATGCTATGCTTTAATTTATTGTGTGAATCATAAAGAAGTAATGATTTTGCTTTTCTCATTTTCAGGTCTACCTTCTTATATTGAGTGTAACTACTCTAAGTCTTTTGCTTGCCCCAGCATTATGGAAAGCTGCAATTATGAAATGTTTGCCAAGACCAGAAAGACGATTAAGTACCTGAAAACAAAAGTATTCATTTTAGAATAACACATTACTTTGCAAAAATAACAAACCCCAAATCTCTCTGCAGAAATTTGTGATGTACCTTCTTATGAGCCTTACATATATTTTAAAGTAATACAGACTGCATTAAATTATTAGTGTTTTGATGTTTGCACAGTTAACTAAATGTGCTTTGTCATGTTTTAGAATCTGCCAAAATGACTCATTTAGATTCAATTATGCACAGTAGAATTGCTTTGAAAATAATGCTTCATGCAAATTGCCTTGACTATTTTGCCTGGATGTGCCTTTTCCCCAAGTTTATTCCATCTTGTCTTGTTACTTGATCTGTTTATTTACCTTTTTTGGTAGAAACAAAACTGAAAATACATCTTATTTAATGGTGCCTGTGGTGCCCTGTTAAAATAACTAAATTTACCTGTGTAATTTCTAGATTTGTCATCTATAGGTCAAGTATTTATCATTAAAACAAGTGATGTGAATGTCTATTTCATGCAGATTTTGGCAGCTTAATTTTAATGTTTAAAATGCTCAAAACTTGTATTTTAAAATGAGGTGATTATCTCATAGTGCCTATTTGCTTTTTATTATACCTCCTTTAAGTACTCATTTTAATGTTAGTGCATTCTTTTAAAAAATGTGTTTGAGCTTTCAGTTGTATATTGACTATATTCTTCAGTAAAAATGATCTTTGATCAGGGTACAATATTCTTTAACCTTTTTTTTGTTGTTTTGAAATCTTGAATTACAAATTAAATTTTGATGCTGAGCGAATCCCTACACATTTTCTTTTATTAATTTAAATGATTTGTTTATATATTCACATATTATTCCCTAAGAGCAAAAAAAAAATTGCTTTTTAGAATGTTCAAGTTGTGGCTATGGTACAAGAAAAACTTATTTATGTTCTATTTTAAGAAATCACATGTAAGAAAATCTGAACCTACAAATTGACAAGCTAGGTGGTGATACTCTTTATTATGAGAAAATAATTTGCTTTACAAAGTGTTTATTTTTTTTTAATGGGAGCTGTCCTACTTACAAGCCATTAGCAAGCTAATTGCAGATGAGTTTCAGTTGTACAGCAGAAAATAATTATAAATTTCATTAGTAGCAAATGCCAATTCAAAATTAATCAGCAATAGAAATTAAAACATCTTGTGTTGTCAGCGAGATAAATTACATTTATAAGAATATAGGAATATATAATTGAGAGGTATGTATGCTTCAGAAAGTGAACTGCATCTACATTTGTTTGCAATAAACTTGACAGACATTCCAAATATTATCCTATTGTTTGGTACTATTTTACCCCATTCATGTTTCTAGTATATTAAAGCAAATAGGGCTGATTTTACCTATAGGCAGTTATAAAGCTATTATCTGGAAACCTGGCTACTGTCATACCAGTTTGAAAAGAATACTTAAATGAGAAATCTTATAAAGAATGTTATGTTAACACACATTTAGATACATTATGTTAGTTACTTCCTAAAATTTTGTTATGCAAAAATACTTTAAAGGGAAGTTAAATGAATGAGTGTAATATGAGTTATTGTGATATATGGGAAACCGAAGATTTTAGCAGCCTTGCAAATAGCTAGAGCTAGCAGTAATTTATGGCGTACCAACTTTTTAATATAATACTTCTGATTACAACTCTATTTTATGCAGTAGCTGCAAGTTGTAAAAAGTTGTATACTTTTTTTTATTTTGGGTAAGTAAAATATTTTAAATGCATTAGGTACTCTTGCCCTTAAAAGGAATTGTATTTCTTTTGAAGAATTATTTTAAAGAGTGAAGAGCTAGTTTCTGATGTTTTTTGTAAATGTAGATTTTTATATATTAAGTTTGCTTATAGTTGGCCACCCTTTTCTTCTCCTTCCAATAATATTGTAACTTACAAGTTTTTGCAAAAGTGACAAGATTGTTCTTTTTTTTTTTTTGGAGTTTTAGCTACAAAATGGGATTACAATGTTGAAATACTTTAATAATTTTACAGTGTTAATTTTGTACAAATTTGGATCTGCTTTCATGGCCTGTGAAAGCCATTTTAATAAAATGAAAATGTGACATAAGAATCTTTTTTTTTTTTGCATTTCTTTGTGCTATTTTAGTGCTAATTTATTTAAAAGATGAAGCTTTGCAGTGATGTATTTATTCTAGAATGAGTATGCTAGTAGAACGTAGGTTTTGCTTAGACTGACAAATTTAGATGACTCCTTTTTAGACAGCAAAGAATTTAATTTTATTCATTAAAGCAATTTATTAAAATTTTAGAGGCACTGTTATTTTGTTATTAAATGTCTTTGTACAGAAGGGTATATAGAAATATAAGTTCTTTTCATGTGTACTGTAGGATTTCTTGTTAAAGAAGTCTAAAGTATAAATACTATCTGAGGCAACAGTTCATGTAATAAATTTGTTTTAAAAAATCTTGAAAATATTTTTGTGCATTTAAAAACTTGCGGCTTTTGTTTGTACAGAATAATTCAGTCATAATCTACCTCATTACTACAAAGGTTTAGCTATATCTCTGGGGCAAATCTTCTTCCTCCTCCCCCGATAAAACTTACTATATGTGTGTGAATGTTTTTAGTTTTGAGGAAACAAGATCTTATACATGATTTTGGTCCTATTATTAGTCACTTGTATTATCTATCAGGTGAAAATTGAGAATGGTATCTCTTTAGATCTTCTTACCTTAGTCAGTCAATACATATTAACTACCTATACTATATGCCAGGCACTAGGAATAAAAAGACATAAAAAACCCAGAAAGAAACAATCCCTTCTCTCAAATATTGTAGTTGTTGGGGACTGTTATGATAGCCAAAATGGATAAAACAAGGTTAACTGTGCTAAATATTAGTGTATTACACTTTTTTCAAACATACCCACACATGTGAACAGGAATCATGGTTGGTAATGCCATCATTTATGTTTGGTGTATTTTGTTATCTATGGTTGGAGCAACATTTTGTTTCCTGTAGGCTGGGTTGCTTTCCCTCTAAAGGGGTAAAGGGGCTCTTTTCATGCCTGGGGGATTTGGAGTTGAACCAGTGGTGTGACTTTCTGGCCTCACAGAGTGTTGAAAAGCATGGTCTGTTGGAAGTTGGTCCTCATCAAGTTTGACATAATTCCCAGTAGTAGTCTCAGAATCAACATAGAGCTCTAGATGTTGCCATTAATGTGACAGATGGGGAAGCAGAAGGGAGCTCCCATCCGCTCAAATCAACGTATCCTTATTGATCCTTTTTATGGTTGAGTAAACTTCTCGTCAAATGTTTTATGACCCACAAGGGCCTGATTGCATTCCTGTCCTAATTCTGAACCATTGGACTAGCCTGACCTAAATTAGACTTGGCTCAGAACAGTATCCTGCATGAGATTGTCATTATCACGTGATTTGAGGGTAAGGGATCCTCAATAAGGATCAATATTATCTTGCCCAGAACTAGGCCATGTGACTTCCTAGCCATTTCCAAACTATGCTGCCCACAATCTGGCCTTCCTCCTACTTCCATAAGAACTCAATTTGTGCCCTTAGGACCCTGGGCTTACTTCCCAGCTATTTCTGCATTCTTCCAGCACTTTTGTTTCCTCCCACCAGAGCCCTACCTAACCATTTCCAAACAAAACCACAGCACAGTATAACCTATCCCTTTCCTTTTGCTGCTCATTCCGACTCTCATTGGAGCATTGTCTTCACTTATTAAAGTGAATGTATTGTCTTCCTTATTAAAAGCTGCTTTGGGGCAGGCTGTTTTGCTTCCTTGTTTTTCATTCATTTATGAAGTGTATATATAATATTCATGAGTCTTACATGCCCAAGGTAATTTATAAATAGTTCTAGTTTTAACCAAACTGGGAATTGAATATAGAAATGAGAATGTCTCATCACTGGGGGCAGCCATACATTTAGGAGCTTAGTTTCCATGATCAAGGAGAGATCAAGGAAGGGGTATAAAATGGGAGAAGTAGGTCTAGGCAATAGTGTGAAAAAGACCTGGGTTTGCCAGCTCGGTATGACTAAACTGTAGCATGCCAACCCAAAAGGTTAGAAAGATCTTGGCAGTAATACCCAGCAGATTTGCAGAGATGACAAAAGACAAATGGCAAATATTTTAGGAGCTGTGGCAAGACCAGCACACTAATGCGCTGTTATGAATTGGACCAAATTCTGGAAAACAGTTTGGAATTACAATTTTTAAAAAGTTGCTTTGGCCTATAAATGCCACTACCAGTTATATATACCCAAGGAGATAAAAAAAAACAGGAGAGGTATACAAAACTTAATATCTAGCACTTTTTGTAGTAGCTAGAACTGGAAGGAAAATGGGTATTAATTGGTTGGGAGAAGTGTCAAGCAAACTGTGGTATGTGAATGTAACAAAATACTGTGCTATAAGATAAGTATGAAGAATTCAAAGGAACTTGGGAAGATTGATATGAACTGATAAAGAGTGAAACAAGTGGAGCCAAGTGAACAGTTTGCATAATGACCACAATAACAGAGAAAACAATTTTAAAGACTTGCATTTATTAAAAATATTGAGTTTGTAAGTATAAAAATCCTTTTTTTTTTCTTTTCAAGTCAAGCATTTATTTAGAACTAATGTGCACCAGTTGTGCTAGGCACTAGACATACAAAGACAAAACTGTAAGACAGAAGACTAGACATTTTCTACAATCCTTACAACCTCTCAAACCTCTCTAAAATAGGAATTCAGTTTCAGAGACAAAGCAATTTCTCCTGCCTTCACAGACTAGGATAACAATGCAAAGTAAAAAGTTGATGAAAAATAGCAAACTAATCCTTAACCCCTGATATGCTCATTCTGTGCCCCCTCTGCTTCCGCCCACAAAAGTCCCAGCAGCATGACTGCCAACCCATGGCAACAGAACTCATGTTACAGTTCAGACTGTAACAGTAGTGTGACAACACTCTGTGCTGCAACAGAGATCAGCTAGAGAAAAGAGGAACAGAGGGAAAAGAGGACAGGATGTATGTGACCATGTAGCACTCCACTAAGCCTAAGGGAAAAAGCTCAGTATCCAGTTCATCAGTATTGTCCCTCTAGATGTCGCTTGGGGTACTATGTAGGCTGGTGAATTCTGAATTGCTTGGCATGAGAGGAGGCTGAGATCCTTCGAGTTCCAGCCCCTAGAGAAATTGCCATCAAAGAGGAAGGAGTCAGAAAGTGAGCAATAGGGGGGAAAATATGGAGGAAAAAAAGACTGGAATTACCAAAGATCTTGGAAGAAGGAAAATTATAGACTGAACATAAGCAAATAAACTGACAGGGAAGATACTAATAGGAGGGAAAATTACCTCCAGATCTGGTAAGAGTTCAGGCCATCTGTGAATAAATATAAAACAAAGGAATATGAATCAACACCTGATGAGAGAATCCTATGGATTAAGAGATCATGAAACCTGCAGAAGGATGGTCCCAAATGATTTAAAACAGAGCTAAAAATTGTGAAAGTAGAATTTATGGCCCGCTCAGCAGAAATAATTGGCAAACTAGAGAAATTTGAATCTACAGTGACAAGTCTCACCAAAGAAACAAAAGAGGATAATTGATTGGGAATCCAAATGTATGGAAGTGAAGGGCAATCTGGAAGAAGAGAAACAAAAAAGCAATAACATGAAAAGAAAATCTCCAAACAGGTAAAAAAAATACTGTGTAGAGAGAAAATTTAAGGTTTACCGGGCTCCCATGACAAGGCATAAGAACATGATAACTCAAAAAACCTGAACCCCATAATGCAATAAATAGTACCAAAAAAATTGCCCAGAATTTCTAAACAGTGCCCTTTGAAAGAATTCACAAATCACCTGCAGGGTGAAAAAAAACAATAAATTTTTGTTGCAAACTCCAAAACACAGTTAAATTTATTAATGCCACTGATCATAAATTCTGAAAGTGACCAGAAGAAAGACTTGCAAATATAAAGGAAAAGACATTCAGATAAGAAGATACTCTGCACTCACCAGAAACTACAGGAAGGGATGGAGTAATATGTTCTAAAGAGCAATGGAACTCAAGATGAAGCCCAAGGTGACCTACCCTGTAAATCTGAACCTAACCATAAGTGAAAAAAGATGGATGTCCAATTTTCTTTTTATAAAAAGAGATGTTGAAAACATTACTAGAAAGGCAATAAATGAAACATTTCCTTCTAGCAAGGAAATTACATTCTAACATTGAATGTTTAGTCAATGCTCTTTTCTTTTGTTTACATCATTGTCATCTCCCAATGACTAACCTCACCCAACACAACCCTTCCTTGCAACAAAAAGTAGAGTAAAGCCAAATCAACACAATTGACTATGGCAAAAATACACACACATACACACACAATGGTACACTTCATTCTGCACCTATAATCTACTAGGTCTCTGCCAAAAGGTAAGACACATGCTTCACCATCAGACCTATAAAGTCACAATTAAATACTTCATTAATCTATGTTCTTTAGGCAAAGCTTAGTCATTATAATTCGGTAAAATTTGATGTCAGTTATTTTGTTCTATTTACATTGTTTTCTTCATGTACGTTGTCTTACATCACTTAGGTGGTGTAGACTGCTGGCCCTGGGGATAGGAACACCTGAATTTATGTCCTGCCTCAGACATTTACTAGTTCTCTGACCTTGGGCAAGTCACATAACCTCTGTTTGCCTCAGTTTCTTCAGCTATATAAATGGGGATAATAATAGCACTTAATATCCCAGTGTTACTGTGAAGATCAAATGAGAAAATATTTGTAAAACATGTAGCACAAAGCCTGGCACATAGTAAGTGCTATATAAATATTATTGTTGTTATTTAATCAGTTCATACAAGTCTTTCTATCCTTCTCTGTATCTATCATGTTCATAATTTCTTACAGTAAACCCCATGAGCATCCACTTTGTTTCCAGTTCTTTGTTACTATAAAAAGTGTGACAATGAATATTTTGGGAAGTATGGGACCTTTCTTTGTAACTGAATTTCTTGATATGTATACCTAACAGTGGAATCTCTGGCTCAAAGGGCATGGATATTTTAGTCACTTTTTTTTTAGCAATACTTTTTGTGATAGCATTTCCAGATTGATTTCCAGAATGATTCTACTAATTCGCAGTTTCATCAACAACACATTAATATACTCATCTTTTGATAAATCTTCCACCATTGGCTATATTTATATTTTATCATCATTGATGATTTGCTGAATGTGGAGTAAAACCTCTGGGTTAATTTGATTTGTAATTCTGTTATTGATTTGAAACATTCTTTCGCATGGTTGCTAATACTTTGCCAATTTTCTTTTGCAAAAGGTTTGTTTATATCATTTGACTATTCGGTGATTGTTCCAAATTGATTTTCAGAATGATTGGACCAATTTACAACTTCAACTACAGTGTGTTAGTGCCGCATTGAGTTTTTAAAGGAAACTAGGGATTTTCCAAGAGTGTTATCAGTGAGCTTTCTAGATGGGTTCCATATGGTAATAATTCTTATGTTCTTGTGTTAGCAGGTCTCTCTTCCACCATGAGCATTGTTATTTTGGGGAACTAAATGTTCATGAAATACACAGATGTTTCATCAGTTGAATCATCCAAATGGCCCAGAGAATAGGAGGGCAAATCCAAACTGTGGAGAAGGCAGCCTTCTGTTAGGAGGAATACAAAGGTCTATACATTTCAAATGAAAGGATAATGGAGCCTTCATAGCACCAATATAGTCCTAATGCCATGGATTAAGTTAAGCAAGCCAGCAACAGCTTGTTGTGAGGAAATCTGTTTAACTCATTTTAGTTTGTTCCATACTTCCAAATGTTCAGGGGAACTAAATGAAGGGGTTGGACTCCCTAGAGCATCCTTAAGGTCCCTTCCAGCTCTCTCTAAGCCTATGAACAAAAGTCTGGTCCATTAATAAGTCAAGTGTTAATAAGTGGGGAAGGCCCTGAGTGAGGAGTTAATTGTAGCTGGGTTGCAATATTAAATGCTTCTCTTAAAAAAAAAAAGTTCAGAGTAATTCTATAAAAAGAGAGTAGAGGAGATGCAAAAAAAATCATTCAAAGCATTTTAAAAAAGAAGAATGAGTTATTTCTTCCTCATCTTCCATCACAATCATATACCACAACTTGTTCAGCCATTCCCCAACTGATGGGCATCCAAGAAATTTCTAGTTTTTTGATGCCACAAAGAGAGCTGCTAGAAACATTTTAGAACATGTAGGTTCTTTTCCTTTCTCCCTAATCATCTTTGGAAATAGACCTAGTAGTGATTGCATAATTGCCACCTTAGATTTTTCATCTACCATTTAAAACCTTAGATCATGGCCCTTATGACAGGTCATTGAGGGCAGGGATGCCTTATCAATTGATCATTCCCTGTCCTATGGCACACAGATCTCTAGCTCCTTTCCTAAATTTCAATCTACTTGAGGCAAAAATCTCTCCACTCCTCTTTTTCTGACTATTCTCATCCTATCCACTTTAGTATGACCCTTTCACAGTCCACTCCCATTCTAATTCCAGTTCAGGAATCCTTGATCCATTGTTAACAACTTTTCACACACTTGGCATTCTTTTCTTCTAATAGCAATCATGGAAACCAAATCCCTGGCCAACCTCTCCAGCATAGGTATGCATAAAATGAGGGCCAAGACTGCTCGGGCGTCCATACCTGACCCACATTCTGGACATTCTAGAGCCTATGCTCTCTAGTACTCAGTGCTCCTTTTCTCAAGAACTACAATGTATTAGGCCAACCAAAGAAGTAGGAATGCTTTTTTTAAAAAGTTTCTTTATTATTTTGAACCTAATAAACATCAACAAATGTGAACATTTTCATATACTAAAAAAAATACAAAAGAAGTAGATTCGTATATGAAATCACTTAAGTTTCTGTATACAGCACAACATTTTTATGTTTGTGATAAATTTAACAGGATAGTTCTAACACTGTCTTACATGTCTGTATGTCCTTCTGGACTACCTTCTCATCTCTCCTGTGTATCTTTCTAATATTTCAGTGATGCTCCCCCCCTTTTTTTTTAGCATCACTATCTTCCCCCATAAAAGTATGACTTTCATCTCAAAACCACTTGAAATCATTTCTACTCTCTCCTTTCTACTAGTCTCTGACAATGGCCTTCCTAAGGCCAAGCCCTCTATATGTACCCTTGAAAGATCTTATGCTTCTTGTCTTTTCTAGCAGGTTGCCCCTTCAAGTAACCCGTCTCTCTAACCTCTTCCTACCTACAGTTTCCTCCCAACTGTTTTAAAGTATTGACTTTAAAAGCCTTCAATAGACTCTACTATCCCCTCAACTTATTGTCCTATATCTCCCCTCCCTTTGTTAGTCAAACTCCTTGAAAAAGTTGTCTCCTCACCACCAAATGGAGGCTTTCATTTACTCCTCAACCCATTCACAACCTGCCTTTCAACCTCATCACTCAACTCAAACTGTTCTCTTCATAGTTACAAATGATCTATTCATTGGTCTTACGATCTTTCCTCAGTCTTCATCTTTCCCAATCTGCTTATTTGATGTTGTTGACTGCTTTCTTCCAGGCTTCTCCCCTGAGCTTCAGGGCTGAATCACCAATTGCCTATTAGACATTTAAAACTAGTTTTCTTGGAGACATCTTAAACTCTTTTTTTTATTGATAATACTAAATGACACATTCTAAATTTGATCCTGGAAAAGGGGCAGCTCAGGCATGGGGTACATAAAGTAATTGATCTGACTAGGCCTAATGGAAGGCATCAAAGTAGGAAGATGGTATAGGAAATGCAGGAGGTACATAAAAATAAGGAAAATGTTGGAGTCTACTTAGATGTTCCATGCACTGTGGAAAGTTTGAGTCCTGATTTTTGCTCTCTGAGATGCTCCTTCTACCAGGATTCATGCCTGAATTGATAATGTTGGTACTGTTAGCTGAGTTGGGCTCATTATTCCAGATGTTACTGGTACAGTCATTGTTGTCATCATTGCTGTGGTGGTAATGGTGGTAGTGGCTGCTGTTACTGTCTCTGATCATTGTTGATGTCTGCATTCTTCACTCTGTTCATTGCCCAATTGTCATATAGTTGACTGCTCGCAGGTTTTGTTGCTGCCCTGCAAGCCAGTCTTGATATCTTAAACTCTTAAAATAACTAAATTTAAACTCAAAACATGTCTAAAACTGAACTCATTGTCTTTCCCACTAAACCTTCCCCTCTTCCGAGATTCTCTATTCCTGTCAAAGGCACCACCATCCTTCCTGTGTCTCAGGTTTTAACTAACAATTAAAAAGGTTTGAGAGACATAGTTTCTGGGAAATTCAGTCATTTCACTAATAAGGCCAGCATGTTATTAATAAAAGAGTGGTCACTTGGCTGTCTCTTGGACCGAGGACAATCATGGTGGAGTGGCTCAGAGCTTATGTGTTTTTTTGGAAGAGAAGTGGCAATCAACTCTGCTTGGTTAACACAATGAGAGGTGAACTGAGCTATATTAAAATGGGCTGAGAGTGACATCATGTCACCCTCAAACTATCTCTATACTCATACCACCCCAGCTTTGAGCTATCTATTCAAAGAATATATGCCCCACCCAAACTAGGGTGGGGTCCTGAACAAGAAAGTTAGTCCAATCTCATGATCAGCAATGCCCTTCAAGAGACTGAACTTTTAAAAATCTGGACTTCAAAAGGAGAGAACTCCTCAAATTACTGGTTATGAATAATTGTTTCTCAGTATTATTCTAGGTTCCTCTCTCCTTCAACCTACATATCCAATCAGTTGCCAAATTTTTACTGTTTCGACCTTCGTATCTCTAGCATCTGACTCCTCCCCTCTCACAGAGGTATCAACTTAGTTCAGGTCCTTACTACCTGTCATCCAGATTATTGCAACAGCCTCCCAATTAGTTTCTCCCTTTAGTCCATCCTTCACACTGCTGCCAAAGTGATTTTCCTCAAGTTCTGATCTGATCACACTACTCCACTACTCAGTCAACACCAATGGCTCCTTGTTGCCTTTAGGATAAGATAAAAACACTGATGAGCTTTTAAAGCCTCTCACAACCTTCCTCTGAATGTGAAGCCACATCTTCTCTGTCCCCATAGTAACTATCAATGGTTGGGTTCTTTCCTCCTTTGCTTACTCATTTTTATTTATTTGGTTTTTTGTTGTTTTGTTTTTAGCAGCTATTAATGTAATCAAGTTGTAGTCTCTAGGCATGGGGAATGATGCTCCAAGTCTCAAGTCCTTATTGTTATTTTCTGATGTCTGTCCTGGGGCTTAACCTTGGGCTCTCCTTTCCACTCCTAAACCACAGCTAGGGCCCCCAGCTACACTGTCCCACAAATGATCTTACTCCCTGCAGTCCCTCTGGTGGCTGCAAACTATCACAGCTCTCCTGCAAGTGCCCACAGCCAACATGGTCCCCATCCCTCACTATTGCACTCACCAGGTGTCTGCTAGCTCCTTCTCCCTGCAGCTCCAGCCCAGGAGGAGTCTGGTCAGGACAATTGTGCTTGGCACCCCTCAACAACGAGGCATCCCTCAGTCTTTTCCTACTCAGCAGTCAGACTCCCACACTGTCTGCAAAATGAAAGTTTCTAAGGCTGAGGCTGCTACTCAACCCAGATGCCCAGATGCCAGGGCTTCTTGTTTGTTGATTCTGCAGAGTCAGCCTGGAGGTGTTTGCACTTCACTTACGCCAAACCTTGGCCTCAGAAAGTCGGGTCTTTCCAGGGGTCTTCTCAAATTGCCTTAGAAGGACAACTGCTTTGTCCCACGTTTATTTCTACGGTTCTGTCTTTTTTTCTGTAGGAAATTTGGAGAGCTGAACGTTTTCTGACCTGGTCTGCCATCTTCCCAGGATCCTCACATTAACTGCTGCCATAGCGTTTTCATTAGTTTCCTTGCCTTTAACTCTACCCTTCCCAATCCATCCTTCATTTAGCTGCCAAACTGATATCCCTAGAGTACTGGTCTGCCAATTCTGTTCCCTTGCTTAAGAAGCTTCAGTAGCTTCCTAATGTCTCTTGGATAAAGTACAAATTCCTCTCTTTGGCCTTTAAATCTATTCTCAAACTGATGCCAACCCATCATTAACCCATCCTTGCCTGGGGTAATACTTGATTTTCCTCATACATGACATCCCGTCACTTGACTCTGCCATTACAAGGGCTTGCCCTCCATACTTGGAATGTTCTCCTTCCCTGCATCTATTTCTTGCAGTCTCTACTTCTCTTCAAGGTTTGGCTCCAGTGACATCTCCCTCATGAGGTGCTTCCTAATCCACCCCCCTTTGCTCTTAGTGCTTTCCCTTCACATTAGAAATATCTTGTATTTCCTTTGTCAATATTTTATATTTACTTAGCTATGTAATACTGTTTTCTCCCAGTAATATGTAAGCTCCTTGAGGGCAGGGACTGTTTAGTTCTTGTCTTCGTATCCTTAGTGCCCAGCAGAGTATCTAGTTCTCCATGGGCTTCTAATGACACTATAACCCTGTTATGGGAGGCATGGAAATCCCATGATGCACAGCACTGGATGTTTTGGAGAGAAAGTCTGAGAGGGCATGTGACAGGGTTGGTTTAGTGAGTGCTCTGGGAAGAAGGAGGAGGAAAAGGAGTGGAGATCAAGAAAAACAGACTTACTCTCCATCTTGAAGAATAGAAATGTATGGGACAACTTGTTTCCTTCCCCATGCTTGCATTCAAAAAGACCATGAGAACTGTCAGCTGGCTATAGAGAGTGGGCCCCTTATACTGCCACAGAAGGTGGCCCTCTATATGCTCCAGACTGAATCTAGTTCTGGTGAGGCAGCCCTTCAGAGACATTTCCTCTACCCCCTGGATTCTATGCTAAGCCCAGTGATGTATAATCTATTATATTTACTCCAGACCATCTTTACACCTCTCCACTTCCTGTGCTCCTTAAATGATCACATATCCAAGGCTAGCATGCTAAAAAACAAAAGTTCTCTATTTCAGTAACAGGAGAAACAGACTATTCCCTTAATGGGAGAAGAAGCTGATCAGCACAGAGCAATGAGGACAGTCAATGACACTCTGACTCTAAGGAGCTGTAAGAGACTTCTGGCTTAACTGACATAGAGGAACAGTTCATCCATGCCTGCCTCTCTGCTCAAAGCCTCTGAGGCTTGGGGGAGGAAACTTTTGCCCCTAACAAACTCAGAGTCTCTTAATCAACTTCCATGTTCTTTCCAGAATGCTCTGCAAACCAATCCCAGTACCTATCCACAGCCTCCCACAGTTTCTCTCCAAAACATCTCGATCTGAGCATCCTGCCTCAAAAATCAGGGTTACAAGTACTTTTTTGAATTTCATTGAAATCAAGAAAAAAAAACTTTTATAAAACCCACCCTGCAAACTTAAATCCTTTTTGGTAGTTGAATGTCACACTTGTGGGTTGTTTTTTTTTTTAATTTTTAAGAATAAATTATACCAAGGGGCAGCTAGGTGGCACAGTGGATAGAGCACCAGTCCTGAAGTCAGGGGACCTGAGTTCAAATCCGGCCTCAGACACATAACACTTACTAGCTGTGTGACCCTAGGCAAGTTACTTAACCCTATTGCCTAGCCCCCGCTCCCACAAAAAAAAAAATCAAAGTCCATTAATAACTATGTAAAAGAAAATGATAATGATGAAACATCATACCAAAATTTCTGGATGCAGCTAAAGCAGTCCTCAGGGGGAAATCACATCCTTACAATCATATATTAACAAAATTGAAAAAGATAAGATTAATGAACTGAGTGTACATTTTTTTTAAATTAGAAAATCAGCAAATAAACAAACCTAAAATAAATATGAAAGATATTAAAAATTAGAGGGGAAATAAATTGGAAACCAAAAAACCCCATGGAAATAATAAATAAAACTAAAAACTGGTTCTTTGAAAAGACTAATAAAATTGATAAACCGTTAGCTAATCAGAGTAAAAAGAAAGCAAAAACCCAAATCAATAAAATAGCAAATGACCAAGATGAAATCACAGCAAAATCAAAAGAAACAAAAATAATCATCAGAACATATTACGCACAGTTTTATGCTAACAAAACTGAAAACAAATATAAATGAAATAAAAATATAAATAAAATAAAAAATATATATTCAAACTATCAGAAGACCAAATAGAGATCTTAAATAATCTGATATTAGAAAAAGAAATAGATCTAACTGTAAAGGAAAAAAACTCCTGGATCTGAGAGATTCACAGGAAAATTCTATCAAACATTTATTTATTTGTTTGTTTGTTTGTTTTGTGAGGCAATTGGGGTTAAGTGACTTGCCTAAGGTGAAACAGCTAGTAAGTGTCAAGTGTTTGAGGCCAGATTTGAACTCAGGTCCTTCTGACTCCAATGCTCGTACTAGGTCCACTGCGCCACCTTGCTGCCCTTCTATCAAACTTTTAAAGAACAGTTAGTATCCATACTTTACAAATTATTCTCCTACTAGAGTCTTTCTATGATACAAATATAGTCCTAATACTTAAGCTACAGAAAGATAAAACACGAAAAGAAAACTATAGGTCAATATCATAAATATTGACTCAAAAATTTTAACTAGAAGCATACCAAATGGATTATAGTGATTCACCCAAGCAATCATAACAGGTAAAAGCAAACCAAATAATTTTTATGCCAGGATGGTTCAGTATTAGGAAAACAATCAACATAATCATATTAAAAAACAAAACATCCAAAACCACATGATCATCTCAATAAATGCAAAAAAAAGTTTTTGGTAAAGTATAACTCTCTTTTATGCTAAAATCACTACAAAATTATAATTGGAGAGGGCCATTATTTTAATATCATAAAAAGCATCTATCTAAAACCAAAAACAAGCATCATATGCAATAGAGACAGACTAGAACCTTTTCCAATAAATATAGGAGTGAAGCAAGGATGCCCACTCTTCCCAGTATTATTTGATATAGTTCTGAAAATGCTGGAAATAGCCATAAGATGAGAAAATGGAAATAACGAATAAAGATAAGTAAAGAGGGAACAAAACTGTCCTTGTTTGTTGATGATACGATGCATTACTTAGAAAACCCCAGGGAGTCAGCAAAGATACGAATTGAGACAATATCTTCAGCAAAGTTGCAGAATACAAAATAAACCCTCCAAAATAACAGTTTTTACATAATAACAAAACACACACACAAAAAATAGAAAGGGAAGTCCCATTCCAAATAACTACAAAACGTATAAAATATCTGGGGATTAACCTCCCAAACCACACAAACGCTTGTGTGAATCTATATTCAATTACAAAAGTGATCCTTAAGGAAATAAAGAGCAATTTAAATAGCTGGAGAAATATTCAGTGCTAGCAGTAAGGCCATGCCAATATAATAAAAATGACAATACAGCCAAAATTAATTTATATTTTTAATCACATAACAATCAAATTACCAAGAGGATACTTTACAAAGCTTGATAAAATAATAACAAATTTCATTGGGAAAAAAAAACAATAATATCAAGGGAAATGATAAAAAGAAGTGAGGACAGACCTCAAACTATATTATAAAGCAGCAATCATCAAAAGCATTTGCTTTTGACTAAGGTATTGACTAAGGAACAGGGAGATTGATCAATGAAATGGATTAGATGATGGAACAATAGAACTCAATTACCCAGTGTTTGATAAAGTGAAAATCATACATTACCTAGGGAAAACCATCCCAATGTGATAAAAAACTGTTAGGAAAACTGGAAAACAGTCTGACAAAAATTAGGTTTATACTACACTCCACAGTACCTTCTAAATGGATATGTACCCTTAATATAAAGATACTATAAAAAAGAGAAAGAGAGAGAAACAGATCATGTACCTCTCACAGTTCTTGGTAAATAAATGTATTCTTGGGGCAGCTAGGTGGCGCAGTGGATAGAGCACCGGCCCTGAAGTCAGGAGAACCTGAGTTCAAATGTGGCCTCAGACCAAACACTTGATACTTACTAGCTGTGTGACCCTGGGCAAGTCACTTAACCCCAATTGCCTAAAAAAAAAATTTTAAAAAAAGAAATGTATTCTTTAATGAACAAGAGATAGAAGCAATTACAAAAGATAAAATAGATAACTTGGATTACTTGAAAACTAAAAAGCTTCCACACAGACAAAATTAATGTATCTAGGACAACAGAAGTGGTTGAATGGGGGAAAAAATCTTTGTATCAAATTTCTCTGGTATGAGTTTGGGTATCCAAGATGTACAAACAAACAAACAAACACACACACACACACACACACACACACACACACACACACACACACGACTAATAGTCATTCCCCAATAGTTAAATGGCCAAAAAATATGAACAAACAGTTCTCAAAAGAAATACAAAGTATTCACAACCATCTGAAAAAATATTCCAAATCACTAGTAATAACAGAAATGTAATTCAAAATAGCATTGAGATTTTATCTCATACCCTGTAAATTGGCAAAAATGGCAACAGTCAATGTTGGAGGAGTTATATGGGAAGATAGGTACACTGATACATTGTAGGTAGAGCTGTGAGGTGATACAACTATTTTGGAAAGCAACTTGAAATTATGCAATCAGAGATTCTATTACTGGGCTTATACCCCAAGGAAGCCATCAATAAGAAAAAAGTCCCCATATACTCCAAAATATTTATAGCAAAAGTGAGTTAAAATGCAATAGGTAAGCTGTGTGACACTGAGCAAGTCACTTAAGCCTGATTGCCTCACCAAAAAAAGAAAAAAAATGCAATAGGTAACTTAAAAGTTAAGAGCAATTTATGACTAATGTGAAAATATGTTTAAATAGGAATGTATATGTAGAGCCTATATCAGATTGCACACCATCTTGGGAAGGGAGGGAGGGGGAGAAAATTTAAAACTCAAAAGCTTATGGAAGTGAACGTTGAAAACTAAAAATAAATTAATTTTTTTAAAAGAGTAATTTAAATTAATGATACATATGGATCAACCTAAATTTGATGATCATTTAAAAGATTATATAATACAGGTTCCAGAGATCTTTTCTCTTAAATTACTTCTCTGCAATTCACCTTTTCCAGAAAATTCCATTTGTTTTGATTCCCAAGATAAATACCTTCCAACACCAGGCTCCCTCCTCATTCCTTAGCATAGCGCTTCTTAAACTGTAGGCTGCGACCCTATGTGAGATCACAAAAAATCTGGCAACGCTAAAAGGTTTCTGAATGTGCAACAATCAAAAACTAATTCAGAATCAAACATGTAACAAATCTGAGATGTTTCTGGCAGCGGTTGCCCATGTTGCATCGTGCAACTTCACTGCAGCCTTGGTTCTGAACACCAAGCATGCACACTTTGCACTGTGCCCATAACGCCAACAAATGCTGCTGAAACACAAAAAGAGGTTGAGAGTGGAAAAATCTGAAGAAGCCCTGCTTTGGTACACCTATTTTGAGTAATATGTTTGACCTAAATAGTGTCAGTATCCACCGTGCCGCTTACTGAAAAACTTGACTAAATCCAAAAGGTGAAAAAAGGAGGTCCCTCTCTCCCTTCCTTCAAAGATTTTTGGCATCTGTCCTGGAGTAATTAGAAGCACGGTTTCCCATCACAAGCACCAGGAATGCTTGTCTTATGCCTTACAATCCCCACAGCAAAAGATCACGATGACTCCTAAACTTCGCATTTCTGTACCTCAGTGCTTAAAGTGGTTTCAGAAGCATGGGGTGGCCAGCGTTGTCCTATAATGTTGCAGATGATACCTCATAATCTGTAACAGAGAATGGAATGATTTGCTGCAGCCAAAATGAAACAAAACAAAAACAGTGTGACCAACCCTCTGAGGATGAACTTCTTGGAATTTATCTCCACTGGTCTTTAGGTGGTCCATCTCTGAGTCCACATGTCAAACCTTTCCAATATGATAGAACCTTCCAGAACTTGAGCTCTCAGCCATATAAAGGTGTAGGGCAGGACTCCAGCAGAAGTTGCATGTATAGAATGTAATACTTGTGAATTATTTTAAGCTAGTATATGATCCTTGAAGGTAGGCATTGTGTCTTTCTTCATATCTTCTCATTATCTCACCCAGCTTCAGTACTCCGCCAAACGCTCCATGATAGTTTGTTAATTATATCTAACTGATTTGCTCTTTTAACGTTTCCCCTAAGTATTTTCATTTGTTTGGTCTTTGTATGAATGTTCCCACACCATTATCCATTTTAGATTGTGAAGCACCTAAAGCTGAGCTTTAGGCTTGGTTTTGTTTGTGCGGGTGTTTTTTTTTTTGTTTGTTTGTGTTTTTGAATTAAGGCCTCATTGACATGTTGGAATGTTCCTGAGGGCCTAAGACTATCTATGTGCGTAGTAGCTACATTGTCCATCACCTTCAAAGTAAACTGCTTTCAAGTTAAATTTTGTTATTCCTTCCCTTGAAACTTTCAGTCTTTGTTTTTTCTCATCTGAATCAATGTCTCAAAGCTATACCATTCAGGGTATATATACCCACAGAAAGCAGAAAACCAGAGAAAGGTGGGAAGACATGACAAGAACAATCCCAGATAACATGATTTATGTAATGCTTTAATGCTTTGCTAGGCATTTTCAGAGAGACGAATTTGATTCAATTCTGTGACTCAAGGTAGGTAACTGCCAGAAAATAAAGCACAGAGAGACTGTGATTTATCAAAAGTCATACAGCTATTTGGTGCGAGAGCCAAGACAAGAATCCCAGCCTCATCAGTTTTTATTCAGCAGATTTTCTTACTATTCTATGCTTCTTCCTGAGCTTGAGAATCAGGGCTGTGTGTATTTGCCTTGTTGGGCACAGCACTCATATTTAAGACCTTTAATAAACACTACCTGTATTTGATGACAACTTAAAAGAAATGACTGAGTTTAATAGCTCAAGTGGATGCCTGAAGTCCCATGTAATGCTTCTTGCCCTTTGCAGAAATTCCAAGACAGAAAGCATACAGTCTCTTGTCCAGAAAAAGTCTATACTTATAAGTAAAAAAGGAATGTTCTTAAACTATCAGTGTCCAAGTATAAGAAAGTTAAAAGGTTGAGAGAGAGGAAAGTAGGCAAAGGGGACAGAAGTCAGCAAGTCAGGGCAGCTGCATACTTATAATCAACAGACAGACAGTGGGTGTATAAGACAAAAGAGGGGGAAAAAGATTTACAGGTTATTTCTTGCCAAGATCTAAAAGTCACTGGGGCAAATGGAACTCTGGGGTGGGAACTTCTTTCTCATAAACTCTGGGAAAGAAATTTTGTTGCTGCCTGGACTTTGCTTAAGCTCTGAATAGAAAATATTTGTTGAAATGAATTGAAGATTCCTATTGACAAAGAGCTTGAGTTCCTTTGTTATAATGAAAATCTAGGGGGACCTGGGGGTGTGGAGAACCATGATTATAAACCACAAGACACACCTTAATATTAGTGGATTAGTGAACTCTTGATTCAGCCTATGGTTTGTGAAGTATCCAGATGAGGAAACTCAGCCAATGCAGATTAATCAATATTCAGGTTAAGTCACTTGCTTCTGGCCATACACCCCATATGGGTCACTGGCAGGTGCTACACTGAAATAATCTTGACTGCAAGGCTATGCTGATGTGTTTTGGGGTGCTGGGAACCCTGACATCGAGGTTTGAAGTTGCTGGGGATTCCGAAAAGTCAGGGTCTAGGGCAGCATCTGCCTGGAATGAATTCAGCACTCAAACCGTCTTCTAGTCAAGGAGCAGTTTATTCTAACACCAGGAGTTCCTAGTGAATCTGCAACTCAGTGGAGTGAGACTGATGCTTACATACAAAAAAGACAGTGAAACGATTTGGATGGCATTGAGTAGCAACAAGTAGCCTGGGGTGGGCCAGGTGCAATAGTGAAAGGACTATCAAGTAGGCTAATTAGGTGATCTAGATGGGCTTAAGGAGTGGTTGGTATATGCAAGTAGAGTGACAGTGACAGAGATGGCAAGTAAGTTAATTAAGTGATCTAGGGGGACTGGGGTTGGCCAGATGCCTTGGGCAAGATGCCAATGATCTGCAGCTACTAAAATGTATGGGAAAATTCAGGGTCCAGATCCCATCACCCCATCAATGCCACTATGGAAGTATACCTGAAGGAAGGAGAAGGGAATAAGCATTTATATAGTTCCTACTACACACCAGGTACTGGGCTTAGGGCCTTTTTACAGAATAGGATCTCATTTGATCCTTACAACAATCCTATAAGGTAGGTACTATTAGTATTGTTGCTGCTCAGTCATTTCAGTCGTGTCTGACTCTTTATGACCCCATTTGGGGTTTTCTTGGCAAAGACACTGGAGTGGTTTTCCAATTTCCTTCTCTGGCTCATTTCACAGGTGAGGAGCTGAGGCAAACAGCACTAAGTGAGAGGAAATTGAGTCAAACAGATTAAGTGACTTGCCCAGGGTCACACAACTAGGAAATCAGAGGTTACATTTGATCTCAGGTCTTTCTGACTCTGAGCCAAGAGCTGCCTCTGGTATTATAAAATTTACCGAATTTTATGATAATCAGTGAGGACTGGGTTCTATGTTCATTGGTAAGGATGTATGTTTGGTCAAGAATTTTTTGTCAGATATTTAAATTGTTGAAAAATAGATATTTAAGGGTTTTTTAAATTGTTGCAAATATGTTGCAAACTTAACCTGTGTACAGTTTTCCATTAAAAAAAAAATTTTTTTCCTGAGGTGGGGAGAAAATTTGGAACTCAAAATATTGTGAGGGAAAAAAATGTTTCCTTGATTTTTAAAAGTTCAGAAGTTCTATTTCCAGAGTTTTCACTGAAATTTCATGGCAGAACTTAAATGATTTTAAGCAGCAAAGAAAAATAGATAGCAATTGTCATCAGAAACCTTTCTGACATGCGTGAGTGGACATAGGCTGATTTTTCCTTGGGGCAGCCACATGCCTGGTGGAAAGAACACTGAACTTATGGTCAGGAGACCTGGGTTTGATTACCATCACCAACCCTTTTTAGCCATGTAACCTGGGACACATTACCTTGCCTTCTGAGACTCAGTTTCCTCATTTCTCAAGTGGTGATAATAACTGTACTACCTTACAATGTTCTTGTGGGAAAAGTGCTTCATGAGCTACAAAGTGCTGTGCAAAAGTCAGCTTTTTCACATGGCAGTGCCACTTCCTGTACCCTCCGTACCATTGAGCTGCTCCCTGACCATTTCTACCCTCTCCCCAGAAACTTGGAACTTACCCCTAACAATTCCCCTACATGAGCTTTTTGCCTTATCTTGCTGGGAACCAGATATACTCATTACTTCCTACAGTCTCCTCACCATGATCTCTCTTCCAGTACTTTTTTATATGTTTTCTTTCCTTATTAGAATATAAGCTTCTTGTGGGCAAAGATTGTCTTGTTTACTTTTATTTGTAAACCCTTCATTTTGCACAATTCCTGGAACATAGTAAATGTTTAATAAATGCCCTATCTATGTATCCATCTATCCATCTAGCTAGTTGTCTATCTACTGATCTATCTATCTACCTATGCATTCATCCATCTGTCTATCATCCATCTTTCATCTGTCATCCACCCATCCATTTATTTATCTATCCCTGTATCATCTAGCCATCTATCTATTAATCCACCCAACTATCTATCAACCATTCATTATCTATCTATTCACCCATCCATCTACCTACCTATCTATCTTATCTATCATGCATCCATCCATCCATCCACCTACCTATTTTATTTATTATCCATCCATCCATCTATCTATTTATCCATCTACCTATCTTATCTTTCATCTATCTATTCATCCACATCAATCTATCATCTATCTATAAATAGGGAAGGGACCACTCTGAAGGGGGCTTAGAGAATATCTAATCCAAACTCCTTATTTTACAGGTGAGGAAATTAAGGACAGAGCTTTGATATGCCTTGCCTAAGGTTAGTTACTGACAGTATTATAAGCAAGAGGCCACATGGTGGAGATGATTAAAGACTTGACTTGGAGTCAGAAAGACCTGAGTTCAAGTTCTACCTTTTACATAAGGATCACAGGAAACCCACTTAACTTCCCAGTGTCCTCACATTCCTGGTCAAAGTTTCTACTTTGACATAAGAGGAGTTCCCTCTGCAACATGGGTGACCAGTGGAGCCCATTGTGTGTTGAGCTAGAGAACAAGTCTCTTCCTCCAGAGCCAGAGTAGGTATGCCCAGCTCCATGGGAGGTGTCCCACTGATTATCCCTAATACACATCTACACTGATGAATTCACGAATCTAGGCCAAACATACATAATACAGATCCAATATTCATCCAGTCAGTCAAAAAATGTTAAATGCTTCCTATGTGAGAAACACTGTGCTAGACCCTAAAGAAGCAAAATAAACAAACATCTAAACAGTTTCTGCCCTTAAGAAGCTTACTTTCTATTAGGGGAAACAAAATGTAGACGGGTTAATAGGTAGGTGGTTCAGTAGATAGAGTGCTGGACTTGGAGTCAGGAAGACCTAAGTTCAAAGCCTGCCTCAGACACTTGCTTGTCTTTTGTTTTTGAAGAGGACCAGTGACATTGGGTGATGTCTTGACTCCAGCTTGAATTAGATTTAAATGAGGTAGAGTTACAAAAAGTCATCAGCCTCACTCTCTCTTTCAGAGTCATCAAAGTTCAGTGGCAGGACAAAAGTCACCACTGGCGATGGCCCAGGAGGCAGTGGATAACCTTGGCACCTTTATTGTCTGACCAAGCTCTAAGAACTCTACAGCACTTGCTTCAGCCACCTTCATTGCCATTGGAACAAATTATTCTCATGTACCCATTCCTCCAGAGTCTTCACATGCTTGTGGGGTGTACACCCCCCTAATTCATCAACAGGTTTGAGACCTGTCAGTTAGTTAGATATCTCAGACATTTACTGGCTGTGTGACCTTGGGTAAGTCATTTAACTTTTGTTAGCCTCAGTTTTCATAACTGTAAAATGAGTATGATAATAACACCCACCTCTCGGGATTGTGGTGAGTGAGGAGTAAGTTAACATTGTAGCAATTTGCAGATCTTAAAGCCAGCATGAAGGTTTTTTAAATGCCAAGCAGAGAAGTTCATATGTGATCTTAGGAGAAACAGGAAGCTGGTGGAGTTTACTGAACAGGGGAGGGAGGTAGTCAAATCTATGCTTTACGAATATCATTTGGCAGCTGTTTGTAGGATGGAGAGAGAGCAAGCAGATAGTATAAGGATGCTATGGTAATAAGCAAAGGATGAAGTAGAATGGACAAGACCTGGAAAATGATTGGCTAAGTGGGGTGAGGAAGCAGAAGGAGTCACAAATAATTGTGAGGTTGAAGGACTGGAAGGAGCATGGCATGCTCAGCAGGAATAGGGAAGTCAAGAAAGAGGTTTAGAGGGAAAGATAATGAATCGAGCCCCGTTTTGGACAAGTTGAGTCTGAAATGCCTGGGGGACATCAAGATGGAGACTTCAAGTAGACAGTTGCCAACTGGAGCTCAGGGGAGAGAAGAGGGCTAAATATAGAGAGCTGGGAGTCATTGGCATCAAGATGACAACTGAACTCGGGGGAGTTGATGAGATCACCAAGAAAGTGTTATTAAGCAATTCAATCCAAATTAAGCCTTCCTCAGAAAAGTAGGTTTCATAGGAGCCTAAATTAAATCACAAAATGATTTCTGAAATTAAAACAAAAATTAATTTTTAGTAACGAAGAGCACTAGAGTAATGAGTTAGGTAAATATGACATCCACAGTGTATTCTATGGGGAAATGAAATGCATACATAGACTGAGAGGAATTTGAAACTTAAAAAAAAATTAAATAAATGTTAAAAATAAATTTTAAAATTTTTCCAAAAAGGCTGAGAGGCAGTTTGGTGTAGTGTTAAGAGTACTAAATATAAAGTTGAAAATCCAGTTTTGGGTGTTGGCTCTCACTGTATGACCTTGGACAAGACACGTCTCTCTGTGCCTCGGTTTCCTCACCTGTAAAATAAGGGGTTGGATTAAGAGATCTCTAAGTTGCATTTAGCAAGTCAGCCTCTTAGGGTGTCAGTCTCCTCATTAGAGTTTAAATTCCCAAGCTGAAGAAAATCTTTTCCAAGGCCCTTTGTCTCTGATGCAAGCCAAAAATGGCACTGTCGTCCTGAAAATCTGGAAGTCAAGAGGAGTCCTTCTTTCGTTGGTTCCCTAGGAGACTGTTTGGGTAACTCCCATACCTATGGATCAATGGTGGGTTGGAACCTTCACATTCTGCCTTACTATAACCACTTAAAAATAACAACAGTAACAAGCATTTATTAAGTGGTTACTATATGCCAGGCACTGTGCGTTAGGGATGCAAATACAACCAAAAACAAAGTCTTTCTCTGTCCTTAAGGAGCTGGTACCCACATGGGGGACATGGTGAAGTCTGCAGAATGTAGGATGGCTTGGGCATGAGCCCTTCCTCAGAATGGAGGCTCCAGGAAGAACTGACCAATGAATGGGAGAAGGGAGCAAATAAGATAATGACTAATGAGAATGCATGTAAAGCATTTTGCAGACCTCAAAATGCCATGAAATGGGAACTATTATTAACAACCAAGAATTAAATGATGTACCTATTTATTAATGTTATTTAATGCAACCAGAATAATAGATTTCATAATTCTGATGTCTATAGTGCTTTCCCCCCAACCCTTCTGTGAGGTAGATAGTGTAAGTACCATAATGATTGTGTTGTTTTAGTTATTTTTCAGTCATGTCCAACTCTCTGTGACCCTATTTGGAGTTTTCTTGGCAGAGATACTGGAGTGGTTTGCCATTTCCTTCTCCAGCTCATTTTACAGATGAGGAAACTGAGGCAAATAGGGTAAGGTGATTTGCCCAGGGTCACACAGCTAATAAGTGTTTGAGAACAGATTTAAACTTAGGTCTTCCTGAATCCAGGCCTGGTGCTCTATCTGCTGCATCACCTGACTGCCCCAACAATCATGTTACAGATGGCCAAACTGAGGGGTTAAGTGACATCCTGAAAGAGATCTTAGAAATTCCTCAGTTCAAACCCCTCATTTGCCAGGTGAGGATACTGAGGCATACCTTACCCAAAGTCCCACAATTAGAATTTCCAACCACCACCTCTGGAAATAGCACTCTTAACTACTACCCCACTATCTCTTAGCCCTATTGTTTTTCTTCTTTCTCACAAAGAAAATACTATGAATTCAAAGTGACTTACCTCACTGCTCTTATGTTCCTGGTGATTAAAAATCCATTTTAATTTCAATTTGGGAAAACATTTTGTGATTCAATTTAGGGTTATAGAAAACAAACTGAATATTAAACAATCCCCCCTTCAGTTTATTTGTAAATGTAGTGATGAAGAAGGATACTAGAAAATCAACACATCTGGAGAAACCTCTATATGTTTATTGTATTTTGTTTGTGGAAGTTTATTCTAAGTAACTTTGACCTCAGAAATTCATTTCATAAAGCTTGTCTTTAATAAACTTGTTTTTTTTTCTTGGTGTCATTTCATTATTTCCTCTTGTGAAATTCTAAATAATGTACTTCTGCTTTGATGATTGAGTCTTTCAAATACTACATGCAGAGAGACTCTATTGTTCAACCCAGACTCTAAAGAGTTAGCCTTTTCAACTTTCTTGCATAGATCCATTTTGTTTTCCATCTCCTTAATCACTTATGTTTCAATTCTTCAGATTCCATCCCCTCTAGGTGCCTGGAAATGAATGCAGTATTTCATTTTTGTTCTCCTTCAAACAGAGAAGGAGTATTGCCAAACCTTTGAATGACGTTGAATCCTTGAATGCTTTTTAATATGCAGTCCCTAAGAGCACAGAGGAGAACAATTTCTGAGACATGCCTCATTTTTTGTCCCTCAGTTATTCCCTTGTCCAGATTTCTGTAAGTAGTATGGAAAATTCACTTTGACTGTGAGTGGTAGCCATGCAAAGCTGCTTGGAAATCACAAATGCAGGAATTAGGTCAAGTAGGCCTTTGCATATGAGAATGTGGGATTGGTAGATAGGAACATTACTGTGAGAGCATGGTAGGGATTAGAGCAGCATTCTAAAAATCACGATTCTGAGGGGGCTGCTTTATGCTCTAGACATGAATCATGTGTCCCAAAGGAATTCACTGCACTTTCTTTCTGTCATTCTTTATTGATATCAGAACTGATCCTGTACACTTCTCAAGAGTAATATCCTGATCTCTGAGGAAAGAATAGAAGGAAATAAGCCTAAATTAAAACAGAAGAGATTTTGGCATGACTTAGATCTTACTAACGAGAAGATACTGGAATGGACTTCAGGGGTAAATTGTAGCATCTGTACCCTGGATAGTTTCAAGAAAAGAACAAATACTTATCTACATTGAATAGCTTTAGACTTTTGACTTATAAAGTCAGGCAGTTGAACCAAATATTCCTCCCAGCTCTGTATAGTGCATGCAAGCTATAGAGTGCTTAACTTGGAGTCAGAAAGAGCTTAGTTCAAATCCAGCAATCTCAGCCATTTACTAGCTGGCTGATCCTGGGCAAGTCACTTAACCCCCTTTGCCTCAATTTTCTCATTTGTAAAATGAGTTGGAGGAAAAAAATGGCAAACCACTCCAGCATCTTTGCCAAGAAAACCCCAGATGGGATCACAGACTCAGAGACAACTGAAAAATGACTGAACAACAACAACGTCATATAGGGCAGCTGGGTGGCACAATGGTTAGAGTGTCCGGTCTAGAGTCGGGGAAACTCCTTTTCATGAGCTCAAATCTGGCCTCAGTCACTTACTAGTTATCTGACCTTGGGCAAGTCACTTAACCTTGTTAGCCTCAGTTTCTCTCCTGTAAAATGAACTGGAGAAGGAAATGGCAAACCACTCCAGTATCTTTGCCAAGAAAACCCCAAATGGGATGACAAGAAGTTGGACATGACTAAAACAACCCTACAACACAAAAATGGGGATGATAATAGTAACTCACTTAATTCCCAGGGTTGTAGGGAGGATCAAATGAAATGACACATGTAGAGCACTTCACAAATTTTAAAGCACTATGTGCTTATGCTAACCACATGCATACTTTATCTGTGATTTTTTTTCCCTCAATTAAAATCCTACATTTGAGTTCGAAAAATCACTTGCACAGGTATAGAAGGCAGTTCATGTGGGAAAGACTTGAGCGATCTAATGGGACCACATACACAATGAACTAACAGTGAGATGCAGTAACTAAAAGAAGTTTAGTGTGACTTAGATTACATGAAGAGAGAAATAGTGCCTACCCAAGTCAGACAACATCTGCTAGCAGGACATTGAATACAATTGAATTGGGGTGGGGAAGGAGGTGAAGGGAAGGACTCCTAAAGTTTCTTTTCTAAAATCATGGAATTTGTCTGATTTTTTGTTTTGTTTTGTTTTTCACTCCTTCAGACACTATACTTGAAGCTTACCTCAACCAATTATTTAGCTCTGTGATTGGGCAAGTTACTTAACCTCTCTGGGTCTCAGTTTCTTTATAAAATGGGGATAATAGTACTTGGACTATCTGTCTGCTTCTTAAGGGTATTGTAAAGAAGGTGATTTATTAACTGGAAAAAGATATATAAATATGAGCTATTATGATTCTAAGCATGGTGGAATTGCTGACCTCTTCCAGAATGGGTACCAGTTCTGAAGTCAGAGGACACTTTAAAAAACACCTCTGATACTTACTGTATGACCTTGGCTAGCCCACATAAGCTATCCAACCTTCATTTTGCCTATCTATGTAAGATTTGTATTATCATGTAAGATCAATATGTCCACACAGATTGTCTGAAACTTATAGATGTGGCTTATTGGTGACATGGATAGCTATGGTGAATTTGGCCCACCTCTGCTGAGAATAGGAGAGTCAGGGACTTTTCCTGTAACACCAGCAAACCTAGGGGTGTGTCTGTCTGTCTCAGCAGGCACCGCATGAGTGTTGCAGACTAAATAATCTTTTCACTCACCTCCAAGAGGGGTATTGGATTAAAATTATGCCCCTAAATATCGATGGTCTAGGACTATAATAGGTTGAGAACAAAAGCCTCTGTCCAGATCACTATCAAAGGGTGGAGGCTCACCCTTAACTTACACTAAACAGCTTAGCTCATCTCCACCAAATGCTGGTTACACAAAAGAATATCACAAAAAGTGAATAGCAGGTTGTCTATCCAAGCAAATAGTGAACAGAAATTAGGAAATTTATTCATATCAGAATATACCAGAAATATACAGCAGGGTTGTACCCTATTTAGCATGTGGGTGAGGATGGCCCTAAGGAGACACCAGAGCTCTGCTAGCCCCTTCTGGGCCCACATATAGCCCAAAGCTGAAAGAGATTGGCCCTTTGAGATGAAAAAACAATCTCCTTATTGGCCGCTGAGCAGGACTTAATAGATCTTAAAAAGTGAGTCAAGCTGTTCTCTATCTCTCTTTCCCAGTCTACCTAGTAAATCAGGACTATTCTTGTCTCTCTCTGGAGGGGCCTAGAGGAAGCATTCTTTCCCACCTTGGAAGGATGGTAGCTATGAACACAAAGCAATTAAGTGTCCTGTGTAGGTGAGCCTGAGCCTGGGTTTTGGTCTACCTCTTCTGTTTTGTTTCTTTCCCAAGTAGAGGAGATATAAGACTGAATATGGAAGAAAGGGTTGGCCATGGTAAATATAGAGGCCACCCTTTGGGGTCTTTAGTTATTGCTGACTGTACTTCTGGGAGAGACCATGGTAGCTACTCCCATGCTTCTTAGAGAGATGATATACCAGCAGGAGGATGAGGCCAATGCCTGAATAACTTGTCTAAAGACAAGGTCCTGGAGGGAACTGGTTAGACAGCACACAGCCATGGTGGAATGCAAAATGCCTGTTGAGTAGTCTGCCAAATGGCTTCATGTTTTTATGTTTAAGTCTCAGTCATCTAGGAAAGTACAGATTGTAGCTATTGCCATGATCTTAAAATCCTTTGGCTTCACTATCTTTATTTGGAAACTGATGAGATTAGGCTAGATGATTTCTAAGGTTCCTTATAGCTCTAGATATGTGATCTTATCCTCGTGGGTCAGATGAGGAGCAAATACATTGGGGGGGAGGATATCCTGGACCATATAAATCTAAGGCCAGTCTTGCTTTGTTTTGTACTTTAATATTCCAATGGATTAGTGAAATTGTCATTATAGGTACTCATTCTCCTGAATGAATGAATGAGTGAAAAAGGTTTTATTAAATGTTCGTTGTTCCATCATTTCAGTCATATCCATTTTTTAAAAAATTTTTTCCCCAGTTAAATGTAAAAAATGTTCAATTTTTTATGACCCTATTTGGGATTTTCTTGGCAAAGATACTACAGTAGTTTGCTATTCCTTCTCTAGCTCATTTTACATATGAGGAAACTAAGGCAAACAGGGTGAAGTGACTGACTTGTCCAAGGTCACATAGCTAATAAGTCTCTGAGACTAACTCAGGAAGATGAGTCTTCCTGACTCCAGGTACAGTGTTCTATCCACTGCACTACTATCCTTAGCTCTGGGAATATAAATAGAAAAGTAAGACAATTCTTGCTCTCAAAGAACTCACATAATAGGGAGAGACAATGCTCATAGCGGAGGTTAGCTGCAGGGGAATATGGAAAGGCCCCCTTGGCAAGACAAATGATAATGCGTCTGTTTTTAGTGTGATTATTGTTAAACCATATCCGTTTCTGATGCTGAACCATTTGCCAGTACCAAGGATTTTAGTGGCAAGAGTGTGCCCCAAGCTGAACTAATTTTCTTTCCCCCAAATCCTGCCCTCTTGTAAACTTCTCTATTTCTCTAGAAGGCACCACTATTCTTTCATTCTTTCAGGTTTATAGCCTTGAAATTGCTTTTGACTCTTTGCTCTCTTTCCCTTCATATATCCAATCCCTGGCCAAATGTCAACATTTCTACCTTTACACAATCTCATATCTAACACCTTCTTTCCACTTACACATTAGTTCAAGACTTTATTACCTCTAGCCTAGATCGCGGCAGGGGCAACTAAGTGGCACAATGGATAGAGGGCCAGGCCAAGACTCATCTGTTTAACCCTATTTGCCTCAGTTTCCTCATCTGTAAAATGAGCTGGAAAAGGAAATGGCAAAGCTCTCCAGTATCTTTGCCAAGGAAACCCCATAAGGGGTCATGGAGAGCCATCACTAAACAACAATAACAAGGATTCTTGCCACAGCCTTCTAAATGGTCTCTTTGCTTCAAATCTCTACTCACTTTATTCATTTTCCACACTGCTGCTAGAGTACTTTCCTTTAACGAAATATGAAAATAGATCTGACCATGTCATTTCCCCACAATGGACTCCAAAAGCTTCCTATTGCCTTTAGAATCAAATGTAAACTCCTCCTGTTAACCTTTTAAGGCCTAGACGCAGCCAATCTTTCCATCTTGATTAGATATTACTCCTTTTTCTTGGCCTACTGATGCTCCATCTCTCATCTCTACACTGTTGACCAATGTCGTACCTGGAACACAATCTTTTCTCTTTCCACCTCCTAGAAGCTGAAGCACCACTTTCCACATGAAGACTTTCCTGCTCTTCTTCAGTGCTAGTGACCTCCCTCTCAAACTTTCTGGCTACTTGTATTTAGCTACTTGTATTCTTTCTTTTAACATGTATCATGTACAAGCATACCTTGAAGATATTGCATGTTCGGTTCCAGACCACCACAATAAAGCAAATATTTCAACAAAGCAAGTCAGATAATTTGTTTGGATTCCTAGTGCATATAAATGTTATGCTTATACTATATCATAGTCTATTGAGTGTGCAATAGTATGTCTAAAAAAAGTACATACCTTAATTTAAAAAATACTTTATTGCTAAAAAAAATGCTAACCATTATTTGACTCTTCAGTGAATTGTAGAGTGTCTTGCCTCAGTGTTGATGGCTGCTGACTGATCAGGGTAGTAGTTGTTGAAAGCTGTGGTGAGAGTGGCGATTTCTTAAAATAAGACAGTAATGAATTTTACTCCATTGATTGACTCTTCCTTTCATTTGAACACTTATGAGGCCATTGTAGAGTTATTAATTGGCCTAATTTCAATATTGTTGTGTCTCAGGAAATGGGAAAGTCAGAGGGGAGGGAGAGAGACGGGAACAGCCTGTTGGTGGAGAACACAGTCAGAACACAGACAACATTAATCAATTGAGTTCCCTGTCTTGTATGGGCGTGGTCCATGGCTCCCCAAAATGATTATAATAGTATCATTAAGGGTGACTGATCACGGATCACCATAACAGATATAATAATAATGAAAAAGCTTGAAATCTTGCGAGAATTACCAAAATGTGACACAGAGACACAATGTGAACATATGCTGTTGGAAAAATGGCACTGATAGACTTGCTCTACACAGGGTTGCCTCAAACTTTCCATTTGTAAAAAATTCAGTACCTGTGAAGCACAATAAAGTGAAGGACAATAAAACAAGATATGTTGTCGCTACTGTTGTTGTTCAGTTGTTTCAGTCATGTCCAACTCTTCATGACCCTATTTGGGGTTTTCTTGGTAGAGATACTGGAGTGGTTTGCCATTTCCTTCACCGGCTCATTTTATAGATGAGGAAACGGAGGCAAACAGAGTAAAGTGATTTGTCCAAGATTACATGGCTAGTAAGTGACTGAGGCCAGATTTGTACTCTGGTCTTCCTGATAGACCTAGTGCTCTATCCACTATACCACTTGTATGCCTATCTATACACACATACATACATATATACATACACATACACATATACATATGTATGTATATATGTACACATATACATGCATATGTATATATGTTTGTGTGTGTGTATATGTGTGTATATATACATATGTATGTATGCATGCATGTATGTATGTATGTATGTATGTATGTATGTATGTATGTATATACAGGTGATATATATAGGTGCTATTGCTAGGTGATGCCATAGATGCATAAAGTACCAGGCCTAGAATCAGAAAAACCTGATTTCAAATTCAGCCTCAGATACTAATTAGCTGTGTGACCCTGGGTAAGTCACTGGGCCTCTTTTTGCCTCAGTTTCCACTTCTGCAGAATGGGGATAATAATAGCATCTAAACGTTGTAAAGTTTGAATAACAATTGCAAGCTCTTAGCACAGTGCCTGACACATAGTAGGTGCTATATAAACGATAGCTATCATTGTTACTATTATCATAATCATAATTATTATATATACCTATTGTATTCCCCATTATAATTTAAGTTTCTTTCAAGTAGAGGCGGTTTTATTTTTTGTGTCCCTGGTACCTGGAACATATTACGTATTTAATAAATGCTTGTTGATTAATTGGTTAATTGATTCAGTAGTTATGATTTCTGAGGAAGGAGAGGCAGAGTTTCATGTCCAAAAGGTTCTTCTGGACAATGGCTACAAGGTTTGGGGAAGCTGGAATTCTTGGGGCTCCTGAGCTTATCTGACTTTCAGTGGCAATTGGTTGGAGTTTGTCAGAGGCAATTGGCAATTGGACAGAGTTTAGGGACAGATGTTGCTCCTCTGGACAGCGGTAGTTGGGGGAGACTAGCCTGGAAACAGGGCTGGTGGTAAGGATTGCTGCTGTTCTCAAGATCTGGGGGCTCAGCAGAGCACAGAGAGCACCTCATTGGGATCTTATTCTGTGCATTCCTCATCAGTGTATTTCCCTAAATTCTCTATTAAAGATGTACCCACTATGCTTGGGGTTTTTTTTTTTTGAGATATTTGAGAGATCAGAATATACTGTTCCTTTTCATATTTCTTGGATATCAGCACATCTCTGGTTTTTTTTTTATCTATTATCCCTCACTTCCAATACTTAACCTGACTACATGCTATTCTAATCATATAGGTCCATGAAAATGCCTTTCATGATCATTTTTATTCCGGGCCATTTGTAACTGTGCTGCCTATACTCAATATGTTCTCCTCACCCCGATCCTACCAGAATCTGGTCCAAGTTCCTGGAGCCCTAGACTGTGATAAGTGAGATTTAGCCTCAGCAACACTTCCTGGCCATTTCCAAACCACGCCTCTGTCCTTGTACTGTGCCCTTCTCTTTTTTTAGGGTTCCCTTTATATGTTCTCTTCTCTTATTAGAAGATGAGTTCCCTGAAGCTCATTTTCAAGACAAGACTTATCTTGCTTGTATTTTTATCCCCAGAATTTAGTACAATGAAGAGTATCTAATAAGCACTTAATAAATGCTTTATCAGTCATTCATTCCCATAATTGTATCATAATTCTGTCTAGCACAGAGAAGGCATTTAGTAAATATTTGTTGACTGTTTCGTGGGTGGATTAATAATATTCTACAACCTCCTTATGCTTACCATGCTTCTTTCCATTGCTTTTGGTTCAACCGAAATTGCAAACCTTCTGAGACTCTAAGATTCATAGCAGATAAGATCACTGGGAAAATGTATATTAAAAAGATGATTTTTTTTTACAGGAGCAAGAAGCTCAGGAGTACTGAAAATACTACATAAAGTTCCAAATGTGATCAAGTCCTTGGAAGGAGATAATCCTAAATTAAGAAATTCAGGATTTTTCTCATGTACGCTTGTCTAGAATATCCTAGGAAAATCTCTTTAAGTAAACCTAAGCTTTGGTTAGGTTTGGTTAAGCTAAAGCTTTGGTTAATCTCCCCAAGAGGGATCCACAGAGACCATTCTAGAAATGTTATTCAAAGTCATAGATATAAAATACAACATAGCTAGTTATTGCTTCCACCATATAAAAGACTTAAGACACAAAATATTCATAAACATACATTGAAAATACTTAAAACATGATAACATAATTCATCACAGAGGACTCACAAGAGTGATACCAAAAAATACTAAAAATGAAAAAGGTACTAAAAGAGCTTAGAAAAGTCCATTACCTCAGCGATATGCTCCAGAGGTAAAAATTACAAGGAAACTTGTATGAGTGCTGAATAAATCATACATTCATGTCAGTCTATACTGTTCAAACAACTCAAGGTTCTGGTCTTTTGGTCAGCTGAGCACACATGGCTCATTCTCCTAGTGTTAATCATCCAAGAAGGAAAAACTTCCTCATTGTCATCCAGCACCCATACTTCTCAATGACTTTGGAACCTTGGGCACAGGAGGTAAGCACCATCTATTTACCTCGATCATTATTTGATCACCTATGCTTTGACAAAGAGGCATT
This sequence comes from Phascolarctos cinereus, assembly GCF_003287225.1. NCBI lineage: Eukaryota > Metazoa > Chordata > Mammalia > Diprotodontia > Phascolarctidae > Phascolarctos > Phascolarctos cinereus. Next base: position 170,821,128 of record NW_027556180.1, read on the forward strand.
AAATAAAAAGGCGGCCAAGGCCTTGAGATTCAGCGTCACCTAGGCAAAGAGCTACGCTTGTTATCATGTATGCACAGCCACCATAGTTCTTTGGGAGCAGAGAGTGAAGAGAGATGCTTTCCCACCTTCACTGGAAACTGGAGAGAGCTGGTGTGGTTTGTGTCCTGACCAAGAGGCTGCCTTGAAAGAGAAAGGCAGAGAATTTGGCCTTTCCAGGGAATGGCTACTGAAGGAGTGATTCTTCCTTACTTGGTGGCCAGTCCTCTGTGATGAGGACCACAGCTACTGGGAGGGGATTACTGCATTTTCCCAAAGTAAAAATACTTTACGATTAAAGCCATTCTTGCTGAAACCAGATCATGCATGCTCAACTCTAGGGTAGGTGCAATATCCCAGCAGAACACAGGTGCTCCCCTAATTACTGTCATACTTTTACAATCTAATGATCAATGTGGAAGTAATAAACAAGTTTATAGAAAGAGCAAGAGACTCACCCCAAACTAGACCATCATAAAGTCATTTAAGGATGAAATGGAAAGGACAACAAAGATGAAAATAGAAAAAAATTGGGAAGATTTCTGTAACAAACCTTTTTTACCTCAATGACAGCTGTTCAGTTGTTTTTAGTTATGTCCAACTCTCTGTTATACCCTATTTTGGGTTTTCTTGGCAAAGATACTGGAGTAGTTTGCCATTTCTTTCTCCAGCTCATTTTACAGATGAGGAAACTGAGGCAAACAGCATTAAGTTACTTTCCCAGGGTCACACAGTGTCTGAGGAAGGATTTGAATTTGGGTCTTCCTGATTCCAGGCCCAGCACCCTAGCCACTGTGTCACCTAGCTGCCCTAATGGCAGTAAAGCCACCATATTTGGATTCTAACATTACATTCCCTAATGTGCTAAATGAAAAAGTAAAAATAGCATGAAGGAAACAAAAATGTGAAGAGCAGGTTGATTAAACACAGAAGAAATGTTTGCTGAAAGTCACACAATTTTGATTTGTTGGAGAAAATGTAAAAATCAACATCAAATTAGAAGAATAAAAATCAGAAAAGGATATGATGCATTATTGCAGTAACTCCAACCTGACTCATTGAAACAAACTAGTGACACAGAAAAATGGGAAACAAATCAAAGAATAGATATCAACACAGACTGTTATCATTTTCTAAGGAAGTTCAATCAAAGTAAATCAGTAACCACATGAAGACCAAAGGGTCCTAAACTAGATCAAGAATTAGTTAGCAAATGTTTGATCTCCCCTGCCAAGAAGAGTATTATAACAGCCAAGGGAAACACCAATGTAGAATATAGACTCTTGTAAATTCATGAGAAGCACAATAAAACAATGAGAAGCAGTAGAGGGGGAAAAAACAAGTTTACAGAAAGAGCAAGAGACTCCGCCTAAGAATGATCATCATAAAGTCATTTAAGAATGAAATGGGACAACCAAAATGAAAATGGAAAAAATTTAGAGAGATTTCTGTAACAAACTATTTTCTTCTTCAATGACAATAGAGCTACCATATTTGGAGTCTAACAACACATTCCCCAATTACATGAGGAAATAAAAATGACATAAAGGAAACAAAAATGGGAAAAGCAGGTTGACTACATATAGAGGAAGTCCATTTTGGAAGCAACATAATTTTGAGAGCATTAAGGGATTAGTTCTTGAGATAACTGAAAGAAAGGAGCAGACCAGATGCTCAGGAAAAAAAAAATATGACCTTAATATTATCCAAAAAATGAAGCCTAGAAAGTATAAATAACTACTTGTTTGAGAAATGAATAAATAGGCCTTCACAAATGAAATTCTTCAAGAGAGCACATCTTCACAGTCATACAATTGTCGGAAAAATATAGAGAATATAAGTTTCCATTGAGTTTATTATTTGTTGACATTTGATTCAAATAGCAAAGTAGCACCTTAAAGATTTTCCTCCTATAAGGTTTCTGCCTTGAATATGTCAAAAATCACACAAGATTCATTAAAAGACCTAATAATGGAATGAATTTAGATCAATAACCCTCTGATAACTAACATTAAGTGAAATATGAAATGGGGAGATGTATGTTTAGCAAAATTGTTTGCCATTCTCATGAAGGGTGTCCACCACACAATACAAAGGGAAGAGGGAATGCCAAAAGATGATGAATTGACCGGATACTTCTGTTGGTGGGTTATATTGTGTTAATTGTGCCAAGCCCAGGAACAGTGCTGAGCCACCAAAACGAGACCCATAATCAATCAAAAGAGCTTAGTCTAATTATCTAAGAAAAACCAAGAAGATAAAAAATGTCTGTGGTCCATTATATGATAAATAGCACGATAAGTAGGGACAATATGTAGCATTGGCCTTAGGTCTAAGGATAGATGAGGCCCAGAACCAAAGAGGAGTGGAGCAAACTAGATTGCATTTAGCAAATTTTGGTCTTTGTTCAGTCATTTTAGTTGTGTCTGACTCTTTGCTACCCCATTTAGAGTTTTCTTGGCAAAGATACTGGAGTGGTTTGTCACTCCTTCTCCAGCTCATTTTACAGATGAAGAAACTGAGGTAAACAGGATTAAATGACTTGTCCAGGGTAATACAGCTAGTAAGTGTTTTGAGAACAGCTTTGAATACAGGTAGATGAGTCTTCCTGTCTTCAGGCCCAGTACTGTATCCACTGCGCCACCTACCTGTGCATTTGGCAAATTACACTAATGCTTTTAATGACCCCCCCAAGCTTCTTCCTGAAACAAGGGCCAGTATTTTTAACATAACATTCTGCATATACAGTAACAGATGGTGCAGTGGATAGATTGCAAGGCCTGGAATCAGGAAGACTTGAATTCAAATCTGGCTTCAGACACTTCCTAGCTATGTGAACCTGGCCAAGACACTTAAAAAAAAAACCACAACCCTCTGTTTGCCTTAGTTTCCCCATCTGTACAATCGGGATAACAATAGTAAGGATCAAATGAGATAATAATTATAAAAGCACTTAATGCAGTGCCTAGAACATAGTAAGCACTACATAAATGTTAGTTGTTATTAATCATTATTATTATTGTTATTATTGTATACTGTTGGACAGCAATGATGCTTTGTTTTTGGTGTCTTGATTTTTTTCCCCTCTTTTTTTTATTCTTTGTTACAGAGGATAGCTGGTTAGATAGAAGAAGGAGTAGGGATACATTTAGAAATAGAGATGATATGAAAACAAAAGATATCAGCAGAAAAATAAATTTAAATAATGAATGAAAGGAAGGATGAAAATTAATTTATATTAGGTATATGCAAATTTATTCCTTGGAGCAATATAACCTCAGAATTCTACTTCCTCCAACCACCATCCCCTCCTCATTCACAGCCCAGAGTCTCTTTGCTTTTAAAAAAAAAATGATAAGCAGCTAGTTTATTTTTCTTAGGACAATCCCTTACTTTGATCCCACCTTGTGACTCAGAGACTGTTCCTTCCACAATCTATGCCCAATCTCTTTCTCATTGCGTGGTTCTTCTAATTCTATCATTTTTTTAACCTTCACCTGGGTTTATGAGCTCTACTTTTCCTCCATCTACATCTCAACCTCTGTTCTGAATGCCCTTTAGCTGTGCTGCTCCAATTTCAAGAAATACCAAGCCCCTTCCTTGATTAGCATATAAGTTTTTGGCAGACGCTGCAAGTAGACAATGGACTGGACCCAGGAATGAAGAAATATAGAGAGTGGGCTGCTTTACCTTTGGGAATTTGCAAAATTCTATGAATGACCTTAGTCTTCTCGCTGAAACAATGGTGTATATTTTTAGTACCAATATTCTTCCCATGTTATTATATGGCTATGAGTCATGGAACAGTACAGTCTACAAAAAATTGTAATGAAAAATTATCCAAAAAGCAATGGAAAGGCTCAGAATATTGAAAGCAGGCTGTTATTGTACATTACCCAGAAGGAATTAAGAGGGAGAAGTGCAATAAAGGATATTATTAGAGCAATATGTGAGTACAAGAGGAGGTCTGTTCACTTCATAAGAGTGAGGGATAACAAGAGGACAGCTCCCAGTTCTCCACTGGCTTTCTTAAGATACCAAGAAAAATTAGTGGAGGTCTCTAGAACTTTAAGTGAACTCCTATGACAAACATGGGGTAGCTCTGTGGGAGGAAGAGGGGGAGGAATACTGGAGGAAATGATGGTTATGTAAAAAACAAAAATATCAATAAACACTTTTTAAAAGAAAGTGTATTAATTGCTCAAGGGAAAACAGTGAGTTCTAAGTAAAAATCTTTGTTGGAAAAACCTAGTTGGAGCCAAGGATTAGGGGTAGGTAAATTATAAGGGTCATTTTGAGTCTTAATTCCTTGAAAAATAATAATTACAGTGATTTGTGAATTAAATTGGAACAAAGTAAAATAATTAAATGTATCAACATATAATAAACCTTGACAACTTTTTCCATCTTTAAAAGATGTTTTATACATAATATGTCCTCCTCTGTAATTACTTGTTTTACCTCATTTGTCAAACAGTCAGTTAATTTATCACATGTCTACTATGTGTCAGGTACAGTGCTAAGAATTGGGGATACAAAGAAAAGCAAAAGACAATTCTTGTGCAAGGAGGCCAATATCACTAATTCATGGAGTACATGGGTGCTGTCGTTGTTGTTTGTCCTTCATTCTTAAAGAAGACCATGACATCAGGAAGGTGATGTCATGACTTGCAAGTGAATTGTATTATAGTGAGGGAGGACTGTGCAAAGTCACCAGTCTCACTTTCTCCTCCAGAGCCATCTGAATCCAGTGGCGAGATCTAGATCAGGATGACTGGAGGTGCCCCTGCATGTTGGGGGTAAGAAATGAGAAGACTGGAACTGAAAGAGGGTACCAAGTTATGAAGAGCTTTGAATGCAAGATAGGGTTTTATATTTGATCCTGGACATGATAGGGGTCTATTGAGAAGGAAGGTGACCTGGTCAAATCTGTGCTTTTGGAAGATCACTTTGGTGACTGAATAGAAGATAGACTGGAATGGAGAGAGACAGTAGTCTGAAAGTGAGGTGATGAGAGCCTGTACCAACATGGTGACAGTCTGAAATGAGAATACAGCATACGCAAGAGATTACAGAGATAAAATAGACAAGCCTTGGCAATGGAGCTTATTTAAGATGTGAAAGAGAATGAGGAGTTGAGGATGATTTCTAAGGTGGGAGCTTGTGTGACTGGGAGGATGGTGGTACCATCAACGTCAATAAGGAAGTTTGGAAGTGGGGATGGTGGTTTAGGGGAAAGATAATGAGTTTAGCTTTAATTTGAAGTTGAATTCACAAGATTTTGACACATATTCTTTAATTCTTCATTATGAAATCATACTTTGATCACATACTTTGATTGGATAGTAAGTGTACCTTTGGTGAGCAGCCCATTTTTCCAAGTCTAGCCTTGATCATTGACTACAGGTTTTTGATGGAATTTAAAACAGACGAGTTCCCAGGTTATTGGAATATATTTATCTCTATCACTTAGATAAATTTCCTAACCATTTATGACATTTAGCATAGTATAAAATTGTATTGCAGTAGTCCATCTTCCTCTGGGAATTTCTGTAATGCCAAAATAATTCTGCTTCTCTGAATTTCAATATATTTATTAGAATTCATGGTTCCTTCAATAGAGAAAAGACTTTCAGGTCCACTTGAAATAAAAATCTCCAAAACATGTTTTGGGGTGGGTGTTTTACTGTCTGATGAAGATGTCCCAATCTTATAGGCTCACCTGGACTTCTAATAATGGTTTTGCTATAGCCTTGAATGAAAAAGTGAGTTCCATCAGCAAAAAAGTGCCTTTTTTCTAATCACCAGTACTCCAGGCTTTGTGTTATCTTGCCCAGAATAAGTACTATTTTTCATAGCAATGGTTAGCTGCCATTTAGAAACTGATCTCACAGTTCTTCCAATTTCAAGAAGCTTGCACCAAACTCTAGAAGAATCAATAACAATCCTGCCATCTCCCACTGAAGATCTTGCTAGTTTTCTGAGGATTGAAAATTTATTTTGCCATTTAATCACTTTCTGCTGCTACTTTCCTGGATTTCATGGTCTCTATAAAATCACCACTCTGTAAGATGAAATCAACTCTGAAACTCACACCTCCTCAGCACTTCCTTCTCCTCTCCCCTCTGATTAGAGAGTGTGGAGGGTGGACGTTGGAGAGTTCCACCCAGATCCTTCAGCATTTAAGGCCGACACCCAGAGAATTTATTTCATTATCTCCCACTGGGCTACTTTCCTGGCTTTCATAATCTTCAGAAACTCATCATTCTACAAGATGAAATAAACTCTGAAAATATCATTTCCTAAGATCAATTCCTAACCTGCCTGAGAACTGGGAAGGACCTTATTTCAAAAGACCAGCATCCCACTGCATCCAGGGCCATCATCAGTCATTCTGACCTATGGCTTACCACTTGACTCCAATCACTCTAGAAGAAAGAGTGAGGGTGGTGACTTTGCATAGTTCTGCCTCACTTAAATTCAATTCATTTGCAAGTCAAAACATCACCCTCCTAATGTCATTGGTCTTCTAGAATGAAGGATGAACAGCCTTGGCTGGGAGACTTTGTCATGTCATGTCCCTTGCTGGGTAACTTTCTCCCACCCTTTTATAGTTTCCTGTTATGTTTTGTATTCCTCCTTAGACTGTAAGCTCTCTGACGGCCATTACTTTTTTTGTATCCGTAGAGCTTAGCACAGTGCCCAGCACATAGGAGGTCCTTAATAAATGTTTACTAACTCTAACACTGATTTTCCATCAGTGGTTGGTATTGTATTTTATTTTCAACCATACCTTACTTTGTACTTCAGTGCAACTGACCCTGGTTCACTGGGGTTCGAATGATCCTAGAAATCTTGACTTCTCCTTCCATTTAGACCATTAGTCTGGCTCTAAGGAAATTTACTACCCCAGAAAAATAGGACAGATTGTACTAGCAACCCTAATCCTTCAGCAGAGAAGAAAGCTATGAAATCAGACCTCTCCTAGCTAAGGAGAATAAGCATATGATAATATTGTTGGACTATCAATCTTTATTTCACTTCCTAAAAAAAGACTGAATATGATTTAAGCTTTGTTTTTAATTAGTTGAAGTCATTGGGCTTGATTTAGTGTTTCCTGCCATAGATCCTTCCCAAATAGTTGAACCCTGAACTTTACTCCTAGGTAAACACTAAGTGAAGATGGGTCCCCTGATTTGCAAAATGACTGTGTTAGAGAAGTGCTTTTGGGGTAGCTAGGTGGTGCAATGGATAGAGCACTGGTCCTGGAGTCAGGAGGACCTGAGTTCAAATACAGCCTCAGACACATAACACTCACTAGCTCTGTGACTCTGGGCAAGTCACTTAAGCCCAATTGCCTCACAAAAATAAATAAATAAATTTTAAAAATTTATATATATATATATATATATATATATGAGAAGTGCTTTTGTAAATGTCTTAGTGGGGACTTAGAATACATTGTCCAATTCAATCTGACAAACATTTATTGAGTGCTTACTATGTGTAAGGGGCAGCTAAATGGCTCAGTGGATAGATCTTGGTGTATGGAATCAGGAAGATGAGAATTCAAATCCAGCCTCAAAAACTTACTAGCTGTGTGACCCTGGGCAAGTCACTTAACCCTGTTTTCTTCAGTTTCCTTTTCTGTAAAATGAGCTGGAGAAGGAAATGGCAAATCACTCCAGTATCTTTGCCAAGAATACTTCATCCCATGGACAGTATGATCTATGGGATTACAAAGAGCCAGACACAACTGAATGACTGAACAACAAAAATATGTAAGCATTGCAGATTTGTCTCTGGTTACTGGGAAAACAAGGGAAAAAACCAAGACAATTGTTGTTACAAAGAATCTTTAATTCAACTGGGGGATAAAAGATTTATACTCCATGTTCCCAGCCTTTTTCAATCCTCATTCCCTTTGTTTAGAAAGCTATTGAAATAATCCAGTAGAAGAGTGATGAAGGCCTGAACTATGGTTGTGGCTATGTGGGTAGGGAGAAACATGTTGTTGAAATGCATTTGACAAGACTTGATTGAATATGAGGATTTAGGAAAAAGGAAATATTGAGGATCATGCCAAAGGTGTGAAAGTGGGTGATGGGAAGGATGATTGTGCCCTCTACAGAAATAGTCATGTAATGATGCTATGATCAGCAGTTGTGTTCCCAGGCCCAACCTGCAAAAACTCATAAAGAATTTAAGAAGAAGTAAGAATTTTAGGGTTGAAAGGAACCTGAAAGAAAATATAGTCCAACCCTTCCATTTGCAGATGAGAAAACTGAAACTCAGAGGAATGATTTGTCCAAGGTCACACAATAAGTAACAGTAAAATGGCTAAGAGATTTTTCCTGGTCCAACAAAAAGGTCGAGGACTCTGCTTTTCTTAGGAAAAAAAAAGAGCTGTAGTTCAAGCATTTGAGCTTTAAGTTAAATGATAATGGAGCCCGCTATTATGAGGAAGAAGAAGTTGAAGACTCCAGCTGAAGCCAAAAGCTGCAAAGTAGAAAGGAACTCCATAACAACAACTAGCAGTGACCAGCAGTGACCATGACATGAGCAGAAATGCCATAAGGCTGTATTCCTCCCAACATCTGGCAAAGACTAGCCGACATACAGGCCCGGCAACAGCAGCATGATGACATCACCAGAAAACATCAGCCACCCAGTACCATCAGACATGAATTACCCTTTCAAGGATATAGAGAACATGTCTGGCCAGGACTCATGTGGGCAAAGTCACCCACATTTAGATAACATGTGGCCAGGGCATGCAGGTGAAGGGGGAATTCACACACACACAGTCACTGGGTTAGGGTAAAACTTATCAGCTTAACTTTTTTTTTTTCCTCTCCCCGTAAGAAGAGGCAGGTTTTTGAGCTTTGGCTATCAAAGGTGTTTCTACTCTGAAGGCGATTCCTTGCATTAGAAGCCAGTTTCTGAGAACATTCAACAATCAGCCAACTGAGTAGAGCCCTCTTTCCCTCTCCCCCTCCTTTAAAGGTTCTTTTTACTATCTTTATCTAATTTAGGATTAGAAAGTCCTTGCAAAACACGAAACTGTGTTCAGTCAGCATTAAGTTAGAGGCTGTCCTTCCAAGGACACTCTGGGTCTAAGGCTTCTCCAAGTTTTTTCTGAATCTCAAAGGGATGTGTGTGTGTGTGTGTGTGTGTGTGTGTGTGTGTGTGTGTGTGTGTGTGTGTGTGTGTGTCCTTGGCAAATAAAAATGAGAGGGTAAAGGAAGCCACTTTGCCTTCCACCTCATTGACCTCAGTTCTATCTTTCAAATTCCCTGTCTTTATTATGCATATGTAGTTGACCTTCAACCTTTGAGCCCCATCTTAAATTGATCTTAGTCCTAGGGGACAGTTCTCCCGCCTAGCAAACTCCTGGGAGTTTCCTGGAATACCCCCTTTCTTTTTACTTAATGACAGATGCTTAACAGCAATGCTCTAAGGAAAAGAGAAATGGATTTGCATTAAGAGAATTGAGGTTTTCTCTTAGTTTCGCCCTTTACCTACCACATGTGTGAAGCTGAAGATGTCACTCTCTGGTTCTCAGTTTCTTCATCTATAAAATGAATCTACAAAATGAAGAACTGAGGGGATGGGGAGCTGAACGGCCTCTCAGTTCTCTTCTAGTTCGAAATCAAGTGAGTGACCCTCCTGCTTCTGTTTCCACTGACATCACCTATTGGTTCAGTCCAGACAAAGCACTATAAAATCTAGTCATTTATAGTGTAAATTTTACACTAAGCCTTTTTAAGGATTTTTTTTTCCTGTTTCCAAATCAGAAAAGAATAAAAAGTTTCTGTCGTATGCCTCTGCCACCCACCCCCAACCCCTTCCTCATTTTTCATTTATTTAGACTCTGCAGGGCAAGAAAAAGTAATACAAAGGTGATAAATGATGAGGTTTTGTATTCAAAGTCCATTTCAGCTTAGGTCTCAGAGAAAAACCATACCCTGGCTACTCTGGTCTTTTCCTGGGAGGTGGCAGCTGCGCCCTCTTTATCTCTAAGTGAGGAGGCAGGGGTGAGGAGATGGGGGGAAAAAAGCTGGGGAAACTGCTCATGACACTGTTATTTCAAGAATTCCCAGTTGAAGCCAGAGCGGCATTTAGTTATAGGATCCTTGTTGTTCTTGAGGTCTGAACCATTTGCTCAAAGGAGACAAGCTTCATTTATCAACTGAAAAATACACTCTCCTAAGCCTGCTTTTAAAAAAAAAGAATTACTATAATAATGAGCAAGCTAGAGGCAATGGGTGCTGAGGGGAGGAGGGTGGAGTTGGTGTGTAAGGGAAAAGCAGACAAAGAAATTTACTCTCTATTCTCACTCTTTCCCCTCAGCAGGTCTGATCCTGCCACAACCAGTCATGGTATAACAGACACAGACTAGGCCATAGACCCCACTCTGAAATAAACTTGTAATGAGGTGATTAGTGGGAACTGTAGTCTGAGGTTTAAAAAAAAAAAGAGAGAGAAGAAGAAGAAGGGAAGGGAATTCCAGGTGGTGGCAATGGGGAGGGAAGGAGAACTTTCACAGGCGCTGACTCTTTCTGGATGGTTATTCTTGTGGAAGGGGAATTTATAAGATGGATGTATTTAGTCTGGAAATTGTCTCCTATCTCAAATGCAGCATATTCAACATAGAATTATCTTTTCTGCCCCAAATCCGCCCTTTCCCCATCTTTTCTACTTCTATTGAAGGCACACCATCCTCCAAGTCCCATGGCGGATAAAGACAGGCTAAAGCAACTTGTAGCAGTCTATAGTCATTGCAGCCTTTCAGTTGTGTCTAACTCCATTTGGATTTTAGTTTTTGGGGGGATTTTTTGTAGCAAAGATACTGGAGTGGTTTGCCATTTCTTTCTCCAGCTCATTTTACAGATGAGGAAACTGAGGCAAACAGGCTTAAGTGATTTGCCCAGAGTCCCACAGCTACTAAGTGTCTTAGGCCAGATTTGAACTCTGGAAGATGAATCATTCTGACTCCTGGCCCAGCACTCTATTTACTGTGCCACATTACAATCTAGAAATCTATAATCCCAAAAGCTTTAGTCCATTCCAGGAGTCTCACTCTCTGGATGCCCTCCTTGGCAAATAGCATCTCTCTTAAGAAGGATAAAGGGGCAGAAAAACAACACAAGGTTTGTACAGCTGGAGTATCTTGCCACTTCTCTTTTTCCTATCCTGGGGTTTCCTACCCATTGTGAAGCTGTGTATCTTGCCCCCACAGAAAGGGGGAAATGGTGATTATCACAAATTCCTGGTGAGAGTCGGGAAGAGCAATCATTAAAAACCACATTATCATTCATGCTCTTTAGATTACCATCATCATCACCATCATCAGGCCCAGGCAGTAAATGGTAATTAAATAGATGAGAGAGCATGAAATGGGCATAGCTTACATACATAGACAAATTATTTAAAAGAACTGGATTTGGAGTTGAAGGACATGAGTTCAAATCTCAGCTCTGCCACTACTACAGGACCTTGGACAGGAAACTCAACCTGTCTGGACCTTAGCTTCCTCTTTTAGTGTCCTCTGGCCCTAATTACCTTTTACTTAACTACTTTTGACTTATTTTGCATTTATTCAATATATGTTTAGTCAACATATACATATTCCTCTCTAATACATACATATTGATTGAAAAAAGTAAAAGAGATTTGGACTATATGACTCTAAACTAAAATATATAATTAAGTCACTTGCTGAGTTGTTTTTTCAACCAGAATATGCTATAGTGAAACTCTTAGTTGAAGGTAGATGGAATTTGTCCAGGAGGGAGGTGATATACAGCTCTGTGAACTCCCTTGCTCATGGAACTCCAGAGAAGGGAGTAGTTCAGATACGACCAGGAAGAGGTATAAAAGGAAGAGGTAAGGCTAGATTGTCTCTGAGGTCCCTTCCGACTCCACATACATGATCCTGGATGAGATCAGGAGTTTAAGGGTCAAAAAAGAAAACTGTGATAAACTTCAGGAAATGATAAAAAAAGATTTCAAGACAATGGAATTATTGAGACTATAATGATATGATAGGGAGTAAGCAGAGATAAGGTGAACAGTGAAAAAGGAAGGAATCTATTAGATTTGATCAGATTTTTTTTTAAAGTAAAAGGTAAAAGGTCAGAAAGTGTTTGTGTAGCAGTAGTGAGTGTTCTTTGATGTGTTGGGAGAAACTGAATCCTGGGTCAAAGGGTGGAGAAGACAGCAAAATAATTTAAAAGGGAATGAATGACCTTTGGAAATGAGGGAGGAGTAAGAATTACATTTTAGAGTTCAGTGAGCTTTCTAACAAAGCATCAGATCAGATTAGAATTAGGTAAAAAGTTTCATTTTTTTCATATGCATGCATTGCAAAATAGGTTTTAGATTCATAAACAAAAGAAAAATCTGACGTAAGAACTGAAGTTGTAATTAAAAGTCTTTAAAAAGAAAAGTTGTAGAATGATCCTTTTTTTTCTCAGAAAGAGAAGCTTGAAGAACATTATGGCCTGAAGGTCAAGAAAAAAAGGAAGCTCTGGTCAAAGACAGAGTTCCAGAGGTAACAATTCTCTAGACAAAGGATTCTGCTTACTTTGCTGATTATAATGTGGCGCTACCAATTTGTGGATTCTGCAGATGCTAATACAATTGTGGTGACTTCATCCATGGAGAAATACTGTTAATGCTGAAAAACAGTGCCATATAGAGAGCTAAATAAATTAATACTAATAATTGTGATTTCACTGAAATAGAAATCAAATCATTACTACAGTGAAAATTACAAGACAGGCTTCAAACAACTGTAACCCCTGTTGCAAAGCCCATTGGTTTGAAACTCTCCTTATTGATGGATTTTAAAATCCTATCCCACATGAGGGACATGGCAGAGCTGATGAGAAGCAAGACAACTGCAGCCTTTCCCAGTTCCCCTTTGGAGCTCTTCAAGCCAGAAACTCTCCCCCTCCCCTTTGGATTCCTCAAGCTTGAGTCTTCAAGTATTGAATAACTTTGAGCACTTCTGGATTCCAGCTTCAAGAAAGAAGATGGGGAGCACCTAGGTGGCGCAGGGGATAGAGCTCTACCCTTGGATTCAGGAGGACCTGAGTTCAAACTCAGCCTCAGACACAACACTTACTAGCTGTGTGACCCTGGGCAAGCCACTTAACCCCATTGCCTAGCCAAAAAAAAGAACAAATTATAGCTCACTAAACTCATTTCTGTTTCTGACAATTAACTTGCCGTTATTATTTTAAGAGTCATAACTAGCTTTATTGGGGGATCAGAACCACACAGGAATAAGTGAATATTGGGGTCCTTTTTTCTATAGGTGGATACTACATTGACAATGTATGGGTTACACTGCAATCTCAACATGCTTAGTTATTCTTGTTTTCTTTCTTTCTTGTTCTTCTTCATCCTCTTGGGTTCACTGATAGACCCCCAGCAGAGCAGGCAGTCGGGGATTCCGCTACAACAAGAAACAGCTCAGGTCCTAGCATCAACAGGCTCCAGAAAAAGTGGAGAGTGAGTAACGTCTGACTTAGATAGAAAGGGTGGTATCATAAACAAATCTGTCAGATCTTTGGATATTGAAAGAGTTCATGACCAAACCAAGGGACAGAGAGGGTCACAGAAGCTAAAATCAGGTTTGGTTATATACAATTTAAAAATTTTTGCACAAACAAAACCAATGAAGCTAAAATTAGAAGTATGATTGGGGAAAATATTTCTGGAGGGGACATCACATTAATATTCCTAAAACATAGATCTAATTCTGTCAGTCTCCTGCTCAAAAAACTCCACTGTTTCCCTATTGATTTTGGATCAAAATCAAACTCTTCTGTTTGACAATTACGGTGCCTCACAATTTGGCTATGGTCTACCTTTCCAGAGTAATTTCACATTGCTTCCTCTTACTCTATATTCCGGCCAAATAGACCTACTTACTATGCCCTGTACGTATTATATGTCTTGTCTTTCTGCTTCGGAGACCCACCTCTTCCAAATTTCTCCATTTCTGTCTAACTCACCACTAAGTTTCCAGTATTTCAGGATTATAACCTTGAGGCTACCCTTGACTCTACCTAGCCCTCATCATACGTAGCCAATCACTTGCTAAATCTTTTCATTTCTCCCATCTGACCTTTTTCTGTTCACAAAATCATCACCTTAGTTCAGAACCTCAACACCTCTTACCAGGACAACAAATAACTTATTCATCTCTCTGCCTCAAGCTTCTCCCTGTTCTGAGCCATCCCCCCTACACAGCTGCCAAAGTGATTTTCCTTAAGTTCAGGTAGAAAGTTCTCCCTGAAGGCTTTCCTGATCCCTCCAGATATAAGTGCCTTCCCTCCCTAACTGCACTATCCTTGACTACTGTATCTTGTATTTATTCTCTTTATATTTATCATATATTATACAGTATTATATAACTACACTATGATATTATATGATATGTAATATCATATTCTGTATATCTTTGTATATGTACTTTTTTTCTCCTCCATTAGAGTATGTTTTTTGAGAATAGGCCTTATTTCATTTACTTCATTTGTCTCTCTGGCACCTTGAAGAGGGCTTGGAACAGAATACGTGCTTTAAAAAATGCTCGTTGATTGTATGATTACACAGATATTCTCTAATGTTTGTAATGCTCTCTTTCCTTATTGCTTTTGAGATTCCCAGAATCCTTCAGGTGCCACCTTCAACAGAAAGTCTTTCCTTATCCCCTAAGCTTTGTTCTCTCCAAAAAAAATTACTTTATATTTACTTATCTGCATACAGGTTGCATCACCACGTAGAATGTATAGTCCTTGAGGGCAGAGACAGTTCGATTTTTTTTCTTTGCATTCCCTGCACCTACCCTAAGGTTTGCACTTGATAGATTCAATAAATTCTCATCATTCTGCAAGACAAAATTGACCCTTGGAGCAGCTAGGTGGCGCAGTGGAGAGAGTATCGGCACTGGAGTCAGTACCACCCGAGTTTAAATCTGACCTCAAACACTAGCTGTGTGACTGCGGGAAAGTCACTTAAACCCCCCCCCCCCCACAATTGCCTCCAAAAAAGAGAGAGAGGAGGGGAGGAAGGGAGGAAGGGAGGAAGGGAGGAAGGGAGGAAGGAAGGAAGGAAGGAAGGAAGGAAGGAAGGAAGGAAGGAAGGAAGGAAGGAAGGAAGGAAGGAAGGAAGGAAGGAAGGAAGGAAGGAAGGAAGGAAGGAAGGAAAAGAAAAAGAATGAAATCGAGCATGAAGCTCACACTTCTTAGTCCCTAAGGCCCTTTCTGAACTCTGGTTGGGTGGTGGGAGTGGGCCATCTGGGAGCTTCTCCCAGATCCTCTAACCACTTTAAAAAATGCCTAGAACATTTGCCTCATCTTGTTCTACCTGGCTGCTCTCCTGGATTTCATGATCTCCAGAAACCCATCATTTTGAAAGATGAAATCAACTCTGTTGTGTCCTATGCTCTATCCTATGTGGTCACATGATTCTGCAGAGAACTTTCCCTTTAATGGAGTTTAAAAAAATAATACCGGTTACTTTTAAAACAACCTGAAAAGAATTTTTTTTTAAAAAGAGAAGCTAATAGTAAGGAAAGTAAGAAAAAGAAGAAAGAAAGAAAGAAAGAAAGAAAGAAAGAAAGAAAGAAAGAAAGAAAGAAAGAAAGAAAGAAAGAAAGAAAGAAAAGGAAATGAAGGAAGGAAAGAAGGAAGGAAGGGAAAGGAAGAAAGGAAAGAAGGGGAAGGAAGGAAGGAAGGAAGGAAGGAAGGAAGGAAGGAAGGAAGGAAGGAAGGATCTCAACATTTTCCAGACTTTCAGTTTAGCTTCTTAGAGACTCCAGGGAATTTCCCCTTGGGTGAGATTGGGGCTTTTCTCTCAGTTGAACTGAGATAGCTTGCTGCCCGTGGGAGAGGTCATTCACTCTCAGTATTTTCTTCTATGTACTAATTTCTATAAATTCTCTGATTTCTTTTTTGCTATCTCTTTGGATAAATGTTTACTTGCTATTTATTATTTGTAATGGCCTTGTGTAATTAGCATTCTGCAGGAAGGAGTGAAATCTGTGGGTACAAGCTTTTGTTCACCCCTTATCTTTTAAGGGATAATGACCAAGAAAGTAGGTTGACCCTAAAAAAATTGTTCGCCTAGACTATCAATATTTAGATGGGCATATAGATATAATTCTAGTACCGTACACCTCTCTCTCTCAGAAGATATCAGAACAGCCAGCCTTGTGGAGCCTTCTCCGGCTCTCCTCCAGGTAGGAATCAATGTCTCCCTTGAAGATGAGAAGGTAAGATAAAAAAAAAATATCAATGCTTTCTATGAGATACATTTAGACAACTCACATAGATGTATATAACCTACATGGGCAGAAACCACAGCTTATACATTGATATGGGGAACTCTTAGTGTGTTAACTACCTCCACTGAAGTAGATTGGCAATTTGCAACTTACAGTCTTGGTTGCCTGGGGCATTGAGTGGTTCCTTGACTGGCCCATGGTCACACAATTCTTAGTGTTAGAAGCAGGACTTACAATGTAGTAGATTCTATCTAATAAATCATATTGTGTGGTACAATGGAAACAGCATTGGTTCTGGAGCTGGAGAAACTGAGTTCAAATCCTGTCTCTGGTGTTTCCTACCTGTGACTTTGGGCATAACCCTCTTAACTCCTGAAAGTTAAGTTCTCAGCTTTTCAGATTGTTATTTTTTATTGTAATATATATACATTGTTATATTATATTGTATTATATTATATTATGTTATGTTATATTTATTATATTATAATACATTTTTCCTCTTCTCCTTTATAGTAGGAGTTGCCGGATTTTGTATGATTTTGAATGAGATTCCTTAGTACTTAAATTCTTTCTTGTACAATATTTCCTTGGACATATTGGCTATGGCATTCTAGGGACTCTTTCTTTCAAGAAATGACCATTGGATTCCTTCTATCTTCATTTTACCCTCAGGTTTCAACATAGAGAAATCTCATGGAATCTCATGGGTACTCATGGAATCTAATGATCCTTAAAGTCTCTTTTCTCTTTCTTTCTTTCTTTCTTTCTCTCTTTCTTTCTTCTCTTTTTTAGGTCAGTTGTTTTGGATAGTAGATACCTTTGGTTTTCTTCTACTTATTCAATCTTCTATTTTTTCCTAATATTTCTTGTTGTCTTATAGAGTCAATGATTTCAGTTTGGTCTATTCTAATTTTCAAGAAGTCTGTTACTTGGAAAAGATTTGCCATGAAAAATCTTTTTTTTTTCCTTTGAGTCTCTGCTTGTGATTGTTATAGAGCTATTTTCTCCTTCTAGGTTACATTTTTGGGAATCTTTATATTACCAATAATTTTCTTATACTGGTTAATGTCTACTTTTGTTTACCCTCTCCCAACTTTAATTTTTATGGGGGACTTTGTGCTATGGCTAAGCTATAACCTTTGCTGCATTTTTAGGCAAGGTTTGGTCTTACCCTGAGTCACCTGGATTCCTGAGCTAATCTCCACATTCAGTGGTTAGGTGCTGCTGGATCTCTGAGGGTCAGAGCTCTGAATTTTCAGATGTCTGTGGTATCTCAGGTCAGAGTTCCAGGGACCTCAGAGTCCTTAGGTGGCTGAGCTGTCTCCGTGTGAACAATGTTACACTACTGGTCACTGCTGCTCCCTGGGGGCTTCCAACTTTCTTGCAACCTCTCTGGGGATTTCTAACCACCCTGGGGCATTCTTGAGACACAAGGGAGAGAAGAGTGTTCTCTTACTGCCTCAGGACACAGAGTTTGCCTGTTTCCTATCTCTGGACAGTCTCTGGTCAAACTGGGAGTCTGTGGACTTGTTTGTCTGCACTGTCAGCCCCTTTTCTTACTGCCCATGGGCTTCTGACATTTCGTGCAGTTTTAGGGTGGAAGAATTTATTTACTATTGTATTTTCAGGTTTTGCTGGAGTAGGTATTTGGGGGCTATACAGTCTGCCTCCAATATCTTGGCCAGAAATCTCCAGCTCTAAGAAATCACCACATTGCTTATTTTAGAATCCTGGCTTCCTTCTAGATCTTCTTCCTTCTATAAGTAGTCTTTTTTAAAAATAGCTTTTACTGGTTGTTAGTTATCCTATGTATGTATGTAAAGGCAGGTTAATCAAGGGATTCACATTGATCAGTTGAATGGGTCCCTCATTTCTGACTAAGCTTGCTCTCCTGGACTTCAGGATCTCCAGAAACTCCTTGTCCTGCTCAACATCAGCCAGCAGTGTGAGATGGCAAGCAGAAAAGTTAATGTGATTTTGGTGTCCAGAATACAAGAGATGAAAATCCCTCCATATGCAGTCCTAGTTAGACCCAATGTGGAGTTTTGTGTTCAATTCAAGTTGCCAAGGACATTGGTTGGGTAGGCTGGTGGGAGTACTTAAAACCATTACCTAGAAAAACTGTTGGAAGGAATTTAGTCTAGAAAAGAAAAGACAGGATGAACACAATAGTTGTCTTAGAAAATAGTTCATATTTGTATAGGGCTTTACTATGGGAAGAGTTAGATTGGTTTTGCTTGGTTTCAGAAGCAGGGGAAGTTAGAGAGAGTCAAATTTCAGTTTTATATAAGGTAAAACTTCCTAATAATTTGAGTTGTATAAAAATAGAATGGACTGCTTCAGTTGGCAAGTTACTCTTCAATGGAAGTCTTTTGGTGGCTTCTAGGTGACAATTGTCAGGGATGTTGTGGAAGGTATCCCAGCTTGGGGAGCAGCTAAGTGGTACAGTGGATAGAGAGTGTCAGGCCTGGAGTCAGGAAAACTTATCTTCCTGAGCCCAAATCTGGTCTCAGGCACTTACTGGCTGTGTGGCCCTGGGCAAGTCACTTAACTCTGCTTGCCTCAGTTTCCTCATCTGTAAAATAAGCAGGAGAAGGAAATGGCAAGCCACTCTAGTATCTTTGTCAATAAAACTCCAAATGGGGTCACAAAGAGTCAGACAACTGCACAACAAAAAGAATATCCTTACTTAGGTGCAAGTAGAGCCTAGAGTCAGGAAAACCTGTGTTCAAATATGGCCTCAGACACTATCTGGGTGATCCTAGGCAAGTCACTTAACTTCTGTTTGCCTCAGTTTTCTCCACTGGAAAATGAAGATAATCATAGCATCTCCTTCCCAGAATGGTTATGAATTGTAAAGTGCTTAGTATAATGCCTGGCACATATTAAGCGTTATATAAATTTTAGCTATTAGTATTATTACAAGTCAGTTTAAGTGACTTCTGAAGTATTTCCCAACTCTGAGATACTATAACTCTATAAGGGAAATATTGAAAAACATACAGAATGATGCAAAGTGAGGAAGATAAATGATACTATGATATAATAGTATAGTATAGTATAGTATAGTATAGTATAGTATAGTATAGTATAGTATAGTATAATATAGTATAGTATAGTATAATACAATATGATATATAAACATTGACTATGACTCTATAAAAATTTACCAAAAAAACCCCTTTAAGCATATAGATAAAAAAGAGATTGGAAAAGAGTACAGACTGTCAGTAGTTTCCAAATTTTATATAGTGACCCTCCACTTTAGAAATATTTATTGCTATGCCCACTATAATTCTATTTATCTGTAGCTAAAATATGGTAAGATTTTCATTTTCAAATTTTCATTATACAATCATAAGGCAAGTTTATTAATCATTCTTTTTTTTTAACAGAGCACCTACTATGTGCTAAGTGTCTTTTTATTAATTTATTTTTAGTTTTCAACATTTACTTCCACAAGTTTTTGAGTTTTAAATTTTCTCCCCCTCCCTCCTTCCCCTGCTCCCTCCCCAAGATGGCATGCAATTTGATATAGGCTCTACATATACATTCCTATTAAACATATTTTCACATTAGTCATGTTGACTCTGACCCTCAGAGATCCAGCAGCACCTAACCACTGAATGTGGAGATTAGCTCAGGAATCCAGGTGACTCAGGGTGAGACCAAAAGAAGAATTAGAACCAATAGGAGGCACCACAAGAAAGAAGAAACAAAACAAAACAGAAGAAAAAAAAGAGCAAATAGTATGCTTCGATATGTATTCAAACTCAATACTTCTTTTTCTGGATGTGGATAGCATTTTCCATCATGAGGCTTTTGGAGATGTCTTAGATCTTTGCATTGCTTAGAAGAGCTAAGCTATCAAAGTTAGTCACTGCACAACACGGCTGTTACTGTGTACAACATTCTCCTGGTTCTGCTCACTTCACTCAGCATCAGTCCATACAAGTCTTTCCAGGCTTTTCTGAAGTCTGCCAGCTCATCATTTTCTTATAGCACAACAGTATTCCATTACATCCATATACCACAACTTGTTCAGCCATTCCCCAATTGATGGGCATCCCCTCAATTTCCAATTCTTTGCCACATAAAGAGCTGCTATAAATATTTTTTTACATGTGGGTCCTTTTCCCATTTGTATGATCTCTTTAGGATATAGCCCAAAAAGTGCTATTTCTGGGTCAAAGAGTATGCACATTTTTATAGCCCTTCGGGCATAGTTCCAAATTGCTCTCCAAAATGGTTGGATCATTTCACAACTCCACCAACAATGCCTTAGTGTTCCAATTTTCCTGCATCTTCTCTAACATTTATCATTTTCCTCTTTTGTCATGTTAGCCAACCTGATAGGTGTGATGTTGTACCTCAAAGTTGTTTTGATTTGCATTTCTTTAATTAATAGTGATTTAGAGCATTTTTTTTATATGACTATAGATAGCTTTAATATCTTCATCTGAAAGCTACCTGTTCATATCCTTTGACTTATTAATTATTCTTGCTCAAATAGTTTTAAGACCAAATGTGTCATGTTTGTTCATGGCAAATAGGTGCCTTATCCATTTATATTTAGAAATGTATAGGTCTTTAAAATAACATGAAAATTATTTCTATAGACCACTCAAGTGATTAATAAAAGGTCTTTACTATTTTCTATTTCATTTGTAGAGCAGGTATTTTTAAAATTGGAAAACACGTCAATTTTTTTTGCAAATTATTATCCATATCCCTATTTTTTTATGAGTATATCACTTTATATTTCTGGCTGAGAGGGTGAATTTGAAGACATTGCATTGATTTATTTATATACTTGACCTTTTCAAAAGGATCCACTAAAGCACAAAACTAGAAAAAAATTCTTTTACAAGTTTCTCTGATAAAGGCCTCATATCTCAAATATTTAGAGAACTGAGTCAAATTTATAAGAATATGAGTTATTCCCCCATTCATAAATGATCAAAGGACCACAGAGGCAATTTTCAGATGAAGAAATCAAAGCTATCTGTAGTCATATGAAAAATTATATAAATCACTATTGATTGGAGAAATGCAAATTAAAACAACTCTGAGGTATGACCTCACACCTGTCAGATTGGCTAATATGACAGAAAAACACTGCTAGGTCTGTATACCAAAAGGATTTTTTAAAAATGGAAAGGGGTCTATTTGTACAAAAATATTTATAGGAGTTCTTTTTGTGGTGGCAAAGAATTGAAAATTGAGGGGGTGCCCATCAATGGCGGAATGGTTGAATTGTGGTACGTGACTGTGATGGAATATTGTTGTGTAATAAGAAATGATAAGCAGATTCTTTCAGCAAAACCTGTGAAGAATTACATGAACTGATGCAAAATGAAGTGAATTGAACCAGTAGAACATTGTACACAGTAACAGCAGTGTTACACCATGATCAACTGTGAACTAACTATTCTTAGCAATACATAGATCCAAAATGATTCCAAAGGACTTATGATGAAAAATGCTATCCACCTCCAGGGAAAGAATTGATGGAGTTTGAATGGAAATCGAAGCATAGTGTTTTTGACTTTGTGTGTGTGTGTGTGTGTGTGTGTGTGTAGTTTTTTTTGTCTGCATTTTCTTTCACAATGTGATTAATATGGAAATGTGTTTTGTATGACTGCACGTGTATAACCTATATCAAATTGCTTACTTGCTTAAGAAGAGAGAAAGGGGGAAGGAAGGAGAGAATTTGGAACTCAAAAAATTATAACTGGAAAAAATTATAGCTGGAGTCCTCCTGACTCCAGCACCAGCCTTCTGTCCACTGTGCCCACCTTGATGCCCTATCAACATATAGTATCAACAAATAGTAAAAGCAAGCATCTACTAAGTATTTGGTTTTTTTCCTTGTTTTTTGCTTTCTTCCTTCCTTCCTTCCTTTTTTTTTTTTGGTGAGGCAGTTGGGGTTAAGTGACTTGCCCAGGGTCACACATCTAGTAAGTATCGAACGTCTGAGGCTGGATTTGAATTCAGGTCCTCCTGACTCCAAGGCTGGAGGTCTACCCACTGCACCGCCTAGCTGCCCCTGCATTTGTATTTTAGAAGAAATTTTTGTTATAAAATGAATTTTCTTTGTCTCTATTATGAAAAGAAGTAATTTCTTCTTTTAACTCAAAAATTCCTCAAAGTTCTTTGACATGAGAAACACAGGGTGCTTCACAATGACGTGTTCTATTGCCACATGATCACACAATTTTGCAAAAAGCTTTCCTCTAATGGACTGGGTTTGTTTTTTATAAGCATGTTTACTTTTAAAACAACTTGAAAAACTGTCTATCTATCTATCTATCTATCTATCTATCTATCTATCTATCTATCTGTCTATCTTCTTACTTATATTTCTTTATACAAGTCATTGTCTCGGAAGCATACAATATATCCAAATTGCATGAGGTGCCACATTTTTAGCCTGTGCTTCTTTTGGCCTAATATTGATTTGATTCCATCTATGTAGAGTTCAGGAAAATTTGCCCTCATTGTAACATTTTCATGAAAAAAAAATCCATCAATTGTGTTTAACAAGTTCTCTTGATGTGACAGTGCCATTAATAATGTTTGCAAAATAGCAAGAAAACCTATCCCACTAACATTTTCAGTTCCAAATTCCCTCCCTCCCTCTACTTCTAGTATCAATAGCATTTGTTGCTGTGTTTTCAGTTCTGTCCAACTCTCGTTGGGGTTTTCTTAGCAAAGATTCTGGAGTGGTTTGCCAATTCCCTCCTCAGCTCATTCTATAGATGAGGAAACTGAGGCAAACAGGATTTAGTGATTTGCCCAGGGTGTGTCTGAGGCTGAATTTGAACTCAGGTCCTCCTAACTCCAGCACCAGCATTCTATCCACTGTGCCACCTCACTGTCCTTTTAACAGAATAGCATATATATGTCATCAAATGAGCATTTTAGCTATATCTGTTATTTGTCTTCTCAAAATTCAAAAAAAGGAGATTTTATCTTTTCAGGTAATTGATTTTGAAAAGCCTTCAGGCACGTTGGCAGTTCTGTTTATCATATTATCTATAGGTATAAACATTCAAATATGTTTTGTGCTGGATTCACTGAGATTCCTTTCAACCATATGGTATAATATTGGGCAAATCACAACCCCCTGCCTCTCACTTTGCCTATCTATAAAATAAATGGGAATGGGGTTGGCTAGACAGCCTCTGAGATCCCTTCCATCCCCAAATCTATTATCTTGTATCAATAGCTGCAGGGAGCATCAGCATTTGTTCTGTCCAATGAGACTTTATACACTTAGTAATTATGTAAGCAATTTAATATTTCAGACATGGTTTTTGAAAAAGTTTGGGTTTTTGGTATTAAAAGCATATAATTTCCTCTGGCAAGATTCCTTTGTCTGATGAAAGTATGCTGCTCATACACTTTCATGAAATTATTAATTTGTTAGGTTTCACACTATCTCTAGCAAAAGCATTTTTATGGAGTAAACAGTAGTACTTCCTCATATTGATTATGAAGCTCAGTAATAAATATAGTACATCGTATTTTCTGGACTTTGGCATTTTACTTTGTGTTTCTGCATTTCTTAAACAAATAAACTGTTTTCAGTTTATTATTCTAGTTTATTATATAGTTTTTGTACTAGTTTCAATAGTCCAAGAAGATTTTCTCTATAAATCAGCTATATTTTTACCCTTCAGAAGGGGATATTATTTTACTTAAAATTAGAACAATAATAATTTAAGGCACTTAAGTTGCTTAATTGTTGAAAATTTCAAATGAACACAACTGTTCTTGAGTTACCTTGTTTTTCAAGGTGTAGACTTTCTTGGAAACCAGCTTGCTGTCTTATTTTTACCAAAATAAATTACTTTGGGGAATTTAACCAGTAATACAGCACATTTAATTTCCATAGAAAGACTGTTTAGGAAGTAGAGCCAAAATGGTGTAGTAAAGGCAGGGACTTGCCTGAGCTCTCCTCAAACTCCTCCAAATGCCTTTTGAAAATGTCTCTAAACAAATTTTAGAACAGCAGAACCCACAAAAAGACAGAATGAAACAAATTTCCAGCCCTGGACAACCTGGACGGTCAACAGGAAAGGTCTGCTACATCAGGGTGAGCTCAGTCCAGCAAAAGCCACCCCAACGCAGACCAGGCCCTAGCAAACCCAGAGCAGGCCTCAGTGTGACTGAATCGCTGGCAGCAATGGCAGTTTCCAGACTCCTCAGCCCACAGATGCCAAAGACAACTTAGTCAGCAGGAAAGGTCTGTTGGACCTGGGTGAGAGAGGAGCACAGCCCCAGCCCCAGCAAACCAGGCTTTGGGAGTGACTGAGCGGCAGCAGCAGCTGCTTCCAGAGCTCTCAGCCTACAAATGGTAAGGGGATAGGACAACTGGTCAGAAGGAATTTATAGGGGTCTCTTTGCTAGCACTGAGACAGGACTCTGTTGCTTTGCCCATACTTGGGTCTGGGTCAAAGTCCTGGGTGGCAGTCCTGGGGTGAGGAGGAGCACTAGCATAGCAGAGCTTGTAGCAGCAGCAGTAAAGAGAGAACCCTCCTCACAATTTTAGAGCAAAAAAGAATGCCTGTGGTCACTCACAGACCAGAGCACAGGCCAAGAGAAGAGTAAACCCCTCTCCTTAGATCATACTGATGGGGTAATGGGACCTGGACCCTGAATTTTCCTACCCATTTCAGCAGTCCAGATGACTGGGTCTTCCCCTCTCCCCCCAATCTGGCCCATCTAAGCCCACCTAGATACTCAATAGTCCTTTTAATCGTCCTTTCACTGTGGCTCTACCCCAGGCCACTTAATTTCTTTCCCTGTGCGCATGGGCCACCCCAGGCTATTTGCCATTTCTTAATCCCATCTAGACCCTTTCATTGTTGCCCCTAGACCACCTTAGACTACTTACTGCTCCTTAATCCCATCCAAACCTTCTTCACAGTCTTTTTTTTGTCTATAAGTATCAATCTCACCCCCATCAAGCTGCAGATTCACTAGGAATCTCACCTGCTCCTATTGGAGTTGCAATAAACATCACTACTTTGACTGAAAGAAGGCTTGACTGCTTGAATTCTTTCCAGCCAGACTCCTCTTGTACCCTGACATTTTGGGGTTTCTAGCATCAATACCACCAAACCACATCAATACCACCTTGGAAGGAATGAAAACTTACAGGTCCCTAGAAATATCTCTGAAAACAGCTGCACAAAGGCCCTGAAGCTTGGGACAGTTCACCTTCCATACTGGAAGCAGAGCCCTATCTTAACAATGAGTGAAAAAGTCAAGTAATAGTATGGGAAAATGAGCAAACAACAGAAAAAAATTCTGACTATGGAAACTTACTTTGGTGCCAAGGAAGATCAAAATATATCCTCAGAAGAAGACAACAAATTCAAAGCTCCTACATCCAAATCCTACAAGAAAAATATGAATCGGTCTCAGGCCACGGAAGAGCTCAAAAAAGGATTTTGAAAATCAAGTAAGAGAGGTAGAGGAAAAATTGAAAAGAGAAATGAGAGTAATGCAAGAAAATAACAAAAAATGACTCAACAGCTTGGTAAAGAAAACCCAAAAAATATTGAAGAAAATAACACCTAGGTTGTGTGATCCTGGACAAGTCACTTAACCCCATTGCCTAGAAAAAAAATACTACACCAAATGGTAAAAGAGGTCCAAAAAGTCAATGAGGAAAAGAATTAAAAAATAGAATTGGACGAATAGAAAAGAAGGTCCAAAAGCTCACTGAAGAAAATAATTCCTTAAAAATTAGAATGAAGCAAATGGAAGCTAATGACTTTATGAGAAATTAAGAAATCATTTTTTAAAAAACCCCAAAAGAATAAAAAAATAGAAGTTAATGTAAAATATCTCATTGGAAAAAGAACTGACTTGGAAAACAGATCCAGGAAAGATAATTTAAAAATTATCTGGCTACCTGAAAGCCATGATCAAAAAAAGAGCCTGGACATTATCTTTCTTTTTTTAATAATTAATTAATTAATTTTTACTTTTCAACATTCGTTTCCATAGGATTTTGAATTTTAAATTTTCTCCCCCTCCCCAAGACAGCATGCAATCTGATGTAGGCTTTACTTATACATTCATATTAAACATATTTCCCATTAATCATGATGTAAAGAAGAATTAGAACTGATGGGACAAACAAGAAGAATGAACTAATAAAACAAAACAATGAAGGAAAAGGAGAGAAAACAGTATGCTTCCATTTACATTCAGACTCCATAACTCTTTTTCTGGATGTGGATAGCATTTTCCGTCAGGAGTCTTTTGGAGTTTAGACATCATCTTTAAAAAAATATCAAGGAAAACTGCCCTGATATCCTAGAACCAGAGGGTAAAATAGAAACTGAAAGAATCCACCAATCACCTCCTGAAAGGGATCCCAAAATCAAAACTCCCAGGAATATTACAGCCAAATTCCAGATTTCCCAGGTCAAGGAGAAAATAGCCAGAAAGAAACAATTCAAGTATCATGGAGCCACAATCAAGATAATACAAGATTTAGCAGCTTCTACATTAAAGGATCAGAGGGCTTGGAATATGATATTCCTGACGGCAAAGGAGCTAGGATTACAACCAAGAATCACCTACTGTTAAAGTGGAGTATAATCCACAAGGGGGAAAAAAATAGACATTCAATGAGATGGAGGAATTTCAAGCATTCTAGAGAAAAGACCAGGGCTGAATAGAAAATTTGACTTTCAAATACAATACTCAAGAGAAGCATGAAAAAGTAAACAGGAAAGAGGAATCATAAGGGACTTATTAAAGTTAAACTGTTTACATTCCTATATGGAAAGATGACATTTGTAACTCATAAGACCTTTCTCATTATTAGGGTAGTTAGAAGGAGTACATATAGACAGAGGGCACAGGTGTGAGTTGAATATGAAGAGATATCTAAAAAATGAAATTAAAAGGTGAGAAAGGAATGTATTGGGAGAAAGAGAAAGGGACAGGTAGAATGGGGGTAAATTATCTCACATAAAAGAGACAACAAAAGCTTTTATAGTGGAAGGGAAGAGGGGGCAGGTGAGAAGGAGTGAATGAACATTGCTCTCATTAGAATTGGCTCAAAAAGGGAATAACACAATTGGGTATAGAAATCTATCTTACCCTACAGTAAAGTAGGGAGAAAAGAGATAAGATAAGGTGGGGTGATAAAAAGGAGGGCAGGTTGGGAGAGGAGGTAGTCAGAAGCAAAACACATTTGAGGAGGGATAGGATGAAAAGAAAGAGAGAATAGAATAAATGAGGGGAATAGGATGGAGGGAAATATAGTTCGTCTTTCACAACATGACTATTATCGAAGTGTTTTGCATCACTACACACATATAACCTATATCAAATTGCTTGCCTTCTCAATGAGGGGATATTGGCATGGAGGAAGGGAGAGAATTTGGAACTCAAAGTTTTAAAAATTAATATTAAAATTGTTTTTACAAGTAACTGGGGGGAAATGAAGTATTAAATTTAAAAAAAGACTTTAGCTTGGATTTCACAAACTTCATCTTTGAGGAAGTGGTGAGATGTCATAATTCATCTGTATTATGAGCATGCCCTAGATGTTAATGATGGCAAATCTCTCCTCCTAAGTCAAGATTCCATTGCTGATTCAAATTTGACTGAATTTGTGCATACTGCATGAAATGTTCATGATTCTTGTATTCACTGTCAGTTGAAGTGAATTTGCTGTACCAGTCTTGCTACTTTTGACTTTGATTTGAACTTTGTTTTAATTGAAAAGACCATTGCTTTGCACATTTCCTGAGTCTTGAACTTCACCTCCCCCCTGCCTCCAATTCTGTACTTCCCTACCTCACAGTTTGGAAAACTTTGGATTGTTGTTATTGTTATTATTTTGCCAAAGCTTGTAACATTTTAGAAATGCAAATATTTCATTGTATATAATTTTATTCTTTAATTTGTTTGTATGTAGTGTACAACATTTTTCTAGGTATTGCCCAAAGTTAAGAGATATAGTAGGGGATGTCATTCAGAAAATGTATGAATGAAAGAAGATAATGAGAACAAGGAGCAATAGATTAATGGTCCAAATGTTGCACTGAGATACATGAAATGTAAAAACAACCAGAGAAAGTCTTCTAACACATTGGTTATTGTTTTTGTTTGCTCTTTGTTCTTGAAGAGGACCAATGACATCACAAGGGGTGATGTCTTGATTTGCACTTGGTTTGGATTTAAGTGAGGCAGAGCTAAGACACAAGTCAATATGACTGGTGATGGCCTGGGATACAGTGGATGACCTTGGCATCTTTGATATCTGGTCAAGCTCTAAGCACTCCACAACACATGCTTCAGCCACCTTCATGGCCTTCGGAACAACTCATCTGCCCATTTTGCTAGAGGAAGTGTTTACATGCTTGGGGTAGAGAGATATCCGCCTAAATCACTGATGGGTTTGAGCCCTGTCAGTTACCCTCAAACTGGTTTAGCCTATCTGCTGAGATGGTTTAACCAGGGTGTGGCCACTGTCCATGCTACAACTTCTTGGAGCCACAGGTAAGAGTCGAGTGAAGGGGGATACCAAAGGTGGATGAGCAGCCCTGAAAAGGGAGAGGCAAGCCCTCACACCAGAGGTGCCAATCTTCCCTGAATACCCCATACACCGCAATTATACTGGTCAGACTTAACCTAAATCAATACTATATATTTCTCATTCTTATCCTATAAATAGCTTTTGGATACGTTTATATCCTCGTTTCTACTCCTTTGAGACAGGTGTAGCAGCTATCAGCCAAAAAGCCCTCATGACAGCTTAGACCCTAAAGAGACCCAAAGGACCAACATAAAAGTTAGCATATGAGGGTCAGAAGTTACAACCCCTTAGGTACTACTTCATGATTCTATAACATCCACAACATGGACAGTTTTATCAGTGGCTATGGAGACTTTATTGATCACTACATTTAAATATAATAATTACTACTGTTAAATATTCCATTTGTAGTATATGTATGTATCCTAAAAAGCCAAATAAGTTATTTAGCTTGTTGAGTTTTAATTACTGAAATAGTGATGAGAAAATGAGAAAATGGGAAAGTAGATAAATGTCAGAGATAGCACCAAATTGTAGAGTAGCTAGAGATACATCATTGTGCAAATAGCAAAAGGAAAAGGAGACATTAACTTTTTTGCTTGGGCAACCAAACTTTTGACATACTATCTTGAATCTAAGTACCAGGTGATAATATTATAATGCATTTTTTGAGGTTTCATCTCTCTAGTAATTTGCATTATGATTTTAATTAATAGCAATAAACAAATACAAACTAATACTTCAATTATGGACCAGGGGTCTTGCTTTTCTCATTTTCTCAATGAGGGTAGGGGGAAGTGAGAGAGAGAGAGAGAGAGAGAGAGAGAGAGAGAAGAGAGAGAGAGAGAGAGAGAGAGGAGAGTAGATCTTCATGAAAATGGAATGTAACCCTTGTCCCAAAGCCCTTGGTTTGGTACTGTCTCCTTTTTAGTGGAGATGAAGGTTCTGCCCTGCATGACGGGCAGAAAGGAGTTGCTGAGAAACAGAGAGTTCCAGTTCTCAGCAGTCTCCCCTTTGGGATGGGTCAAGAGAGTCTAGTCAGCTTGGAGACAGACGATAAAAGATGACAACCACATTTCAGGTTGCTGAAGAAAAAGAGTCTGGGAAGACGTGGGAGGAGAAGACGGTTTCCATCAGGTCTCTATTCCCAGATTTCCACTCTAGAAACTTTGGGGAGTTTTCCCTTGTGTGAGATCCAGGACACTCTTTGCTGAGCTGATTACCTTAATCCCAGTGGGAGAGCTCCTTCACTTTATGTTGTCTGGTATATATTCTCATACATATAACTTCTCTCTTTTGCTACGGATTTGGATAAATAGGATTCTTTGTTACTCACTTTGTGTATTCATCGTATATTTGGTGGAAAAGGGGTCAAACCTTGGATATAGAGTTTGGAGTTCACCCCCCCTCCCAAATGACAAAGCAAACAAAAGTTAGCTTGAATCCAATCATGTCAACTAGACAAACAATATTTAAGGGAGGAGATATGTGTGTGTGCGCACGCATATGTGCACATACATGTATATATATACATACACATCTATGTACACACATGTGTATACATGCATATATGTGTGTGCATGTATGCACATGTGTATGTGTGTGTATGTGTGTGTGTATGTGTGTGTGTGTGTGTGTGTGTGTGTGTGTGTGTGTGTGTGTGTGTGTGCA
Source organism: Phascolarctos cinereus (assembly GCF_003287225.1). Classification (NCBI taxonomy): domain Eukaryota; kingdom Metazoa; phylum Chordata; class Mammalia; order Diprotodontia; family Phascolarctidae; genus Phascolarctos; species Phascolarctos cinereus. The sequence continues at coordinate 170,851,709 of NW_027556180.1, forward strand.
TGTGTGCATTCTAATCCAGTACCCCTCTCTCCGAGAAGAGCAGAGTGGCCTTTGGTCCCACCCTCCAACTTCCTCTCTTAGAAGTAATGAAAACTTCTCTTGGAGAAAGCTAGGGAAGAAGAGGCTAGAAATATCTATTCTGCCTCCCTTTGAGCTGCATAAAGGCAGCATCCTCATCACATGTGGGCTTCACTACACATGGGGCCCTCTCTTTCCTTACAAAAATAAAATTTAATTAAAAAAATTTCAATAGAGTATTTAGTTCTTCCATTCAATCACAACTTATCCATATTTTCTCATCCTGTGCAATTCTTATCTGTGTTCTCCCAAATATCCTCTGAAGAAGTTCTACTCTGTGCCAGTTTTTTTTTTTTAGGCAGTTGGGGTTAAGTGACTTGCCCAGAGTCACACAGCTAGTGAATGTTATGTGTCTGAGGCCAGATTTGAACTCAGGTCTTTCTGACTCCAGGGCTGGTGTTGTTTTGACCTTTGTCTTGCCACTGGACTTCAATGACTCTGGAAGAGAGTAAGGCTGATGACTTTGTGTAACTCTACCCCACTTTATCCAATTCAAGGACAAGTCAAGACATCACCCCATGACATCATTGGTACTCTTTGAAAACAAAGGATGAACAACATGATGTAGGCAAGATGGTTCTAGTATATGAGGATTTAATAAGTGAAGAGCAATTTCACTAGCTGGGGCAGCTAGGTGGTACAGTGGGTAGAGCACTGCGCCTGGAGTTAGGAAGACTCGTTTGTCTTTCTGAGTTCAGATCTGGCCCAAGACACCTACTAGCTGTGTGACCTTAACCCTGTTTGCCTCAGTTTTCTCATCTGTAAAATGAGCTGGAGAAGGAAATGGCAAACCACTCCAGTATCTTTGTTAAGAAAACCCCAGATAGAGTTACAAAGAGTTGGAAGCAACTGAACAACAAAAGAGTTTACAAAGTTGATACATAAGAAGCCAAAAATAATCTTGAGAACATAAACTCTGGGAAGAGAAAGAGATCCTAATGCTCAAGTCCTGAATTTTAATTGGCTGCTTGAAGAATTTTCTTTCCCCATGACTTTTATCCATTGTCATCATTCAATTCAGTAAATAAACTTTTATGCACATTGAATGTGCAGTCTTACATGGAAGACATCTTTTGTGGAACAAAAAGATGCAAAACAATTTAGCCTGTGCCCCACAGGTGTGTACACTCTATTAGGAGGGATGTGATGTGCACAAATAACTATAATCCTTAGATTTAAGTGCCCAAGAGAGAAGAGAATGACATTAGAAATTTGATAATAATAGCTTCCTATATCCTTTCACTTCAAGGAAGCCAAACCACATAGCAAATAACTCTTTTTAAAGAGAAAAAAAGAAAATTGAAAAAGAAGAGAAAAAAAGTCAGTAAAACCAATCAATATATTGAAAAATAAAATCTCACAATGTGCAAAGATGCACACTTGTGGACCCTACACCTCTGCAAAGGAGTAGAGGAGATTTTTTTCTCTTATCTCTTATTTTGGAGGTCAGTTTGTTCTTTGTAATTTAATTTGCAGCATTTATTTTTGATTTGTGATCCCTGTTACTGTAAAGGACACCACAATTCTCCCAGTCCTAAGGCATCAACCTGAACTCCTCACTATCTCTCATCTTCCACATGCAAGGCTTGCTGATTTCACCTTTGCAACATCTTGAATTTGCCCCCTTCTTTCCTCTGACATTGCCACCACTCTAGTGCAAGCCCTCATCACCTCAAGCCTGAATTATTGCAATAGCCTGCTGGTGGGTCTTCCTGCCTCAAGTCTTTCCCCACTCTGATTCATTCTCCTTTCAGCCAGTAAAATGATTTTTCTAAAGTGAAGTTCCAACCATGTCACCCCCTAAATTCCAGTGGCTTCCTATTGCCTCCAAGATCAAATACAAAATTCTCTGGAGTTCAAAGCCCTACATAATTTAACACTTCCCAATTACTTTTCTAGTCTTCTTACATATTACACCCCACTAGGTATTCTTCTTTTTGATCCATTGATGCTGGCTTCCTTGCTGTTCCCCAAATAAGATTTTCCATCTCTTGACTTCCGGACATTTTCTCTGGTTGACTCCCATCCCTGGAATGCTCTTCCTCTTCTGCTCCTATAGGTTTCCTTTAAGTCCCAAATAAAATCCCACCTTCTACAGGAAGGCTTCCCCAACCCTTCTTAATTCTAGTACCTCCTCTCGGTTGATTATTTCCTAGTTATCTTGTATATAGCTTGTTTGTTTTTATTTCTTTGCCTGTCATCATGATTCCAGGAAACATCTTCACCAGTAAACTCACCACCCTAGGAAATTACATCGGTTTTGGTATTCACACCTTTTCAGTAGCTTCACTACTCTCTGTTTCTCTAATTGGAGAGCAGGAGGGTGGAGTAAAGAACTCTTCCACCCAAAGCTTCCATTTTACTTTTCATTTCCTATCCCCTTTGCTCCTTGGCTTCTTGGGTCCACCAGTCAAACCTTCTTTCTCACCCTTCCTCCCATCTTGCTTTTCAGCTTTTTCTCATGGATACCTTCTCCCATTAGATTGTAAATTCCTTGAGGGTAGGGACTGTCTTTGTTATTTGTAATCCCAGAATTTAGCATAGACCTTGGCACTTGCTGGTGCTTAATAAATGTTTAGTGCTTGACCATCCTTAAGGACAAGGACTGTCTCTTGCCTTTTTTGAATCCCCAGGTCCTGAAACATAGTAAATTTTTAAAATACGTTCATTGACTGACCTTTCATTTTGTTCAGTCATATCAACTCTTCTGATCCCATTTGGTGCTTTCTCGGCAAAAATGCCATTTCCTTTCCAGCTCATTTTATAGGTGAGGAAACCGAGGTATATAGGGTTAAGTGACTTGCCCAGGGTCACACAGCTAGTAAGTATCTGAAGTCAGATTTGAACTCAAGGAGATACATTTTCCCTACTCCAGGCCCAGTACTTTATTCAGTGTGCCACCTAGCTGCCTGGTTCTTTCATTTATGCTGTTGTTAACACGTTTATTGTTTTTTTGGTTTTGCTTACTTCTCTATGCATCAGTTCATATGAATCGTATCACGCTTTTCTGTAACTTCCATTTGTTACATTCATGTATCACAGTAGCCATTCCCCAATTGATGGTACCTACTTTATTTGGAGGAATTACTTCTAACTTGTGGGATAAGGATCATGGAGGAGGTGTCATTTGAAATACACATGAAAAGAAGAGAAGGATTTCAATAGGTAGAGAGAGATGTGGAAAGTGCCTACTCCGTTTAGGGAAACAATATAGTGAACTATAGAATGATGATCAGTAGTTCATTTTGGCTGGAAGATTGTATATCATACAACAAGCCTGGGAAGGTATAGAGCCAGATTATAGAAGACCTTAAGCATCAAGCTATGGAGTTTGTGTTATTTTGTAAACAATGGGGCACACTCAAAGGTTTTGAGAACAGGAGGGATGTCATCAGAACTACACATTAGGAATATTACTTTGGCTGTGGAGTATTGGATAGAACTGAGCAGAGGAAGACCAAAAGAAGAAAGCTAGTTGAGTTTATTTCATCTTCTAGGTGAAATTCTTGATCTTTCATTCCTCCAGATACAATTTCAAAATTATTTTTTCTTGTTCTACAAAGTAATCCTTTGGTAATTTGATTGTATGGTACTAAGTAAATTAATTTAGGTAGTACTGTCATGTAATATTTTTTTTTCTCCTCAGGAGGTGGAGGTACAGAAAATAAATGCTTGTTAATTGAAAAAAATATTTTTTAAAAGTCTATTTCAATAGTTTAGGTGAAAGGTAATTAAGAGTCTGAATGAGGTACTGGCAATGTTAGCTGAAAGGAGAACAGAATTTGGAGAAGTAATGCTGAAGTATCAAAATGATAGATTGTAGGGGCTGAGGGAGAAGGAGCAATAATAGATATGGAAACCAGGGTGACCGACATCCAGCTAGTGGGGCCATCAGAAGAAATTGGTGGATTAGTATGAGGATCAGGCTTTTTGGGGAAAGATGTGAAACGTTTAGAGTGTGGTATTGGCTGGACATTTAGGTAGAGATGTTGCTGGTGGTCTGAAATTTGGGACTGGAGCTTGGTTAGGTCTGGCGATGCAGATTCGGGACTCATCTGAATAGAGGTGACAAAGGAAGCCACAGGAGTGGATGAGTTTGCCAAGGGAGGGTATATAGAGAGAATTAAAGAAGGTTGAAGATGCTGCTTGAGGAGCATAGGAACATAGATAGAGCTATACAGGAGAATGGGTGAGGCAGTTAGCTTTCTTGAACTTCACTCTGTACATGTGTGAAATGATGATGATGAAGAAGATAGTAATAATATTATATTAATACTAATAATATGACATAGTGGAGACTTGCAGTCTAGGTTCAAGTTCTGGTCCTGACATTTATTAGCTGTGTGACTATGGGCAATCTCTTAACCTCAGGTAATTCATTAAGACCATTTATAAAAAAATAGATTTTTATTAATATCTCCTGCTTTTATAATTCCTGGCTTTCCCCCTATGTCCCTATATCCCACTATCCCTAGAGAGTTATCCCTCATAACACATAATTTTTCTTAAAGGGAAAAGAAAAAAACCTAGCAAAACCGATTAACACGATGAAAAAATCTGATGTTACATCAATGTTCCACATCTATGTATCCCAACTTCTGCAAAGGAATGCATGGTGAGGGAAGTATCCTTTTTTGTTTTTTAGTCTCTTCTTTGGAGGCAGTTTTGATTAATTTGTGGTTGTTCCTTCACTTATATTATTGTAGCCATTATGTATATATTTTTTCCTGGCTCTGAAGTCTTCACTTTGCATCAGTCCATTGAAATCTCTCCATGCTTCTCTGTATTCATCATGTCTGTTGTTTCTTACAGCAGAGTAACATTCCATTGCATTCATATACTACAATTTGACTAGTCATTCCCCAACTGAAGGGCATCTACTTTGTTTCCAGTTTTTTGTTGCAAAGGAAAAATGTGATTATAAATATTCTGATGTGTGTGTGTGTGTGTGTGTGTGTGTGTGTGTGTGTGTAGCTTTTCTTTTTTTTGTCAATGACCTTCCTTGGGGTTCATGCCTAGCAATGGAATCCCCTAGGTTATCCTTAATGTAATATTTGCCACCTACCTATATGATGGGGTTGTTTTAAAGAAGGTACTTATTCGTGTTAAGTACTGTAAATATGAGTTATTACAATCAGAAAAGGTGAAGGACAAGGAACAGATGAGGCAGAAGAAACGGGAGAGACCAACGTCAATCCAGAGAAGACAGAGTGTCAAGGAGCCAGGGGTCAACAGGTCAGCTGCGTCACCTGTTGAGGAGAGATTAAGGAAGATGAGGAAAGAGAAAAGGTCATTGGGCTTGGCTGTTGGCCATTAGCAGCTTTGGAGAGAGAGGTTTCAGTAGGGTGGTGGGGACAGAAGCCAAATCATATTTTTTCTAAAACAGGAAAAGAAATAGTTATTTTGAGCAGACAATTAGGTAAGGAATGTAGGGGTTCTTTTGTTTTTGAGGCTTTGGGAGAACTGAACATGGTGGTTAAGTAAGAAAAGGAGTCAAAACAGAAGAGTTTGAAATTGAATGAAGGAGAGGATCATGGGCACTGATTACCATTGCCAAGGAAAAGTATTACTTTATCCTATTAGGCAACTAGCTAACCAGTGTACTGAATATACAGAAAAATATTTTTGCTATGCCTTGTCTTCTAAGAGTATATTAAATTGGTTAATTTGTCCAAGATAAGTGTCCAGAAATTTGAGAGAGGGGTCAGTGCATTTCTAGTAGGGAAACAGAGGTGGGTGTAATCAGCATAAAATGGTCAAATTGTGAAATCATACTGGTTAAGTGGGAGTGTAATGTGGTAATGATATGTTTCATATACCCAGCGCCTTTGGTCTAGGAACCTCAAAGTATTTTGCAAACATTAACTATGCATCACAATACGTGTGAGGGGCAGGTGATTTTTTTAATCCCCATTTTATTGGGGCAAGGGAAGAAGGTTAGATCACACTATTATGACAACTGCTGCCCCATCTGGAACTGGACTCTGCAATCCAGCCCAGTTTCTCAGCACGCCCCTCCCCCATCCAATCCTCCCACTGGTCCTTTTCAGAGGTGAGCACATGGCTGTGACTCAACCCGGTGGCACTAAGGGATGAGGGTACAGCTGGGCGGTTCGCCCTGCTAGCCAGTGAGCTTTAAGTGGCCATCAGATCCAGTGGCACGGCCTGCAGCTCTCCTCGCGCCTCCTTTCCGAATGACCTCATTGCGGCCAGTAAAGGCGGGCACTTGCGGATGCATGGAATTGTTTGGAATGGAGGTGGCGCGCAGGCCATGGGGACAGGCGTGGGAGCAGGACGCGGGGCACGCTCTACGGCTGTCCGCACGCAGGTGGCGGGGACGTCCGTCGGGGCACCCCGCTGAGCCTGAACTCAATCTGGCCTTTTTTTCCCCTTTTTTCTTCTTTTTTGCAGATAGCACAGCACCCGATAGGACACACGGGCGGGCTCAATTCTCCCACTTTGACGTTTTCGCGCCGCGCGCTTCCCGCGCTCTCGGCTCTCTCCCAGGCAGACTCAGACACACCAACACATGCAAGCACGCACACCGAGTCCTCCGCGGGAGCCCAGCGCGGGGGCGGAGCAGAACTGGCGGGAGCGAGGGAGGGAGCGAGCCAAAGGCGCGAAAAAGCCGCGCAGGCGCGCCCGGCTCCCCGAGGCGGAGCGCGCGGGGGTGAAACTGACACTTTGGGCCAGTCTCTATGGGGCCGCTCGTGGCCGCACGTCACCGCGTTGCCGGCACGTCACGCCGGCTTGACGCTCCCAGTACAAAGTGTAAGTTTCAATTTTTTTTTATCCCCCCTTGGCCAACTCTCCCAATATTGTGGGGAGAAGTGGGAGCGAAGTCGGGGGGGAGGGGGGGAAGGGGAAAGCGAGTCCGGTCCCCGACTGCCGGGATCTACTCCCCTCCCCCGTGATCTCTCCCCTCCTTGGGTGCGCGGGGGCTGCAACGGCGGGGCCGTGAGCTGCCCCGCTCCCCATCTCCACCTCCCCCCCCACCTCCAACCCGCCTTCCCCCCCGCGGCGCGGGCGCCAGGACCCGGGCGAGCCAGGTGTGGGGCACGGTGCCGGCCTCGCGGGGTGGGGGCGCGTGTGCCTGTCCACGCGGGGCCCTTGATGGGGGGGGCTTGCAGCCTGGGATGGGGGTTGGGGTGCAAGGATGCAGCTAGGTTTGGAGCCACATGCTAGAGGATGGCGGGGGTCCTTCTGGAGCCCGGGAAGGATGGAGCTGGGGGATGGTGGAGGTCAGCTGGAGACTTGAGTGTGTGTGGGGGGTTAGTTGCAGAGTTAGTGCTGGCCTGGGATGGGGGGGCGGTCAGGGAGCGGAGGCTGGCCAGCAAGGCCAGCCGCGGGGGATGGGGAACCCGTGCGGCCGGTCTGATCCCCTGGGCGGGCCCCCCTCTGCCCTGCCCCCCCGCCTCGCCTCGCCTGTGTGTGGGCGCCGTGCACACGGCTTGGTGTCTCCTCGGGTCTCCTTTCCTGGTGCTGTGTGTGTGTATGTATGTATGTGTGTGTGTGTGTGCGTGTTTGTGTGTTGCACATGTGCAGTGGGTAAACCTTGCCTTCCCCCCCTTTCCCATCCTCGTACCCCCCCCACCCCACGCTGCTGCTCCTCTTCATTGTAGCCGCTGCAGTTGGTGGTGGGCTCCGGCGCTCCGCTGCGCTCCTGGCCTGGCTTGGGGGGGAGGGCACGGAGGGGAGGAAGACGCCTTCAGGTGAACTGACCCCCGGCTTGAGATGTGGGGTTCCAGGGAGGAGGGAGAAGACAAGAAGGGGTCAGCGTGGATGGAGGTTCTGGGGTGCTCACCCCTTTTCTGCCTTTGCAGAAGGGGAAGGGTCCCTAGGATGGAACGTAGGAAGGTGGGAGGAAATCCACAGCTGGTGGAGGGGTGGTAGGCCGCTTTCCAGCCCCCCCATCACCCCATCATCATCGCTGTGCCTCCTTTGGGGAGCGGGGTCCGACGGGGGAGGGTCACGATGGCGCCTGTTGCCAGGGTGGTGCCCGGGTCTGGAGGGGAGGGTTGGGGGGGGAGGTACAGGCCGGCGAGGCCGGGCAGGCGGGCGGGCGGCTGAGCTGCAGCTGCAGCTGCTGCTTGTGTCTGTCCGTGGGGCCTGGGACGCGCCACCAGCTCCCTGAGCCCCAACGGCCTGGAGCTGCTTCGGCCTGCTCCAGCCAGCTCCCTGCGGGACACCCCGGGAGGGTAGGGGGCTGGGGGCAGCCCCTCTGCCAGCCTGGGTGCTGAAATAGCACAGTAGGGTGGAGAGCTCACTGCTGAGTTCCGGTGCTGGGGGTGGGGAGTGGGGGGAGCTCTCCCTCCTCGGACTGCAGTTCCCGAGGCCTAGTGACAGGTCAGGAAGATCTAGATCCCAGATGGACATGGGGCGTATGGAGTGGATCCTGGACTGGGTCTTGCTTTGTGGCCTGGAGCAGTTACTTTAACCTTAGAGCTCCCTTGGAAACACACCTGTCAGAGTTAACAGCATGCTCAGGGCTGGGCCAATGGAGCTGGTGACTGTGACTAGAGTAGGGGCAAGGTCCCCCCAGTCTTCCCTTCCACCTTTCAGTGTTGTTTTTTTTTTGGAGGGGGGGCTAGAGGAATTACATATCTGTCTTGTGCATTTTTGTACTGGCATTATAAAGATGGATTGAGCCCATTCTGGATGCATATGTATGGGATATAGGTTAGCATGTATGTGCATGGGTGAGGGTTAGAGGGTTTGCTGTTATCCATCATATCCTCTCCTGGGAGAGGGGGTCTTATATGCATCATCGTCTTGTTCTGGATATCTGTAGAAATGGTTATATTTATTACACTGTGTCAGTGGTTTGGAGTGGGGTAAAGCTTGAGGTATTTATTGTTAGTAGTTTAGTGGAATAATATTTGTCTATTACATGTCATTAGTCCCCCTAAATTCTTTTTGAAAGAAGTAGCCCAGTTGCTTTTGTAGATTCCTTTCTGGATTGAATACATGTATGCATATGTAAGGGGGAGGAGGTTCCTGATATCCCAAAGTACATTTTACTTTGGAGGGAGTGCATTGATTTTGCAGGGAGAAATGTATCAGTTTAGACTTAAGATACAATATTTTGCCAACCATTATCTTTCACTGAATTTATGTCTTATTTTGCCCTTTTATTTACTAGAAGATTATTGTTTCTTCTCTGGAGAGTGAACGTCTAAAGAATTGATTTCAAGGATCTGGTAACATGGCAAAAGATGTAAGTATATTTGCTTAATGTTAAATATAAATGTAATGTTAATGCTTAGCTTTTTGGTCATAAGTAAAAAAATGATGGTGAATTTTATATGTTTGTTAACTTATTTTAGTTTGACAATAGGTAAATTACATCAGCTTGTTTTTAAGACTTTCAAAACATGAGGAAAACATTATTGAGTCTTAGGGATCTTGACAACTGCATACACGCATGTTTCTGCATTTGTGCTTATTGCTTTAATGTACTCTTAATGATAACTTTAAGTGGTGTTTGTCATTATTTTCACTTTATGACTTAAGATTTTTGGGTCCTGTTAAATCTGTTAATTGGAATTCTTTCTTTCTAGCAAGAGATAGGTAACTTTAATGACTGACAATTTTGGGGATTATATCAAGTATAAAAATCAGTGAAAATTTTTAGAAAGACTGCTCTTATTAGTTTGATACAAAATTGAGTAAATTAAACACTTTAATCAATAGAAATTAGGCTAGTAAGATAGCATTTTTAAGGTTTGATCTTCACCACAATCCTCTGATACTACTGGTACTACTGATATCCCCAATATCTGCTCTTATAGGTTAACATGGTCACGTAGGTAGTAGGAATTGGACTTGGGATTGGAAGCCAAATCTTACAGCCTCCCAACTTCATCACCATCCTCTAGCCAAAATTCCTCTCTTTTATATAGTATAAAGTGTTATATTCTCATTTTTGTTACCTTATTTTCTCCTCCTGAGGGATGAATTTGGATAGAGAGCTGGCCTTTGAGCCTGGAAGACCTGGGTTCAAGTCTTAACACTGGCATACGTAGGCTGAGTAGTCCTGGGTAAGTCAGGCAACCTCTCTGGGTTTGAGACACCTTTTTATGACTGTCAGTTTCCAAGAAGATGCCAACCTGCATTGGTAAAAGGAGTTTTTTTTGTTCAGTAGTTCCCTCGATTAATGAGCTGGGATCTGTTCCTATCCTATTCTTTCCACCTAACCTGCCCCTCCAAACGAAAGGCATTGTGTTTATTGAATCTTATATTCATGGAAGGATGCCAGATATTTATCTAGATTCCATTTTTATCATGAAACATTTTTGTGTATTGTTTTTCTATCTTACTACTTGGTATCATAAATCATTGGATCATAGATCTGGAATAGAAGGGACCAAATAGTCATCTAGTTCAGTGCTCATTTTATAGATGAAGAAACTGAGGCGGTAAGTGATTTGTCCAAGGACACATAGATAGTACACTTCACTAATGTCCTCTGATTCCATAGTGGGTACTTTGCTCTCTACTTGGCACATGAAGACGTTATATTTTCAGTCCTAAAAATGGCTATTTCATTAATCACCTTACTTCCTAAGGTCATCATCATAAGTATTTTTATCAAATCTGGTCCATGGTATTATATAGTTGGTGTCTGGGCAAAGACTTTATACAGTTAGAACACAGTCAGAAGCTGGTTATAATACAGCTTATGTGACCCTGCATTGTATCATTGGATAAGTTTTCTTCCTCTTAATATAACAGATGTAAAAATATTCAAAATAGTTGTATTTTGTTGCAGAGTTTTTAATTATCCCAAATATTTTGATTTATTAAAAGTGCTTTAGTAAAGAAATATTTGATTACCTACAGGGTGAACGGAACCATGATTGAGCATTGTGGGATATTGAAAGATACACATTTCCGTGACCTTGAGAAACTTACATACAAGTTGGGATAAGACATGTGCAGGATACCAAAGAAATATCCCATGTGATCTAGATATGTATTAACTAATTTATTCCTTTTCTTACCCTTTATATAGTCTTTCAAGGATGCCAGTTATAAACTAGACTACACTAACAAATTCATGTTGTAAATCTTTTGGAATTTTGGGAGGCAAAAGGCTCTTGATCAAAACAATCTTTATGTAAAAACCTCCTTTCCTCTTTGCTTAAAGGGGAAAAAAGTCCCATGTTCTATAATTCTTCATCTCTTCTAAAGCTTCTCTTTATCTATTTGCTGTCTCAGGTACAGATGAGGCACGTAAGTTTTGGCAGTGCCCAGCTGTCTTATATCTGAGGCACTGTGGTGTATTGGGAAGTACTGGATATGGGTCCATCTGCTGCTTACCTGTGTGACCTCGAGTCATTCTTATGTTTCTGGGCCTCAACTTCCCTCGTTTGGAAAATGAATGTGTCAGACTAATTGGTCTCTTAAGTTGCTTTCAGCTTTAAATCCTATGATCCCTATGAACAAAGTAAAAATTCCCAGCAAGGAATCCTAACCTGTGTAATTCAGTTGGGAATGTGACTATCCTAGTTATGGCATCGTGGCCTCAGCCTTCTTTACCTATCTCTGCATTTTTAAAGCTGCCTCGATAGAGGCAACACAAGTGGCTTTTTTTTTTTGTTAGTGTATGTTTTCCAGATATGTGTAAAGAACTATCTTCAGAGGCATATTGCTAAAAAAAACCAAAAACTTTTTTCAGGCTGTAGATACAGTGTAATTCAGTTCATTTAGTACAATAGCAGAATAATGAGTAGTGGCTTTTTAGGACTGTATTCTAAAATTGCCATATCCTTCACTACTCTCTTGCTTAGATCCATTTCATCACCATTAAATGCTTAAAAAAAAAAAGCTGTGCTAGAAGAAGTTTCCCTTACTGAGCACCTGCTATAGGTAAGTTACTAGACATGTGGCACTGCAAGGAGTAGAAAGATGAATTTGATGAAGTCCTGGTTCTCAAGGAGTTCATGTTCTAGTAGGGAAGATAATGTATACAAATTACTATTGCCTTTTGTCGTTATTAGCACCGTGAAAACACAGGAAGCCAAATGATGTTACGGAAGGCCTGGAGGAAGACTCTGCTGAGACTTAAACATAAGCTTGGATAGTTGCTGACCATTTGATTTGAGTTTTTAGCGTTTGGTTAAATGACGTTATAGAGATATTTTGTGAGGTTACAGTGAAGTTGGTTTAAATATACTGGTGACGTTATTGTACAAGAATGTGGGTTAAAGCACCATTATATATGCACTTATCACATTTTACCTTATACAGCTATAACCTGGGTAAGAGGTGCTAAGTACCATAAGATGTAAGGGGAATTTCTTTGTTGTAAGTGGTGGTTTGTTGGAAGGAAGTTGGAGGTGGGGAGGAATAGTATTTATAGGGGGAAATTTAGATGACTTAAAAACAAAACATATCAACAAAAATTTTTTTAGAAAGGCTTACAGTGAGGGAGACGTAATACCTAATTTGTGGGATTTGTGGAAGACTTAATGGGTGACATTTGAACTAGGCCTCGAGGTAGGCAGACTTTTAGTAGATGGATGTGGGTGGGGAAGGTCATTCCAGGTGTAGGGGATAATGCACACAAAACATGGAAGAACACATAAGCATGAGATATGTTTGGGGAACAGCTAATGTCCAGTTGCCTGGAGTATAGCAGAGTAATGTGATAGAAGGTTGGAAAGGATGAGTTGAGGCCAGACCATCAGGTGACTTGCATGCCAACCTAAGGAGTTTAGTTTTTTCAGTAGGCATCAGAGGGTGACATCAAAGCAGTGCTTTAGAAAGATTAATCTGGTTCCAGTTGGCAGCATGGATAAGTGTAGGGGAGAGATAGAAGGAAGGAAGATCAAGTAAGAGGCTATTAGAACAGTTCAGATGAGAAGAAATAAAGGCAGTGCTAGTGTGAGTTCAAAAGAAGTGGAGGATGCAGGCCATGGTGTGGATTTGATAGGATTTGTGTACTGATTAGATGTAGCATTCCAGCTCCAGGAAGAAGTAAATGGGACATAGTTCAGCCATTAATAGAAATGGGGAAAGAGGGAAGAGCTGGATTTGGGAGGAAGATGACAAGTTCAGTGTTCAAAGTGATGATTTTGAGGTGCTGGTGGGACATCCAAATAGAGATGTCCAACAGGCTATTGGAAATGGACAGGTCTAGAACTCAGGATAACTGGAGATAGTGTTAAAGTTATATTTGGGTATTACATGTGTAGAAGCAGTAACTGAAGTTGCCTGAGATGGCATGAGATCTCCAAGGCAAAGAATATAGAGAAAATCAGAGAAGTGGCACAGGGACTGAACCTTGAGCAGCACCTACAGTTAGAGGTCAGGGGCACCCTAGATGATTATAGATCTAGAGCTGAAAGGGACTGCAGAGGCTCTTTAGCCTTCAGACCTCACACTTTACAGATAAGGAAACTGAGACAGGCACAGGTTAAGTGACTTGCTCAGAGTCATAGGGCTAGCAAGAGTCAGAGGCAGTATAAATCTGAGGTCTCTGACTGCACACTCAGCCAGCTCCGTTTAGGTATCGTGCTCTTTGGTGAGGTGAAGATTTGAATTAACTGATCAACAGATGTTTTAAGTGCCTACAGTGGGTCAAGGAGTAGTGCTAGGTACTGCAATTCAGAGACACAGAGTAGTCATGGAATAGACGACTTGGTCTTTGCTCAGTCATCCCATGAGTTTGTTAAATTATATATCTGTATGTAAACTATCCACTTAAATTACACATATGTCTTAATTTATTTATGCTGTTCCCTGTGTCATTATTAGAAGCAGTTGACTACTCTAAGGACTGAAATTAATTTTAAAAAGGTTTTTTAGATACCAAGGACCTACTATGGCTAAAGTTAACTATTTAAGGTGTTCAAAGGTTCCTATAGTAGTTTGTCATGAAGAAAGATGTCTATGGTGGCTATGAGATTTCAAAAGTAAAAGCCCTGTCCTGCCTGTAGCAGATGGAGAAATACTATTGTAACTACCATTGTGAACTGGTTAGAGTTTGATGGTCTTTATTGTGAAGGCATCTATTTCCTTACCATTAGTGATGGGTTCCAAAGTGTCAGGAAGATTATGTTCTTGAGCTTTTGAAATGGTGAATGCAAAGGATCTTAAAAGAAAGGTGAAGCAGGTGTTCCCTCAGTGCTTTATAGCATTTATGTTTTTTGCCAAGGAACCATGAAAAGGTAGTGATTTGAAATGAAAACATTAGCTCTTTCCTTTCCTTGGCCACCTCCTGATGGTTTGTGACTCTTTTTCTAGGTGGTAAGGAAGTTAGGCAATTGTGATGATAGCCTGTATGAGGTGCTGTTCTGTGCTCTGTGTTACTGCCCTGTAGTTGTGAAAGCTGTTCCGATGAAGACAGTTTTGTATCCTGTGTGACTAAGACAATCCCCAAATGGCATTTATGGCATTATTTGAGAGTTGGATGGTGGCACAGTAAATGTAGCATCAAGCTGAAATTTTTGCATTATTATGTGATGAGACTAAGTATATATAAATAGAAGACTAATGAATATATTTTTTAAAATGTGTATGTATGTGTATACATATTGTTGTTGTTCAGTTGTTTCAATAACGTCTGACTCTTCCTAGCCCCATTTGGGGTTTTCTTGGCAAAGATACTGGAATGGTTTGCCATTTCCTTCTCCACCTCATTTTACAGATGAAGAAATTGAGGCAAACAAGGTTAAGTGACATGGCCAGGGTCACACAGCTGGTAAGTGTCAAGTATTTGGTCTGAGGCCGGATTTGAACTCAGTTCCTCCTGACTTCAGGGCTGGTGCTCTATCCACTGCACCACCTAGCTGCCTGCTGAGGGCAGATTTGAATTCAGGAAGATTAGTCTTCCTGACTGAAGGCCCAGCATTCTATCTACTGTACCATTTAGCTGCTCTTTTAAAAAAAATGCATATACACATGTACACACGTAACATATGTGTATATATGTATATGTATACATATATAAAATTATTAAATATTGTCATTTTACTGGTCTAGGGAATAAGATTTGATGCTGAAAAAATAAACAATGACCTTGCTATCCCCTTTCGGTCTTTTTCTGAAATGAATTTATGAATAAATAGTAATTTCTTTTCAAATATTTCTTCTCATTAAGTGAGTGCCTTTAAGCATAAAATTAAGAGTATAGTAACTCTAGTCCTTTCAGATTTAAGTGTTGAAAAATCTTTATACTCAGTAACTTTATTGATTCATAAAGCTTATTTGTTTTGGTAATAATAATAATAGCTAACATTTATACAACGCTTTTACAAAGCACTTTACATAGTCTTATTTGACTTCATTCTGAATTAACTTTGAATGTATTTGAAGCCACCAATGAAATTTGAAACCTGGTTTCTCAAAACATTAAAAAGCTGAGAATTAGTGGTTACTGAAAATGTGAGGTATGTGTTTACAGCACTACTTTCCCTAAATTATTCACTTTTGGCATTTATTTTCATTTATATTTTGTTGTCATTTGATACTTTAAAACTTGTTTGAAATTGCGTTTTTTCACTACTTATGAAGCAATTCATGACTGATATTTAATGAAGGAAAATTGTTGTTTCTTCAAAGGGCAGAATTGGGAAGCCAATTTTGATTCAGTGTGAGGAAGAATTTTCCAAATATTAGAGCTGCCCAGACAAAATGTATTTCCTTACAAAGCAGTAGTGAGTTTCCTATTACTGAAGGTGATCAAGCAGAGACTGGATGCTTATTTGTTAGGAATATCATAGAAGACATTCTATTATTGGTTGGGAGGTTATACTAAATGACCTGTAAGGTCTCTTGCAACTCATAAAGTTCTAATTTTGGTTATAGTCTTAAAATGTTACTGATTCTTTTTTTTTTTGCTTTTTGGTTAGGCATTTGGGGTTAAGTGACTTGCCCAGAGTCACGCAGCTAGTAAGTGTCATGTGTCTGAGGCTGGAGTTGAACTTAGGTTCTCCTGACACCAAGGCCAGAGCTCTATCCACTGCACCATCTAGTTGCCCCTAAAATGTTACTGATTCTTGAAATTCCCCTGTGATCCCAAATTTCCCTGGGGAAATTTGTGTATGTGTATTTTTTTTAATTGGGACTTTTAAATGTAAGATGTTTCTAATGTGGAATACAGCTTTTATACTTAATAAACTCATCAATTAAATGTGAAGATAATTTTGATACTTTTGTTTAAAGGGCTGTATCTCCTCATTACCATCATAGTCATATAGAACATGAATAGATAGAGTTTTTAGGTTGTAGTAGTTTTAGTTTTTAGGGCTTCAAAATTATATTTTTGCTGACTATCATTTTAATTAAATTTTTGATTTTATTTGGAAAAAACTGTTGAATTATGTGCCACTATGCTTTTGATTTCTTAACTGAAAATAATTTATGCTCTAGAAAGCTTCTGGTCAGGTCGCCTCTGGAATAATAGGTTTAGTATTTAGGGCGCTTTGTTTTCGGAAGAATGTTGAAACATTGGAAAGTAACCAAGATGGTGAGGAATGGAGAGGCAGAAGAAAAGCTTTTGACAAGATAGCTACCTGCAGGTATTTGAAGAGATGTTAGACTTGTTCTGCTTGGCCCTAGCCAGAATGGAAGATGTAGGTAGAGGGACAGATTGAGGCTTTGATGTAAGAAAAGACTTCTATCAGTTATAGTTGTCTGAAAGCAGAATGGCCTGCTCTTGTTTGTGGGTAGTAGGATCCCTCTCACCATAGGCTTTTAAGTGAAGGTAGGATGATCCCTTGTTGGAGGTGGTAGAGGAACTCCCTGTACAGGTATGTGTTAGACTGGATGGCTACTGACTTCCCTTCCAACACTGATTCTGGGACTCTGGATTCTTACAGCTTTGAATTTGATTGATGCCCAACACTTTCCAGTACCTCCAAACTTCTGACAGTTACATTTTGACCTTTGAAGTTCTGAACTTTCATTGTCTGTTATCCTAATTTTCCATTTAATAGTTTTGCAAATTTAATTCCCTTCCCATGGATTTTTTTTTTTTAAAAAGAAAGGCCAACAGAAAAAAAGGAGCATATGGTGGAGAAATACTGCAAGGAGTTAGCACAATCTATTGGATCCCAGATCTGATCTCTGGGGCACTTTCTTTAGTTTCTAAGACCCCTACTAAGAACTCTCCTATTTGGAAAGCATTCATGGGGTCATGGTATTTATGTGGAGAGTCATCATAGGGTCACCATCATGATATTTATGAAGAGAACCATCAGGGGGTTGTCATCTTGGGATCACGGTCATGCTATTTGGATAGTATTCATGGGGTCACCATCACGGGATTTTTGTGGAGAGCCATCATGGGGTCACTTCCCCTAAGTACTTCGAGTCTAGCTATTGTGGTCTGGCAAGTAATGAAACTTCTTTTCTGCTTAACCAAGACATATTTGATTATGATTTTATTTAGACTTTTAAGGATAGAAGTAACAGAAGATAAAGCTCAACAGAAGTTAGAGAAAAGTTTCAAAAGGTATAGAGGTTTGTCAATAATGTTGGAAATTCTCACAGCTCTGTACCTCCTTCTCTCCTTTTCATTCTCCCCCTACCTTGTCACACATAGCTAGAGTTCAGGTGACTAAAAACTCTGAGAATCATTCAGATAAGAGGTGAGCCTAAAACTTTTTCTAATTTGTGTGCTGAAGACAAAGATAAAAATGGATATAGTCTCTGCCCCTAAGGGGCTTGCATGTTACGGGGGTAGTGGTGCAGATATATAAATACAGACAGAGTAATTTCATGAAGGAGAGAGCCCTGACAAGTGAGGGGAATAAGGAAAGACATCCCATCCAAAGTGGGACCTGACCTGATCCTTGAAGGAATCTAGGGATTCCAAGGGACACAGATGAAGAGGGGTAGAGACATGGAGACTGGAGGTGGCATGTTGAATTTGAGGAATAGGTAGTAGGCCAGTTTAATTAGAAAAAAGAGTGTGTAAAGGAAAGTAATATGAAATAAATCTGGATTGCTAGATGGAAAGCCAGATTGCATAAGGCTTTAAATACTAGTCTCAGGAATTTATACTATACTATTTATACTATGTCCAAGCAGACACTCAGGTTTTCTGAGTAGGGAAATTGATATGGTCCTACCTGTGTCCTAGAAACATTAATTTGGCAGCTGTGTGAAGAATAGACTTGAAAGAGGAGAGGCTGGATACCATTTAGGAGGCCATTACAATATTGGACAAGAGGTGATGGGATTTCTGATCAGAGTGGTGGCTGCATGCATGGATTGGAGCTGTTGGCTATGCAACGCTTGGCAAGGAAGTAAGGGAGAGTTAACAGGCAAGGTCACTGAAGTAACTGGTAAGTAAGTTGGCATTACTGCATTTAAGTTCTGTAGACAGATGACCCCTGACTATATAGTTTGGGAGTCGTCTACCAAGAGATGATAAATGAGCCATGAACCCTGGAGAGGTGAAGAATTCACCAAGACAGGGGGCAGAAAATGAGAACAGAAGAAGGCTTCAATAGAACCTTGGGAGTTACTAACATTTAATGGATGAGAGGGACCAGACACCTAGAAAAACCAGAAGAGAGCTATTATGGAAACCAGAGGAAGAGAGATTGGGATGGATAGATAAACATTTATGAAGCACCTGGTAGGTGCAAGGCCCTGTTCAAAATACTGGGGATACAAATAAGAAAAGATGGTCCCTGTCTCAAGGAGCTTACAGTCTAATGGGGGAAGACAGCTCACAAAAGGAAGCTGAAAAGGGGGATAGGAGTGATCCTGGCACAGGGGCATGAGGAAGATGATGATGATATTGAAACCAAACAGAGTAGCTGGTGGCAAATGAAGAGAGATGGCTGGGATTTTGAGCCTTCTGTAAATGGAGGCTATGGGAGGAGTTTTTTGCTCTGCCCTTTTGCCCTGCAATTAGAGAGGGCAAAGCAACTGAAGGTATTGGTGAAGTGGGACTAGCAAAGCTAAAGCAAGCTTTAAGATGAAGTTTCCTGGTGATGGGTTTATCCTGGGCAGGCCATGATGAAGGTAGAAAATGAAAGGAGGAGGAGGTAGTTGGCCTGTCAAGATGTTGACATTTCTTATGGCCAGAGGACAGTAGTGAGCCTAGGAACAAAAATCATCGTAGCAGTGAGAGGAATTGGGAGCATGTGTAGGGAGAGCCAAACCTTAAGAATTTTAGTGATAACCTGTAGATATAGCTGAAATCACAGTGACTGATACAGAGAAAGGTGAGCTGCCAGAGGAGATGTGAGCTGGATGTAAGCCAATTCCTCAGGCCTTGTGGGGAGGTGGCATTATGGCAGCAGTGGACTGATCACTTTCCCAAATGCTAGGGGACTTGGAGGTTCTTGGAAATCAAAGCCCCTGTCTAGAGTTTGTGTCTGGAAGTTGTCTCCTTGCTGGCCTGAGGAGATTCTTTATAAATGGTTGGAAGTAGTGGAATTTGAGCAGGTGGGCCAAGGCAGTAGAGATCTACACGCAGATATAGGCAGAAGTTGTAGGGCATGATCATGCAGATCATGAAGCGTGAACAGCTGGAAAGTATGGGCATTCTTAAGAAGATCTGAGTCTAGTCAAATCCAGGATGCCATGCAAGGGGAATACATGATTGTATATAATAGTCAACAGATGTAAAAAAAAAAAAGATCCTTTTTGTGTACTTCAGAGGAAATTATGTAAATGTAAGCTCAATGTAATGTGTTAGCATCCTGGATAATTCTTTGGTGGGCTTATTCACCCATTGGTGCTGGTGGCTTTTCCTTGGAAACTGTGGAGTCCTGAGGAGAAAGCAGATTAGACTAGATCAGCAAAAGAGTTGTGTCAAATCACTTTTGAACAAAGACGGCCAGTATCATGTGAGACTTTTCCTAGGCGGTTGGGGAGGTTTTTAACCTTATAAACTGGACATTTTTGCCTCTATAAGAGGAGGGTTCCCTTTGCCTTATTTTTGGTAATCTTTAGACGACTGTGCAAATCTGTAATGGGGGGGCAGGGGAATAGATTTAAATTTTTTTTCTCATAGCTATTAAAAGATTCTCCAAAATTAGTTTTTGGTTTGTGTATATTAAAGGGAAGAATTAAGCAAATTTTGCAAGGCAAAAGCTCATGGTCTCAGCACAGGAGATAAATGAGAGAGATACTCAAATCACCAAAGGAGATTTGTACCAGGAGATGTTGAAATCAGAGCGTCTGTCACAGAGTGTCACAGAAGTAAGTAAAGGAGCTGCTGAAGTGGGGTTCTTAGTTATTAGTGAAATTATCAGCAATGCGGAGGTACAGTGGTGAGGAAGTTCCTTGTGAGGAATTTACCGCAGTGATGAAAACAGGTTTAGTTCAAAAAAAAAAAAGAAAAGGTATGATATTTTCAAGTTGAGAGACTGAGAATGGTCAATCCCTAAAAGCTGGAAACATATCAGACTTTGTCAGAGCCTTCCCCAAAGACTCCATTCTGTTTACCTACTAGTTTTTTCTTTGGGTGTAGCTCCTATTTCTTTCCTTTCCTCACCTAGGTGATCAGATTTCTTTCAGAGAAATTTAAGCATCTTCAGGCTTCTTACTGTCATTTTCCCTTATGTTCTTGTTATCAATTGTCAACTTCTGTTTTCCAGAATGCCCTGGTTACCCTGACCTGTTTTGTAAAAGTGGGATTTTTCCTGTATAATCAACTTTTGATTATTAGACACAACCTAATTTTAATCCAACCTAATCTTCCTGACAAGTCTTGTCATGTAACTCCTTTGTTCAAAAAGCTTTAGTCGTATCACATTGTCTTTTGTTGAAGTGTAAGCTGCTTCCTTTGGCATTCAAAGCCCTTGATGATATGATGCCATTCCACCTTTATAGCCTTATTCCGTACTAGCCTCCTTCGCATATTTTGTATTCCTCTAAACCAGAAGTCCAGCTGTTTCCTGATCTCCTCTTGACCTCTGTACATTTGTGCATGCCTTTCCCCGTGACTGGAAGGGATTCTTTCACTTCTCAGCTTGTTGAAATCCCTTCTTTCCAGCTCAGGTATCATTTTCTCCATTAAACCCCCTGAGCTCCCAGTTAGGTGACTACTTTCTCCTCAGTCTCTCTCCTCTTGATTTGACCTCTCCTTAATACTTTCTCTGGAGTCAGAAGAACCTGTCAGATCCCATCTCTGGTGATTATGGCCTGCATAACCTTGGCCAGATCACTCAGTCTCCCTCAGCCTCAGTTTTCTCATCTGCTGAGTAAAAGTTTAGACTAAATGATCTCTATACTCCTAGCTCTAGGTCTTAATGATCCAATGGTCCTTTCTACTCATCTCACTGTAACTTGTATTTTTATTTCTGTGTAGTTTTTTTCCCCATCTTTCCCACTCTCCTACTAGTGTGTAACTTTCTTGAGAGGGGCAGGAAATGTATTAGATTTTCACTTTTATATCTTCAGTGCCTACCTAGCATGGTACATTGTATTTGCTAGGTGCTTAATGCATGTTTGTTGAAATGAAAGTTGGCTTCTTTTTGTCTTTAACATAGTACTGGCTTGCCCTTTCTGTACTTACCAGTGTATGCAGGAGGAATATAAACTCATTTTCATAAGAATTTAAGCAAAGCATAATTAGAAGGTAAATCTGGAAAAGAGTTAAAGAATTTTGAAATGAAATACAAACCCATTATTGACAATTTTTAAAAAAAAGTCCAAATTCCTTCATTTTGCTTTTTAATTTTATTTTTTATTTTTCAGACCCTCCCAGTAACCTCTCCCATTAAATTAATCATAATAACTAGTATTTATGTAATGCCTACTAGTATGTACCAGGTATTATGTGAAGCACTTTACAGATATAATTTTGATTCATCTTCACAACAATCCTGGGAGGTAGATGCTATTATTATCCCTATTTTATGACTGAGGAAACTGAGTCAAACCAGAGGTTAGGTCCCTTGCATAGGATCATGCAGCTAATAAGTGACTCAGGCTGGATTTCATTTCAGGTCTTCCTGACTGCAGTCCGGTTCTCAGCCATTGTGCACCCTCTGTTTGTATTTACGTAATCCAACAAAACAAATTCCCACATTAGCCATGTCTGAAAATGTGTGTCTCTTTCTGCATTTAAGTTCATCACCCCTCTGTCAGGAGGTGAGTGTCACGTTTGTTTGTCGTTCTTTTGGACTCTTGGTTTATCAGAGTTAAAAGGCTTTCGAAGTTATTCTTTGCTGTGATATTGTTATCATATGAATTGTTCCTCTAGTTCTACTCACCTTGCTCTGCATCAGTTCATCAGGGTCTTCTCAGCTTCCTCTGAAAATGCCTATTTAATTATATCTTTTGGCATAATAATATTCCATTATATTGATATGCCACAATTTGTTTAGCCATTATTCAGTAGAAGAATTTTTCCCCCTTTTTCTTTGATCTTTTTGGGATATCAATCTAGTTGCAGTAGTAGTAGTAGAAGAAGAACAATAATAGTAACAACAATAACTGGGTCAAAGGGTATGCATACTTTGGTAACTTTCTGAGCACTATCCCAAATTGTTTTTGAGAATGGCTAGATCAGTCCATAGCTCTACCAGTAATGTATCGGTGTACCTGTTTTCCTATAGTCCCTCCAGCATTTGTTATTTTCCTCTTCTGTCACTTTGCCAGGTATGAGGTAGAATGTCCAATTTGCTTTGATTCTCATTTCTCTAATAATTAATGATTTAGAGTTTTTTTCATATGGTTGTTAATAACTTGGATTTCTTCCTTTGAAAACTACCTCTTCTTATCCTTTGACTGTCTATTGGGAAATGGCTCTTAGTCTAAATATTAAAATCAGTTTCTTATATTTGTTGGAAATGAGACTTTTATCGGAGAAGATCATTGAAAATATTTTTCTCAGTTAACTATTTGCCTTCTAATTTTTACTACATTAGATTTGTATATGCAGAAACTCTTTAATTTTATATAATCAGATTTGTCCATTTTGTCTTTCACAATCCTATCACTTATTTAGTCATTCATTCTTCACCTAGGTCAGAAAGATAATTTGCTTATGATTTTTTAAAAATATCAAAGTTGTGTATACATTTGGAGCTTATCTTGGTATATGGTTGGAAACCTAATTTCAGTCCGTCTGCAGTCCAGTTTTCCGAGCAGTTTTTGTCAGATATGAATCCTTCTCCCAATAAATGAAGTCTGTGCATTTATCAAATACTATGCTATTTGTGTGATTCTGTGTGTTGTGTACCTTATCTGTTAAAAGGATCAACTTCTTTTTTATCCCTCTATTGGCGAAAATTAATCCTATAATTGTCTATAGATCCAATTCTCATATAAGAGTAATGAAAAGTTGTGTCCATCTATGTTATATATGATTATCCTGAGGTCTCAAGTAGAAGATTTAAGATGATAAATATGCCTCGTTAGTGAAAAAAATTAGTGGATTTAGTCAGAGGACCTGAGTTTGACCTGTCACTCAGGTCTCAGTTTGCTTCTGTAAAATGAGATAGTTGGATTAGAAGATTTCTGTGTTCCTTTCTGGTTGTAGTAAGTCTAAAAGAGATAATTCCAGTTTGCTATGTAAAGAGCAACCCATGTGATAAAGATATTTTAATTATTGTAGAAAGCAGTAATCCCTACACTTAAGGGTATGAATGCCCTCTCACATCTGGAAAAAAAAAAACCCAAAACCTTTCTCCAAGTTACTCCAAGTTCTTTTCTTCCTATAGGCCCCAGCTCAGGAGAGCTTATATTTGATTTATGCTCTGCTCTTGACGCTAGTAGTCATCCTGATTGTAGTAGTTGTAGTAGTAGATTATAAACCATCATAAATTCTCAGTAGTTTGATACTTGTGAACTTATAAATCTAAATTTTTAAAAAGCAAATTTATTTACCCACATATTAAAATAACAGAATCCTACTGGTGCTGAAGTGATCTTAAAAATTATCGAGTCCAAACACTCCATTTTGTTGAGGAGGAAATAGGCCCAGAAAAATGGAGGGTCCTGTTCAGGGTCATAGAACAAATAAGAGCCGAGTCTGGGCACACCCCCAGACCTCCTGACTGCAGATCCTCTGGTTGGGACAAGATAGAGCTACCACTGCTTTTATAAAGCATTATTGCTGTCTTTTGTTTTTATATTATGCTTCATTCCCATTGTGGCCTTCCTCCTTTTAGCCATTCCTGAAATGATGGACTTCTTTCTTTCCAGCACAAAAAAGTGCTGCTGCAAAGATTTTGATGTTTATTATATCTTCTTCTGTCAAGACTTCTTTGGATTATATCTCTACTAGTGGCTTCTGTCTGTCAAAGTGTGCGGGTATTTAGTAATTAGAGAAATTCCAAATTGCTTTCCAGTTTACAGCTCTACTATTAGTGTATTGGTGTACCTGTTAGAGCAGGTATTTTTAACCTTGGTCTTGTAACACCATTCTCAAGATGTGTTGTGAAATTAGAAACAAAATCTGAAAGCAAAATTGATCTTAATTTTAAAAATAGATTTTAAATAATACCTTAGGAAGGGCTGTCATGAAACCTAACCATGATTACTACAACTATAAAGGGGCTTGACATTACTTGTCTATGTACTTGACTATTGGCAATGGTATATTATTAGGAAGAGGAGAAAGCCGTATGAACTTCCTTATTCTGTGTGGCTTTGATCTCCCCATCCATTAACATTTAGTAACATCTCTGAAAGCATTCACTTCTGAGATACAAAGCTACATCTTGGTGTTTTACGTTTCTTGTGGAATCTTCTACCCCCAATGTTGGCAGCCTGTGGTGTGCGTAGAGATGTTGGGTGATAACAAAGATTTGGACCAATTCAGGAGTTGTAGGTAATATTTAGTAGAGGGGTGGCAACAGCCAGACTTGGGTTGTAACCTGTGATTTATAGGCTGTTGCTGCATTTGCTGACTCTTGGTTGTGTCTCTCCTTCTGCCACCTGTAAATTCTCTGAGACAAGTTAGAGTTCCACCTTGCAAAAGAGACCCCAGAGAAAGAGCCTTAGAATTTCTGACCTGGAAGGAATCTCGGAGATCACTTAGTTTGATAGGTGAGGAAAGTGAGGCCTGGAGGATGAGTGACTTGCTCACAGTCATGCAGTTAATTAGTGACAGAGGCAGGAGAGTATACATAGTTCCTAATGATCTGTTCCAGTGTCTTAAGAATACTTATTGTCAGGAA
Organism: Phascolarctos cinereus; assembly: GCF_003287225.1. Lineage (NCBI taxonomy): Eukaryota > Metazoa > Chordata > Mammalia > Diprotodontia > Phascolarctidae > Phascolarctos > Phascolarctos cinereus. Next base: position 170,876,887 of record NW_027556180.1, read on the forward strand.
ATTTTGCTTTCCTCTAACCCAAGGTCGTTTGATGCATTTGGCCTTTGTGGTAAAGCACTTAGAAGTTTATCAGGGTGATTCTTTCCATCCTGCTCTGCTGATTAGTGGAAGGGAGTGTAGTTTTCCTTACTCTGCTAGCAACATCCTGCTTCAGGTCTAACATTTAACCCAATGATTGTGTGACATTCAAGCCAACATATTTGCTGTAAGGTTAATGAACATCCTACTAGCATTGATCCAATATAAAATCCTTCATATTGCATAGTAAGCTTGTATTATAATTTTTTGGTTTGTGGTGTTCTGCTAAATTGACCACACAAATGGCTTGGATTTGAGAAGAAAGCAACTTGAGGTGTTGGTGAAGTTTTCTCACTGTGTGCTTTTGAGCAAGTTCAGAGAGCCTTATCACCTGGTGGTCACAGAATGATAGATGTTTTGGCCACAAAAAACTCATAATTACCTATTAAAGTATAGAGAGGTTGTGGTCTGCTTTAGTGGTGGTACTTACACCGGCAAAATCATGGATCCCTGAGGTGTCTCTGACTAAATTTTAGTTAAATTAAGAAAAGCCTGCGCATGTTAGGAACTGTTCCCTGAATAAGAAGAATGTACCATATATGTAAAACACAGTGCAGCTGTTGTTTCTTAAATTATTTGGTGACAGAAATAATATCTGGTATATTAGCAGGTAGCAACTGCTTATGCTTGGCAGATTGATGGAATGTAGATAAAGCATGGGCGATATCCTGTGGAGAAGGGTGAAGGCTCACAGCCCAGTATGGAAGTCTGCAAGTGTCATTAATGCTTCGTGTTATCTTTGGGAGTCCTAAGTGAAAGACGTGTTTCCTAGAAGAATGTGTTGTGATAGTATAATCCCTCAAACGTGGAGGGTTGGTAAGTGTCCGAATCAGCAATTTAACATTTCTTTGTACATCATTCCTGAATTTTAAGGCTGTTTACTGGTCTGTTAGGCTGCTCTCAGAATTTTCTTCAACGGGATTTGTTTTCTGCATCACCGCACCAACGCCTTCTTGTCCTTCCTTAGGTTAGGAAGGTGTAAGCATATCCTGGTAGCTTTCCCTGGAGGACAAACCCAGCCAAAAAAAAAAAAGTAAAACCTAACAATTTTGCCAAGCTCATTGCTTGGTTGCTGCCAGACCTTGGTGCTTTGCAGTTTTGCCTGACAGCTTCAGAATACAGAAACTTAACTTGATTTTTTCCCACTGTTACTATTAATGAGAACAATTTAAAGTAGTGACTGAAGCTAAGAGAAAGTAACTGATCAAAAGATGAGAAGTGATGGTGCAAGGGCTGTTCGGTTTAGTCAAGTAAAAACATAGGCAGTTCATAATGAGGGAAGACATATTGTATTCAATACAACAGTCTACACTTTCTCATGTGCTGTGTACATCTATGCTACTGTTCTGTCTCAGTTATATTCAGGGTTTGATGAAATGGGGAATATTAGATTAATGTTTTTATTGATACACTTTTCTTTGGCTCCATCACTGATTTCTCAGTAAACAATTCCCTCCATACTACTTCTTCAAAAAAAGTTATGCAAAATCCTGCACTATAGTAGTTGGGCCTGGCAATATATGCTCCTTTCAGTTTTTATAGTTGTAATTTGTTAAAATTTAATAATATGGAATCAACATTGCTACTTTGATCTGAGTTTTGCTGATTTTTAATGTCTTTTTGTGGTTTGGCTTCTCTCATTACTCAACCAAGACTAATCTTTCCTAGTTATCAGCATACTCTTAATTGCCAAATTCAGTGGTCTTTTTTCACTCCTTATTCTTCTTGATCTCTTTGTTGCACTTGACACTGGGCTTTTTCCTCCTGTTTGTGTAGCACTGTTTCCTCTTGGTCCTCTTCCTGCCTATCTGAATGCACTTTCTCATTCTCATTTGCTAGTTCAGCAGCCATAGTATGCTCCCTAACTGTGGGTATTCCCAGAGTCTCTGTCCTGGGCCCTTATCTCTTCTGTCTCTACACCCTTTCTCTTGGTGTGACATCCGGGTTTAACTAAATCTTTTCTCTGCAGATGACTCACAGACCTATATAACCCATACTAATCTTTCTCCTAAGCTTCAGACCCACAATCACCAATTGTCTTGGACGTTTCAAACAGCATGTCTTAGAGACATCTCAAATTCAGCATATTCAAAACTGAATTCAGTATCTTTCCCTTCCTCTGTCTTCCAGACTTCCCTATTTCTGTTGAAGATACCATCAGTCTTTCAGTCTCCCAGGTTCATAACCTCAGTATTTTCCTCCATCCTCACTCTTCTTTGCCCCTATACATATAATCAATCGATAGATTTTTGCTGTTTCTATCTCTATCACCCTTTTCTACTCATAGAGCCAACACCTTAGTTTTGTTAATTATTCTCCCTGCCTACAGTTTCTTCCCATTGTGGATAAGGCACTGGATTTGGAGTCAGGAAGACCTGGGTTCATGTCCTCCCTCAGATATTAGCACTAGGTCTCTGTCCTTCAGTCCCCTCAGTGAGGGGGCTGGGCTCACTGGCCTCTGAAGGCCTTTTCAGCTCCAAATCTATGGTCCACCTTGCACAGAGGTGCCACATTTTTCTTAGGTACAGAGTTATGTTACTTGCCTATTTAGTAAATTGCAGTGGCTCCCTGTTGCCTTAGGATAAAATAAAAATTCCTCTGTTTGACATTTAAAGCCCTGTACACCGGAGTCCTAACCTATTCTGTCAGACTCATTGTGCATTTCTCCCAACAGTCCTGCCCAACAGGTCCTCTCTCTGTTCCTTACCCATAGCACTCCATCTCCTGTCTCTGTGTCTTTGCTTTGACTGTCCACCTTCCCTGGAATGTATTTCCTACTTACTTCCACCTCGTAGCATCCCTTTCTTTTAGATACAGTTCATATACCACTTTTTAAAAAAAGGTTTTTTTAATTCGTATCTTAAACCAATAAAATGAGAATTTACATATACATAATAGAAAAAAGATTGCATAGGAAACTGAATATTATATATTGATTGGTTTTCTTTGAAATTATATAATAAATTCAACTTGTAACTTTCAACAAGCTGTGCTGCTTGTGCATTTCTTTTTTTAAAAAATTTTATTAATTTATTTTGATTTATCAACAATCACTTCCATATGCTTTTGAGTTTAAAATTTTTCTCCCCTTTCCTCCCACCACCCTCCCCAAGACAGCACACAATCTGATATAGGCTTTACATTTACATTCTATTAAACATATTTTCACATTAGTGAAGTTGTAAGTAAAAATTAAAACCAATAGGAGGAACCATCAGAAAGAGGAAACAAAACTCAACGGAAGAGAAAAAAATGATAGCGATTCAACTTCCATAGTTCTTTCTTTGGATGTGAATAGCATTTTCTATCACGAGGCCTCTGGAGATGTCTTGGATGCTTGTAATGCTGAGAAAGGTTAAGTTTATCAATATTAGTCATCGTACAACATGGCTGTTATTGTGTACAAAGTTCTCTTGGTTCTGCTCACTTCACTCAGCATCAGACCATATAAGTCTTTCCAGGTTTTTCTGAAGTCAGCCTGTTCATCATTTCTTATAGCACAATAGTATTCCATTACATTCGTATACCACAACTTGCTCAGCCATTCCCCAATGGATGGGCATCCTCTCAATTTCCAATTCTTTGCCACCACAAAAAGAGCTGCCATGAATATTTTTGTACATGTGGGTCCTTTTCCTATTTGTTTGATCTCTTTGGTATATAGCCCTAGAAGTGCTATTGCTGGATCAAAGGGTATGCACATTTTTATAGCCCTTTGGGCATAGTTCCAAATTGTTCTCCAAAATGGTTGGATCATTTCACAACTCCACCAACAATGTATTAGTATTCCAATTTTCCCGCATCTTCTCCAACATTTATCATTTTCCTGTTTTGTCATGTTGGCCAATCTGATAGGTGTGATGTGGTACCTCAGAGTTGTTTTGATTTGCATTTCTCTAATCAATAACGATTTAGAGCATTTTTTTTCATACGACTGTAGATGGCTTTAATTTCTTCATCTGAGAACTGTCTGTTCATATCCTTTGACCATTTATCAATTGGGGAATGGCTTGTGTTCTTATAAATTTATCTTAATTCTCTATATATTTTAGAGATGAGGCCCTTATCAGAGAGACTGGTTATACAAATTCTTTCCCAGTTTTCTACCTTCCTTCTAATCTTAGTTGCATTGGCTTTGTTTGTGCAAAACCTTTTCAATTTAGTGCAATCGAAATTACCCATTTTGCTTTTCATACTGTTCTCTGTCTCCTGTTTGGTCATGAATTCTTCTGTTCTCCATAGATCTGATAGGTAAACTATTCCTTGTTCTCCCAGTTTGCTTATAGTATCAGCCTTTATATCTAAGTCCTGAACCCATTTTGACTTTATTTTGGTAGATGGTGTGAGATTTTGGTCTATGCCTAGTTTCTGCCATACTCTTTTCCAGTTTTCCCAGCAGTTTTTGTCAAAGAGTGAGTTCTTATCCCAGAAGCTGGGGTCTTTGGGTTTATCAAATAATAGATTACTATAGTCATTGACTACTGTGTCTTGCATATTTAACCTATTCCACTGATCCACCACTCTGTTTCTTAGCCAGTACCACTGCTTGTGCATTTCTAATGGACTTAGCTGCTCCCCCACCTGTTGGTAGCCTCCCTTTGTATTTGTGTGTGTGTGTGTGTGTGTGTGTGTGTGTGTGTGTGTGTGTGTGTGTGTGCGCAAGTTACTTCTGTCTACAGAATGGCAGCTCCTTCAGAGTAGGAATCATTTCATTCTTTGTATTTGAGTCCCAAAGGTCTAGCACGCTATCTCATACAGTAATAGATACTTAATAAATACTTGTTGGTATGTTGGCCAATTAGTATTAACCACTACTTGTTGCTAGATGGGGCAGTAGAGAGAGTGCTGGACATGTTGTTAGGAAGACTGAATTCAGATCTGGCCTCAGACACTTACAAGTGCCCTGTTTGCCTCAGTTTCCTCATCTGTAAAATGAGCTGGAGAAGGAAATGGCAAACCACTTCAGTATATTTGGGGAACTGCTCTCTTAATTGTGTTGATTTTTGTCGCTTTGTAGAGGTTTTAGATGTAGGTTTTTAGCAGAAATGTACGATGTCAGAACCCTGATCAACGCTATGGCCAGTCATGATTTTAGAAGGCTATTGATGAGGTGTGCCTACTGTCCCTCTGCAGAGGTGGTGGACTACAGGTGCAGAATGATGCATACATTTTCAGACATGGCCAATGTGTGGATGTTTTGCTTGACGATATTCGTCTGTCACAAGGGCAGACTTCTGTTGGCAAAGGGAACTGTGAGTTAATGGGTAGTGACAAAAACAAATATATAAAAACAAAAAGAAAAGAGCACCAACAAAATATTTTTTTAAAATAGAGAAATGGACACAGAACCAATTCTGTCACTACTTTATTAAATTGTACATAGACTTTTGAAACAAACTGCGTATAACAAGATTGTGGCAGTGAGAGAGTGTAATAGATGGAGCGCTGAATCTGGAGCCAAGAAGTTCAAATCTGTAGCTGACACTTCCTTGCTATGTGACCCTCAGCAGGTCATTTAAAATGTCTGCCTCAGTTTTCTCATCTGTAAAATGGTGATTATAATAGCACCTACCTCTCAGGGTTGTTGTGAGGGTAAGATGAGATGATATTTATAAAGCACTTTGGTAACTTAAAGGGCTATAGAAATACTATTATTATTATTCTTACTTCTCTTTCTTAAAGCACGGAAGTATTCTGTTACATTCCTACACCATGCTTTGTTCAGTTGTTCTCCAGTTGATGGACACCCCCTGAGTATGTCCTTGATATGTGTTTAGAGCATCATATAAAATATTATAAAGGCAATGAAGTTTGGCAGAAAGAGCCACTGTACTTAGAATTCCGCAAACTCTCCCCAGTCTAGCCCCTCTCATTTTACAGATGAGGAAATTGAAGTCTATGGGGGTCTAGTGACTTGCTCAAAGTTACACAGATTAAATAAATATCAAAAGTAGGATTTGAAACTAGATCCTTTGACTGTACAACCAAAACATTTTATCTAATTTACCACGCTGCTTATAAATTGCAGGCTGTTTAAATGATCAGTGTTTAAGTTGTCTGTCATGGTCTTTACTATTTAGATGTTTTTTAGGTGGCCTAGCACATTTTAACATATGCTCAAATTCACAAACAGGATAATGAGAGAGAAAATAGGAGGTTTAAATCCCTTTATTTTGTCTTTATAGAAAAATTCAGATGTAAACAGATGAGTGAGTCCACAGTGTGATAAGAACTAGCTAGTGGTTCCAGATACCAAGAGTATCTAGAGAACATCTTCTGAATGTGATTATATGCTTAGGGAAATGATAAATGTCATTGCTGAGTCACTTAATTTTGAGACTTGGTATGTAACAGAAGATTAACAAAAATAATATATTACCCCTCCACATTTATTTATTAAACATCTACTGCATTCACAACACTATGCTGAGTGCAAGAAGAGATTTTTTAAAAAATGTCTGCTCTTTTGGAGCCTACAATCTAGCATTAAAAGAAAGGTTGACTTATATTTATTGAGATTACTCTCCTGGTACCTTCCTAAAAGGAGCAGTCAGCTCTGGCTGACAACCAAAGCCAGGGGGAAGGGCCTTAGCTCAAAGCTGCAGAGACTATGCTGTAAGCACCCTCTCTTCTCCTCCCTCCCGTACCAGATGATAATACTTACTGCTAGACCATGAGAAGGAAAAGGCAGTGGGTGGGGAGAGCCAAGACAAGAATTGGGATAGTTATCATTTTAGGATGCTGCACGAGGCCTAGAGATATGATGACTGGAAGGAGCCTTTCTTAATCTCAAGGGTTACTCAGGTCACCGAACTTTAAATCTCCTAATGTAGATGACTGGCGAAGCTTTTTGTAGTACAGCCACAAGGGTCTGCGCGCCAGCAGAGAGCGGGCCAGGATTATGCTATGTGACCGGAATACAGAAAGAGGCTGAACCACCAAAGATTTTGAGAGGAAAAAGCAGTTTTCTTAACAGAGAAAAGAAAAAGGAAAGTGAACCAGTGTCTGAAATACAGAATAATGTGGACTCCTAAATGAGTCAAGAATAAGAAGAAATATAAGAAGAAATTTCAGGGTAGTTCGAAAGATAAATCCATAAAAGAAGAAATTAGGAATGAGTATAGATTAGTACCTAGATCTTTTAGTGCAGAATTTAAAACTCAATTACATTAGAAAAACAAATGAATCCATGATGGAGAATATCTCTAAAGAAAGAAATGAAGATTAAACACATTTGGAACACAAAAATTATGAAGTAGAGAAACATCTGGTAGAAGAGAAGTAAAGGGCGACAAACAGTGTTAAAAGAATCCATGGATCCAGAATAATAATAATAACAATAACATTTACATAGCACTTGCTATGTGCCAGTAACTATCCTAAGCACTTTCCAATTATTAATCTCATTTGATCCTAACAACCCTGGGAGTTAGATGCTATTATTATCCCCATTTTACAGATGAGGAAACTTGAAGCAAATAAGTTAAGTGACTTGTCCAGGGTCAAATAGCTAGTAAGGATCTGAGGCTGGATTTGAACTCAGCTCTTCCTGACTCCAAGTTCAGCACTTTATCCCCTAGGCCACCTAGCTGTTCCTGAAGGAACATGACAGATCCCAAAATATGGATATCATTGTGTAGAAAATAATGAGAAACTTGCCCCAGAGTTCTAAATAAAAACGAGAATCAACAGATTCTATATTTTACCTTGGGGGGGGGAAGGGACGGGGATGGGACTGGATGGGACAGCCACACTTCAGCCTTTAAGATACATAATGGTTAATTTAATGCAGAAAGACTTTTACATTAAAGGAGAGGCAATTCAACAACACAAGATTATTTGGAATCCACAAGAAATCACAAAAGGATTGTGAAAAGTAAAGGAGTTCAGAATGCAGCTTAGGATGGCATACCCTGCAAACCTGAACCTAATCATTGTTGAATAAAAGAAGTCCACAGTTCAGCAAAAACAGGCGTTTGAGATAGTTCTGTAAAGTGTGTGTGTGTGTGTGTGTGTGTGTGTGTGTGAGAGAGAGAGATATTACACTAACTGGGTGAGTTATGAATTTGTTGTGGGATCTCAGCTGGGTCTCTTTATGCTTTCCTGATTGACTCTTCATCCCATTTCCTTCATCTTCTCTTCCAGACCTCTTTTCAAATCACTCACATAAAAAAATTGAGGTTATCAGTTCTGAACTCCTTTTTCCAGACTGCATGCCAAATCATTTCAACATTGCTCCAGTTTCAGAGGAAGAGTTGGTCTTTATTTTTTCTTAACAGATTTAACTGATTTATTTTTATACCACCAAAATTTCCCCCTGAATCCTCACCCTTCCCTATCTTAGAGCTTACATCAAAGAATTTTTTAAAAAGAGAGGAAACAAATCAGCAAAAGTAGCCGATACAGTGAAACAACCTGCATGATCTTCCATACCTGTAGACCTTCTCACCCTTGTAAAAGAGTGGAGGAATGTGTATTTAATTCTTTCATTCTGACTGCTTGCAATGTTTTCTTTGACCTGGAAGGTCTGGATTTTGTCCTCTGTTTCTGAAAGTTTCCATCTTGGGATTCTTTCAGGAGGTGACCAGTTGATTCTTTCCATTTCTACTTTGCACCCTGGATCTAAGAGATTGGAGCGGTTTTCTTATTAAGATTTCTTGAAATGTGATTGTCTAGACTCTTATCTTTGGTCATTGTATTCAGACAGTTCAATGATTCTTACTTTTTTTCTTTTTGACTTGTTTTCTAGGTTAGTTGTTTTTGCTGTGAAATAACTTATCAGCTTTTTGACTTTGTTTTAGTATTTCTTGTTGCCTCATGAAGTCATTGGTTTCTATTTGGTCCATTTAGATTTTTCAGGAAGTTTGTTAATTGGGCTTTTACTGCTTTCTTGTAGTATTGAGTGTTTTATTATTCTAGGGCAGGGGTAGGGAACCTGTGGCCTCCAGGTCACATGTAGCCTTGAGGCCACATGTAACCTTCTAGGTCCTTGGATGCAGCCTTTTGACTGAGTCCAAGCTTTACGGAACAAATCCTTTTATTCAGGGGATTTGTTCTGTGAAGTTTGGATTCAATCAAAGGGCTGCACTTGAGGAACTAGAAGCCTTGAGGCCGAAGATTCCTCACCCTATTCTAGGACGTCAGGGACAAACTGGGGACCTGCAGGTTGTCCCAAAGGGAACTGATCCAGGGCAAAGTCTGATTGCTAGTAGATTGCTGCTGGATTCAGTTCCTGTCAGCTAGCTGGGAATCTCTGCTGGTTCAGAGTGACCGAATTGTAAGCTCTCCTTTGGTCTGGGATTCCTTCTCTCGTTATTCTTCTCTAGGCTGGGCTAGGTGCTGGAAGTGAGGTCCTGCTCTGAATAGGGAATGAGGTATTGCTGCTGCTGCTGCTGCTGCTGCTGCTGTTAGCTTCTGAGCTTTCTTCTTTATCTATACACAGGCCCTAATGTAGTAAACTTCACTCCTTCTACTTGGGCCCATGATCTTATCTTTTTTTTTTTTTTGTCTCTTGGGGAGCTTGACCCTTAAATTATACCTCTTACTTATTTTCAGCTAGGTGGCCAGTAGATAGAGCACTGGGTCTCAGGTCAGGAAGACATATCATCCTGAGTTCAAATCCAGCCTGAGACGCTTCCTAGCTGTGTGACCCTGGGCAAATCACTGAACCCTGTTTGCTTCAGTTTCCTCATCTCTAAAATGAGCTGGAGAAGGAAATGGCAAACCACTCTGGTATCTTTGCTAAGAAAACCCCAAATGGGGTCATGAAAAATAGGACATAACTGAAAAATGGTAGAAACATCAGTTTTCAGTCTCTCCTTCCTTATCCATTGGCATCTTTACTACTGTGGCCAGACACATCTCCCCCATGCTTAAAAAAACACCCCAAACCCTAGCCTTCCGCTTGACCGTATTAAGCTGCCATTTTACATTTCTCCTCTTTAGCAGCTTCACTCTTTTCACATTAAATTTTCTTTTTTATTATGAACTTAACCATCATATAAAAAAGAACAAAAAATGGGATGGTCTGTGAAACCACAATCTTGTTATGTGCAGTTTGTTTCAAAAGTGTATGTAAATTTAACAAGATAGTGTCAGAATTGGCTTTTGTGTCCTTTTCTGAAGTCTTTTCCTTTTATTTAAAGTGTGTTATTGGTGTTCTTTTTTCTTTTTGTTTTGTGTGTCTGTCACTGCCCATTACCTCACTGTTCCATTCCACTCTATTCCTTAGAAGCTTTCTGTTGTAACAAATGAATTTAGTCAAGCAGAATGTCCACACGTTGGCCATGTAGTCCACCACCTCTGCTGAGTGGCAGCAGGCTTGCTTCATCATCAGCCTTCTGAAGTCATGACTGGTCATAGTGTTGATCAGAGTTCTAATGTCTTTCAAAGTTGTTTATCTTTATTGTTATTATTGTGTCAGTCATTTTCCTGGTTTTGCTTATTTTTTTTTCTGTATCAGTACGTACAAGTCTTCTCAAGTTTTTCTAAATATTTCATAGTCATCATTTCCTACAGGACAGAAAAATACCAGTATATTCTACATACCATAATTCAGCCATTTGATGGAAATCCACTTTATTAGATCAGTAGATCAGATTAGATAATGAAGGCTTAGAACCAATTGGACTTAGTGGCATAGTGTTCATTAAGTCCAGAGACACCAATTATTGTTAGAAAGGTTATCTACTTCAGAAAACCAAAAAAGCAAAAACTGAAAACATATTGGCAGAAATTATATTCTAGACCAGTATCTTATAATGATAGTACTATAAATAAGTTCCTAATTGATATATGACCTAAAAGTGAAAGGTGTTATTATAAACCTATTAGAGGAGAAAGGAAGGATTTATTTTTCATAACTATGGTTAATGGGATAATTCTTCCCCCCCCACTTAATAATATTTTATTTTTTCCAATTACGTGCAAAGATAGTTTTCAGCATTCACTTTTATAAGATTTTGAGCTCCAAATTTTTTTTCCTCCCTCCCCAAGATGGCATGCAATCTGATAAAGGCTATGCATGTACAATCCTATTAAACATATTTCCACATTAGTCATGTTGTGACAGAAGAATCAGAACAAAAGGGAGAAACCATGAAAGAGAAAAAAAAAAAAGAAAGTAGTATGCTTTGATCTACATTCAGACTCCATAGTTCTTTCCCTGGATGTGGACAGCATTTTCTATCATGAATTAAAGGGATAAGATATATTTTGTCATTTTGTTTTTGGAGGGAGTTGGGGCTAAGTGACTTGCCCAGGGTTGCGCAGCTAGAAAGTATCTGTGGTGAGATTTGCACTCAGGTCCTCTTGACTCCAGGGCCAGTGCCCCCCAGCTGCTTCTGATGGGATAATTCTTAACTGAGTATGGAATAGAGGTGATCCTAGAAAACAATGGATACTTTTGATTATTTTATGTTGAAAACCTTTTGCACAAGCAATCAGAATAGGAAGAAAAACCATTAACTTTAGATAGTGGGCTTCTTGAGGGGCAGGGTCTGTCTTTTGCCTCTTCTTGTGTCCTCAGCTCTTAACACAGTGCTTCGAATGTAGTAGTGCTTATTAAAGACTTATTGATTGACCAACTGTTAAAAACTGTTGAAGTATTGATATCTAAGATATAAATAAGGAATTGATACAAATATGTAATAACAACATCCATTCTCCAAAAGATCAGCCACCAGAGGATAGGAACAGGCAATTTCCTAATGAAGAAGCGCAGGCTCTCAAGAGCCCCATGTGGAAGAGCTGACTCAGTGCTTTGCAACTCTGAAGTATGTTCTCCTTTATTCCTTGCTTTGGCAGGAGTAAGAACATTCAAACACAAATGAAGGTGATTAGTGTCACAAAAAAACTCCTCTGCGTGGCTGAGCAAGGCAGAACATTTTTATTATTTTGGAAAAATTAAATCCAGCAAGAGTGGTTTAAAATGAGCTGGAATGAGGTAAAAAGTTAGTAAGTCTAAATAATACTGGAAGATTACATGAGAATAGGAACGCCAAGGAACCAAGCGTGTTTTTGGACTACTCTGAGAAGGTAAACTGTTAACAGATAATTGATTACAGCAAGTTGAGTAGGCACTTTTTGATCTTCCTTAGCACGTAGTAGGTGCTTAATAAATGCTTTCTGATTTGATAGCAAGGTTTTACTGGGAGGTAGTATCAAGCTCATAGGTCCCCCTATAAGGGACCTCAGAGGACATCTCATTTGACCTGGTTTTCCAGTTGAGGAAGACCAAACCCAGGGAGGTTATGACTTGCTCACAAGGCAGTAATTGGCAGAAGTAGGGTTCAAACCCATGTCCTCTAACTCTGCATCTAGGCTTCTCTTCATTGCCCTAGTCTTTTAATGCCAAGCTCTAGATCCTCCTATAGGCCCCTCTTCTGTGATTATAGAGCACAAGGGTCATTTTTCTGAAAATCAGATTCCAGTTGTAGGTTAGAATATCGACTTCCCATTAAAATGAGAGCAAATTCATTTTCCTGTTAGTTGTAGATCTTTTTATCTTGGTCAGTGGGTAAAACATACTTGGTCACTTAAATTTAAGTTTGATTTCAGCACAGAATTTGGCTGTCTTATTTAACATTTTACTGCCCTTGTAGGCTGAGGGTGTGAGGGGCAGTAAAAATGTTGGATTGGAAATACCTTGCAGATTTTCTTAGCATTTTTCCTGTAAAGTGAGTATTTCTGTTCCAGATCTAGGAATGAATTATTTTAAGAGTGTTAGTAAATCTGGCAGAATCTGCCTTTATGCCAGAGTTGGTGTCCCATAACTTCTGAATGGAAACATAAAACAACTCCCTAGAACAATAATTAGGCATTGTAATAGAATAAGTCCACACAGTTAAAAAGATTCACCACAGTGATATTGCTCTGACCTGCTTTTCCATATCATGAGCTCAGCAAATAGATTTTGCAATAGAATACAGTTTTTCTAGGACTACTCAACTACAAGTGGAAAGCTGTTTTTCCTTCCTAACTATTGCAATCCCCCTTCCCCCTTCCTCCTCCCCTCCCATTTTCATATAGTCTATGCTTTGCTGCAAAAATAAGGTATGGGAGCAGTCAGTCCTCCCAACAGTCATTGACTAAACACTTACTGTGCCATGCACCGAGCTAAGCTTTGTGTAGATGAGTACATATAGAGAGACAGCTGGGGCCTCCAAGGAGGTTAACGTTGTAATAGGGAAGACATATTAGAAGAACCTGAAGAGTTGGGGTGGAGGGGTATGGAGGCAGAGGTACCTGAAGTACATCCTGCAGAGCAAGCAGATGTGGCTGGCCCTGGGCACGGGCCTTACACAGAGGTTCTGGGAGGGAGGCACTACGGGGGATGGAAGGAGGGTTCATTTAATGGGTCATCTGCAAGACTGGAGTGAAGATTCAGGATGAAGAGCTGGGTCGTGGTGGAAGTGGTCCTCAGGGAGGGAACCAAAGGAAGGTTGACCTGTGGAGCAGGAAGGGCATATTCTATACCTACCAGATGCACTCTTACATAAATCTATTTTATTCCTGTGTGTATGTCATGGGATTTAGGGACACAGTGATATTGAAGTCACATTGTTTCATGTGTCAATCAGCTGCTCTTTGGTTTTAACATCACTTCTCATGTACCTCCTAGTGACCGCCTTCTGATACGTGTTGTCTCCCCTATAGCTGAAAGTAAGTTGCTTGAGAGCAGAAACTTGTATTTAGATCTTCAGGATTCAGCACAGGATCTGGTTTGAGGGAAGGGCTTGAGAAATTTTCCTTCTCAGATCGTAAACAATAAGTAAATTACCTTTGCTGTCCCAAGAGATTCCACCTCACAAGCCAGATTCTATTGATTTTAATTAAAACAAGGTACTCTTACAGTTAATATCAATACCAGAAGGTAGGGGATTGTTTACAAATTCCATGCATAATATAGAGTATCCCCAGTGTATCTGAGACATAGTAGGCGCTTAGTAAATACTTAAATGTTTGTTCAGCAATGGCCCAGAACAACTGTGCCATGGATAATAATTACACCAACTAATCTATCAAACCCAATATAAATCTGAATAGGATAATATGATTATAGATTTAGAGCTGAGGGGAATGTTGGAGGCCATTTAATCCAACTGCCTGCCTTATTATACAGAGGAGGAAATTGATAGCCAGAGAAGAGAGTGATTTACCCAAGTCCCACAGGCAGTAAATATCATTTGGGATTGGAGCCTCACACCCTTTGGCTCCAGACCCACTGTTTTTTTTTCCATTCTACCCTGTTGCCTAACCTAAAGTGTCCAATTAGAAGTTTATTCCCTGGTTCTAGCTTTTACAGATTCATAATAGCATACCAACATTTGTGAAAGGAAGCCTGAAAATAATTAGAGATCTCTTCAATTCCTTGAAGAGGGATTGGCTTTTTAGAAATGTTTTCCTGTCCTAAACAGTTTCTAACATGTAGAAGCTTTTCTTATGAATCTTTTTTTTTAACTTTGATCTTCCAGTTTAGTTTTCTGAATCTCCAATTGCTTGCACATGTCTTGCAATTAAGACTGATTCTTTTGTAGGTTATTGCATTTTTCATCTGTGCCTATAATTTTTTTAGTTTTAACATAATCCTGTTAATTTTGTAACCCTAAATTTTTTTGCTTCTAAATTATGTTTTATATGTTTTGATGGTATGGATAGTTCTAAATTTCTTTTTTCCTTACCTAATTCCTTTCAATTATTTAGATAATAGCTAGATCTGTACATAATTTTTTAAATTTGGCAAATCATTGAATTAGATAAAATAGATTTTTTTTTTCAGTCTGACTTCTGTGGCAGTTGAAACTCATAAAAGTGGACCATTCATCTTCCAAAATATTTCCTCTTTCATTTGTATAGTAAAAACTAAAGGCATTAGCTCCTAGGAGGTAATTTAAATAACTTCTATCAGTAATTTACCTTGAATCCAGTTTATTTCAAGATAATACAGTAAAATACTTTCTAATTTTTAATCTCTTCTCATTTAAAAATTAATCTCATGTTTTTATATATGCATATCCATATATTTGTATGTATCTGAGTAAGAGAAAAACCAAACTCTTGCTAGCATTTATACTCATTAACAAATCTAAATGATAATTTAGTTGCAAAATTCAGCATGAGGTAGACTCTTAGTGCTAACTTAATTGTTTTTTAAAAAATTTCCTTAAGTTTCTCTAGCAGATTATTTCTTGGTTGCCTCTCTCTCTTACAAAATGTCTTTTATAAAATTCCTAGAATAATGTTGGGTATAAAAATAACACGCTTCAAAACTTCTGGAATTGAGAGGACAAACAAATGTAGGACAAAATAATTTTACTATTTTACGTTATTAATGGGTGACAAAGGAATCACCACATTTGGACCTTGATACTATAGGCATTATACTATGTGTTTTGTGAAAAGGTACAATGGATCTGCAGTCCCAGAAGCTGAACTGTTGCTGTCCCAGTGATTGTAGGCAATTCATGTTATTTCTCTGGTTTTCAGTTTCCTCATCTATAAAATGAAGGAGTTGGATTAGGTCAAATTTATAACCCTAAAATAAAGTCAGAAAGACTGACTAATACCAAAGCTATACTAAAGCATTAAGGAAATAAGTGCTGGAGGTTTCATAATGTTGAAAACTGATGTACTGCTTTACAAGATATCCTGGAGGAGTCCAAAAGAATAGAAAAAGAATTCACGCAAGAATTTTTTTTTTTTAGGCAATTCGGGTTAAGTGACTTGCCCAGGGTTGCACAGCTAGTAAGTGTCAAGTGTTTGGTCTGAGGTCGCATTTGAACTCAGGTCCTCCTGACTTCAGGGCCGGTGCTGTATCCACTGCGCCACCTAACTGCCCCAAGAAATATTTCAAAGAGGATATTGACTAAGAGCAGAAAATACCCTTTTTACCTTTTTTTAAAAATTAATTTATTTTGAATTAACAACAATCACTTCCATAAGCTTTTGAGTTTAAAATTTTTCTCCCCCTCCTCTTTTCACCTTTGTGAAATCTTTGAGAATGAACTATTTACTTATTGAGGATCCTTAATAAAGATGAGCAGTAAAAAAATCAAGGCTTTTACGCAAAATCCTCTATTGCAGACCACTTCTCAAAAGTCATACAATTGGCTGTGTGGAGAATACATGAGTATTGTGTTTGCTAATTAACACTCACCCCCCCCCAAAAAAAAAACAACAAACCAATAAACAAAAAACAAACCCTGAATAAAACATAGCTTGTCTTACTGCTGGGAATCAGATGTTAAGCTCACATAAGATTCTTTAATGCAGAGAAAACACTATTCAGCAATCCTCTCATTAGTATTCTCACTGGTGTTTGCTAAAGGTGACCTTCTAATGGAGATATTCTCTACAGGGTCCACATGAAGGAGAGATTCCTGTAAGATAAATCCTTGAGATACTCTTGTTTGCTTTGTTTTGTTTTTGGAGGTAATTGGAGTTAAGTGACTTGCCCAGGGTCACATAGCTAGTAAGTGTCAGGGGTTGGATTTGAACTCAGGTCCTCCTGACCTCATGGCCAGTGCTGGATCCACCAAGCCACCTTGCTGCATCCCAGTGAAACCTTAGAAAGGTATATTTCTTTGAGCAATTAGAAGGGTTGTTATATAGTGCTCCAGATTCCCTTCAGATCTTGAGCTCTTCAGAAGGGAAAAGCAGAGGACCTGGTGGGTGGAGAGGTTCTGTTCCGTAGGTTTTAAGAGAAAGGAATGCACCAGTGTAGAAGGCAGGGGGGCGGAACTTGGTATTTCTCATAGATGGGGTGTGTGAGAGAAGCAGCACCAACACAGAGGAAGGGAAGGGAGGAACGGGCCTCAGAGGAACCCCACTCTTACTGGAACCTGACAGACAAGGGTTAAATGCACCCCTGCAGAGTGGAGTGGGGAATACATCCAGCTCAGTAGAAAAACAAGGGTCAACATGGGAACAAAGGGGGTCAGTCAGGGAAAGAATAGTTCCTGGTGCTGAAATGGAGATTAAAAAGAGAGAAGAAGAAAAAAGGACTAGATTTTAAGGTGGTTCTTATCAACGGGGGAAGATACTGAGCAGATCATATTATATAAATATGCATGGAATATTATTGCATCAGGAAGAAACAACAGAAGAGGAAACTTCAGAGGCTCCTGGGTGGTATAAACCGGTATGAATGTTTGTTTTTTTGAGGGGGAGGTTGAGCTCAGAATTTTAAAAAAAGGCACAGCCCCAGGGTGAGGATTAATCTGTCTGAGCTCCCCTGGCGTCCCAGTATTTTGTCTGCATGTCTCTCGGTCTTTATCGCGCCCTACCTTTCCGTACACTTATCTGTATACGCATCTCTCTTCTTCAATAGAAAATGAACTCATTGAGGTCGGGAACTGAGCTACCTTTTTATCTTTGCCTCTTCAGTGCCTTATGTGCCTGTGCAAATGTTTGTTGAATTTGTTGAATAAGTGACTTGGAAAGCGTTTTCAGAGTTCATGGAACAGCTTGGACTGTAATGTAACTTGGGTCTCAACTTAAGTATGCTGAATTTTTAAAAAATAATTTTTATTGACATCTTTTTTCTTTCCATCACCTACTTTTTCCTTTATGTCCTTCCTCGCCCCTCCCTCAATCATTCCTTATACAAAGAAGAGAAAAAAAAAATCAGCAGAATCAATCAGCACATGGAAAACCTCTGATACTGTGTGCAGCATTCAGTGTCTGCAGACCCCTGCCTCTGCAGAGGAGGGGAGGAAGGTGTTTCCTCATACCTTTTTTGAGAGCAAGGCCTGGTCATTATAATTTTGCACCAGTAGGTTTGGATTGTTTTATCTTGGCTGTTCTTTGCATTTATATTGTTGTAATTCTTTTGTATATTGTTTTCATGATGTCAACTAAATTCAGTTTTTATCAGTTCATCTTTCCATGCTTATTTATATTCATTGGAGCACAGTAATATTCCGTTATATTCACGTGCCACAATTTGTTTAGCCACTCCAGTCGGTAGCCATCTCCAGTCGATAGGCGTCTACTTGTTCTATCACAAAAAAGTAATATTCTGAATTTTTATGTTTTAACATATTTTTATAACATAATTTGGTTTATTAACCCTACTTTACCATAAGAGGGAGGAATTATAACTGGTTGAAGATCCATGGGGTTGTTCCATTTTATGAAGGAAGCATACAACATATTAATTTACTATGTGCCAGACCTTCTGCTGAGCCTTGGGCATGTAGGGAGATGAACTCAGGCAGTGAGGGAAGTTCTTGGGTAAAAACAGCAGCTTCTGCAAAGTTTTACAGTTCAGAAAGTCGAGGTGGGCTGGGGTGGGGGTAGAGAATAAATGCTGGTCAGCCTGGGGCTTTCCACAAAACAGAGGCCTGTGGAGGACCTCCTCAGTGGGAGAAGAGGCCAGGCCTAGTGGAGGAATATTCGGGGGTGAGAGGACCTTAACTGTGGTTGGATGTTCCAGGGTAAAGAGGCCCTGGGCATTGAGGGGAATTACAGGATGAGACAGCAGCCCAGACCTGGTTTTGAAGTCCAGAAAGTTAGGAACAGAACTGGGAGGGGAATGATATAGGACGCTATGGTGTGACACTTAGTACTAATATTACTGGAAGTTTTGTAAAACTTATAATAGGAACTTTGCATTTAAAAACATCCTTGATTAAAAGTTGTATTTGAATATTTAAGCATGTTTTAAAAATGATAGTAGCACAACATTAAATAAGATAATCTGCTACATGCCCTTGGAATCTCGTAAGATTTAATATCAGTGGTATTGAAACTTGAACTAAAATAGGGAAGGAAGTGGCAGAAGACTACTGTTCAAAGGAACAGACTTAATAGACCATAGAGTAGTGAGGAACCTGAAACCTCAAGGCCACATGTGGCCTTCTAGGTCCTCAAGTGCAGTCTTTTGACTGCATCTAAACTTCACAGAACAAATCCCTTTAATAAAAGGATTTCTTCTGTAAAACTTGGAGTCAGTCAAAAGGCCGCACCCGAGGACCTAGAAGGCCACATGTGGCCTTGAGGCCAGGTTCCCCACCCTGAGATAACCTACTATATTTAAAGAATTGTGAATAGAGGACAACTCTGAGAATTTTTTTCTTTTACTTTTTTTTACTGTTTTGGGAGGAAGGGGCAACTCTGTCCCTTATGCCCCTTCGTCCTTCATTGAAAAAAAGAAAAACAAAATCCTTCTAATAAATATTCATAGTCAGGCAAAACAAATTCTCATAATAGTTGGGTCAGAAAATGTATATTTCATTCTGAATGTTGAATTCCTGGGGATTTTTGATCTAGTCGTTCTCAGTTTGAGAAAGGACTGACTACCATCTTACTTGCTAGTATCATCAAGCTAGAAGCAATAATATTAACTATATTATTATAAGATGTGAATGTTCTGAAGGCTTAGTGTCCTCTCCCTATATCATCCTTCTAGCTGTGTCATCTAGGAGTCCTTTTTCAGGCTAGCATTATTCAGTATTTGTATTAGTGCCTTGGACCATGGAAATTTACTTAAAGATGTTAATCTGGGTGAAGCTGTAAGTACTTCATAAGAAAGAAATAGAGCACTTGGTGTTCTGTTGATTTGTGACTGGGTGAAAATGAAGTCTTCTTTTGAAAAGCAGAGTGAACTTCATGGGGGATGAATACAAAGCATTACATAAGAAATGGTGTACGTATACAAGGTACATATAAGTGGCAAAGTGGGTAGAGTACTAACCTCAAAGCCAGGAAGGCCTGGGTTCAAGTCCTGTCCTAGTCACATACTGGCTTTTTCACTGTGAACAACCTCTTAGTGTTAGAGGCAGCTCTTTTAAGGCTATAAAATTACAGAGGAGGTGCTGACTTGCTTTTGTAGTTAGTTTTCTCCTCTGGGAGTTCCCTTGCTGTTACAGGCCCAGTCCTTATATCCTATTTTTAAAAAAAGAAAGATGAGATATGACTGGCTAAATCCAAATGGAATAATAAAAGACTTGAGAAGTGTGTAGCATAGTTGGCCACAGGCTGGATATGAGTCAGCAGTATTGTACTGTTTAAAAAAAAAAAGGCCAAGTTGATATTAGGATGTTTTAAGCAGGAAGTTGACATTAGTCTGGAATTAATCTCCCATACTTAGACTTGGTTAGGTCTCGGTTATGTGGGTCTAGGCTTAAATATTTTAAGTAGAATTTGGAAAAAATAATAGAAGAGCAACCCCCCACCTTTTTTTTTTAAACAAACATGGAAAACATGGACAAGGAGGATAAATTTGAGGTTTGGGATTTATATCGGAACCACATTTTATTTAATTTTTAATTTTTAAAATTTTTTAAAAGTTTTTAGGCAATTGGGGTTAAGTGACTTGCCCAGGGTCACACAGCTAGTAAGTGTCAAGTGTTTGGTCTGAGGCTGGATTTGAACTCAGATCTTCCTGACTTTAGGGCCGGTGCTCTATCCACTGCACCACCTTGCTGCCCCGGAACCACATTTTAACATGATTCTCAGGCTCAAGCTATAGGATTACCTCATCAATGATGCTGCCATTATGTTGAGCTTCTTTGGATGTTTCAATAAAATATACTGCACAGGGTCTGGGAAAAATGTAACTTCTCTTCAGTCCCATTCTATGTCATAATACTGTCAGTAAGGCAATAAATAGTATTGAGAGTCTTCTATGTGCAAGGCCCTCTACTAAATTCTGGAGATACAAAAAGAGGCAAAAAACAGTACCTGCCCTCAAGGAGTTCCAGTCTAGTGGGGGAGAGAACAAGCAAACAGATATGTACAAACAAACTACATACAGGATAAACAGAAAATAATTAAGAGAGAAAAGGCACTAGAATTAAGAAGCGTGGGGGGAAGGCCTCCAAGATGGGATCTTAGGTGAACTTGGAGGAAGCCAGTAGGCAGAGATGAGAGAATGCATTCCAGAGATAATGCCTGGAGCTGAGATATGGAATTTTTTGTTTGAGAAACAGCCAGGAGGCCTTTGTCACTGGATTGAAGAATATGTGGAGGGGAGTAAGGTGTAAGACTGGAGGCTAGGTTATGAAGGGCTTCGAATACCAGCAGAGGAATTTGTATTTGTTCCTGGAGGTGATAGGGAGCCACTGGAGTTTTTTTGAGTAGCAGGGGTGATATGATTGGACCTCGTTTTAGGAAAATCACTTTTGTCAATCAGTGGAGAATGGACTAGAGTGGGGAGAGACTTAAGGTGGGCAGACTCCCCAGCAGCCTATTGCAATAATCAGAGTGAGGTGTTGAAGGCCCCTCTAGAGTGGTGGCAGTGTCAGAGGAGAGAAGGGGGGGTCTATGAATGTATTTGAGACATGTTGTAAAAGGTGAAATCAGCAGTCTTTGTCAACAGCTTGGATATGAGGGGTGAGAGATAGTGAGGAGTTCAGGATGACTTCTAGGTTGCAAGCTTGAGATGCTGTGAAGATGGTGTTGTTCTCTACAGTAATGGAGGGTGGTGTCTAGTGGGAAAGATAATGAGTTCTATTTTGGACATACCGAGTTTAAGATGTCTGAAAGGCAGCTAGAGATGTAAGAGGCCAGCAGAATTTTGGGCAGGACTGGTAGATTTGAGAACCATCAGTATAGAAATGTTAATTAAGTCTGAGGGAGGTGATGAGGTCACCAAGTGAAGTGGTACTTAGCAAGAAGCAAAGCCAGTCCAGTCTAGAGCCTTGTGGGACACCTATAGTTAACAGAGTGTGATTTAGATGAAGATCCTGCAAAGGTGACAGACAGATGGTTAGATGGGTGGCAGGAAAACCAGGTGTCCCAAAAACCTAGAAAAAAGATGGTGTCATGTAGGGGAAGATGATCAATACTTTTGACAAAGTCAGAGGCTGCAGAGAGATTAAGGAGGATGAGAATTGAGAAAAGACCACTGGATTTGGCAACTAAGAAATCACTGGTAACTCGAGAGAGAGTAGTTTCAGCACAATGATAAACGTCAGGAGTCAGATGGAAAAGGATTAAGAAGAGAGTGAGAGGAGAGAAAGTGGAGGCGCTTATTGCAGATGGATTTCTCATTGAATTATTCCCACCTTTGGCAGTCTTCATTCCTATAGATGTGCTGCTGAATGAAAGGGGAGAAAATCATGCAACCATTCGATTGAATCCACCACAAATTTTTGTTACACAATCTCACAACTGGGCCTTCACTGCTGCTAGACAATCCTACTCTACCTCCCTCATCAACTCACTATACCACTCTCCACAGAGCCTCTTCCAAAGCTTCTCATTCCTCCTCAAACCTGCCATGGCTTCCCCTTCCCTCTCAGCTAAGGAGTTTGCCTCATAGTTTACAGAAAACATTAAGGCCATTCACTAAGAGATCCCTCTTCTCCCCTTTTCCTCATCTCACAAAGGGCAGAAGAGAGACAGACAGGATGATAGTGAAAATGGATGGATCAAGTAGGGGTTTGCAGTAGGGAAGGAGCTAATAGGGAGAGAGAAAAGATAAATGAAAGAGTGGGAAATGACAGAGGGGGCAATCTGTGGGAAGAGATGGGATGGAATGGGATCAGTTGAACATGTAGAGGGCATAGATAGCCTTGGTTAGGAGTAGGGCCACTTCATCATGTGAAACAGGAGTAAAAGGAGGAGAGAGGAGCAGAAGGCACTTGAGTGATGGGAGATGAGGAAAAGGGGAGAAGAGGGATCTCTTAGTGAATGGCTTTAATGTTTTCTGTAAACTATGAGGCAAAGTTCTTAGCTGAGAGGGTAGGGGGAGGGGAAGCCATGGCAGGTTTGAGGAGGAATGAGAAGCTTTGGAAGAGGCTCTGTGGAGAGTGGTATAGTGAGTTGATGAGGGAGGTAGAGTAGGATTGTCTAGCAGCAGTGAAGGCCCAGTTGTGAGACTGTGTAACAAAAATTTGTGGTGGATTCAATCGAATGGTTGCATGATTTTCTCCCCTTTCATTCAGCAGCACATCTATAGGAATGAAGACTGCCGAAGGTAGGAATAATTCAAGACTGGCGGTGTGTGGTGGAGTTTCCAGAGACAGTGTAGAGTTGGTTGAATTGGTTCACCAGGAGGTCAAGATGGAGAAAAGAGGAGAGAATAGTTAATGTGGGGAAGATGGCCAGGTTGAGAAGTGAGGGTTCAAGGGACTGGAGATCACCATGTAGAGGAAAAGTAGGGTTTGGTAAGGGAAAGCCAGCAGTCTGTAGTTGATTAAGAGGATTTGGAATTCTTGAACATGAAAATGGTACATTTGTGGGTGAGGGCAAGATCATGAGTGTGATCATGATTATGTGTGGCTGAGGGGGAGTGGAGTAGTAGGTCATGGGAAGTAAGTAGTTTGAGAAACTGAGTGGTCACTATGTTTGAGGGTCCAAAAAGATATGTTTGGTTATGATGTATTTAGCTGGAAGAGGTTGAGAATGATTATCTGTAAGCTTATGAAGAGTTATTATGAGAGAGCATACATCCATTCTTATCTCTTTGAAGGACAGAATAAGAAGTATATTTAAATTATGAGAGATTTAATTTAGACATAGGAAAAGCTTGGCAGGAGATGGTAAAACACCAAAGCGTACCATTAAGGCAAGTTGTGCCAATGTTTTTGGATATTTAAGGACTATTAAAGCATGTAGTCATGCTTGGAGGCATGTGAGGATTAGATTTGTTGATCTCTGGAAAGCAGTTTCTGTTTTTGATTTTTATCATTCTAATTGAGGCCTAAGTAGTCCAATAACAATGATCTGCTTTCACTGACAAACTAATGCATTTTTGGCCAACCAGCTACTTACTGCAGCCATTCTGGAAATCACTTTGGAAGTAAATAAAGTGATTCATGTCCATACCCTTTGACCCAGAGCTTATATACCCCAGGAAGTCATTGGTCAAATGAAAATGTCCGTATATGCCAGAATATTTATAGCAGTACTTCTTGTGGTGACAAAGAACTGTAAAGAAAGATGCCCTTTGATTGGGGAATGGCCAAATTGTGGTACATGAATCTAATGAAATGTTACCATGCTGGGATATGATGACAAACATGATAAATACAGAGAAGCATGGAGAGCCATACATGAACTGATGCAAAATGAAGTAAGCAAAGCCAGGAAAACAAAATACACAATGACTACATCAGTGCAAATGGAGAGAACAACTGCAAAGCAAATATAAATTTTTGGAAATTATGAAGTTTGACTCTGAAGAAATCACCTCCTTTTCACTTATCTTCTTGGCATAGTTGGAGGCAAGTGTGTATGTGTGATCCATGAGTATGGAATATTTATTTATCAGATTTAAAAAAAAAAAAGTATTGGTCGACCCTCCCTTATTAACCTCTGAAAGCCCAGAAAATAATGCCCCAGGGAAAACCCTGGAACAGATGAACCAGAAGAAAGATGGGATACAGCAGTCCAGTAGCCCAGGTAGCTTGAGGGATTAACGGGAAAGGCCTCTCTTGCCCTGGGGAAAGGGGAGCAGTACAGAATGGGAGGCGTCCCAGCAAGCTAGCAGAAAGCCCCACCTCAGCATACCAGGAGGAGATCCTGAAACCCAGGTGGTGGAACAGGCAAACACAGAGCCCCCAAGTGCCTCAGTGAGGGCGGGAGAACTGGTGGAAACCAGTGTGGAAAACCACCAGGTGCTTCGGCATTCTATAGTGACTGGGTCTCCCAGTGCCTCAGCAAAACTCTGGGAAGCAGAGCTCCAAGGGGGCCTCAGGCGAATAAACATCCTGCAACATCCATCTGAAAGGAGTTGAAGAAAGTGAAAGGAAGACAAGGCGGCCTGGGTGAGCAGGAAATCTTCAGGGGCCACACTACCCAATCCTACTCCTAGAGTTCCAGTGTTGCTGATTCCAGCCCAACACCAGGAAAAGCTGCCAGAACCCTACAGCTTCCAAATGCCAGTATCAGAGGCTCCAGCACACAAAGCCCTTGATCAGACCCTAGACTCCCAACACAAGAAGCTTGGGTCAGTGCCCTCTGCTACCCAGCAGGAGAGCTCAATCTCTTTAAAGGCCAGGAAATAAGCAAACACCGTGAGCAAAAAGAAACATGTGATAGATTCTTGTTATGGGAACTGTGAAGATCAAGGCAGAAATTCTGAAGAGGATAACATTGTCAACAAA
The DNA here is from genome assembly GCF_003287225.1 of Phascolarctos cinereus. Taxonomy (NCBI): domain Eukaryota; kingdom Metazoa; phylum Chordata; class Mammalia; order Diprotodontia; family Phascolarctidae; genus Phascolarctos; species Phascolarctos cinereus. Next base: position 170,902,020 of record NW_027556180.1, read on the forward strand.
CCCACATCTGGAAACTCAAAAGGGAATATGAACTGGTCTGAAGCCCAAAAAGCCTTAGAAGAGCTTAAGAGGTATTTCAAAGGTAGAAGAAAAAATGGGAAAAGAAATGAGAGCTATGCAAGAGAGAGTTAATAGCTTGGAAAAGGAAGGACAAAAATCAACTGTAGAAAACAAATCCTTAAAAAAATACAGTTGGCCAACTGGAAAAAAAGTACACTGAAGAAAACAAGTCCCTAAAAAATACAATTGGCCAAATAGGGAAGGAGGTACAAAATCTAATTGAAGAAAACTGTTAAAAATTAGAATTAGGCAAATGAAAGCTAATGTCTGTATGAGAGAGCAAGAGTCAGTCAAACAGAAACAAAAGAATGAAAAAATAAATGAAAATGTAAATACCTCATTGGTAAAACAACTAACCTGGAACATCGATCCAGGAGAGACAATTTAAAAATTATTGGTCTACCTGAAAATCATGATTAAAAAAGAGCCTGGACGGTATCTTCCAAGAAATCATAAAGGAAAACTGCCCTGAGGTCCTAGAACAATAGCCATAGAAAGAATCCACCTGTCACCTCCTGAAAGAGATCCCAGATTGAAAACACCAAGGAAAAATAGTAGCCAAATTCCAAAATTACCAGGATAAAGAGAAAATACTGCAAGCAGCCAGAAAGAAACAATTTAAATATCATGGAACCACAGTCAGCATTATGCAGGACCTTGCAGCTTCTACATTAAAAGACAGTAGAGCGTGGAATATGATATTCCATAAGGCAAAGGAGCTTGGATTACAACCAAGGATCAACTACCCAGCGAAAATGAGCATGATCCTTCAGGGGAGGAGGTGGATATTCAATGAAATAGGGGACTTCCAAACCTTCCTGATAAAAAGGCCAGAGCTCAACAGAAAATTTGGTCTTCAAATACAAGACTCAATACAGACAAACTGTTTACATCTCTACAAGGGAAGATGACACTAGTAACTCTTGAGAACTGTATCGTTATTACACCATGTTAAAGGGGTATACATAGAGGGGGTGGGTATAAGTTGACTTTGATGTAATGATAAAAAAAAATCTAATCAAGTGGATTAATTAGATCCAAGTATGTGGATAAATCTGATCTAAGAAAATGTACTGAGAGAAAAGGAAAGGAGACAGACAAGGGTAAATTACATTACACAAAAAAAGTACAAAAACCTGTTATAGCGGAGGGGAAGAAGGGAGGGAGATGAGCATTGTTTGAACCTTACTCTCATCAGATTTGGCTCAAGAAGAGAATAATGTAATCAGTTAGGTATAGAAATCCAACTTGCCCTACAGGCAGTAGGAGGAAAAAGGGGAAAGAAAAGAGAGAGGGGATAGAAGGGAGGGAAGAAGTAGTAAGGGCAAAGGGGAAGAAAAGGGAAGGGACTAATAGAAAGGAGGCAGGACTGAGGGAGGCTGTAGTCAAAAGCAAAACACTAGTGAGGAGGGAAAAGGAGAAAGGAGAAAGAAAAGCATAAATGGGGGGAAAAGGATGGAGAGAACGACAGTAATCATAACTGTGAATGTGAATGGGATGAAATCGAAGCATACAATTTACTATTTTTTTTCTAATGTTTTGTCCTGTTTACTCTTTCTAATAGTTTCTCCTATTGGTTCTAATTCTTACTTACAGCATCACTAATGTGAACATATGTTTAATGGGAATGTATATGTATAGCCTATATCAGATTGTGTGCTGTCTTGGAGGGAAGTGGAGAAGGAGGGGGAGAAAAATTTAAAACGCAAGCTTATGGAAGTGATTGTTGATAAATGAAAATAAATTAATTTAAAAAATATATTGGTCTCTTCATTTTTGGAAATAAATCACTTTTTAATAACAGATTCTTTTTTCCCTCCAGATTTCTTTAGGTCTTTTATTTTCTGTCCCTCCTGCTGCCCCTACTTCTCTACTGGACGATGAGGGGGGAAAAAAAGAAAATATTGATAAATCTTCCACAATCGAGCATGTCTGTAATGCCATTGTCAGTGTACCAATTCACAATTTCTCATTCTACATTTTGAATCCATCCAAGCTCTGGCAGGAGGTGGCTGTGGTGTTTTCATCTTTAGTCTTGTGGACTCCTGATTTATCGTTGCATTGATGAGTTATAAAATCTTTCAAAGTTATTTTTCTCTATGTAATTGTCATTGTATGAATTTTTCTCCTAGTTCTGTTCATTCTGTATCTGTTCATGATGTTTTCTCTGAAACTGACCTCATGATATTCTATTATATTTGAATGTCATAATTTGTTTAGCCGTTCTCTAATAGGAGGACACTCCCTTAAGCTTGCACTTTTTAGCTACTACAAAAAAAGCTGTTATAAATATTTTTCTATCTGTTGGACCACTTCTGAGGTATTGATTGATCATTGTTGCAGATTTTTTTTTGAAAAATAACAACGGATAGTTCTTTGTGGGGAGGAAAGGAGATAAAGGGAGAAATCTAGGTCATGTGAAAACAAAAGATATTAATAAAATCTATTAAAAAAAAGAAAATGATCTATCTTAAGGTTTCTTAACTGGTAGAGTCACCTATGCTACCTTTTGAAGAAATATTCTTATTTCTTCATGGATTTACTATAATTTTTTTACTTGAATTTAACAAACAACAACAAAGAACAGAAAAAGAATTATCAGTTCAGTAAACATTTATGTGTGTGTGTGTACATATATACATTATATATATATATATATATATAATTTTTTTTGGTGATGCAGTTGGGATTGAGTTTCTTGGTCATACAGCTAGTAAGTATCGTGACTGAGGCCAGATTTGAACTCAGGTCCTCCTGACTCCAGGGTGGTTGCTGTCTCCACTGTACCACCTGGCTGCCCCTCAGCAAACATTTATTAAGCACCTGCTATGTGCTATTTGCTTGGGATACAAATAAGTAAAAAAGAAAGACAGTCCCTGTCATTAAGGACCTTAAAATCTGATGGGAGAAGACAAGACATAAAGCTGGAAAGGCAGGGGACACCCTGCGCAGGTGAAACCAAGCAGAGCTGGTGATGGAAATTGGAGCGGACCATATGTGAAATTGTTGAGTTATCTCTCTTCCTTTTCCTTTCTTACTCCTTGAAAAATGAAAAGAACAGCTGTACTAGGTGCCTTCACTTCCCTTCTCACTTTCTTCTTAGCCCTCTATAGTCTGGTTTCCAACACCATAATTCAACTGAAACTTCTCTCTTTAAAGTTGCCAGTGATCTCTTAGTTGCCAAATCCAGTGACCTCTTCTCAGTCCTCTTCCTTCTTAACCTTTCTGCAGCCTTCGACACTGTCAGATCACCCTCTTCCTTATCTTCTCTTGTTTTTCAGCACAGTGTTCTCTTCTGGATCACCTCTTGTCTCCTCTTTCTGTTTTCTTTGCTGTATCCTAATCCAGGTCATGCCCACTAACCATGGATGTCCCTTTGCTTCCCTGGCTTCCTTCAAGTCTCAGCTGAAGTCCCTCCTGCAAAAAGCCTTCCTTTCTCAAGTCTTCTTAATCTTAATCAGAGGTCTCAAGACCCCTCTGAGACTATTCCCAATTTATACTGTCTATTGCTTGTTCGTAGGTAGTTTTTTTTGCATGTTGTCTCTCCCAGTAGACTATGAGCTCTGTGAGAGCTGGGACTGTTTTTTTGCCTTTCTTTGTATCCCCAGCAATTAGCGCAGTGCTCAGAACATAATAGGCACTTAATAAATGCCTCTTGACTGACTTGAAGCACATGCTGAATTTAAGAATGTAATAATGAAAGTGACCTGCTTGTCGTCACTCTCTTATGAACTTCATTTTCTTATGTGTACATTTTTTAAACATGTTGATTTTTCACTGATACCTTTTCCTTTCTTTTCTTTTTGCATTGCTCTTAGTACCCATCCCCTTCCCCACCCCCTCAGAAGCTCTCCCTTGTAACTAATAAATGTAGTGAAGCAAAACAAATCAGCACATTGACTGTCTCTTACTGTATGTGTACTTTTTGTGTCTCCAGCCCATTATTTCTCTGCCAAGAGGTGGGAAGCATGCTTCATTCTTCTGACGTCTTGATTGGTTACTGATTAGTGTTCTGAAGTCTTTCAGAGTTGCTTTCCTTTATTGCGGTCCTCTGATGTAATCTCCTGGTTATGCTCATTTCATTTTGTGTTCACTTCGTACAATTCTTCCTAGGGTTCTCATTTGTTATTTTTGACAGTGAAGTAATATTCAATGATATGCTCATAGCCCAGTCTCTTCAGCCATTTCCTGGTTGTTGGGCTGTGACTTTGTTTCCAATAATTTGATACTACAGAAAATACTGCTATAAATATTTCTGTATATATGGACTTTTTCCCTCTAGCTTTTTCCTATGCTATCTCTGGGTCAAATAATATCATCAGTTTAGTAACTTTTGGTAAATGGTTAGCTCTACTCTTTATATAATGTCACTTACAATATAAATGCAGCAGATTGTATAGTTTTGGTTTGACAACTTGATAATCATTGGGACATCATAGGATTGTAGGATTTAATGCTGGAAGTGATCTTTAGCAATCATTTACTTTGTTTTTACAGATTTACATTTTATTAGTTTTACTGATGAGGAAACTGAGGGCCAGAGATGCTTCAGTCATATCACAGACATTTGAAGTAGTTTTGCCTAACCCAAAATAGGATCAGTGAATCTGAGGTTTTTGAAAAAGCTTATTCTTTTTTTAAATTGTTGAGAATCTTTGCAGCTTCATCTAAATCTAATTCTTCCGGATCACTACAGGAGAGATCCAGCTGACAATTTTCTATTCAGGACTTTTTGACAGATCTCTCTTATGCTGATCTCAAAGTATTAAACTAGATGAAGTGTTTTCAAAAACCTCACATTCACTGAACATATTTTTGGTCAGGCAGTACTAATTCAAATGGTATTGTTTGACTATTTATGATGTTTTAGGGAAAATCTCATTTCAGAGAATTGATTCTGTTTTTCAGATTATCTACCCTGTTGAACAAAAAAATCTAACAGACAGGGAACAATCCTGAACAAGCCTATTTTTGAAGTATTTTTAAATTCCCTTTATGGGAGAGTTTACATTTCCTTTGTGGTTATGATACTCATTATGTTATGTCATCATTTCTATGCCAGTAATACTCTCTGTGGTTTAAGATAAAGTACTTTATTTAAGATATGGTAGTTTAAAAAAAATACAAGATATTAGTGATGTTAAAAAAAAAAAGATATTAGTGATGTTGTAAGTAAGAATTAGAACCAATAGGAGGAACCACCAGAAAGAGGAAATAAAACACAACAGAAGGAAAAAAAATAGCGAATACTATGCTTTGATCTGTATTCAAACTCCATAGTTCTTTCTTTAGACGTGGGTAGCATTTTCCATCTTGAGGCCTTTGGAGATATCCTAGATCCTTGTATTGCTGAGAAGGGTTAAATCTATCAATATTAGTCATCTCACAATGTGGCTATTACTGTGTACAGTGTTCTTCTGGTTCTACTCACTTCACTCAGCATCAGATCATACGAGTCATTCCAGGTTTTTCTGAAGTCTGCATGTTTATTATTTCTTATAGCACAGTGTTATTCCATTACATTCATATACTACAGCTTGTTCAGCCATTCCCCAATTGATGGGCATCCTCTCAATTTCCAATTCTTTGCCACCACAAAAAGAGCTGCTATAAATATTTTTGTACATGTGAGTCCTTTTCCCATTTGTATGATCTCTTTGGGAACCAGCCCTAGAAATGCTATTGCTGGGTCAAAGGGTATGCGCATTTTTATAGCCCTTTGGCATAGTTCCAAATTGCTCTCCAAAATGGTTAGATTATTTCACAACTCCACCAACAATGCCTTAGTGTTCCAATTTTCCTGCATCTTCTCTAACATTTATCATTTTCCTGTTTTGTCATGTTAGCCAGCCTGATAGGTGTGATGTTGTACTTACTTCAAAGTTGTTTTGATTTGCATTTCTCTAATCAATGATTTCGAGCATTTTTTCATGTGACTATAGATGGCTTTAATTTCTTCATCTGAGAGCTGTCTGTTCATATCCTTTGACCATTTATCAATTGAGGAATGACTTATATTCTTATAAATTTGATTTAATTCTCTGTGTATTTTAGAAATGAGGCCCTTCTCAGAGACACTAGTTGTAAAAATTGTTTCCTAATTTTCTACTTTCCTTCTAATCGTGTTTGCATTGGCTTTGTTTGTGCAAAAACTTTTCAATTTAATGTAATCAAAGTTAGCCATTTTGCATTTCATAATATTGTCTATCTCCTATTTGGTCATGAATTCTTCTGTTCTCCATAAATCTGATAGGTAAACTATTCCTTGCTCTCCCAGTTTGCTTACAGTATCAGCCTTTATATCTAAATCGTGAACCCATTTTGACTTTATTTTGATGTATGGTGTGAGATTTTGATCTATGCCTAGTTTTTGCCATACTCTTTTCCAGTTTTCCCAGTAGTTTTTGTCAAAGAGTGAGTTCTTATCCCAGAAGCTGGGGTCTTTGGGTTTATCAAATAATAGATTACTATAGTCATTGACTACTATGTCTTGCATCTTTAACCTATGTTTAATATGTTTAATAGGAATGTATATGTATAGCCTATATCAGATTGCACGCCATCTTGGAGAGTGAGGCGGAGAAAAATTTAAAACTCAACAGTTTATGGAAGTGATTGTTGATAAATCAAAATAAATTAAGTAAAAAAAAACTGAGATAATGAAAAGACTCTACAGAATTATTTACCTTTTAGATAAAATTTTCTATTTTATATGCCTTGTAATATAATTACAAGGACAAGTTCAGTTTGTGTTTCCTTTATGTGTAATGCTTGGCCCAATACTTTAAAAAAAAAGTTATTCAATTCCATTATAATTGTTCCTGGCTTTTACATGTGATAACTTCTTAGGAAATCCATCTCATAGTAGCACTTTGGAAGGCTGTTGGACATTTCTCTTTGTCATTGGCAGAATCTTAAGAAAAGGTCAAAGAAGTAAAAAATAGCATATGCCCGTGAACCGGTGAAAGCTAGTGTTACTTGTATTCACATGGTTTATATTACTTATGGAGGTAATATTTTAATTCTAGGATAGTTTCTTACTGATACCTTTAGGACTGTACATTTCCATTATATACTATAAAAGCAACTTTACATTTTAAAACCATTCTGACATAAATTGTGTTTATATACTTAAGAGAATACTACAAGATGTTATTAGTCAGCTAGGTCAAACATAATTATCTGCTGCATAATTTCTTTTAGTAGATAATAAATCTAGGTAGAAATTACTTGTGTATTCTCAGCTATTTTGGATTGTTTGGTTGTCTAGATGATAGTGAAGACATGGGATGGAATAAAGTTTCTGATCCCACAAGACAAGAGGAGAGAAGAAGTTGAAAAAGACTAAGAGTTTGGAGTTCAGAATGTCTATGGCAAGACCATTTCACAATCCTTTTTTGCCAGTGCTTGCGTCAAAGCATTAACTGAAGATTGCTTGTTGATGACCACTTCCTCCAAAGAAGATACCTCAGTGCAAGAAGGGAAGTACTTAAAAGCATTTTTTCAGGAGCTCCTAATAGCAGGAGTGGACCTGGTAGTGATGGAGTAGATTCTCTACTTTCTTGGGAGATTAGCAGTGGGAGTAGATAGAAGAGTTACAAAGATTGAAATGTTTCTTCTCAGTAGGTATTGAGAGTGGAAAAGCTTCTGGGGCCTGCAAGGATTTTGCTGTGTTTGTTTTTCTTCCAGGGCTATCATCAAATTTGCATGTAAGAAATATAAATAAATTAGTCTCCCTATTAGAAGCAAGGGCTAAATTAACCTTCCTGGTTTATCAGTACATAATACAATACAACAAAACCAACAGTGATTAAAGAGGAAGAAAAGAATCCAAAATGGTGTTAAGAGAATGGATGGTGTGAAAATGTAGCTTAAATCTAAGAGAAAAGAAAAAACCAAAAGTTGAAATATTGTGATAGGTCTGAGGTTTCAATCTTGGGAGGAGGAATCTGAATTTTAAGAGGAAAAAGAAGTTTCCTGTGCTCCAGGATCATAATGAGGATCTAATGGTGCCAGCAGTACGAACAACATCTGTTACTGGTTACAGGAAGAAGAAATGTATGATGGTAACCAGTGAGTGCTACTGCAGGGTACAAAGGTAGCATAGGTGCTCATTGTTGCTATGACCAATCAGGAAGTGTGTTATCTTCCTAAGACTCATATCTAGGATACAAGGCTGAGAGTTTGGAGTTTTTGGAATGTTTGGAGCCAATCCATCTAACACCTAGATTTTGCATTTGCTTGTGTATCAGAGCATTAGCAGGAAGTTATTAATTGATGACCATTTTACCTGAGAAGACAGCTCTAGAGCAAGATGGGAAGCTTCTAAAATCAGACTTGATAATCAATATATACTCCTGGTGATACATGTGGAAACAAATGAGAGCTCTAAGAGGAACATGGAAGTCTTATTATGAAATCTTAGATAGGCAGCTGAAGAATTTGGTGGGCATAAGTAGTTAATTTTACTTGCCACTGCCAATTAAAAGTAGGAGGAAGACGTGGGATGCAAAACATTACTTAAGAGATGGGATTTGGTTTTGTGGACCATAGCCTAATTAAGATACAAGAATAAGTAGGCTTTTGGCAAGGGATGCAGTACACTTAATGAGGATGGGAAGAGTTTACTTGGCTAGAGATTTGCTAATCTGTTCTTGTAGACTTTAAATTGAAAAGGGAGGTTGAGAGAGTTGCCAAAACCAATAATAAAAAAGAACAACAGTAATTTACAGAAGAAAGTAACTGTACAGTGGAAAAATAACAGTGGAATAGATCCCAGATGTTAATTAATGAGCAGTGTCAATAGGCTATCAACACATATTTATTAAGCATTCTATGAACCAGATATCATGTTAAGCACTGGAAATATGAAGAAAGTCAAAAGACAGTCCTTGCCTTCAAGGACTGTATATTCTAGTGAGGGAAATAGTGTGTAACTAACTGAGTGCATACAAGATATATACAGAATAAATGGAAGGTATTTTGGGAAGGAAGAATAATAGCAGCTGGTAGGCTGAGGAGAGTTCTCTTGCAGAAGTTTGGATTTGAACTGAGTATTGAAGGAAGCAGGGAAGCTGAGTGGCGAAGGTAAGGGGCAGAGCATTCCTAATGGTCGGGACAATGAATGCAAAGGAATGGAGACAGGTAGAGTGTTGTGTACGAGTAGGGACAGTTAGCTAGATTGTGGAGAAGAGTAAAGTGTAAGAAGACTCAGAAAGTAGGGAAGGGCTGGAGATCAGAGTTTTAAATGCCAAACAGAAGAGTTTAGAGGTAATTGGGAGCCACTGGTAGATATTGAGTAAGGGGCTAATCTGGTCAGACCTTCACTTTAGAAAAAAATCACCTTGGAAGCTAAGTGAAAAAGAGGTAATATGGAAGAGATTTGAGGCTAGAAGACCAGTCTAGATGAGAGGTGATGAGTATCTGAAGTAGGGTTGTGGCTGTGCGTGTGGAAAGAGAGGAGGATGGACGTGAGCAACATTGTGAAGGTAGAAATGATAAGATTCGGCAATGGATTGGTTACATGGAATGAATTTCACAGCGGAGTTGAGGATGACGACAGTATTTTGAGCTTAGGTGACTGGGAAGATGGTGAAGCTTTTCATTGTTATAGATAAGTTGGGAAGAGGGGATGGTTTTGGGAGAAAGATTGAGTTCTGTTTTGGATATAATGAGTTTGACATGTCTATGAGACATATGATTTGAGATGTCCAAAAGGCAATTGGTAATGTGTGGGTAGCTTAGGAGAGAGACTTGGGCTGTATTTATATAGCCTTGGGAATCATTTGCATAGAGATGATAATTGAATTCATGGGAACTGATGAGAGGCCATCAAGTGAAAGAATATTAAGGATGGGTAATAAATAAAGTGAGTTAGAAAGACAGCAAATAGGATCTCATTGGTTTGGCCAAGATAGGGTAAGGTATAACTTGTGAGTGGTCTATGACAGTGTAAGACTCTGTAATGTTCAAAAGGAACAGATTAAATAAATGATGTGGAGTAGTGAGTGGTCTGCAGACTGGGAGAGGAAATATGGTGGAGATTTAATGGGTGATTAAAGGAAGGAGAAAAAGAGATGATGTAGTTAAAAAGATGCAAGGGGGTTAAAAAAAAATCCCGAGGGATATAGATTTATAAATAAATAAACAAAAAAAGACACTAGACTGGGAAACTGAAGGTTTGGTTTCCTATATTGGCTCTGCTTCTAATTACCAGCTTGATCTTGGGAAAGGCCCTTAAGCTTTTGGACTTTAATTTACTCCTCTGTAAAACTGGTCAAGGAAGGTTAGGTAAAAGGATTTTTAAGGTCCCATCCAGCTTTAAATATTTGTATAATGCTCTGGACTATATACTTTAGGCAGCTTGCCCAGAAATGTGAATTGGGTTAAAAGTTCCTGAATTGGTATATAATAATTGGCAAAGCTAGCTTCATGGCAGTACATAGTTGTAATAGGTGGCATGGGCTACCTGGATATTTGCTCTCTTTGTTAAAAGCAGAGCAGCTGAAAATCAGCGGGTAAGGTCTGAATTAGGATTCAGAGAACCTGGTTTCAAATTGTGCTTCAAAAATTGCATTGGACAATAGAATCAGGTTCCAAAGAGACCTTGACAAGCTAAAATAAATAAGATGAAATTTAATAGAGATGAATGTAATGTCCTGCATTTGGATGTTGAAAAATCAGTTTCACAAGTATAATAAGATAAAGTAGCTAGACAGCAGTTTTTATGAAAAAGATCACTTTAATGAGCTGAGAGCTCAGTATGACTCAACAATGGAATATGGCAGCAAAAAAAAAAAGCCAACTCAGTCTTGGGCTGAAATGAGAGGTATTCTGCATACATACAATGAAAGAGATAATAGTCTCACTGTATTTTGTCCTTGTCAGCCTATTTCTTTAATGCTATTCTGGGTGCCATGTTTTAGAAAAAGCATTTCAAAAAATGGAGCATGTAAAGAGAAGCAATGGACAGGATGATGAATTTTGTAGAAGAGAGTTCAAGACCTTTCAAGAACTGGTTGGGAATGTTTAATGTGGAAAAGTGAGGGTAGAGATAGAATTCATATCTTTAAGTAAAGGTCTGTTGTAGGGAAGTCAGATTAGAAATGTTACAAAGGGCAGAGCAAGGAACAGTGAATACAAATAGAGATATACGAGCAAGCTTCTTCTACAAAAAGCTTCCTTGCAATTAGAATACACAAAACTGAATTGAGTTAGGCCAGTAGAGGGTGGTACCACTAACTTATTTTGGTTGAAGGTGCTACTGTCTTTCTGATCTTCTGAGATTTCATAACATTATCTTGACTTTTTCATTCTTGCTCATCCTCCATATCCTCTGTTTAGCCAAATCTTACTGTTTTTACCATTGTTCACTTGAGGAATCTTCCTAATGGGACCTGACCATGGCACCCACCCCCAACTCCCAGAAGCTAGTCTGTTACCTCCAGGATCAAATATAAAACACTTTGTTTGGCTTTTAAAGCCCTTCACAGTATGGCCCTTTCAGTCTTTCCAGTCTTCTTACACTAAATTCTTCTCTATATATACTCTATGATCCAGCATCACTGGCCTTATTATGTGGCTTCTCACGCAGAACACTCGTGAACACCTTTTCACTTCCCGTCACTCATGCCTGGCATACTTTCCTCACCCTTACCTCCTGGCTTCCCTGGTTTCCTTCAGGGCTCATCAGGTAAAATCTCACCTTCTACAAGAGTTGTGTTTTTTTACCTCCCAGTAGTTCCACTTCATTCTTCAGCCCCCTCAATACAGACTTCTAGTGCAGTCCTTTAGAAATTACTTCTCATTTATACTGTATCTTAAATGTACATAGTTACTTGAACATTGTATCCCCCTTAGAATGTATGCCCCTTGAGTATGGTGATCTGTTTTTGCCTTTCTTTGTATTCTCAGTGCATGGCACATAGGAAGTATTTAAATGCTTATGGTTGATGATGATGATGGTGCCGTACCCAAGGGGGTCTGACAGTGTATGCAACTTGAACTGTACATAATCTCCTGTGTCTCCAATGAAAGGAGAGAATGCTATTTTCTTATCTCTTCTTCAGGGCCAAGTTGGTCATTGTAATTAAACAGTTTTCACTTTCTTTTTCATTTACATTATTGTAGTCATTGTGTATGTGTATATAAAATTTTAGTCAATCTGATAGGTGTGAGATGGTAAGCTCAGACTTTTTGTTTTCATTTGAATTGCTCTAATCAATAGTGATTTAGAGCATTTTTTATATGACTTTTGATAGCTTTGATCTCTTCTTCTGAAAACTGCCTGTTAATATCCTTTGACCTTTTAACAATTGGGGAATGGCTCTTATTTTTTTTTATAAATTTGGCCCAGTTCCCTATGTATTTAGGAAATGAAGTCTTTATCTGAGAAACATGCTCTAAAATTTCCCCTCTACCCCCGTTTCCTGTTTTCCTCCTAATCTTGTCTGTATTTTGTTTGTGCAAAAGCTTTTGAATTTCATGTAATCAAAATTATCCATTTTGCTTTCTGTGATCCTCTCTATCTCTTCTTTGGTCATAAACTTATCCTTTATTCATAGATCTGATATACATTTTTCTAGGTTCCCCTAATTATTATATCAGTCTTTATGTTTGAATTATTGGTATATGATGTGAGATGTTGGTCTATTACTAGTTTCTGCCAAACTGGTCTCCTATTTTCCCAGCAGTTTTTGTCACACATTGAGTTCTTGGCTCCAAAACTTGGATCTTTGGGTTTATCAAGTTCTAGACTACTATGGTCATTTACTACTGTGTATTGTGTACCTAATCTAGTCTGCTGATCCACCATTCTGTTTCTTAGCCAATGTCATATTGTTTTAATGATTACTGTTCTGTAATATAGTTGGAAACCTTGTATGGCTAACCACCTTTCTTCACCTTTTTTTTTATTGAATCCTTTGATATTCTTGACCTTTTGTTCTTCCAGATGAATTTTGTTATTATTTTTTGTAGTTCCGTAAAATATTTCTTTGGTATTTTGATTGGTATGGCACTGAGTTATTAATTAGCTTAGGAGAATTGTTATTTTTATTATATTGACTCATTTTGCCCATGAGCAATGAATATTTCTCCAATTGTTTAGATATGTCTTTATTTGTGTGAAAAGTGTTTTGTAATTATCTTTGTATAGTCCCTGGGTTTGTCTTGGCAGATAGACTCCCAAGTATTTTATTTTGTCTGCAGTTATTTTAAATGAAGTTTCTCTTTCTGTCTCTTTCTTCTGGGTTTTGTTGGTAGTATATAGAAATGCTGATGATTTACTAAATGCTTATGATTTTGCTGAAGTTACTAATTCTTTCAGCTGTTTTTTTAGTTAATTGTTTAGAGTTCTTTAAGTATATCATCATATCATTGGCAAAGTGATAGTTTTTTTTCCTTACCTCATTGTCTATTTGTATTTGTTCAGTTTCATTTTCTTATTGTATTGTTACATTTCTTACATACATTAGCATTTCTAATACAATATTGAAAAATAATGGTAATAATAGACATCCTTGCTTCATTCCTGATCTTACTGAAAAGTTTATCTCTATTAAAGATAATGCTTGCTCTTGGTTTTAGATGGATACTACTTGTCATTTTAAGGAAAGCTCCATTTATTCCTGGGCTTTCTAGTGTTTCTGACAGGAATGGATGTTGTATTTTGTCAAAAAATTTTTGTGTATCAGAATAATCATATGATTTTTTTTTGTTTCTGTCATTAATATGGTCCATTATGCTGATAGTTTTCCTAATATTGAACCAGCCCTGAATTCCTGGTATATATTTAGGCTGGCCATAGTGTATGATCTTTGTGCTGTATTGCCCAAATCTCCTTCCTAGTAATTTATTTAAAATTTTTCCATCAATATTCATTAGGGAAATTGGTCTGTTATTTTCTTTTTCTGTTTCTGCTATCTCTGGTGTAGGCATTAAGACCGTATTTGTATCATATTTCTAGGATTTTTTTAACCTATTTTTTCAAAGGGTTTGTGTAATATTGGAATTTTTAAAAAAATATTTGATAGAGTTCACATGTAAATCCATTGGTCCTAGGTTTTTCCACCACTCAGGGAAGTAATTTATGGCTTTTTTATTATCTTTTTCTAAAATAAGGTTATTTAAATATTCTGTGTCATGTTCTGGGCAATTTACATTTTTGTAAATATTCATCCATTTCATTAAGATTATTAGTTTTACTGGCATAAAGTTGGGCGTAATAGCTACTAATAATTGCTTTTATCTCATCATCAGTGGTTGTTAGTTGATCTTTTTTATTTTTCATACTGGTAATTTGATTTTCTTTTTTTTTTTAAATCAAATTAGTCATGTTTATTTTATTTCTCCCCTGCCCCAGCTCCTAGTTTTATTTATTAGATCAGTTTTAAAAAACTTTAAGTTTTGCTGATCTCTTTTATTTTTGGAATTTATGTTTTGGTGTTTAATTTGGGGTTTTGAATTTCTTGGTTTTCTTAATTTTTAGTTGCATGTCCAGTTCATGCATCTGCATTTTTCTTTTTTAGTGATGTAAACATTTAGCTAGTGCTTTGGCTTCATTTCACAAATTTTTGTATATTGTCTCATTGTTTTCCTTATTTTTAATGAAATTATTGCTTCTGTAATATATTCTTTGACTCACTCATAATTTAGGACTAGGTTATTTAGTTGACAATTAAATTTTAGTCTTTGCTTCAAAGGCCATTTGCTGAATGTCATTTTTATTGCATTAAAGTCAGAAAAGGATGCACGTAATCTTTCTACTTTTCTGCATTTTGTTTGTGATATTTTTATGCCTTAATACACAGTCAGTTTTTGTGAAAGTGCTACACACAACTTTGAAATAGGTATACTTAGGGGCAGCTAGGCGGTGCAGTGAATAGAGCACTGACTGTGGATTCAGGAGTACCTGAGTTTAAATCTGGCCTTAGACACATAACACTTACTAGCTGTGTGACCCTGGGCAAGTCACTTAACCCCGTTGCCTAGCCAAAAAAAAAAAAAGGAAAGAAAGAAAGAAAAGAAATAGGTATACTCTTTCTATTTCTATTCAGTATTCTCTAGAGGTCTATCATATATAACTTTTATAAAATTCTATTCATCTGCTTCTTTTTTTATTTTCCACTTAGATTTATCTGTGTCGGAGAGGGATAAATTGTTGTCCTTCTCTTAATTTTACTCTCTGTTTCCTCTTGTAACTTAATTTTTCCTTTAAGAATTTGAATGCTTTGCTTTTTGGTACATACATGTTGAATATTGATATTAATTCATTGTCTATGATATCTTTTGGTAAAATTTAGTTTTTCTGTTTATCTTTTTTTTTTAAAAGGCAGTTGGGGTTAAGTGACTTGCCCAGGGTCACACAGCTAGTAAGTGTCAAGTGTTTAGTCTGAGACCGGATTTGAACTCAGGTACTCCTGACTGCAGGGCCGGTGCTCTATCCACTGTGCCACCTAGCTGCCCCTGTTTATCTTTCTTAATTACATCTATTTTTGCTTTTACTTTTTTTGAAATCTTGATTGTCACCTGGGTCCTTTTAAAATTTCAGCTGAAGCTTAATAGATTCTGCTCCAGCGCCGTATTTTAAGTGTGTGTATCTTTTTTGTTTCAAGAGTGCTTCTTGTAAATAATATGTTGTTGGATTCTGGTTTCTAATCCATGCCACTATCATTTTCCATTTTTTGGATGAGCTCATTTCAGTCCCCTTCACAGTTATTATTGCTAACTGTGTTTCCCTTTATCCAATTCTCTTATACTTTTCCTTATCTTTTTACCCTGTCTCCTTTTTAAGAGTCTATTTTGCTTCTGACCACTGTCTCCCTTGATCTACCCTCCCTCTGACATCTCATTCTTTTACCTGTTAAATTTCTGCCCAGCTTTTTTTTTTACTTTTTTTAATTTTTAACATATGTTTTTAAAACTTTGGGTTACAAATTTTCTCCCTTCCTCCTTCCCCACCCACCCTCTTTGAAAAGGCAAGCATCTTGATACAGGTTATAGATGTGTATAGATGTGTAGTCATGCAAAACACTTCCATAATAGTCTTGTTGTGAAAAAACTAAGTGTATTTCCCTTCATCCTATCTTATCCCCCGTTTATTCTGTTCTCTCTTTTGACCCTGTCCCTCCTTTTGCCCAGCTTTTAAGCCCAATTTAAGTGCTGCCTCCTTAATGAAGCCTTCCCTAATTTTTTTTTCTTTTACCAAAGCTTTTGTTTTGTACCCCTCTGATTTAACTTATTTTTGTATTATTTCTACATTATTTCAAATTCTTTTTATCTCTGTTAGAATTCTTACTCTTTGTTTTTGATAAGTCATATCCCCCACTGATTGCGATATTGACCATCTGGTGATGTTCATGTCTGGAGTCAGCTTTTGGGTTGTTGAAAAAGAGTGTTTGCTATGACCAACAAATTATCTCTTTGTAGCCATAGGTGGAGAAGCTTTATACAGTCAGTTAAATTAGGATCTGGAGTGTGGCTCAGATCATGAGGTTCTTATTGCAAAATTCAGACTTAATTCGGTATGAGCTAAATAACATCTCTTATGAATATGAAACAAAAGTGATGAGCAGATTTAAGGGATTGGATTTGGTAGATAGAATGCCTGAAGGACCATGGACAGAGGTTTTTGCAATATTATTCAGGAGGCAGCCAAAAAAAAAAAGAGCAAGAAAGCAAAATGGCTTTCCACTGAGGCCTATACAGATAGCTGAGAAGGAAGGAAAGGGAAAAGGAAAGGAGACAGGGAAAGATATTCTCAAGTGAATACAGAATTCCAGAGAATAGCAAGGAGAGATAAGAAAGTTTTCATATATGATCAATGCAAAGAAATAGAAGAAAACAATAGAACGGCAAAGACAAGAAAACTCTTTAGGAACAAATGTTTCATGCAAAAAATGGGCGTGATAAAGGACAAAAATGGTAGGGACTTAACAGAAGTAGAAGAGATTAAGAAGAGGTGGTAGGAATACACAGAAAAACTGTATAAAAAAGATCTTAACATCACTGATAATGGGGATGCTGTGGTTCCAGATCTAGAGCCAGACATTCTGGAGAATGAAGTCAAGTGGGCCTTAGGAAGTATTGCTTACAATAAGGCTAGTGGAGATCATGGAATTCCTACTGAGCTATTTAAAATCTTAAAAGATGATGTTGTTATAGGGCTGCAGTCAATATGCCAGCAAATTTAGAAAATTCAACAGCAGCCACTGGATTGAAAGAAATCAGTTTACGTCTCAATCCTAAAGAAGGACAATGACAAAGAATGTTCAGGTTACTGAACATTTTGCACTCATTTCACACACCAGCTAGGTTATACATAAGATTCTGCAATCTAGGCTTCAGTAATATGTTAGCCAAGAATTACCATAAGGAGCAGGCTGATTTTCAAAGGGGCAGAGGAAATAGAGATCAAATTGCAAACTTTTGCTGGATTATGGAGAAAGCAAGGGAGTTCCAGAAAAAACAAAACAAAACAAAACAAAAACATCTACACTAAAGCTTTTGCCTATGTGAATCACAACAAAATGTGGCAAGTCCTAAAAGAGATGGGAGTACCAGATCATCTTACTTGTCTCCTGAGAAACTTATATGCAGGCCAAGAAGCAATAGTTAGCACTGAATATGGAACAACTGATTGGTTTAAGATTGGAAAAGGAGTATGACAAGGCTGTATATTGTCACTTTATTTAACTCATAAGCAGAGTACATCATGTGAAATGCCAGGCTGGACAAATTAAAAGCCAGAATCAAGGTTGCCGGAAGAAATAGCAACCATCTGAGACATTCAGATGATACCATTCTGGTGGGAGACAGTGAAGAAGAATTAAGAAGCCTCTTGATGATGGTGAAAGAGGAGAGTGTAAGATGGCTTCAAGCTTTTACATAAAAAAACAAAAACTAAGATCATGGCATCTGGGCCCATCACTTCCTGGCAAAGACAGAGAAGAAATGACAGCAGTGTCAGATTTAATATTCTTGGGCTCAAAGGTCACTGCAGATGGTGACTGCAGCCGTGAAATTAAAATATACTTCTTGGAAGGGAAGCTATGGCAAATCTGGACAGCATACTAAAAAACAAAGATATCACTTTGCCAACAAAGGTTTGTGTAGTTAAAGCCATGGTTTTTCCAGAAGCTCTGTATGGCTGTGAGTTGGACTGTAAGGAAAGCTGAGAGCCACAGAATTGATGCTTTCAAATTGTGGTGCTAGAGAAGACTTGAAAATCGCTTGGACAATGAGGAGCTCAGACTAGTCAATACTTAAACAAATTATTTCAGACTATTCACTGCAAGGTCGAATCTGAATCTTAGCTACTTTAGCCACATAATGAGAATACAGGACTCATTGGAAAAGATCCTCGTGCTGGGAAAGATTGAAAGCAAAAGGAGAAAGGGACGGCAGAGGATGAGATGGATAGATAGTGTCATGGAAATAGTGAACATGAGCTTGGACAGACTTTGAGAGATAGTGGAGGATGAAGGGCCTGGCAAGCTCTGGTCCACGGGGTCACAGGGAGTCAGATACAGTTGAATGACTGAACAACCAAAATCCCTTTACTAATATATAAACTCAGTGAGAATGAGTATCAGGTCTTATGTCAATTTGTCGTTTCTAATCTCTAGCAATTTGCTGTGTCCACAGTAGATAATAAATATTTGTTGAATTTGAACATAAATATATTGCTTATTCTTTAAACTGTTTGAAATTCACTTTAGTTGGTTAATAAAAACCACATTCTTAAAAGCGGTAATTTTCAGGTAGTATTATTTTGTTATTGATGATGTTCAACAAGCTGTATCCTCCTTAGTGCCAGCATAGTTCTGGCGATATAGTAAGCTTACAATAAATATGCATTGATTTTTTTTTGTTTACTTTGAGTTTTCTAATGAGTTATGTGAATTTAAGAAAATTTTTGCAAAATAGTGATTCACTGAAGTTCTTTGAAAATCAAATGATTATGTTGAATTTTAATGTTTTTATATTTATCTTGGTTTAGTAAGATGTCATATCCTTTAACTTTGTAACTTTTGTAGGTAGTAAATACACACTTTTATCTTCTTTTATAGGCCGGCCTAATTGAAGCAAATGGAGAGCTAAAGGTTTTTATAGACCAAAACCTCAGTCCTGGAAAAGGTAAGAAGCCCATTTTGAAAATAATTTACATTAAAAATTCATTTATTAAATAACCTTTAAACTTCTTTTAGAGTTTTATACCTATAATAATTGAAATTAATTTAATGTTTATGTAATATTATGTATTTTATGTAATGCTTATTAGTAACTCTCCCTGTTATCATTGTTTTACATAATAGGAATGCAGACAGATTCATTGAAATTCAGAATTGACCATTTTGTGTTTACCAAGTACTTGCTCTTTATTTCTTGTGTTGTTTTAATGATCAGTAGTGTGCAGTAAATCATTTTGGTTGGTACTCTTTGTTAATCCTGTGCTAGAGAGCATTGAGCCATTTTCCCTTTACTTACCTAATGTGCAGATGGAAATACTAGCCTTACCCCAGTATCGATTTTCACCAAGACCAAGACTGAAGCTGCGCTACCTTGGAATTGTCACTGGCCCCATCAAAACAGGATAGTGTATCACTGAGTACATTCGGCATTGGAATTTTCTGTTTTTCCCCGTGTAAGAGCTTAATGATTCAATAATGTCATAAACCAATGTGGCTTAATCATTTTTGTTTGTAGGTCCATATTGATTCTGGAATTTTGATAAATACATTTCTGAAAATTACTTTTTTAGTGAAGTTCCATATATAATAGTGTAATATTAAGAATGTTGAACTTGAAGTCAGGAGATTTGAGTTAAAATTTTGACTCAAATACTTAACAATTTGAAAACTCTAGGGAAACCACTTAATCTTTGAGTCCTTTTGCTCATTTGTAAAGTGAGAGTAATGATACTTGCATTATCTTATTTACAAGGTTGTTGTGAGGAAATGTTTTGTGAACTTTATAATCTATATAAATATAGTTTTTATATTATTAAAGAAAACTAGTTTGAAATTACCTGTTAATAATATTTATCTTACTGATTTCCAATTTATTTGCAAAAAGAACTAGCCAAGGTACCACTTCAAATTCAACAGCACAATGTGCTTTTTGAATATTATCTCATTTTAATCTCACTACAGCTGCTGTTATTGTAGTTGAAGAAACTGAGGTACTCACATACATCTTTACTGCTTAAAGGATCTGATGTTTCATCCATTTTTATATCTCTACTGTTGTAAATTTTAACTCCTTCAAACTTTAATCTTGTTGAGTTTCTGGCCCTGAAGATATTTATTACCTGGTGACCTCCTTACAGGTGATGAACCTCTCCCAGCTTACTTGGTTGGTCCTCAGATGAATGACATAGTTTGTTGCTGAGTGTACATGGAAGACTTCAATCTTGTTAGGACATAGTAGTGCTTATGCTGGCATTCCCTTCAAAAACTCAGTTACCTCCACAATTTGTTGAGACATCAGAGAAAGATTTTAGTGGATTTCTTTCCATTGTGACTAGCCTGTCTAAATAATCTCCCTTTAGACTGAATTCCTTAAGGGAAGGGTATTTTGTTTGCCTGTCTTTGTATCTTCAGCATTCAGCACAATGTCTGGCACATAGCAGAAGCTAGCTATAAATACTTATTGACTTTATTCCAATCTAACGCTTTGTTAATTTGATGGGTGTGAAGTGAATTATCAGCTGTATTTTAATTCGTATTTTTCATTTTAGTGATATGAAATATTTTTTCATGTGGTTGTTGATACAGTATATTTCTTCTGAAAACTTTTGTATCCTTTGACTCGTTATTTATTGGGGACTGGTTCTTTGATCTTATGTTAGCTTCTGTATCACATTTTTATCACATATTTGATATAAATATTTTCCATCAAATTTTAAAAATCTTCTGCCTTTATTAATTTTTGAAAGATTTATTGTACCTTATTTGTTAAAAACTAGAGAATTGAATTGGGGACCAAAATGGCTTATTTTTTTCCCCTCAATTTAATAGAATCATTGAGCAAAATGAGTATTTGCGTATATGAAATAGAAAGGAAAAAAAGAATTGTACATGAAACTGAATTTCTTATTATGTACAACTTGCTTTTCCTTTTGAGTATAATAAATTTAACATGTAACTTTCAAAGTGGTCCTGCTTGTCTGTGTTTCCTTCTGGCCTTCCTTCTATTCTCTTAGGTGCATTTAAAAAAACACTTCATTGACCTTTTAAAAAAAATGGCAGCCCTGTTTTTAGCTCTCATGCTCCCATATTAACAGAAAAAGAAAAACCAAAACTCTTGACAAATCAAGATCTTTTCCTTGTTACTTGCCTCCCCTTCTAATTTTAACTACATTAATTTCTTTTGTGTAAAAAACTTTAATTTTATGATTCTATATTTTCTATATTTTGTATACCTAATTGCTTCCACTGATTGATGTCTCAGTTTCTTAAACACTACAAAGTGGTATTGATGATACAGCTTTGTACTTTTGAGATCTAGTCCTGTTAGTAGCTACATATGTAGATGTAGTGGCTGCAAGCCTTCTGTTTCTCTAGATAATTTCATTATTTTTTCTAGCTCTTTGACATAAACCTTTGACAATGCTCTGTACCAGCAAATTAATTTAGGCACTATTATCATTTTTATTGTATTGGCCCATTTCATCCGTGACAATTAATATTTCTCCAGAGACAGCAAGGTGATGCTTTGGTTAGAGTGTTGGGCCTGCAGTCAGGAAGACCTGAGGTCAAATCCAGCCCTAGACACTTAGTGGCTGCGTGATCCTGGCAAAGTCATTTAACTCTGTTTGCCTTGGTTTCTTCAACAGTAAAATGGGGATGATAATAATAGTACCTACCTCATATGGTTGTTGTGAGGACATTATTAGATAATATTTGTAAAGCACTTAGCCCAATTCCTGGCCTGTGCTAGGCATTTAATAACTGCTTATAATCACTTCTCCTTTTCTAGCTATTTAGGTATGCTTTATTTCTGTAATGAATGATTTGTAGTTATATTCCTATAGTTCTAGTGTGTTTGGTAGGTGGACTCTCAATATTTTATAAATTGTTTTTATTACAATTCTCTATTTTTCCCTCCTTTATTTTCTTGGTAATATACAGAAATGCTTTTTGATTTATGTGAGTTTATTTTACATTCTGTAACTTTGCTAAAGTTACTGTTTCAGTTAATTTTTAGTTAACTCTGGGTTCTCTAGGGAGACCATCATATAATCTCCAAAAAGTAATAAAGAAGAGGAAAAGATAGATTATTTTTGCATTTATCTGTAACCACCTGTATTCACCTATTTTCTGCCTCAGTGTATGTATGAAATGTTAATTTTGTGATTATTTCCTGGATGTAGTAGAATTCTGTACCACAAGTTTCATCTGTTGCCAAATGCCAATAATATAGAATGTCTATTTTGAACATGCTTTTATATTTGAAAGATTTTCACGAGCATATTCTCTACCAACATTTCTTAAAATTTTTTAATGAACATCATGACATAGGATGGTGTAATGGATATATAATAAGTTCTGAAGTCAGAAAACATGCATTAATTTTCCAGTTTGTTATTCACTTTTGATTTTACCTTGAGCTAATCTCTTAACATCTCTGAGCCTTTCAGATAATCTGGAAAATTCTTGTCCTAGTTCCTACATCACAAGATTGTTGTAAAGATCAGATGGGATAAGAATGTGAAAGTACTTGTCAAATTTATGTTGCTATATGGGTGTCATATCGTGTTATGGGAACTCCCTTTGTTATTATGGGAAATAAATTATCCAGCTGTAATTTAGTAACTCAGTCTTAGAGAGTTGCCTCAGCCCAAGAGAAGATAGTGTCTGAGGCTTGACTTGAACTCAGGTTTTTCTGACCCAGGGTCCAGGATGTCATCAACTTATGCCCCTGCTTTTCATTATCAATAATAATAACAAACTGGTAATTTTCTTTTTTTCCTTTTTCTTTCAGTATATTTTTATTTATTTTGTTAAATATTTCCCATTATCATTTTTGAAAAATTTGAGTTCCAAATGCTCTCCCTCCTTCCACCATCTCCCCTCCTTGAGAAGGCAAGCAATTTGATACAGATTATGCATGTGAAGTGATGCAAAACTTCTCTATATTAGCCAAATTGCAAAAGGAAATGCAGGCCCCCAAAAGAGGAAAAAAATAAAGTAAAAAAAATACACTCTTCTATCTGCATTGAAAGATGAACTGGTAATTTTAAAAGATATTTTTGTTGAGTTAGAAGAAGAAGAGAAGTTGAGTTAGGGGTGGGGCTGGGCAATTCTTAGGACACAATTTATCTTTAATGTTAATTGTATATTATGCAAGATTCTTGAAATGAACACTGTGGACCAGTGATGCTGTCAACTCAGACTCTAGGGCCATATAATAGTCACTTGTGAAGGAAGATTAGCTCCCTGACTACTGTAAATCCTTTGGAAGTCTAGGAGAGTCTAATCTAATTCAGAAATGAACCATCTTCTTCTAATTTTAAAGTTTTATTTTTCTATTCTTTCATTTCTGAATATATCTCTCCTCTCCTTGCCAGTGAGCCTTCCTTTACGACAAAAGAATGAAAAAGAAAGTTATATGTTGAACAGATAGCTAGTTACTTTAAAATAAGTCTCTTTGTGTTATTGGATCATTAGCTATTATTTTTGTGACTGAAGGCCCTGCCAGAATCCAAAAATACTCTGTTTTGCAGTTTCAGCAGCAGTATGAATATTCCTCTTCTTAGAACTGCCAGGGTTGAGTGCTGTCATCTCAGAGCCTTCCTTCTGATCAGACCTGTAAACTCTGGTCAGCCTGCTCCTTGAATATGTTGAGTCCCCAAAATTTCATGCCTTTGCATCATCCCATTCCTCATTCTTGAAATGCCCTCCCTCAATTGGCCTTTAAAGTGAGTGCCTCCGTGAAGCCTGCCTTCCTTAACGCTGATCCCACAAGATCCTTTCCCTCTTACACATCTTTGTTACTCTGATGGCACCATAGTGTGCAGAAGGCTGGACTTGGAGTCAGGAAGACCTGAGATCGAGGCCATCCTCAGACACTTACTAGCTGTGTGACCCTGGACAAGTCACTTACCCCCGTTTGCCTTAGTATCCTCATCTGTAAAATGGGGGTCATAATGGCACTTATCTCTCAGGGTTGTTGTGAGGATCAAAGGAGAAAATAATTCTTAAAGTGTTTTACCTGGCACATAGTAAGTGTTATATAAATGTTAGTTATTACTACTACTATTATTATTATGTTATTGTGTACTATATCTATGTGTATTAGTGACTTATTCTAATTCTTGACTGTAAGCTTCCTGATGACAGAATTGTTGTTCAGTCATTTCATTGGTGTCTGAGCCTTCCTAACCTCGTTTGGGGTTTTCTTGGCAAAGATATTGGAATAGTTTTCTGTTTCCTTCTTCAGCTATTTTATAGATGAGGAAACAGGCAAGCAGGATTAAGTGACTTGCTTAGGGTCACACAGCTAGTAAGTATCTGAGGCCAGATTTAAACTCAGGAAGAGTCTTCCTGCCTCCAGGCCCAGCATTCTACCTGATATGCCACTTAGCTGCTGCCTTGATGGCAAGACTATGCCTTATCATTCCAGCATAGTGCTCTGCACACAATAAATGTTTGTTGTTAGTTGTGTGTGTGTGTATGTGTATGTGAGCAAGTTTAATTGGTGTAAGTAGGATCTGGAACTTGTTTTTGCCTGTGTTTTTCTTATTATTAGTGACATTGAGCTTCTTTTGAAATGATTTTTTTTATGTGCAAAATACACTCCCACATACACACTTTTGTTTAGTTCTTTTGATATTCAGCTGGTATGGGATGATGTCCTAGCGTATTTGCATTAGTTGTGTATAAATTTTAGATATATATATATATATTTTTTTTTTTAAACTACAAATATCTTAATCTGTTTTGGGGGAATTCTGATTTTTTCTAGAGTAAAATTGTGTGTGTGTGTGTGATTGAATTCATTTATCTTGTTATCAATATTTTTTTCATTTGTTTAATGGTTGCAGTGGAAATAAATATATTATTTCATTTTCTTTTGTCTTTATTACAGACATTTAAAAATATTTAATTGCCTAATCTGGCTGGAACTTATTGTGGTATGTGTTTGGAAATGATCTATTTTTTCTCTATACATATTGCTCTCTGGCTTTTTTGATGGCATCTAAATAATTATTTTCCTCGTTTTAACTTGCCACATTAATCAAAGATTTATCATTTCAATGTATATGTGTATAATCAATACACCTATATGCTTCTGATCTCTATTCTCTTGTAGTTTGTTTTTCTTGTTTTGCTCAGTTATGTATAATTTTGATTATGGCTTCTTTATCATTATTAGTTTTTTTTTAAAATATAAATTTATTTATTTTTAGTTGTCAACATTTACTTCCACAAGATTTTGAGTTCCAAATTCTCACCCCATCTCGCCCCTCCCCCCTCCCCAAGATGGCATGCATTCTGAATATCCCTTCCCATAGTCCACCTTCTCTTCTATCTTTCTCCCCACTTCTCTTATCCACTTCCCGTTCTATTTTCCTGTAGGGCAGGATAGACTTCTGTACCCCATTTCCTGTATTTCTTATTTCCCAGTTGCATGTGAAAACATTTTTTTTAAACATGTTTTTAAAACTTGGGGTTCCAAATTTTCTCCCTTCCTCCCTCCCCACCCACCCTTATTAAAATGGCAAGCAACTCAATATAAGTTATACATGTGCAGTTATGCAAAACACTTCCATAGTAGACATGTTGTGAAAAACTAACTTTATTTCCCTTAATCCTATCCTGCCCTCCCATTTATTCTGTTCTTTCTTTTGAGCCTGTCCATCCTCAGATGTATTTGCTTCTGAAATACCCCCTTTCCCAATCTGCCCTCCTCTCTATCATCCCCCTGCTCTCTTGTCCCCTTCTCCCCCTATTTTCCTGCAGGTTAAGACAGATTTTCATACCCAATTGAATGTGTATGTTATTCCCTCCGTAAGCTGAATCCTATGAGAATAAGATTCACTCATTCCCTCTCACCATCCCCCATTTCCCCTCCACAGTAAGAGCCTTTTCTTTTCTGTTTTTTTTTGTATAATCCTCTCTCATCCTTTAATTTTATTCTCCAGATATGACCCCTTCATCTTCAACTCACCCCGTGGCCTCCATCTATCTGTCTATCTATCTATCTATCTATCTATCTATCTATCTATCTATAAATATACATATAATTTTTTCCCTCTAACTACCCTAATACTGACAAAGGTCTCATGAGTTATAAATATCATCTTTCCATGCAGGAATGTAAACAGTTCAACCTTAATAAGTCTCTTATGATTTCTCTTTCCTGTTTACCTCTTCATGTTCCACTTGAGTCTTGTATGTGAAAGTCAGATTTTCTATTCAGCTCTGGTCTTTTCATCAGGAATGCTTGAAAATCCTCTGTTTCACTGAATGACCATTTTTTTCCCCTGAAGGATTATACTCAGTTTTGCTGAGTAGGTGGTTCTTGGTTGTAATCCTATCTCCTTTGCCCTCCAGAATATTATATTCCATGCCCTGCGGTCCTTTAATGTAGAAGCTGCTAAATCTTGTGTTATCCTGATTGTGTTTCCACAGTACTTGAATTGTTTCCTTCTGGCAGCTTGTAATATTTTCTCCTTGACCTGGGAACTCTGGAATTTGGCTACAATATTCCTAGGAGTTTTCCTTTGGGGATCTCTTTCAGGAGGAGATTGTGGATTCTTTCAATTTCTATTTTGCCCTCTGGTTCTAAATATCAGGGCAGTTTTCCTTGATAATTTCTTGAAAGATGATGTCTAGGCTTTTTTTTGATCATGGCTTTCAGATAGTCCAATAATTTTTAAATTTCTCTCCTGGATCTATTTTCCAGGTCAGTTGTTTTTCCAATGAGATATTTCACATTGTTTTCTAATTTTTCATTCTTTTGTATTTGTTTTACAGTGTCTTGATTTCTCATAAAGTCACTAGCTTCCAATTGCTCTATTCTAATTTTTAAGGAAGTATTTTCTTCAGTAATGTTTTGGACTTCCTTTTCCATTTGGCCAATTTTTCTTTTTAGGGCATTCTTCTCCTCATTGGCTTTTTGGGCCTCTTTTGCCATTTGGGTTAGGCTATTTTTTAAGGTGTTATTTTCTTCAGTATTTTTTGGGTCTCCTTTAGCAAGCTGTTGACTTGTTTTTCATGATTTTCTTGCATCACTCTCATTTCTCTTCCCAGTTTTTCCTCTACTTCTCTTACTTGCTTCTCAAAATCCCTTTTGAGCTCTTCCAAGGCCTGGGACTGATTCATATTTTTCTTGGAGGCTTTGGATATAGGAGCTCTGACTTTGTTGTCTTCTTCTGGTTGTATATTTTGATCTTCTTTGTCACCAAATAAGATTCTATGGTCTGATTATTTTTGTGCTGCTTGCTCATGAACCCAGCCAGTTACTTGAGTTTTAAACTCTTTGTTAAGGTAAGAGTCTGCTTCTAACGTGGAGAATGTACTGTCCCAAGCTTCGGGGTTTGTACAGCTGTTTTCAGAGATACTTGTAGGGACCTGTAAATTTTCAGTTCTTCCAAGGTGGTATGATAAGGGATGAGGTGTTTACTCCTTTCCTGGCCTGTGCTCTGGTCTATTAGTGACCACAAGCACTCTTTTCTGTCCTGGAGCTGTGAGGAGGGTTTACTCTGCATAGCCACTACAAGCTCTGCCACACCAGCGCTCCTTCTCACCCCAGGACCACCGCCCAGAACTGTGACCAAGATCCATGGGCAAAGCAAGAGATTCCTGCCTCAGCACCAGCAGAGAGATCCCTGCAATCCCCCTCTGATCAGCTGCTGGATTCCCCCAGAAGCTCAGGAAACAGCTGCCCACCCCAAGGCCACGCTCTCGGGAAACTGGAGCTGCGCCCCGTACTCTCTCAGACCGCAGAAACAGACTTTTCCCACTGGCCTTCTAAGTTGTCTTTGGTGTTCCTGGGTTGAGAAGTCTGGAAGCCACCACAGCTGCCCACCATTCAGTCCTCTGAGGCCTGCTCCAGGTTTGCTGCGGTCTGTGTGCCCATACCGCACTGCACTCCACTCCCAGCCCAGCGCGATATACCTTTCTGATCAACCATCTAGGTTGTCTTGGGCTGGAAGTTTGTTTCACTCTGTCTTTTTGTGGGTTCTGCTGCTCTAGAATTTGTTTTGAGCCATTTTTTATAGGTATTTGGAGGGTTTTGGGGAAGAGCTCAAACAAGTCACTGCTTTCACTCCGCCATCTTGGCTCTGCCCCCCAAGACTCCCTTTATCATAATTGTTACAAAGTCTGGGAGAGCAAGTTGTACTTCTTGTAAACAGCTAACCCCTGTACATTAGTGAGGATCGTAGGCACATCGAAGCAATCTTAGAGATTATCTAGTGCAGCCACTTCATTTTACAAAAGAGGAAATCAAGTGCTAGAGAGATGAAGTGACTTGAGTTTGAATAGCAGCACTTCTGGTATTTGATCACAGGTCTTCAGACTCCCACCTTCAGCTTAAAAAAAAAAGAGAGAGAGAACCATTGATATTTTTACCTGCTTATTTTTCTTATCCAAAACCAGACAACAAAAAACCTATTATTTTACCCATTCTATAAAGAAACATTTTTATGACATTTGTAAATGAATTTAAGGACTGTTTGGAGTTTTTACTGGTTTGGTACATATCCTTGAATTCCCATCGGTGAACATTTAGTTTCTCTCTGATTGTTGAGTCCTTTGTTTCTATCAGTGTAATTTTGTAATTATTGCTGTAGAATCATGGGATTTAGGATTAGCAGGAACCTTATAGCCCATCAAGTGCAGCTCCTTCATTTTGCAAATAAGGAAAGGAGGCCTCGAGTGACTTGTTCAAAGCTGAACAGTGAATTAGCCAAAAGTTAGTATTTTTGTTGTTGTACATTTGTAAAAATACTCTGGCTGCAGAGACTTAGACAAGCTTTCTTATGCTAGGTCGTTCCCATGTTGGCTTGAATGCCTTTGCTGAGGTTTATGACCTCCCAAAATACCTATTGCACTTGGTATAGTTTTTATTATTATAGGAAGTCATTCCTTACATCAAGCCTAAATTTGTCTCTTTGGGACTTCCACCTATTGTTCCCAGTTGGGCTCTGTGGGGCCAAATAGAGTACGTCTAATCTGTCCTCCAGATGATGGCCCTTTAGATACTTAGAAGACATCTATCATGTCCTCCCCCTTAAGTCTTTCCTTCTTGAGGTGAAACACCCCCAGTACATTTAATTGGTTTTCACAGGGCATGATCTTGGGGCCCTTTCCATCTTGGACTCTGCCTCTCTTTCTCTGTTGTTTAAGATCACATCATTTCTTGGATGTCATTTCACACCATAGAATTGGTTAGAGCTTGAATGGATCAAGGATCCATTGAAATATTGAGCCCAATGGTGTAGGCCTATTTGTACCAACTCTTCAGTTGCCTGTAAAAATCATTCTCTGGGTTCTACAGTTGAGATTGGGATGAGACCCTTGGGGAGCTTCTTTTACAGCTGTCTCTGCCTATCAAGAAAGATTAGAAACTTCTTTCATATTGTTCTTCCATAGTCATTACAACTGACAATTTTCAGTCAGGAAAGGGTAGTTTTTTTTTCCTTTCAAACATGCTTTAATTTTTACTTAAGGTTTGGAGAAGCAACATAGTACAGTGGAAGAAGTACTTTGACTCTGGTTCAACTTTTGCCCCTAGCTCCTGTTGTTTTTGAGTTGTTTGCAGTCATGTCTGACTCTTTGTGACCCCTTTTGGGGTTTTCTTGGCAAAGATACTGGAGTAGTTTGTCATTTCCTTCTCTAGCTCTTTTTTTTTTGCTTTTTGGTGAGGCAGTCGGGGTTAAGTGACTTGTCCAGGGTCACACAGCTAGTAAGTGTCAAGTGTCTGAGGTCAGATTTGAACTCAAGTCCTCCTGACTCCAAGGCCAGACCTCTATCCACTGCACCACCTAGCTTCCCCTCCAGCTCATTTTACACATAAGAAAATGAGGGTTCAGATTTGAACTCAGAAGATGAGTCTTCCTGACTCTTGGTCCAGTACTCTATCCACTGTGCCACCTAACTGCCTACCCTAACACTTACAACCAGTCTAACCACTGGCAAGCTGCTTAAATTCCCTGGGTTTCATTTTCCTTATCCAAAAAACAGGGATTGCACTGACTTGGTGGTCCTTCCGCCACATAGTTGGAGACCTTCCAACTATGATCCTGTAATCTCACTCTGAGGATGAGGAGGAAGTTCCCAGAGTTAACTGGATGGAGACAAAATAAACCTTAAAGGTTATTAAGTATTAAGAAAATACCCATGGTATGAACCTGACCCATTGTTTTAGAGGAAAAGCTCTGACAAAGCGTTACATGAGTGTTTTGTTTTGTTTTTTCAATCATGAATGAGAGTTATATTTTATTGAGGACTCGGTCTGTTTCTGTTGAGATGGTCATGCTATTTTTTCCTATTGATATTTCCCTTGAATTCCTTGCATAAATCCTTCTTGGTCAGCATGAAAATTATTTTAAAATGTGTTTCAGTACTGTATTTGATACTATTTTCTTTAGTATCTTTGTGTGTATATTTATTCATGATTTCAGCCTGTAATTTTTCTTTTTTTTTTTTAATATGGTCCTTACTAGGCTTTTAAAATCAAAACCATACCAGCTAATAAATTAACAAATGCTTATTAAATACTTAATCAATGTCCTTATTTGCCCCATAAGAAAAAATCGGGTAAGAGCATCCATACAAGTACATTGAGTACATTGAGGCCACCAGGTAGGGGCTTCCTCTTTTTTTCTCTTCGTTTTACAACCCCTTGATAGCCTCTATTTCAATTTGTGGCCCTTCAACAAATATGTATCATCCAAATCAACACTTTGACTATGTCAGAGAATGCATATCTTACTGAATCTTTAGTTCATTATTTCTCTGTAGTGAGAAAATTTGGAACTCAAAATCTTATGGAAGTGAATGTTGAAAACTAAGAATAAATACATTAAGAAAAAAAAGAAGCAGGATAGAAGATGGAGATTCATGTGTGAGGACCTCCAAATAGGACAGTATGACTGGACCATAGGGTGAGTGTTGGGTAGATTAGTGTAATAAGACTGAGAAAGTAGTAGAGGAGCAGGGTTGGAGAGCTTTAAAAGCCAAAACAGAAAAGTTTATAATTGATCCTGGAAGTAATGGGGGAGCCATTGGAGTTTACTGAGCAAGAGGGTAAGGTTTGACAGAATGTTTAGGAAAATGACTTTGGCAGCTTGATGGAGGATAAATTGGCCTTGGAAAAGACTTGAGGTAGACAGGGACCAATTAGATGTCTAGGACTCTATCTGTTATACCATCATATAAGAGATGTTACCGAGATAAAAATGGTAACTGAGTTGAATGTGTGGGTTGAGGAATGAAAAAGTATAATAAAGTTGGGAATTTGGCTAACTTGGGGCAGCTACTAAGCCTAGAGTCAGGAAGACATGAGTTCAAAACTGGCTTCAGATTCTTAGTAGCTGTATGACTTTTGGCAAGTCTCTTAACCCTGTTTGCCTCAGTTTCTTCATCTGTACAATGAGAGAAGGAAGTGGAAAATCACTCCAGTATCTTTGCCAAGAAAACCCCAAATGGGATCACAAACTGAAGTGAGTTAACAACAAAAAGTTTCAAGCATTGAGTGCTAAAAGGTGTTTAAATGAAGAAATGTGACAACTCTTCAACATGAGGTGGCGGAACACTTGAAGAGGCTGTCAAGATCGAGGGTTGACCATTTTTGCGTATAGTTGAGGGAAAGTGGAAGAGTAGGTCATGATGAGAGAGTAGATAATGGAACTGAGAAGTTTGGATATTTAACTGAACATCAACATATATTTCGAAGTCCCTCTGGCGTCAAGGAAGTATTGAGGGTAAACTCTGTTCCTTGTTCTTTATATACTGAAATGTTTAGATTTGTTGATTATTGTTAAATTTACAATGAAAAAAGAAAATTTAAAAAGAGAGCTGGCTTTTCTCCTGTCCAAGGGAAACCCTGATACATGCAGCCTAGATTTCATGCCCTCTTGCCTTTTCCCTCATATTACTGGATTATTCTTGTTCCCCATTTGTTTTCCACCTCCCAATCCACTGATTCTTTCTCGGATGCCAACAAATATCCCTGTCTCCTTGAAAAATCCTTACTAGATCCTACAATCCCAAGTAGCTATCAACTTATCTTTTCCCTTTCTAAGCCAAACACCTTTAAAAAGCTGTCTTTTCCCTACTGTTCTCTGAGTGCCTTCATTCCCTCTGTTCGTCCTCTCTTCTCAACCTTCTAGTCTGACTAATACTACTCTTGACACCCCTGTGTGTGGGTAGTAGCTATGTGACCTTGGGCGAATTATTTAACTTTTCCGTTCCTCAGTTTCCCTCATCATGAAAATGAAAGTAGTAATGACACCTACCTTATGGTGTTATTGGGAAGAACAAAGACCAAGCATTAAAAGAAATGACTTTGCAAAAATTGAAGCACTATATAAATGTTATAATAATAATAATAATAATAATAATAATAATAATAATAATAATAATGATAATTCTTATTCCTTCTCATGTATCCACTAGGATAATTCCTTTTACCAAGGTCTTTGACCATGAATGTACTTTTGCCTTAATAATCTTCTGACTGAACTTTCTACATTCATCAGCCAGCTGTTAGTGGTCACTTACTAATTTCCAGCCACCACCCTAAGTCCTGGCGACAAAAGGACGAAACAGAAATGTTCCCTGTCCTTAAGGAGCTTCTGTTCTGTCGGGGCAAAATAGTAAATAATTCTTTGCTTCTTTGAATTCTTATTCATTGTTTCTTTAAAAAAAATTATTCATTGTTTCTTAACAATGAAATAATATTCTTCTGCATTCTTATGCGGCAGTTTGTTTAGTCATCACCTACTAAAGAAAGGGGAATCTTTTGAAACCCAGAGGTTCTTATAAAGATCTTGGTGTAAATGGGACCTTTCTTTTTTGTCTTGGACTTTCTGGGGTATGTGCCTAGCAGTGACAACCCTTGCCCACAGATCTGTTCTTTATCTCATTGTCCTTGAGAAGCTGGAGAATACAAAGGTTTTCTTTTAGTCTTTTTGCTTTCTCTTTTCAGCAGGAAGATTAGCTTTCATTTTGTACACCTCTTACAAACTTCTTTATTGATATTGTTTTTTATATTCCTTTCATTTCCCAGTCTGTCACTTCTCCCCACCATGGGAGCCATCTCTCATAAAAAGGAATAAAAAAAGAAAGAGAAAAAAGAAACCAGCCCACACATCAATCAAGTCTGACAGTATATGCTGTTCTACCTTCATAGGCCCCCACCTCTGCAAAGAAGGGAGGAGGGCATTGCTTTCTCATTCTCCTGGGCCAGGCTCCATGACGACAATGATGATGATGATGATGATGATGATGATGATGATGATGATGATGATGATGATGATGATTACATAATGCTCAGTTTCCATTTTTGTTGTCTCTTCTGTTTACTTTGCTGTAGTAATTTTGCATATTTTCCTGATTCTGCTCACTTTGACATTGCATGCATGTGTTTCTCTAATCCCCTTTGGGGGGCCCTGTTTTCTCTCTCTACCCCTTACATACAAATAAAATGTATGAATATATAGGTGTATAGAAATAAGTATACATATTTAATCTTTTCATGTCTTCCTGTATTCTTCATAGTCATCATTTCTCAACTGTGTAGTAATGTTTCATTATGTTTATGGATCACGATTTATTTAGCTTAAATGATGATCATTTACTTTATTTTCAGTTTTTTGTAATACAAAAAGTGCTGCTAGAAATATTTTAATACATCTGGGTCCTTTCTATTTTTGACTCCTTACCTAACAGTAGCATGTTTAAGAACAAAGGGCCTTCGGCATTTTAGTATCTTCTTGGCCTATCATGGCCCGGTAGATATATATAGAGAGCTGGCCCCAAAGCCAAAAGGACCTGAATTCAAATACTGCCTCTGACTGATTCATAGTAGATCTTTGACCTTGGTCAAGTTACTTATTAATCTCTTAGTGAGGTTGCAACTTTCTAAATCTATAGGTTGCAGACAAAGTGCCAATTTGCATTTGTAGACAGTTTCCTAACCTGGAAATTCCTTAGATCAGTGAAATCACAATCCAGTCCCTATACCTATTTTAACCCCATCACATTAGGCATGTTGATCAACTGCTGTGATCATTTCACTCCTTCCCTGTCTGACCAGTATCATTTTCCCACATATTCTTTCCAGTTCTAGAGCCCTAATCAAATCACTTATTCCCATTTCTACTGGAAAGAGTCTATCAGTCTATATCTCTATGGCTGCACTCCCCATCACTGTATTCCTTTAAACTAAATATCCCTCCATGGCCACTAGCTTCCATATGGGTAGTTACTCCCAAGAATGTAAGCATTTTGAGGGCAGGAACTGTTATTATTTTTCCCAAAATATCTCTCATTTTTTATCCCTATTACTTAGCACAGTCCTTGATGAGTAGGAGAGCTGAACAAAATTCATTGTCTTTCATTCATAGTTCCAATTTGTTCTACACAATAATATTCACTGGACTAATTCTCAGCTCCATTGATAATCAATTAGCATTCCATACTTTTCTGTAGCCCCCCAGTACTGTTACTTCAGTTTTTGGAAGTTTGCTAATTTGCTGGGCATGAGGTGTAGCTTCAGAGTTTTGATATGCATTTTCTCTTATTAGTTACTTATAGCAATATTTTATGCTTGTTCTTTTGAGCACTTCTTTTGATCAGTTGTTTGCTGGGGAATAGCATTTGGTGTTAAATATTTGTGTTGGAAATCTCTTGGACCCTTATCAGAAATATTTGAGACAAAGATTCCACTCCTTCCCCATTGGCTACTTTCCTTCTTATCTTAGTTTCATTGATTTTTGTTGATACAAAAGCTTTTGAAATTACCTCTAGTAGATATTATTTTTTTCTTAAATGATTGCATTTATCTTCTCCCTATCCATAACTGAAGTGTACCTGAACATTTTGAAATTTTGAAATTTGAAAGTTTTGAAAATTAAAAAAAATTTATAGTGTGATCTTTAATATTCACTTCACATATTCATTTTGACCTTACTGTAGTATGTGATATAGTATGTCATTCTACACTTAATTTCTGTTAAGCTCTTTTCCAGTTTTCCCAGAAGTTCCTATCAAGTAGGTAGTTCTTCCTCAGCTTATATTTTGGTGGTTTATCAAGCACTGGGTTGTTTCTGATCCATCCTTTCCTACTTTGTTCTGCTCATGTACTTTCCTTTTTTTTAATCATGTAGATCTGTTTTTGAATTTGCCTTGTCAGAATCATAAATAGCTTTCTTTGTGTTCTTAGCCCCTAGACAGTGATTATTGGTGGATTATTCTCTAGGTTATTGGAATGTTTTTCCATATTTGCTGAAGCTGAGGCCATATAATTAGAATCAGAAGGGACCGTAGTCATCAAGTGTATTCCATTCCCCCCAAAATCCACTTTAGAGCATACCTAAATGTCATCTCCCAAAGCAGAGTAGCCTTTGATCTACCAAGTACTTTTTTATCTTCCAAATATTCTTTCCAATTACATGTAAAAAGTTTTTAACATTTTTTTTTTTAAATTTTGAGTTCCAAATTCTCTTCCCTCCCCTCTCCTCTTTTTGAGAAGGCAGTTTGACATAGTTTATAGATGTGCAGTCAGGCAAAGCATATTTCTGTATTAGTCATGTTGTAAAAGAAAACACAGCCAAAAAACAAACAAACAAGTAAAACAAAGTTAAAACAGTAAGCTTCAATCTGCATTCAGACTCGATCAGTTTTTTCTCTGGAAGGTGATACCATTTTTCATCATTAATCCTTTGTCTCAGATCATTGTTGCTGAGAAGAGCTAAGTAACTCACAGCTGATCATCTTACAATATTGCTGCCCCTCTGTACAATGCTCTCCTTGTTGTGCTCACTTCACTTTGCATCAGTTGGTGTAAGTCTTCCCAGGTTTTTCTGAAAGCATCCTGTTCCTTATTTCTTAGAACACAATATATGCCACAGTTCAGTCATTCCACAAGTGATAACATCCTCTCAATTTCCACTTTTGATATAATTTTAATTAGGAAACCTAAATCTGTCTCCTTGCAACTTCCGTCTACTGCTCTTAGTTCTACCCTCTGTGGCCAAGCAAAGCAGGTCTGATTCCCACTCAACCCCTTACTATGCTAAATACTTCGGATACAGATAATAAAAAGCAAGACAGACCCTGACCTCAAGGATCTTACAATTTGATTGGAGAAGACAATACACAGAAAGAAGATGGAAAGTAGGGGGTGAGGAGGATACACCAAGGTGTACATGCTGCTGGGACACTCCTGTTCTGTGGAGTTGAAAGCCAGCAGAGCCGTAGAGGTAGAGTGGAATGAGTAGGGAGTCCAATTTCTGCTCCTCCTAAAGGAAGGCTTTGGGAGGAGTTTGGTACTCTGCCCTCCAGCCTTCCAATCTGAAGGGAGAGGAGGCTGAAGGAGGGAGGTGACATCCAAGGCTTGAGTTAGCATTTTGGTGATGAGATTAGAGGTGATGAGCTTACCCTGGGAGGGAGTCTAGTTCCCTGAAGTTGAAACTGGGCTGAGCAGCAGAAGGAAAGGAGAGTCTGATCTAAGTCCATTCTCAGTTCCTTATTATCAGACCTCAGTCACTGTCTGTTTCTCTCATTTGTTTATTTAATATCAGTGTCTCATATGTGCAGGACACAGTGATGATCTGAGACAGATTTTTAGGTAAGACATTGTCCCTTCTTTCATGGAGCTTTTTTTCCTAATGGGATTAAGAGTGGGGGGCTGGGTAAGACTAATTCAGATAAGTTTAATTAAAAGAATATCACATGGTTAAGTACACAAGAGAGTTACAGACCAAATATGAGAACTGAGGGGGAAGTTAATGGTAAGCTTACTGAAGACAGGGACTACTTTTTACCTTTGTGTTATCCTTTGAACAGTGCTGTTCACATCGGTATTTAATATAAATTTTTTATCGGGTTGGATTGGTTTGGTCAGGATAGCTGCCTTTTCCTTTTTTCATTCTGTAGATAGAGTTTACCTAGATTTTAGCAAAGCTCTTGAAATGCTAATTTTCACCCTAGGCAGAGAAATTGACAAGTTCCCTTTTATGATACTCTTGTGGGAAAGGAAAGTATTTGAGCCAGATGATTTATAAAGTTGGTAGATTTGGAATTGTTTCAATGGCTGGACCCAAGGAGTTATGCATTCATGGTCAGCTTAGAAAGTTTGCAGTAGGGTGT
This sequence comes from Phascolarctos cinereus, assembly GCF_003287225.1. NCBI lineage: Eukaryota > Metazoa > Chordata > Mammalia > Diprotodontia > Phascolarctidae > Phascolarctos > Phascolarctos cinereus. The sequence continues at coordinate 170,939,411 of NW_027556180.1, forward strand.
CTCAGGTTCCTGTGCTATTGCGCACTTTTATTAGTCACTTGGAGAAAGAAATCGATGACATGTTTATCAAAAAAATATACAAAGGACCCAAAGCTGGGAGGGAGAGCTAGCATATTGAATAACAATCAAGATCCATAAAGGAGACCCTGGGTAGGGAGTATTGGACTTTGAAATGGGAAGATCTAGCTTCAGGTGGGACCTTTTGACACTTATCTGTGCTGTCTTGGACAAACCCCTTAGCCTATCTGTAAAGAAGATCTGAGGACAGCTGGGTAGAGCTCTGGGCCTGGAGTCAGGAAGACTCATCTTCCTGGCACAAATCTGGTCTCAGACTCTTACTAGCTGCGTGACCCTGGGCAAGTCACTTGACCCTCTTTACCTCTGTTCCTCATCTGTAAAATGAGCTGGAGAAGGAAATGACAACACAGTCTAGAATCTTTGCCCTCCAAAAAAAACCCAAATGGGGTCATGAAGAGTCAGACACAACTGAAAACAGAACAAAAACAACAATGCAATTAACCTGTACAGCAAAGGTTGTTGTATCTCTAAAATTATGTAACATAAGTAAGTGCTTTGTAACACTTAAAGTATTATACAATAATGTTATTTTTGTGTAAAAACAAAACATTATAATATTTCAAATCTGCTATTTCTGCTTACCTAGTTATAAAAAATAGTTAGAAATGTAATAATCTTAAAGATACCACTTATCCTTATACCTTAAGATACCACTTTTAAGAAGGTTTAAGAGTTTAAAAAAAAACTTTAATAAATAAGCCTTAAGGTCATTTTGTTGTTGTCTAATCATTTTTCAGTTGTGTCTGACCCCATTTGGGATTTTCTTAGCAAAGGTACTGGAATGGCTTGCCATTTCCTTCTCCAGCTCATTTTATAGAGGAGGAAACTGAAGCAAACAGGGTTAAGTGACTTGCCCAGGGTCACACAGCTAGTAAGTGTCTGAGACCAGACTTGAACTCAACCCTGCACTCTATCCACTTTTCCACCTCATGGCCTAAGGTAGTTGCCATTAGCAAAATTCAAGTACTAGTATTAGTTATTAGACAAGGTAAACAATAGCAGTTTTAGTTTGAAAGATACAACTTATTAATGTTGACATTTACTATAACTACCATGTATTCAGTAACATTTATTTCTGGCATTCGCATTCATAGTTTAAACTATGCTTTGAAAGAGTTTAGCATCCCTTTCCCCCAATTAAATGGCAGTCATCAGTACATCAACTAATATACCTCAGCCCAATGTTGAGAATAAGAAAATCATAGCTTTTGTATAAACATTTCATGGGGGGAAGGGACCATTTCATCATTGTTAATTTCTCAACTTTTTATCTTTTCAATATATACAAATTTATATATTTGTTCCATTCAGTTGGCTATTTACCTGTTTTCCTCTGAAAGCAAGGATGTAAACTTTGACAATGGTCATGAAAACACAGTAAACTCTTTTTAATGTGATGACTGCTCATTTTAAAAACATTTAATGCTAAGTTGTCTTAAAATGAACTCTAGAGCAAAAAATAAAATGTAACCAAAAAACCATAACACAAGACAGTCTGTTTTCATGTGCAATTATATCTTTGATGCGAGGTTTAGACTTGCATCATTAACTTGTCATCCATTTCTTCCATCATCCTAGGTAGTCTATGGTGTATTCTGATTATGATGTCACTTTTGTTTTTCCTTCCTTTATTAACATCCATAAACTGTACCATTCTTCCTCAGGCTGTGGATTTTCACAGAGTAGTTAGTATGTCTTGTTGCTGTACTGCATGAAGCTGCTTATGAGGTCACATTTATTTACATGCTTATGTTGAGATGTCTTGTTCATTTTTTAAAAATTATCCATACTTGCCCATTTTGAGCACAGGCCTCCCAAGGCATGAACATCATTTTTCCTCCTCTATTATTGCATCCTCTGAATTTCTCCCTCCATTGCTGTTCTTTCTATGTCCTACCTATTGCTCTTTGCAATATGTGCTTTAATATTTGAATCTGTGCAGTTTTCCCCTACTACTTTCATTCTTGTTTTTAAAGGACTCTTGATAAGATTAGCAAAGCTATAGATATATATCATTCCTGGCCCTCATTAAGAACATTGACCAAAAGCCTTTTATTCTTGTATCTTAAGACATAGCCCAGAAAGCGAAATCGTGTTTTCTGATGCTGCCTTCTTACCAAGTTGTTCACTTTTAGGATATCCTTTTCGCCTCCAAACCTCCTATGTTCATCTGGAAGTAATAATGAAAACCCTTGTGTTCCCAAGTTTCCTATTCAGTGTTTCATGATTCTTCCAGGTATTTTCTAGGTTCTTTCTAATAGTGTCATTCATTTCCACATAGAGAAGTGGGTAGGGTTCATAAAGTCTGACAAATTTCAGGAGGCCCTGATTATATGCCAAGACTTTATGATGGGTCGATTTAAGTTGCCAGGTCATCTCTGTATCTGTCAGCCACCGGCCACCACCTGGAACCTTTCATCTCTTCCCATGTACATTAATGGATATTTTCATTCAAACAATATCCACTGTGGAAGCAGCGAGGTTCTTTAGTTCAACTGGTACCTGAACTTCAAAGGACTCATGAGCTGTGTAATTATAGGGTGGTACCATACATGCTCTTCTTTCTTGAGAATATTTCTTTGGAATAACTCCAGACTTTTGTGACTACTTTGTCACTACTTTGTGACTCTAGGTACAACACGGGTTGGCAAGATGACATTTTCTTGATGTTTTTACTGTTGACTACCATCTTTGTCTTGATTTTCTTGTAATCCTGATTCTCCCTGATCATTCCTTTTCTGTTTCCTTAATGGGCTCCTCTTTCTTCTAAACCCATGTGTAGTATTCTTGAAGGTTCTGCCTTCTACATCTTATACTTTCTCGCCTGTGGGTCATACCCATTGCGACTGCTTCACCTGTCATGTGACTGGTCCCTACATCTACATGAGTATCAGTGATCTCATCTTGGGTTCCATTTCCAGATACCTGCTGGTCCCCTCTGCCTGAAAGTTCCATTATTACCTCAAATTCCACGTGTCTATGTGTAAACTCCTCATTTTCTTACTAAAACTGGCTGTTCAATTAAGAGTCTTGGGGGCAGCTAGGTGGCGCAGTGGATAGAGCATCGCCCCTGAAGTCAGGAGGATTTGAGTTCAAATCCCACCTCAGACCAAACACTTGACACTAGCTGTGTGACCCTGGGCAAGTCACTTAACCCTGATTGACTTAAAAAAAATAGATCTTTCACAGTTTGTCTTTTTGTTTGTGTTACTGTTGCTACCACCCTATTTCAGACTCACATTATTTCCCAGTTTGTTGCAATAGCCTGTTTTCCCTGCCTCCATTTTCTTTCCTCTCTAAGGCACCATTATAGATTGCTGTCAGATTGCTCTTCATAAAACACCGCTTTCATCATGCCACTCTCCTCTAAAAACTTGCAGTACCTCCCCACTGCTTATAGGAATGTATTTAGTTACCCAAGAAGTAATATTGGATTTGGAAACAGAGGACCTGGGTTCAGATCCTAGTCCTGCAACTTGCTACCTGTATTACTTTGACCTCATTCAAAAGGAACGTATTTTTCCAGCTTTGTCTGTCACTGTTCTTCTTTGTGAACTTCCCATTCCAGGAAAAAAATGAATTACTTTCTGTCCTCCAAATGTGCTTTGTGCTATCCCATCCGAATCTTTTCACATGCCATATCCTTTCTCTTATAATGTCTTACTTATCCTTTTCAGCCCACTTAAATTCCAATCCGTCTGGGACCTGGCTCAGATCCCATTTTCTGGGAAGTTTTCCCTGAGTGTCGCCCAGAAAGAAATAATTTCTTGAAAAGTGAAGAATGAAAAATAATGCTGTTGGGGACTCTGAGACACTGACTGAAAAGTTATCATACTTGATGTTAAATACTTAAAATTTAAATAGTGATCAAGTTTAGTTGGTTATATTAATGCTTTATATTAAGTTTCTGATAAAAATCAGTAAAAACAAATAGCTGTTCCCTTCTTGGAACTCCTGTTGCCATGTATACCATTCAACTCATCATTTAGTATTCTTTGGTTTTTAAAAATGCATTATCACTGTCTGCAGCATGAAAACTTCTAGAGGACATAAACTGTGTTGTAATTCTTTGAGAGTCATTGCTTTCCATTAAAGTTGGTATTAGTTGTTTGATTAGATATCATTATATTCTGTCTGCACTCTGGTTCTGCTCAGGAGAGTTTGGGGGTTTTCAACATTCCTTTCTCATTTGTTTCCCACCCATTAGAAGTTTCCTTTATTATCTTATTTCTTTCCAGTAAGCTCCAATGCATTCCTAACAGATTTGGATCTGGAAACCTTTAAAAAATACATTACAGTTACCTTTTAGGATCGTTGTTAATGAGATCTTGAGGATTGTGTCGCTGGACTGTGTCAGTGTCCCTTAATTGCCCTCCCTGGTCAAGTCTCTCCCCACTCAGCTAAGTAATTTTCCTGAAGCACAGATCTGTAAACTCTAGTGACTTCCTATTTCCTTTCAGGTAGGAGTTCTTAACCTGGAGTCCTTGGGTCCTTTAAAAGGTCTGTGTACTTGTTGGATAAGAAAACAGTCACGTTTTTATTTAAAAGGTAGCATTTACTTCAGTTATGAATTTTAAAAACGTTCTTCTGAGAAGGGGCTCACCGGTTTCCCCAGACTACCACAGGGGTCCATGGCACCAACAAGGTTAAGCGGCCATGCTGTAGGATAGAATGCAGGCTCCTGTGTGGCTTCTGAAGCCCTCCACAAACTAGCCCCCATCCTTCCCTTGACTGTCCAGCCTCACTGGCCTCTTCACCAATGCCCAGTGTCTGGCACACAGCAGGTGCTGATTAAATTCTTGTTGATGGCTTGATGGACAAAAGTCACTTAGTAGGCTCAACTTCACTAAATAAAAAGGTGGTTTTGCTCTATTTTGGAATGCATTCAAATTGTAGGGGACATTTTTTTAGCTCATTTCAAATAAAAAATATCAAGATGGCTTCTGCAAGATGACATGTCCTGGGAGATGTCCCAGTGCCCATCAGGAAGAAGAGAGGATGCCAAGAGGGAGGGAGCAGGGCAGCCTGGAGGAGGAAGGGGGCGGCCTCGAGCCCCGCCTAACCGCCACCCGGTCACGTGGTCTTAGCCCCCGCCTGCTTTCCTGCTCGACCTGCAGTTTTTCCCTTTAGGCTCTGTCTCTGTTTATTGTAAGCCTGTCCCAGAGATCCGGATCACTTCTTTCCAGAGGGACAAGCCAGTTTTGAATCTGGGAGGTTCTGTTCTCCTGACTCTAGAAAACTTCCTCTTGAGGCCAGTCATCATGATTCATTTTGACGGGCCATTCTGGCTGGAGCTGAGTGAGCACAAGGGTGAGTCCTGGATGGCTCCTATTCCCAAGACCTCCAGGTTGCGTGGATGTACTGCCATGGAGAGCCAAACCCCTGTCCCCAAACGGCCGTTACTAACTACCGCTTGGGGCGGTTCATTTTTGAGGAAGGTTCTCACTGTGTTCTAGTGCAGAATTGGCCCCATCACTGGGAGAGGAAACCCCAAGCCTCATTGCTTTGCCTTCTGGTCTCTAGATTTTGGATGTGATCTTCTCTAGCTTAGAGAGCTGTGGGCAATTTTATATGCTAATTAAGGGACTGAGGCAATTTAGAAACTTATATTATGGCTGCTTTTGTCTGCCCACCTTCCTGACCTAAGCAGGGACAATTCATAAACCCTGCTTTTGCTTAGCTTAACTTAAAAAATAATTGTGTTGATGATGCCTTTTGATTTTATATCATTTATTTCCAAATATCCCTCTTTCTAATGAACCTCTGTGTTTAAAAATTCCCCAGCAGACTTTCTCATTGACCATGTCTTACAGTGAATGGAATATTCCACACCCTTCCTCTCCCACCTTTCCAGTGGAGAGGGAGAAGTGTATTGTGTTCTGTCTCCTGGGGCCAAGCTCTGTCATTCTATTTATTTCTGCAGCATTCAGTTTCATTTTATTGTTCTTTTCATTTATATTGTATATTGTTCTCCTACTTCTGCTTTCTTTGGTCTGCATCTGTTTATATAATTCTTCCAGTTTATATAATTCTTTGGTTGTAATATAATTTCTGTATAATTATTCTGAATTTATCAGTCATTTTTCACATATGAAATAATAGTACTTTATTACATTCATGCACTGCAAATTGCTTAGTTATTCTAGTCAGTGAAGACTCATTTTATTTTCAGTTGTTTGCTACTAGAGAAAAGTACTGCTATGAATATTTTAGTAGATATAGGACCTTTCTTTTTTGCCTTGGCTTTATATGCCATATATCCTCTTAATGTATATGCCTAGTACTGAGATACATAGTTAGCAATGGGATGTCTAGGTCAAAGGGTATAGAGACATTTAAGTCACTTTTTTTGCATAGTTCCAAATTATTTGGCCGTATAGTTGGATTGACTCAAAGAGATTCACCAATTGCTTATTAGTATACTGTTTATTTTAAATTTTGCAAGGCCTAAAATCTTATCTCTTGCCACAGTCTTCCTTCTGTGTAATGCAACTCATAAAAAGGCCCTGAAGACATGAATGGGAAAGCTTTTTTCCTAGATACACTACTTAATTTTAAGAAGAGTTGATTCAGTTTAATTCAGCAAGCATTTATTAAGTTCTTACAGTGCTAGGTGCTAGGCATATCAAGACTAAACCTAAGCAGGCCCTGCTCTTGAGGAGTTTACATTCTACTGGAACAAAAATTTTTATGGTGAAGGCCACTTCATTTCTTCACACAGGCAGCAGTGAATACAACTTGGGCATCTGCCTATGGGCCCATCCACCAGAGATTAATGGCTTTTCTCTAGGTTGTTTCATTGTGCATTTTTTATCATAATGGTAAAATTACTGTACCTCTAAATCTTTAATGATGAGGTTGTGGTTGTTAAAACAAAGGTAGGCCAAGTAGACCTTAAGTAAAGATTGCTTTACTGGGGAGATTGTGTAGTAGAAGTGAGAGGGGAAAACACTACCATTCTGTTGCAGTGTAGCTCAGAGGAGGAAGCATATAATATTTTAAGATATTGCCATTAATTGGTCCTTAGCTTTTAGGTTAATGTGGATTCCTCGATTTTGAGCAAAGGTCTGAAACTTTAAGGAAGGTCTATTACCAGTAGGTGGCACAGTTACAGTAACCTCTGAATGAGAAAACTACTTGGGTAAGGCATTTGAGCATCGCCTCCGTTTATAATCCATTTATTTTGTGACAAAAAGTAATTAGTGCAGTCTTGGGATTAGAAGTGTTTTGTGTAGAATTTCTTTTTTGAAATTTCTGTGTAAATCACTCCCTTTTAGTGATGTAGCATGCATGTATTTCACTCTGGAGCTAATTTGTGTTTGGGAGTTATGCTTTCCTTTCATGGTGTTTCTTTCTTTTTTTTTTCTTTTTTTTTTTTTTGGGTGGCGAGTGATATTTGTAGAACTGCAAAGGGAGAAAGTTGTTATGTTTGGAGTTGAAAGGTTTGGAATAGGATTCATTCTTTCCTGTGAATAAAATGAAATTCTTTACTCAATGCCAACATACTTTCAGAGAAAATTACTTGATTAGTTTAAAAAACTTCATTCTGCATTAATACGTCACCCAAACATCACTTGCAAATGTAGTTGTCTAACATAGCCGTGCAGTTCCCTGCCAAATGACCACTTTAGCCACAGAAGGTTAGGCTTGCTTGGGGAAAGAATATTGAAGGTTCTCTTCCTGTTGATCTAAATCTTTTTGCTAAAGCTATATAGTCCAGGGTACCAGTCATACATTAAGAATTGAGGTTCTTTCTTTGTAGGACAGTGAAATAATCACTATATAGGTTTATGATGGAACATATAAGCCAGACCTGGCTTTTATGTTTTCTCTTAGAGACAAGGAATTATAGATACAAGACAATTTCAGGTTTTAAAAGAAAATAGTGTAGCATTAACATCCCATGGAAAATTTTTGCTTAAGTGGTTATGCCCAGAAAAAAAAAATGAGTATTTTAGTGAGCCTGATGATTAGCATGAGTACATATAATATTTATAGATTTTGTCAAAATTATTAATTTTAAAAACAAAATTTTTAAAAATCTTTTTAAAAAAGAAAAGTTTTTTTTAAACGTCAGTCTTTTATATTCATTTGCAGTTGTTTATGTTTTTGTTCTCAAGTCAATCAACAAGCATTTATAAAGCATAAGAATGTTCTAGGCACTGGGAATATAAAGCCAAAAATGAAACAATCTTGCATTTCAAGATGTTTACATTATATTGAAGAAGACAGCATGAACTTTTACATGCCTACAGAATTGAATATATGCACATATATAATACATATGTAAAACAAACTAAACGCAAGGTAGTTAAATACAAAGTCATTAGGGAGAGAACTTTCAATTTTAGAGGTTATAGAACAACAGAGACTTTTTGAGTCCGATCTAATTTAGAGTCCAAGCAATACCTGAAAAGAAACTCCTCCCACAACATATCCAACAAGTAGATACCCAGTCTTTATTTGAATATGTCCAGTTAGGGAGAGCCCACTTCACCTTTTGGATGACTCTCATTGTTATTTGCATTTTGGGAATGGTCACTCATTGCTTTTCATTCTCCTTCTTTCAGTCATCAGCAGGCACATTAAGTCCTACTGTGTGCCTGACAAGCTGAACAAGTTTAATCCCTCTTCTGTGGGGTGATCTTTCAAATACTTAAAGACAATTACCGTGTTTTACTTAAGGCTTTTATTCTTTAGGCCAAAGCATCCTCAGTTCTTTCCTCATATGGCATCGTCTGGAAATTCTTCAGCATGTGTGGATGTTTTTTCCTACATGTTCTTAGCTTAGTAATATCTTCCTAAAATGTGGTACCCAGAAACAGACATAATATTCCATATGTGTGCTTCCTGCCACATAATACAGTGGGACCATCATCTTCCTAGGCCTCTCTTAATGCAGTCTGGCATTGCAGTAGTCTTCTTGCCTCCTCTGTTACACTGCTAACTCATATTCAGCTTTCAGTCTTTTGAAATCTTTATCATCTTTTTTGGGCAAACTGTTGGCTTGTCAGTACCTCCCCCATCTTAGACCTATGAACTGGATTTTTTTAATTTAAGGGAAACACTTTTATTTAAGCCTATCAGATTTCATGTCAGTGGCTTTGTTGAGCCTTGTTGAACCCTAATGCTTTCGTTAGGGTTAGCTAACCTTCCTAGCTATGTGTCATTAAAAAAAATTCGATCAGCATGGCATTTATACTTTTGCTGAAGTGATTGATAGACACGTTCGATGGCATTGTACTTGCAAAACATTCCAGGAAAGATTTCCTTCCAAATGAACATTGAACCATTGATGACTATTTTTTAATGTCTGATCATCTAGCCAGTTACCTAAATTGGATAAGAGGGCTCAGAAGAGAGCCTCTAGGAATGCCCTACAGTTAGGGGACTATTCTGAGATGAGCCTGTTTGATACTAGAACAAAGTGAGACACTCAGTTTAATATTCCACAGTCAAAAAAATGAAATTTACTCAAAAAGGAAATTCATTAGGGATACAGAGAGCAAATTCAGCTGATTCTTCTCTGCTTGAGTTGCCTGTGGTATTCAGCCCCCCAAACATCAGGCCTCCCTCCTCTGGAGTTCACTGGGACTGTTTTGTACTAATGTAAACAGAAAGTGATGTCAGTGGCCATTTTGAGCCAATCAAATATCTAAGATGCTTCTAATACTTTTATGACAAGGAAAAAAAACTAGCCTAATTTACATGGAGGGAAGGGTTGCTGGAATATTTCTCTTACCATAGAAACTGAAATCATTTGCTCCAGTAAAAGAGATTGATAAAGAGTTTTTAGACAGATATGAATGTGGTGGACAAAGAGAGTATCTGGGGGCAGTGCCTATCCACCTGTGACAACAGTGTGAAGAGAGGTCAAGAACAATAACTATTAAAAACACTGTTGGATTTAGCAATTAAGAGATTATTTATAATCCTGGAAAGAACAGTTTCCTATGAGTGGTGGATTTGGAAGCCAAATTTCCAAGGGATTGAGAAGTGAGAGGAAGGTAAAAAGGTGAAGAAAATGAAGGCTTTTCTTAGGAGTTTTCTAGAAAAGAGAGGAAAGAGGGGGCTAGTAATTAGAAAGAATAACAGCTTTGTGAAGTGAAGGTTTTCAAATATTGGAGAGATCTGGACATATTTGATAACAAGAGAAAGAATGAAATTTTTTTTCCCTTTTCTCTTTCTGTTTCCCTCTGTTCCTCCATCCTTGTGTGTATGTATATAATATAGGTTTGTATGCTGGAGATAGGAAGAGATGGTGTCAGGGATGCAAGTAAAGAAGTTGACCTTTAAAAGAAAGGCCACCTCACCCACAGAGACTGAGAATGAAGGAGAGCATAGGGCTTATGTAGAGTGATTTTTTAAAAAATTATTTATTTTTAGTTGTAGAGTGATTTTGAGAGAGAAAATAAAGGAGAAGAAGGAAGTTAGGGTGGGGGTTATCTTTCATTTCTTTGGTAAAATAGATGGGGGGGATCTTACAGTGAAAGCAAAGGTATCATCTAGGAAGCCTGAGAAAAGAAGTTTGGAACAGCTGTTTGAGGAATAGACTGTCCATAAGGAAAGAAAAATGGGATTGTCATAGCATTGAGAGCCCAGAAGAGACTGTAAGTGAACCCAGTCAGCACAGTTGCATGACTTTTCTTAATGGCATTCAACAGTTTATATAAATCTTCCCAGTTTTCTCTGAAAGCATCCCTTTCATCGTTCTTAGGATGCAAAAATATTCCATTATATTTATATACTATAATTTGTTCAGCCATTACCCAATTGATGGGTGAACCCATTTAGTTTCTAATTCTCTGCTCTGACAAAAAAAGCTGTTAGGAATATTTTTGTACACATGAGCCCTTTTCTTCTCTGATCTTTTTGAAGTACAGGCCTGGTAATGGTATTCCTGGGTCAAAGGGGTGTGTGTGTGTGTGTGTGTGTGTGTGTGTGTGTGTGTGTGTGTGTGTGTAATGTTAGAGACTTTGGGCATACTTCCAAATTGCTTTCCAGAATAGCCATACCAATCCACAACCCTAGTAAGTACCCCAGTGTTCTTGTCCTTTTTGCCAGTCTGGTGGGTATAAGATACAACCTCGGAGATGTTTTAATTTGCATTTCTCTAATTACTAGGGGTTTGGGCATTTTAAAATGATTGTCGATTGCATGCGTTTCTTCATTTGAAAGCTGCCTGTTGCCATTTGTCTGTTGGGGAATGGCTAGCATTCTTGTTTATTTCAATTTATTTCTTGTATATTTTAGATAGCAGGTTTTTATCAGAGAATCTTGCTCCAAAGATTTATCAGTTAACTATTTCTCTGCTTATTTTAACTAAATTGCTTTTGTTTGTGTGAAAACTTTTAAATTTTGTGTAATCAAAAAAAGCCATTTTGTGTTATGATCCTTTCTATCTCTTGATCATGAACTCTTATCCATCTATAGTTGCAAAAAGTATTTTTTCCCTTGCTTTTCTAATTTGTGATGTGAGTTTTTATGTTTGAGCTACAAATATATCCATGTGTAGCTTATTGTGGTATAGGATGTGTGAGATGTTGGTTAAAATCTTATTTTTGCCAGATGGCTTTCCAATTTTCCTGAAAGTTTTTGGCAAATAGTGAACCTTTCCCATGGTGGTTGAGTTTATTGAACATTATACGATTATGTTTATTCTTTACATTATGTACTTTAACATTCCACTGATTGACTTCTATTTTTTAACCAGAATGAAATAGTTTTGACTATTACTTCTTTGCTATATAGTTTGATATTTGATATGTTAGGCCTTTTTCATTTTTTACCTTAGAGAGTCTTGATTTTTTCTTTCTCCAGATGAATTTTGCTACTATTATTAAATTCTCTGAAGTAATTCTTTGGTAGTTTGACTGATGAAAAACTGAATAAGCATTTCTGTAAAGAGTATATTTGATTAACTTTTCTTTTAAACATTTAGATGCCATGTCATTTGATGAATCTGTGTTAAATATTTATATTGGTTATCATGCCTCTAAGTATACAGCACTTTCCCTATTTTTAATTTCTTAAATTAAAAAAAAATTATTTTGTTAGATATTTCCTATTTACATGTAAAAAAGTTTAATGCTCATTTTTTTAAAAATTTTGAGTTTTAAATTCTTTTTCTTCTTCCCTTACGTCCCATATGAAAAGGAAAACAATTCGATATCGATTATTCATGTAAATTCATGCAAAACACTTCCATGCTAGCTGTGTTGCAAAAGAAAACAATAAAAATAAAATTAAAAAACTGTACTTCACTCTGCATTGATAATTCATCAGTTCTGTCTCAGGAAATAGCATCTTTCTTTTTTAAAAAATTTTATTAATTTATTTTGATTTATCAACAATTACTTCCATATGCTTTTGAGTTGAAAATTTTTCTCCCCTTTCCTCCTCCCCCCCACCCTCCCCAAGATGGTGCACAATCTGATATAGGCTTTACATTTACATTCCTATTAAACATATTTTCACATTAGTGAAGTTGTAAATAAAAATTAAAACCAATAGGAGGAACCACCAGAAAGAGGAAACAAAACTCAACAGAAGAGAAAAAAAATAGCAATTCAAATTCCATAGTTCTTTCTTTGATGTGGATAGCATTTTCCATCACGAGGCCTTTGGAGATGTCTTAGATCCTTGTATTGCTGGGAAGGGTTAAGTTTATCAATGTTAGTCATCACACAACATGGCTGTTATTGTGTACAACGTTCTCTTGGTTCTGCTCACTTCACTCAGCATCAGACCATATAAGTCTTTCCAGGTTTTTCTGAAGTCAGCCTGTTCATCATTTCTTATAGCACAATAGTATTCCATTACATTCATATACCACAACTTGCTCAGCCATTCCCCAATTGATGGGCATCCTCTCAATTTCCAATTCTTTGCCACCACAAAAAGAGCTGCTATGAATATTTTTGTACATGTGGGTCCTTTTCCCATTTGTTTGATCTCTTTGGGATATAGCCCTAGAAGTGCTATTGCTGGGTCAAAGGGTATGCACATTTTTGTAGCCCTTTGGGCATAGTTCCAAATTGTTCTCCAAAATGGTTGGATCATTTCACAACTCCACCAACAATGCATTAGTGTTCCAATTTTCCCACATCTTTCCAACATTTATCATTTTCCTGTTTTGTCATGTTGGCCAATCTGATAGGTGTGATGTGGTACCTCAGAGTTGTTTTGATTTGCATTTCTCTAATCAATAACGATTTAGAGCGTTTTTTCATATGACTATAGATGGCTTTAATTTCTTCATCTGAGAACTGTCTGTTCATATCCTTTGACCATTTATCAGTTGGGGAATGGCTTGTGTTCTTATAAATTTGTCTTAATGCTCTATATATTTTAGAAATGAGGCCTTTATCAGAGAGACTGGTTGTAAAAATTCTTTCCCAGTTTTCTCCCTTCCTTCTAATCTTGTTTGCACTGGCTTTGTTTGTGCAAAAACTTTTCAATTTAATGTAATCACAGTTATCCATTTTGCTTTTCATAATGTTCTCTATCTCCTGTTTGGTCATGAATTCTTCTGTTCTCCATAGATCTGATAGGTAAACTATTCCATGTTCTACCAGTTTACTTATGGTATCAGCCTTTATATCTAAGTCCTGAACCCATTTTGACTTTATTTTGGTATATGGTGTGAGATTTTGGTCTATGCCTAGTTTCTGCCATGCTCTTAGGAAATAGCATCTTTCATCCTGTGTCCTTTGGAAATGTCTTGGATCGTTGTTTTAATCAGAGTAGCTAAGTGTTTAACAGTTAAACATCCTTACGCTATTGCTGTTACTACATACAATATTGGTATAAATGTTCTCCCGGTTCTGTTTATTTAACTTTGCATTAGTTCTTAAATTTTCCCCAGTTTTTCTGAAACCACCCTGCTCATTCTTTCTTATGACAAAATAGTATTCCATCAAATCTTATACCACAATGTTCAGCTATTGCCCTAATTGATGGGTATCTCTTCAATTTTCAGTTCTTTGCCACCACAAAAAGAGCTGCTATAAATATTTTTGTATAAATAGGTTCTTTTCCCTTTTTTCTAGTGTCTTTGGGATAGAGACCTAGTAATGATGTTGCTGAGTCAAAGAGTACGCACAGTTTTGTAGCGTTTTCAGCATAGTTCTGAATTGTTCTCCAGAATGGTTGGACTAGTTCACAACTCCATGAGCGGTGAATTAGTGTCTTAATTTTTCTACCTCTCCTCCCACATTTGTCATTTTCCTTTTCTGTCATGTTAGTCAATCTGATAGGTTTGAGGTAGTATCTCAGAGTTGTTTTAATTTGCATATCTCTAATCAGTAGTGATTTAGAGCATTTTTTAAAGTGGCTGTTTATTGCTATGATTTCTTCTTCTGAAAATTGCTTGTTCATATCCTTTGACTGTTTATCAACTGGGGAATAGCTCTTATTTTTTATAAATTTGGCTCAGTTCCTTATATAATTGAGAAATGAGGCCTCTGTCAGAGAAACTTGCTCTAAATTCTTTCGCCCCAGTTTCCTGTTTCCCTTCTAATTTCGGCTACATTAATTGTGTTTGTGCAAAAGCTTTTTAATTTCATGTGATCAGAATTATCTTAAATTTTACTTTCCATAGTCCTCTCTATTTCTTGTTTAGTCATAAACGTATCTCTTATCTGTAGGTCTGACAGGTGCTTCCTTAATTTACTTATGTTATAACCCTTTATATATAAAACTCATATATCTCATTTATCCATTTTGACCATGTCTTGATATGTGTTGTAAGATGTGGGTCTGTTAGGTCTGTGCCTAGTTTCTGCTAAACTGCTTTCCAATTTTCCCAGCTGTTTTAGTCAAATGGTAAGTCAGTCCTTACCCTCAAAACTTTCCTCTTTGGGTTTATCAAACACTAGATTACTGTGGTCATTTACATACTGTGTATTGTGTTTACCTAACCTGTTTTTCTGATCCACCATTCTGTTTCTTAGCTAATATTAGATTGTTTGATGGTTACCACTTTGTAATATAGTTTGAAATTTGAAACTTCTAGGCCATCTATTTCCTTAATCTTTTTTTTTTCATTGATCCCTTTAATATTCTTGACCTTTTGTTCTTCCAGATAAACTTTGTTACTCTCTTTTCTAGCTTTATAAAATAATTGTTTGGTAGTTTTATTTGCTATATAACATGGAATAAGTAAATAGGTAGAATTGTCATTTTTTTATTGTATTGGCCTGGACTACCCATAAGCAACGAATATTTCTCTATTGGTTTAGATATGTCTTTATTTGTGTAAAAAGAGTTTTGTAATTATGTTTATGATCCCTGGGTTTGTCTTGGCAGATAGATTCCTAAATATTTTATATTGTCTATAATTATTTTAAATGGAGTTTCTCTTTCCATCTCTTCCTGCTGGGTTTTGTTGGTATTATATAGAAACGCTGATGATTTATGTGGTTTTATTTTATATCCTACAACTTTGCTGAAGTTGTTAATTATTTCAACCAGGTTTTTAGTTGATTTTCTAGAGTTTTTTAAGTATACCATCATATCATCTGCAAAGAGTGATAGTTTTATTTCCTCATTGACAATTTTTATTCTTTCAAATTTTTTTACTTGTCTTATTGATAGTTTCCCTGCTTATCCCTTTTAACTAAATCTGTTTTTGCTTTTCCTTTGTCTGAGATGATGATTGCTACTGGTGCCTTTGTAACTTTAGCTGAAGCATAATACATTCAGCTCCAGCTGCTTATTTTAACTCTTGTGTTTCAAGTGTGTTTCTTGTAAACAGCACATTGTTGGATTCTGGTTTCTTATCCATTCTGCTTTCCACTTCCATTTTATGGGCAAGTTCATTCCTTTCACATTCACAGTTATAATTACTAACTGTGCTTTTCCCTCCATCCTATTTTCTTCTAATTATTTTTCTTTCTTTTTATCCTATCCCTCCTCTAAAGTCCACTGCCGCCTTTTATCGGTGCACCCTTTTATCACACTCCTCTCTCCCCTTATCTCCATCTTCTCCTGTTTCCTTCCTCAGTAAGATAAATGTTTATTACTAATTGAGAAGGTGTATATATTTTCCTTCGAGCTAGTTTAGATATGAGTGAGATTCAAGCATTGATTCCCCCCATTTCCCTCTTTATTATAAAAGCTCCTCCCTGTGCACCTCTTTTATGTGAAATAATTTCCCCCATTCTTCCTTTCCCTTCTGTCTTCTCCTAGGGGATCCCTTTTTCTCACCTAACATTTTTTTTTCATCCTTCCAACATAATCGACTCACTCCTGCACCCTCTTTCTATGTAGAATCTAACTACCCTGATAATGATAAAGTTCTATTTATCCATTGTTTTCCAAGCTAATTCTGGGACTTTGGAGGTTTTCTGTGTTTCCAAGGTGGTGTAATTTGAGAAGTGTGGTCTCTGCTGTCCTGGTCTGAACACTGGTCCTTTCCCAAGAAAGATCCCTGATCCCCTAGGATTATAATTGATGCTACTCCTGATCCCTTGAGACCAAAAGTGGTACTGCCCTGCAGTATTCCTTCCACTCCCTCTTGACTAAAAGTGCTCTTCCCTGGCCTTAAACCATGACCCAGAAGTAGACATAGGCGACAGAGTCACTACACATTTGCCCCTCGCGGCTTCCACTTCCCCTTGAAAGTGCTTCTTCCTACTCTTGAACTATACCCAGAAGTAGGTATATGGAATTTTTTTCTAAAGAAGTTTGGCAGTGGAAACAGTACCTGGTCCTATGTCGATGCTAGCATAGAGGTCCCCCAGGATCTCTCTTTCTGCCCAGTTGCCATGTCCCCTGACCATCTTTGGCTTGATAGATCCTGAAGCTGCTGCTGTTTCTTTTGCCACCACCTAGTTCCACCACTGGGGTTTTATGCAGTGGGCTCAGGGTCAGCCTCTACCCTCACGTCACAGATCTCTCTTTCCAACCTCTTATGTTTTCTTGGGCTGAGATGGATGTTTTTTCACTCTGACTTTTTGTTTACTCTGCTTACTCCAGAAGTCTAATTGTGGTGTTATTTGAAAGTTGTTCGGAAGGGAGTGTTGGGAGATCCTGACTGAGTGCTTCTCTATTCATCCATCTTGACTCTGTCCCCAGAAGTACACTGTTCATCTTTTTAAATTAAGTATGTTTTTATTATTGCCTTGTCTGAGATCATCTGCTTTTGAGTTACTGAAGTGTTATAGATTTTACTCGACTCTTTATTTTTACTGTATGAGTCCTTTTTTTTGTTTGTTTTGTTTTGTTTTTAGGCAGTGGGGTTAAATGACTTGCCCAGGGTCACACAGCTAGTAAGTGTTATGTGTCTGAGACCGGATTTGAACTCAGGTCCTCCTGAATCCAGGGCCAGTGCTCTATCCACTGTGCCACCTAGCTGCCCATTGTATGAGTTCTTTTTTAAGTGTTTCTTATAAAAAGCATATTGTTGAATTTTTCATTTCTAATCCATTATTCTACTCTTCTTTGTTTTGTGGGTGATTTTATGCTTTTTATGTTCACATTTCTGATTATTAATTCTGTATTTTCTTGTATATTTTTCCTTTTGCCACATATCTCTTTACAAAGAAAGGGCTGTTGAGAGAAAATTGTGTTCAGCACTAATGCTGTATTTTTGATGTCATACTTTCTTCCCTCTTTCCTCCTCTCCCCTCATCTTTGCTCCAATAAGCTTTTTTCTTTTCCCTTCCCTCCCTCTTTGTTCATCACAAGTTCTCAACCTTGTTTTCCTTTACTTTTATTAATCATTTTATGCTCCACCCCTGAAGACAGAATTTGTTTTGCTTAATACTAATTCCTTCCTCTTACTTTCCCTTTCCCCAGGCCTTGTTTTACCTGATTCCCTATTGTTTATTTTATTTCTATACCAAACTGTGTGTATGTGTGTGTGTATCTGTCTGTCTGTTTTGTGAAATGATAAGTTCTACCCCTTTTCTCCTCTTCTTTTCTCTCTTCCCTTAGCTTTTTTCCTCTTCAAATCATCAAAATGTAATAAAATTGATCCAGCCCATTTCTTACCTGACTCTCTTCATAACCCTTGAAGACATTAGGGTTTTGAAGGGACACTTGTTTCTTCAGAAATTAGAAATTGGATATTAGATTATCAACCCTGCATCATCAAGTGGTCCCTTCCAAGTGGCTCCTGTGCATTTATCTTTTTGTATCTTTTTCAATTCGTGTTTGCAATTCAAAGTGTTTCTCCAGCTCTTGTCTTTATCTTTTGTCTTCTAGAACAGGAGTCTAGAATAGGCATCAGCAAACTACATTTTAAAAATTGTATTTAAAAATTTAATAACTGTTCTAAGCTCATGGGCCATGCAGAAATCAGTGATAGGCCAGATTTTGCCTGTGTACCATAGTTTGCTGACCCCTGTTCTAGAATGTCATGTTCTAGACTTTCCTTTATAGTAGAAGGTTTTAAGTGATCCTAACTCTGGCTCCTTGATAGTTGAATTCTTTATGACTTCTTACTGCAGTTTTTCTTTGACTTGGAAGCTCTGGATTTTAACTATGACATTACTGGGAGTTTTCGTTTTTGGATTTTAGGAGGTGAAATCAGACATCAATGATGCCACACCAGGATGGCATCTTCAAGAGAAGAGGAGACTTAGAGGAACATAGTATCTTCAAATATTTGAAAGTCTTATTAGAAGAAGAGATGAAAGTTGTTTTATTAGGCTTTAGAAGGGGCAGAACATGGGTGGAGCTGCAAAAAGGCACATTTAGATGCCAGGAGCTTTCCAAAAGTGCGTTTGGCTGATTGCATCAGGAGAAAAGCAGAGGAGAATAAGAGGGGAAACAGTAGCCTTCTCCAGCTCCTAGAAGTAGCAATAGTAGGAGAGATTAGACACAAGTATATACGTTGAGAACAGGGAAATAGGACACAGCCAGCCTTGAAAGTGGGAAAAGAACCCATAAAGTGAAAGACAACATCAAGGGTGGCATTGGCATTTAAAATGTAATACGAGAAAATATATGCACAGTAGTTTGCAAACCTCACAGCACTGTACAGTGTCGGCTATTATTATTTATGAAAGAGTTTGTCTAATTTTGTACCTTTTGGGAGGTGGTAGGGTTTGCTTATGAGCTTGTTTCAAAGCGAGTTAATTTTAAATGCTTTCATGATGGATAGTTATCAAAGTTTATACCTTTGCTTTCAGATTATAAACAGTGTGATGAGCTGATTAAATGGACTGAGTAGGAATTTAGAATTGTGGAAGAGATAAGAAGCTGAGAAGTTGACAATACTGTAATTGTATTTTTAAAGTTGGAATAATAGTACAAAAGTTCCTGATTTTATTTTCCCCAACTGTAGGTTGAGGCACATTTTCTGGTATATTGGTTGTAATTGACATGTACTTGGGTAAGGATGCTCAAGTTGTTTCTAAAGGGTAACATAGACTATTAAGTCTAAAAGCCAGCAACAAAATATTTTATTGAAAATATGGTAGTGTTTGTCACAGCAGGTGCCAACAGCAATGTATTGTATTTTTTTCAAACTGAAAATGCTGCTCTTTATCTTGTGTAACTAACCCCTTTTTGGGTTTTTTAAAAAATATTAATTATATTAATAAGCCTTTTGTGAATTGAATGACATATGAAAAAATTGTTTCTTCTTCCAAAAATTTCTAATGGAAAATAAATCATTATGTTTCTGAACTATTTTTACAATGAGGTAATCAGGAATGCTTGGGTTGAAATGTTTAATTTTGTTTTATTGTGTATTGTATTAAGACCACATTTTAATAGAAATTCATGTGAGAAGAATCTTCTGAGACCATCTAGTCCAGGGATGGGGCAACCTGATCTAATCTAACTTCCTTCACTTAACATTTGGAAATTGTAATTTAAACTTTTATTCAGTTTTTATTGAAAGCTAAGCTCCAAAATGACTTTTGAAAAAGAGTCCCCAGTTGTATCATGCACATAAATGAACATTGTTTAACAGACTCAGAGCAAACAAGATGTTATAATCACATCTCTTGATACTAAAAAGGTTTTGTTTTTGTTTTAGATTTAGTTCTTAAAACAAAGGTAAATGCTGCTTTGTGACTGTTTTTGTCTGTTTGTTTGTATCCTAGGAGTTGTTTCATTAGTAGCCGTTCATCCTTCTACAGTGAGCGCTGTTGGGAAGCAGCTCTTGCCCAAAACTTTTGGACAGTCCAATGTCAACATCACCCAGCAAGTGGTAAGGAGTTCTTTGGTGGAGGGTGGAGTATTCCTTTGGCACATATGTCAGATTCATTACAGATAAATCAATGTGAGCATTGGTCTTTGTACTGGTAAATTTGCCGTGTACAGCAATATCTCATTGAGAGACATGACCCTTTTTATCTTTATAGGATTCAGTCTAATGATTCCTCTCAAATCTAGACTGTCAAGACTTCATTTCTTTGAAAAAGAGTTGGTATTTTTATTTGTTGGCTTTCCCTCTAAGAGATCTTAGCAGCAGCAGTAATGGTTTCTGTTTCTGTGCTGCTTCATAGTTCTTAAAGTACTTTGACACCTCATCTTCTTGAATGCCCACAGTGGCTCCACAAGGGAGTTAGGCCAAATATTGTTATTTATACTTGAGGGGTGCAGTTTCAGAGACAGAGGGAGGATAAGGGACTTTGCTAAGATCACACAACTGGTTAGGAACAGAGTTTGGGGATTACAAAGGACAACTTGTCTTTATAGTGTTCTGCCCTTTCCTCTATTAACTTTTCCAGCATCTACTTTACTATTTCCAAACATTTTATAAGTTTCCAAAAGGAACCTTTTGGTCTCTGATAATTTCCTGCTTTTGAATTAATGAATATTTGTTGTGCATTTATAATATATTATGGTTTATTTTGCACATTCAAAGCACATAACTAATTAATTTTTTTGAGATTAGGAGAGAAAGCTGTCTGTAGATCGAAGTTGATATGATGTTGATATTCACAATATTGAATCAGATCAGAATTCTTTGAACAAGTGATAAATACTAAATGAGAATTTCAAGTGAAAGCCAGAAACTTTTTTCAGTCTGGATTATGGAAAGTTATAGAAGGGATGGAGATGTAGAAGTAGAGGAAGAAACAGGTCTTTTAGAGTCCAATGAAGAGTTGATATAGGCTTGAGCAGTCACATGGAATGTGAGTAATTTCAAGTTGTGGATGACATTGGAAAATCCCTGAATAATTCTGATCAACGTGTGAGAGGGGAAGATTATTTTTGCCTTTTGCTAAGTGATTATAAAGGAAATGGGAAAGAATAAAGTAATAGCTTTCAGAAAATATCTGCTCATTTTAGTAATCACTATTTTTCTTAGTAATAAGCTGTTTTTGCCAAATGACATAACTACACATCTTTGTTTCACTGATTTCTTTTTGTTTCCTATCACATTCAGCTTCTGTCCTTTTGTCTTTTCTACCACTTTTAACAGATTAATTATAAGTAGTCTATCCCATAATTAAGTGAGCCTACAAGACTTTTTTTCTCGATTCTGTTTTGTAAACATCTTGTCTATGTAACCTTCTGCTGTTTTGCTTTCAATAAAATCATGATACACCTGCTCCATTTCTATATCCTTTTTTAAAAATCTCTATCTATAGTTCTTTCCCTGCTGTTTTTGGTCCAACTCTTATTCCAATAGTTTCATTAGGTGCCAATTATAGAGTTTCCATACTATCGATTCTTTCATACTTCCTTGTCTAGAATAACTACCTCTTGTGTAATAGAACTCCTCTTTGTATCTCTAGCTATCTGTTTTATGCCCACCATGTCCACAGACTGCTTAGAGCTTTCAAAACATAGGCACTTTGTTATTTCCATTTTATCCTGAAAATTTATGATTTTGTACTTTTTCAGGTACAGGCTGAACATTTATTTACAGTTTTCTCATATTAGCCTAAACTGCAGTTTGGATTTATCTGTAAGGTAACGAGTCAAAGTTTAATTTGTTATTTTCAATAAGGTTTTCATTCCCTCAGGAGGTCTGTTGTGTTCGTTGATATACATAAGTTGAAATATTTTCATTGATGAGAGGAACCTTTCTGTCAGATAATTTTTTTTTTGTGAGACAATTATGATTAAGTGACTTGTCCAGAGTAACACAGCTAGTGAGTGATATGTGTCTGAGGCCATATTTGAACTCAGGTCCTCCTCCTATTTTTTTTATTTTTTATTTTTAGGCAATTGGGGTCAAGTGACTTGCCCAGGGTCACACAACTAGTAAGTGTCAAGTGTTTGGTCTGAGTCTGGACTTGAGCTCAGGTCCTCCTGACTTCAGGGCTGGTGCTCTATCCACTGTGCCACCTAGCTGCCCCTAGAAGTCGGTATTTGACAATGAAGTAGATCACCCTTCAGGTGTTCTCTTTGGCTCAATATTGACCAGCTTGAATTATTATACTCTCTCTACTTAGTGGAGTGCCTGGGACATTGTAGGCGCTTAATAAATATTTTTTGAATGGAGATTTAATTGGATCTCTTGGGAACTGTTAATATTAGGGAATCCATAAAATAGCTACTTAACTTTTTGCTTTCTTCTCAAGTCCCCCAGTCATTACTGGCTCCACAAGATGTGACTTCCTCCCCACTCAGTTATTAGTGATTCAGGAATGCATAGAGAAAACCCACTGTACTCAGAAGCCACTATTTTTGAGCTTGCTCTAAATTATTTTCTCTTCTCATAACCTCAGGACGCTATGGTTTCTTTTCATATGTTGCCCTTGGCCATATCCTGAAATGAAATGATGGTATTATTTTCCAACTTAATAAATTCTCCATAAATTGTAACTATTCTCTTTCTCTCAGATTTCTTCCTCTACTTTTTGGCCTATTCCCTTCACTTTCTTCCTCTCCTCTTTTGATTTTCCTTGAAACACTCTGATTATCTAAAATACTCTAGTAATTATTGTAACTAAAGAAAAGTGAAAATGTAAAGATTAAAGACAAAAGATACAATTTAAAATCACCATATACCTATACTAGGATATTTTAATCAAATATATAGAATACTTCAAGTCAACCTCTCCTATCTGGAACCCAGCCAAGAAGGAGTTAAGCAAACAAAATGTCTGCACAGCCCAAATAGAGGTTACGCTAAAGCTAGAACCCAGGTATTCTGACTCCCTCCAGCTCTTTCCACTAGATCATGGAAACAGTCAGTTGAAAAGGCGGGAGAAGTACCTTTATGTTCAGGTTGAGAGAACATAAATAAATACCTGATAAATGATGGACAATAGAGGAAACCTATAAAAAGTAGCAACAAATATGTGAAGATCTCCATAGTCTGGGGTTGATGCGAAGGAAAATCACTCCTAATCAGTATAAAGCTTCCAACATAGCAAATAATTGACTTTCATAAAAATCACTAAGAGTAACCAAGAAAAGGTTAGATTTTGTTAAAGGCAGGAAGTATGTACTATCTCTTAAGAAGATTACCTGCTAGAATAGACAAATTATTATAAAGATGTTTTGGTGCTATAAGGGATAAGCCCTTAGGTATTTGGAAAACAAGGCTTCTGAACATTTTTTGGCGCCTTGGATCCCCTTGTTAATCTGGTGAAGCCTATGGTCCTCTTCTTAGAATAATGTTTTAAATGTGTAAAATAAAATAAATAGAATTACAAAGCAAACCAAGTTGAAATTTAGTTGTCAAAATATTTTTAAGTGTAAAATGCTTAGCACAGTGCCTGGCATATAGTGCGTGCATGTTCACTGCTACTTTCATTATCATTATTGTTAAAAATAATAATAAAATAATTTTAAAATGATCCTGCCTCCCTGCCCCCTAGTCTTAAATCTATCCATGGACCCCTTTTCTAGAATAAGTCATTCCCTGATGATCCTATCAGGCTAAAAGTTTACTGTTTGTTTTTCTAGGGTCGAGGGTTTTATTATTTCAAATGATAAGTTATGAGAAGACCAAGATTGTATAAGATCAGGGATGCTATTTTGTCCCAACTTTTCTTTTACAACAGTGGGTGCTTAAAATGTCTGTATGGTGAATTGATTTTGTTCAACACTGTATGCATATGTTTAGGGTTGTTGGCTTTTTTAAAAAAGTGGAAATGCTATATAAAACAATAGAAAGTAAGGACAGTTCCGTAGAGATCAGTTTTTGTAATAGTCAAACTATATTTTCCCAAAAATGTCTGCCTAGGAATAAATATCAATTTTTACTTGTAAATATGCACATTTCCATTCTATATGACAGTATAATTCAAAAGGTATATTAAGTTAATATCCAGAACTTCAAATGGAATGTTATGAATTAGTGTTAAACTAAGAAGGCTAATGAAAGCAAGACCCCCTTGCCCCTGAATTCAAAATGTATTGACACACTGCTTATGAGAGATAATTGTTTTCTAAGCCCAAAGAAGACACTTTGGTGTAGGTTACAAAATTTGTGTTTAAAGTTTAGTATTTAGAAGAAATGAATGTTTCCTGTGTGTGTGCCGAATAACTAACAAGAACTGCAAGGGTGTCATTAGGAGGGAGGGTTGTTAGGTTACCTCCTTATGAAAGTGTTTGGTTATTTTGGTAATGAAAGTAAAAAATAATGTGACATTAGCGTAAAATTAGACTTTAACAGCTCAGGGATAACTCCATAAACATATATTATTGAAATTTTTAAATACTCTTCAAAGGAAAGGAGTGAAAATTTATTTCAACTTTTTCTCCTTTCATGGACCATAACTTGGTGTGTGAACCATTAACATTGAATGAGGTCACCTGGACTTAAGGAAGATAATAAAAAAAGCTCCTCTGTCAGCTATTAATGGTGTCATATTAGGTAATGCATTTAGCCGGTTAAGAAGGGGAACAGAAGGGGATAGCAAGCTTAAAATAACCCAAGATATTATCTATTGTGAATCTTTTAAATGATATATTCTTTCTTGGGTTTTGTGGTTTGTTGGTTTTTTTTTTTTGACCTTCGATGTCTAACTTTAATATGTTTTGCTGAAGTTTTTTAATACGTTGACTACAGTTTATAGCTGTATGATTAAACTTAGCTATAGATGGAATTTGAGTGTTTATTCAGAAATGTTTGAGAATAATGCAATAAAGTTGGAAGGAACATGTAATACAGTAAAGGGTAAAATTTTAACTGTATGTGTTATGGGGTGTACTTTTTGTTACAGCTTAATAGCGAGGCACTAATTGATGTGTAACTTCAGAGTTAGCAAAGGACATAAAGTTACTTGTTCATTGAATAGTAATTTATTTGGTATTGTTTAAGGGCACAGGGGGAGGATTATGGAAGAGAGAAGAGAGAGAGTGTGTGTGTGTGTGTGTGTGTGTGTGTGTGAGAGAGAAAATAAGGAAATTTTGACCTCTGTTGATACTTTTAAGCCATTGGTTTTAGTTTGCTGACTTCATTGGGGATATCAATATATGAAGATGGACTGTATATTTGAGCCTGACAATGTGATTATGTATTTTAGATAATAGTATAATTTAATCTTTTTTTCAGCATGGTTAATTGTCCGTCTCTTGTTTCCTTGTCAACGTCAGCCTCTGTTCTTTCTTTTCCTATCTCTCAATTTAGCATTCTCCCAAGTTCCATTGTTATGCTCTCATGACTGGAGCTGTTGACTTCTGCACAGATGGATGGTGCCCAAATCTGTTGTTAGCCATGCCCTGTGCCCTGAGTCCCCTGCTTGCGTTTCTTATTGCCTGTAGGGTATTTCAGCCTCTATCACTTTAGTACCTCAAATTCTGCATGCCTAAAATTGAATGCATCATTTTCCTCCTAAAATGAATTCCTTCTAAATACCTGTTTCTAACAACAGCACCATTTTTCTTCTGGTGACCCCACTGGAAACGTTTAGTCCTCTTTGATTCTTCCGTGATTTGCCCCTAGGCCTAATATAACAAGTTGTTGTTTGAGTCGCTCCTTCCTTCCTCTCTTATCTCTTCTCTTTATTTCCACTGCTACAGTTCCAGTTTAGTTTATCTTGTATGGGCTGTGGCCAACTAGGACTGTGCAATGGTGAAGTGAACACTGCATTTCAAATTAGAAGGCCTGGCATTGAATCGGGGCTGTCACTTTGTGCCCTTGTGACCTTGATCAAGCTATCCCTCCAGGCTTTGGTTTCCTCATCTTTAAAATGAAGGAATTGAATTAGATGATGAAAGGTCCTTTGTAGTAATAAGACCACTAAGAGATATAGTTGGTAGAATATTGTACTTGGGTCAGGAAGACCTAAGGTTGGGTCTTGCTTCAGATAACTTACTAGCTGCATGACCTTGGCAAAGTCACTTAATTGCTTCCTCATCTATAAAGTGGGGATTAGAGCACTACCTTATAGAGTTGTTGTGAAGATCAAATGAAATAACATTTGTAAAGTGCTTTGCAGATCTTAAAGTACCAGATCAGTGTTAGCTGTAATCATTATTATTAAATCCTTTGGTCTTCTTGCCTCCTGCTTAATCTTTAATAGCTCCTGGCAGTGTACTGACTAAAATCCTTTGTTTGCTTTCAGCCTGCCTTTCAAGCCTTGCCTCTCTGTGCTTTATTTTACAAGTTTTATGCTTCTTTCAAATTTACTGAAATCCTAACAATCTTTCAAGGCCTAGCTCAAACACTGTCTCTTTCAAATAATTTTCCCTCATCTAAAACACACACACACACACACACACACACACACACAAACACACACACACCCTAACAGCTTTGTATTTCTTGGTTTGTATTGTATTTATTTGTGTACACAACTTATTCCAGTCTTTTAAATCAGGGTCTTCAAGTTGTGGCCTTGTGGGCCAAATCTGGCCCTCTGGACTGAAGAATGGTATTTATATTTTTTAAATACAGTAAAATTTTTATTTAAAAATGCAAAAAACATTCTTAACTTTATTCTTATATGACCAGCTGGCAAGAGTATGTTAACCTCTAGTCTAGATTATAAACTGCTTGAGGCAGGAAATCTGCCTTCTTTATCTTTGCATTGTTCTCAGTGCCTAGGACTAATTCCTTGAACATAACAGGTATCAGTGTATATAAAACTATATTGAACTGGTTTGCATCACTCCCCTGTTATCCCCATCCTCCACAAAGACAGGTAAAGAAACTCTGAAGTTGTAAATAAATGGCAGTGGGGGTTCTAAGCTGTCATTACCTAATTGATGGAGGTTGATCCATCATATCCATGCACATATCCACACATAGAGTTGTCTTTTTGTACTTTATTTCTGAATTTTCAGTTTACCTGTTTTTTTTAATTATTGTTAAATCTATTAAAGTATTCTAATCATTCCTCCCATTTCATCCCACCTCCACATATATAGTAATTAAGTCAGTGTATTGTTGGCACTAATTTACTAATTTCCCTCCCTAGCAATTGACTGTCCCTCTTAAAAATTTTTTTAATTTATTATTTTATTCATCTATGACTTGTGTATTATTTTGGTTTTGGTTTGTTTAGACTCTTGGCTTATTGATGTTTTTTGTTTAAAGTAGTAAAGGAGTTAAGGCAAAAGAAGGAAAAATAGAAAGTTGTTTTTAGAAGACATGGGTTTGTATTATTCCTCAAGAGTCAGCTGTGAGTGCTCAATTGTTCTAGGCCGCTCCTTAGTTGATTAAGTTAAGTAGCTCTAGATGATTAGTAAGTTTTCAAAAATGACATCTTCATAACATGGGAGATTTTTAATTCTGTCTTGAATTGTCTCTTTTAACTGTAGGTAATTGGTACACCTCAGAGATCTGCTGCGCCAAATACTATCCTTGTAGGAAGCCCACATACGCCTAACACCCATTTTGTATCACAGAACCAGGCTTCAGACTCCTCACCGTGGTCGGCGGGGTGAGCAGTATTCCTCTCAAATTATCCGAAGTTTAAAGAATTTCTTAGGATTTTAATCATAAATTTCTCTGTCTTGGTTAAATGAGCTATGTAGTCTTGCAACAAAACCAAATATATTAGGGCTTCGGATTAAATTTATTTTTCAGAGATCTTATTACTTTAAGACATTGAATAAATTAGGCCATCTGAAAAAATTTCAAACCATCCCTAGAATAGATGTATAATCAAGAACATGCTTTTACTTTAGCATCTGAGAAATCAGATTATTGGGAAAGTAGTCCAGTGGCTCCATCTACATTAATGCTGAAGTTACACTTTAAAGGTTTACCATTGTTGGCTGAAAATGAGGAGTTGAGATGTCTTCAGTGAAAATGTGGCAACTTTGAAACTCTTCATTGTCTGTACTAGACAATGGCACTGTAGGAAGTTCAGTATTAATTCAATGAAACCTTTTAGAAGGGGAGAATGATATACTACGTTATATAACACACTTCTATTTTTAACTTTAGCTATACTTTTCCTGAAATAGTTTTTCCACCTTAAGCAAAAGGTCACTTAAATAGGTTTTCAAGTAGAATTGTCTTATGATCATAGTCTCATATGTCTTTCCTACAAAAACATGTGCATCCCTGTGTTTCAGGCTTATTTGGAGGTAGAAACCCAAATGATTATATTTTATTACTATGCCTACTTAAAAAAAATCCAAAACCTCTTTTCCTAATTTGACATAAAACACTAGAAATTTTCTTTAGTGGTTGTGAATCTTATTTATTTTTACAAGGTAGATCCTAATCATGCATCTTGTAGATAGGCACCACTCTGTTGATGACATTTATGGTTGTTAACGCTCATTATGTAAGTTTATGTGTTCTTTTTAGAGGTTTTGTTCAAAAAATAGAATTTTCATATTGAATAATGCCTTCAAAAAGCTTACTTGTGGTATACAGCTTTTACCGTTCAAGATTTCTCACAGTATTTTAACAATATGAAGGTATGAATGTGAGATTTGGCTTCTTGGAATTTTCTGCCTTGTAAAAAAAAAATCCTCAAATTCCCCTGGTAGATGGAATAGTTTTCTGCCTTGAGATAATGAAGTATGATTCAAGTTGCAGCCGTCTGATGTGATTCTCTTGCTTTGGTTGCACCTGTGTCTTATAAATGTAGTGATTTCATTTTTTAGATGAGGATAGATTTTAGTTGAAGGTTGTTTTAGGTAATAATATTTTACTTTGTATTTTTAAGGAAGCGCAATAGAAAAGGAGAAAAGAATGGCAAGGGATTAAGACATTTTTCAATGAAGGTTTGTGAGAAGGTACAGAGAAAAGGAACCACTTCATATAATGAAGTGGCAGATGAGTTGGTCGCAGAGTTCAGTGCTGCTGATAACCACATTTTACCAAATGAATCAGTAAGTATGATGTGGATGGATTTGTATTTTCTAAGGGTCCTGAAAGTTTCCCTTTGGTACTTTTGAAGAGCGTTTTCTTTCAAGGGTTGTCAGGCTAATTATAATCAAGGCTTTGGGAGAGATCAATAACATTAAGTTAATGTATTGACACTCTATCAGGCTTACTCTTTTGGGAATTTGTTTTTTTCTTGCCTATGGGCAGGGGGAGGGGTATAATGAGCTATTTTTAGTAGTCCATTGTATGAAACAAAGTCTGTCTCGCCTCCTTTTGAATTTGATTATCTTCTATTCTTTGTCTTTAAACACCAGTTATATGAAGCTTTCTGTTTTCTTCCTCTAATGCATAATGTCTTTAGCAGGCTTATGACCAGAAGAATATAAGACGAAGAGTCTATGATGCCTTAAATGTCTTAATGGCCATGAATATTATCTCAAAGGAGAAGAAGGAAATAAAATGGATTGGTCTACCAACGAACTCAGCTCAAGAATGTCAGAATTTAGAGGTATGAATGAGGAAAAACTGCTTTTCCCCTTACTTATTAATTTTAATTGGCTTCAAGCTTACTTATACATAATATTTGAAAGGATAAAAATCTGATAGGTATTTTTATATTTTCACTGTTGTTATCTAAACACTTATTAGTCACTTCATATCAGTTGGCTTTGCCTGCTGTGTGAAACACATTACACAGACAGTATCCCCACCGGGATGCTGTTTTGTAGAATTTTTTTTCTGTGACTAGGGTGATGGAGGGATATCCTTGTTTTTCCTTTTTTACCTACCTTCCCCTTCCACTTATCAGTTGAGCTGTCTATCCTTCCATGCCTAATGATAACACATATGTGTAGATTATGTAATTAAAGAGCTCAGTAATTGAGCCATCCGTAATTGTGGTGTTTAATTGAAAATGCAAATCGTTTCTGAATTTTTGGAGCAAAAACCATTTTTGAAGGAGCGTAATGGTGTTTGTGCTCTAATGTAATCCTCATGTCGCTAGTTAGAGTCTACATGACTCAGCCTTTGAAACTGCCTGCCTGGTTCTTCACTCTCCTCTGTTCTCTACAATTCTGGAGGAGAGAAAATCAACCTCCTTGCCCCACCCCCAGACCATTTTCGGTTTCTATGAGTAATTATTGCACTTAGCTCGAACCTGTGTCCTCTCTAGCTGCCAGTAGATATTGGTTATCCTTTACAGTGAGTATGCCAAGGCTTCAGCTTTGTTCTTGGGAAAATAATTGGAGAGTTTGCAGTGTTGGCTGTTTTCCTAAATGGGCCTACATTTGTTAAGGGTTATAGAATCAGGTACAATATTAGGATAACTGCTGCTGCATTACGGCATTGAATGATGGTGGTAAAGGACAGAGAGACATACTTTTTCATCTTCAACCCTTTTGAAGAGAGTTCCCCCTCATTGTTTACATAGCTGTGAGACTCTGGATTAGAGAGCAAGCTCAACTGTATGGATCCAAATCTAAAGTAGTAATACTGTGGCTGTGGGCAGGGTAGACCTAATGACATCGAGTTTATCTGAATTTTAATGAGGATAGTTTGTCTGCCATTTTAGAAATAATTGTTAACTTTACCAGAAATTTATTACCTCAGCGTAACAAAAAAGTGAATCTTTTCCTATTTTCCTTCTCCATTGTATATGTCTATAGAAATAGCATGTCTTAATTTGAGAGTTCTTTTTATTTAACGAATATAGAAAGACCCATAGACTAAAGTCTGACACTTAGGAGCTTTGTGACTCTGGGAAATTAAATTCTCTGGGCCTAAGTTTGCTTATCTCTAAAATGAAAGAGCTGAACTAGGTGGGATCTAAGGTTCCTCCAGTTCTAAATCGATGCTCATATAATATATGACATCTTAAAACAAATTAAAAATTAAGATTAAATATTTGTAAACATCATTAAAACAATTATAGTCATAACTTATGTGAATATGGACAGTATTAAAGGGAAATTGAAATTCAACTCCAAAAAAATTTGACAGGTATATTTAGAGGCTGAATGAAAGATCATAGAAACATATGTCAGAAAGTCCCTGCAGTCAAGAATTTTATTTTTTCAACAGTAGAATTGGTGTTGGTTTAGTAAAATAATTATTCTATTAAATTGCTTTGGAATCCCGAGATTGCTTCCATCTATAACTTCTTGGATTGATTCTTTGAGATGATTTTTGTGTGTGTCTTATTTCTAAAGGTAGAGAGGCAGAGAAGACTTGAAAGAATAAAACAAAAGCAGTCTCAACTTCAAGAACTTATTCTACAGGTAATGAAATTCTTCTCTGTGTGTGGACAATTGCTGTTTTCTTTATTCGTTTAATATCTTTCAGAATAACAAAATACACTGTAGCTTTAAGTAATAACGTCTAAATAATTAAATTTTGTATAGTCAGAGAGGCAGTGTGATGTAATACTAAGAGAGGCAGACTTGGTTTGTACTCATTTCCAGTTACTTGCTGTGTGACCCTGGGCAGACCACTTAACTCCAGAGCCTCCTTTTTCAGTTTTATAAAAAAAGGATAAAAATGCTATCTCAAGTAGATTGCTGCCCCTGTCATCCCCACTCTCTTACCTTCAAGCTCCTTCCTTGCTGCTATGTCTGTTCCATCCTTAAAAAATGATACTCTCACTTGATCTTACTGTTTCTGCTAGTTATCACCCTAGAGCTATCCTACCCTTCGTGGCTAAACTTCTTGAGAAAGATGTGGAAATGTCTTTGTAGATCCTTCCATTTCCCTCAACTCGAATTCAGTTATAAATCCTTTACATTTTTCTTTCCAATACCATCATCTGACTGAAACTTCACTCCCCAAAGTTGCCAGTGATCTCTTAATTTCCAAATCTCCTGGCCTTTTCTCAATCCTTATTCTTCTTGACCTCTCCAAAGCATTTGACATTATCAGTCACTTCCTCTGGATGCTCTCCCCTCCCTTGGTTTTCATGACATCTTTCCTGGTTCTCCTCCTGTCTGTCTGGTGGTTCTTTTTCAGTCTGCTTTGCTGGTTCTCCATCTGTGTCACACCCGCTCACCATGGGTGACCTCAAAACTCTGTCTCTGAGCCCTCAATTGATAATCTAGCTCAGTTGATAATCTCATCTGCTCCTATAGGTTCCTTTATTATCTCTGTGCAGATGATTCCCAAACCTGTATTAACTAGCTTTAGTCTCCTGACTTCCAGTTCCCCATCACAAAATGCCTTTTGGACATGTGGCATTGGGTGTCTTAAAGGCAGCTTGGGCTCCCCATATCCAAAGCAGAATCCATTATCTTTCTGTCCTCACCCTCTCCTCTTCCCAACTTCCCTACTATCAAGAGTACAGCCACCCTGCTAGTCACACAGGCTGGAAACCATGGTGTCATCCTCTGCTCCTCACTTAATATAGCCATTATATTGCCAGACTTTTTCCCTTCTTAGACTGTCTCTCGCAGGCTTCCCCTTCTTTACACACACACACACACACACACCACACACACACACGACTGCCACCCTAGTTCAGGTCCTCATCTCTTCTCATTGGGACATCTAGTTGGTCTTCTTGTCCTTAGGTCTCTCTCCACCATAATCCATTCTCCATTTGGTGCCAAGCTTATTTTTCTAAAGTATAGATCTGGCTTTATCACCCACTGCTCATTGAGCTCCAGTGGTTCCCCGTTACCTCTAGGATCATATATAAACTCCTTCATGTGGCATTTAAAGCTCTTCAGAATCTGGCCTCTTCCTATTTTTTCTCTCTTGAACACGTTCCTGTCCTCCGCACATCCAGCTCTCCAGCGACACTGGTCTGCCCGAAGTATCTCGAAGCTGACGCTGTTTCCTGTCTCTGGTCTTTGCACTAACTGTTCCCCCATGCTTTGGTTTACTCTGCTCTCTCACTTCCACCACTTTATTTCCCTGGCTTCTCTCAAGACGAGGCTCAAGTCCTACCTGTGACAGGAGGCCTTTTGGCTTCTAATTCCTTCCCCGTTGAGTACCTCTTGTATCTTCCTTGTTGATTTCATGTCATTTCCCCCAATAAAATGTAAGCTGTTTGAGGGGAGGGGCTGTCTTTTTGCTTCCCCCCCCCGCACTTAAAATAATACATGGCACATTACAAGTGCATAATAAATACTTGTTCACTTGACTCGACTTATCTCACAGGCTTGTTGTAGAAAAAATCCCTTAATGAACTGTAAAGCACTGTATAACTGCGAGATACTTTTATTCATAATGTTAATTGATATGTCAAACACTGATTGTTTCAGTGCTTAATGTATTGTTTATGAGAGGAGACCCTTCAATTCGTCTGCATTTGGAATTTTGAATATTGAGGCACCTACTGTGTATGATATAAGGAAATTAAAATGAATCAAACACATTTCCTGACATGTAAAAGTTTATTATGTAATTGGGAAGATTAAATAAGAATGGAAGTAACTGTAATCTGAATCCAGATATGACAGGTGCCATAAAGAGAAGTGCGACTGGGCAGAACCAGGATGGTGGAGTGAAAGCAAAGGCTTGCTTGCGCTCTCCCCCGAACCCCTCCAAATACCCATAAAAAATGGCTCGAAACAAGTTCTAGAGCAGCAGACCCCACAAAGAGACAGAGTGAAACATATTTCCAGCCCAAGACCACCTGGAGGATCGACAGGCAAGGTCTCCTGTGCTGGGCTGGGAGAGGCATGCCGTCTAGTGTGGGCTGTGCCAGCACAGACCAGGCCTCAGGGGACTGACTCACGGGCAGCCGTGGCGGCTTCCAGACCTCTCAACCCACAAACACCAAAGACAACTTAGAAGGTCAGACCTCAGTGAAAGAAGAATATTGGCCAACCCTGGCCCCGGGGAGCAGCGGCTGCTTCTAGAGCTCCCAGCCCACAGACGGTAAGGGGATCGAACAGCTGATCAGAAGGAGATTATAGGGATCTCTTTGCTAGCACTGAGGGAGGATTCTCTTGCTTTGCCCGTACTGGGGATCTGGGGCACAGTTCTGTGTGGCAGTCTTGGGATGAGGAAGAGCACTGGCATGGCAGAGCTTATGGCAGCAGTGCAGAGGAAACCCTCCTCACAGTTCTGGGGCAGAGAAGAGTGCTTGCAGTCACTCACTGACCAGAGCACAGGCCAGGAGGGGAGTAAACACCTCTCCTTAGATCATACCACCTTAGAAGAACTGAAAACTTACAGGTTCCTACAAGTATCTCTGAAAATAGCTGCACAAAAACCTTGAAGCTTGGTACAGCACATCCTCCACACTGGAAGCAGAGCCCTATCTTAACAAAGAATTTAAAACTTCAGTAATTGTCTGGGAACATGAGAAAACAGTGGAGAAAACCTCAGACTATAGAATCTTACTTTGATGACAACAAATATCAACACATACAACCAGAAGAAGGCAACAAAGTCAAAGCTCCTACATCCAAAACCTCCAAGAAAAATATAAATTGGTCTCAGGTCATGGAAGAGCTCAAAAAGGATTTTGAAAATCAAGTAAGGGAGGTAGAGGAAAAATTGGGAAGAGATATGAGAATGATACAAGAAAATCATGAAAACAAGTCAACAGCTTGCTAAAGGAGAATCAGAAAAATACTGAAGAAAATAGCACCTTAAAAAATAGACTAACTCAAATGGCAAAAGAGATCCAAAAAGCCAATGAGGAGAAGAACGCCTTAAAAAGCAAAATTGGCCAAATGGAAAAGGAGGTCCAAAAGCTCACTGAAGAAAATAATTCCTTAAAAATTAGAATGGAGCAAATGGAAGCTAATGACTCTATGAGAAATCAGGAAATTGTAAAACAAGACCAAAAGGATGAAAAAATAGAAGACAATGTGAAATATCTCATTGGAAAAAATAACTGACCTGGAAAATAGATCCAAGAGAGATAATTTAAAAATTATTAGACTACCTGAAAGCCATGATCAAAAAAAGAGCCCAGATAGCATCTTTCAAGAAATTGTCAAGGAAAATTGCACTGATATTCTAGAACCAGAGGGTAAAATAGAAATTCAAAGAATCCACCGATCACCTCCTGAAAGAGATCCCAAAAGGAAAACTGCCCGGAATATTATAGCCAAATTCCAAAGTTTCTAGGTCAAGGAGAAAAGAATGTCAGCAGCCCAAAAGAAATAATTCAAGTGTTGTGGAAACAATTGGGATAACACAGGATTTAGCAGCTTTTACATTAAGGGATTGGAGGGCTTGGAATATGATATTCTGAAGGTCAAAGGAGCTAGGATTAAAAGCAAGAATTACCTACTCAGAAAAAGTGAACGTAATCATGAGGGGAAAATTGACATTCAATGACAGAGGAATTTAATCCATTCTTGAGAAGCTAGAGCTAAATGGAAATATTGACTTTCAAATACAAGACTCAAGAGAAGCATGAAAAGGAAACAGGAAAGAGAAATGATAAGGGACTTACTGAAGTTGAACTGTTTACATTCCTACATGGAAAGATGATATATAACTTATGAGACCTTTCTCATGAGTAATTGGAGGGAATAAAATATATATATATATATATATATATATATATAGAGAGAGAGAGAGAGAGAGAGAGAGAGAGAGACAGAAGGCACAGGGTGAGCTGAATATAAAGGGATGATATCTCAGAAATGAAATTAAGGGATGAGAGAGGAATGTACTAGGAGGAGAAAGGGAATCAGGCAGGGAGTAATCAGAAGCAAACACTTTTGAGGAGGGACAGGGTCAAAGGAGAGAATAGAATAAACAGGAGGGGGGCAGTGGGATAGGATGGAGGGAAATATAGTTAGTCTTTTACAACATGACCATTATGGAAATGTTTTACATGACTACATATGTATAACCTATATAGAAATGCTTGCCTTCTCAATGAGGGTGGATGGGGAGGGAGGAAGGGAGAGAATTTGGAGATCAGAGTTTTAAAAATCAATGTTAAATATTGTTTTTAAAGCAACTGGGAAATAAAATACACAGGCAGTGGGGTATAGAAAGCTATCTTACCCTACAGGAAAATAGAAGGGGAAGGGGGTAATCAGAATGCATGTTGTCGTGAAGGGGAGGGAGAGGAGAGATGGGGAGAAAATCTGGAACTGAAAATATTGTGGAAGTGGATGTTGAAAACTAAAAATAAATAAATTGAAATGTAAAAATAAAATAAAATGTGCAATCCCTGATGTCAAGGGAAAAAAAATAAATTGCTGGTTAGTGAAGAAAAAAAAAGGAGAGAAAGAGGTACGACTGTGCTGTGGTGGTGAGTGGAGAATTGAGGAAAGCTTTGTGGAAGAGAGATTACTTTTGATCTAAGCCTTAAAAGATCCTAAGATTTTATAGATATAAAGGATAATAGGTGCATTTGGGTGAAGAACCTTCTGAACACAGTTCTACAGGTGGGGAAGTGCTAAATGTGTTTGGGGAACTGTGAATAGTTTGACTGAATTATAATGAAGTCATTGTGTAAGGCATTTGGGCAGTATGTGAAATTAAAGGATTTGTATGGCCAGAACTGTGTTTTATCACTTGTTAATGGTCGTAGCACTTCATCTTTATATAAAATGTCAATATTTACAATATAATGACATATATTATTTCATTTGATCTTCAAGACCACTTTGTAAGTTATCTACTGCAGTGTTTTACAGATGTGGAAATCAGCTCAGTAAGGTTGAATTTCTTGCCCATAATAACATGGCTAGTAAGTATTGGAGGTGGGAGTTTGGAATGCAGGTATCTTCTGACAGAGTACTGTGCTCTTTGTAGTGTACCATGATTTGGAAAATTAACCTGTTAATTAAAATGGATTGGGGAAAGATTAGAATCACAGAAACCAGAAATAAGCTGTTGGGCTTATTTAGAGAGAAGGTAATAAATGCCTAAACTTAGATGGTAACATGGGATTGGATTGCCTAGACATTTGCAGGGGTAGAAGCTACAAGCCATGACAACTGGTTGAATGTAAGAACCAAGGAGGAGTTGAAGGTGACATTATAAAGAATAGGAAAGGCATGAAATGAGCTAGGTTTTTTTTGTTTGTTTTGTTTTGTTTTTGGTGAGGGCAATTGGGGTTAAGTGACTTGCCCAGAGTCACACAGTTACTGAGTATTATGTGTCTGAGGCCGTATTTGAACTCAGGTCCTCCTGACTCCAGGGCCAGTGCTCTATCCATTGCGTCACCTAGCTGCCCCGAAATGAACTAGTTTTGAGGAGCAAGATCTGTTGTGGACGTGCTGGGTTTTGGGATGATGTTAGTATACCCTGGAGGAGGTACCTCTTAGGTCTTTGGAAATATGGAGTCAGAACCTTGAAAAAAGAAGACTGGGTTACAGAGAGAGATTTGAGAGTATCTGCCATCAGGGAAGTAATATAGAGGCTACAGTCTCCATTATTGTCAACAGTGTGACATGTTTGCACTAATAAAAGTTAAGTCTTATCAGTGAGGGGAGATGGTATTCTCCCTGTCTTCCACCCTTGATAGATAGTTATTATTAGGAATATCATGTTCATTTCTGAGAGTCACATTTTAGGAAGGGTTTTTGACAAATTATTATGCTTCCAAAAGAAGGTTAACAAGATGATAAAAAGACTTAAAGCCATACTCTGTAAAGATATGTGAAAAGAACTGGGAATGTTTGTGAGAAGAGAAGACTTGGGATTGGTGGGGTTATTATTATTAACATGTGTCTTTAGGTTTTTGAAGGTTTGTCAAGGGAAGAAACACAGCATCTGAGCATTGGAAGGAACTTTTGTAGATTTTTTTTTTTTAAAGCCAGGAAATGAGATGATGCAGAGAGATGTGACTGATCGCTATTTTCCAGTATTTACTGGTCCTAGATCAGGGAGCAGACTAGTTTGGCTGGCCAGAGGAGCAGAGGGTGAAGTGTGCAGGCAAGCAGATTTTAGCTCAGTTTATAGGGTTGGTTTCTTAATAAATGCAGGCAGTGTGGCAGTGAACAGAGTGCTGGACTGGGAGACAAGAATATTAGGGTTTAAATCCCACATTGTACACTTTTTCTTCAATAAATATGGGGTTGATATTTGCATTTATCTTTCAGGCTTGTTGCAAGGCTCACATGAGATCAAATCTCTAAAGTGCTCTGCAAAACTTAAAACATTACATGGATATGTGCAGCTGTTAGGGTTAGAGCTGGGAGGTGGTGAGCTCCCTGATCTTAGAAGTCTTTCAACAAAATCTTCATGAACCCTTGTAAGGATGAGGATGTGCTAAAGAAAGAATGCCTATTCGGGCATTAGCTGGTGTAGATAGACATGGAGGGTGCTTTCTAACTCTGGGACTGTTTGATTTTGAAAAGAGAAGACAAAGAAAGAATGGGCTATGAGAGAAACAAGAAGGTAGTTAAGGTCCAAGATTTCAGGAAGTACTAAGTAAAGAAGGGGGAGGAAGAAGAGGAAATGGTAATGGTAGTTTGAGAGAGAAGAATGGAGTCTAGAGAGTGACCTCCTGTGCATTTTAATATTTTCTCTTATATTTTCAGGGAAAAGCTGATAGAAGCAATAAATTATGTTCTGTTTGAAACATTAGTGTGCAGCACTGTGGTCTGCTGTAGGATGGTTTTCTACTGTGGTAGTACTTTCTCTTTGCGTGTAACCTCTTAGGTTTGATTTCCTGATTGGACTTTATTTTTTTCTTAATATATGATTTAGCCAATACTACCCTGACTTTTTAAATTAATGATCACTTAGGCATCTGGTTCATTCATTCCTATTAGGTAAGGTATTAAAACTGAGATCTGTTCCCACTGAAAGTGTCTTTCGTAGTCAGCGTAGCGTCCTAATTGAAGGGTAGATTATGAGGCCGTTTGTGGGTGACATGTTAATTACATCAAGGCCACCCCACCTTAAATTTTAGAGCCTCCTAATATGAAGTTCATACCCACCCACAAAAGTATGGCCTAATCATTCAAGTAGGAAAATGGAAGTGTTGCAAGAACGCATGTTTTCCAGACGAGGACATGCTGTTTGATAGTCGACCAGTAGACTTTATGTATTGTTATGGGCATCGTGGGCAGATACTGCAAATGGACTGTTTGTGAGTCAGGCCCAAGAAGGGGAGAGTCAGACAGGAAAGTAGAAAGTTGGAGCGCTTCTTTAGTGATCTGACTTCTCTCTGAAAGGAAGGCCCATATGTTCAGTACCAGTATTCTGCTGTCAACGTTGTGTGCCTGCAATCGTGAACATTATAATCTCCAAAGAATTAAAATTGTGTATCCCTCCAAGTGTGAGAGAGAGGCTCCTGGTGGTTGTGGGCCAGCTGCCAAACATGACAAATACAGAGTCATCAAGAAGAACTGTAATAAAGAATATCATCAAAGAAATGTACGGACGAAAAAGAAGGACTTTTCATGCATCAAGACTGAGGGGTGACAGTTGGACAGCCCGACCAGCTCCTGTGCTCCTTCTGGTGCTTTATCCTTGTCATATGGGGAAAAAGCTAGAACCACCCCCTGTACAATGAGTGGACACCCTGTGGTGAACTTAGGAGGGAAAAGGAATGAGAGTCACATGGGTAGGCACAGATGGGCTGTGGCATGTGTCATTGGAGGGATCACTTGCATTAATTAGAAACTAAGATTATAGCCCCTTGAAGATGGTAGATTCAGTTTATCTGGGATGTTTTAGATGTGAGCTTGCTTAGTGTTGTTTCTGGGCTGGCCTCTTTCAAACTTTAGAATTTTGGGACCTTGTAATTAGCTGATGTTTACAGTGAAAGTTTTTTTCCCCAGTCACATGTTGGTGTAGTTGGGGTGGGTGAGGGGTAGAGTAGTGAAATGGGCCGTGACATTTAAAAACAGATTAAAAAAAATTTTAAAATTTAAATGATATGATAAGTCATCTGCATATTAGGGCACTCCCTAAATTCACATCACTCCTTAGAGTACTGGATTTTCAAAATGGATTTTCTTTATGAAGACTGTAAAGTTTTCTGAATGCTAAAGAGGTGACATGAATTAATCATTGTAATCAGGAGATTTCTGATGTCTTCTCTAAAAGAGGCTGAGTCAAGCCCCCCTTCCTGACTACAATACAAGAGATTTAGGTTCTAGTCCCAGCTCTGAGGCTCGTCAGTTGTGTGACCTTGGGTGAATTGACTCACTTCTCTGGCCTTCACCTTCTGCATATATGAAATAAGAAGGTTGACTTGTATGGGCTTTAAAATACCTGCCAGCTCTGACCTAGGATTTTTTGCCTCACAGTGATGTAAGTATGAAGAGTTCTTCTGAAGGAAGGTATTATATTTCTGGGTGAGGTCAAGATATATTTAGTATCAAAAGTGAGTGACTAACATGGTGAGTCTATAAGTTGGTGTATCTTATTTCAGCAAATTGCCTTCAAGAATTTGGTGCAGAGAAATCGTCAAGCAGAACAGCAAGCCAGCCGACCACCACCTTCCAACTCTGTCATACACCTACCCTTTATCATTGTGAACACCAGCAAGAAGACAGTGATCGACTGCAGTATT
The DNA here is from genome assembly GCF_003287225.1 of Phascolarctos cinereus. Lineage (NCBI taxonomy): Eukaryota > Metazoa > Chordata > Mammalia > Diprotodontia > Phascolarctidae > Phascolarctos > Phascolarctos cinereus. The sequence continues at coordinate 170,980,090 of NW_027556180.1, forward strand.
TCTAATGACAAGTAGGTTGTTTATGGAAAAGAGAAGTTTTCCATCCGCCCTTTTGCTTCAGCTGTGAGTTTCAAATCAAAAATGAAGAAATCCCACAGCTGGTTTTGTTAAAGACAAAATATCCATACATCACCTCCTTCAGTTAATTTTAATTAGGGACGGGATGAGGGACCAGCCCTGTGATATCTCCGATGTGAGGAACTCATTGGCAGTTCAGATAGTCTGTGGCTTGCTTGTCCAGGTCATGGAGCCCAGGTGTGTCAGCAGCAGCAGCAGGCGTTGATCTCAGGTCTTCCTGGCTCCCAAACTGGCTGTATCACTCTTCTTCTACTAATTTTTGTTAGTAAATACAGTCTAATGACATCGCACAATTTTTATTATTAAAGCATAAAATTTGCTTTTCTCTTTGCCTGCAGGTTACTTATTTCAAAGAAAAAATAATATGAAAAATTCTGTCTATTTAAAAGTATGAGAGGAAGCATAGTGTGGTGAAGAGTGGGCAGGCTTCCAAGTTGGAGGAGCTGTGTTCAAGTCCAACGTCTCATATATACTGGCTTAGTTACCCTGCACAAGTCACTTAACCAACTCTGTAAAACTATTACAGGGAGAACACTTGCCTGTCTTCATTGGTATAGGGAGTTTTCCTCAGGGAGACCTGGGATCCCTGCCCCAATATTTTTAAGTGTTAAAGACATAATTCTGGTTTTGGGGGGAAGAGGGAGTATTTCATCAAACCTAAGAAAGCGGGGATGATTATTAGCCTATCAGTTTTCAGAGAGAACTTTTACTGGAGAATGGGAGAAGTTGAGGATGTAAGTTTTAGGGCTGCATGTTTATACTTCTAGCTCCTAGGCAGCAGGTTCTCTGCCTCGTGGGTACCAGCCTACTTCTCTCGTTGCTGGCTTTGCTTCACTTTCAAGAGCAATTGTCCTCTCAGGCATGTGTGGTGTGTGTTCATCAACAGGATATCTTCATCATCTTCCTGATGTTTTAATAATGAAATCTTCCCTTTCAGATTTGAGTACCTATTTAATTTCGACAACACATTTGAAATCCACGATGACATAGAAGTATTAAAGCGAATGGGGATGGCTTGTGGGCTAGAATCTGGAAGCTGTTCTGCAGAAGACCTAAAAATGGCAAGAAGTTTGGTACCTAAAGCTCTGGAACCATATGTGACAGGTCAGTGAGACAGTATCTGATTGCCATGATGCTGTTCACATTCGACAGTGTGCAAAGACATACTTTCAATAGATCTTAAAGTTGATGATCCCTCTTCTGGTGAAAGTATGTTACACCTTTCCTTTCTGAAGTATTCCAGATATAAAACCCCCAGAGATAATAAGAAATGAAAAGACTGGGCATAAAATCAGAAACTAGGGGCTGTTGAGATTTGTAAGTCATAGGGTGCTCAAATGCAATTCTCTTATTTTAGCGTCATTTCAATCCCATGTACCTGGTAAAAAGCAACATGTTTCTCTGCTGACTGTTCGGTTGAATATGTTAGCATATGATAGCTTGAAGAAAGAGGGGTTTATGATTAAAATCCCTTTCTGAGAAGTTTGACATGTTGTCCTTGAAAGTGTGGCTTGAATGTGTTATATTACAATATGGATTGGAGAATCCTGGTAGAATTGTGAAGCATGTCTCTCTCCCTACCATATCAGATAATGCCATTTAAAAGCCCCAAGTTTAGAAAACTCAGCAGTGACATCAAGAAGATAAGTAAAAGAACCTGGCACAAATAATTTTTTACAAAATAAATTGCTCCTGAAGACCAATTAGCCAGCCCCATGTCCCGGACCCTTTTCCTACCTTTCGCTTTCTTGTCCCTCCCTAACTAATCCTGTGTTGATATCCCACTGGAAATTCCAGTCCTGGGGGGCTTGAAGCCTTTGAATCTGAATAGCCCTGAGTCTGGAGAAGCTGGAAAGGAAATGGTCATGGAGGATTGTGGAGTCTGGCAGAAAATGGAGGAACCAGAAACTCCATGGTGAAGAAGATTGATTAATATAGCACAGGAGTAGGGGAAAAAAAGCGGTCAGTAGGAAGAATCACAAGGGGGTAGAAGAGAGCACACACTTCAGAGGTTTCCCAGAAGTACCCCTTTGAGAGGCATCCTGTGGGACCTTTTCTCCACTCCACATCTCCCTTGACACTTTCACAACCAGCTCTTGTGGTGAGAGGGATTTCATTTTCAGAAAGGATGATGGAAAACAGAAGAGTGGGACTGAGAAAGGTAGAGAACAAGTAGTGGACATTCCGAGTCCTAGCTGCATCGTGTCCTAGCTGACCGCTCTCACCCTCAAATAGGAACAGACCTCATCCAGCCTGTGGAAGGAGCTGGTTTGAAAGCATGAGGGCACAGGAATGTTAGACCTGTGAGGGGAGATGATTGATAACCAACACATTTTCAGCAAGAATGCCATGAAAAAGTCAGCAGAATCATTGTAATCATGGCTCAAGAGGTAACTGAGGGGGAGAAATGCTTAAATGTTTGAAGAAAAGAGCCCTCTCAGTGGATGAGTATTTTGTGATAAGAAATTGAATCACAGTCATTTGAGGAAGGTGGAAAAAGCTCAACAAATTCTGCAAGGCTTTTCTTAAATAACAAGGAAGCAACTCCAAGGATGTCTAGAATGGTTCAAAAGAGCAATCTGAAAAGAAAGTGTATGTAGAAAAGAATTAAGGTTGGAAAAATAAAGTAACAACTGGAACACAAAAATGAAGCTCTGGAAGGAAAAAAATGATAGAGGAGAATTTTAAAAAGAAAACCATACTGGAAACATGAGAGCTCTGTAAAACAAGAATGCTGAACTTGAAAATAGGTTCTGTTTGATTTAAAAAAAAAAAACACCAAAACTTGACATGCTGAGTGGGAGAAAGCAAAAAGAGTATTAATAGATAATCTAAGTAGTAAAAGGCATAATAGGAAAAATCAGGAGAAGAGGTAGGGGAAGTGAATTATTTTTTTGTGAGGAAAAAAATCCTATGCCTTGGATAACCCAGTATTATAGGTGGTAAAATAATACAAAGACATTTCTTCTAAATAGAGAAAGGAGTGAGTGAAACAAAGGACCTAGATGATGACTGGTCAGCACTAGAGGGGAGAGGAAGGTTAGAATTTTTCAGTTCCTCCCTCTGCCGTTGGGGAATATCATTGAGGCACAAAATACAGAGGGAAAAGTAGGATTTAGGTATAGCCAGCAGAAAGGAAATGATTTGGCTCATCATGGAGCAACCCTAAGGAAGGAGGAAGGAAGCAGATAAGAGACCTGCAGTGGACTTTGTGCAGGGAGCTTGGATACTCGAGAAGATAGCTGCTATTAAGACTGAGTGATGCATTTCAGTTCTTACTCCCACTGTCAAAGAGAAGGCCATTGGATGTCCTGCGAGGATAGAACTGAGAGAAAGCAGAACTGAGCTGCATAGGTTAAAAGAGAGATAATGAGGACTGATTCACATCCCAGAGAGTGTATGCATATCTGTTTGCATGCTCATGTCAAGTAGTTAAGGGAAGATAATGCAAACTTAATAGCCATGAAGACTACATAGATGACTCTAAATGTGAAAAGTTAACTTCTTCAGTAACAAAGAAATGGATAAGAAAACAAAATCCAAATAATTTGTTGCCTGCGAGAAAGATAATTAAAATACAGTTACACTGAGAAAAACAAGTACAGGGATAGAACGAAACCTGTTCCACCTCAGGAAACTCTTAGAAAAGGAAGCCCCAATTCTGCTCTCAGATGAGACAACAGTAAACACTGATCAAGTCCAGGTAGACAGAGAGACTGTTATGTTTAAAGGCACCATAGATGTTGAGAAATGAACAGATATGCGTCAAATAGCACAGCATAGCAATTCCTAAAAAAAGATAAGTAAATCATAAAAAGACAATGAAAGTAACAGTAATCATTTAGTATTCCTCTAACAGTAAGATAAATTGAACAGGAAGATAAGGAAAATGTAGAAGTGAATAAATTGTTAAACTAAATCTACCTGACCTGTGATGACTTGTGAATGGATATGTTAAATATGCGTATTTTTCAGTGTATACAAGGCAACTTTATAAAAGTTGATCATATACTAGGGTATAATGGAGTAATAAAGTAGAGATCTTACATGACCCTGCTTTAGAGAAAGATGTTACCAGTCCTTAAATGATTTGCCAAAACGGGGAAAAATCTTGAGACAAATGTATTTATGATTGAATATTTTCAGACATTTAAAGAGTCATTAATCCTGTTCCACCAAAAACATTCTCCAAAATAGAAACAGAAATTTTACCAAACCTTTAACAAATTAAATTTACTAATGTCACCTACATTATCCATGGTGTCCCTAAACTCCACTCTCAGCAGAGAGCCATCTCTTATTAAGAAAAAAGTTCGGCAAAAAGTGAACCAACATAATGAAAAAGTCTGTTACGATCAGTGCTCCACACCCTTGAAGCCTTCCACCTCCTCCCAGCTTCTGCAAAGTAGCAAGCAGAGATTCCATTTCCTATAACTTCTTAGGTACCAAACTTGGTCGCTATAATTTTATAGTATTCACTTTTAACCAGTTGCTGTTGCTGTTGCTGTTGTTTTTGTTAACGTTGTTGGATAGAGACAGAAATGGTACATTAGCCTTGGTAAAGAACATCAATGTGAAATTTTAAATGAAATCCTTAGAAAATAATTCAGTATGTCTGTGATGGATTCATGCCACGGATGCGAGAATGGTTTGACATTAGGAAAACATATGTAAACCATATGTAAGAAAAGCTATCATTATTTTCGTAGATACAGAAGAAGCTTTTGACAGATACTTCACTCATTTATTTAAAAACGACTGAAACAAATAGGCTGTATTACATAACATAATTCTAGAAATGCTAGCTGTAGTAGCAAGAAAACAAAATCCAATGTACAAAAAAGAGGCAAAACTATTTCTGTTTGTAGACAGCATGGTGGTATGATTAGAAAATCCTAAAGAATCAGCAGAGAGATTGATAAGAGTGATTAATAGATATAGAAGGGTAGCAAATATAAAATAAATCCAAGGTAATCATCAGCATTTTTGTACAATACTAACAAAAACAAGACATGATGATGAGAAATTTCACTGGAAAAAAAATATAAAATGCACCAAATATTAACCTGTTTAATATTTAAGTTTTAATAGTTTAAAGTACTATTAATAATATTAATTATAATCTTAATAGTATTAATATTTTTAATAGTCTAAGAGTTAACCTATCGAGGCTTGCATCAGAGTTATATAACTGAAACAGTGTTATATAACAGAAAGAAATTCTAGTGTCAGGAAACTTAGGTTCAATTTTGCTTCTAATATTACTTGTGAGACTTTGGAAAAATTACTTAAATCCTCTTCAGGTCTCAGTTTCTTCATTTGTAAAATGAATAGATTGGATTAGTTAGCTTCTGATGTTCCCCTCCTGTTCTAAATCTAAGTTCTGATGAGATGTAAAACATGCCTCAGAAATAAGAGGAGACTTCTATAAATTCATTGCTTGTGCTGGGACTATGTCCTTATAATAAAAATGGCTATTTCCCGAATTTGGAGATGTATTGCTATACCAGTCAGATTACCAAGGAGATATTTTCTTGGAACTAAACAAAAATGATAAAATTCATTCAAAAACCCCCAAAATTCTAGAATCTTAAGAAAAATGAGAAAAGGTGCAAATGAAATGGGTATTGTGTTGCCATACCTTCAATAATGTTATAAATCAGTAATAATCAAATCTACTTGGAAATGGTTTGAAAAAAGAAAAATAGAACAGTGGGACAGATTAGATAAGCAAGAAAAAGGGGCAAATGAAAACAGTAGGTCTTGTGTTTGATAAACCTGAGAACATAAATTATTGGGGGGAAGGACTCAATTTGATAAGAACTGTTGTGAAAACTAGACTTTAGTTTGGCAGAAATTAGATTTATCTCATTATCTTGCATCGTATTTTATAATGAGATCAAATTGTCTACATAACCTGAAATATAAAAGGGCTTATTATTAAAAAGTAAGAAGGGAATGAAATAAGGTACCCCTCACAGCTTTGGCTAGGGAAAGAATCAAACAGGGGACAGAGGCTTAAAAGAAGAAGAGGACAATCATGAGTATACAATTAAAAAGACTTTGCACAAACAAAAGAATTGCTTCTGTGGAATTAGAAGAGTAAAGTGGGCAAAATATTTGCCTCAGGTATTGATTCAAGTCTGATACTTCACATATACAGGAAATTGCACAAAGTGGCATTCCCCAGTTAATGAACAAAGGATTTGAATAATTTTCAAAAGAATTACCAACCCTAAATGACCATTTGAAAATATGTTCCAAATTATTAGTAATAATAACAAAATAAACAACTTTGAGCCTTTGGCTTCCACCAAGCAGATTGGCAAAGATGAGAACATTATTGGAGGGGCTTTTGGAGGTGAGGCACACTTACCTATGGCTTGTGGACTTGCAGAATGAGCCAACTATTCTCTTAATTTGTGATCATGGAAATAGAGTGTCTATCTAAACTGTCCCCACTGAGCAGTCCCACTTCTCAGCATATGCCCCACGGGAATCAAAGACAAAACAACGCTCAGGAAAATACCTGGTACGTGTGCCAGAATGTCCCTTAACAGCACTGTTGGTGGTAGGAAATGCCTGTAAACAGCGAGTACTCTTTGGTGTGGGAGTGCTGAAAATCCTGTGGTAAATGAATGTAATGAAATACTTTATGCATAAATTAATATGAGAAATTCAAAGAAATGGGGGGAGGTTTGTACAAACCTGTACAGTACAAAATAACAGAACCAAGAGAGTATATATAGGGACTACGACAATGTAAATGAACAGATTACTTGAAAGAATCTGAATTCAAATCAGAAGAAGAGATAATGAAATACACTTCTTGTTTCATGGCGGAGAGGTCAGGGCCTGTCAGGATGTAATAGTGTATACAGTGTCAGACAGTCTCCATACGGAATGTTTTTGTTTCATTGTTTTTCTTTGTCACTTGGGGAGGTTTTAGTCGAGAGGGAAGAATGGGAAATGATGGATATGAAGGCAAGCCACCAGTAAAACATTTTTTAAAAGACATGAACTGGCAGAAAAAAAAAAGATGAAGCATATGAATGGGCTAGAAAGGACTGACCTTAAAGAATTAGTTTATTGCTTGTAATTGGTCAGAAGTTGACCAAACCATCCTAGAGAAAGCAAGATCTATTTCCAAAAAATCATATAACTTAACAGTGTTCTTTTCCCTCTGACTTCCTGGCTTATTTATATTCCTCATGCTGTAGTTATTTTAAACCTGTTTCCTTCTGTTCTTCTTGGCTATTAGGAACAGTTGATCACCGTCATTGTATGAAGGCTATCATTAAGCTTCCGCCTCTTAGCCGTTTCTTCTTCTTTTTTGAATAACCTCGATTTCCTTTGCCTTTTCACATTTCTTGTTTGTTTTTTGTCTTAATTAAGTGACTTATTTTCTTTCTGTTTTTCAGAAATGGCTCAGGGATCAATCAGCAGTGTATATGTCACATCATCATCAGGTTCAACTTCAAGTGGCACAAGGTTTTCTGCCAGGTGAAACTAGTTTGTAGAATTAATACAGAAGAGCATCTCTTTTCTAAAAATTGTATTTCACTTTTTGTTTTCAACATGGCTGAGTACTTTTAAGCACGTAACTGATATACTGGTTGGAGATGAATAGTTTGTTCAGCTGTGCTACATCAACAAATTTGATTTCTGCCTCTATAACTTATCCTGCTGTCTAACTTGCCTAGGAGTTTTTTCTTTGCTTATATTACTTTCTTTTCCTAACAAATTTACCTCAAGTTGTATTCTACCACATTGGACTCATTGAATTTAGAACTTTGCTTTTTGTGATAATAATTATTCACATTTATGTGGGTTACCATGACCAAAAGTTTATCACCAAGTGTTCAGACCATTGGTGATGTACCATTCTCTACTTAGCTAGGCTGGTCCTTGGAAAACAGACTCCATCTATTGGTGGGGCCATACTGGAAATATTTTAGCATGATGGAATCTGCCAAACTGGATGCTTTGCTCACATAGCCTTCAAGAAATCGGGGTTATCTCCATACCATGACAAAACATCTGAGAGGAACTTGGTGGAAGACCTTCTCACTGTAAAAAGAAAGAAGGAAATTCCACCCTAACTGGAAATTACAAAAAGGAGTTGGAGAAATGGGTTTGATCATATATCCAAAGGCAGTAAGAGGGCAGCTAGATGGCACAGTGGATAGAGCACCGGCCCTGGATTCAGGAGGACCTGATTTCAAATCTGGCCTCAGACACATAACACATACTAGCTGTGTGACCCTGGGCAAGCCACTTAACCCCATTGCCTAGCCAAAAGAAAACAAAACAAAACAAAACAAAGGCAGTAAGAAACATTACCTTGTGTGGAATATCATGTATTACAGTATTAATAAGTATTTATTAAAAAAAAAGATTACCATAGAAGTAATTGTGTATATCCCTCAGATAAGGGATGAAGAAATAGAATGAATGAATGATGAATGAAGAAAGAAGTAGATTCTTTAAAGAACTCAGTAAGACCCTCCTTATTAAATCAACATATTCTCTGACTTCAGCACAAAGGCAGGAAGAGTGAGGATGGGGAAAAATATGTGAGAAAGCATAATTTAGGAAGAAGGAATGACAGAGGCTAAAGACATAAATTAAACTGAAGCCTCATACCTTTATATCATGAACACTTTATTTGAGAAAATAATTGGTTGATGTTAGACATGGTAAACACCAAATAACATCACAAAAAAAATAAAATCAATATTTTAGCAGAACAGATGACTTGTTATTGATGTTGAAGTTATCCCTGGCTAAAGAGTCAAACTGTTGACTTGGCACAGCTGAAGCTGGAATGAGTAAAAACCAAGAAGAAGGAATGATAATGAGAAAAAGATACGCTATTAAATTGAAATAATTGAATCCTGGCGATCAAAAATGGCTGAGATGACATCAGAAACAGAAATGAATAAATACTGAGAATAATGATTTTACATAGGCATTTAACTAATGTAAATTTATTGCCACAACAAGGAGACCAGAATGTCAGAAATACTGAGCTCCCCCATTTATATAAATCTTTGTGGTAGTCATCTAAACATGACTCAAGGGCCTCTTAGATAGAGGTTTTAATAGGGAACAAGTGGACTTTCATAGTAACATTTAGTAGTGGGCCATACCTTACCGTTTGACAATTAACTCAAAAATGCAGAGACTATAAGATCCACTGTGTGTATTATTGATTACAGCTTTGCTTCTCTTCCCTTCACTTCCCCCTTCACCCCCACAAAGCATTTTAGTGCCTGGCACATAGTAGGCACTCAGTAAATTCTTCTTGATTTGACTTTGTTGTAAAAAGCACCATTATATGGACCCTTTTTCAACACAATATCTACCATCCATACATTAAAGGCATTCCAGATTCCTCGAAAGATGTAACAGAAATAAGTCTGTTCAATGATTCCCTGGTGATAACATCAATAGAAGCATAAAGTAGGGAACTTTATGCTCCCCAGAGGTATGTGCCACTGTGATAGATGAGATCCAGCACAAAGTACAAGCTGAACTGGGGTTCTCTGTGGATGATGACTTCTACATGTTTCTTCTGGTGGATGGCATTGTGCTGATTGCATCAATCTCTAGAATATTCACTCCTGGAAAAATTTTGTAATTATTCAGAAGAATTTGGGTTGACCATCCACACAGGAAAATCCTGTGGGTGAAGAATGTCCGTTGTCCAGATTACAACATGCATTTGGACGGACTCCCTGTAAAGTTTGTCTGTCACTATATATATCTGTGACAGATCATACAGGTGGATGAGTTAAGCCCTGATTAGGATGAGGGAAAGGAAGTGGACTGGGTTGTTTGTAAGTAATTGCAGAGTTCTTGTAATGGCCCCAAAGCAAAGCTCATATATTCAATACGTTCAGCAATAATATATGGAACACAAGAGGTTCTAAAAAATATCACAAAGAAAAGAGATAAGAGGCACAGCGTGCTAAGGGTGTCAGATTTTTTGCCACTATCTCCCCTCAGATCATCTCCTATGGGGGCAGCCCAAGAGCCCCAAGAATAGCAATAGCCCTCACCACCTCCCCACTCCCCCACCTCACACATCTCCAAGATCATAGGCCCTACATCTAGCCCAGCCCCTCCAGCCATCATCCAGGAAATCAACTCTTGTGGAGATGTGAAGTAGTAACTACTACTGCAGGGGCCATCGCCATTGCCTTGCAGTGGAATAGCTACTGAAGACCCAGCAAAGAAGTTGTTACCACCAAAGTCCATGGCACTGTCAGTTGGCTCATCATAAGAAATGTTATTTTAACCATGGGAGTGACATTAAAGATGTCCCACCATCTGCTTTGCTACTGCACCCTAAGAACCACTGAGCCTGTGCTGATTCGCAGCTGGAACCTCCTAGAATATGTGTGTGTCATCTCTTCCTATTAAAATGTGAGCTTCTTGAGAGCAAGGACTATCTTACTTTTCCATTTGTATTCACAGGAATTTGCACACAGGAATTGCTTGAGTTCTTTTCCATTCATTTCATTCATCTGTATCGAGTTCTTTGGAGATGATGTTCCGTTCATAGCCATCTATCATTACTCAAAAAATATTTATGTTTAAAAGATAGATCTTTGCACCAGAAGAGAGCATGGTGTCCCTGAAGCCAATGCAATTTCACAAATGCAATCTAACCTATCTTTTCCCATTTGATTCTGGGTCCCAGCTCATTGTCTATCTATGGATAGCTGTATGATAAAGAGTATCATTGATGGATCAGCTCAATGGACTACCTATTCAGCTGTACGTCACAGTTTAGACAAGGGGTGGGGAACCTTCAGCCTCAAGGCCACATGTGTCCCTCTAGGTCCTCAAGTGCAGCCATTGGATGGAATCCAAACTTCACAGAACAAATCAGTCAAAGGGCCACACTTGAAGACCTAGAGGGCCACATGTGGCCTTGAAAACCGGAAGTTCCCCACCCCTGTTCTAGACTGTGGTTATTCTTCCACCAACTTCTCTGAATTCCTAGGCTGAATTATTTTGAGTGGTTGTAGATCTCATTGAGGAGATTTCAATGCTTATTGTATCCAGCGCAAGAACATCTACTACAGAAATATCACGTGGACTTTTCCATAGGGAAAATCTGTGTTTTCTTTGGACTCTGTGTAGCACACATACTTCATGATATTGGTGAACACCTTGATTGAGGCTACAGTTGTTTTATGGCTTTCTTGATAATTGGAGGATCATCGAACAGAGTTATCTCTTGTTATATATGTCAGAGAATCTGGTATGATCTTAATTAACATTTACATGAGATGTACCTTGTTAGAAGGAAATCTTTAAAAACACGACATGTTTAGATATGTCAACTCTTGAGAAGTAGGGAAAAAAGTAATGGCATCTAATTATCACCATTTCTTTGAGATTCTAATTTCTATAAAACAGTTGCCACAATAGGAAGACCAAAACAGCCCTGAAAACCACCACAGTTTGTAAATGTGTTTGATTTTCTGGCTAAGCGGACAAACATGGCAGTCATAGATAACACTAATTTTGAGTATACCATTAACAAAACGTGTTGGAGGAGGATTGCTGAAGATAGTGGGAGGTGTCACATCTCAAAGCAATAGATGATAAAACAAGCAAATAGATTTTTATATGAAAACCAACTAAGCAAATCCAACCTGATAGAACTTAGGCTATAAAGCATGATGACACAAAATTGAGTGGATTGGTCATCCTTGGTGTAATGATCTTTTCTCTTCTTGGTCATTGGAACCATCAAGACATATGAAGTTAGAAGGAGCAGCTTGACCCAACCAAGGACACACAGAAGAAGCATGTTTTTTGTCAGTGACACACTTTTGAAGGAATTCAGGCATCCACTTTCAAGCTATCCCAAGGATTGGGAAAAAAATGAAAAGAGGAGAGAAAACATCTAGACAGTATTATTAGGAAAAAAAGGCAGCTAAGAAAGTATCAAGTACTAAGCTATATACCTGTTTTTCTTTCATCTGCATGATCTATACATAAACTGAAGGTATCCTTAAGGACCCCTTATGAAAAGAGCCCACAGGCTTTTACCGTTTTCTTCAGCATCTGTATCACTAGTCACATCATTTCTATATCGCTGGAGTCACACAATTGCCTGAAAAGTATGAAGAACTTGTTTCTCCATATTTTTTTATTATTAAAAAAATCATTAAACTTGGTTAATTGAAATGTAGCCTGCAAAACTAAAGCAAGCTATCCTTTATGCATACAAGATGATACAATTCCTTGATTCCTTTTGTACAGAGGGTGGTGGGACTAGATTCAACTCCTGCATGATCTAATTGCCACTTCTCTAACCATGGGCGAGTCACTTAACTTCTCAGCTTCAGTTTCTTCATCCATAAAGTGAAATTTAAAATAATAGCACCTAACTCACTGGGTTGTTGTGAGAGTCAAATAGGACAAGTACTTTGCCAAACTTTAAAGTGCTCTGTGAATGTTGTCTGTTATAACTATCAGGATCAAGGAAAGGATGTCATGGAGGATGTCCTGCATAAAGTTGGAATGAAAGAAGGGTTGGGTACGCTAGCTCTTGTTCACAGATACTGTAAATGTAATGCTTCCAGAATCTTAGGCCTTTCCTAGTAAAAAGATCCATAGCCAATTAAAATGTTTTAGCCTAAAATAGAGGGGAAGGAAAAAAAATAAATGGACAGAGGAATCCCAACTTATGACATGTAGTTGAGTGGAAGCTCACTGAGTTGTTTGAGTACATCTGTCTTAAATAGGGACAGTACATGACTTAGGTGAAGAATTGAATAAAAACAGATAGGCAATATTATTCTTGGGACAATTATGCCATGTTTTTGACATTCCCAAGGAAAGACATTCCTAAACATCTCCATGACCCACAAAATATTTTTTTAAGCACCACCGTTCTCCTGATGGATATGACTGTCAGTCATGGATCACCATGATCACTGGGAAATCAAAAGCTTATTTGACTGAAAGCACATGGGAGAAAGAAGCACATGATAGTTTTACACTCCACTATACTTTCTCATATTGCCAGCTAGAACTTGTGTGTAAGAAGTGGCTTCAAAGCCATCATCAAGCAGATTATTAGAAATTGGCTAGCACTGTAGGGATGAGAGGTGGACAGCCCAACACTTGCAGTGGTATATAAAGATAAGAAGCTCTCCCTTGTATCAGGGAAATCCTCTATAGGGGATTTATAGAAGGACATGGACAATAATCTGACAGAATGACAACTTGTAAATATGTTGCAATTTGTACCGTTAGTTAAGTTACCTAACACATGACACTACTGATTCATCACTGTATCAGGCAAGCATTAGCAATGATAATAAGGTACTTTGACAGATCCGTAGCTGTTTTTTCTCGTGATATGCTTACAACAGTGGTCTTATAGAAGAAGAAGCACATCGGAAGTAAAAAAAAGCTTGCTTTGAATGCTTGGCTTTGCTGCTTATGATTATCATCACTACTAACTAAAATTTACTAAGGATTTAGCACCTTCTGCAGTATGTGCAAAGTGCCATATACTCGTATTTTGGGGCCTGCTGAATTCCTGCAATAGTTTTAAAAGTTTCTGGGTTTTTTTGAATACTAATCAACAGTGATATTTAGTTCACAGACATCTTTGGGTAGCTTGCCAGAATGGCTGGAGGGTACCAAAGATGTCCCAGTGTTGCCAGTTAGCTGCTTTGGGCATAACAGCTCACAAGTTCTTGACCATTTTGGGCCTGTGGATCTTCTTGCTCTGGGACATCTTCCTGGTTTCAACCTGAGTCAAGTAGATTGGAATCCCAGAAATGTTCTAGAAATGGTGCCATCTGGGGAGATCTTACTGATGGAAAGGTGTGTAGCTAGCTCTCAAGTAGACATAGAGTAGCATTTCCTATTTTAGCCCATTGCATATATCATGAGAAGTTCTGCATCTGTGCAGGGACCTTAGGTCCTGTGGCAGCTAAGTGGTTCAGAAGTTAGAGTGCTAGAATTGGAGTCAGGAAAACTGCCTTTGCCACTTACTTGTGACCCTGAACAAGTCACGTAGTACAGGTTACTGGTGGGTATCAAATTGTCTGAAATGTTGATTGGCAGCAAATATATATTTTTTAAACCATTACACAAATTGGCCCATCATTTGTGCTCCTTGTGGGAAGGTGTCACTTAGATGCTATCACTATTGTGATTACTGTGTAGACTTGAATAAGTTATGAATCTTTGGAGAGCTAGTTTCCTAGCCTGTCACCATATTCTTCATAGGAATACTATGAGGACAAATATGCCACTGTAAGTGAAAGTTCCTGGAGGGCAAAAGATTCTGTGTCAATGACAATTGATCTATGTGTTTACGCTTCTATGTCCAAACCTTAAAAACTTACACTACGAATGCATTGCCTACTGCCCTTCTTAAGCCCTTTAAGTTAAAAAAAAAAAAGAAGTTCACCTTGGGGACTACAATGACAGCTGTTATTTTTCACCCTGCAGTGATTTTACCAATGGTACAGATGGAATGTTGGCAACGAGTTCCAACGGCTCTCAGTACAGTGGCTCCAGAGTTGAAACTCCAGTATCTTACGTTGGGGAAGACGATGACGATGATGATGACTTTAATGAAAATGATGATGAAGACTGATTTCTTGGCGTGTAGACGTTTCCCTCCCTTCAAATTCAGCTTCAGGAATAAATTGTTCTAGGGAAGAGAACTTTTTTTAAAAATGTGGATTTTTATTTTTATTTTTGATCCTACCCCTAAGGAAATATTGGTAAGCTGTTGAATTTAGAGAGTGCGGCTCTGATAAGCAAGCAAGGATTGTTTTTCGTAGGATTTTTAAAATGTGGTGTGAATGTGTGTTTTGATACCAGTGTGCTAATGCAGATCCTTTATTTACTCGGTAGGATTTTGTGTTTTGTTTTCTAATATTTTTTACTTGAAGGAATGTCCATTTTGCCCCATAACAATTCTCGCTGAATTTGTTGAAGAAATTGTACTTCATCCACATCAATGAAAATAAAAGGCTATCCTTTTGTGGAAAATGGTTCACTGAATGGCCATTTATTTGCAGAGTGTTTTGAGTGGTGCCACTAATTGATGGATAGCAAATGATACGTTTTTATTTTGCTAAATTATTCAATGTCCAAAGAACCAAACAAAAAAAAAGTTTTACTTTTTTAAACATTAAGCTCCATAAATGCTATGAATTTATTTCCCTTAAATTATATTTACTGTTGTAATTCCATCAAGTTTATATAATTTTCCTCTATATGTTGGTATGTATGGATTAAAAAGGTTAAAAAAAAAAGTTTTTGTTTGGCAAAAGTTTACTGCCATGCTGGTGCAGCTATATAAAATATCTTGAAGGTTTGGAATGATTTATTGCTTATGTAAAATTTGCCTGATTTCTTACAGGCAGACTTTGGAAACTTTTTATTATATAGTTGTTTACATACTTATAAGTCTATCATTTAAAGACATGTACAGAAACAAATGTTTGTATTTGTTTCGTAAGCATCTTCCTGTAATCTATTATAAAGTTGAAATTAAATATAGAAAATGTTTTAACAGTTTTTTAACTCAAAATTTGTCAATCATTTTTAATAGTTCTTTTTTTATTAAAAAAAAAGGCATTTCAGGCAGGCGGTGTAGTCTCTTTTTAAATTTATTCACAAAGCAAAATTAACTGCACAAATGCTGTCAGCTGCCTGTACAAAGACAATAGTCTTTTTATTGAAACACAAATAAACTTTTCTGTAATATTTTATGGAATTTAAAGAGACTTTAATTGTTTGACTTGTTTAACTTGGCACTGTTAGTTTTTATTAATAAAACGCGCATGGGCATTTTAAACAAGCTCTGTGTTTTTCTAATTCAGGATTATTCTGTCTAGAATTTTTTTTTGGTCTGGCTTTGCTTTAAAAATTGAGTGAAATTGAATTGCCAGGACCTAAAAGATATACCCTGGTGACGAACTTTGTGACACCCTTAATTCCTAACATTGCCCTATGTTGCATTTATGAGGGGTTTTATTTCTTGACCTCCCATGCTGATTATACCTGACTACAGTATTCACCTGCATGGAGGTGGTAGGGCCAGAAGAACCAGTGTCCTCCTGGCTAATTTATGGAATACTGAAGGAAATAAGATAATAATGTATATAACATAAAAGATGGCTTTATTTTCTGACAGACAGTAACTTTTACAGTGCCCTAATAATTGGGACAGGTTTTCATCTCACCCTCATGATAATAGGTAATTGAAAGTGACTTACAAATTTTACTTACATGAATGACGCCATACATCTCGGTTTCTATACCGCTAATTTGCTATGTGTTGATTTTGACTTAAGTAACATCATGACAATGGATTTTTTTAAGGTTTTTGACCATTAGAAAAGATGACCCTTTATTGAGGAGAAAGTGAAAATTATGGCCATTTACTTAATCTTGATATCCTTTAATAAATGAAATAGGTTAATGAAATTCAGAAGGGAAGAAAGTCTCAAAAATTACCCATGTAAATAAATGTACAGTCAACGTTTGATCATTCAAGATAAATATCTCATATGTAAAAACCTTATAAACTCATTTTAAGGGAATGAACAGGGAATGATGAAACTCAAATCAGTCAATCTAATCAACTAATTCTAGTAGTGTTTGGATGTAATTGGAAGTTGAAATAATTAATTCGGTGAACTTTATATTTGTTTAGCCACGCTGTTCCATTCCCCTCTTGCTATATATGATTGAGACTTAACTATGAGATAGAAGCATGCTTCTGATACCATATGCTTTCCTTCTGTCATCAAGAGATCTGGTTTTTTAAACATCTTTATGTCCAGTAACATAGTGGAATCAACCATTCAAGAATGTACTTTAAATATGAAGGAAATATCAATGACACCTTTTACTTTACATTTCAGAGACTGATTAGAAAACATAACTATTATGGCTAATGTATTAACCAGTTCTTCATTATTTATGCTATTGGAAGGGAAAAGAGGAATAGAAAATTCAAAACAGGTAATCTAAGAATTTTCATTTGACTTTGAAATATAGT
This sequence comes from Phascolarctos cinereus, assembly GCF_003287225.1. Lineage (NCBI taxonomy): Eukaryota > Metazoa > Chordata > Mammalia > Diprotodontia > Phascolarctidae > Phascolarctos > Phascolarctos cinereus. The sequence goes on from NW_027556180.1 coordinate 170,997,233, forward strand.
CAAAGGCTTGCATACACACTGCTTAAACAGTCTGTTGTTCACAATCCAGATATCAGTTACGTGGAATTCTGTGTCTTTAGAGCTTTAGCTCAGTGGCAGTAATGGAGAATACAAGAGGGCACTGTGGAAATTCCCCTCCTGCACCTTTGTGAATTTTTTATCTACAACTAAAACAGTCACTTACATTGAGGTTAGAACCTGTAGTCATTGGGTATTTGCAACTATATAAAGCCCTTAGATTTTAGGAATGATCTAACCAGTGCATTTTTAATATAGTGTTTTGTAAAGCTGGACCGAGGATTTTACCTAGATATAATGTTTTTATTCCTACATCATTTTTATTGATGAGTGAATAGAGGCTCAAATATTAAATAAGTGGTTTATGGGTTGACAATATTAATGCTAAATATTTGGGGCTAGTTTTCATTGTCATGGAAAATTGGCAGGGGTTACCCCCAAAACAGAACATAGGGTTAAATTATTGAATATTTAGATCAGTCTGAATCCCAGTTTATGGTTTCTAAGTTGTCAGTTCATGTGAGATTTATAATTCCTTCTTAGTTGTTTGTTTCTGATTATTGTTTCTCTAGTTCTTCCCCAAGTACCTGATAATAAGTCAAGATAGTGGTGATCCTTCCTGAAAGAGGCTATGTGGTCTGTCAAAAGAATCTTAGCTGAGAATTCCAGTTCAACTGCTTGCTTCTTGCTCTGTGACCGTGGCCAAGTCTCAACCAGTCTGTGCATCCACCAGACTGTGGCAGTTGTACCCATGCTATCCCTTTCATAGACTCCCAGGGGCTTTGCCTGAAGAAAAGGCTTCTGGTGGAAAGAGGGGAGATCGGTGGACATAATAGCTATCTTCAAGTGTTAGAAGTGCTGTCTTCTGGGAAATGTAGTAATAAAACTTCTCTTGCTTGGTCCAAGATAAGAACTCCAGGAATAAATGGGCACAAGTTACAGTGAGGTGTTTCAGCCTAACATAAGGACGTACCTACTAACCCTAAAAGCAATCCAAAAGCGAGAGGCAGGGAAAGGTCATTGAATTGGAGACCTCTAGAACAGTGGCATCAAAATGAAATTGAAACTAATCTGTACACAGTGATCCCTGCAAGCTGCCTATTGACTTAGTTTTGAAATGTGACATTTCCATGTTTTATTGTATTTTTATTTATTTTGTTAAATATTTTCCAGTTACATTTTAAGTTGGTTCAGGCTACACTTGAGTGTTGTTGGCCACACATTTAGTACCTCTGCTCAAGAGCACTTGGATTCTTATCCCGATTCTACTTGTAAAATGAGGAGGTTGGCTCAGTGACATCGAAGGATTCTTTCAACTCTAAAGCTATGATTCTATGAAACAGGTTATCAGTAGAGCTTAAACACTGTATTTCTTACTGAGTTTTAAATATGGACCTGGCAATCATCCAAAGACCAGCCCTCATACGATAGAGATGCTCATCACCAGAGGGTTTGCATGATAAATATTTTCACTCCCAGCAGCTCACAGAGACAGCCTATAAGGGTGAGAAGAGTTACAACTAGGAATAGAGGACAGAGAACCAACATGATGGATCCTGGAAGTGTTTGGTTTTGCAAATTTGCTGTCACGGATTAATTACTCAGGGTCTGGGAGCCATTCTTTATTGCTTAAAAAAAAAGCCATATAGTATTTAACTAGTTGGCCACTTATTCTTTAAGTTAATATGCCTGTGTACAAAGGTGTAAATAAAGAATTTTTAGTGGTTAATATTTATATTGTGTAACTCACATCCAAAATCATTTATCATGGAAACTTAAATAAGGACATCAAATTGAAAGTTGAATATTCATATCATTTCCTTTTTTTTAACCTAGAAAATAATCCAAATAAAACTTGTAGATGTCCAGTTAAAGAAAACTATATTCTTGTTACTATAAGAATAACTTGGATATATGTCTAAATTTTTCTTATCATTAGTAAAAGCAAGAATACAGAATGTCTGTTATCATAAGCCATTATTTTATGACACATGGCCAATAGCTTTTACATTAATCGGATAATCATTAACAATAGAAAAACACATGGAATTATACTAAGGAAAGTGACTATTGAGATAAAGATGTCAGTCATAATGTCCTTCACTAAATGGTTTCCCAGTAAGGGTTGCTGTAATAGACAAGCAAATCTTTACTGTAGCCACAAAGCCTCACTAATGGAGCCCTGGAAGTATGGATGTCATAGGAAATACCCAGTGGTTTTCACCCAGTTGCCTCTCAGAAATTATCAAGTTGACTTCAGCATTGGTATTGAGAGAAAAAAAAAATTGAAGTTGATTTCATATGGGATTTTGCAAATCAGTATAACACAAGCAATAGTTCATAATTTTCGAAATGTTGACCAGCCTTCTTGAAAGTCTTCACCTGTGCTTGTTTCACTTCTGGATTTTAAGTTTGAACTCCACTTTGCCTTCATATGGATCATGAGGATTGTCAAAACTTACATTCTCTGCAATGATTTTACACACTATGATAACTTCTTTGTTCTTGGGAATGTTGAGGAATTTGGCCGCTACTAGTGGATTGCTATAGTGGGGCTGGAAGGGAAGCATAAGATGGATAATTACTTTTAGGTTTCCTGAAATTGTTTTTGGTTTTGTTTATTTAAGCAACAAATTTAAGGAAAGTGAATGTGAAACATGGTTTTAGTGGAGTTGATAATGGAAGCAGTCACTGTCTGGAAAATCATGTCGTGTTCCCCTACAAAACTGAGTGTTATAGGGAGAAGGCTATGCTTCAGACATCTAATTAACCCTTCTCAGGGGTATTTTAGCAGCATTTACTATTTACTATGTACTGTAGAGAAGTGCATGCAGGAACAAATTAGATATATTATATTTGAGATAAGTATATTTAAAGCAAGAGTAAGAAAGTGGGCAACTGGGGTTTCCAAAACTTTATTATCCCCTTTTGATTAAAAGAAAAAATAGATCACATCTTTCCATAACCAAGGAAAGGAATGATTTAGGATTTCATGGGAGGATTGGTAGGGGAGCATTGGGTTCCCTGATAGGCAAAGGTTAGCATTAAATAATGCCTTTCTTTTTTTTTACATGTATTTTTTTTTACCTGACATCAGAATGCACATCAGTAGTTAATAGTTCACTTCCTCAAATATTTATTAACCATCAATTATCCACCAAACACTAAGTACTGGGAAGAGATATCATAAGTTAAAAAGATTGCTGTGGTGAGGAGGTTCTAATGTACTCTGGGGAAATTGACATATATAATAAAAGATGATGGTACATGATATAAGTATACCAGAGATCCCTGCCCTTGAAGAGCTTACAGTTTAGTCTGGAGGAAATTATATATGAAAAAAAGGGTGGGAAATGGGAAAGGTTATCGTACCTTGGGATATTTTATAGAAAATGTAGCATTTGAATTGTACTGTAAAGAGTAAGTGGGAATTTGAGAGAGAAAGAGAAGGGAGGAACATTTTAAATATGGAGGACAATTAGAAGTAGCCAGAAGTATCTGCACTGCAGGGTATTCAGGGACCTGAGCAGTTTAGTTTTGTCACAGAGCAATCTAGCTTGGCTAGAGCATAAAATGGTGGAGAATATGAAACCCTAGAATATGAAAGACCAGAAAGGTAGAGAAAGTACTAGATTGGGGACACAAAGAAGTTTAAATGTGATTCATTGAGGAATAGGGAACTGCTAAATTTGTCCAAGAAATGCCGTAAGATCTGTGACTAAGGAAAGTCCTTAGAGACGGTGGAGGCAAGATGAAAACCTATTGAGGCAGCTGTTGCAACGGTCTGGATGTGTGACAAGGAGGGCCTTACTGGGAGAGTGGTACTGGTAATAGAAAGGACAGAATAGATGCCAGGGATATTTCAGAGGTGAAATCAATAGGATCTGGTTACTGAATGTGAGGGTGAGACTATAACCAAATTTTCAAACCTGGGAAGTTGGTAAATAAGTTGCAGCCATGTTCCAAGAAGTTCATCTGGGGACATGTTAGGTGTGCTACAGTGGATAGATGGAACATCTAAGCAAATATCCCATAAGCAACTAGAGACTCGGGTCACAGGTATCAGTCAGGGCTTGAGGATATAGATTTGGAGATTGTATGCATAGATTTTTAAAGCCACAAAATTGAGATTTCAAAGGGAAAGTACTGCAAGCATGTAGGGACTCAAGCACAAAACCTCAAGGAAATGCATCTTTAACTGGCAAGGAGTCAGTGGACAAGACACTGGTTAGAAAGAAAATAGAACCAGGAGTGTGTTATATGGATCTGAAGCCATAGGAGGAGAACATAAAGAAGGAAGTGGTGTTATGATAAGTTCATTAGAGCCCAGAGAGCAATTTCAATGAGTTGTAATAGATGCAAAAGCCAGATTTGAGGAGGAAATGTTTGTGTAATGAAGACATCTAGAGTAGGCAACTTTTTCAGTAGTTGACAGGAAAGGAGATAAAGTAGATGAGAGATGAAAATGCACCTTACCCCCTTCTTTTCAGAGGTGGGAGGATTGGTTATACACCAGAAAATTGTGTGTATTGTCAGACTACTGATATGGTAAATAAATTTTGCTGAATCACCAATTTATTCTTTTTTTGTTGTTGTTTGCTAGGAATGGTCTGTTGAGTGAGAGAAAGGGAGAAAATAATAGAAATGAAGGTGATGTAAATACAAGATTGAGATATTTTAAAAAGTCAGGAGAAGGCAGTTTTGGGATCACATTGACCCAAACATATTTGCAGACAAATGGGGAGGACCCAGAGATTGAAGATACATGAGAGGGAGGAAATCAATGCTTGGAACAAAGTGCAGAAGAAGGTGGGAAAGGGTGGGATCAAGGGCCGAGTTAAGGAATCAGTGTTAGTTTACATTTAATGATGCCTCTCCCTCAGAGCTGGAGACGAGGAAAGAGTTGATATTACTGTGAAGTTTTGAGGAGTAGAGAAGGGTTATTGGAGAAGCCTCAATTTTTCCAGTGAAGTAAGAAGCTAAGTCATAAGTATGGAGACACAGTTGAAGACTTGATAAAAGGAAAGTTTTGTAGCATTCATTGGAGAATGCCAAGAATAGGACATCAAATTTCTGTATGTCATCAGTGTAAGAACTTCCTTAATGAACACAGATCCTTAACAAGCCTATGTAGCCTTAGTGGCCTGAAGCCAGAGACTTGCCTATGTCCTCAACAGCCAGTAAATGCCAGGTGTAATTCTAATTGAAAGCCTTTCTTACTCCAAGGCCAGAGTCTTGGCTGTGTCAGCTAAGAATCCGATGATGTCAGTATAATAGAAAAGAAATAAATTCAAAAATATACCTGTGCTTTTTTCCCATAATAAGGGAAGTAGTGTAGACTAAAAGTACCATTGGATGGGTAGTAGTCCACTTCTAGAGGTTTGAAGTCTTTGTGGTCCTTTTCCTAAGAGTGAGAAATAAACTTTTAATCCAGTTACTTTGGATAGTGGCAAGTTGCTTATTTATCAGGTTTAGCTTATCAGATAAGTGATAATAGAAATATTGAGCCATTCCTGTAAACTATTTAATCTTTATAATCAACTTGTCCCGTGGAATTTAACTGTAAGTAATAGTGCTGAGTGTACATTCCTGAATAAATTGATTGAAGAGAACTTATATTTTGTCATCCTCAAGTACAGACAAGCCAAAATATGTTCATAAGCACAGAAATTGCTTGTTTTTCCACATTTAGGAGTAAGAACTAAGTATGTTTTGTTGCTACATGAGACATCAAGGTGCAACAAAATTTTCTTTCCACACCTTTTTCAGTATTCACCAGTAACCACCTGATTTGTTTTTGGTTTTGCTTTTGTTAACAGGACCAACAAATTGTCCAGTATCGGATCTTCAGTTTGGAGGAAAAAAAATAAAAGATATTTATATGAAATATGTACTGAAATCTAGAAGCTCTGTAACTGGGCTTTTTTTTTTATTACTTTGTTTTCAACTAATATACAAATTGGATAGGTATGTTTAAATCATTAACATGAAAACCCAGATTTTAGTTTGAGAAGGAATATTCCAAGTTTTTAAAAAAGCTGGCAGATAAGGCTCTAATGGAAGTAGATATGAATATATTATTGACTCTTAATATTATGTTCTATATACTTACTGATGTTAAGTTGCTAATGTGGTATCTGTTGATAATGTGAATTCAACTAAATTTCATTTTCATAATCATTCAACAAAAATTAAGCACTCTCTGGCAAGGATTATGGCAAGATTGGTATATTAACATATCAGTGTTACATTAATGATAATGTTATAATTATGTTATATCACATAATTATGTTATATAATATTATATATTAATACTAACAGTATATTAATTCAACAAAAGTGGAATAGTACCTGCTCTCAAAGTGCTTACATTCTTAACCACAGAAACAACATGAACATATAAGTATATACAAAATGAATTACGATATTGTTTTAGGAGGAAGTAAAACTACCTTGGTTCTTCATCAGAATTATCACCAAGCATTTTGCATATTTCTCTTGAGTGATGCTGTTCTGGATATATTTGTTAAGTAAGGTAACAATAGCCAGTTTCTGCTCTCATCATTCATGGATTTTTTTTTTCTTTTATTGACCTACCTTGAAGCTATATATTATTTTGCTTTTTAAAATTGCTTTATTAAGCAAAAGGATAGTCACAGGAAATGTGAAGTTGTTATCATGAATTTCATTCTCTTAACAGCATAAAACTGTCAAGAAAACTAATTTATGGTAGTTTTTTTTTTTAAACTGCTTTTTGTCTGAAAAACATGACTCAAATTGTAGAATCTCAATGTTGGAAGAGGCCTCAGAAGTCTTCTTGTCCAAACCTAACCTATGTCTCTCCTAGCAGAGGTTGAAGACCTTAGTGATGCGGTACACAGAAGGTATCTAATAAATGCTTATTGAATTGAAAAATAGAATACCCTACTTCTTGAGGCAGCTTATCCCCCTTTTATGGGTAAGGAAACAGGACCAGAAAGTGTAAATCTTACTCAAGGTCAAACAAGGTAGTAAATGACAGCCTCACAATTTGAATCCAGGACTTCTAAGTCTTAATTCAAGTGATCTTGCTACTACATTATATTGCCTCTCAGTTTGGAATAGCTTTAATTATTCAGAAGTTTTTCCCTCACATCTCTTCAGAACACCCACTTGCTGTTCTCATTGTTCTGCAGTCTAGAGCCAATCAAAACAAGGCTCATCCCTCTTGCACAAGACAGCCTAATAAATAGTTGACAATAGCTCTCTACATCCTGCCAACCCCCCAAGCCTTGCCTTCTCTAGGTAAAGCATCCTTTATTAAAGTTGTTGTTTTATTAATCAGCAAAAATCTGCTTTTTCTCTCACCTCCCCAGTCTGCAATTGAGAAAACAAAACCCTTGTTACCAAGTATAGTCAAGCAAAACAGGTTCCGTAATTGGTTGTGTCTTAATGCACACACACACGCACACACACACACACACACACACACATCTCAATCTACATGCGTATGTCCTTCACCTCTCTTCAGGAGTTGGGTAGCATGCTTCATCATGAGTCCTCTGGAATTGTGATTGGTAATTAGGCTGGTCATAGTTCCTAAGTCTTTCAAAAGTTTTTCATCTTTATGATACTGTTTTCATTGTATAAATTGTTCTCTTGTTCTGCTCACTTCATTCTGTATCATATAGATTTTGCTGATTTTCTCCAAAACTGTTGCTTTCATCATTTCATACAGCACAAGAGTATTCTCTGACATTCGTACATCATAACTTATTCAGCTATCCCCCAATTAATAGGCACCTCGTCAGTTTCCAATTCTTTGCCAACACAAAAAGGGAAGCTTTCAATATTTTTGTACATCTTTAGAATTTGTTTTGCTTAGGACTAATCCCTCCCCGTGTAAAGCCTCCTTAGTTATCTTAACCTACCCTCATGGCATAGGTTCCAGCCCTCTCACTACCCTTACCGTCCTCTTAACGTACTCCAGTTTGCTGACATCTTTCCTAAAATATGGTGTCCAGATGTGACTATACATTTGTCTTCATGTGGTCTGTCTAGGGCTGTCAACTGTCTTGTTTTCAACAGTGTTTTGATAAATGTAACCATTGGTCTCATTATTTTCATGTTATTCCTCTAGTTATACTGTTCACTCATCGAGCTTGCATTTTATATTCATTATATCATCAATCAGAAAGAATGTATTAAATATCTACTGTTTGCCAGGTTACTTGCTAGGTACTGATTACTGTAGAATAGGTCTGGAATAGAAAAAGGGTGAGACTTACTAGGAATGTGCAGTCCACCCTGGGAACGGTGTTGTTGTTGCTAGGGAGAAAATTGACTATCTGGGAAAGAAAAAGACATTTCTGTTAAACACGTTGAAAACAAGCTACTTATTTTTTTCTTTATTGTTTTTATTTCTTCATGTAAGTTTTTTAAAAGAATTAATCTTCCTCACTATCCCTTTCCTCATTGAGCATCACATTTTAAAGAATAGACAAAAAGGTTTTTAAAATCCCTGAATGGATAGCTGAATAACACAGCAAAACAAATTCTCACATTAGCCATGTCCAAAAGCATTTATCTCTTGCATTTTAAGTTCATCTCTTTTCTGTTTAGAGGTGAGTAGTGTGTTTCATTTTCATCATTATGGACATGTGTTTCATACAGTTCTAAAGTCCTTCAAAGCCGTTTTTCTCTATAGTGTTATTGTGTAGATTCTTCTACTTCTACTGTATTTACTTTGTGAAGCTAGGTGGCACAGTTCATAGAGTGCTGGGTCTGGAGCCAGGAAAAATCATCTTCCTGGGCAAGTCACTTAACCCTGTTTGACTCAGTTTCCTCATCTGTAAAATGAGCTGGAGAAGGAAATGGCAAACCACTCTAGTGTCTTTGCCAAGAAAACCCCAAATATCTGAAACGACTGAACAACAGCCCATAAAGGTCTTCCCAGTTTCCTCTGAAACTGTGCATTTCAGCATTTCTTATGGCACAATAACATTCCATTACATTCATTATACTATGATTGTTTAGCCTTTCACCTATAGGAAGATACCCTATTCCCCCCCCCTTAATTTCCAATGTTTGACTGCCATCAGAAGAGGAGTTTTAAGTATTTTTGTACGTATAGATCCTTCTTTTCTTTCTTTGATTTCTTCAAGGTAGAGGCCTGATAGTGGTATAGCTGGGTCAAAAGGAATAAATGGTTTAGTAAGCTTTTTTTTTTTACTGTGCATCCAGAAAATGAATGTGGCCATTTCTGCATTTATATGAAAGAAACGCCTGTTTTAAAAGTCATTTTTACTTATAAGTGGAAAAAACCCTGTAAATTGGCTCCCTGAAGAGACTTTAAATACATAATATTTATATATTTGGGTGTTTTGTGTTGGAATTATTGAGTTTCACCAACTTATTTACATAGGGTTTGTGATGAGTAATCTTGTTTTGTTTTTAAATTCTGTTCTTCACAAAGACCATAGCAATGATTAATCTAATTAACTCCACTTTTGTTGAATGATTTGTTTCCAGATAACGAATTAATGAACAACTCCCAAACCGACCTTCATTGGTTAATGGACTATGTACTTAGCCAGGTATTGCTGGTCCTTAAAAACTGTGAATATAAATCGCAGCTGTCCTTTCCTTGCACACACTTTCTACTGCTCTGGCCAAGTCGCCATCTCTTGATGAAATAGATTTTCCTACACCTTTGCTTTTCCTCATTCCCCAAATTGTCCTCATTCCACCTCTCAATCCAAAATTCCACGTATCAGAACTCTAACAATCCTTCAGGGCTCAGCTCAAATTCTTAGCTTTCATGAAGCCTTTTTTGATCACCCCAGGAGGAAATAACCCATCCCTTCTTTGGCTTGTATTGCCCATCCCACTAATACACGTTTGATTTTCCCATTAAGAGGCCTTGTATATGGTATAGCAGGGAAAGCTCTGGACTGGAAGTCATGAGCCTGGACAAGTCTCTTAGCTTACAAGTTTTGTCATATTCTGACATAGTCAAAGAACATCAAATGTTAGTGCTGGAAGGGCCTTTAGATTATTGAGACCAATTTTCTCTTGATGGACCTGGGTGTTGTTTTTTTGTTTTTTTTTCTTTGTAAAAATGAGTTGGATTTGGGAATTTTCCAAGGTCTTTTCCAGCTCCAAAAATCTCAGCTTTTTTGATTCTGCAGAATTTTGCATCATTATTCATATGCATTATATTCCCAACTAGATCTTAAATCCCTGAAAGGAAAGAAAAATGTTGAATTTGGAATCAGGAGACTGGGTTCAAATCTTAGCTCTTAACACTTGTGTAAAATATTTAATTTCATGTAGCCTCAGTTTTCTCAGCTGTAAAATGGGAGTACATAATTTATGCACCACTTTCTACGCCTCTGGGTTGTTAGGAGGAAAGTGAATTATAAACCTAAAAGCACAATTTAAATGTGCTCCCCAGCCTCAGTTTCTTTATAAACTGTGAGGGTCTGAACCAAAGATCTCTAAAATCCCTTCAACCTATAACATATGATTGTCTATAATTGCTGTTTTTCAGTCATTTTCAGTCATGTCCAACTCATGATCCCATTCGGGATTTTCTTGGCAAAGGTACCTGAATGGTTTGCCATTTCCTTCTCCCCTTCATTTTATAGTTGGGAAAACTGAGGCAAACAGGGTTGAGTGACTTGCCCATGATCACATAGCTATATCTGAGGGCAGATTTGAACTCAGGAAGATGAGTCTTCCTGACTGCAGGCCCAGTGCTTTACCCATGGTGTCACCTAGCTGCCTGTTATTATGTCTTATAAAACTTATTTGTCTGCCCCACAATGTTCCATAAATTTGTTGAGTGTATAATGGTATATCACGTATTTACATATGTGTTTTATCTATATAAACACAAGTGAGGTAAGGATATATATATATATATATATATTATATATATATATATATATATATATATATAATATATATATATATATGTATATATACCTTTTAAACTTTCTGTGATAATATTTTGTGGAATGGTTTTATAAGGGTTTGACCATATTTTTTCTTTATGAAATCATGATTCTGAGAAGTTTTCCATTTGTAGTATCCAATAGTGTTGACCATAGTGCCATGCACGTAATGGGTACAGGACAACCATTTGCTGATTTTGTTTCGCTCATAGCAAAGGGATGAAAAAGCAGTGTGGGAGGCAGGATCTTCCTGAACTGAATATACTTTAACTTGAGTAGAGCTTAAGTACAAGGATTCCCATCATTCCATGAACTACCTCTATCTAAAGGAAGAAATTATACTGGGTGTTGAGTCTTAATACTCATGATTAGCACCAGCCTTTTGGAAACTCAATGCTTACCCTATTCATTTTAATGATGAAACATGGTTTTCCTTCCTCAAATCCAAAATTAGGATCTGTCAGGCCTGAGCAGTTATGAAGCATATCTGCTGTGAACTTGCAGGAAAACTTGGTGTGATTTGGAGCATGAAATTCTTTCTGAATGAAGTACTGCCCGGACGAGCAGTTTATATTTTCCTCTTGTGCCTCTGGAGAGTAAGCTGTAATGGGATGACAGTTTGGCAAACAATGAATTTCACCAACCTTGCACTGGTGGAATGAACTGCCTTATTTGTGTATCACCATACTCTCACTTGGAAGTTCTATCTTAGCTCACTCACTGAGGAGGAAGGATTTTCAATTAGAGTGACATTAAATTTCACACAATGTTAAATTGCCCTTGGAAACCTCACAACAGAAATTTCCTTTAAAAAAAAGAATTTTATTTGATGAAGAGTTCCACATACCTGTGAGGTCATAAGTCCAAACCCAAAAGGCAAGGAAAGATCAAATAGGTTTAAAGAAAAGTCAAGTGATGATAGAATATGATTTGTATCTCACTAAATCTAATTCTTCTGAGCTGCCCAAAGAGCTTCCAATGCTGTTGTTCCATTTAGCCTCAGGTCCTTAGCGGTTGGGTGAGCCCCCCATTCATGAGGAGATTTGTGAGATCATATGAGATTTGCCCAAAATCACAAGGCAAGTCATCGAAAGATCTGAGACATCAGTACAGGTCTATGTGTAAACACAGACATAGACGACTGTGTCTATACATGCAAAGCAAATGAAGCATTATTTGTGTAATTCAGGCTAAAAAATCCCCCCCCCCTCAATGATTGCCTGAAATATCCTGATTATTAGGATGATTTCAGGGAGAAAAATTAAATGTCTCAATGTTTTACATAGATATGTGAAGTCAGGATCTAGAGAGATATTTATGGTAATTATGGGCTTTGTGTTAACGAGCAAATCATTTGTCTTCACAATCTCGGTTTTCCTCATCTATAAAGTGGGGTTAATAATACATGTGATTTAAATTTGGCTTCTTCATTATTTTCCCTCTTGGAAAGTCAAAGTTAAACAAAAAAAAGTTTTTTACTTTACCTGACAAAAACATATGAAGTGTCTGGGTAAGATCTTTCCAGGAAGTGTTATCAGAAACATTGTAGAAGATTTGTAGACCTCTTTCACCATAAACATCTGGCCTTAATGTCACCCCTGAGGGGGAAAAGAAAATGCCCAACATTTCTGATTTGTCCATTTACACCAGTGTAACAGGGAGAGATAGGGAGCAATGGCATACTTATCTTCTTGATGAGGATACATCACGTGGATTGCTTTGTCTCAAAGTTAGGCAGTAAGCATCTGGAAAAGCTGGGCTAAAAACCTTAGCATCCCCAGGCTTCCTCTCTTTAAATGTTTCAGTGGATTTAATTAGATTTAAAGACAATTTGTTTGAATATGGAACGCAATGTTTAATTCTTAAAGCACAATGTAAATGTGAGTTGTTATGTATCATATGACTCAGTGTCAACCCTTGGGAGCTAGGTGGCACAGAGTGCTGCATTTGGAATCAGAAAGCCCTGAGTTCAAGTTCAAATTTGGATTTCAGATACTTACTAGCTGTGTGACCCTGGGTGAGTCACATAACCTCTCTGTGCCTCAGTTTCCTCATCTGTAAAATGGGAGTTATAATAGCACCCACTTCTCAGGGTTCTTGTGAGGAACAAATAAGGCAATATGTGAAGTGTTTTACATATCTTAAAGCAGCATATAAATGCTAGCGATTATTAACATCAAGGTCATCATTTAATATTACAGTGACTAGTAGGTGTATGATATAGTTAGAGATTATGAAGATGGGCTGTTTGGAACATATTATGATAGATGAATACAACTCTAAATATATGTACAGCTCGTTCTGGGCCTGAAGTATGTTCATCCTTTATAAACCAACTGTGAGAGAGGCCCTTGAATATGGTAAAATCTTCACAACCACTTATTGAATCAAGTTGGCCACATCCCATTTTTCTTCTCTGCTGCCTCTGAAGCGTCTCATTTCTCCTAACCTTGGTCCCCACTTCTTATCTTAATCTACCCTTGATTAGTAATGGGATTTGCAAGAGCAGGAGAGGTGGCATTTAGGGAGGAGGGAATTCCTCCTAATTCACTAATCAGTCACTCCTCAGTGACACTGGTTTTTGTTGTTCAGACATTTCAGTCACGTCTGATTTTTTGTGAACCCATTTGGAGTTTTCTTGTCAGAAATACTGGAGTGGTTTGCCAGATGAGGAAACTGAAGCAAACAGGGTTAAGTGACTTGCCCAGGGTCACACAGCTGGCAAGTATATGAGGCCAGATTTAAACTCGGGAAGATGAGTCTTCCTGACTCCAGGCGAAGCACTCCATCTACTGGGCCGCTTAGCTGCCCCCTAAGTGGCAGACACAGTAGACTTAAATCCAGGCAGTTCTGACTTCGAATCCTGCTGTAGACAAATCCTAAGTGTGTGACCCTGGGAAAGTTACTTAATCATTATTATTCTTAATAAATATAAGAAGCATTTCTTAAGCATCTACTTTGTGCCAAGTACTGTGATAGGTATAGGTGAATACAACAGTCCTGGCTGTCAGTAATAAAAATGACAAATATTTATATGGCGCTTTAATGTTTGCAAAGTGTTTTGTGTATAGTATCTTATAATCCTGTGGGGTAGGTGCAATCATTATCTCTGTTTTACAGATAATGTCTCTCTGTCTCAGTTTCCTCATCTGCAAAATGGAGGCGGGGGAACTAAATGGATTCTAAGGTCCCTTCCCGTTCTAAATCTATAATCCTATTAATTGCCCTGAATCACATAGTAAATGTCTGAGGCAACAATCAAACTGGCTTTACACCCAACACTATTTGCCATACCATGTTGTTTGCTTGCATCCCCTGCTAGCTTGTATTATGTTGAAGCAAAGCAAAATGGACACAGATAAATGCTAGGTGGCGAAGCGGATAGCGCGCCAGGCCTGGGGTCAGGAAGAGTTCAAATCCGCCTCAGACACATAAGCAAGTTACTTAACCTTGCTTGCCTCAGTTCTCTCATCTGTAAAATGAACTGGGGACGGAAATGGCAAACCATTCTAGCATCTTTGCCAAGAAAACCCCACATGGGGTCACGAAGAGCCAGACACAACTGAAATGATTGAACAACAAGAACAATGACAAAAACAAAACAGAGACAACATAAATACAAAGTAATTTAAAATGGTGAGAGGAAAACCAGAAATGCCCCGTTCTAGGAGGTCACACTTCCAATGCTCCCATCGGCTGTATTCTAGCCATCATCTGGTCCCTAGCCCCCTGCCCCAACATCCTTCTCAATTCCTCTACACCCCTTAGAATCCTACTGCAGATTTGAATTGTTGTCTGTGACCCTCTAAAGCTTGAGTTGCTGATGCAAACCTCTCTGTGCTAGACATTTTAACAAGAAACACCCACAGGGGTTTCAGCTCTATGTGAACATTTACTGCTCACAACAATTAGGACCAAGTTTTTCTTGCTCTGTATCAGTCAACAAATGCTTGGTATGCTTTGACCTCCCAGATTCCTCCCTCCCCTTTGGCAGTAAACCTAGGTATTGGAAGGAATATTGGCCTGGCTCCCAGGGTTCTCCCAGTTCTGTTTTATTTTTACATTGGATAAAAACAATAGCAGCATTAATAACTAGCATTTACACAGTGCTTTAAGATTTGCAAAGTGCCTTCTGTACATAACTTTATCTTTTTTGTTCCTCACAACATCTCTGGGAAGTAGGTATTATTGTTATCCTGATTTTCCAGGTGAAGAAATTGAAGAACAGAGTTAATTAAGTAACTTGCCCAAGGTCACAGCTAAGAATTGTCTGAGGCAGGATTTGGATCTTAGAACTTAGATCTGCCTAGGTCCACTATGCTACCTAGAAGCCCAATGGATAACTTTCAATTTTTTTTTGTTTCCTCCTTTGTAAAAGAAGAGTGATGGAATGTAGCCCTCTCCCACCATAAAAGGGATTGTGAGAATAAGTTAAATGATAGGTTTTTAAGGTGTTTTAAGTGGAGATGAAACAGGCCTTTTTGATGACATGAAGTCAGAGAAATGTAAATAAAAAATAAGTGAGGTTTCACCTTATAGTCATCAAAATTGGCCAAGGTGGGACTAGTTAATGTTGGAGGAACTGTGTTGATATGTTGTTGATAGAGCCATGGGTCAGTCCAAACATCCTGAGAAACAATTTGGAGTGTGTGTATGTGTGTGTGTGTGTGTGTGTGTGGAGTGGGAGGGGAGAGAAGTGACTTCATATATTGATCTTTTTCCAGTAGCCTTTTCTCCATTAATGTATCCTTACTGTCCAGTCTCTTCTTTTTCCAGTTCATCTTTCACATCATTGCCCAAACAAATCTTCTAAAGCCCAAACCCGGCAATACTTTTCCATTGCCTCTATAATAAAATAGAAATCCCTTCACAGTGTGGTTCCAGGCTGCCTTTCCAGATTTCCTTCTCATTACTCACCTTCACTTAGAACATGTTCTAATGAAACATTGACTTGCCCTTCCTGGGTTCAGCATCTGTCTCTCACTTCTCTGGACTCCTCTGCCCTCCTCGTGTCTGAAATAAACTCCCACCTCACCTCTGCCTTTTAGAATCTCACTTCTTTCAAGACTCAACTGATTCTGTGGCCTCCTAATGGTCTATCCTTTCATTATTCTCTTAATTTTTATTATTCTTTTCCTAAATAATCATGTGCATATTGAAATGTTGTATTCACCCCCACCCACCTCCTAGTATAATTTACACTCTTTGATAATAACAGGAACTTTCCCCCCTCCCCATATTATCCCTAGCTCATTACAGAGGACATTGCACATAATAGGTACTTAATAAATACGTGTAGCTATTAAGGTGTGGAGGAATTGCATTCTGCTTGTGGAAGGAATTCCCAGATCGTATGATCATAGGACCACAGGTCTAGAGCTGAAAGAGATCTTAGAGGCTCTCTAATTCAACCCCCTCAGTTTACAGGGAGGGAGATGAAGCAATACCCAAGGGCACACAAGTTGTAAGCATCAGAGGTCAGATCCTTGAAACATTAGACTGTGAAAGTGCTAATTGGTGATAGTAAAGTAGAACAAAATTTGCAAATGATTTTTCCATTGAATCAAGTTCCAATGCACATGTGACCTGAACCTAGTTACCTCCCTTCTCTGGGCCCATCTCCTCGTCTGGAAAATGAAATCATTGAAACAAGTAACGTCCAAGCACACTTTCATCTCTACATCCTATGACCTTGTGAGAACCAAGCAAAGGTCTGTGCAAAAATTGAGGATGGAAGGATAGGTCACTTTGGATTGGTGGGAGAAGGCTGTTTTGTGCCTAGTCCAGGTGTCTCTGTTTTGTTAATTAGGTGGCTAGTCACTTGCTTTTCAAGTGAGGTTTCCTGCTGTTTAATAGATATTTGATAATTGCCATATTCATAGGATTTAGAGTTGAAAGAGATTTTGGGGTCAAGAAAGAGAGACTTAGAGAACATCTGGTATATCCCCCTCCTTTTATAAATGAGGAGACTGAGGCCCAGAGATGTGGGAGGTGTTGTGCTATTTGTGGGAGATGAAGATGAAAGTGGGCACAATGCCTGGCATGAGTTTATAAAAAAAAAAAGTGGGGCTTGGGGGCAGGGGTGTAGAATGGGAAGATGTAACAGCTACATAAGCATGATACAAAATGGAAGGTCACAGGGGCAAAGGAGAAGCAGCAGGTAGGCGTGGAAAGAATATTGGATGTTGAGTTGGAGGACCTGGACTCAAATACCATCTCTGCTGCTTACCATTGGTTTAGCCCAGTTCTCCAACTGAGTCTCAATTTCCTTATCTGTAAAAAGAAAGGGTTGGACTAGGTAATCTCTTAGGGCACTTCTGGCAGCAGAGCCAATGAGAGCCAAGCAGAGTGTGAGGACACATTTGACGAGAGCTCAGAGGATCTTAGACCTAGGACTGCCGAGGACCCCAAAAACCAGCTAGTCCAATTTCCCTAATTTTACAGATAAAGAACTAAGACCCAGAGAGATGGGTTTGCCCAGTGTCACACCATTAATCAGTAGCAGAGCCAAGGGCTGAACCTCTGACTTCAAATCCAATGCCCTTTCCGCTAACTGGAGGGGTCACCTTCAGGGGTAAGGGAGTGTGTGTGTGGAGTGGGGGCGTGTTAAGGGAGGGTTTTTATGCATAGTTCAGTTATCTCTATGATAAGTCTATAGATTTAATAATAATAGTTAGCATTTATATAGTGCAGTAAAATTTGCAAAGAGCTTTACAAATATTAACTCATTTTATCTTCACAACATAAAAGGAGGTAGGTGCTATTATTATCCTCATTTTTCAGATAACAAAACTGAGGCAAAGAAGCTAAATGGCTTGTCAAAGGTCATAGCTAATAAGGGTTTGAATCTGGATTTGAACTCGTTTCTTTACGATTACATCTACTGCACCACTCAGGTGCACAAATATGATACGGTACACTATAATATATGATACAATATATGATATGATATAATAGGATGTGATATAATATAGTATAATATATGTACAATATACAATATAATGCTACTTTTATGAGGTCAAAAATAGTTCTGTGGTATAACCGAAATAGTGTTGTACTATTTAAATCAGGAGCCCTGAGTCCTAACCCCACTCTGTTTTTAGCTAGCTGTAACCAGTTTCCAGTTCTGGAAAGGACTACCTCTGGTGCTTACTGTGCAACTCTGAGCAAGTCACTTAACCTCTCCAAGTCTCTGTAAAATGATGGCAAAGTCTCTTTCAACTCTGAAGTCTCTTTCAAGTATAGTTGTCTATCATTTAATTGTGCTGGACCTTAGTTTCCCATCAGAAAAATGAGGAAATTGGTTCAAGTGGTCTCCAAAATCTGTTCCAACTCTAACAATTCTAGGATTCTCTGTCTTTGTTAACTCTGAATTAGTGGTACCAAGTGAAGCAGCTCCATGCTGGGGCGGAGGCAGGGCCAAAAGTCAGCAACTCATAAAATATGCATAACCACTGACTCTCTGCTGTGGTGCACCTGGATCCCGGGACATCCTGGATCCAGGGTAAGTCATCATGAATCCCCTAGTTGACTGTGCTATTAAAATAAGATGGGATTCCAGTGTCCAAAATTAGAGCTTCTGTACAAAATTATTTTTTAAAAAAAGTATTACATTTCTAGAAAATTACAATGACCAAATTTATCCCCAAAGAAGTAGTAGACTATGAGTGTGAAATATTGGGTACGATGTCACATATGTTGGTCTGCTTTGGTAAACTGTTGTATTCTCATTTTTATTTTTTGTATAAAGGTTTACTTTCTGGAAGCAGAAGGTAGAAAGACATATTGGGAAATGTAGATGATATAAAAACAAATACATCAATAACATTTGTTTTTAAAAAGATCATATTTGAACCTGCCTTGGGGGCCACGTTCATACTTCTGCAGGTTAAAATATATGGTACTTTGAAAGAACATTTTTTTTAAAGGAGTATGAGTAGAATTAAAGACAAGCCCCAGCATGGAGTGAAGGAGAATGGAGTATCTTAGGGAGCTTCCCTTAGCACTGTGTCCAATATTTTATTGGTGATTTGATGAAGGCATAAATATTATATTATGCAGATGCTACAACACTGATAATTTACACAACAAATGAAAGAATCAGGATCCAAAAAAAATTTTAATGAGAAATGAGTTAAATCTAACCTCATTAAATGGATTGATTGAAGAAGAAAAAAAGTACAAGTAGATCTAGAACCAGATTATGATGTGAGGTTATCCTGCTTATCATTTATATTTTTGATCATATTTGTGATTTTGTTGGCCTAAGGAACTCCCAGTGAAGAAGCTCCTTCCAATGCAGATCAGCAGCTGCTTTGCAGCCTATAATCACAGAGAATTCCTGGGGCTGAGAAGTTAAATGATTGGCCCAGGACCACACAGTACCTATATCAAAGCTAGGACTTGACCTAGGCATCTAGGTGTCACAGAGTGCTGCGCTTGGGAACTGAGTTCAAATCCAGCCCCAGGCACTTATTAGCTGTGTCACCATCAGCAAGTCACTTCATCTCTGTCTACCTCAGTTTCTTCATCTGCAAAAAGGAGATAATAATAGCACCTACCTTCCAGGGTTATGAGGATAAAATGAGGTGTTTGTAAAGAGCTATATATAAATGCTAGCTATTATTATTCCTCACTCTGAGGCTGGCTCTAACTGGCATCCAAATAGAAATAAATTAATTAATAATCTATATCTTTTTTTCTTTTTTTTTTTGGACTGGACCTGTTTGTTGATACAGAAAACTCTTTGCCACTATAATTTGCCATCTGTTTTGTATCTTATACTCAAGAGATCTGCCTGGAGCACTGTGAGGTTAAGTCAAGTACCCAAGGTCACTCAGTCAGTATATGTCAGAAGAGGGACTTGAACCCAGGTCCAAGGCCAGCTCTCCATGATACCAAGCTACCTGTCATACACATACACATACACAACACACACACACACACACACACACACACACACACATATTCAAATTCACACATTAAAATTCCATGTCCACATGCTCATGTGGGACACTTTTTAATGGAAGTCATACAGACATAAGATTTAATTCCCAGAAGTCCTCAGCAATAAACAAGGTTAATAGCTGTCATTGCCAATTGATCTCCTTTGTAACTTCCTTTTGTATTTATACTCTCTGTCTTATCCTCTTGTAACTTTTCTGACATTACTGTTTTCTCCCCAGCTAGCTCATAAGCTCTTGGAGGATATGAGGCATATAGACTTTTTGTTTCCCCTGCTATGCCCAATCTGCTTTTTTTTCCCCTTTCATTCAACCCTGCCTAAAATGTAAGCAAGAAGAGACGAGAGACTGGGAACTGCAGGAGATGATTTAATGGTGCTGGACACGTAGGTGGTATATTATAAACATTTGATTGACAAATTAATTGATATTCTGGACCTGATTGTTTTCTTTCTAAGGAGGAAAACTCTAGAGGCTAAACCCTGCTTTTACCATCAGCTTTGCCATGGGGGCAAACATCTGAGAAATTCAGTATAAATTATATATTTTTTGATATTGGGTTGAAGCAAGTCAAATCATCATATTTACCTGGTGACTTTAATTGATCTTGGTAGTCTGGTGTGTATGGATCTATTGTCTGCATTAAAGAGTAGATGGCAAGGGCAAACAGCCCACTCATCACCACATAGAAAGCCACATAGTAGAGACTAATCCACACTGTGAAAAGAAAAAAATAAGGTTAAAAGTAGCCAGCCCTATTAATTTGGTCTCTGTTGCTTTGCTAGGCAAGCTGTGGAATTAGCCAGCTAAATGTGCTAAAATCAGCGCAGTTGAAAAATGTTTTAGGCTTTATAAAGATCTTTCTCCATAACAACCCCAGGAGTGGTTAATTCAATAACTCCATTTTACAGATAAAGGCTAAACTGATAGACATTTAGCTAGTAGAGACAGAATATGAATCCCACTCTTTTTCCACAATAGCACATTACTGCCTACTCTTGAGGAGTGTCCTTGAATTTCTTGTATATTAACTCGATGACAACTCAAGGGGAGCATCACTTAAAGGAAGGTCAAGGTGACCGCTACAAATATGACAAGGGGATTTTGCTCCCAGGCAGACTAGTTAGGTATCTGCCCAGCAACCTTTGGGGTAATCTGAAATTTTTGTACTTTTCCAGGGGAGAGGATGAGCATGGTAGATGCATACCACTCTGGAAACTTTGGCATCCTGAAAATTTGCCCAACCTACTTTATGGATTTCATCCAACCCTGCTTCAAGTGTGAGCAAGAAGGTCTGACAAACACTCTGATACTTCAAAACAGGAAATAATGTGTGAGGATTTGATTTTCCTGTTTTTTAAAATATTCAGATGAGTAAGTTTGGGAGTGTTTGTTTTGTTTGTGTTTTTCATTTGGTTTGTGACTAAATCCTGTTTATTTCATTACTTGGGATGGTTGTCCCCATATCTTAAAATTTTCAAACAAATTTTAAAAAATTGTGTTAAAGCAAATATTCCTTTTATTTTTCCAAAGAACTGAAGCTTTGTGTGGTAGAACATGACTTTCTGTTTGTTATAATTTTCTAGATAAGGTAATAAAAAGACTCCAAGCTTTTCTTTACTTCAGAAATTGCCATGTGACTGGGTGTGGGCACCAGTCAGTGACTCAGTCTCTCCAGTGGCCCAGAGCAGCATTAAAGACCGGGAGCCAAATGAATGAAAGTGTGGGAGGAGGCAAAAGAAGCAGGACAAATGAGCAGCAACTCAAAACACCTTCTATTTAAAGCCTGTGTTTTATTCTGGTTCTACTCCCCTAACTGGCTGGTCAACTCCAGTTATGTCTGGACCTCAGTTTTCTCATCTGTGATATGAGGATCAAAATACTGATCTGTTTCCGATTATTTATCACACCGTGCAAAAGGAACTATAAACCATTTGTCACAGAAATGTTGGCCAATGATCATAACAACACCCCCCCATTCAGTTTGATTCAACAAACACTTATTAAAAACCTAGCGAGGCTCTATGCTGGTGAGCCACACAGAGACAAAAACAAAATTGTCCCTGCATTCTAGGAATTTATATCTAAAATATTGCAATTACTTTGTCCTTCAGATTACTATGGAAAGGTAGACTTTTCATACCTTCCTCAAATAAGAGTGGCATCTTCTTGAAGGCAATGAGTCATTTTTGCCTTTCTATGCCAATGGCTTGCACATAGTAGGCAGTTTAATAAATGCTTGTTGATTGATTGATTGATTTCACTCTGACCTTTGGCCTTGTGACCCAAACCCTGTGTTGGCTTTTTGTGCCCAGGAATGCTACTTCCAATGTATTTGTTGGACTGTTACAATTTTTTATGAGACAGATGTTGGCCTATCTCCAAGGACATCTCTCTCAGTTCATTTACAACAAGGGACTAGGAAAGGAGAGAATTCTGATTAAGTGAGAGTTAATATCAATTCATATTGATATTAAAGGATAAAGGTTAAATGATTCCTCAGATCATAAGATCATAGGTTTAGAGCTGGAAGAACATTTATTGTATAGGTGAGGCCCAGAAAAATTAAGTCACTTGCCCAAGGTCATATAGGAAGTATGTGGCAAATTTGAACTGTGGTCCTTTGCTTCCAAATCTAAAGCCTTTCCATTGTATTTATATTAGTTAGTGGTAACAAAACTAGCTTGGGTCTCCTGACTCCCGGGGCACGGGATTTTGCACCAGGGTGCTTTCTTTTGCTATGTAATGAGGTCCACGTGGTATGGTAGGCATAACAATAATACTGTAGAGAGAAACAACTTTGAAAGACAAACTGTGATTTCAGAGCACCAATGATAAAGCATGCTCTGGACAGGTGGACTGACAGGGCAGAATAAGGTATACATTTTCAGTCAAAACTAATGTAGGAATTTGTTTTTGCTTGACTATCCACATTTGTTTTTTCTCTCTCCCCCATCCCAGTTGGGAGGGGTGAAGAAAAAGGGATTATGGAAAAGGTAGCAGAAAGGAGGGACAGCCAGGTGATGCAGTGGATAGAGCTCCATGCCTAGCGTCAGGAAGACCTGAGTTCAAATTGACCAGGGTCACCTAGGTAGGAAGCATCTAAGGCCAGATTTGTACTCAGGGTTTTCCTAACTCCAAACACTCTGTCCACTGCACCGCCTAACTGCCCAAATAAACATAAGGAAATGCTTTAATCAAAGTTTTACTTGTTTGGGGATAGAAAAGTCTCCCCCTCCTCCCCATTCATGTTATAATGTTTTCTTTTTACTCAAACAATGGAAAGAATGCTAGGTTGGAAGATGAGGAAATTCTAGCTCTACTAAGCACGATCTGTACCACCTTAAACAAGTCACTTCACTTTTTAGGCCTCAGTTGCCTTATCTGTAAAATGAGGGGGTTGGCCTCAGTGTCCTTCTAGGCTCCCTTCTCAGCTCTGTGCCAGGCCCTGAGTTAGACAATGGGGAGGCAAACATAAAATTTAAACTGAGTTTTCCTTGGCCACAGATTTGGGAGGCTATCTTCAGTCTATTTCACCCTAAGAATGTTTCCACCAGACCCATTCAAGCTGGACCTGCCTGCAGAGCAGTCAGGCAGTCCCAGACCAGCAGCTGGCTATGTTTAGGTTCCCAGGACATTTCAGTGGGAATGCCTGACACCTTGAGGCCTTCGTGGGTAGACGGAGGGCGGCAGATCAGTTTAACCTCACATCTTCAGGAGCCGTCTGGTGTTGGCTCTGCCTCTGAGGGTGGAGACACAGCCTGGTCTTTCCGGGTAGCCAAGCAGCTGTCTCCAGGGGCTGACCTCAGATCACATCACCCCGGGAACTAATCTGCAAGTGGCTGCCAGCTCGTTTAGATGAGCTCAACCCTTCTTTAAATAACAACTCGGGTCAAGAGATAATTCCCTTTTCTCCCCTCTTCTTCCCTCCCCCCTCCATCCTGATGAGAGGATGTGGGGTGAAAGGAGGCCAGTGGCTCACTGTGCAAAGGTCACCTAATGTCCATAAGCCAAGGGAAAATGAAATGATTTTTAAATAAAGGGAGAAACAATTCCCAGATGTTTGTGGCAGAAATGGCCCTGCCTACTTCCACATTTTAAGCTGGGATGTGAAGAGATTCTGAGGGATTTTGTTTAGCATGGTGCCATTTGTATAGAGGCAGTAAAAGTCTGACAAATTGTTAAATTGAAATTAGGAACCTCATGCCTAAATTGTAATTATTATGTGGCCCAAATTCTGTTGCTTAAAGGCAGTAGGGGAGCAGGGATGGAGAACCTGGGGCCTCGAGGCCACAGCCCTTTGACTAAATCCAAACTTTGCCGAACAAATCTCCTTAATAAAAGGATTTGTTCTGTAAAACTTGGACTCAGTCAAAAGGCCACACCTGAGGACCTAAAAGGCCACATGTGGCCTCAAGGCCACAGATTCTCCACCCCTGGAGGGGATTGGAAGCTAGAAAGGGTGCATTTTGGCTATGTGACCCTGGGCAAATCGCTTAACCTGTCAGTGGCCTGGCACCCCTGCAAAACTCTAAGTTGCAAGGGCAGCTAGGTGGTATAATGGATAGAGTACTGGCGCTGGAGTCAGGAGGGCCTGAGTTCAAATCCGGCCTCAGACACATAACACTAGCTGTGTGACCCTGGGCATGTCACTTAGCGCTATCGCCTAGCCAAAAAAATTAAAAAAAGGCAAAACTCTATGTTGCAGAGAAGCTGTTGGCTTGCATTGGTAGAGTTTTCTCATCCAGGAATTCCTGTTACCAGTGGAATCACTGGTCCAATTTGTATCTGTCTCCAAATCTTGCCATAAGGCCTTCAGGTTAGACTTGTAGTATGAAGACACTTGGAGAGGTAGCATAAATGTGTAACAGAACAGATATTGCTGGGCCTACTTCTCACTCTCTTCCATTTTTTTGATGCTGTCCAAGGGTAATTCCAAGGATTTGTAAAAAAGCTTCCAGGGAATGAGGGAGAGGGAAGAATAAAGACCGAGACTGAGCTTTGTATTAAAGAGGAACGGTGGGTTTGGGAGATGATGAGTTCAGTTTTTGATGTGTTTGAGTTGTTGAGATAGCTGGTAGTGTTATGCAATAGGCAATTAGAAATGTGATGAGGGAGAGACACAGAGAGAGAAAGAAAGAGAAAGAGAGTGAGAGAGAGAGAGAGAGAGAGAGAGAGAGAGAGAGAGAGAGAGGCAGGGAGGGAGGGAAAGGTCAGGACTATAGACACAGGTTTGGGATCCTTCCACAGAGGCATAGTAGAATAGTTGAAATTATAAAAGTGGATGATGTCACAATGTAGGAAGAGACAAAAAGAGGACTGAGTATCCCATTGGTGAACATGGAGGAAGAAGGGAACTTTGTGAGAGACAGAAGGATCAGCTGTGGGGAAAGAAAGTCAAGAAAATAAGTAAAATGTCATAGAAGTCAATGAAGATGAGCATGTTCAAAAGAGAGAGGGTGGTTAATAATATTACTGGTAGAGTTTCCTCATTCAGTAGTTTCTGATACCAGTGGAGTCGTAGTAGAATAATAATCCTGAAAAGCCGTTAAAAGATCACGGAGGATGGGAACTCAGAACTAGCTGGTGGATTTGTACCGTTGGAGGTCATTTGAGAGCACAGTTTCAGAATAGTAGTGGGGGTGGTGGGGTGGAAGCCACATTACAAGGAGCCCAGCAGTGAAAGGAGATGGGGGACCTGATTGTGTTCATAGGCAAAGAGAAAGGAGCCAATGGTGAGGCCAGATGCATCATTATTCAAGAGAGAGTGACTAATTACTTTCTACCTTGTCTCCTTCGGTATTGTTAAGGTGTCATGGTGCAGTGGTAAGAACACTAGACTGGGAGTCAGAAGGTCTGAGTTTGACTCATGGTTTCTACCACTTTCTGTGTGACTATGAGCAAGCCATTCAACCTCTGTGGGCCTCCGTTTCCTCCCCTGTAAAAGGAAGCTTGCACAGCTTTTGTTAGATTGTGCGTTTCTTTTCCTCACCCATACATAGAATGCCTCCATGAACCCCTCTGGTGTTTATGGAGAAAATCTGCTGCCAATTGCACATACCCCACTTAGACAAGGTCCTTCCCAACATCTGCCCTGTGTCCGGATTCCAGCAGTAGTGGCGGAATTCTTCCATCCGTTGACTGCAGGTCTTTTTTTCTTGTAAAGCTGCCATTTTCCTCAATCTGAGGAGTTCCCCACTCTGTGATAATTAATGCTCCAAGAGTCAGAAAAGAAAAGCCCTTTCTTTGATTTATATAGTCTCCTTTTCTGGAGGTCAAAGGAATTGTGGGTAATTTTATTCTAAAGAAAGCACCTGAAGAAGGTTATCATCCCTGCCTCAGCTAACGCCATGGACAAACATTGGTGACTGGGGACTGCGTTCCTGTAGGCAGTTAGAAGGCTAACCTGCTATCTCCTGTCCTTTGCCACTCTCCTTAATTCCTCCTTCAATGTGTATGGTTATATAGTCAGTGTTGCCCACCTACTGTTTGTTATGCCCTTGGCCAGCCTGATCACTTCAATGGTTTCCAGAATGACTCAAGAAAAGTGCTTTTTTTGCTTTGACTGATGGGACCATCTGTGGCCCAGGCTTTACTCACTTCTACTCATTGGCTGGATTTAGACAAGAAGTAGTTCTTTTTTCTTTCCTGCAGCTGCCATAAAATCAAGTCCAAAAAGACAGACGTCATTTAGGTTACACTTTCATGTAGCACTTTGCGTGTAGGACTTATGTTCATTTTGTATTGTATTGTGTGTGCATCATATTCAGTCCTACCTAGATCAAAAGCTCTAGGAGGGCAGCGGCTGTGTCTTCTTCACCTTTGTGTTCCCCCACATCTAGCACAATATTCTGCCCCTATGTCATAAGCAATTCACAAATGTTTGTTGACTTGAACATAATTCTATAATATTATATTTGTGACCCTGTGAGATATGGAAATCCTCCAGGGCTTTTTGCCACTTACAGCAAAAAACTTTTCCTGATTACCTAGTTATTGGTGTCTCCCTCTATGACTGTGTATTTTGTGGGGTATATATGCTGTATGTACTTCTCTATGAACACATATCCTCATGGTAGAATGTCCAGTGTTCATCTTTCATTTTGCCAGATTTTTGTATACCTGTACGTGAACACATTGTCTCACCTGATAGAATGTAAGATCCTTGAGGGTAGGGACTGCCTCACTTTTGTCTTTGTCTCCCCCACTGCCTGGCCCAGCACCTGACACATAGTAACCAATAAATGCTTGTTGATCAGTTGATAGCTTTTTTTCCCCTCCAGCATTATTGTAATGATGACTTATATAACCAGGGTGAGCTGGTTTTATGTCTCTTCTGTGGATCTCATATCTTTGGTCTTCTGCAGCCTATTTGTAAACAGATGGCCAGGATCAGCATTATATAGGTCTTCTGCCTGGTCACAGAATGAGATTTGATTCAATTCATTGTTATTTAGTTGTCCAGTTGTGACCCCTTTTGAAGTTTTCTTGGGAAAGATACTGGAGTGCTTTGCCATTTCCTTCTCCAGCTCTATTTACAGATGACTAACTGAAGCAAACAAGGTAAAGTGACTTGCCCAGGGTCACACAGCTAGTAAGTATCTGAGGCCAGATTTGAATTCACCTATCATGAGCAAGGCACCATTTTAGGTGCTGGGCTACAAAGACACAAAATAAAAAGTTTCTGCTCTCAAGAAACTTCCATTCTAATATAAGGAAAATTGAGGCCAAAACATTAAAACCTGTGGTGTTTAGGGAAAGATTCCAAAGGAGGTGTACTTGAAGTGAGTCTTGAAGGAAGCCAGGGACTATTACTATGATTAGGATTAGGATTATTAAGAGAGGAGTGAGTGATTGTAGGCACCTGGGAACATTCACATTATGTGAATGCATGCTCTGTGAGATGGAGTAATGAGTCCCAGGGAATGGCTAATAATCCAGTTTAGCTGGAACATAGAGTTTATGAAGGGAAGCAGATAAAATAAGGTTGGAAAAGACATATAGGGGCCAGATTATGGAGAGTGCTTATATTTTATCCTACCAGCAATGTGGCGTGACACAACTGTGCTTTAGAAAGGTTATTTTGGCATCTCTATGTCCAGTGAGTTGGAAGGGGAGAGACCAATGAAGAAGTTAATGCAATAGCCCAAGTGAGAGGTGATGCAGGTGACAGTGGCTGTGTGAGTGGAGAGAAGGAGGCAGATGAAGAAATATGGTGGAGATAGAATTGATAACATTTAACAACCAGTCAAATGTGGGAGTAGGGAATCCTTGATGGTGGGTCACACTTAACTCTGGGTGACTCTGAGGTTATGAACCTAGGATCCGGGAACATTCATACTGGGCACTGGAGGACTGATTTACAAGGAAAACAATCAGTTCTGTTTCACACATACTGTTTTCAATATACCCTTGGAAGATCCAGAAGGCAGTTGATAATATATGAGTTCAGTAGAGAGATTAAGACTGGATATATAAATTTGGGAGTCATATGCATAGAAGTAATGCCTGAATTTGTGGGAGCTGATGAGAGCTCTAAGAAAGAGAATGTAGAGAGACAAGAGGAGAGGGACCAAGATAGAGCCTTGGGGAACATCCCCAGTAAGGGGGAAGGAAATGGTTAATGATCTAGCCAAGGAGATTGAGGAAGAGCATTCAGAATGTAAGGAAGAGAACCAGGAGAGAAAGTGTCCTGGAAATGAATGAGAGTAGAAAGTGTCTATGAAGAAGGTTATGGGCAAGAGTATCAAAAGCCACAGAAAGATCAGAGAGGATAAGGACTGAGAAAAGCTCATTAGATTTAGTAGTTAAGAGGTCACAGGTAACTTTGTAGAAACCAGTTTCAGCTGAGTGGTGGAGTCAGAAACCAAATTGTAAAGGATTGACAATGGGCAGGTGATGAGAAAGGGGAAGCTTTAAGTAGAAATGTTTTTTTTTCCTCCAGGGGTTTGGAAGTGAAGGGGGAAGAGAGAAATAAGATGTCAGCTTGAGGGGATGGCAACGCCAAGAGGTTTTTTTAAGGTTAGAGTAAATCTGGACATTAGGGGGTGGGAAGGGAAGAGAGAGACAGAGAGAGAGAAAGGAACAGAGACAGAGACAGAGACTGAAGAGGGAGAAAATGAAAAAATGACACACATGGGGGTGAGAGAGAGAGAGAGAGAGAGAGAGAGAGAGAGAGAAGAGAGAGAGAGAGGTGAGGTGGGGGTGGGGAAGATGTGATCAAAGGTAGTGGCAGTGGCCATTGTTAGAAGACCTATCTCTTTTCAGAAATGAGTGAAGGAAGAACGGATGAGGTTTTTGAGGTATGCAATAGGAGGGAATGCTGGCAGATGGCTTTTCTTTTCTCAGCTAAATAGGAGGCAAAGACATCTGCTGACAGGGGGGTGGAGGAAGCATTGGGGACTGGAGAGAAGAAAAAGTTTGGAACAGCTGCTGAGAGGAGTTGGATAGGAAGTAACTTAAGAATCAAAGTTTTGTTTGCTGAGTTATTTCTTATTGAGTTATATGCAGTAATGGCATATAAAGGTAGGTAAGTCAAACTCCCTTTGAAACAATTGAGGTTTTGAAAATACAACTTTTATATCATTTCTTCTCACCACTTCCATATCTTCCTTTGATTTATCTATAGAGTGATTAATCTGTAAGCCACATTTCTTTTAGCTCTGCTTTCTTTTCTCTAATTGTCACTGGTGTGGGACCAGCCACTGAGCCTTTGATAAAGTGTTCCAGGACTCCTGAACTCCTGTATTTGTGGCATCATTTCTACAGGCAATTTGATTTAGTTGCTTGCCCCATCTTCTTCCCCTTCAGACATTTGACATCAGGGAGATGATCTTAGAGCTGTCCTTGAGAATGATTAGAGTGATTAATCTGGAAAGAGAGAGCCTTCGGGGCTATAGTTTATTTTCATTTGGGAGGTTTAATATTTAACTGCACATTAAAATAAATGCGTTCAAGCTTAAAGATGAGGAAGGACCCTCAGAGGACATCGAGTCTAACTCCCTGACTTTTGCAGGTGTAGACACTGAAGCCCAGGTAAGTTAAGTGACTTGTCACAGTCACACAGGTACTAAGTCTTTAAGCAGTATTTGAACTCTAAGCAATGTGTCATTTTTCATTCTCTCACTCTGAGTGGACCAGCACTATTTCCACTGCATAGTGGTGGTCTTTTAATTTCCCATGTGTCAAAATAGCCATTCACTTTCCCCAGGTATTATTTTTATGCTCTTGACCTTTGTTAGGCATCACTATATAGACAGTGGAGAAGGGGAAAGCCTTGAACCCTGGCAATACCAATCCCAGGATCAAGGAATTCAGTATTTTAATGGTGATGACATTAATAAGCTGTTGTGTGGCCAAGTGTAAGCTTTGTCTGTTCTCTCCTGTGCATAGACATGACATGCTCATGAAATTGAAAGTTGCCAGTATTTACCAGAGAGGAGACTGTAAGGGCCTACGAAGCCCAGTACACCGATGGGTGAAGAGGAAGTGCCCTCCTTATGGCTAGGTTGGTTTCCATCAATGGGAGCCTACTTCCAAAGAAGTCCTCCCGAAAAGCAAATGCCAACATCCTTCTGTTTCTGCTAGCACAAAGATCCTCCCTAAGTCTTTTCTGCTCTAAATAAAACATCTCCAGATTCTTCAATGAATATGTTATGGTTTAGAATCCCTTTGCCATCTTATTTCTTTAATATCTAGGCCATATTGCCCTAAGCAGGTGCCCAGGACTGCTTACTCCAAATGAGGTCGGACCAAAACAGATTTCAGCAGGACTAGCTGTCTATCACCTCTCTTCCTTTGAATGTCAGGCTGCTATTTTTACTTCGGATTATGAGGTGACCCATGCCAGCCAGCCTGTGCCAGACCCATTGCTTGACTGCAGCTCCTTGGTTTTAATGATCCGTCTTTATTGGAGAGACCCCTGAGCACCCGAATCTGTGCTGGTCCAACACTGAGGAGAAAGGTGTTGGCCTCCAGCCTCAATGTCACTTCTTTCTTCTTGGCCCTCTGGGGTCTACTTATTAACTTAGCCTTTAGAATCCTAGATGTGCACACCATGAGTGCTGATTGCTGTTCAGTGTTATCAAAATGACCTTGCTTCTTTCAGGAGTCTCCTAAGAAAGGAGTGCCAGAGAAGGAATGATGACTTTGAAACGTGTGCTGTCTCCTCCCTGTTTCTCTAGCCTATGCAGAGCAAGACTCAGCCTGCCAGATGAAGGGTCTTTTTGTATTTAGTGAACTTTATAATAATCTGGTTTCTTGGTAATGAAGCTTTTGAGACTTCCTTTTCCTTTCCCTGCAGGTGTCAGCCCGTTCCAACAGCATGTGTGTTTGCAAACACCCCCTGCTTTAGATCAGAAGATCAACAAATCAAACCCCTCATTTTATGGTGAGGAAACTGAGGTACAGAGAAGTTAAGTGACTTGCCCAGTGTCACACAGCTTTTAGGTATGTGAGGCAGGATTTAAACTCAGGTCTTCCGTAATTCCAAGTCTAGAATTATTTCTGGGCCAGTTCACAGATCATTTTCAAATACGGGATTTCATTTTGTGGGAGATGGCTCTAACATTTCAATGTTGGGATGAAATGTGGCACACTTCTACTTCATTGAACAATTAACAAAAGGAGATTTGCTTTGACCTACTATAGCCAGGATATGCATCAAGGATGCAGTGGCACTGGGCTTCTCCCCTCCATAGGGAAAATTGGTCATCCAGGCTGTATACGGTGAAGGACGTGGACTCACATGGGCTTTGGAATCCACCAAATTGGTGGGCCCTGACTGCACACGTATGGGACTTTTTATACCCTTAAGTTTGTCAGGGAAACATGGAACCTCTTTGTCTCTTTTTAGGGAAAACTAATCTCTGTCACAGGGCAGCTAGGTGGTGCAGTGGCTAGAGGGCTGGGTCTGAAGTTAGGAAGACTCCTCTTCCTGAGTTCAAATCTAGCCTTAGACACTTACTAGCTGTGTGACCCTGGGCAACTTATTTAATCCTGTTTGCCTCAGTTTCCTCATCTGTAAAATAAGCTGGAGAAGGAAATGGCAAACCACTCTAGTATCTTTGCCAAGAAAACCCCAAATAGCTGAACATGACTGAAAAACAACTGAACAACAAATCTCTGTCACAGGAAGAAAGAAGGAAGGGTGGGCCTCACCTAGGTGGGAAAACATTTGTAGATTTTAGTTCAATCACGCATTTATTCTTCATCGCAACCTTGTAAGTTAGAAAGCGCATACTTTATTATTCCCATTTTACAGATGAGAAAATGGAGGCTCAGAAGTCAGTTAATAAATGGCAGAGCCAGGACTAGAACTAGAAACTAGATTGCCTGACTCCAGTGGTCTTCCCATTATGCCACACTTTCTATGCTCCTTATAATAATAGTAGCTGATATCTATATGATACTTCAAAGTTTGCAGAATACTTGACATCTGTTCTTTGATTTGATCTAGACGATGGCTCTAAGAGGGGGGTGCTACAGTGATTATTATCCCCATTTTACAGATGAGAAGGTTGAGGCTCAGAGAGGTTTGTCCTTGCTCATGGCTCGTGTCACAGGCTTTGTTCGAGTGCAGGACTCCCCTATCTCCAAGTCTGGTAACCTTTTCTGCTGAGCCACACCGCCTCATCAGCCTCTTGTGGAGAAATGTAAGAAATCAAAGGAACCTTCATCTCTAATGATGGTGAAGGGTTCTGATGAAAGGTTTAGTGCTGATTAAAACAAGTGACTAAACTGAGTTGGGGGAGGGGGCGTCTTAAATGCATTTATATTATTCATGCTACTATGCCAGCCAGCTCATGCATAATTATAGCTTTGACATTATTTGATGATGATTTTTATCTTCTCTTCATTTGTACTCCTATCCTAAGTCAGCTGAGAGGCTTAATGCATAGAGCGTTGTTTTTTGTTTTGTTTTGTTTTGTTTTGTTTTTTAGGCAATTGGGGCTAAGTGACTTGCCCAGGGTCACACAGCTAGTAAGTGTCAAGTGTTTGGTCTGAGGCCGGATTTGAACTCAGGTACTCCTGACTTCAGGGCCGGTGCTCTATCTGCTGCACCACCTAGTTGCCTCTGCATAGAGCATTGGACTTGGAATCAGGAATACCTAAGTTCAAATCATGCCACAAACACCTACCAGCTATGTGATCCTGGGCAAGTCACTTAACTCCTGTGCCTCAGTTTCCCAACAAGGGGGTTGAACTTAACCTTTAAGGTCCTTTTCAGCTCCCAACTATGATCCTATGACCTAAGCCAGAAGGACTTTGCAGTAGATCTGGTTTCAGGGGTGAGATTATATAATCAGGGCTTATTTTCACTCTTTCACTTTTGAAAAGGTTAGAAAGAAATGTAAATTCAAGTTGTTTAGTCATTTCCAGTTGTGTATGACTCTTTGTGACCCTATTTGGGGTTTTCTTTGCAAAGATACTGGAGTGGTTTGCTATTTCCTTCTCTAGCTTATTTTACAAATGAGGAAACTGAGGCAAACAGGTTTAAGTGACTTGCCCAGGGTCACACAGCTAGTGTCTGTGGCCAGATTTGAACTCAGGAAGATGAATTTTTCTGACTCCGGGCCTGGCACTCAATCTGCTGCAACACCTAGCTTGCCAGATTGAAGTTAGCAAGCAGTTATTATAAAATGGTCTCCCTGCTATCTCCACTTGTTTAAATCTTTTTCTTTTAAGTCTCAGGTCAGGTGTCATCATCTCTTCCCTGAAACCTTCTTTGATTTCCCCAGCTTCCAGTAGTCTTTGCTTTTTCCATTTTTTCTTACTATGCTGTTTAGACCTTTCCTATACATTTACCATGCATGAATGCACAAAACATCTGTGATTTCATTTCATAAGGAAGAAACTCTTTCCACCTCAAAAAAAATTGCATCTCATCTGGGATTTAGTCTGAATGTCCTAGAAAGTTGTTTGAGACCCCAAAGCTGACATTGTTATAGAACTTAACAATTTACAAAGCATTTTACGTCCATTATTTAATGTATTGTCATATGGTGCCACTTTTAAATTCACATCATCTCCCAACCCAACCCTGGATCCTCTCTATTCTTTCTAACTCTCCAGGCCATTCCTTTCTTCTGCAGACTTTTTATTTCTGAAATAATCTGTTAAGCTGTGATCTCATCTCCAAACTGATATCCTCTGGAAAGAGTTTTTTATCTGCCTACCCAACACAATATGGACAAACTGCCACACTGGTGACATTTGCTAAAAAGAGAGGAGAAAAGAAATAAATGTGTGTTTCCTTACCAGTTCTCCAGAACACAGAGTATTCGTTGTCAACAACCAGAATTTAACTCCTTTTAGTGAGAGTGTCATTTATGACATCATCATATGTGTTCTTTCAACACTAGTGTTATTAAGAATAATTTTGTATAAATGAGGCCTTTCTTTTTTTACTTTGATCTCCTTGGGGCACTTAGTGACTGTGGGCTAAACAGTATGAACAGCTTAGTGACTTTTGTCAGATAATTCCCAATTGTTTTACAGTCTGGTTGTACCAATTCACAGCTACCCTAATCCTGTATTCATGTGCCTATTCTCCCATAGACTCTCTAACACTATTTCCAATTTTAAAAAAATCATCTACAAAATTCTTTCCTCACAACACCTATGAAAATATTATTACCCCCATTTTATAGATCATAAGCTCAGAGATTTAGGGATCTTGGGCTTCTAATCCAACCCTTTCATCTTACAGATGAGGAAACTGAGGCTTAGAGTAGTTCAGTGACTTGTCTGAGGTCACACAGTAAGCAACGGGGTCAGGATTCAGTTATGGGTCTCCTCATTTTCAGGTATTAACAACTCAAATGTTGCTCTTGCCACTATCAATAAACATCTATAAAGTGCCTACTCTGTGCCAGGCACAGTGCTAAAAGCTGGAGCATAATGCTCTGCTTTTAAATTCAGGATATTTCCAGAAAGTGGTTTTGTATATTTAATTTTTTTTTTCTTCAAGCCTTCTTAGCACTGTTTTTTTCTTTTCACTTGCTTCTTTCTCATAAAAGTAAAGTGCAGAAATAAAAATCCAGTTAGACATAGGTTCTGATTAGTTATGTTAATACCTCATTAATTGGATTTTCTTGCATCGAGGTATTTAATCTTCTGTGTTTATTTAACACCCCTCCTCCAAAAGAACTC
Organism: Phascolarctos cinereus; assembly: GCF_003287225.1. Classification (NCBI taxonomy): domain Eukaryota; kingdom Metazoa; phylum Chordata; class Mammalia; order Diprotodontia; family Phascolarctidae; genus Phascolarctos; species Phascolarctos cinereus. Next base: position 171,032,304 of record NW_027556180.1, read on the forward strand.
AAGGCTTTGGTTAAAGAAGTTTCAAATATGCTAACATTCTTTCAATGCTGGAACAGCTAGGTAGGGAGTCCAATTGTGTTTGTCCAAGTAGAATTGGAGGGACAAATTGCTAATTTCTGGGTATTTAGTATCTCTTAAGTGGCCTTGGAGGGAGTGTTACCCAAAGTATTCAGAATTTTCTAGGCAACAAATAAGTATGATCTCAAAGAGAGAGAGGCAAGAATAATTATCCGTCTAATCAGGTAAGAAGGTTACAAGAGGTGATGACTCAGGAGGATTATCTTTTTCTGTTCCTTGTTCATCACATCTAATTCAACCTCCACCTAGATCTGAGGATCCCTGGGATTAGTATTGGTGCTGATCTTGCACATTACTCAGGACCCTGGGGAACTGTTTGCTTTTTGCATTCCTTCTCCCTTGATCATTGCACTGGACAGGACATCTCCCTTGTCCCTGTGAGGGCAGGAGGGTGCCACAGGCCAAGGGCAACAGGTCAATCCCAGGAAACCAGTTCTCAGGATCCTGGTGGACTCTTACAATTCAGCTTGAACTCATGACTTCTCATGCGTGAACCCAGAGACTGAACAGCCTGAGGGATGGATTTTGGATCACTGGAGACCGTTGTGGCCAATTCTGCCTTCATAGCTGCCCGAGGCAGTTTTGATGCAAGTGGTAGTTCCCATTTATCCCGGGACAAGAAGTACCTTTCGAAGCTCAAACTGCCTCCTCTCTCCAAATGTGAATCCCTACGGGACACTCTTAGCTTAGAATTTGAAAACATTTGCTCTGAGCAGCCTATTGGCAAGCGCCTCTTTCAGCAGTTCCTAAAAAATGATGAGCGGCATGTCCCTGCAGTCGAATTATGGAGGGACATCGAGGACTATGACACAGCTGATGATGATTTTCGCCTTCAGAAAGCCCAGGCCATCCTTGCTGACTACCTGGACCCCAAGGCCAAGTTTTTCTGCAGCTTCCTGGAGGAGGGGATGGTTGAGAGGGTCAAGGAGAAACACTCAAGCATCCCCAATGGACTCTTCCAACCTCTTCTTGAGGCAACCCTGCACTACCTGAGTGAGGCTCCCTTCCAAGAGTACCTGGAGAGCTTGTATTTCTTGAGATTCCTGCAGTGGAAGTGGCTGGAAGCCCAGCCCATCGGGGAAGACTGGTTTTTGGACTTCAGGGTCCTGGGAAAAGGGGGTTTTGGGGAGGTGTCAGGTTGCCAGATGAAAGCCACAGGCAAGATGTACGCCTGTAAAAAACTGAATAAGAAGAGGCTGAAGAAAAGAAAAGGGTACCAAGTAAGCAGCAGCAAATAGGTCCCAGCAAGTCCAAAGTAAATGCCTTTGAGATTCCCAAGGAGGGCAGAGGTGGGAGGTGGCAAGGTTGTGGGGAAGGAGGCATGGCGGTGCATTGGGATTTAAAATTTGGTCACTCTCTTTATACAGCTCTAATACAGAGGAGAGGTGGCTTGCATTGGCTTGCATTTTGGGGATAGAACATCCTGACTTGGAGTAGTAGCCAAACTCTCCATGGCTAGTGCTCTGGTCAGTCTATAATGAGAAGCAACCACGATGTACTGAATAGAAAGCTGGACGTTGAGTCAGGACAACCTGGATTCAATTCTTACAGCTGACATGGGTACTGGCTGTGTGACCATAGGCAAACCATTTAACCTTAGTGCCCAACCCAACAGAGTTGCTGTTCTACACTGGAAAAGGGAGTCTTCCCACCTGGGAGCTTCCTACACAGATGAAATCACAGGTCCAGATCAAAAGATATGTCATATCATTAAAATGAGGCACTATAGGAGCTGAGTTTTGATATTTTATGATGCTGAAAGCTAGATCACTGAGGGAGGAGAACGGATCAAATAACTTCTTAACACCCCTTCCAGTCCAGCGATTACATGGTTTACCTCCTCCCGTTCTTGTACTTAATATCAGTTGTTTTAAAAGTAGACTGGGCATTTTCAGAGTCTGGTTTGTAGCTAACCCATGGGATATACTGGTACAGATGTTATGTGATATGTATATTTTTTTAAACCACTTCCACTGGATGTAGCTGCATGAGTGCCTCATTCTTCCAGCGGCCCCAGCCTGGCTTTTGGAAATACACTCAGCACAACAGTAATTTACTTTGTGCTCTGAAAAGAGTGGCACAACTTTACACTGGTGCTATGGATACAGCTAGGACCTGTAATTTCATTGGAATAGGGAAATCATGGGGGAGGAAACTCCCTCAAACAACACAGATTCACCCCTTTTCTGCAAATTAAAATGTATTTGCCTAGAGCATTGAAGGCTTAAGTGATTTGCCCAGAGTCACAAAACCAGTGTTTGTCAGAGGTAGGACTTGAACCCAGGTCTAATCCTGGCTAGAAGGCCAGCCTTATATCCACTATACCACATCTGCCTCTTAGGGATTTCAGTGCCAAACATATATTAATTTAGCCAAATATGCAGTTAGACCTCCTCATAATATTGGTAGTGGAGGCTAACACGAACCTTTACTTCATAGGAAATGCACATTGTATCCTAGCTTTTAAAAAATGAAGTTGCTCCATGTCATGGTGGGGTCCTACTACATGGGGTCCACTCCACCTTCACTAATGCCAGTGTTCTATTTGAGAAAGAATCTGTGTAAATTGCTTGAAAATGACTTGTAAACACATTTGTTGGCCTTCGCATTGACCTTAACAGTACCTAACCAAGTGAGGTGCTCTGTTTTCCTCCAAAGGTTGCTCAGGGCAACTAGTGCTAACACTTCATTTTAGCTTCATTACAAATGAAGGGAATTTGTAAGTGGGGTCAGTCTGTGACTTGTTTAAAGAAAGAAACAAACAAATAGCATACAACTCGATAGTGTAGTGGGGACAGTCTGAGACTGGTTTTAAAAAAAAACAAATAATGCACAACTAGATGGTGTCGTGGGGACAGTCTATGATGGGAAGAAAGATAGAAACCAATACTATTTGGTGAGTGGTGACAGTCTGTAACTGGAAGGAAAGAAGAAAGAAAGAGAGAGAGAGAGAGAGAGAGAGAGAGAGAGAGAGAGAGAGAGAGAGAGAGAGAGAGAGAGAGAGAGAAATAGAAAGAAAGGAAAGAAGGAAGGGAGGGAGAGAACAGAAAGAATGAAAGGAAGGAAGGAAAGAAGGAAGAAAGAAAGAAAATGAGAGAAAGGAAGGAAGGAAGAAAGAGAAAGAATTAGCACAGAACTAGATGGTGTCTTGACATTATGCTTGGTATGGCCGTATCTCTGGTTAACTAATCTGAGTTGAAGAGGTTAAAGACAAAAGTATTAAATCAATCCAGGGGAACATGAGTTCCAAGAAAAAGCCTGTAGGATTCTGATGATGGAGGCTTAGAAAGGTAATACATATTCCTTTTGCCTGTCCAAGAGAGGCAGTTTGGCATAATGGAGAGAGAGTTGGCTTTGAAACCAGGAAGACTTGGATTCAAGTGTTGCCTCTTCCACGTACTATCTATGTGATCCTGGTAAGAAACTTGACCTCTCAGTGTTTCTAAGACACTCCTGTGCTGAATCCAGGCAACTTTCTAAAACTATGAGTTGTAGAGTAGATGCTGACCTACATTGGCAAAGACAGTTTCTTCCCATGGGAATTCCTTATGCCAGTGAAATCCTAGGGCCAGTCCATCTCCCAATACTTATCATAATACTTTCTTCTTCCAGATCAATAAACTAACTAAGTATGGGTAAAAATGAAGTAAAATTTACATTTTTTCCCCAGTGTAGGCTTACATACAAACCTTTCTGATGCCAGGCTTTCTTTTTTTTTTTTTACCCAAGAAATTATATCCTCTTTCTAGTTGCAAATCCAAGGTTAACAGGACAAACTTTTTAAAGACACATTTAAATAGAAAGTAAAAAGGTTTTAAAATAAAGATATTAAATGATTTGGGAGGACATTGACCAGTTGCTCTCCATCTCTGCAGAGGCCTGAACAAGAGGAAATGGGCTGACATTGCAGCAAGAGAGAGTTCGGTTAGACATAAGGAAGAACTGCTTGACTGTAAGGGGATTAAATACTGGAACAGGCCTATCAAGGGAGGTTGTGGAACTGTCATCTCTGGCTATCTTTTAAAAACAAAGTGCAGCACCTTCTAACCTGGCTACTTTAGACATTAATTCATCTGGAAGCAAGTGATTAGATGAGGTGACCCCTTTGTACCTTTATGATTTTATGAGGAATCAGTTTTTCCATCTGTGAAATGGGGCTAGTGTGTGTTGGTGAAGGTCTTTGAGACTGCTTTTTGCTAACTAAAGGCTAACTATTTTTGATCATTGCCACTGTTTCTTCTATTTAGATTACATAAATATTAATATGCATGGAGAGAATCCCTTGGAGGGAGGGGTGGTACAGAATGTATAAATATTATTTTGTCTTATTGAATTTGGGAATTTGTAAGGAATGCATTTTTTTTCAGCCTAAAATATGTTAACTTATTTGAAGTTTTGCTTTCTAGGGTGCTATGGTAGAGAAGAGGATCCTAGCAAAGGTCCATAGCAGGTTTATAGTTTCTTTGGCCTATGCATTTGAAACCAAAACTGACCTGTGTTTGGTGATGACGATCATGAATGGGGGAGATTTAAGGTAAACTGAGCCCTTGATCCAAAGTGGGAGGTAGGGTTGGGATGGGCCACAGTGATATGACAGTATCCTTCTGTGAAAAGTGGTCTTAGTAAGGATCTTCTTAGTAAGATGCAAATCAGACATAGGATATAGTAGAAAACTATCTCCATGGTTTGATTTAACATAGCCAGGAAGCCATAGGAATGGGGTAGAGGGAATTCCCAATGACAGTACAGGTTGGTACCTTTTCTGTAACTTTGAATCTTAAAGAGATGCCTAGAATAGTGAGAGATTTGTCCAGGGTCAAACAGCCAGGAGGTGTTGCGGATAGGTTAGTTCTTCTTGGTTTTCTAACAACTACACTACGTTTCCTCTAGCTAAAAAGGACCAGCAAAAATATATCTCTTACGCTGCCTTTCTGTTTTGCCTGGAATGTTGCTATAAGAAGATTCTTTTCTTAGGCTCTCAGCTAGCATCAATATCCCTAGGGAAGAGACTATACTTATATGATTTATATTTTAGCAGTTTTTCCCCAGGAAAAGGATTTGAGGATATATGGGTACTAGGTTGTTTGGGGGGTGGAGAAGGAGGATGATGAGTGTTATAGAAGAATAAGAACGCTAAAGATAAACTTTGCTAACTTGGTAATTATTCTTCAGATTGGAGCCTTGAAAGATATTAGTAGGCTAGGGATAACCAATATATTGTTACTGTTGTTGTGCAGTTGTTTCAGTCATGTCCAACAACTCTTTGTGACCCCATTTGGGGTTTTCTTGGCAAAGATACTAGAGTGATTTGCCATTTCCTTCTTCAAATCGTTTTACATGTGAGGAAACAGAGGCAAACAGGGTGAAGTGACTTGCCTAGGGTCACCCAGTTAGTAAGTGTCTGAGGCCAGATTTGAACTCAGGTCTTCCTGACTCCAGGCCTGGGACTCTATCTGCAGTGCCACCTAGCTATTTTTGGGGAAAAGCAAGAAAGAAAGAGACAGAGACAGACGGACAGACTGACAGACAGAGACAGAGACAAAGACAGAGACAGAGAAAGGTGGGGAGAGACAGAGTTTAGAATAGCACAAGAATAAAAGCTTGGTGATGTGTAACACAAAGTGTTGCTAATGAATGACAATGGAAGAAGTAAAATGAAGTCAGCTGATAAATGAAGGGGGCTGAATGATTTTTGTTGTGGCTTAGGGAGGGGAAAGGAACAAGCATTTATCAAGCTTACTCTGTCCTAGGCATTGTACTAAGCAATTTACAGACATGATCTCATTCTATACTCATTTTACAGTTGAGGAAACTGAGGCAGGTGGAGGTTAAAAGAATTGCTCAGGGTCACACTGGTAATGTCTGAGCTGGGATTTGAACTCCCATCTCTCTGACTCCAGGCCAAATGCTTTGTCTACTTCATCTCCTAGCTGCTTTAGTGCCACTTAATTCCTATGTAGGTTTAGAAAATCACTCGGTTTCTCTGGCCATGGGGTTCTGCACGTGCCAAATGCAGAATGATGGAGGAGACGACCTCGAAAGTCTGTTATGGCTCTACCTTCTGTGACTCTGACAAGTTCAGCCCATCGATGTTCCTTCGTATTTCTGCTTAAAGGCTGCGTTGGGAGGAAGCTGAAATGAGGTCTCGGAATTATCTATAACTTTCATTCAATTTGTCTATGTTCTTCATTTCTCTGGGCAACTGAAAATTGGGATAAAAACTGAACAAAATGTTTCTTAGAGATATCCAATAATGAGGCGTATTTCCCCCTAAATGTAGCAACCATCCTTTGATGACGATTTTGCTTTTTTATTTGAATTGTGGACATGCTAGCTGTGTAACCCTGGGCATGTTACTTAGCCTCTCTGGGCCTCAGTTTCTTCATCTGTAAAATGGGGATAATAATAGCATCTACTTCACAGAGTTGTTATGAGGCTCAAATGGGATAATCTCTCACGAAGCACTTAGTGAATCTCATAAAATGGCAGCTATTAATATGATTATAGATAGGCCCCATGAAGTACCCACTTCTTCCATGGTATTCTGCTTTGCCAGGTATCACATTTACAATGTCAATGAGGAGAATCCTGGTTTTGAGGAAGCAAGAGCCGTCTTTTACATTGCCCAGATCATCTGTGGCATGGAACACCTTCACCAGAAGAGAATTGTGTATAGGGATCTCAAACCAGAGAACGTCCTGTTAGATAATGATGGTAAGTGGAACCTGCCCTGTGTAACCAACTAGGCTATTACCGTTTGCTCTTCAATGTGTTATCTTCAGATTTGGGATGATCAGTCATCAAAATGATTAATCCAGGGAAGGGAGGCCTCTGTTCCAATCTACTTGCTCAACATTTTGAATTTGTGTGTCTAGCTGATCCACAGAATCTTTAGGAGGAGTGGGCCGATTTTTTGGCACACTATTAAAGAGTATCGATGTGTACCTTAAGTTTGATTTGAAGTCTGGGTTTTCATCTTGAAACAAAATGGCCACCATTAACAATTTTTCAAATGGGCATCTCATCCATCATTTTTACCAAACTTAAGTGAAAGCGGTAAGATAGGTTACAGAGGTTTGATTTAACTGTGTGAAATCTACAATTCATAGAATCTCTTGTTTGATCATTTCACTCATATCTGAGTCTTTGTTACCCCATTTGGGGTTTTCTTAACAAAGATATTGGAATGGTTTGCCATTTCCTTCTCCAGCTCATTCTACCAGAGAGGAAAATGAAGCAGAGTTAAGTGACTTATCCAAGGTCATACAGCTAGTAAGTGCTTGAGGTCAGATTTGAACTCAGGCAGCATCTTCCTGACTCTAGAGCTGGTACTCTATCCATTGTGCCACCTAGCTGCCCTATATAGAATCACTAGTGAATATTTATGATTTAATGGTCAAATTCCTAGCAAATGTTTTTCTTGTCTGCCTATGATGTGCAATTATAGCTGTTAAATATATTTAAATAAGTTATATAAATATATATAAAATATATTTAATATAAATAAAAATATAAATTATAAATATGGTTTATAATTGTATTATAGCTATCAGTACCTCCCCTTTATAAATACATTACATCTATTTTATATTTATAGATGTGTTTTAATTATGTATATATTTTCTGTCCTATTTGAATGCAAACTCCTTTAAGACAGAGGCCTTTTTGCCTTTTTTTCATCCCCAGCATTTAGTACAATCCCCAACACATAAAAAGCACTTATAGATGACTAATAAGTGTATCTTTATTGATTGATTAAGACTCACGTCAGAAAGCTCTTAAAATGCAGTCCTAAACATGTACAGAATGGGCTTTTGACTTGCTTTTAACTAATTTACCTCTGCAGTTATGATACACTTTGTTCTATAGGGGTTTCATTTATTGTCTTGGTATCAGCAACCAGTGTCAAGGTCAAGACACCTCATAAACATTTATTGAATCGAATAAGTACTAATAAGCCACATAATTAAATCCATGTGGAAATTCAGAATGGTACAAATATTTGGCTTTGGAGAGAAATTATCTTTGCAAATTCTAATTGATTGTGGAGGACTAAAGCTTAGCTTTAGTTTCATTTGGACACGGCTAAGGTTTTGCCAATGGAGAGGAGTGAAAGAGGTTGTTTCTGAGTTGTCTGTGACCTCAGCCTACTGATTGCCTTCCTGGGAGGGGTGTGTACAGAACGCTGCATTGGGGCTCCAGCAAGGTGCTGGCTACGCCTGCTTCCTTTATTATGTTTGTCCTCATCTGACCACTTCTGATGTTTGCTTTTCAGGGAATGTCCGGATTTCTGATCTTGGCCTTGCTGTGGAACTGAAGGAAGGACAGACAAAGACAAAAGGTTATGCAGGCACCCCAGGTAAACACCTGTAGGGGGCTAGAGTGGTAGAGAAAGACAGAGATGCTGCTCAGCCAGGTTGTGCCTTAGGAGAAACCAAGAGCTATTCCCTTCTTAAGGAGGGGAGGATGTCAATTTGTTTGGTCAATATAGAAATTGTAGTTTTCTTAAAGAAGCAAGGCTGGACCTCCCTGAATCAGGCTGTAAGACTGTAGTTTTAGAACTGCAATGAATGAATGAAAATGCATTCATTAAGTGCTTCTTCTGTGCCGGGCACTGGACTAAGTACTGGAGATACCAAAAAAAAAAAAGAAAAAAGAAAAAAGGCGATCCTTGCTTTAATTGGGGGACCCAGCATTTGTAAGACAGTTTAGCAATCCTATGCAAGATCTCCATTGCTGGGTGTGTCTTCCTGCGTTGCTGCGCCATAGGTTTGGAAGGGACATTTGAGGCTACTAGACCACCTCCTCAATTACGAATAAGGAGCTGAATCCCTGAAGGGTGGTGATTTGCTCAAGGTCACAGTGAGAGTGAGTCACTTAAGAGGGGTAGGGGATGAAATGCAGTGCTCCTTTGGGACGCTGGAGCAGTGATGGGCTTGTGGGTGTAGGTGTCTGGTGGCTTTCCTGCCAATCCTAATCTTCCCAGCACTCACCATCTCACTGATCCCACTGTTTCCTCTAATTAACAATAATAATAGGCATTTATATAGCACTTGAAGGTTTGAAAAGCACTTTACATATGTAATGTCATTTGATCCTTATAACAACCCTGATAGGGTCCATGATAAATCCATATTTTACAGATGAGGAAATTGAGGCTGAGAGATGTTAAATGACTTGTCCTGGGTCACTCAGCTAGTAAATAACCTGAGGCAGGATTTATACTCAGATCTTCTTGATTCCAGTTCAGTGCTTTATCCATTATTCCATCCAGCTGTCACAAGTGATCATAATCTGTAATTGCTTTGCTGATGCCTTGTTAGCTAAGAGATTCCATAGCCTTCCTTACATGGTAATCAGCAAACATTTATTTGGCACCTATTATAGGCAAGGTATTGGTGATAGCCACTTGGCATACAAAGACCCAAATCAGAAAGAGCCTGCCATCTGTGAGACTTTCTTCTGGTAACATTTTGAAGATGAGAGCCTGGGATCTGGCAGTTGACTTCCTGGTTATATTTTCCTGAAAACATAGTGGTTGGGGCCAGTGGCTTATCCAAACCTTTTGTGTGGAGAAGGATGCTTGAACATTGTGGCTGTGGCTTTAAGTGTGCTTCCTTTAAGTGGGAAGGAAGTCAATGTAATTGAAAGCAATGAGTTGGTCTTCTTCGCTGACACCATTCGCCTTATGCTGCTATTAGGTACTTGTACAAAACCCTTCAATAATTACAAAATGAAGTAAAGCCCTTTAGAACCTGCCTTGTTATAGCACGATTTTGGTTATATTAAGATATATGAGGGGCAGCTAGGTGGCATAGAGATAGAGCACCAGACCTGGAGTAAGGAGGACCTGAGTTCAAATGTGACCTCAGATATATAATACTTCCTAGCTGTGTGACTCTCGGCAAGTCACTTAACCCCAATTGCCACACCAAAAAAAAAAGATATATGAAAAGACAGCTAGGTGGCACAGTGGATAGACCACTGGGCTTGGAATCAGGAAACTCATCTTCATGAGTTCAAATACAGCCTCAGACAACTAGCTGTGTGACCCTAGGCAAGTCATTTAACCCTCTTGGGCTCAGTTTCCTCATCTGTAAAGTCAGTTGGAGAAGGATATGGCAAACCACTCCAGTATCTTTGGCAAGAAAACCCCAAATGGGGTCACAAAGAGTTGGATATGACTGAAACGACTGAACAACAACAAAAGGTAAGAGATTTCATATGATTATATGATCCATCTTATCACCTGAGAAGATATAACCTGGGGCTTATTCATCATTCATTGAATTCAGTAATAAAAAACAAGGCAGTTCTGAGGATGGGGTCAGAGTAAGGCTGCCATGATAGCCTGGTTTCCATTTCCGTTTTGCCCTGATCTTACATAAGCCCTGACTCTTGCTTGAGTCTTCACATCACTCACCCAGACACTAGGAGCAATTCAATATTTTTTTCTCTTCCATAACTAGATATGATCCTATGACTTGTGTCATGCATTTTATGAGACTCAAAACACAAATGGTTTTATAATCTCATCCACGTGGAAGTCCCCTCCAAAAATGCAACCCATTAAATTCTTCCTGTCATGTGTGATTGACTCTTGTTCATGCCTTCAGAAAAGTTCATCAAAGGGGGCCCACCCAAGATACCGATAGGTTCTTCCTTGCTTTTTCATAAAATCATGAAACCACTCTAGCCACATGATCATCCTGGCTTCTTCCTTTTTTTTTTTTGAATTATACATCTTTCTGATGACCTCTTTTATTCCAATGTTTATAGAATCATAGCTTTAGAGATGATAGTAGTCAGAGGCTATGTAGTTCAACTCCCCATTTTACAGATGAATAAATGGAGACCCAGGGAGGTAAAACAACTTGCCTGAGGTCATATATATATATATAGTAAGTGTCAAAGGTGGAATTTGAACCCAGATCTTCTAAGTCAGTGTACTCTGTACAGTACCACTCTCTTCTTCATAGTCCCTTATTTGGAATATGTTGCAGCCACCATATGCCTCTCCATTGCCCTCTGAGTGATACCGAATTTTAATTCTTGAGATTGTAGCGTTCTATGACTTGAGTCATACACTACAAGTGGAATATTGGTATCAAAAAAGCCTTGATTTAGGGAGAAGCTTAGGGGGTTATTAAAGAACCTTTCAATTCCGCAAAGGCAATCCAGTCCACTCTCTTCCTTTTATTTAAGCTATCTGAAGGTAGGGAGAGGAATAAGGAAAGGCAGTGGACCTGTGATTTCTTTGTCGTAGGGAATTCTCAACTAAAGAACCTCTCTGCTAGTGTAGGTCAGCACCTTCTCTGCAATGAATAGTCTCAGACAATTGCCTAAATCAGTGGTGTTCAACTCAAATAAAAATTAGCACCACTAAACCATACATAAGGATCCCTGCAAGCTGCATTTGATTTAGAAAACTACATACGCTTATATATTCCTTTTTTTGTTGTTGTTACTACATCAACACCTTATAATCATATAAGAACTGCATTTTAATATGGTCCAGGCCAGAAGGAGTGTTGTGGACCACATGCAGCCTGTGGATGGTGTGATTGATACCTGTGACCTAAAACACTCAGAGGTCAGATGACTTGCCCAGGGTCACACAGCTAATATATGTTAGAGGTAGGACTTGAACCTAGGTCCTCCTTGGCTTCAAACGTGGCTGGCTCCCTATCTGGGGCTAAGCCTTGTGGATCCTCAATATGGGATGATAATCTATATTGTTTCAGAAGGGAAATATAAACAATTGCTTGACCCCAAAATGTTACAGAATTTAATCCAATTTTAATTTAAATGCAATTTAATGAAAACCAAATCAAATTCAAATGTTGAAATGGCATTTGAGCCCCTTCATTTTGGCGGTGAATAGAATACATTTAGCTCATCACATTGATAGGCATGCCCACTAGAGGGCCCCCCTGTTGTTGCCATGAAGAGAAGCACTAATGTTTTTATTTGCATAAATGCTGCATATTTCACAATCAGTTAGAACATCAGAGCTGGAAGGGGCTTCAGAGATCATCTTCTCGAATTCTCTCATTTTACAGTTGGGGAAGCCACATGTGTGGTCCCTGGCAAGTCACTTCACTTCCCAGCCTCAGTTTCCTTATCTGTAATAAGAGAGCTTATCTCACAGCCTGTTGTGAAAATCAAATGAGATAACATGGATAAACACTTTTAAACCTTCAAGCACTACATAAGTGCTAGTTTTATTATTGTTATTGCTGAGATTAGAATGGAATGGGAACAATTTTTCATGTGACATTCCAAATTAGTATACTATATATACTTCTCATGCTAATAAGATATATTTGGGATTTCATTATGTTTCAGTCCAAGGTTGTTTGTCGTGGGAAATCATCAGGGCTGAGGAAAATCACCTTTGGGGGCTCTCAGCATTTTTTATATTGGTGAAATTTGGTTCAAATGAATATCACTGACAACCCTGTAAAAGAAAAAAAGAGGAGATTTCAAGAAAGGACCATGTGAAGTGGTGGGTGGAAATAAATTGTAACCAGGGGGCCAGTCTTCCCCCTCTCTTTTTATGCTGATTAAATAACTCTTATTACTATCCTCTTCCCTCTCCCCCACCCTTTCTTAAAGCACCAGTCATCTAGAGTGCTTCCTTTCCTTCTAGAGTATTGGCATTGTATGTAGGCTCCTTAGGGAGCAGTTGCGTGGTTCCTCCAAAGCATGAGGCCCTGAACTAGGGCCTGGAATTGCTGCTATTATTAATTATCCTTTTATGGACATAAAAAGAAAATAAGCAAGAGGAAGTCGCTTCTTAAGCCAAACATAGGACAAACTAACTTTCTTTTGCCTTTCTTTGTATCCCAGTGGTTAGCACAGTGCCTGGCATATCTGCACTTAAGAAATGTTTATTGACTAGCTATTTACCATATCTTCTTCAGTCACAGATTCCGAATGCATCCCAGCTGATACACAGAGAGGAGGAAATTTCCTTTTTTCCAGTGGATTCTGGTTGATATTTCTGTCATTTCTCCATTAGGGTTACATGTATACAGAGGCAGAGAAATGCGAATTCTCATCATATCCTCTACTGTGCTTGGTTTCATTAAAGCATCATTTCCATGATTGCAAGTCTCAGGATAAGTACGTACAGCTAGTAGAGCTGCAATCTCTGGATTTGGCATTCAGCTGGTGCTAATGTCTTTGCAGGTTTCATGGCGCCAGAATTACTTCGGAGTGAGGAATATGATTTCTCCGTGGACTACTTTGCCTTGGGGGTTACATTATATGAGATGATTGCAGCCAGAGGACCCTTTCGAGCCAGAGGAGAAAAGGTATTAAAATCTGCTCTCCTGGCAAGGTGAATCTGTGATTACACTGATGGCCATTTAGTACTGAATCTTATTTATAATGGTGGTAATGGAGGATGAGAGCAGAGTGAGGATTTTATGTCAGGCAAAGAGACACCTGCATGTATTCTGGGATTGCAACTTTGCCTTTCAAGGACTTACTTCTTTTTTTATTTTTTATTTTTAATTGAAACTCTCTATTCTCCTCCTCCCACTTGCCCTATCATTAAAAAAAGAAAGAAAAAACCCTTGTAGCAAATATGCAAAATCAAGCAAAACAAATTCCTGGATTGGCCCTGTCCAAGAAATATGTCTCAATCTGAGTTCACTCTCTGTCAGGAAGAGGGGCGCATACTTCATCACTGACCCTCTGCAATCATAGTTGGTCATGGCATTGACCAGAGTTCTTAAGTCTTCAAAGTTATTTGTCTTTACAATGGTGTTGTTATTGTATCAATTATTCTATGATATTGTTACTCTTGGGCCTGGAGTCGGAAAGACTCATCTTCATGAGTTCAAATGTGACCTCAGACACTTACTAGCTGTGTGACCCTGGGCAAGTCACCTAATCCTGTTTGCCTCAGTTCTCATCTATAAAATGAGCTGGAGAATGAAATGCTAAACCATTCTAATATCTTAGTCAAGAAAACCCCAAATGGGATCACAGAGAGTCAGACATGACCGAAAAACAATTCAAAATTTTTTACTGTATAAATTATTCTCCTGGTTCTGCTTATGTTATACTGTATCAATTCATACAAGTCTTCTCTGATTTTTCTGAAACTGTGTCAGGGGCTTGCTTCTTTGTGTTAGTATTCACTCTTGATTGAGTGATATCTCTAAAGCAGGCTAATAAGTATCTGAGGTGAGATTCAAACCCATGTCCCAGAATAGTTCTTAGAGCAACAAACAACTTCCCATATTTCAGATAAAGCACCTGCAGATAACTTATACATCCTTGTATTTCTCTAAGTTTCAATAAACTTAACCCTGAACTCCATTTATATCTGTCTCAGCACCTCAATCTCACTAAATTTTCATTGGTTTGTCCAAATCTGAGACCTTCAGCCACTTAATTTTACTAATTACCATCCTAGACCATGGTACAGAATTTAAACTATATTTATTTCTTATGACTTCTCCTCATTCTTCAAAGAGCTCCCTAACTTCTACTTTTGGGCAAGATTTATGGAGGATTTGGGACTGGATTTTGAAAGATGGGTAAATAGGCATAGAGGAATAGGAGGTAGAACCAGATTTTCACCATGAGAGGTTTGTCCAGCTCTATCAAGTAAAGAATCAGAGAATTCTGATCAAATTAATGATTGAATCCTTGTAACTTTGGAGGCTGTGATTCTAGGACACTTTCTTCTTATCTTGTGGCTCAGCCTCTTTGATCTTACAGCACACAGTTCATAAGCTGAAAAATAAGACTTCCTTGAAATGCCAGCCAGAAAGAAACTCCCCAAATTTTACACTGAGGACCTAAATCTCTGGTCAGAGAAGTAACACATCAAAGCAACTCTTTCCCTTAGTGAAGTCAAAGAAACAAATCTTATTCCTCAGACCACCAAAGTAAAATACTGGCAGTCTATAACTATTAATGAAATAACTAATTTTCCTCTAGGTTCCAGAACTAGAGGGACAGCTAGTTTTAGCAATCATTTAATATCTCCACTGGACAAATTTCAGGTCCTTTCTTAAGAGCGGGTTTTAATAGAATTAGAACTGGAAAACACATCAGAGACTTCCTGGTTTCTAACCCCCTCCTTTGACAGATAAGGATACTGAGGCCCAAGTAGGGAAGTCACACAGGTGATAAGTGGCAGAGCAGTAATTCAAGCTTGGGTTATCTGACTCCAGAGAGCAGCAAGCATTCTTTCCACTACCCCATGCTGCCTTCCCTCCATCCTTTCCTAAGAGCAGGTTTTGGTGGGAGAGATGTAAGGGTGATAGTTCAGGTATACTAGGCATCTAAATAGATTGGAGTAAGGCCTCCCAAATTCAACAGCTTTAGAATTTTGCTGATGGTTGGCCACTAGTGACTTGTATCTGTCTGTAGAGTTAATCCGCTGCAGTGTTTTCTCCTCTTAGGTTGAAAATAAAGAGCTCAAACAGAGAATTATTTCTGAGCCTGTAAAGTACACGGAGAAATTCAGCAAGGCCAGCAAGGACTTCTGTGAAGCCCTTCTTGAAAAAGATCCAGGGAAGCGTGTTGGATTCAAAAATGGCAACTGTGATGAGCTCCGAGTCAATGTCCTCTTCAAGGATATCAATTGGAGGCAGCTTGAAGCTGGTACCGTACCAAGGACTTACTGTGTCCATACTTGAAAAAAATAATAACAATAGTTGACTTGTGTCTAGCATTGTAAGGTGTGCAAAGAGCTTTACAGATGTCTCATCTGTAAAGATCTGTTGTCATTGATGTATTTAACAAGTGATTATTATTAAGACATTGTTCACAATTATTAACACATTAATAATTAATCATTATTATTAAGACATTATTCATCTATCATTATTCATGTACTTAACAAGCAATTTCTTGTGTCTCTTATTAGCTAGGCACTATGCTCAACACTGGAGGTACAAATACTTAAAAAATATTATGTGCCCTCAAGGAGCTTCTCCGGCATGTTGGGAGAGATAATGTGTAGACAACATAGACGATTAATAGATAATTAAATAGTGGGCATCCCAAAAATCTTAGTGCAATTACATACACACACACACACACACACATCCCAGCTTAATAGCTGCATATAAATTTTAATAGCTTAAAAATGTATGAAGACTTTAGGAACACCCTGTATAAAACATATATAGTAGTTGTTATTGTTGTTATTCAGTCATTTTCAGTCTTGCCCAACCCATTTGGGGTTTTCTTGGCAAAGATATAGTGGTTTGCTATTTCCTTCTCCAGTTCATTTTACAGATGAGGAAATTGAGGCAAAGAGGTTAAGTGACTTGCATAGCAACTTGCATCTAGTAAATGTCTGAAGCTGGATTTGAGTTCAGGTCTAAGTGACTAAAGTCTCTGAGGTGCCTTCTGGTTCTAAATCTATTAAAACTCACTTTAAGAAAGGACCTGAAATTTGTTCAGTGGAGATATTAAATGATTCATAAATTTGTATAAATAATAAATAAATAATTTTGAATTCAGGGCTAAGGCCTGGCATGTAGTCTAGTGTATAAGATATGCACAAATAAATAGGACACAAGGCAGGTATGAAAGGTATTAGTCAGTCAAGGAGCATTTATTAAGCACTTACTATTTGTCTGCACTGGGCTAAGCCCTGAGGAAAAAAATGTAAGCAAGAAGGACAGTCCCTGCCCTCAAGGAACTTCCATTCTAATGGAGGATAAGGGAAGATAACATATTAAAGGAAGCGGAAGAGTAGGGGTGAAGGGTGGGGAAGAGGGTACCCAGCTTGACTTGGAGCATGGTAGAAAGTCTGGAGTGCACCCTGGTGAGAACTGAAGACATGGCTAGCCTGCATGCCCTCCCTAAATATAGGTTCTGGGAGGAACCACCTAATCAGAGGGAGGGGCTAGAAGAAGGAGATACTTTCTAGGTGTGAATTCCACAGCTGTTGTCTTTCTTCACCTTCTCAAAATGAATGGCTGTCTGGACGGTAGAGAATTCCAGTGGGCAGCCTGGTGAGAAATAAAGACTTTTGAACAGTTACAGACTCTAAGTGCCATAATACTTCTAAAAATTGACACCCAGATTGTATGATCAGGGAAGTCTTCAAGGAAGAGTTGGCATTGAATTGAGGAATATGAAAGATGAATGGATTTAGAGGTTAGGGTATTTGAGGTAATGAGCAAATATGCAAAAATGGGAAAAAGAACACCAGTTTGATTAGATTAGAGGTTTTATATAGTGGGAGATAACTCTGAAAAGATAAAATGTCAAACTCTGGAAGGCCTTGAATGCCAGACTGAGAAGTTTAGGGAGCCACTGGAGGTTTTTGTTAGGGGACCTATATGATTAAAGCTGGCTTTAGAAAGGATCATCTGGAAGTGGTGTTTAGCATGGCTGGTAGTTGGGAAAGATGGAATGTAGTGAGTCCATTAAGAGTTTTTCACACTTGTCGGGGCAAGAGGTGATGAGAACATGATTGTCTGCATGCATTCACTTATATTTTAGAATCTGAGGGTATAATTGGCAGTTTTGCCACGCTCTCAATTTAATCTTGCAAACTACATAAAGAATTTTCAAATTACATTGAGCAACTTGGGGCAGCTAGGTGGTGCAGTAGATAGAGTATCAGGCCTGGAATCAGAAAGACTCATCTTGAGTTCAAATCTGGCCTCAGACACACACGAGCTGTGTGACCCTGGGCAAGTCACTTAATCCTATTTGCCTCAGTTTCCTCATCTGTAAAATGAGCTGGAGAAGGAAATGGCAAACCACTGCAGTGGTCTTTGTCAAGATGACCCCAAAAGGGGTCATGAAATGACTCAACAATGACAACAGCAACATTAAATAACTACAATATGCCCTAAATTATAATTCTGGGCCACACAAAGAAGCGTGAAATACAGTCTCTGTACTCAGAGAGTTTCTGATGTAGGTGGACATGCTTCACTTTCTCTACTAGACACTACGCAATGTCTCTAGTCAAAACAACAACAACAACTATTATTATTAGTGGTATTATTTGGAACTCAATATAATTTTTAGTTTATTTCTCCTTTGCTTAACTGGCTATTTCTTTCCTTACTCTATCTTGGCCCATCTATTGTTTCTTAATTTTTTTCTTCCAACAGGTATGCTGATACCTCCTTTTATCCCTGACTCCAGAACTGTCTATGCAAAGAACATCCAGGATGTTGGTGCCTTTTCCACTGTTAAAGGAATTGTTTTTGACAAAACAGATACTGAGTTCTTTCAGGAATTTGCAACTGGAAATTGTCCCATACCTTGGCAGGAAGAGATGATTGAAATGGGTATTTTTGGGGACCTGAATGTGTGGCGTGCTGATGGCCAGATGCCTGATGACATGAAGGGGATAGCTGTGGAAGAGCCATCCACATCAGCCAAGTCAGGAATGTGTCTAATCTCCTAGAGAAAAGCTCATCAAAGGCCTGAGAATCTTTTTCATAGGAAGCATAACACTGGGAGACCAGGCCAAGAAAGGGAGAAAAGACCAGTCTACTTAGTAAAACCGAATAATAATGATTTAAAAATCTGGAAGTCTCAGCTGTACTCAGATATCAGTCCATCTAATCAATGACTAAGATCTCATTACCCTCTTAAGCAAGTAGGCTTTGCTTGCTATAGGCTGCCCCTAGTATAACAGATTGCCTCCTTAGCAGTATAGCTAATCACTCAGTAGCTTTTCTACCTGGAACAAAGAAAAGGAAGGGAGTGCATGCTGAAGAGTGGCCATGCTGGACTGAAGTATAATAACTTTCTAATCTATAATAATAAGTTTCTTTTGACCTCATACTGAGTCAGAATAGACAAGAAAGAGTTACCAGCAAAGCCATTACTAGCAACTCTAGTACCTGGGGTGAGAGACCTTCTTGGAAACAAGGTCTTCTTTGGGGGGAAAGACCCTGAAACATTACAGCATGGGGAGAAAACAGAGACCCTGAGCTGGTGCTGGGGTGGTCACTCAGGGTGTGTGGTGGGGGTGTGGGAAAAAGTAGAAGTGATCATGCTATGATTGTAGAAACTGTGATTTGGAGCTAGCAAAGGAGCAGAAGATGTGTGAAGACCCCCATTGTTAGGGAGAGGAGGAAACACACTATTCTAGATATACAACATCCTGGGGCAAAGCCTTTCTTGTCCCACCCTTGTTATGGGTCTGCCTCTTCAAGAGGAATGGTATAAACCTCTTAGAATGTATCTTGCTGAGAAATGCAATCTGATGGTTGGGGGACAATTTTTGGTAATGGTAGAAAGGTTTGGAGAGAGCATCTTGATGTTTCGTTACTAGCATGTTATCAGTATCTGTAGCAGAACAGACTTGCTGGTTGAACTCTGAGGGGCATTCATGCTCTTTGTCTATGGATCCTTTGCAATGAGAAACCTGGTGTGTTTTTTGTAGACTGACTGGTGCTGCTGTTCATTGGGATTGTCCAGAGGAAGAGTTTTGCATCAAAATTCCCCAAATCTGCAGTTCTTATAATAAATATTTAATAACTTAGCCCCAGTCAGAAGACTCAGATAGCACTGTCTGGGGGCCATTTCTTCCACTAATACCTATGCTCCATGCCTTACTTGTATTGGACATGGCTATTTGCACTTTTCATCTCTGGTAGGATTCCAAAGTACTTTAGCATTTTAACTTTATGGTTTAAGTTCCTATATCATCAGCCCCTGAAATGTGTCAACTTCTGAGTTAAGAGGGTGATTTTTATTTCCTCACAAGTCTAACGATTTGAGGGAAATAGAAAGTTGCTTACAGCTCAAGTTCTTGAGGGAGGGGAAAGAATACGATCAGTCATATTGCCTCTCTGTTGGAAATACTCTCAAGTCAAGAAGACTAGCCACACTTTCCTTCCTGTTGTGAATCCCAGTAGGCCAGGGAGAAGGCTGTATGGCCTGAAGACTGCTGGATGACAATGGATTTGTGAGGGAGTCTAGCACTCATGATTTTCAGAAGATCAGGGATCTGTCTTTCTGGAAGGATTGAAATCTGGTTTTGCCTGTTACTGGTCAGAGGTTGTCTTAGATGTCTTCTGAAAAGCAATTTAAGAATATGTCCTAAAAAATACTGAACTGAATATACCCTTGATCCAGTGATACTAGACCTACTCCAAAGAGATCAGAGAAAGAGGAAAAAAAAAACCTCTTTGGTATAGCAGTATTTATAGCATCTCTTCACGTAATGGCAAAGAACTAGAAACTAAGGGGGTGCCCATCAATTAGGGAAGTGATGAACAAATTATGGTATATGAATGTGCCATATGAAATGTTGAAAGGGACTGTTTCAGAGGGAAGACTTGTATGAACCCATGCGGAGTGAAGTGAACAGACCCAGGAGAACAATTTATACAATGACAACATGATAATGACAGACAAATATGAAAGACTTAAGAACTATGATCAATGCAATGACCAACCATAATTCCAGGGAACCAAAGATGCATACATGTTACCCACCTCCTGACAGAGAAGTGGTGGGCTTACACTGTACAGTGAGACACATATTATTGGACCTGGCCAATATGGCAATTTGTTTTGCTTGACTATACATATCTGTTTCAACAGTCATATTTTTATTTTTTTCCAAGGGGAGGGATGGTGGAAGGGAGAGAAAATAAATGCTTGGTAATTGAAAAAATGAAATAAAAGGAGATGTCATGTGGCTGTACATGTACATCTCATTCAGCCACTTGTTGTCACCGTATCCATCTCAAACCAGTATGGGTGACAATCCTGCTCATACATACACCAGATCTGTCTGTCTGTCTGTCTCTCTTTCTCTGTCTCTGTCTCTCTCTCCTCTTCTCTTCTCTTTTCTCTTCCTTCCTCCCTGTCTGTTTTTCACACACACACACACACACACACACACACTCATTACCCCTCTCCCACCCCATCTAAGCACAAGAAAACAAGGAGTCAGATCCATGGCATGCCACATTTGCAAGTCTGCCAACCCCTCTGATTGATTTCCTGAGGACCCTGCTACCTCCAGTTCAGATTGCACACAATTGGAATTTGCACACTGTTGGGCTTTGGTCACAGCCATTGAAATAAAGGCTACCTAATCCCTTAAGTAGCCATTACTTAGTGCAGCAGCTGTTTTGAAGGAAACAGCAATATTTTCCTTTGAAAATTAGTGTAAGTATTTTAGCAGTGAGACCTTGTGTGAGTGAATACATCACATACATTAGCTCTAGAAGAGCTAAAATTGTATACATAATGACTTTATCATGAAATGCATCTTGAACCACTGAAATAAATGATATTGAAAATACCTTCCTCAACTCTATTCCTGTTTTTGTTATTTCTGTATTTCTATCTTTGTCTAATATATTTTTGGTTAACAAGTTGAAAGAGGAAGAGGAGAGGGATTTGTCTTAGGTATAAAAATTTCAGATTTATCAGAACAATAACTTCTCTCTATTTTGTAGTCTTAGAGGGTGGCCTGGACTGCACTGAAAAGTCAGTTTAGCTAGTCAGCAAGCATTTATTCAGACTCTACTATGTGTCAAGCATTGTGCTAAATGTTGGAGATATAAACAAAAAGAAAGGCGGACCCTGCCTTCAATGAGCTTACATGGAAGACAACATTTTCTAAAAGATTTGAAAAGCTGGAACAGGAGTAGGGGAGGGAAGATGCAGAGTAGAAGGTAACCATGCTGGTGAAGTCTGAGTAATGAAGACTGGTTGGTCCAGACCCTTCCTCAAAATGGAGGTTCTGAGAGTAACTCACCAATGGGAGAAGGCAACTGAGGTAAGTCAAATTATCTTACCTACTGCCACGCAGTGTATGGTAAACACTCTGGGTTTGAACCCACACCTTCTGGGCTGAGGGTTGTTTCCTAATCCTACATCTCACTGCTTCTTTCTTTTCTTTAGGGTGGGATAAGTTGACTTCCCTTATGAGTCCTTTTTAGATGAGCTCTATATAGTCTACACATCACCAAACCTCCAATCTTAGAGTTAGAAGGAACTTTCAGAAGACATGTTATCCGATGTGTACCTGCTCAAGAATTGCCTCTCTGACATCCCGGATACGTGACATCCCATCATTTCCTGAAAACATTTAGTCTTTAGGTATCTGGATATCTAGGAAAACCTGATACCTTCCAAGGCAGGCTATACCATGTTTAGATAGTCCTTATTGTTAAGCAGTTTGTTTTTTCTTACATGGAACTTAAATCTGCCTTTCTCTAACTTTCATCTGTTATTTCTAGTCCTGTCTTCTAAAACCAAGCAGAACAAGTCTGATCTTGCTACATATATAGCCCTTCAATTATTTGAAGGTGGGTGTTTGTGCCCTGCCATGTCTTCTCTTCTCCAGACTAAATATCCTCTTTTCCCTCAACTGATTCTCAAAATGGTGTGATTCCAAGGTCCTCTGGCATCCTGAATGCTCTCCAACTTATCAATGGCTTTCCTAAAATGTGGTACCCAGAACTGCAAACAATGCTTCAAATGTGGTAGGACCAGGGTAGTCTAACCTCTAACAACATTTAAAGAATTAACTCATCAATAGACATTTAAGTGCTCACTGCGTGCAGGTCAGCTAGGTGGTCCTGTGCATAGAGCACTGGGCTAGGAAGACTCATCTTCATGAGTTCAAATTTGGCCTCAAACACTCACTAGCCTTGTGTGACCCTGGGCAAATCATTTAACCCTCTTTGCCTCAATTTACTCATCTGTAAAATGAGTTGGAGAAGGAAATAGCAAACCACTCTAGTACCTTTGCAACACCAAATGGGTCACAAAGAGTTGGACATGACTGAAAAATGACTGAACAGCAAGATGTATGGGACACTGTGCTAAGCACTAGGGATACAAAGAAAAAGGAAGCTGTTCCTGTTCTCAAGAAACAAACACATTCTAGTGGGCTAGAAAAGAGCTATATGTATAGGTACCTACAAGATGCATATGGAGTGTAGCATTATTATCGTGTATAAATAGGCTCTGGAGTCAGAGGACCTAGGTTCAAATCTTACCTCTGATGATTACTACCTATGTGACCTGGGGTAAGTCATTTAATCTCCCCGAGCCTCAGTTTCCTCATCTCTAAAAAGAGGAAGTTTGGCTAGATTGCCCCGAGAGGCTTTGCAACACCAAATCTATGATCCTCTGATACAGTATTCTTAGGATTCATGAAAAAAAAATTACGGTCAAAATTATAGTTAAGAATTATAATTAAAAATTATAGATATGTATTCTTCTGTAATCTGTAAAACTTCCTTTATTATTGTGTTTCTTAGTAATTTTTCAGTCATGTCTGACTCTTTGTGACTCCATTTGGGGTTTTCTTGGGAAAGATACTATCGTGGTTTGCTATTTCCTTCTCCAGTTCATTTTATAGATGAGGAAACTGAGGTCAACAGGGTTAAAGTGACTTGCCCAGGGTCACACAGCTAGTAAGTGTCTGAGGCCGGATTTGAACTCAGGAAGAGGAGTGTTCCTGATTCTAGGCTTGGCACTCTCTCCACTGTGCCACCTAGCTGCCCTAGGTAGCCTTTAAATGCTCTTAATGTTTTGTCATGCAGTAGAATGTATGGTCTTTTTAAACAGAGACTTTTATTTTCATCTTTGTATCTCTCTCTCTCTCTCTCTCTCTTTTTTTTTTTTTTGGCTAGGCAATGGGGTTAAGTGACTTGCCCAGAGTCACACAGCTAGTAGGTGTTATGTGTCTGAGTCCGGATTTGAACTCAAGTACTCCTGAATCCAAGGCTGGAGCTCTAGCCACTGCGCCACTTAGCTGCCCCAAAAGCGTTTTAAAGCTTTTTCTTTTTTTTTTTTTGTGAGGCAACTGGAGTTAAGTGACTTGCCCAGGGTCACACAGCTAGTAAG